>NC_091771.1:83121785-84371785 GCF_029378745.1 Bos indicus | reverse complement strand
TGCTTATTTTCTCAGTATTGTCTGACTTTTTCTGACCCTTTGGATTGTAGCCCATCAGTCTACTCTGTCCACGGGATTTCCCAGGCAAGAATATTGGAGCGGGTTGCCATTTCCTCCTGGAGGGTATCTTCCCTACCCAAGGATCAAACTCCTGCGCCTCCTGCATTGCAGGTGGATTCTTTACCTGCTAAGCCATCAAGGAAGCCATTGACATTTCCACTACCAATGAATAAAATTCCAAATCTTCCAGGGAAATAGCAGGCAACCTTATTATTTAATGTCTCTTTTATTTGAAAGAAAGGGAAATAATCCCAGCTGCTCTCATGTTATCATGTCTATGTTTTTTAATTGCATTTCAAAGCAAGAATATTCATTCTCTCTCTTTTTAAGATACAGAAACTAAACATAAGAGAGGATTTCTTAATGCAAAACTTGAGTTCTAATACAGTTGTCTTTGGTCCTAACATATATATGTGTACAATCATGTAATTAATTTGATCTAGGAATCACTAAACTAAATACATGCTAGGCCTTTGCTGCTGCTGCTAAGTCGCTTCAGTCGTGTCTGACTCTGTGTGATCCCATAGACGGCAGCCCACCAGGCTCCCCCATCCCTGGGATTCTCCAGGCAAGAACACTGGAGTGGGTTGCCATTTCCTTCTAGGCCTTTAGAATTTATAAAAAAAGACAACCGAGGATCATCTCATGTTTATCTTCCAATTGCAATATGCAGGCTAGATATTTTCATTTCAGGATGAAATCAGTACATTCTCTGTATTTGATCTTGTATTCACTACACAGCAGATATCCTTTAATATACTCTAAGAATGGTACAGAGTATATTCTGGATATTTTTCTTAATCAGTATTAGTGATTATTATGGATCATTGTTCAGAATATGCTTTGCTTCCACAAACCGGAAGTGCATTGGGTAATGCACAGTGAATTCAATTCAGTTCAGACTCAATCAATTCATGATTAAGCAATTTGGAACAGATAATAGGAAATAGGATGTGTTCCCTTCTAAAGGAACTGGTGGGTTCGTGAGTGTGGTTGTCTTAGTGAGTTCTGTGAGCTGTAGAAATACAGCCAGTCCTTGTCTTTGGGAATCAGTGGGTTCATGAACTCAGCTACTCTATAGTTGTTCAGTGTGCATGCTGTTGTTGTTCAGTAGTAAGTCGAGTCTGACTCTTTGGGACGCCGTGGATTGCAGCATGCCAGACTTCCCTGTCCCACACTATTGCCCGAAGTCTGCTCAGATGCGTGTCCATTGAGTTGGTGATGCTATTCAACCATCTCATCTTCTGCTGCCCCCTTCTCCTTGTGCCTTCAGTCTTTCCCAGTATCAAGGATTTTTTCCCAATGAATAGGCTCTTCACATCTGAGGGCCAAAGTATTCAGCTTCAGCATCAATCCTTCCAATGAATATTCAGGGTTGATTTCCTTTTAAGATTGACGAGTTTGATCACCTTGAAGTCCAAGGGACTTAAGAGTCTCCTCCAGCACCACAGTTTGTAAGCATCAGTTTGTATATCAGTTATATACCAGACCACCTGATCTGCCTCTTGACAAATTTGTATGCAGGTCAGGAAGCAACAGTTAGAACTGGACATGGAACAACAGACTGGTTCCAAATAGGAAAAGGAGTTCGTCAAGGCTGTATATTGTCACCCTGCTTATTTAACTTCTATGCAGAGTACATCATGAGAAATGCTGGACTGGAAGAAACACAAGCTGGAATCAAGATTGCCGGGAGAAATATCAATAACCTCAGATGTGCAGATGACACCACCCTTATGGCAGAAAGTGAAGAGGAACTCAAAAGCCTCTTGATGAAAGTGGAGAGTGAAAAAGTTGGCTTGAAGCTCAACATTCAGAAAACGAAGATCATGGCATCCGGTCCCATCACTTCATGGGAAATAGATGGGGAAACAGTGGAAACAGTGTCAGACTTTATTTTTCTGGGCTCCAAAATCACTACAGATGGTGACTGCAGCCATGAAATTAAAAGACGCTTACTCCTTGGAAGGAAAGTTATGACCAACCTAGATAGCATATTGAAAAGCAGAGACATTACTTTGCCAACAAAGTTCCATCTAGTCAAGGCTATGGTTTTTCCTGTGGTCATGTATGGATGTGAGAGTTGGACTGTGAAAAAGGCTGAGTGCCGAAGAATTGATGCTTTTGAACTGTGGTGTTGGAGAAGACTCTTGAGAGTCCCTTGGACTGCAAGGAGATCCAACCCGTCCATTCTGAGGGAGATCAGCCCTGGGATTTCTTTGGAAGGAATGATGCTAAAGCTGAAACTCCAGTACTTTGGCCACCTCATGCAAAGAGTTGACTCATTGGAAAAGACTCTGATGCTGGGAGGGATTGGGAGCAGGAGGAGAAGGGGACGCCAGAGGATGAGATGGCTGGATGGCATCGCTGACTCGATGGACGTGAGTCTCAGTGAACTCTGGGAGTTGGTGATGGACAGGGAGGCCTGGCGTGCTGCAGTTCATGGGGTCGCAAAGAGTTGGACACGACCGAGCAACTGATCTGATCTGATCTGATATACAAAATGGTAATGTGCATGCTCCTGAGA
The DNA here is from genome assembly GCF_029378745.1 of Bos indicus. Taxonomy (NCBI): domain Eukaryota; kingdom Metazoa; phylum Chordata; class Mammalia; order Artiodactyla; family Bovidae; genus Bos; species Bos indicus. Next base: position 84,369,198 of record NC_091771.1, on the reverse strand, counting down.
ATAGTTTTGCAAGTTAAAAACCAACCACACTTGTATCTCCTTTTCAGGGAAATTTATCCAAGTGTGTGAGATGATTTTAATCCTCATCTATTCTTTGATGTTTTGTCCCATCCTGATAATGATCATAAATGACTCCTGAAGTATAAATACAAGGAGAAGATGAGGTGTCTCCTTAATTTAAGATTATAAATGCAGGTGGCTCCCAGAGTTGATGGTAGAATGAAGCTGAGAAACTTCCCTCACTCAGTGTCAGCCCTATTAATCAGCATGCTTGGGAATTCCCTGGCAGTCCAGTGGTTAGGACCCCACACTTTCACTGATGGTGGCCTGGGTTCAGTCGTTGGTCAGTCGGGGAACTAGGGTTTCACAAGCTGCATAGCGCAGGCAAAGTAAAAAATAAGGGAAAAGAAAAGAAAATCACTGTGCTAACTTTATAGGTCTGCAGAGCTGGAGAGCCAGTAACTCCTGTTTCTTTCTTTTTTTTTAATGTACACTTATTTTGGTTCTCACTTTAATCATTAATTGAGACTGAGACAATCTTTGGAACAGACTGGGTGGTTGGATTTTTTTATACATAAAGTAATTCTGAAAATAGAGCCCTATGGACTTCTTAGATGTCTCTTAAATATTTGTGGTCAGCCACTGTAAGTAGCACAGAAAATCTGTGGTCAGCCAGAACAATCTTCCTTTGTAAGCCCCATATGCTCTTCTTGTAGTCAAAACAAAATCATACCAACAAAACTGCATCTGGATTATTGGTATTTTTCCTTAGGAAGAGTCTCAGGTAGGTTTTATAACATTCCATTGCCTTTGTCCACTTGTTTCAGCCCTCGTCTCAGAACCTGCCTTTGCTCCTTTTACTATCACCTCTTTCTTGTAAAACCTGGATTTGAGCAAGATACCTTGAATTAATCAAATCCACAAGGCAGCCAAAACATGGCTTCTCTTCCCCTGAAAAGAATGATATCACAAGCAGATGAAAAAGGCACGTGTAACTCTATTTCTCTGAGTGGGTCCCAGTATGTGCCTCATCTTGAATCTTCCCACCTTGAGAGCCTTGCCAACTCAGCTCTCAGACAATTCATGGAAGATGTTGCTGTGAGGCTACATCAAACACTATTCTACTTCTTGACAGGTTGTTCTATACAACTGCATATACCTGGCTTTCAAAATAGGGTAAACTAAAGCCCACTGAAGAAGAAGAAAAAGACTATTATTACAGCCCTTGAGGAGTTCAAAAATCAATGATCCTGCAGAAGAAGAATAGGCCGTTTATCATTAGTCTGTCTCTTTGATGTCAAGGGAAAAAATTGCTCTTAAAATCTCAGCTGATATTAGTAGCTTTAGAATTTACAAGGCACTTGCCTGTTCTACATCCCAGTGAGTTCTCACAATGTCTTTGCAGTCAATATTAATATTGCACATTGTAATTGACCCTTTTGAAAGCTGAGAAACTGGCAGGTCAAAGAACATATGCTATTTTCCCAAGGCCACACAGTTGGTAAGTGATGATTAGGATCCCACCTCTAAAAGACTGAGAGTCAGATCTATGTTTCCTTCCCTTTGCAATGTGTGTTTTCTAACGGGACATCTATTTATGAATTGAAGAGTATTCTTTATTTAAGTTACTATATTCAGAATTTATCTTAAATGTTTCTAAAAAGAGATTTGTACATACTATTTTATTTGAGCAAAATGCAGAGTAAGATCAATATTTTTATTTGCTCACTAGAAACAAGCAGAGGCCCTCTGGGTGAACACTTTTCCAATGAGCTTGTAATTTAAGCAGTAATACTATTCCACAGTATCTGAAATTAGGTACAATTATTGAGATAAGGAGACATACATAGGGTTCTCAATCTTGGCACTATTAACTTTTGTGCTGAATACATCTCTTTTTAATTAATTGCTTTATTTTTGACAGTGCTGGGTCTTCATTGCTTTCCATGGACTTTCTCTAGTTGTGGCAAGCGAGGGCTAGTCTTTGTTTCAGTGGAAGGGCTTCTCATTGAGGCGGCTTCTCTCATAGTGGAGCATAGCTCTAGGGCATGTGGGCTTCAGCAGCTGCAGCACATGGTCTCAGTAGGTATGGCTCACAGGCTTAGTGGCCCCTCAGCATGTGGAACCTTCCTGGACCAGGGATCAAACCTGTGTCCCCTGCATTGGCTGGTGGATTCTTATCCACTGGGCCACCAGGGAAGCCCCTGAGTAAGTCTGTGTCGCAGGAGGCTGCCCTGTCATTGTAGGGTTCAGCCATCCTTGCCTTCTACTTGCCAGATGCTAACAGCACTCCAGGTTGTGACTCCAAATATCTCAATATGTTGCCAACTCAGATGATTGGTCCTTCACATTTTTGTACATCCTGCAAAGTAGGCACTGACTGCCCCTTTGTTCTGGGCACTCATTTTGTGGATTTTGTAGAACAAACAGTTTTAGAGACGAGAGAGGATGTCTCCCGTGGAGCACAAGGTAGACATGTTTACCCCTCATTGTAAAAATTTAAATTCCCTGAACTCAAGACTCTCTGTCCTGTGAATGCTGCCCCTATCTGATCCTCTCGGTGTTGTCCTGAGGGAATTTGCACCAGGGAACCAGCCCAGAGTGCTGATCCCATGGCTAATACTATCACTGGGGGTGATAAACCGTCCTTCGTCTCAGACCTGGTGTCTGTCTCCTACCAGCATCCAGAGAACTATGGCAGCCTGAATTTTAACACTGCAATTATGTTCTTCCACTCTTCACATTTCCTGGGAATCTGTCCTTTGACAAGGATGGGTGATTAAAAGCTGATTAGTTCTCAGAATGTTTTTGCATATATCACTTTGGTGTACTCATTGATGATATCACAAGAAATGCCTTTTTTGAATCTATCGAATGGGCATTCTCAAGAATGTTGTCCACTGTATCACATCCATTTTCCTTTTTATATTAGCATATTGTCATTATAAAGGAGAAGCTGTCTTTTGCCCAAACAACAGTTTTGTTTCATCTTGGCATTTTTATCCTGGCTGCATCTTTTAGGAAATGAACACTTCCTTTTTCAGTCAAACTCTAGCAGCTGCATAGTATCATTTGGTAATAATGTTTGGTGTTAATCTTACTACTGATTTATTATTTTTATACCTTCAAATAATTGGACACCTGGGGAAATAGAATTAAAAAAAATAAGCCAACCTCTTAAAAGGTTCACATAACAAGTCACCTTGGAACAGATTTTTATTATTATTGGGGAAAAAAGAATCACTTGAGTGGTTTCCTTCAAACAGCTGTCCCCCACCAAGGGGATCAGAAGATCTTTTGTCTTTTTCCTTGATCCTCTGAGTTATGAGGTAACTCAATTGCTCAAAGGTGTAGGGATCCTCTGGGAGAAAATGATGGTGATCCGATCACAAAGTTTGAGAAAGTGATGGAATAGACTGAAGAGGGATTTGGCAAAGTTTTCCAAGAATATGTCCCAGGAGCTTCAGGAAAACTCACAAGGAGTGTAAGAAAAGCCTGGTTTAACACTTGTTTTCAGCATCTGATATTCTTTGTTGTTGTTCAATCGATCAGTTGTGTCCCACTCTCTGTGGCTCCATGGACTGTAGCACATCAAGCTTCCCTGTCCTTCACTATCTCCCAGAGTTGGTTCCAACTCCTGTCCATTGAGTCAGTGATGCCATCCAATCATCTCATCCTGTGTTATCCCCTTCTCCTCCAGCCCTCAATCTTTCCCAGCATCAGGGTCTTTCCCAGTGAGTTGGCTCTTGGCATCAGGTGGCCAAAGTATTGGAGCTTCAGCTTCAATATCAGTCCTTCCAATGAATATTCAGGCTTGATATCCTTTAAGGCTGACTGGTTTGATCTCTTTGCAGTCCAAGGGACTCTCAAGAGTCTTCTTTAGCACCACAATTCGAAAGCATCAATTCTTCAGTACTTAGCCTTCTTTATGGTCCAGCTATCATATCCATACATGACTACTGGAAAAATCATAGCTTCGACTATATGGACCTTTGTCGCCAAAGTTTAGGAGAGTGTAATTCTGGTTCACAATGTTGCGGATTCTGGGAACTCTGAGCACCAATCTTCTGGTGTGATTATCTTATTTGACATATAATGAATAAGCATTTGAATATAAATTTTAAACATTTTCATCATGGAACCTAAGTATATGACAGCTCTTAGCCTGTGGGGCCAGAAAAGCTGAGTAACCTTCAGATTGTGATTGGCAGCCTCAGAAGGCACAGTTCTAGCAGGTAAAGATGAAAAATTCTACTTGTTAACTGCATGATTACCATGGAATGAGTTGGCACCGGGGTTCTTGGATATTGTGGGTCTTTGTTCCTTTCATTTGTTTATTGTTTTTTTTTTGAGGGGAAATGGTAATAATATCAAGTAGGGAAAACAAGTGGATTAAGATTTGTTATTAATAAAATAGAAGGAACATGATAATGAAGAGCGCTATTTTAAAAATGTCTACCCTATTCTCTCAGCTCTTTATTCATTCTTTCATGTAGGTTTTGAAAAACTCCTTTAGGCTTTTATGCATCAGGTTGGTGTTTTCATCAAATGTATCTATTAATATTATTGGAGAGGGAAATAGCAACCCATTCCAGTATTCTTGCTTTGAGAATTCCATGGACAGAGGAGCCTAGTGTGCTGCAGTCCATGAGGTTAAAAAGAGTTGGCCACTGCTGAGCGACTAACACACACACACCCATCCATATTGTTAATATATATTCACTTACTTTTATATATTTGGACTGATGTTAAAGATTTTGGTTAGCGAATCTGGCCAGTGCAAGAATATATTATCTCTATTCTAAAGGTAGAATGTTATTATTTATGATTGTATTGTTACATAAGGTATCTGGAAAAACAATCTTGATTGTAGTGATTGATACCTTCTTAGAATGGATTCTTCTGTAGAGGCACATCCAGAGACCATGATATCAGAGTCAGACGATGGTTCTAATGCACAATACAGAAACACTGTCGATATTGGCAGTCGTTAATGATCCCTACTGATAGGAAACAACTAAAGAAAATAAAGGATGAAAAATGACTCCATTTAATTCGTACTTCTGGGAAATTCAGGTAGGTGTTGAAGTCATTTTAGGTCCCGGGCAAAGTACCAGATGGTAAGATCTATTATCTTTTTTTCATTTTTGTAAGCCTGAAATATATAGTGTTTTAACTGCTCTCTTTATGCATTGCATTCAATCAGGAAATAGTCTCTTGGCTTGGTTTTTGAGATGGCAAGGCAAAAAGCACTCTGGTTTGAGCGCTCATGGTGCTGTTGATCACCATCTAGGTCAAGATTCTAAGGAACAGACATTTAAATGGTCATTTCAAAGAATGTTAGGCTTCCCAGGTGGCACTGGTGGTAAACAACCCATCTGCCAATGCAGGAGACATGGGAGACGTGGGTTCAGTTCCTTGGTCAGGATGATATGCGGGAGGAGGGCATGGCAGCCCACTCCAGTGTTCTTGCCTGGAGAATCCCATGGGCAGAGGAACCTGGCGGCTAAGGTCCATACGGTCACAAAGACTCAGAAGTATTTGGGCTTCCCTGGTGGCTCAGACGGTAAAGAATCTGCCTGAATGCAGGAGACTGGGGTTTGATCCCTGGATTGGGAAGATCCCATGTGAAAGGAAATGGCAACCCACCCCAGTACTCTTCCCTGGAGAATTCCATGGACAGAGGAGCCTGGAAGTCTACTGTCCATGGGGTCCCCAACATTTGGAAATGGCTGAGGTACTTTGACTTTCTTTAAAAAAAATGTAACATTTTCTGAGAAACCTAAGTTTTCTTTGATTTTCACTAATTATTTTTCTGTATCACCCAACTATTTTATCAGCCCTCAACTGATGAATGCTTATATTTATAGTGAATTTCCAGTATTAAACAGCTTAAACTAGTTTTAAATGACCTTTGTAAATCTACTTATATAAACAACAACACTACTAGTAAAAATAAAACAAAACAAAGCAAAACTAAAAAAGAGTCTTTAGTGTTTGGATCTGATCCAAAATGACTATTAAAGTTGTAAATTTTCCCATTAAACTGATAACAATGTAAGCAGTTCTATCAATGGAAATGCTGACCTACTTCTGAGTAATAATGTCCTTTTCAAATGGTCTTTGATATGTTGCTTCTACTTTTTATGAGCCTGAGTGTATTTTTTGATTTTGAGGAATATGTTGATACATGGTGCTGAATTGGAGGCCTACCCAAACCTAAAGGGATTCTTTGCTGGCACTAGCTGCTACAGTATTTTTCTACCAAGTAGACTGTGCTTGCCTAAAATAACCTTTCTCAGTAGATGTACAACCTGAGTGAGTTGTCTTTCTCCAGACTCAGTGAGGGTCATAGAGCTGTACCTTCCATTGTTTTCTTTTTTTTTTTGCTTTTCAGGTTTTTTTTTTTTTTTTATGCCCTTTATGATCATTCATACTTGGCCTTCAGTCCACAACGGAGGACAGGAGGGCCAGACCAGTTTGCCTTGATGCAAAGGGGGGCTAGTGACTGAGCCCCAAGGGCTTCTGACCAAGCGGTAATGCCTGCCCTCCCAGTGGTGGTTCTGTTGGAAGGAATCATGTGAGTTTGATGATGTGACTATAATGACAGCTGCCTGGTGTCTTCTTGAGAAAGATACATTTTGGAGGCAAATAATAGGTAAATATGTCTTTGATATGTGAATGTCCTTTAACCTCAAGAACTTCGGTCTGTTGGTTTTTAGAACTTTATGGCTTGTCCCTGCCAAAACAAGTTATTGTTATGGATTTCAAAATGGTGCCATTTTTAATTTTGCCATACCTTTCATGTTTATTAGCTAGCATTCTTCTGTAAAATTTTCCTTTTCTTTAGAAATAGACATTTTTATCTTTTAAAGTTATATACTTAAGGCATTAAAATATTTTAAACATATGGAACATTTTAGAGAAATATATTAAAGTCAGGTATTTTCTATAATTTCTGTGAACATAGTATTTTGGTAAACATAGATAAAAATACATGTTACATGAAATTATAATATATATTATATATATGTATAATTTGTTTCCTTTCAAGAAAATTTTGTTAAAAGTAGAAAGAGGTAAAATCTCCTGTGCTTGAGTTTCAATTTTCTGTTCATGCTAAGAAATGTATGGCTACAGAAATGAATTCTTCATTCAATCTGCCAACCTTTCTTGAAGACCTGTTATCATCAAGGTATGGTGTTAGCTATGAATTTGATATAACTTATGTTTTCTTACCTCTACTTATGAAATAGGACTGTCCTATGAAATAGGACTGTCCTCTGTCCATGGGGTTGCAAAGAGTCCGACATGACTTGTATGTCCGATAAAAGTCAGACATAGCTAAAGAACAATAACAAAATGAAATAAAACTTTTTAAAAGACATTTTTAAAGATTTCATATATAACAAAACGCAGATGAACTTCTCAGCATTTACAAACAGAAATAGACTCACAGACTTAGAGGACAAACTTATGGTTACCAGGGGGAAGGGTCGGGAGAGGTGTAGACTGGGAGTTTGGGATGGACATGCACACACTGCTATCATTAACATCGATAACCAGCAGGCACCTGCTGTATAGCGCAGAGAACCCTGTTCAGTATTCTGTAATCACTTAAATGGGAAAAGAATTTGAAAAAGAATGTATTATAGGAGGCTTTCCTGGTGCCTGAGTGCTGAAGAACCTGCCTGCCAGTGCGGGAGATGTGGATTTAATCCCCTTGGAGAAGGGAGTGACAACCCACTCCAGTATTCCTGCCTGGGAAATCGTGGACAACGGAGCTTGGTGGTCTATAGTCCATGAAGTCACAAAGAGTCGTATACAACTTAGCGACTAAACAACAACAACAGCATGCGTGTGTGTGTCAGTTGCTCAGTCATATCTGACTCTCCCTCTATTTAGCTGAATCACTTTGCCGAATGCCTGAAACTACCACAACACTGTTTATCAATGATATTCCAATATAAAATAAAAATGCTAAAAAGTACATTAATAGTATTATATATACACACATACCATATATGTATACACATATGTATACACATATATGATTTTATATACACATTATATTATATATATATATGATTTCCTCAATAATTCATGTGGGCTGAAGACCAGCAAACACTCAAATCTCCTGGTCACAGGTGACCACGTCAATAAATCTTTTACTAATGAAATATAAATAAATCTTAACGTCAAAACTCAGAAACTCCCGTGAGTTTCAGATGATTAAATATAGTACATAATATACCTAAAAGGCTCATTTTGTTGTTGTTGTTGAGGACTGATCATTTCCATGGAAAATTTTCTTCTAAACATTCAAAATGTAGTTTTAACTAACAAAACATAAAAAAAAAACACATAAAAAAGTTTTCCGCATTCTGCATTCTAGGACCTTTTTTCCATTAGACTCACACGGCAGAACTTTGTTGAAATATCATTCTAAATATAGAGGAAATACATCATCTGCTCTTCAGTTATCTGGTTAACTTGCTTTTGCTTAGGATTTGAGAATCTCTTGAATGAATTACAATAATTTACACAGCCTAATCTAATAAAGGATATTTGTAGCATGTGCAATAATGAAGATGTATTCTTTGAGGACTTTTACAGAGATATAAACACTTGTTTAGTAAAATTCTTATCAAATGTAGCAGAAGGAGATAGCCCAGATTCTGGAGGGAGAGACACATGGCCTTAATTTTCACTTCACCATTTATTAGCTCTAGGATTCAGTCAAGTTGCATAATTTCTCTGAACACCGGTTTTCTCCTCCATAAAGAGGGAGTGGTAATGTATGCAAGTATTTCGACACGCTATTAAAATCTGGAAATGATGTGTGTAAAGAGCCTGACACGTAGTAGGTGTATGAATCAGGTTTCTCCCCAGTGGTGGAATCAATTAGATGTGTTGGGCTGGCGGGTCTGAGTCCCTTGAGCAGGCAACAGGCTGGACCAGGAAGAGCCGGTATCGCAGCTGGAATCCCACAGCACTTGGAGGCAGAGCGCCATCTTCCTCAGGAGTCTTTTTTCTCTTGGTCTTCAGATGACGGCCTGAAGCCTGTCTATGTTATGGAGGGTAATCTGCTTTACTAAGCAACTACTGATTGAAATGTCATCTCACTTTAAAAGGGCTTCCCTGGTGGCTCAGCTGGTAAAGAATCCACCTGCAATGCAGGAGACCTGGGTTCGATCCCTGGGTTGGGAAGATCCCCTGGAAAAGGGAACGGCTACCCACTCTGGTATTCTGGCTTAGAGAATTCCTTGGACTGTATAGTCCATGGGGTTGCAAAGAGTCGGATACGACTGAGCAACTTTCACTCACCTTAAAAATGCCTTCAGGGCAATGGACTGGTATGTTCCATCAGCTTTCTGGTGATGGTGCTCTAGACAAAAAGTGGAGTGAAAGTCACTCAGTCGTGTTGGACTCTTTGTTATCCCATGGACTATAGCCTACCAGGCTCTTCTGTCCATGGAATTCTCCAAGCAAGAATACTAGAGTGGGTTGCCATTTCCTTTTCCAGGGGATCTAACTGACCAGGGATTGAATCCAGGTCTCCCACATTGCAGGAAGGAGACAAAACAGCACATCAGATAAACCATCACAGTAGAGCTACATTGAAGGTACCTGCACTTGTTGAAATAGCATAGACTTCTACTTACAAAACCTGAATACTCATTGGAAGGATTGATGCTGAAGATGAAGCTCCAATTCTCTGGCCACCTGATGGAAAGAGCTGGCTCACTGGAAAAGACCCTGATGCTGGAAAAGATTGAAGACAGGATAAGAAGAGGGCAACAGAGGATGAGACGGTTGGACGGCACCATTGACACAATGGACAAGAGTTTGTGCAAACTCTAGGAGATGGTGAAAGACAGGGAAGCCTTGTGTGTTACAGCCCATGGGCTTGCATGGAGTTGAACAAAGACTTAGCCATGTAACAACAACAGCAAAAGACCTGAGGTCCATCTGGGGGACCTCAGTTCCCTGCAGACACTCCACTTCTTCCTGGCAGTTGCTTGGATAATGTCCCCTATTGGTTTCTCTTACCTTCTGCCTTACTGTTGCTTCATTGATGTTTCAATATCAGTAGAAGCGTTTAGGCCAAGGGTGTCCCAAACCCTCCAAACAGATAAGGAGAGTGATACCTGATCCCATCCACAAGACGGGAAGACACCTCTTCTCCGTTCTTTGTTTTCTACTTTGCCCACCTGTGCCCTAAAATAGCACTTTGTATTTGCCGGGGACTCATACACATCTACCACAAAAACAGTAACTTCGCCTCCTAACTTGGCCTTGCTCTCAGTTGGTGCCCAAAACAGTCCTTCAAAGAAAGAAGGGCAATGCCTGGACTGGTCACATCTATCACTGCTATATCTCCCCAGGTGCATCAAACTCTTTCCTCTGTTTTCCAACACTTTTCCCTCTGCTCTCTAGACAAAAGGCCAAGTCAACATAAGCCATTGTTCTTCCTGCGAATCCATCAGGGCATGCATATTGCTTTAGAGATGAATGGTCCTGCTTTCCCTTCCACCAAATTCAAGTTCTAGTTGAGCTCAGCTGATGCACTCTTAAAAACAATTATTCTATTTATTTGACAAATGCCCTGTAAACTGAGAGATAAGTACTGGCATTATAATTCCCTTTAAAGATGATTTTGAGATGCAAAGCAAATAGGGCTGAATATCTATACCTGTTAATTACATAATACACTTTTTCTCCAATCTCCTTCCACTCAGGGAAACAGCTGAGTATCTTTGTTTTCCACTCCATCAAATGTTTTTATTATCATGTTCAAAGCTTTTGATTAAGTTGGCATTGTAGGCAACCCTTTCCTATTTTCTTTCATGTTTTTCTTGACAAGTCTGAATCAGTAATTCTGGCTGGTATTACAGGCTCATGTTTTTGGGTACATTCATTTATCGTGGAATGAGTCACTTGGCTGTTTTTGTTTCCATATTCTTCTGAAAGGCACCCACAGAAGCATTACAAGAATGCAGGACTGCAGCAAATACATTCTTATGTGGGGTCTGCACTGTGTCTCCACAGTTAATCTAAGCCAACACAACATCATCTTTGAACAATAGAAGGTAATGGCTAGGGATAAAAGTATGAGCTTGGATAAAACCATTTGTGCCACCCTGAATATTCACCCCACATTTAGTTTGAAGACAGATGGTCTAAAGAAGTTATTTCTTATGGCTTCTGTCCTAGGCTCCCAATAGTGATTTTTTAAAAAATCTGGTACTTCTTTGTTTTCTATTTGCTTTTACTATTTCCTTAATTTTAAATTCTAAGCCTCTGGGTGTTTTGTTTATAAAATGGAGTCTCAGTTTTCTGCTTTCTTAACCGTTTGCACTTTGGCTAAGAGGAAAGAAGAGTGTGTACAGTATTTTTGCATGAAGGGAGACTTTTATGACAGTGTATCAAAACTGTAGAGTGAAAATTAATTATCAGCATACCAGAAGTAACAGATGAATGAGATTTATTCACCTGAATGTATTTGTACAAGTAAGCTCATAGGAAACAGAAAATGAGATGCTATTTCTGACTCAGGTTCCTTGATTTAAATGGTAACAGAGGGTCTGTTACCTGGGAATGCTAGAGGTTTTCATAGGGGAATGCAGGAGTCCTTCCAAATGTTTAAGGCAGCAGCACAATTCTTTCAAATCACATTTTTCTTGGAAACCTACATATAAACAAAAGCATAAAAAGGGAGCTCTCCTATTCAAAGAGGGGAAGAAGGTAGCCGTGCCAGACCTCACCTCATCAGCCTCCTTTCAGATGTAGAGAGACCGCAGACTCCCCTGGGTGCTGGCTCCCAGGAGTTCCTGCACTGGAAGCAACTGGGCATTTTAGTCAGGAATGGAAACAACTGGAGAGAACAACTCAGACATTGCTGTCTCCCCTGTCCTTACCAAAAGTCCTGGCGGGTGGTCGCTAAGTCACCTCCTCCATGTCTTTGGAAGGGTCTCTGCAAAAATTCTCCTGTGGGCGCTGTCTCGCCAGTGCCTGGAAGTGAGCTTGCTAGTACCATTTGCTCAGTTCCCCAGATAATCTCCGTACTGGGAGGGAGGATGGATTTTCCTCTCTCTGTCTGCCTTAAAAAGAAAGAAGATTTTACTTTCTTGGGCTCCAAAATCACTGTGGGTGGTGACTACAGCCATGAAATTAAAAGACATTTGCTCCTTGGAAGGAAAGCTATGACAAAACTAGACAGCATATTAAAAAGCAGAGACATCACTTTGCTGACAAAGGTCCATCTAGTCAAAGCTATGGTTTATCCAGCAGTCACGTACAGATGTGAGGGTTGGACCATAAAGAAGGCTAAGTGCCAAAGAATTGATGTTTTTGAATTATGCTGGAGAAGACACTTGAGAGTCCCTTGGACTTCAAGGAGGTGAAATCAGTCAATCATAAAGAAATCAACCCTGAATATTCTTTGGAGGGACTGATGCTGAATCTTTGCTCCAATACTTTGGCCACCTGATGCAAAGAGCCAACTCATTGGAAAAGACCCTGATGCTGGGAAAGATTGAGGGAAAGAGGAGAAGGGGACTACAGAGGATGAGACTGTTGGATAGAATCATGGACTCAATGGACATGAGTTTGAGCAAACTCCAGGAGATAATGAAGACAAGCACTCTGCAGTCCACAGGCTCACGAGGAGTCAGTCATGACTTAGCAACTATAACAACAGCAACAAAAGAAGCGTCAGTGATCAAGTCTAGAGTCTTTCCAACTTCAATTATTTTCTGACACTTCATGGATACTCAGATGTTTGATAACAACATTGCTGACTCTTCCCTCAAAATTGTCGACTTCTGCCTTATGCTGTTGGTAGAAGTGAGAATGTGTGTTTTTAATTCTGAAGCCAGTCTTTATGTATCCATAGGGAGCACTGTGCTTTATCCTGTTTTCTCACTCGGTTGTATTTGAATAAGGATCACTTAAAAGTTCCCTCACATCAATAGAAATCACTAAGCCAGAGATTGCTTGTTGAAAAATTTATGGGCATAATGTATCTTCAAAAGAGTGATATGGTTTTTATTTTTGTGGAATCACACAAAGGGCTTCATAAAAATAGATCTGTCTACTAATGAACCACAGTGATTAAAAATTAAAGAAATTTTGAGTTTCTCCTCACTGGAACTATGTAATGACCCAGTGGCCATGGGTCACTGTTACCAAAGAGGAGGTGGCCATATAGAGGGAGAATCTAGGCAAGGTGACCTTCAAGATTTCCTGTCAAATCAGTGATTGCATGGAAAAACCTGCTTTATTTATCCAAAAGAATACAAAGCAATAGACTTTCTTATGATGTGGGGGTTCGGGGGAAGCTTTTGATAATTTTTATATAGTATTTTATTAAAAATTTGATATATTAATCACTATTATCACAGTTGAAAAATAAATTGAAATCTATTTTATGGAATGTCATGAACTACAAACTGGCATCTGAATAAAGCAGCTGCAGAAAAGCAGTGTCAAATTTTGATCATTTCATAGGAAATTGAAATGCTACAGACTAATTCTCATGGTGATTTATAAGTTTTGCCACACACACATAGATATATACAGAGAATAAAAACAAAACAAAACTTTGTTTCATGGTATTCAAAAAACCTTAATTTGGAAAAAATAAAAATATTTAGCAGTGATTTAAATGTGCAGATTTCCTACTGTACTTTATGTTTAGTACTTTAGGGCAATATTGGTTTTAATAGACACTCCATTTCTTACTGATATAAATATATGTAAGCAATAATATTTTTTGATTGATTATCAATCAGTCAATTGATGCTGAATTGATTAGCATCAATTTTCATTAATGAGGCTGATGCACCCTTTGTCTGGTTGTTCCCAATTCTGGGCAAGTCACTTTGGCAGCTGTATTAGGTCTATTCGGCCACTCAAGGACCTACTTAGTAACTTATGCTATGCCCCTAATAAAAAAATTCATGTGACTTCCCATGAAACTATTTTATTACTGAGAACTACGAGAAATCATTTAAAGCAGAATTAGTATCTTTGAATCAGTTAGCATAGAACTCGTAGTTTAAAATCTTCTAATAGCATATAACATTTGTATTTTCTAATTTTGTTACATTTTCATTTGACTATTTATCCCCAAATATTTTTTGAACACAGTCATTTGATTCTTTAAAAAGATTAGCCTAAAATATGCAGGAGTCCCTTTAGCCTTCATTTTAAAACTGGAATCATAATTAGTCAGAAGGGGAAAATCATTTTAGTGGAAAATAAAATTCAGAAAAGCCAAACATTAACTGCTGAAGTTTCTTTTTGCCCTCTGCAAATTCTTTCTACATGATATCATTCTCTATATATTTTTGAGTGCATATTTCCAAAGAAATTACGTTTTTGCTTAATGTAAAATTCTAGGCAATTAGATGCAAAAGTGTAGTAAAGCAACATGAAAGCTGCCAATTTAAACACAGGGAAGCAAAACAGTCCAGGAGTTAGACTTCTGACAGCGATGTTAACTATACACTTGGTGCAGCCCACTAGGTAGAGAGACACACAGGGCTGTTTTCACAGTCATGAAGGAGCTCAGTGAAACAGAGTCAAACTCACCTTTAGCAGAAAAGCAGCATAACTTCCTGATAATTTTCTGACTATCCACACCTGAAATATTTTGCAAAAGTGATGAAAAAAATGTAAATGTCCCCAAGATCAACAGATCCAAGACAAACAGTGCATGAGGCTGCATTTAGACATTCTTAGGCAGGCAAAGGTAGATGTGACATTTGGTGATAGCCATTTAAAGGCTAAGGATAGTTACTTATTTAAAAAGGAAATAGGTAGAGAGTGCCTTGGACATCAAGGAGATCCAACAAGTCAATCCTAAAGGAAATCAACCCTGAATGTTCATTGGAAGAATTGATGCTGAAGTTGAAGCTTCAATGGCCACCTGATGTGAAGAGCCAGATCACTGGAGAAGACCGTTTGATGCTGAGAAAGACTGAAGGCAGGAGGATAGGGGGTGACAGAGGATGAAATGGTTGGATGGCATCACCGATTCAATGGACATGAGTTTGAGCAAACCCTGGTAGATAGTGAAGGACAGGGAAGCCGAGCATGCTGCAGTCCACGGGGCTGCAAAGAGTCAGACTCGACTGAGTGAATAAACAACAACAGCAAATTATTAACAAAAGAACTTTATAAACAAATTGATACATTATACAGTATGAAACAAACCAAACGGTCCACCCAGTTTCCTTCTTGCAGCAAACCACTGAAACCATAAAGCAAAGCTTCTAAGAAGCTGAAATGTGGGTTCACTTGGCCATGTGATACTTTCCTAGTCAAGGATTCCAATGTTTGTTGCTCACTTTCAAGCACTGAGTTGCAGCACTGACACAAATAACCAGACAGACCTGAGTTCAGAGTTTGGTCTGTAGTTGATACATACTGTAGGGCAAGTTGTTCTGCTAATAAGTTTCCTCATCTGTAAAATTAAAATAAGCTCATGTTATCATGTACTGGTGAAGAGTAAAGATAGTAATGTATAAAGAATTATGCATTCATAGAGCCTGATATAGGAAAGACAACAAATTACTAATTGAAATGGTGATTACCATCATGATATTTATTTTTTGCCAGTAGCTTGCAGGAGATTTTTAAGATATGATGTTCCACAAATTCTATTTAAGAATATGCATGTACTTACCAAGTAGATAGACAGTTGAGATTTGTACATGGTCTGGAAATAAAGTTCACACAAAACTTTCCTACCCTGCTGTTGTTATTATTATTTGTTATTGCTGTTCAGTCGCTAAGCTGTGTCCAACTCTTTTTGGCCCCAGGGACTGTAGCCTGTCGGGTTCCTCTGTCCTTTGGATTTTCTAGGCAAGAACACTGAGTGGATTACATACCCTTCTTCAGGGCATCTTCCCAGTCCAGGGATCAAACCTGAATCTCTTGTATTGGCAGGCAGATACTTTACCACTAAACCACCTGGGATGCCCCTTCCTCCACATATCACGCATAAATCTATTTCTGTTTTTAAAATTTTTGTGTTATGACAAGTAAAGGATGGGAAAGGTTTAGGGTATAAAGATTTGAAGGAATTACCAGAAAGAAGCTGAGGGGAAGCTGTTAGTAGTGGTAGTTCCCAAGTCAGAAAAATTTGAATCTCTGCATTGAGTGACTTATTGGATGAGAAGACAGAAATTAAGACAAAAGCCCTTGAAAAATTGGAGACTCTTGTAGAAGACCTTATCCACATCAAGAGTAAAACTTATTGATGTCCCCCCCCACCTGGGAAGTTTGAATCAGAAGTGAACCAGGAATTTCTAACCCAGATGCCCATTGTCTGGGGTAGTCCAGGGATCCTCACCTATGAAGTTGTTTAAGGTGGTCTCAGGCTGCTAATGCCCCCAACCTGAGTGGCAGAGAGGCAAAGTCAAGTCTGCAATGAGACACTTGCATCATAGGCTTCACATATTTCAAATTAGTAGTAAGCATGATGTACAGCCACAGTACAAGTTGGCCAAGTACAGGTAGAGAGTTCTCTGTGAATGGGAACCTATGAGAACAACCCACAGAGTCTATGAATATTGGGAAGTATCAGATACAGCCTAGGAAACAACACTGCTTACTATATTTAAAGGGGAAGAGCTAAGCGTATACAAGGAAACAGGTAACCATATAGCTGATCTGACATATTTGAAAGAAATAAGACTGAAATTTTATAAATGAAATATAGATAACTGAAACCCTCAATAGATAAAATCAACCCTGCATCAGAAATAGAATCAGTGACCTAGAAGAAGTCAGAAGAAATTCTCTGAAAAATAGCAGAGAAATAGGAGCCATGGAAGACAGAAGGAGACATTATGACAGGAGTTAGATCAAAGTCCTTGAAGGAGGAGAGAATGAGTTGAGAAGAAATAGTGATTCACAATTTCCAGAACTGTTGAAAGACACCAATACTCAGATTCAAGAGTCACAGCAAATTCCGTCTACACTATTATTGTTGTTCAGTCACTAAGTTGTGTCTGACTCCGTGTGACCATATGGACTGCAGCATGCCAGGCTTCCTTGTCTTTCACCATCTCTGGAACTTGGATGCCACTGAGTTGGTGATACTATCTAACTATATCATCCTCTGTCATCCCCTTCTCCTCCTGCCTTCAATCTTTCACAGCATGAGGGTCTTTTCAAATGAGTCAGCTCTTTGCAAGAGGTGGCCAAAGTTTTATTCAGCTTCAGCATTATTTCTCCCAATGAATATTCAGGGTTTATTTCCTTTAGAGTTGACTGGTTTGATCTCCCTGCAGTCCAAGAGACTCTCAAGAGCCTTCTCCAGCACCACAAAAGCATCAAATCTTCAACACTCAAGTCACTCCAAATCTATAAATACAAAGAACTTTTCTAGATATAAACTTACCAGGGTGAAACTGCAGAATGTCAAAATCAAGAGAAAAAATTCTAATGTAACTAGAGAAAAAAGATTAAAAGAAATTAATCTGAAAAAAGAAAATTTTAATTAATAATTTGATTTCTCAGCAACAGCAGTATAAACTACAATTGAAATAGTATCTTTAGGAGTTGGATAAAGTAACTACAAATCTTAGAATTTTATACTAAGTGGAAAAATTGAGACATGAATTGAACACATGTCTTAGTTCCTTAATACTTTAAAAGAGATCCTTAAAACAGGAAAAAGAAAAAATTTCATGAGAATTATGGGCAAAGATTATGAACAAAAATTTCCAGAACAGTCTTTCAGATAGGTAAAAGGGTGCTCAAGTTTTCTCATATTAAGAGAAGTGAGAAAAGGCAACAATAGTTGACCAGCAAGAGCTGAAGCCTTTAGTGAGTGGTATACTTTGTCTCAAGGTTGTGAGAAAATTGACCCTTGCCCATAGGTATAAATATTTATAATTTATCTACAGGACTATTGATTGATATATTTAGCAGGAATAACTCTTCTACCTACCGATTCAACTCAGAGGGTAAAGCGTCTGCCTGCAATGAGGGAGACCCACGTTCGATCCCCGGGTTGGGAAGATCCCCTGGAGAAGGAAATGGCAGCCCACTTCAGTATTCTTGCCTGGAGAATCCCGTGGACAGAGGAGCCTGGTGGACTACAGTTCATGGGGTCGCAAAGAGTTGGACACGACTGAGCGACTTCAGTTTCTCTCTTTCTTTCTTTCTACAAATATACCTCCATACTGAACTTCCCAGGTGGCTTTGTGGTAAAGAATCCACCTGCCAATGCAGGAGACCAAGGTTCAATCCTTGGGTCAGGAAGAACCTCTGGAGAAGGAAATGGCAACCCTCTCCAGTATTCTTGCCTGGGAAATCCCATGGAGAGAGGAGCCTGGTTGGCTACAATCTGTGGGGTCGCAAAAGAGTCAGATACAACTGAGTGACTGAGTATGAATACAATGGATAAAATTAGGAGCAAAAATAATTATTGCGGCTTTATTTGTAATACTAAAAGAATTGAAATAACCTAATGCACAGCAGTGGCCACAGGACAGGAAAAAGGTCAGTTTTCATTCAAATCCCAAAGAAAGGCAATGCCAAAGAATGTTCAAACTACTGCACAATTGCACTCATCTCACACACTAGTAAAGTAATGCTCAAAATTCTCCAAGCCAGGCTTCAGCAATATGTGAACCGTGAACTTCCTGATGTTCAAGCTGGTTTTAGAAAAGGCAGAGGAACCAGAGATCAAATTGCCAACATGCGCTGGATCATGGAAAAAGCAAGAGAGTTCCAGAAAAACATCTATTTCTGCTTTATTGACTATGCCAAAGCCTTTGACTGTGTGGATCACAATAAACTGTGGAAAATTCTGAAAGAGATGGGAATACCAGACCACCTGATCTGCCTCTTGGGAAATCTGTATGCAGGTCAGGAAGCAACAGTTAGAACTGGACATGGAACAACAGACTGGTTCCAAATAGGAAAAGGAGTTCGTCAAGGCTGTATATTGTCACCCTGCTTATTTAACTTCTATGCAGAGTACATCATGAGAAACGCTGGACTGGAAGAAACACAAGCTGGAATCAAGATTGCCGGGAGAAATATCAATAACCTCAGATGTGCAGATGACACCACCCTTATGGCAGAAAGTGAAGAGGAACTCAAAAGCCTCTTGATGAAAGTGAAAGTGGAGAGTGAAAAACTTGGCTTGAAGTTCAACATTCAGAAAACGAAGATCATGGCATCCGGTCCCATCGCTTCATTGGAAATAGATGGGGTAAACAGTGGAAACAGTGTCAGACTTTATTTTTCTGGGCTCCAAAATCACTACAGATGGTGACTGCAGCCATGAAATTAAAAGATGCTTACTTCTTGGAAGGAAAGTTATGACCAACCTTGATAGGATATTCAAAAGCAGAGATATTACTTTGCCAACAAAGGTCTGTCTAGTCAAGGCTATGGTTTTTCCTGTGGTCATGTATGGATGTAAGAGTTGGACTGTGAAGAAGGCTGAGAGCTGAAGAACTGATGCTTTTGAACTGTGGTGTTGGAGAAGACTCTTGAGAGTCCCTTGGACTGCAAGGAGATCCAACCAGTCCATTCTGAAGGAGATCAGCCCTGGGATTTCTTTGGAAGGAATGATGCTAAAGCTGAAACTCCAGTACTTTAGCCACCTCATGCAAAGAGTTGACTCACTGGAAAAGACCCTGATGCTGGGAAGGACTGCAGGCAGGAGGAGAAGAGGACGACAGAGGATGAGAGAGCTGGATGGCATCACTGACTCGATGGACGTGAGTCTGAGTGAACTCCAGGAGTTGGTGATGGACAGGGAAGCCTGGCGTGCTGAGATTCATGGGGTCACAAAGAGTCAGACAGGACTGAGCCACTGATCTGATTTGATGTGATCTGAATGCAATTATAGATGATTGGATAATAATTATGAGATAGCTTGTTTAATGAAATATTAGGCATTCCTTGAGAAGAGTAAGGCAGTTCTCATATATCCATATGGAATTGTCTTTCAGATGTAGTGTTAGTGTGTGCATTGCCATTTGTGTGGGACCATGTATGTGTACACATGCACACACTGACATATGTGTAACATGTTCTGAATATCACTGGAGAGACGCTTAGGAAAATCATGGTCACATGGAGGGAAGCCAGGGGAATAGCCAGAGTAAGGAAATTGATTTTTTTTTTCCTACCCCTTTCCCCTTTTAAATCCTACCTCATGAGTATTAATATCCACCAATAAATATATCTTTTAAAAGTAGATCTGATACTGTTTTTCAGTCCAAAACATAGTTAAAATAAAAACCTCTTCACACATCAGAGAATATTGCTAGGAGGTATCCGCATTTTATAGGTGATTACATTAAGTTCTGAGAGCTTAATTTCCTTCCCCACATCATCCAAATACTGACAGTGTTTAAATTCAAATTCAGATATGTCTGCAAAATCCAGCCTCTTAATTCTGTTATTTCATAACCCCTATTGTACTTTTTGGCTTCCCTGGTGGCTCAGATGGGGGTAAAGCGTCTGCCTGCAATGTGGGAGACCCAGGTTCAATCCCCGGATTGGGAAGATCCCCCTGGAGAAGGAAATGGCAACCCACTCCAGTATTCTTGCCTGGAAAATTCCATGGACAGAGGAGCCTGGTAGGCTACAAACCATGGGGTCGCAAAGAGTCAGACACGGACTGAGCCACTTCACTTCATTTTACTTTTTAAAAATTCTTTGCATTTACGGCTGTACGAAATATTGGCAACAGCAAAGTTCAACGAAGAGAACTGGATTTAATTATTCTAATAAAATTTGACATGAGTCCCCCAATCTGACTACAATGTCTGGGATGTGGCATAGGCTCAGTATACATCTATGAAATGAAGAAAAAAAAAAAAAGAATGAATGAGTTAGTGAATGAATGGAGCAAGCTGCCTTTGAAGGTTGTCTGGGTGGCATGTGAAATGGAATACACTTGAGAACTGTTTTTATATAGTTCGAGTTGAGGCCTTCTATGATGCAGAAGTATTTTTTCAGATTAACTGAAATTTGATATTGCATTTATTTTCTCTCTGTCCAAGTAAATTAGTAGGATCCATCTATCTCAAATGACAGTCATATTTAACTGTAGTTGATGGTATATTTATAGACACAGACACCCCAGGTACAAGATAAGTTATTTGAGCTTTTTTTAATCTAGATCTTCTTATTGAGATTGTCAATGATTTTTACTGTGAGGGTGCAGCGGGATGACATTACCTTCAAAGCAGCAAAAGCATGTCACAGATCCAAACGCAGCTCCCTGTGCCAAGACTATGGCTAATATACACGGGAGTTGTTCCAAAGAACCCATATGGCAATGTGAGCTGAACATCTTTTACAGCAGCGATTTCATTCCAGCCTCAGTTCTTTCTCTTAAATAACACCTCTTTTATTTCCTGTAGTCAAAACTGGCTGTACAGTCCCCGCTCCTGCCAAAGCCTGCGTCTGGGATGTTCGGCCTCCAGGAACCAAAGCGCTGAACCTTTCTTCTCGCTAGCCCCGCTCTGCCAAAATCCATCCTGACACACCTTAAATTATATTAGATCAAAGGCTGAAAATTATATGCCATCAAAAGTAGAAAGATAAAATGTTTATCTACCGCATTAGGGGTGTGTGGTGTTTTTCTAAAGCGCTTGAAGTTTGAGTGAAACGTTATTAAATGTCTCTGCAGCGCAAGGGAGGCTTACTTCCTCGGCGTGGTTGATGGATATATTGTAATAGGCCGGTGGCAAATTCGAAGTGGCATATTCAGTACGTGTTTAGGATGTTTATGCGCTCCCCGATTCTTGTGGTCCTCCATCTAATTGGAAATAAGGTTTAGGTGGTGAGAGTGGCGGAGCTGTGACAGGCAGTACTGTACGAGCGAGCGCCGACTGTGGCACACCCGTCGCTTTTAATGGATTGCTGCCTAATTGGAAAGTTTTATAATTTCTCCTTAAAAAATAAACCCATAAACGTCAGGAAGAATATTTTTCCTCCTAATGGAGTTTGCATGCCAGGTTGACTTGGCTGCCCTGTCTGTAGGTGGGCTGGGGAAAAGGCCAGGGGGACTGAAAGAATTTTCTGGAATAGGTTTCCTTTTTTTCAGGACTATTTTCTTAAGTAAAATGTCATCAGGGCACCCTATTTCAAACTGGTTAAGACATAATGCTATCATCATCAAACATGTTTTGTCTGATGGAAGTCTCTAAAATCCATAAATCTGAATAATCT
This sequence comes from Bos indicus, assembly GCF_029378745.1. Lineage (NCBI taxonomy): Eukaryota > Metazoa > Chordata > Mammalia > Artiodactyla > Bovidae > Bos > Bos indicus. Next base: position 84,346,977 of record NC_091771.1, on the reverse strand, counting down.
GCTGCTCACCCAAATGTGCACTGAGATAGCAAAATTAACAATATGTGCTGTTGCCAAAATTACATTTTTCTCATGAAACTTAACTATTATATACCCTCGTTATTTTCACAACCTTCAATTATTTGAATTATTATGTAGATTTAAAAACGTTAACCTTTGGGAATGTTTTATATGTCTGTGTGCTACTTAAAGAATAAATTTTAAACACAACAATCATACAATATTTTCTATTGCATGATTTCATAGTAGGTAATTAAATGTAAAACCTTTTTCTTTAGACACTTAGATTAAGTTTCAAGAGGTTAGAAGTTATCCTGGCATGAAAGTCTCTGAAAAATTTACTTGAAAATAATTTTTATTACCTTATACTCTGAATAGATAAAATTGAAATTAGCTTATCATTTGTTTCTAAGAACATACCTAAGTTACTTAGAATTTTGTAGGAAGATAAACATACTCTCAAAGATGTTTTTGAAAGTGCATATTTAATGGGGTAATCCATTTTTTTTGTTCAGCAATTTATAGATTCAATATCTAACTTGGAAAATAATAATAAAAGCTTATCCATTCATTTATTTAAAAAATATAGTTAACCTCCAATATATATTAAATCTTATATTATGCATAGAGGATGAATAAATATTGATGGCATGGCTCAGATTCACATAATAGAAGGATCTTCCCAGCCTAGAGATCGAACCCACTTGTCCAGTGACTCCTGCGTTGCAGGCAGACTCTTTACCTGCTGAGCCCCTGGGGAAACCTGATACAAACAGAATTGAGATCCTATTCCATGAAGTTTGTTAGGTTGTTTAAAAGAAGTAAGGCCCACATATAATAGATCTTGTCAAACTTAAAAGACAGCACCACCATATGTTTATTAAGCTCCTTTAGTGAGACACTTTTTATGTTACACTGTGACGAATGCTAACTGTGCTAAGATGCTTGCAGTCGTGTGATGACAAGACACACCCAGTGAAGTCATCTCCACACCACAGTGTGGTGACTGCTCTGGGGGCGTGTGGATAAAGCTCCACAGGGACATGAAATACATCCACGCAGAGGAGCTACAAAAAGCATCGGGGAAGAGAGAATCTTCAGCTGTAGGTCTTGAAATTCTTTCCAAGCTAAGAACTAGCTAGAGTCAAGGCACGGAAGTCTATCAGAGTCTGACATATTTTGATCATTGGGAAAGGGAAGAAACGTGATGTGGTTAGAGTCTAAGTTTTACAGGAAAGAACGGCCAAGGATGAGCCCGAAGGTGGGTGGGTGGTGGCAGACCTTGAAGGTTTCCCTCCACATGTGGAGAAATCTTTAGACTTTGCTTTTGAGCCTGATGGAGGGTAAGGACAGCCAGAGTGATTGAAGCGACAGATTCTGTTTTGGTTTAGAAAGATCTGCTGATTGTGAAACAGTAGATTACAACAGGCGGGGCTCCTACAGGTGGGAAGTAGCAGGGAGATGTCCCTTTCAGGGATCCTTATGGAAGGTGACTTGTGGTCATGGAATTGGGAGAAAGAGTCAGGACAACCTAGGAAGGATTTGCTGGCCAGCTGGACCTCAGCGATGACACATGGAAAAAAGTCAAGGAGTGACCATCTGGGCAGTGACATCACTAGCCAGAATCTGAGAATGCCATTTTAATAGGATGGATTCATATAAAATTGACCATGAGGATATTCAATAAAAGGGCTGTGATTTCAGAAAACTAAGGTTTTTAAATACCAAATATAAAAGTTGAAAGTCATTTTAACTGTGGTTTTCCCCACAGAAACTGGTTTAAACAATTGAACAAATCCCACCACTCTGCATTTTGAAACTCTTTTACACACTGTTGGCTCAGTTTGAATGATTTATCCAGCCTATATTCATACAGCCTTTGATGAATCCCCAGTTAATTTTTTTTTTTTTTTTGAACAGCACAGCAAGGGGTTGCCATGTCTGAGGGGACAAAGGGTTGGACAGAGATGAAAACTGGGGACAGTGAGGGTGCAGGGCAGAACCCGCTGAGAGGGCAGGAGCTCGGCCTGTTGGAAGGGCCGGGAGGATGGGAGGGAGGGCCAGGGCGGTTCCTGGCATGTCCCCGGATGTGAAGAGTCCAGGCAGGGAGAACTCAAAGCCACAGTCCAGGGGGACTACTGGAGTGGGCTAGAGAAATGCCAGCCAGCCAGCGGGAGCTCATAGCTGCATGCCTGTGGATCTGTGCCTGATACTGTAGAAACCACTTGAAACCCTTCCAGCCGGAAGTGGCTGGGGGCTGGCGTCTTCCTGTGACGTATGCTCCGCCTGACTGTCTTACTGTGAGATGGCAGGCTAGTTCTTTCCCACTGCCTGGTAAGTCTTGCACTTATCTTGCCCAGGGTGTGACTCCCAAATAGGATGGAGCAGGCCTGAAAATCTCCCTGGCATCTGGACCTCAAGACTGTGAAGGAACTGTTTATCGGGGAATTCCAGCTCCTGATCACACGTGGAGCCTCACCCAGGGCCATCAGGATCAGCAGTTCTGGATTTTATCCTGGGCAGCTGGATAGCACTGCAGAATTGTGGATAGCTTTTACTTCCAGCCTGCGTGTGCTTCTAATTTCTTTGCTTATTAAGAGTGAGAACTACTTTTCCTACTAGACTGGGTCTTAGTTTACTACTCTTCCACATGTTATTTGTGGGTCTCCCCTGAACCATCACCAGTTTTTCCGTGAGCCCCTGACGTTGTGGAGATGGTGTTTTCTAGAAACATTCCAAATGTGATGTCAGCCCAATTAAAAAGAAAAAGCAAACAACTAGACCCAGACTTTTCAAACCCTGAAACGCCAATGCTTCTCCTTGATCTTCTAGTGAATATGGGTTGTTTCAGTTAAAAAGTATTTATTTGCTCTTAAATAAATTATTTGTCAATCTGAGTCCATAATGCAGCATAGTTTGAATCCTGTGTAGTTAACCTTGTGTTACTCTGGAGTCCTGTCCTTTGATTTTATGAGTTTTAAGATGTCAATTAATTAATTAATCTATTTTTTGATATCTTCCAGTTTTCTTAAGTCCAGACAAAATAGTCCACAAAAATCACAGTCAAGGAATACTGAAGGCCAATTTAGTAAGACCCTAATTCCTGGTTTCAGCTGGCCTTGGAAACCCAATCTAAGTATTTCAGAGTTGCTAGTGAAATGAATGGTCTTTAAAGACTTTTACAGAAAGTTCAGTCCATGACTCAACACCGTATGCAGAAATATCCTTAAAAGTCACTCCCTGAGGCTGAAATGTGTCTTCCATGGTCACTGCTGTGTAAGCTCACCTTTTTCTTTCCGATTCTCCTTTCTTTGGCACGGTACTTCAGCTTCTAAGTCTGCAGGGATTTAGTATAACGCAATACTATATTGTTATTTAGACATCCATGCTTCATTCTTTCTTTCTACGAGGATTATTTTCTTGATTTGTGATTCACTCATCCAAAGTGGTTCAGGAGCCTTTTTCTCTGCATTGTTATGCATTTTAATTTAAATGTGGTGTTTCTGTGTTAGAGGTGGGATAAAGGGCTAAAATTTAGAGTTTAAAGTGAAAATGAAAGTGTTAGTTGCTCAGTCACATCCAACCCTTTGTGACCCCATGGACTGTAGTCCACCAGGTTCCTCTGTCCATGGAAGTCTCCAAGGCAAGAATACTAGAGTGGGTGGCCATTCCCTTCTCCAGAGGATCTTCCCAACCCAGGGATCGAACCTGGGTCTCCCACATTGCAGGCAGGTTCTTTACTGTCTAAGCCACCAAGGAAGCGTAGTTTGAGTCCACTTCTGAACTGGAGAACTAGTTATCTATTTTTAACAAACTAACCCTCAAACATAGTGGTTTCAAACAGCCACCATCCTTCATTTTGTGGGTCAGGAATCAGGCAGGACTCAGCTGGCACCTCTGATGTTCTGTGTGTATTCATGAAGGTCGTTCAGAGACATATAGGTGATGGATAGTCTTGTCTGGAGTGGGTGCAAATGCCTTTGCTCATGGAGCTGGCCGTTGGTGGGATGGTAGAAGGTTGCACTCATCCAGAGTAGGTACCCACCACACTCCCTATGGTCTCACCAGCATGGCAGTCTCCAGCTAATAGAACTTCCACAGGACACCCGGTGACAGTTTCCTAAGACAACGGATGCTAAACTGCTTATGACTTGTCCTGCAGGTGCCAAAGAGTTACTTCTGGTGGATCCCATCGGCCAGTTGGATTTACTTCTTAATAGGAGGGCCAGCAGAGAATCTGCACTGTCTCTAGTCTGACACACCTGGGTAATATTTGCCTGGTATGATTTTTTTTTCCCCCTTAAATCTCATTTTCATGATTTTTCTGTGATGAGAGTAAAATGGTAAATGCCAGCTTCATTGAGTAGTTATGAGGATTGAATAAACTTCTTGAAATTACTTCTTAAATTATTATCTGTATTCCTTATTAATTTGTTCTTATTGGAATTAATTTTGTTTCTGGTTCCACTTTTAATTATTTACTAATCTGAATTTGGGTCTCATCCTCAGCTTGGCATCATTTTACCCTCTGTGAATACTTGTATTATGTCCCCAGTTTAATAAAAGCCTGTTTGATGCTATCTTCACTGACCATGATCTATATGATCCTCTGGTGGGTCTTAGAGTTTTCATTATGTCTGCCCACAAATTAGATTTCTGTTTCCACCTACCGTTGAAAATATGTCACTTCTATTACACAAGGAGCAGTTGATGGCCTTTGAACATGCTATTTTCTCTGGAAGAAACTCTCTTCTTTCAGATATCAGGTCTCTCTCTGTATACTTAGATCTCTTCTCAAAAATCATCTTAGCTGAGAGGTCTTTCTTGAGCAGTCTGTCCGAAGTAGCATTGGCCCTCATCCTCTGTTGGGATATTCTATGTACTTTTATCCTGTGTTAAACTGCTTTCACCATCTGACATAACATGAATGTGTTTATTTATCATATAACTTTACCAACTAAATAGAAACTTCATGACAATAAAAATGTGTTTTTTCATCTCTGAACCCACAGGACATAAAATAGAGTCTGGAACAGAGTAAGTATTCAATAACTGAAATAGATAAAAGATTGAAGAAGTTATGGGGGATGGAGCTCACACACAAGGATCAGGTCATATCAGATCAGTCGCTCAGTCGTGTCCGACTCTTTGTGACCCCATGAATCGAAGCATGCCAGGCCTCATTGTCCATCACCAACTCCCAGAGTTCACTGAGACTCATGTCCATCGAGTCAGTGATGCCATCCAGCCATCTCATCCTCTGTCGTCCCCTTCTCCTCTTGCCTCCAATCCCTCCCAGCATCAGAGTCTTTTCCAATGAGTCAACTCTTCGCATGAGGTGGTCAAAGTACTGGAGTTTCAGCTTCAGCATCATTCCTTCCAAAGAAATACCAGGGCTGATCTCCTTCAGAATGGACTGGTTGGATCTCCTTGCAGTCCAAGGGACTCTCAAGAGTCTTCTCCAACACCACAGTTCAAAAGCATCAATTCTTTGGCGCTCAGCCTTCTTCACAGTCCAACTCTCACATCCATACATGACCACAGGAAAAACCATAGCCTTGACTAGACGAACCTTTGTTGACAAAGTAATATCTCTGCTCTTGAATATGCTATCTAGGTTGGTCATAACTTTCCTTCCAAGGAGTAAGCGTCTTTTAATTTCATGGCTGCAGTCACCATCTGTAGTGACTTTGGAGCCCAGAAAAATAAAGCCTGACACTGTTTCCATTGTTTCCCCATCTATTTCCCATGAAGTGGTGGGACCGGATGCCATGATCTTCGTTTTCTGAATGTTGAGCTTTAAGCCAACTTTTTCACTCTCCACTTTCACTTTCATCAAGAGGCTTTTGAGTTCCTCTTCACTTTCTGCCATGAGGGTGGTGTCATCTGCATATCTGAGGTTATTGATATTTCTCCCGGCAATCTTGATTCCAGCTTGTGTTTCTTCCAGTCCAGCGTTTCTCATGATGTACTCTGAGTCCACACCAAAAAGCTTAAACAATTGCTAAACAAAATCCTTTTATGTAGGCCGTGCATGCGTAATAAGTCGCTTCAGTCATATCTGACTCTTTGCAACCCTATGGACTGTAGCCTGCCAAGCTCCTCTGTCCATGGGATCCTCAGGCAAGACTACTGGAGTCCTGGAATCGGTTTCCATACCCTCCTCCAGGGGACCTTTCTGACCCAGGAATGTCTCCTGCATTGGCAGGTGGGTTTTTTTTTTTTTTACCACTAGTGCCACCTGGAAGGCCAAGAGGTATCAAATTGATGCTTATAAAATTAAATGTAATTTCATTGGCTAGGATACATTTCTGAAATCAATTTAGACATGTCTATATAAATAGAAATAAATCACAGATTGTAATCAAGATATTCTTCTTGCTTTTTTTTTTTCTTCTCTTATTTTGACTCTTTTATCATATTAGCCAGCCCTGCTCCCCCCAACCAGAGGTTAAGCACCTAGTTTGGGATATGACCTCAGCCATACCCTTGGAAAGGTTGGGTCGGTGGTTGAGTGCGAACCTTGTTGGAGATGTCCATGGGCTGTTGAATGCTGGGGGGAAATCCCATCTTTGGACAGTGATGCCACAGAAGGCAACATCTTCAGAGTGGTCTGGGAAGGTCCAGCTCTGGAGTGGCTCCAGTTGGGTTGGCCAGTTTGCTGGCCATGTGGGGCTTTCAGTCCTCTCTGAGCAAGAGTTGAGCAGGACCCTGGTGTGGAGAAACACTGGTCTGACCAGTTTTATTACCTTAAAGTGGAGTTGAGTCTCTGTTTGGATGTAAACTAACCAAAATAGGTAAAAATGTAGAACCAGTATGTTTCATCAAGACATATTAATTGTTAGTTGTCTTTAGCCACCACATCAACAGTTCACCTCCTGTATTTTCACACTGGATTTTGGTTGTCTTAAAGACAGAAGCCCCTCAGGCATAAATGAAAAGTAATAATAATTAACCACATGTTCTTCGTTATGCTAAAGGACTGACATGTGTCTCCCTACAGCTAACAGATATTTTAGCCACATATAAGAGAATCCTGCGGACAGAGGAGCCTGGTGGTCTACAGGCCACGGGGTTGCAGAGAGTCATACACGACTGAAGTGACTTAGCAGAGCCCAGCACAGTAGGATAAAATGCTACAGAGTTTCAGAATCTTTTTTGTTTAGTGAGAATGAGCATCAGAATTTTAAAGCAGAAGCATGAAATGCAAGGGATTGCAAGTCTCACGGAAGAAGCAATAACACACTCCATGTTGAATGGCTGATATTTGCTTTCTCGGGCGCTTTTGATCTCAGAACACCTAGTGGGGCTGGGGTGGATGAGTTTTGCTGACTTGTTGCATCAGCTCTAAAGATGAAAGAAAACAGTTTCTGCATTCACCCTGGTGTTGATTGTCCTATCAATAGGAAACTACCCAGTTAACCTTGCCTATTGTCATGCCGAGAGTTTTATTAAAAATAAATAGCACGTATCAGGGTAGCTGAATATGGGATTTCTGCTGAGATGTGTACAACTCTCTCAAATACTTCATTAAAATGTGTTGGAGGACTCCTTCAGGGCTGTGAGCAGATATACTGTTATGGAAACTGAGGTCTGTTATCATAGCTTTGGTGACTTGCAATGATTATTTAATAAATGAATCTGTGTTTGAAAATATCCGACGTGATAATATGAATTTACACCCCCCATCCTATTTCTCTTATCTTGACACATATGGAAGATGCTGTTTTGTTTTGACACTCAGAGGAGATGCTCTTTTTATGGAAAAAAAAATCACTGAACGGTAATGACTTCCAGTTAACGATCTTACCAGATTTCCCTGACATAAGGAAACCTGGTATTGATGAATCTACAGGGTTCTACAATAAGTAATCTTGGGTGTATGCGTCATTTCCAAGGGGTTTATTCCTGACTTTCCTGGGGCTCATCAGAAGATTTGCTATGTAGATTTTGGATGCAATGTACGTCCGGAAGTCAGGGCAGGATGAAGACCACAGTGGGAGGAGAGAATGATGCTCTGTCACCTACAGGATACCCTCTTCAGCTTGAGTGCAGGGCCCTTAGCAATGCCGCTTGTGCATGAGGACAGGCTACCCTTCTTCTTTCAGCATGAGTAGAACCAGTCTTCCTCCTAAGAAGGCACGAGGGTGCACAGGAAATCTGAAGAGTAAGCGGTCTCCTGGAAAGGGCTCTGGGCTGGAATCCAGAAAGCAGGCCAGCTTGCAGGTGGGTGCTGTGGGGAGTGTCCGTTCAGGTCTCAAAGGGCCCCTTTTCCAGGAGCAAAAATGAAAAGGCTGATCAGAAATGCTGGAAACAGCCTTCTTGCACTGCATCGTGTGAGATTCTACGGACATGGCTGTTATGGTTTCACTCTAGCACTGGTAAAGACACACTGCGTCTACGCTTCTGGGCAGAGAGCACACATCCATTACCCTCCTTGTCACAACCCATTATCTGTGAAATAGCAGATAAACCTATTCCAAGCTCTGCAATGGGAAATTGTTATCCACATTCCTAACCATTTCTTCTCTTTGTTGTTCAGTTCCTAAGTCATGTCTGACTCTTTTCAACCCTGTGGACTGCAGCATGCCAGGCTTTACTGTCCTTCACCATCTCTTGATGTTTGCTCAAGCCCTTGTCCATTGAGTCCATGATGCCATCCAACCATCTCATCCTCTGTCTCCCCCTTCTCCTCCTGCCTTCAATCTTTCCCAGCATCAGGGTCTTTTCTAATGAGTTGGCTCTTCACATCAGGTAGCCAAAGTATTGGAGCTTCAGCTTCAGCATCAATCCATCCAATGAATAGTCAGGGTTGATTTCTTTTAGGATGGACTGGTTCAATCTCCTTGCAGTCCAAGGAACTCTCAAAAGTCTTCTCCAACAAAACAGTTCAAAAACATCAATTCTTCAGTGCTGAGTCTTCTTTATGGTCCAACTGTCACACCTGTACATGCCTACTGGAAAAACCATAGCTTTAATAGGACTTAAATGTCATGTCCTGTTAGAAAAACAGACAAGTATATCTGCTAGTCAGACTACTAGGGTTTACAATTTAGCTCCATTTTTATATGCTGCAAAACCTCATGCAAGTTAATAGTGTTTCTGTGCCTTGGTTTTCCCACATGTAAAAGGGATAATAATAGTATTTCCCTTTCATGATTATGGGCATCAAAGAAGGAAAGCCCTATGAGGCATGTAGGAAAGAATTGATAAATGCCAGTTATTATTTGGATTTTCCTGAACAAATTAGAAACTGGTGTGAAACTAAATTAAAAGGGAATGAGCACTCTGAGATGACTGGGGGGCTTATCGCAACTGTTAGTCAGTCTCAGATAAGAGATAAAATGGTTATTGGAGACTGTATTAGCCAGCTCAGGCTTCCATAACAGACAGGATAGCTTCAACAGTAGAAATGCATTTTCTCACAATTCTAGCTGCTGGAACGTTCACGATCAAAGTGACGTCAACGTTGGTTTCTGACATGTCCTCTCTCCTCAGCCTCAGAGTCACCTTCTCAGTAAGTCAATCCTTGAGAGACAAGTGCTGGTAGAAAGAAAGTCTGCTTTATTCCAGAGTCTGGCAATTGGGGGGAAAGGTGGACTCATGTCCAGAGGCTGACTCCTTACTGCCCCTCTATCAGTGGGTGAGAGCTTTTAAAGGGGAGTTTCCAGGCTGCATAGACAGAGGGAAGGGGGCTATTTGTAGAAACAGCACAGGCCACTGTGGTGGGCATCTTGAATTGGTCACATGGTGCTCTGATCAGCATCTTTTGACTGTTTTAGGTGCAGTTAGTTTTCAGTTCCAGGGTCGGTTTGTGTCCATTTCCTTGAGGCCAGTTCTCAGAACTGTGGCACTGTATGTCAATGCATCATGTAGTTAACTTCTTTCATGTGGTGGGGGTTTCAGTATCTACAAGACAGATCAAAGGATGGCTTAGAATATTATCTGTAGCCCTTGAGGGGGATCTAAAGGCCCTTGACCTTGTTAATGACTCAACTATTATTATTTGGTCTTGTGTGACTGCTTGCCTTTACCTCTAGATTTTCTCCCTTCTCTGACTAAATTATTCTCTGACTAAAGTTTTTCTACAGATGAAAGGCATCAGTTCTTCAGCACTCAGAATGCTGAGCACTGAAGAATAAATGCTTTCGAACTGTGGTGTTGGAAACGACTCTTGAGAGTCCCTTGGACTACAAGGAGATCCAACCAGTCCATCCTAAAGGAAATCAGTCCTGAATATTCATTGGAAGGACTGATGCTGAAGCTGAAACTCTAATACTTTGGCCACCTTATGTGAAGAGCTGACTCACTGGAAAAGACCCTGATGCTGGGAAAGATTGAGGGCAGGAGGAGAAGGGGACGACAGAGGATGGGATGGTTGGATGGCATCACTGAGTTGATAGATGAGAGTTTGAGTAAACTCCGAGAGTTGGTGATGGACAGGGAGACCTGGCGTGCTGCAGTCCATGGGGTCACAAAGAGTCGGACACGACTGAGAGACTGAACTGAACTGAACAGAGGGAAGGCAAGATGTGGGGGTGACGTGTTCTCTCCTGAGAGGGTTCTGTGGGGTCCTGGTCTGTTTCACTCTGGGTTGTGGAGAGGAGGGAAGAATCTCTGGTGTCTTTTCCTCTTATGATCAGGACGTCAGTCTTATAAGATCAAGACCTCATTCTTGAAATCTAAGTTAACCTTAATTACCTTCCTAAAGACAATTTCCAAATACAATCACGTTGGGTTTAAGGCTTCAGCATATGAATTTTGTGTAGGGTGGGGCAGGGAGGAGTATAATTTAGTCCATACAGTGACATTTCAATAAATACCAAATTCATAAAACACCACTGTCTTTTCTTTACCTCAACATGTAATAAGATGGACAGCTTCATTTTAATTGAAGTCAAAATTGTATTAGAATAAAGGATAATCAATATGGGTTTCAGCACATTCCCTCTTGAACTGATAATGTCTTAGCAAAATTCAAGAGTCTGCTATTTCTTAAAAATTTGTCCAGAAGTGACTAATATTTTTATCTTAGCTTTCTAAGATATGTTAGTTTTAATAACCTGTTTTTTTAAATTATCTGATAAAATTCAATGACGATAAATTGGAAAACAAGACTCATAGATAAACGTGAAATAGAATGAAAACCTGTCCTTGTCACCCACACTTCAGGGTTGTTGTGATACTGTCCTTTATGGTAAACTGGAGCTGTTGTGGTCTGTTAACGGAGACGAACATCCTGGTAAGAGTCTAGATTGATGGGTCTATGTACGTGGTTGTGTTTGAGGCACACTGAGTTGATATACCATAGACACATTTAAGTGATGTCCAGAGGGTATTGGTCTTCTGGGTACCGGGAGCAACAGCGCCAAGGGGGCCAGCTTGCAGACAGACATCCATGAGCATCTGTATGTGAGTCGAGACTGATGTGGGGCCCTGCATGCGGATGAAGTTGTTAGAGGATATATATCGGACAAGTAGCTCAGTGGTAAAGAACCCATGTGCCAATGCAGGAGACTTCAGATTCAGTTCCTGGATCAGGAAATTGCAATGTGCTCCGGGATCGTTGCCTGGGAAATCCCTTGGACAGAGAAGCCTAGTGGGCCACAGTCCATGGGGTTGCAAAAGTGTTGGACGTGACTTAGTGAATAAACAACAAAGATGCAGTACATCCATCAAGAGGGGATGCCTACTGACCGATGTCAGCACTTTGGACACTGTGCCTCAGGCCCACAGGACTTTTAGGGGCCCATGTAAGTATTTCAATTTATTCTAAAATCAAAAGGAAAAAGAAAAAAAAATAGGGTCAAAGAAAATGTCCTGATTTTATTTCCACGCCATAATAAAATGGCATTTTCAGGGGCCATAAGAATTATTACATTTTCCCTAAAACAGAGGAAATGAATGTTTAAGTGTTTAGAAAATATTTTTCAATATGAATAGTATTATGGTATTATACTCCATGATATTTATGGTATTATAAATATAATAATTATGGTATTATACTCCATAATAGTATTATGGAGAAGGCAATGGCAACCCGCTCCAGTACTCTTGCCTGGAAAATCCCATGGATGGAGGAATCTGGTAGGCTGCAGTCCATGGGGTTGCTAAGAGTCGGACAGGACTGAGCGACTTCACTTTCACTTTTCACTTTCATGCATTGGAGAAGGAAATGGTAACCCACTCCAGTGTTCTTGCCTGGAGAATCCCAGGGACTGGGGAGCCTGGTGGGCTGCCATCTATGGGGTTACACAGAGTCGGACACGACTGAAGTGACTTAGCAGCAGCAGCGGTATTATGGTAGTAAGGTTCAATGAAGGCAAAAATGCTTAGGGCCCACAAACTTATACTGTGGCTCTGGGTTGATACAAACCTGGAAAGGACAGTCTTGAAAAGATTTGGGAAGAAACAGATACCTATGCAACTGTTTACAGATGTCCCAGGCGGCCACCACAGTTCACTTTCTCATCTCCCCTGACCCCCAAAAACACACGATGACATTTTCTACAGATCTCACTGGTCCCAGAAGGCAGCATGGAGGTGGTCCCTCTGCTCTGAGATTGTTATTTTCCCTGTTATACTTCAATTATATTTATAAATTTCTTTCTTTCATGTCAGCCTAAGTGGTTTTCAGAGTTATTAATTTTAATGTTTAATAAACCTGTTGCCATAGCAACAATCATATCACAGATGTTTTGTTAACTCTCTTCAAAGCGCACACCTTTGTCAATATGTTATTTTGAACATCTCAAAGGATAAATACTTGAAAAAGCCAACGCATCTCTCAGGTTTCAAGTTCACAACTTGCGTCACTAATTATACACTCTCTTCAAAGAATTAAAAAATATAGAGTATTTAAGAGAAGGTTGACTAGCTAATTTCAAAAATATAATACAAGAAGAGGTCAAAATAAAACTTCTTGCTTTTAGAAATGAAGTGTGAGATTAAGAAATAAAAAATTACAATTATGGAATATATGTATTTTTTGCAAATGTTAAGTATTAACCACAAATGCCATGGATGATTCACATGGGTATTTTTCTCTGGTGAGTGGTGGCACCAATTGCTAGTCCTCTCATAGAGCGTGGACTCTGATGTGTATGGGTCACTGCCTGGGAAATGATACTCGCCAACTTGATTTACTTTCTTTATCCCTGTCTCTTATCTGATCTTGAAGTGAAGGCATTGAAACTCTCTCAAATACTTGATGAATTTTTTCCAAAATTGAGATGATAATATTTAATAACCACATATTTTAATGACTAATTAAATGCTTTTGGCTCTGGTTTCTTTTCTGTTTTTTCTTTTTTTTATTAAGGATTTTGAAAGTTGGTTTTTTAATTAACAGAAGGTAATAACAAATAACATTGGCTAAACGTCACGCCGAAACTTAGAAAAACAACATTTCCACCCCGCCCCCCGCCAATTTTCCTCTGCTTCTCTGGAAATGCCAGAGGGAGAAACTCAGGGATGACAGGGTTCATTCCAATTTAACTTGTCATGGGAGCTGGTCACTGAACCATCTCTTGTGCTGACTTCGTCGTCTGTGGAGTTGACAAGGACTCCTGGCTTATACCACCAAGTCCTAGTTGGGACAGAGGACTATGGACTGTTTTCTGAAGGAGCCCCAGGGTCTTCCTTTCCTGAGGTGTGGCTTGGGGCATGGACTGCAGGCAGAAGTGGTCTCCAAGGCCTGTGTGGGAAGTGAGTTTTTGATGAATTCATGTGCAGAGGACAGAGGAAGAGGTTGATAATTCTCGTGAGGGTCTCTGCACAGTCGTGTGAGCTAAGCATTATATCTCCCCTTCCCCAAGCCTGGAGACCAGGACAAGCCGTGTCTTCTGTCTCGCAAGGGTCGGCACCTTTGGCTCCTTCTGAATACCAGCCTGCCCCATGCTAACGCCGGATGAATACTTTTCCACAACAGAAAGTCCACATCCATCTGTGTAGAGATGCGTGACAAATTTCATTTAGGGTCGCGTATAAGAGTCATATTCAAATGGGAGGCAAGAGTGAGCACAAGGGTTTTACTTGTTCCTTAAGAAAGAAAAAAAATTATTTCTTTGCGAGTTCAAATCATCAGCCATGCTGCAGGAAGGAAAATGGATTTTAGGCTGACCTTCTTTTGGGCTGTTTGTGACTGTGTGAAAGTGAACCATTAAGATCTCCCTGAAAGATTTCAAAACTGCTCATTAGTTTTGAAACTCAGGCCTTTGAATTTGGATAAACATGAACAAAGGAATTTCAAATAAAATATTAAAAAAAATGAATCCCCTATCATCTCTGAGAACCCTCAGGCTATAGAAGAATACAATACACAAAACCTTGCTTTATTTACCTGGAAGAATGTTATGGTCTATTAAGTTGGCCCATTTAGGTTCACAGTGCGTTCATGGAATGCTTTCCAGCCAATCTTTGTAGATAAGTTAAAAAAAAAAAAGAAAAACCAATGGGTGATTTCTTTTTCACTTATTTTTTAGATTTTACATGTTGTGTCTGGCTTGGTGTCATGGGTGAACAGCTGTTTCATAAGTTGCGGCATGGACTTGCTTCTTCAGCAGGGCCCATGGGATACCGTTGACAACCACACCATGATCTGCATCATATTATGTCTCCTCTTTGGGATTAAAGATGCATGTTTGCAAGATAAGGAGGAGTTATGACAGCAGTGGTTTGCCCCAGGGAGCATAGTGATGCTGTCTGGGCCATTCCAGGGTTATGGGATTCTAGCAGGATGCTCTTTCATTTTAGTTCCTCTTAGTTTCTCTGTGAGATATATAAACCCCACTCAATGTATTTTTTGCATTTCCTAGCTCAAAAAAAAAAAAAAAACCACTTAAATGATACCCTTCAAAGTAACAATACTCTCAGTTGAAATGGAACTTTTTTCTTACTGTATCTTCTGTAATAGGTACAGAATAGCATAGATTCCTTTATTTCAGAAATCTGAGCTCTTTACCCCAGAAAAATAGGTAAACATTCTTCTGCTTTTCAGCACTTACAGTGATACTATGGATATTATTGTACACTTTTTAAAATCAAATACACTATATACTTCTTGAGCATGTAGTTCACACTACCGAGAGCAAGTTTTTCCAGTTTGACTTAATTGTCACTCTAATTATAATTAAATAATTGTCTCCCCCCAAGTGTTTGTTTAGGCAACAGATTTCTGCATCTTTGAAAACTTAATAAAGGGCTTTATTTTAAAGCTGTTCACTCCAAATAGACAATTCTGCATTGTCAAATAGTTGTTTAAAACCAAATAAATGGCTTGGCTAGTATGTAAAGAGAGAGAAAAAAGAAAAATGGCCTGTGGTGGATATTGTCAGTGTATCCACCAAGTTGAAAATGATGAGGGAGTCATTAGCTGTTATTCAGGAAATTTTCAGGAGAGTGTAGAGCTGCTGAAGTACAGAAGATTGTCCATGTCGACCCTTGGGACTGAGTGGCCTTTCAGACCTCAGACCACCTAGGATCCAAATTTGGGAATGTATTCTGTATGTTAGAACATGCTATATTATTCTAGTATTGCTTATCACGCCCTTTTTCTTTTCCCTGCATTTCCAAACTTCCTGGAAGACTTCCTGAAATCAAGTCTGTCCTCATTTTTTTTTGCTTGATGACCAAACACGCAATCTTTAAATAACTACTTTCGATCTGGAGTTTAAATTATGCTTTTGCCGTAACTTATCCTAAGTCATCCAGAATAACCTTATAACAAGATTCTGTGGCTTTTTTTTCGTGTCATGATTCACACAGTCCCTGAAGCAATCTGTGAATATCGTAGGTTCTCAATCTATGTCTTTGACCAGTCATCCATCCTCCTGGTTTTCCCCCACTGCATTTCCCATCAATGTCTCTTTGGGAATGCCTGGTTCAATCTGTCTTTTTCAATATATGCAGAAGAAATACATAAGAAGAAATGGAGTGCTGCTGGAAATGGAGGTTCTACATGCTTAACTCTAAGCCAGTTGTTTAATGTCCTAACGCTACTTGGTATGCTGTTTTGAAATCCAGCTCATTCCCTGCATCTTTATTTGCCATAGGAACTATTAAGCGAGGTGGAAGGTAGTCTGAAACCACAGAGCCCCCAGTCCCTTCCGCCCACACAGAGACGGCCTGTGGGCTCGCTGCATGTCTTTCCTTATCTCTTGAGTTCGAGTTCACAGCCAACAGATGAAGGCCCCTGGCTGGAGCCCGCATTTCTGGTCGGTACCTTGTGTTGATGCATACCCGCAGCACCTCTGCCTCTGGTATGCTGGAGCACATTAAATGTCAACCAGCAGTGAGGCACAGGGACACTGCCGGAGAGGGTGTGCTTTCTGTGAGTCATGCTGCTTTCCGATGAAATGGCACTGATTTCAATCGGCATGGCAAACTTGCCCAAGCTAGAATTTGACCAGAACCCTGGGGTTAATAGCTTTGCTCTTTGAGAGAGCTCCAAGCTGTTTGCATTCCAGGCCACTGTTGCATTTACATAGTCCCTATCACTGAGGCCCCAAGGTGCTTTGCCAACCAGAGAAGCAGATATTTACTCAGCAAAGTTAGTATATCTCCTCAATGCTTTCTAGCCTTTGGGCACATTTTCAGGTAATAAGAAAAAAAGGATATATATATATATATATATATATATATATATATTCCTTTTAGATTCTAAGATAGAAAGAACAAGGGGATATAACCCAAAGACTGATATGCTTAAAAATTACAGTGGTAGATCCATTTAAAATCTCATGACTATCCTTCCTTTATTGTTTCACTATTTTAATTCATTTGATAATGCTTCACAGAAAACAAAAACAAACAAACACTAAAATCAGGGGAAATCAGCCAGTGGGGAGTAGCAAATGTGTGCAAGGGTGTGCAACCCACCTCAGGACCACTTGCACAGGGTTAATTAGACGAGGCCAAGAGATCTGAGTGCCTAACTTCTAAGTGGAAGTCTTGATCAATAACCATTATGGAGTGTGTCAATGACCATGAGTCAGTTAGGTTGCTTTCTGTTACAAGTGAGAGAGAACCCAACCCAGCTTTGCTTAAGCAAACTACAATGCTTTATTGGCTTGTCCAGCTAGCAGTTCAGGAGTAGGTCTTCCGTGGAGCTCACTGCAGGGCTCAGTCATCACCAGAATATGGCTGAGCTCACTTCACATTTGTTTGTTAAGCTTCATCTCTGTTGTCACTGTGGTACTGTTGTTCAGTTGCTAAGTCATATCCGACACTTTGCAGCCCCACGGACTGCAGCTGGCTAGGTTCCTCTGTCCTCCACTGTCTTCCGGTTTGCTCAGATTCATGCCCATTGAGTTTGGTAGGCTTTCTAACCATCTAATAGCGATGTTAATCTTTTAAAATAATAATCTGTCGGTTGCGCTGCTTCCTTTTCAACTGTGCCACTTGGTGCCAACTTGCTGTTCCGCGTCAGCCTGGACCATCACGCCCAGCTGGAGCAGCACAAAGAAAAGTCCCAGCAGACTCGGTTTCCAGGCCTCTTAAAGGCACCAGCAGAAGGAGAGTCTGCTTTTTTCTAGTCCCTGGTTCCTTCCAGATAGTGGTTTGAATATGCAGCCCCAGAGAGATGGTGTACAAATGCCAGGAAATGACTGGCCACTACCCACAATCACTTGGTTAGATTCAGAGGAAGCAACCAAAGCTCAGCACCATCCAAACATACAGGCTCCTGGTCTTGCCTGAGTCCACAGCAGCACCTTCTCCCAGAATTCCTTGCTGCTCGTACCTGAAGGTGGCCTCATCTAATTTATCTGATGACTGTTTGTCTCAATCACTCTTCATCTTATACGGTATCATTCAGAGGTAAAGGACCCCAGTTTAGCCTGAGCTGGTGACTCTGTTCTAGCAGAGCAAGATTTAAGGGGATTCTCAGCTCACCTTGCTTTTGTGGTCCAAGATACTCTGTTTATATGATCTATCCCTGATAAGGGCTTCCCTGGTGGCTCAGATGGAAAAGCGTCTGCCTACAGTGTGGGAGACCTGGGTTCGATCCCTGGGTTGGGAGGAGCCCCTGGAGAAGGAAATGGCAACCCACTCCAGTACTCTTGCCTGGAAAATTCCATGGATGGATGAGCCTGGTAGGCTATAGTCCTTGAGGTTGAAAAGAGTCAGACATGACTGAGGGACTTCACTTTCATCCCTGATAAAGTACAGTCTTTGACGATAACAACTGCCCCCTCGATTAATCAGTAGTGGCCATTCAGATTGTGTGCTTGTTGACTGACTGAATGATGGTATAAGGATTAAAATGAAAATAAACAGTATCAGAACAGTGACTTGCATCTCCACTCATTAAGCAAGTAACTGGTGAGTATTTTGTTTGTGATATTAGACTAAAACCCTCAAAACAGTGGTGGACAAGACAGATATGGACCTTCCTTCAAGTCCCTGCTTCAGTCATATGATATTGCTGATATTCCTAAGTTGTTGATCAACACAAATATACTTTTCATTTCTTCCAAATAATTGTAAGGGCTGCTAATATTTAAACTGTTGTTGTTTAGTCTCGAAATAGTTTCTGACTCTTGTGATTTTTTAAGTAGATGAGTGCAAAGTGGAGTGACTCAGAAAGAGCAAGTCACCTTGAGTGAATCATAAATAGTATTTCATGGTCCCTCACTGGCTTCTTAACCTCAAATAATTTAATTAAATTGAGTTCAGTTTCACAAGGAATCAGGAACCAAGATAAGAATCATAGCAGGGAGTGGTATCAAGACTATAAAGTCAGTGTATAAAAATGCATTTGCAGGTATATTGCCCAACTCAAGAATTTGACATAGGACTTAGTGAAAGCGGTGGAGCACTCTCCTGTCAGTTTGAAGAAAATAAGTTACTTATTTGGTAAATTTAGGGACAGAGTCCCTGGACAATTTACTACACAGGAATTGAAAATAAACACACTGCCTATTAGTATTTCCAGTGTTTGACTTTTTGTTCCATCTAAATCTGGCCACGCAATGCTACGATGTAATACAAGAAGACAGAGTTGCTGTTTTGTTTTGTTTTAATTTGTTTTCACAAATGAGTTTCTGCATGGGCCGGAGCATTTATAATGTGAAGGCTGTTTGGTCACAAGGAGAAAATACATTTGAACCGAAGCAAACCAAGTTTTCAAGAGTACACCTTTTAAGATTACTGTTTGATAAAACAATGGATAAATGCAAATTAAAAAAATTATCCTTCAAGACGAAAAAAAGAAGAAAATGTGTTATCAACTTTGGATTTTCTCCTAAATGAAAATATACTCCTCTCTTGTTAATCACATAAACAGAAGATTGATTATCCTTCATCTTTCTTTATCAGTAATATCAGAACTATTGTCACCAGTCATTCCATGAAATCAAATTTATAAAGCCAACAATTACTCAGAAATGAGTGTTCTTACATAACTCTCCCATCTTCATGTCCTCTGTTCCTGGACCTGAAAACTGATAAAGTTACTAGTTTAGAAATAGTCAACTGTGACCTTCTGTTTTCGTTCACGATGAGTCACTTCAGTCGTGTCTGAGTCTTGGTGACCCTATGGACTGTAGCCCTCAGGCTCCTCTGAGCCTGGAATTCTCCAGGCAACAATACTGGAGTGGGTTGCCATGCCCTCCTCCAGGGGATCTTCCCGACCCAGGGATCGAACCGTGTCTCCGGCACTGGCAGGCAAGTTTTTGCCACTGGCACCACCTAGGAAGCTCGCTTTAGGAAGCACAAGGGGGAATGCACTTCTCCACAGGGCCTTCTTCACATTCTCCTAACAACCAAATAATTCCCAATTTTCCGGTATGTAAATTCAGTATGATCAGAAGAAGTAAACAAATAAACAAAGGGACAAGATCTGTGCTGTCAAAACCCATTGTTCCACAATGTCTTTGTTTGCAATCTTTCATAATTCATCCTCAGATATGGCCTTCCTAGTAATTAGTTACCTCTAATGTCTTCATTTTCATTTAAATGTTCAATGATCAGGATAATTAGAATTAATTTGGCATTGTCATCTTATGGAAATGGAGCTTCTGCCACTTATCAGGAGCGTCCTGCAGGCAGTGTTACCAGAGAAATATGGGGCTCCTCCATTTCACACCCTGGGTTACAGCCTTCGGTTAGAGTGGTAACAGTAGGACCTGGCCTGACTCCAATTTAAATTTATGCCATTTTTGATAGAGGACTGTGGGCAGTCAAGCTGGGAGCCTTGCCTATTGTGAATGGCATTGTGTGTTTAACTTAATTCTCTCCAAACAATGCAAGAACTTCTGTCTCCATTCATCTGGGTATTTTAGAGGCTGAGATTAACCCTAAGTTTAGAACAAAAGAAAATCTTTCTTTGTACTAAGATGGAAAAAAAGCAACCCTAATTTGTTTTCAAGATTTTGGATAGCATACAGGAGAGCAATGTTTAAGAAGCTTAGTACCAGAAAAGCTATGAAGAAGACAGTATTCCAACAAATTTTCAAACTGGAAGAGACTTTTTGAATTATCTGGCTTAGATTTTTCAGTCACACAATAAAGTAAATTTTCATTAGCTTTCCCATTTCCTGTCATATACCTTTTGTTGTTTAGTCACTAAGTCATGTCTGACTGTGACCCCATGAACATCAGCACACCAGGCTTCCCTGTCCTTCACTATCTCACGGAATTTTCTCAGACTCATGCCATTGAGTCGATGATGCCATCTAACCATCTCATCCTCTGCTGCCCCGTTCTTCTCCTGCCTTCAGTCTTTCCCAGCATCAGGGTCTTTTCCAATGAGTTGACTCTCTGCATCAGGTGGCCAAAGTATAGGAGCTTCAGCATCATTCCTTCCAGTGAATATTCAGGGTTGATTTCCTTTAGGTTTGACTAGTTTGATCTCCTTCAGTCTAAGGGACTCTCAAGAGTCTCCTCAAGCACCACAGTTCAAAAGCATCAATTATTTGGTGCTCAGCCTTACAATTATATATGAAAACATATGCTTGCTCTTGATAACTCCAATTGCTATGAGTTTGAATACATTAAAAAGGAAGGCCAAGATTAAGTAGGTTAAAAAATTATTTTGTTTATGATTTTGTGGGTCAGAAAGTTAGGAAGAGTTTGAGCAGAGCTGGGTATAGTCAGATGTTGTCTGGAGTTGTAATCACATGAGTTCTGGATATCCAAGGTAGCTTGTTCTCACAGCTGGAAAAGGGATAAAAATCTCATACGTTCATGAGGGGTAGAGTAAAGAATTTTCAGACATGTTTTAATACTGTTGTAAAGTGTGAAAAAGCTGAGAGACTCTGTATTCAATAGAAATAATAGTTTATAATTCCCAGAGGATGTGGCCGGTAGGGACGGTTCAGGAATGGAGTACAGTGAGACACTGGGACCTGCCTAGAGAACCCTAGTGAGAAAGCCTTTGGCAGCGAGTTGAGCCAGCCCACAAGGTTTGCAAGAGCCAATTATCCATGCTCTCTCAGTCCCAGCTCTGATTCAGTGGTGTTGCGTCCTTAGCCTGAAAATGGCCAAGGAGGGGCATCTACACCACAGAAACTGCCAGACACTACAGGTAAGGGCTTTTCCTCCAGGAATGACCCAGTGGTATCACCTGCATTAGCAGGTGAATTATTTACCAGTGAGCCACCTGGGAAGCCTCAATATATATGTCGGGGGAGTTTGTAATCTCCTCGGTTCTGTCTCGTCGCAACAAAAGTTTGAAGCAATGGACCAGTGTTACAGGCCTTGGACGGACCGGTGTTACAACTCCATGTTACAGCTCAGTTTTATTTAGAAAGTAAAGGAAAATACATCCTTGAGGTGTGAGGGCTTGGCAACCCAAAAGACATGAAGGGAACAGAGGCTCCCAGCCCAATTTTGGCTGCTCCTTTTATGTGGTTTTTCTCCTCCCCCTGGGCCTGCCCTTTGTAAACTGGGCTAGCCAGGAGTGCTGTTTATCTTACCTTGAGGTTCTCACTCTGGTCCTGGGAACTTCCTTTGTTCTATTTTCGTGGGCTTTTCCCTTCCTTGTCTTTTAGCAATTGCCATTTTGGACTCCATTTTCCTATTCTAACTACCATAAAATTATGTTAAATGTTCCATGCACTATAGCATATAAAGTGATCAACGAATGCTAACATCTAATGAAAAATGAATGCATAATATATATATATATATTGTTTTTTTTCTTACCTACCTAACCAACTTTAACTGGTCAGTGAAATTTGTAAATACTTCCTTTTGAACATTAGCTTTTGCTCTTCTTCATCCTAAACTTATTTAATTGAGCTATATTAATTTTTATATACCATTATATATGTATACATTTTGTATATATGTTTTATACAAATTAATAACAAAATTTATTGAAAGGCTTCTTCATTTCCAAACAGAATCCATTTAATACTGTAAAAGCTACAAATATTTATCCCTCTCTTTTTAAATAAAGAGTCAAGAATAAATTGGAGGGACTTCCCTGGCAGTCCAGTGGTTAGGACTTCCCCTTCCAATGCAGGGGGTGCAGGTTCAATCCCTGGTCAGGGAGCTAAGATCCTACATGCCTTGTGGCTGAAAAATGAAAACATGAAACAGAAGCAGTATTGTAACAATTTCAATAAAGACTTTAAAAATGGTCCCCTTAAAATTTTTTTTAAATGGAATAAATTAGAAAAGTTCGTTCTCTGATCAGTGTATATAGACAAACAGCTCCTGTAAGTGGTGGGAGGAGAGGAACACAGATACGAAAGGTGGGCGACCCAAGCCCCTTCAGGTGTCAATGAGACAGTCCACAGAAGGGTGGAGCAGGTCTGATAAAAATAGAAACATTTAAATCCACGTTTAGTCATTTCCTCTCCCTGATTTGGGTTTACTTAGTTGTTTGCAGGCATAGCCAACAGGCCACGTAGAAGAGATAGCACATGTGTGGCTAAGGCTGATTGTATACAATCAGAGTGATTATGTGGAAATCCATCAGAGTTTTCTTCTCTGAATCCACTTGTTCTGACACAATGAGTGACATTCGAGCTAATTTTACTCACTGCCTTCTCCTTTCACGAGGATCTTTATCTCTTTCAGTGTTATCCCCTATCCTTCATATTTTCCTGCATGTCCTGAAAAAAGGGGGAATAATGCCACATTTTACTTTTATTCTTATTTACTAGTCTATTCAGAAGCAACACAATATAATAGGATTTAAATATATATATATATATATACATACATATATATATGCATATATATCAGATTCACCCAGAGAAATCTCCTTTCTGTTCAACACAAAGTCAGCTGATTGGACAGCTTAATTACTTTCTGCAAAATTCCTTCCTTTTACATATATGCATATATATGTATATATATACTAGAAAAGCATTGGTTGGGCACTACTGATTATTTTAGATAGCTGTCTGGTTGGCAAAATGTGGTGAAATAAAGAAGGCAGTGGTAGAATTCACATGTGAAACTGTCAGTCAACTGTAGTCATGCTAAAGTTTATTTTGCAGCCTGGGGAACATTTTAAACTTTCACTTCAAATGCTGTGACCTACTATATGTAGTAGGAAGAATTCTAAGAGGACACCAGTGACCCAGATCTTGTTAATTAGTGCCTTCCTCTTACGTGTGGGTAGGACTTGTGATTTGCTTCTAGCAAATAGAATATGACAGAGGTGATGGGATATGTTAAGTTATACGCAAAGGTAAAGGAATTTTGCAGAAAGTAATTAAGCTGTCCAATCAGCTGACTTTGTGTTGAACAGAAAGGAGAGTTTTCTGGGTGAATCTGATTTAATCAGGTGAGACTTTGAAGGAGACCAGAGACGATTAAGGTGTGGGAGACAGGAAGCCGCTGAGGCTCACCGTTCTGCTGACCTTGGAGAAGCAGGACACTGTGCATTCTGAAGCTGAAAGGAATGGACTGTGCCAAGAACCAGGGACAACAGTCATCTTTACAGTCCTGATTAGTACCTTGATTTTGGCCTGAGAGGTGATAGTTGAGCAGAGGACCCAGCCAAGGTGTCCATGGACTTGTGACTTACGGAAACTTAGATAACAAACGTGTACTGTTTAAAGTGGCTAAGAGTATGACAGTGTTTAAACATAGAGAATGAATGCCCCACTTAAAAGATTTCTTGTTTCTAGAGATGAATTAATTCATTTATTCATTCACACATTCCTATACAAATTAATTTTACAAACTCTGTGTGTGTGTGTATGTGTGCAATCAATCATGTCTGACTTTGTGACCCCATGGACTGTATGTAGTCCACCAGGCTCATAGGATTTTCCAGGCAAAAATACTGGAGTGGGTTGCCATTTCCTCCTCCAGAGGATCTTCCCCACCTGGGAACTGAGCTCATGCCTCTTGGGACTCCTGCCTTGGCAGACGGGTTCTTTACCATTAGTGCCACCAAATAAAACAGTCCCTCTTAGGGAACTCTGTGTGTGCACATGTATGTGGACACAAAATCTTCCCAAGTAAGATTTTTAGTGTAATATTAAGAGAGAGAGAGAGAAAGAGAGAAGGGGCAAGATGGGGAAAGAGGAGAGAAAGAAAATTATAGTGTGAAGAAATCCTCGTGGTTCAAGGTCAAAATGAATGAGTATAGGTGTCTGCATTGGGTGTACACATTTTTATTAGAAGGAGTTTTATTCAATGTTCTATTTAGTAATTGCCAGCATCACGCAAGATATATTTCTAGGGATGAGTATATGAGAATGGTTGGAAAGGATGAAGATGCATAAAGGAGAAACTGGGATTATGGTTGGTTGTTTCAGCTGAAATTGCAATCACCTTGTCTTCTGTACCATGTCCTTTCTTCAGAACCTCCTTGATGCTATGACCCCATCAAGAGGTAGAGCTAATCTTGTCACAAAAGTTGTAAGTGAAAATAATATAGGGAGGGAGCATGAAACATCTAGCTTACAGCGTATGCTCAGTTGTGTCTGACTCTGTGGCCCTGTGGACTATAGCCCACCAGGCCAGGCAAGAATGCTGGGGTGGGTTGCCATTCCCTTCTGCAGGGAACCTTGCCCACCCAGGGATCAAGCCTGTGTTTCTTGCATCTACAGCATTGGCAGGTGGATTCTTTACCAACAGCGCCACCTGGGAAGCCCATTTTATTGTTGTTCTTCAGTCAGCCACTCAGTCACGTCTCTTTGCCCCCCCACGGACTACAGCATGTCAGGCTTCCCTGTCCTTCACTATGTCCTGGAGTTTGTCAAACTCATGTCCACTGACTCCCTGATGCCACCCAACCGTCTCATTCTCTGTCACCCTTCCTCCCCTCCTGCTCTCCAACTTGCCCAGCAGCAGGGTCTTTTCCAGTGAGTTGGCTCTTCAAAATATTGGAGCTTCAGCTGCAGCATCAGTCCTTCCAATGAATATTCAGGGTTGATTTCCTTCAGGATTGACTGGATTGATCTCCTTGATGTCCAAGGGACTCTCAAGACTCTTCACCACATCACCATTCAAAAGCATCAGTTCTTCAGCGCTCAGCCTTCTTTACGGCCCACTCTCACATCCGTACATGACTACTGAAAAACCATAGCTTTTACTACATGGACCTTTCCCATAATTTACAAGAAAGCTTTTCAGTGTAATATTCAGAAATCCAAATTTTCAAGAATGTATTATGGAATTCTGATAAATGTTATAAATATGAATTATTTTGTCAGTATTCAAATAGATGTGATAATGCTATACCAAAATCAGTTAAGTTGCCCATGTCTGCCTCGCTGTCTCACAGCGTGTTATCTGTCAAACAGGGCCAGGTGGGAGATGGAATAAGAACACACAACTCTTGCCCTGAAAGGAGAGTCTGCAGTTTAGCACTGGACTTGGGGAGCATTGTGGGCTCAGACTGTCCTCTGTCTCACCATACCTGACCCCACCCATTCCCAGGCTTGATGTCCTACCTGTGAATCTTTCCTTCATATACTTCCCACAACCATTTTAGACACCAGGGGCTGTCTGAAATTCATTTTAAGAAAAACAGTATTGGAGATACCAACTCTCTCCCTGGACCTATCAATTTGATATTATCTTTAGCTATTTGCTGAACTTCTTTGAGATGTCAAGTACTATAAAAATTACAAGATGCTACTTGTGAACAAGCATTTTATAAATTGTTAAGAGCTACTGGGATATTTGTTATTCTCATGTAAATGTTGTTTTCTTACGGCGTGTGAATTTAAATGTTACAAACAGAATTTTAACTATTTTTTGTTTAATTACTATATAACATGGAAAATTGTGCTTCAAAAAAACAAACAAAAAAAAACAAAGTAATTTAGTTTTTCCACCTTTCACAAAAGCCATGCAATATATTTTGAATGGTCCTTATGCCACAATTTGGAGATATTAGTCTTAAGGCACACATTCAGTGATACATCTTCAGTTCAGTCTCTCAGTGTCCGACTCTTTGTGACCCCATGGATTGCATCACACCAGCCGTCCCTGTCCATCACCAACTCCCGGAGTTTACCCAAACTCATGTCCATTGAGTCGGTGATGCCATCCAAACATCTCATCCTCTGTTCTCCCCTTCTCCTCCTGCCTTCAATCTTTCCTAGCATCAGGGTCTTTTCCAATGAGTCAGTTATTCGAATCAGGTGGCCAAAGTATTGGAGCTTCAGCATCAGTCCTCCCAATGAACTTTCAGGACTGATTTCCTTTAGGATTAAATTTTGCTTTTCTCTTCAGTGTGGTGGGAGAGTGGACTCTTAAGCTAAAAATGAACAGTGAGAACTTTTCAGCAAACATTACAGGAAGTCTAAACTCTTCTAGAATTCACAGGGACAAAATGACCATTGGGTAGAGGTTTTGGTGAGCACTCATTTTTACCAATAATGAATACAAGCCCATCTAATATTGTTTCTCAAAAAAAGCAATTTTGTCACATTTTGATGAAGATAGAGCTGTCCTGTCTTTGTTTTCGTCTTAATAATGTTTGCAGTCCAAATTGTGCTGAGTTGGAGAATAGCACCCCACACACTGGTGTACCCGTAGGCTGTTACCGCGGATCGCTCTTCTACTGTGACTGGGTGTCCTGTCCTGCTTACCTTCCGCTTCTGTCCCACTGAGGTTAGCCAAAGTTCATGCGCCTTGTCAGTTAAGTTTCTAAACCAGATGAATTATATTTTCTATAATTGAGCTAACCACAGTTAATTGCCTAATACTCTATGCCCACACTAACTGAAAAAAGAATTAATTGCTTGGAAAAGAATGCATTCTGTATTTCGGTCACATCCACACAATCACACCAGAACAAAGTGACAAATAAAAGCACTTCCGTGGTGACCAGAGCCAGAGCTGCAGCCAGTGGTGGCAGCAGAGCCAGGGCTTAAATTACTAAAACCTTTTTACCTCTTTTGGGTGTTTGCTAAGGTTATAAATTGAACTTCTTGTTAAAGCTAGCCAAATTATGTATTATTATTTTTTCCTTTCATCATACAAGAAAATAATTGTAGGTGACCTTTGGCAAAGGTTTAAGTACAATTTAAGAAAATATTATTTGCAAAAGAAGGCTAGATTTTTTTAAATTGCCAGTTTTTACTATTAATGATTCAGTCTTGCATTTAAAAATTTTTATTTCCTAGTTAAGGTATAACACCAGGCCTAAGATTTTCCTAAAGTCTCTCTGGAAATCTGAAATACATATACAAATAGTTTTGCCAACACAGGTTCGTCTAGTCAAGGCTATGGTTTTTCCTGTGATCATGTATGGATGTGAGAGTTGGACTGTGAAGAAGGCTGAGCAAGGAAGAATTGATGCTTTTGAACTGTGGTGTTGGAGAAGACTCTTGAGAGTCCCTTGGACTGCAAGGAGATCCAACCAGTCCATTCTGAAGGAGATAGCTCTGGGATTTCTTTGGAAGGAATGATGCTAAAGCTGAAACTCCAGTACTTTGGCTACCTCATGCGAAGAGTTGACTCATTGGAAAAGACTCTGATGCTGGGAGGGATTGGGGGCAGGAGGAGAAGGGGACGACAGAGGATGAGATGGCTGGATGGCATCACTGACTCGATGGATGTGAGTCTCAGTGAACTCTGGGAGTTGGTGATGGACAGGGAGGCCCGGCGTGCTGCGATTCATGGAGTCACAAAGAGTCGGACACGACTGATCGACTGATCTGATCTGATGCCAATTTTATTAGACTTTTCCCTTTAAAGGAAGCTGAGCAATGAAGAATTGATGCCTTTGAGCTGTGTTGTTGGAGAAGACTCTTGAGAGTCCCTTGGACAGCAAGGAGATCAAACCGGTCCATCCTAAAGGAAATCAGACCTGAACATTCATTGGAAGGACTGATGCTGAAGCTGAAGCTCCAAATACTTTGGCCATCGGGTGAGAATAACTGACTCATTGGAAAAGAACCTGATTCTGGGAAAGATTGAGGGCAGGAGGAGAAGGGGACAAAAGAGGATGAGATGGTTGGATGACATCACCGACTCAATGGACATGAGTTTGAGCAAGCTCCAGGAGTTGGTGATGGACAGGGAGGCCTGGCATGCTGCAGTCCATGGGGTGGCAAAGAGTCAGACACAACTGAGCAACTGAACTAACTGATACTGAACTTTCCCCTTATACATGAAGGAGTACCAGTACTTTATTTTACCAAGGCTGTATATTGTCACCCTGCTTATTTAACTTATATGCACAGTACATCATGAGAAATGTTGGGCTGGAAGAAGCACAAGCTGGAATCAAGATTGCCGGGAGAAATATCAATAACCTCAGATATGCAGATGACACCACCCTTATGGCAGAAAGTGAAGAGGAACTCAAAAGCCTCTTGATGAAAGTGAAAGAGGAGAGTGAAAAACTTGGCTTAAAGCTCAACATTTAGAAAACAAAGATGATGGCATCTGGTCCCATCACTTCATGGGAACTAGATGGGGAAACAGTGGAAACAGTGTCAGACTTTATTTTTCTGGGCTCCAAAATCACTGCAGATGGTGACTGCAGCCATGAAATTAAAAGACACTTACTCCTTGGAAGGAAAGTTATGACCAACCTAGATAGCATATTCAAAAGCAGAGACATTACTTTGCCAACTAAGGTCCGTCTAGTCAAGGCTATGGTTTTTCCAGTGGCCATGTATGGATGTGAGAGTTGGACTGTGAAGAAAGCTAAGCACTGAAGAATTGATGCTTTTGAACTGTGGTGCTGGAGAAGACTCTTGAGAGTCCCTTGGACTGCAAGGAGATCCAAGCAGTACATTCTGAAGGAGATCAGCCCTGGGTGTTCTTTGGAGGGAATGATACTAAAGCTGAAACTCCAGTACTTTGGCCACCTCATGTGAAGAGTTGACTCATTAAAGACTCTGATGCTGGGAGGGATTGGGAGCAGGAGGAGAAGGGGACGACAGAGGATGAGATGGCTGGATGGCATCACTGACTCGATGGATTTAAGTTTGACTGAACTCCAGGAGTTGGTGATGGACAGGGAGGCCTAGTGTGCTGCGATTCATGGGGTCGCAGAGTTGGACACTACTGGGTGACTGAACTGAACTGATGATAATAATGCCAATGAATTCCAAATTTCACTACCTAATTATAAGTGGTACATTTAAGAAAAAGACCAAAAGCTTTGACTATCATCTCTCCCTAATACACTATACCAAATTTGCTACAGTTAATACAAAGTTAAACAAGAAAACAAAAGCTTAGGTAATCCATTTAAATGTGATCGATAATCAGATCAATCTCAAATAATCTTGTGTTGGCAATATAAAATAAATATGGACTTCCTAACTCCTTGAAGCCATTTCTACTGTTAAATCACTTAGTCAAATATGTTTTAGTCTACAATGTTAAGAATTCAAAATGCAGTGCTTTAGTAAAGGCCAGGGAAACCCAAATATATTTGCTATACAACAGAACTCCCAACATATTTGATAAACCCGTAAAGCACAATAAGCATGTTCATGAATAGAATTCTATTCATAATTATAATGTGAAAAAGTCTGCCTATAAGACTGAACAATACTAGGGAAAAAAAAACATGAAAAAGAAAATCTTGTTTGTCACGTCCAAGGTCTCTCCTTCCCCCACTGCTTTTCTTTTTTGCCTCTGTAGCTTCCTCATCCTGCTTCCCTATCAATCCTAGATCATCTTAAATTGATATTGGCTATTTCAATATTTATTTACATGTATGAAAAGTTAACCAGAAAAAAATTATGGTGTCAGTCAAAAGGAGTCTTAAAATTTACCTATGCGGTCTAATTATCCATATCCCTCATTCTGTTTCTTTAGGATCAATTATTAAGAGTTTTCTGAACTTGGAAATTTGAGTGCTTCTAAAAGACTTTTGTTTTCCTCTATGCTAACCATGCCTGTAGATACAGTTTATTTAGGCAAAATGAGCTACAACTGCAAAGTCTCTGAAAGGAATCAAGAGTAGTGCCAAGTAGTGCCAAGTCATTTAAGAAGGCTGACTAGAAAGAGGGGCTCGTCTCTGTACCTCTCCACCTTCGTCTTAGCGCTCTGTGTTCCCTCGGTCCTCAACACTCTGTTAGTCCCTCCACCTGGAGCGTGGCTGTCCTGAGTACCATCGTCAGTTCTCTCTTGTCCTTCGAGTCGTTACTCACATGTCACCCTTTTGGTAGAACTCACATTTGTTGTTCAGTGGTTAAGTCGTGTCCAACTCTTTGCGACCCCATGGACTGCAGCACACCAGGCTTCCCTGTCCTTCACTCATCTCCTGGAGTTTGCTCAGACTCGTGTCCATTGAGTCTATAAGGCCACCCAACCATCTCAACCTCTCTCTGCCCCTTCTCCTCCTGAACTCAGTCTTTCCCAGCATCAGGGTCTTTTCTAATAAGTTGGCTTTTCATATCAGGTGGCCAAAGTATTCGAGCTTTAGCTTTAGCATCAGTCCTTCCAATGAATATTCAGGGTTGATTTCCTTTAGGATGGACTGGTTTGGTCTCCTTGTGGTCTCAGGGACTCTCAGGAGTGTTCCCCAGCACCACAGTTCAAAAGCACTCACTCTTCACCACTCAGCTCTCTTTACGGTTTGATTCTCAAAGATGTACATGACTACTGGAAAAAAACATAACTGGCTATACGAACCTTTGTAGGTGAAGTGGTATCTTTACTTTTTAATACACTGTGTAGGTGGGTCATAGCTTTTCTTCCAAAACTCACATTGCTACCCTATTTTCAATTGCATTTCCACAAACACATATCCTGTACACTTTCCCTGGCAAACGGTATGTTCTATTTTCTTTATACAAGCTGAGCTTATCACCTAGCAAAAGCACATAAAGTTTAATGGATAATTAGTACAAATGAATCAAAATGTTAAAAACTGATAAAGCTTCTTTTATTTTGAAGAGACAGCTGACAGTAATTTTCTAGAAAGCTGAACCCTTTCTGATACTTGAAAGCACATTAAGGAAGTGATCTCCTTTTCTACTTGTGTCTCCTAGGATAAATAAAGGCTCACTGGGAAGATTTCCCAAAGGAAAGATGGTAACTAGTGTTTTGGAGGAGGAGGAAAATGTTAAGTAGAACAAGAAGAAGTGGCAAGCAGGGACAAGAAATATGAGGTGTGATAAAGTGGGAATAAGTGTTTGTGAAATATGTGAGATGAACTGGGATACAGGCTTCAAGAGAGAAGACACGACTGGTGGGGAGAGGCCAGTTGTTGAAGTATTTAAACTCCCCATCACAGCTCTCCTAGTGTGATGCAATGCTAGTGATTGCTGATTGAGGCTACATTTGCTCAAGGTGATTGTATAATTACACCAAATTCACATTCCTGATTCAGTTTAGTCATCACACCCTTGCTGACAACATGGAAAGATAAAGGAGACTGATGTACCACAGAGCTTCTTACAGACTGTGGTCGCTGCTGGCGTAGCTTTTCACTTGACTCAGCCTTTACATGTCAGCTTGAATAGTCAAAACAACACCCATTTTTGGACAAGGATTGATGAAGGCATCTATTTAAAATATATATATATATATATACTTTTTTTTTTTGGTTCCCTCTCATCTGCATTAGAGGTTTTCATAGCTTCCCAACAGCTTGTCATTGGGAAGGTGTTACCTATTGTGTATATTAGTTGCTTAGTCATGTTTGACTCTTTGTAACGCCATGGACTGTAGCCCACCAAGCCCCTCTGTCCAGGGAATTCTCCAGGCAAGAATCCTGGAGTGGGTTGCCATTTCCTTCTCCAGGGGATCTTCCCTACCCAGGGATCAAACCTGGGTCTCCCACATTGCAGGCAGATTCTCTACCATCTGAACCACCAGGGAAGCCCCACATATTATGTATCTGTTGCTTAATAAGAATCAAGTCCAGAGAAGAAGGGAACACATTTAAGGCTTAATAATCCCTGGAGAAGGCAAAGGCAACCCACTCCCGTGTTCTTGCTTGGGAAATCCCATGGACAGAGGAGCCTGGCAGGCTACGGTCCGTGGGGTTCCAAAGAGTTGGGCACGACTGAGTGACTAAGCACAGCACAGCACAGCATAAACACTGGAAGGGCTTCCTTGGTGGCTCAGATGGTAAAGAATCTGCCCACAATGCAGGAGACTGGGGTTTGATCCCTGGGTCGGAAGATACCCTGGAGAAGGGAATGGCAACCCACTCTAGTATTCTCGCCTGAAGAATCCCATGGGCATGGCATCACAAAGAGTCAGAAAAGACTTAGCAGCTAAACAGCAGCAACACAATGTGAAAGTACTCATTGATGAACAGTATAATGCAAAATAACTCCAGATCTTCAAATTCAGTGGATTGGTTCTCCTGAATGTCATGTTATTCTTATTTGCTGAAGGACTCTATTCTGAGCTTATCCTTCAGAACAAGCTGCGTGCAGTGGAAAGGTAGATTTTTGTCTGAATAAGCTGGCTCTAATCCCAAATGATATTTGTGTGAATCTGCTCTCACACTGGTATTAACTTATTAGACAATTAAAATATGGCAAATGAAGTGAAGGTTGGAACTTGCCTCACGTAATTTCTTTTAATTGTTTCTACTCACACCTCTGCCTTCCATATACAAAATTCTTAAAGTCTATAGGGATATCTTAGTACATATTTATGCAGATCGCTTTTTTATTTATGGAAGGGGATAAGCTCATTCCCCCAGGTGGTTGTAAAACTGCAATTTCACTTTGACATGATACAAATTGGTTTAGAGAAAACAAATTATTCTACAGTCTTTGGAAGCTGAAATGATGCTGCTGGAGCATAGTAACAAGATAAATAAATCTAGAAGATGGCAAATTGTATCTTTCCAACACTTAGATGGGTCTGTCCAGGATCATGCCTCTGAATTTAGGTCACTGATTTTTATCCAGAGATGATTTTTGACTTGCACAAAAGACATGGAAACCAAGAACTACCTTAAAACAAGCATTGGTTTACATTCTTTTGAAATGTGTATTTACACAGACCATGAAATAAAAATATATGCTCAAGAAAAATGTTGTCTTTTTAATGCTGGTCTGAATGGCCTACCTAAAATAAAATTTTTAGGAGTGAATAAATAGTTTTTGTGACTTAGTCTTCTCCCTAGCCTGTCCTATAAACAGGGGATACTGGAGCATGGACTAATACCCAGAGTTTAAGAACTTACTTTATTGTTTTGGGTAAAATTGTATTCAAGGCTTACATATATTCATAAAAGTACTCAAATGATAAACCATAAGGTCTATGGATTTTAAGTGAACATAGCTAGCATGCCAATAAAATAAGACATTAATAGAATATTCCTAAGTCCCAGAAGGTCTTCTTGTGCCCCCTTCCAAAGATTCTGTCTCCTTAGATCTTGGGTTAGTTTGGCCTATTCTCTAGAAATCAACTGTTTCAGGCGAATTGTCATTATTTAGTCACTAACCACAGTGTATGCTCAGTCGAGTCTGACTCTTTGTGACCCCATGGACCATACATAGCCCACCAGGCTCCTTGGTCCATGGAGTTTTCCAGACAAGAGTACTGAAGTGGGTTGCCATTGCCTTCTCCAGGGGATCCAGGGATCCAACCTGAGACTCCTGCATTGGCAGGTAGATACTTTACCACTAAGCTACCAGGAAGTCTTTCAGGCAAATAGTGTCACATATTTTAGAAGATTTTGCATGTGAGTTCACATTCTCCTGGGATTCCCTGGTGGCTCAGACGGTAAAGAGTTTGTCTGTGGCGTAGGAGACCCGGATTCGATCCCTGGGTCATGTCTGTGACGTAGGAGACCTGGATTCGATCCCTGGGTCAGGAAGATCCGCTGGAGCAGGGAATGGCAACGCACTCCAGTATTCTTGCCTGGAGAATCTCACGGACAGAGGAGCCTGGCGGCTACGGGCTACAGTCCATGGGTCGCAAAGAGTCGGACACGATCAAGTGTCTTCACTTTCATGCACTCCAGTATTCTTGCCTGGAGAATCTCACGGACAGAGGAGCCTGGCGGCTACGGGCTACAGTCCATGGGTCGCAAAGAGTCGGACACGATCAAGTGTCTTCACTTTCATGTTCCCTTTTCACCTTCTCCCACTTACCATTCGTTAGCCCAGATGTTTCAGCAGAATCAGAGAAAAGTCAACTGCTTCAAATGAGTTCTAACAGAAGGTCCCCTGGAAGTTAAGGATGTCACCCAGGCTGTGCTTTGATGACAGCCACATCACCCATCCCACAGCTTTCCCCCATAGTGTTTTGGCCAAACATTATACGTAATAGAGTAAAAAATTAAATCACACCATGGTCCCCTAACATGCAGCAAAGAAAATAGGATGTGGAGACTGGCAACAAGCTTTAAAGATCAGAGAAGAGGGTAACACTATTTGGGAATGACATGTAGTTAGAGAACATTACGTCACAGCACATTAAAAGAGATGGATTCAGTCAGTTCAAACATGACATTTATTTTTAACAATTAGTATTCTATTCTCTGTAATCATGCCCAGCAGTTTCAAGTGCTTTAATGAACTCTTACTGGAAAGTGACTATTTCAGGAGGGTATAATGACTTTTAATCACTTCACCCAAGCTCTTAGTAAGAGAGACTGTCAGGAAATGTTTTTGCTTTTGTTATAAAAATAATTGAATTTCCAACTGGAACAAGAAATTTGTCAATATATAACATCCATTGTCTTAATCCCCTTCTTTATTCTCCTTCTCACTCTTCTTCCCAGTGTATTATTGATGAATTTGAACAATTGCTGATTTTTCACTCAGAATAAGCTGAGAAGGAAAATAACGTCTAACTAAGCAACTACTGAGTTCTTATGGTAGTTCTTATGGCAGATACTCAACTCAGCATCTCAGTTAATCCACTCAAAAACTCAGTGAGGCAAACACTATATCCATTTTACAACTGAAGAAATTGGAGTTTAGGAAAATACCCAATTTACTCAGTACCATCTTTGCAAAACTGTCAGAGAAATAATTGAAACACAAAGCCATTTGGATGAAAGATGATGTATATAGTATTTAAGGCTAAGTATTAATATTGCACAGAGTACGTTGGTTGGTAAACTTTCATCTCTTCCAAAGTGAAACATACATATTTAGTACTGTCAGGGTGTAACTAGTAATCACTGTAGATGTCAGTTTCTTTGGTATCTTCGATTATTACCCTAAGACAGCCTCCATAAGTTAGTTTAGGGGTTCTCAAAGTGTGCTACTTAGACCAGTTGTATCAACATCATCTGTGAGCTTGTTAGAAACAAAGTTATGAGCCTCACATTGAATCTCTGGATTTCTGAGCCATTGGATCCAGAAAACTATGTGTTCCCAAGCTCTTGAGATAATTGTTATGCATGTTAAGGCTTGAGAGCCAATGATGTATTTTTAAAAGCATGAAATATAGAGTTATACTGGGTAGCTTTGTATCCTGGTTTGGCAGAATATTACTTATGTGACATTGATCAACATAATTACCCTCTCTGAGTCAGTTTCTCCATCTTGAAGTCAGGATAATAATAGCACCTGTATGTATAAGGTTGGTTTGAGATTTATATAACACATATAGAAAAATGCCAGGCTTGTGCTGTTGTTAGTCGCTTGGTCATGCCTGACTCTTTGCGACCCCATGGACTGTAGCCTGCCAGGCTCCTCTGTCCATGAAATTCTCCAGGCAAGAATACTGGAGTGGGTAGCCATTCCTTCTCCAGGGATCTTCTAACCCAGGGGTCAAACCTGAGTCTATTGCATTGCCAGGCTCATAGTAAACACTATGCAAATGGTTAGAAATAGACATATTTTTTTGAGCATACAAGCTAAATGAATTGATATCAAATTTTGGAATAATTTATTTTAATAATGAAATCTAATAAATATTATTTTTGAATGGGAATAAACATTCTTCTTTAAATTTGTTTCACCATTTTAAAATATATAAAACAGAAAAAGAAAGGCTATGGCAAGCTCATATAAATATGGTACAGTAAATTACACTGTTTTATGAAGATGATTTCACATGGAATTCAAAGTAGATGCAATTAGTGCTACAAATTAGAAATAGCAAATGATGATTTAACAAACACATGATTTAACAAACAAATCAAAGAAGAGAAAAAAATTCAGATGAATTTAAATTACTCTATGTAGATTTAATCTTGTGATAAGTAATTCTCAAGAGAAAGCATAAAATGTTGTTTTTCGTTTCAAAAAGTAGGACACTTGGAAGTTGAGAACAATTATTGTAGAAGCTAGAATTGTCAATGAAGATAATTAATAGAATCCATAACATGTATTTAAATATGTGAGACGAATATCTAGGGTAATTCGCTCTTTATATACAATGTCAGTTTTAATGAAAGTTGTGCTATATGGTTGCACCTGAGTGTGAGAGATCATATTTGTGATGTCAAGTTGGCCTGCGGACTGATGCAAAGGTTCCCAGCAAAGAGCAGCAGATGGTGTGTAAATACCAAGCCAGACCTATACACTTTTGGGTGGAGGGAGCTATGTTTAAATAGTTTCATGTTCGCAGCATGAAGTGAGGGTATCTGCTGGAAAAAAAAAAACAAAACTTCTTTCCTCTATATGCACCAATTAAACACACATCATTAAACAGCAAGTGTCTATGTCAAAGTATGATATGTGGAGAAATGAAGGGGAAAATTCAACAGACACAAATTTGTAATTCTCTATCAATTCCAGTTTTGTTCAGCCTCTCAGTCCAAGTGTCTGGGACCCCATGGATTGCACCCTGCCAGGCTTTCCTGTCCTTCATTATCTCCCGGAGTTTGCTCAAATTCACATCCGTTGCGTCAGTGATGCTACCTAATTCCAGAGGAAACAGCAAAATACAACAGCAGTCCAGTTTTTAACATCATTCTTCAGGATAAAGTGCTTTCCCATGTTTTCTCTTAAATGATTCTCACCATAGCACCAGGAGTTAGATACTGCTGTATTTTTTTTTTTTTTTTTTTTTTTGCCCTTCCCATTTTATTGTTCAGAGAACAAAGTGTTTGAGAATTTAAATGTCATGTCCAGGGTCATATAACTATTAAGTGGCCCAGGTGGAAAAGTGATACCTACTTGGATTTTGTCCCCAAATCTTTGCTCTTACTATGCCACACCCTCTTTAATCATTTAATTCACTTTCTGTTAGAATTTAAATTTTAATGAAGAAAAAGTGAAAGTGAAGTCGCTCAGTCATGTCCAGCTCTTTGCAACACCATGAACTGTAGCCTACCAGGCTTCTCCGTGCATGGGATTTTCCAAGCAACAAAACTGGAGTGGGTTGCCTTTCCCTTCTCCAGGGGATCTTCCCGACCCAGGGATCGAACCCGGGTCTCCCACATTGCAGGCAGATGCTTTACCGTCTGATCCACCAGGGAAGCCTGAAGAAAAAGTGAAGGGTGTCCACAGTTAAAAAATACTGATTTTGTAATTGCATCAATAAACATGGAAGGTTTACTTCCACACCATAAAGGAAAGTGATCTCATCATTTTACTAATTTTTTTTTTTCTGATTAGATATCTACATATTTTTAGGTAGGTTCACTTTTTGAAGAGGGATTATCCGAACTCCTTATTGCCAAATTCAGACTTAAATTGAAGAAAGTAGGGAAAACCACTAGACCATTCAGGTATGACCTAAATCAAATCCCTTATGATTATACAGTGGAAGTGAGAAATAGATTTAAGGGCCTAGATCTGATAGATAGAGTGCCTGATGAACTATGGACTGAGGTTCGTGACATTGTAAGGAGACAGGGATCAAGACCTTCCCCATGGAAAAGAAATGCAAAAAAGCAAAATGGCTGTCTGGGGAGGCCTTACAAATAGCTGTGAAAAGCAAAGGAGAAAAGGAAAGATATAAACATCAGAATGCAGAGTTCCAAAGAATAGCAAGAAGAGATAAAAAAAGCCTTCCTCAACGGTCAATGCAAAGAAATAGAGGAAAACAACAGAATGGGAAAGATCAGAGATCTCTTCAAGAAAATTAGAGATGCCAAGGGAACATTCCATGCAAAGATGTGCTCGATAAAGGACAGAAATAGTATGGACCCAACAGAAGCAGAAGATATTAAGAAGAGGTGGCAAGAATACACAAAAGAACTGTACAAAAAAGATCTTCACGACCCAGATAATCACGATGGTGTGATCACTGACCTAGAGCCAGACAAGTGGGCCTTAGAAAGCATCACTGAGAACAAAGCTAGTGAAGGTGATGGAATTCCAGTTGAGCTATTTCAAATCCTGAAAGATGATGCTGTGAAAGTGCTACACTCAATATGCCAGCCAATTTGGAAAACTCAGCAGTGGCCACAGGACTGGAAAAGGTCAGTTTTCATTCCAATCCCAAAGAAAGGCAATGCCAAAGAATGCTCAAACTACCGCACAATTGCACTCATCTCACACACTAGTAAAGTAATGCTCAAAATTCTCCAAGCCAGGCTTCAGCATTATGTGAACCGTGAACTTCCTGATGTTCAAGCTGGTTTTAGAAAAGGCACAGGAACCAGAGGTCAAATTGCCAACATGTGCTGGATCATGGAAAAAGCAAGA
The DNA here is from genome assembly GCF_029378745.1 of Bos indicus. Lineage (NCBI taxonomy): Eukaryota > Metazoa > Chordata > Mammalia > Artiodactyla > Bovidae > Bos > Bos indicus. The sequence goes on along the minus strand of NC_091771.1, from coordinate 84,308,062 downwards.
GAGTTCCAGAAAAATATCTATTTCTGCTTTATTGACTATGCCAAAGCCTTTGACTGTGTGGATCACAATAAACTGTGGAAAATTCTGAAAGAGATGGGAATACCAGAACACCTGATCTGCCTCTTGAGAAATCTGTATGCAGGTCAGGAAGCAACAGTTAGAACTGGACATGGAACAACAGACTGGTTCCAAATAGGAAAAGGAGTTCGTCAAGGCTGTATATTGTCACCCTGCTTATTTAACTTATATGCAGAGTACATCATGAGAAACGCTGGACTGGAAGAAACACAAGTTGGAATCAAGATTGCCAGGAGAAATATCAATAACCTCAGATATGCAGATGACACCACCCTTATGGCAGAAAGCGAAGAGGAACTCAAAAGCCTCTTGATGAAAGTGAAAGAGGAGAGTGAAAAACTTGGCTTAAAGCTCAACATTCAGAAGATGAAGATCATGGCATCCGGTCCCATCGCTTCATCGGAAATAGATGGGGAAACAGTGGAAACAGTGTCAGACTTTATTTTTTGGGGTTCCAAAATCACTGCAGATGGTGACTGCAGCCATGAAATTAAAAGATGCTTACTCCTTGGAAGGAGAGTTATGACCAACCTAGATAGCATATTCAAAAGCAGAGACATTACTTTGCCAACAAAGTTCCATCTAGTCAAGGCTATGGTTTTTCCTGTGGTCATGTATGGATGTGAGAGTTGGACTGTGAAGAAGGGTGAGCGCCGAAGAATTGATGCTTTTGAACTGTGGTGTTGGAGAAGACTCTTGAGAGTCCCTTGGACTGCAAGGAGATCCAACCAGTCCATTCTGAAGGAGATCAGCCCTGGGTGTTCTTTGGAAGGAATGATGCTAAAGCTGAAACTCCAGTACTTTGGCCACCTCATGTGAAGAGTTGGCTCATTGGAAAAGACTCTGATGCTGGGAGGGATTGGGGGCAGGAGGAGAAGGGGACGACAGAGGATGAGATGGCTGGATGGTATCACTGACTCGATGGATGTGATTCTGGGTGAACTCCGGGAGTTGATGATGGACAGGGAGGCCTGGCGTGCTGCGATTCATGGGGTCGTAAAGAATCGGACATGACTGAGCGACTGAACTGAACTGAACTGATCCTCTTCTGTTGGACATGAGGGGTTAAGGTCCCCTGCTGTGAGCAGACAAGGCACTGTGGGACCCAGTCCCTGGGCAGGACAAGCCTGGGCTGTTGCTTGTCAGGTCTCCCCAGGAAGCCACCCGACCACAGGAGAGCTCCTGAAGCCTGACTTGAGGAAACCCTCCCAGGCCTCCGAAACCCTGGGTTCCATGTGCATAACTAAACTTTTCTTGGATCTGAGATTCGAGGCCAACGCCCCATCTCTTGGTATCTGGCATTTGGTGGGCCGCATTCTTATTCCTTGTGTGCCCGAGGTCTTATTTAGTCATGTAGCAGCACTCGGGCTGGCTTGATGCTGCCTCTGACCTCTTGGCGCCATTTGGTTTTCCATTTAGCTTCATTCCCTGGGAGGGACTGTTGCGGATGAAGGGGAAGCTACGGACTCTATGTGACCTCATCAAGTATATATGTTGAAGCCCTAGTTCCTGATATGGTGGAAGCTGGGCAAAGGGTCTCTGGGGGATGATTAGGTTTAGGTGAGGTCACCAAGGTGGGGCCCTCATCAGTAGGATCAGAGTTCTTGGAAGACAAGTGAGCAGTACAATCTTTCTGTCAGGTGAAGACACAGCAGAAGGCATCCATCTGAGAACCAGAAAGAGAACTCCCACCAAGAACCAAGCGAGTCAGCCCCTTGATCTGGGACTTCCCAGCCTCTGGAATCAAGGAAAATATGTTTCTGTTGTTTAAACCACTCAGTCTCTGGTATTGTTGTTATAGTAGCTTTAACTAAGGCTGGGCGGTAACATGCGGGAGCAGCACCCAGGACATTGTTTTGTTAGCGACTCCACTGCTAACTAACCCTTCCTTCGCATCCTGAGAAGAGCTGGTGGGTGCAGCTGAGGGTGGAAGGAGGCTGTTGGAGGTGATGAGAAAAGGAGGGTAGAGACAAGCTGCAAGAAAAACTAGATGTTTAAATTAGAGAAGAGTACACCTTTTGAGGACTTTAAATCTACCTCTGATAAACTTTCTAGATGAATCTTAAGCATTCTAATTTTGAAAATTTCTGTGATCATTATAATACTGTCATCTATTTCTGTCAAAAAGCAATACAATGGCAAATATATGAATTTCTAGCTAAGGAAAAAAATCTAATCACATCCATTTACGTGAATGTATTTTTGTTTCACTGAACTCAAGCTGCATTATTGAGCTTCTCTGAAGAACTGAATCCTTCTTCAAGACAAACCCTGCAGGCAGATTGGAGGGGAGATAGATGCTTTGCATTGAAACACCAGGGGGTTTCAGGAAAGAATGCTACCTACCCCTCTGTGCATTTACATTGATATCAAAACTGGCATGTCAACGATTATCTGTCCTCTTCCATTTTAAACTAGAAAATTCAGGTATTGTATTGTAGGGATAATTTTTTTTTCATGTGGAATGTTATGCTTTCTGATGTTTATAAAATTTTTCATCCTTGCTTTTTAGCTTCATGTGGTCTCCATATTTATATCAATAGTAACATATTTATATCAATAAATAATAGTATTTGATCTAAATAGTAATATTTATATCAATAGTAGCAGCTTTTGTATTAATAACATTACTGCCAAAGAGCAAATCAACCTAGCTTAATCACAGAGTGTGGTTACTCCTAACTCTAACGCTAGGGGAATCCCGTGCTTCTCCCTTACTTGTAATTACGAATCCTGTGGATTGTGACGAGGAGTCTAGAAGAAATTTAAAGAAACTTTAATCATATTTTGCTTTGTCTACAACTTATTTGGCATCTTAATAGCTTATATTAAATTCCAGGTCAGTCCTGGCTTCTTGTAATATTCATATTGCAACATTAAAGAATCGAAGATGAGTTTTAAGAAATGTTCAGTGTCCAGTTTGTACAGACGAAGATACTATAATCACAATAGTAGCACTGTTTAGTGTGACACAGTCATGTGGAAAGATTTTGGATAGAAAAATATTGATCCTGGATCAATAAATATTGTAGAGCTTAAAAAGCAGCATGCTTAAAAGTGTGAGTAGCTATTGACAACTTGTATTGATTAGGCTTGGCAATGGCAAATTTACATGCATTATTTTATTGTCTCTGTCCTTTGAGACGGAGAAGGCAATGGCACCCCACTCCAGTACTCTGGCCTGGAAAATCCCATGGATGTAGGAGCCTGGTAGGCTGCAGTCCATGGGATCACGAAGAGTTGGACAGGACTGAGCGACTTCACTTTCACTTTTCACTTTCGACTTCACTCTCACTTTTCACTTTCATGCCTTGGAGAAGGAAATGGCAACCCACTCCAGTGTTCTTGCCTGGAGAATCCCAGGGACGGCGGAGCCTGGTGGGCTGCTGTCTATGGAGTCGCACAGAGTCGGACACGACTGAAGTGACTTAGCAGTAGCAGCAGCAGTCCTTTGAGATCCACATTTTCTTGGGCACAGTTTACAAAGAAGGAAGATACGTCTCAAAGAATTGTAGTGATTTTTCCAGAATCCTACAACAAAGAAATGATAGAGTTTAAAGTTAAACCCAGGTCTTTGCAACTATAAAGCCCATGTACTAAACTCCAGTATTCTCTAACTTATTTGCCAAACTGAACTCTGGATATCCTGCAAAGAGTTGTAGTTTGTTAAATCAGTTTGAAACAGTCATATTAGGAGTTTCTGGAATGACATATTTTTTTGTGAATGGCAGAGAGATTAAGTTATGAAGTTTAAACTGAAACATATTATTTAATTCCTATTTGTGCAGCTTACAACACAAATGTCAACCTGGAGTATAACTCCATGACCCCAACTGCAAAGGGTGTATAAACAAGCTCATGGCATAGAGAAATGGCACAGCAAAATGAAATGACAGAAGGTGCCAGATACTTTTAACCCAGTGTGTGTACCAAAACCTGACAAAATCTAGGCTTTCCATTTATTTCTTATTTTGCTTATTACAAGACTGACTCCTGGTTTTTCCACTGAAAACAAAACAAAACACAGGATGAAAATGAGCACTTGCTGCCCTTTCTTACTTTGGTCCAACTCAGGTTGTACTGATGTAATCCGTTTGTGTGTAACCACAAACACAAGTCCTCTACATGGAGTTGGTGTATGCGTGCGTGCTTGAGTTGTGTCCATCTCTTTGCGACCCTCTGACCTCTAGCCCTCCCAGGCTCCTTTGTCCATGGGATTCTCCAGGCAAGAATACTGGAATGAGCTGCCATGCCTTCCTCCAGGGGATCTTCCAGCCCCAGGGATTGAACCCACACCTCTTATGTCTCCTGCACTAGAAGATGGATTCTTTACCACTAGCGCCACCTAGGAAGCCCATATGGAATTAATGATGCTCCCTTGATTCCAGGGTCTCTCCTGCTTTTTAAAGTAGTACCATAGTTCTCCTAATAGGTTGTAATAAGAACTTTGAAATGATATTTTGCTGTCCCCCCCCCCATCTTTGTTTTATATTCTGTTGCCAAAATTCTATTTTTCTGCCAAATGTGTCTTATAATCCTAGCCCTCCCAAATCTTTCCATTGACTTTCCTGCTCTTAGTACACACAGTTGAGATAACATTTCTTTCAGGATTCTTTCATTTAATGAGTACTTTTTTTTTTTTTTTTTTTAGCATCAGTGCCGTGTCAGTCTCTTGGCAGCTGGTAACATGCAGACCTCCTAAGGGAGTCACACTCTGATTTTTCTCCTGTGCCCCATACTTGCTCGTCCTCCTAACTTCTCTTCCTCCCTTCCTTTAGTTTCACACCCATCCGCCACCCACTCTCCTAGCCTCACCTGGGATCTTGTTAACACCCAGAAATTCTCCCATCTCTGAGCGACAAAGATCAGTATCTGGAGCCAGAAAAATCTCACCATCTTGCTCTCCTTTTTAGAATTCCCTAATGCCTTCCGCACAACTTCGGACCTTGTTTCTTCCCTCCCTGCTTCTTCTTTCCTGTTTGTCCAGCTCCATAATTTGATCCATTCCTCACAGCATTCTTAGGAACATTCCTCCCCATCCTCCAACTCCACCCCTTCTTTCTTTAGTTGCTCTTTTGTGAATCCCTTGGCCGTTACACAGGGGACTCTCAGTGTTCTTAGACCCGCATTGTCAGAGGGAGCTGTGTGGGAGAACGAGACCATGCGGACTGGGGTGGGGGCATCAGAGGCGCAGGGCTTCCAGCTTCAGCTGGCCTCCTCATGCTTGTGCCTCAGCTGCGGAATAAACCCCTGCATCCTCAGGGTTGTTCTAATTCACATTCATTTCTCTAGTCTCTTCTGCTCCAGTTTTCCCCACACGTCTTGCTTTCCAGCTGCCTTAGAAGGCTTCTCCTTCCCCAGACAGGCCATTTTGTCTCCGAATCCTCCACCTCCTACTCCTTCTTTATTTTATTCACCTGCCAGACATTTTCTCATCCTGCAACATCCAATCAAATGTAAATCAAATCAATCAAATCTCTATGTAACTCTAGCCTTTTCTCTTGGGCGGAGGCAGGGAGCCTCATTGTGTGTTCTCATGATTTCCAGTGCGTAGCTAAAACGTGGAGCATGTCTGCATTGTGTGGGAACACCTAGGTTTCAGAGCGCTAAGAATCAGAGATAGGGCGTAGGAAAGGCATACACTGGAGAGCTCAGTAGGAAAGAAAAGTGAAGTCACTCAGTCGTGTCCGACTCTTTGGGACCCCATGGACTGTAGCCCACCAGGCTCCTCTGTCCATGGGATTCTCCAGGCAAGAGTACTGGAGTGGGGTGCCATAACTTGATAGATATTGGGGGAGGGCTTTGTAATTGACGGGGCTTCCCTGGTGGCTCAGCCAGTAGAGAATTTGCCTGTGATGCAGGAGACTCAGGTTTGATCTCTGGGTTGGGAAGACCTCCTGGAGATGGAATGGAAACCCACTTCAATATTCTTGCCTGCAGAATTCCATGGACAGAGGAGCCTGTGGGCTACAGATCATGGGGTTGTGAAGAGTCAGATGCAACTGAGTCACTAACACTTTCACTTCGTAATTGACAGAGACCGTACTGATAGAGACTGATGTTTTGAAATGCAAGTCTTATGGAACTAAAATAAATTTGTTAAATGCAAATTTGAATTCAAGATGGCAGACCGACTGTGTACACATGACCTGACTTTAGTTGGTGGTGGTATTCATAACTATTAGATCTTTTTTAGTAATATTGTTAGCCTTCTGTGTGGAGTGGTAGGGGGAATTAGACATCCCCTTCCTTACAGTCTCAGACAGAATTCTGCTGTACATGCAGTCATGTATCATCAAGCAGGGGAAAAATCAATTGCACTAAACTTAATGTTGTCACTCTCTCTATTTTTTTTTTTTTTCCCATCCTCTACTTGCACAGGGTGTAACATGTTTACTCAAGCCAGAAGACAAAAGATGCTAAGGGCAAAATTCAGCCTAACTCAGGGTCAGATAATTGTATCACAATCATTGAATCAGCAGCTGGATACAAAGTCATTTCACAACCACATCTTGGGTACCATTACTAACTGTTTCATCTCGAACCTGTTAGAAGCTCTCACCCTGTTCCTGAAATGGGAGGGTGTATATGTGGTAGTTCTAGGCAATCCACTAACATCTTGAACATTAGTGTTTAGCCCATTGAAATACATCATATGTGATCAATTATATTATCTAACCAAGCCTCATCATAGATAAAAATAGATGGCATGTTTCTGCCACTCATGGCCCCACGCTTCTGATTTGAAGAATTCCCAATAGTTAATCATCCCTGGATATGAGTTCCTGATTAGATCAATGATTTCCTCAGAGCACAGGTCAAAATTAATATTTGGTTGAAACTTATGAAATTACCATTTTAGGTCAAAAGATGTCAAATAGTGTTACAGGTCAAATGGCTCATACTTCTGTATCACATTGTCTATAATGTTTTTGAAAAAAATTAAAACAAGAAACTCTCAGTTAGCCCTACTGTTTCATTTATCTATTGTGGGAGAATAAATTGCAATAAAACTTACAACTTAGAGCAGCCATTGTGTCATACCTCACGATTTTGTGGTTCTGAATCTTGGGAAGGGCTCAGCTGAGTTTCTTTCCTGTCTGTGGTAGCTCGGTTGCATTTGGCTGCCAAAGAGACTCCTCTGTAAGGCCCGGCTTGGCTACTTTCACATATCTGGCACCTAATAAGGATGGCTAGAGGAGATTCTCGGTAGTGCTGTTGACCGGGGGCCACGGGTGTCTTGTCCACTATGGAGATCTAAGGACAGTCAGGCTTTACAGTTCCTTAAGAGAGAGAAGGTAGAAGTTGCCAGTTTCTCAAGGGCTGGGCATACAAATGGGCACACCTTTACACTTACCACATTCTGTCCATCAAACCCTGGAACAGAGCTTGCTCATAGTCAGTGCAAGGGGACAGCCGTGACCCCATCTTCTGCTCCCACTCTGCTATAAATGAGTCAGTCTTCGTATTTCCTCTCTTCTGAAAGCTTGTCCTTCCTTAGGTTGTAGGCTATTTGGTCTCCTTGAAATCTTAGCTTTCTGATGGACTCAGGAATTAATATGATTTCATAGTAAGTTCAACTTTTTCTTCATGTTAAGGTGCTAGTCACAGGCTTTCAAATTCTACATCCTAGGTGGAAGCGGAATTCCTTGACTTTAGAATTTGTATCAGCAATTCTACATCCTAAACCACTGAGGAAATCTCTAAGTAAATTATCTTTATTTTCTTGAAGAAATAGCTTGAGAATATATTTCAGCAAAACAAAGAGAGAAAAAAAAAAACAAGACAAGAATATGTGGGGAGCCAAGAAATGTTAGTTCCATCCTGGGAGCTAAGTGATAGAGGAAGGCTGGGAATAATTTTCAGCAAGAAATCAGTGGGTTCAGATGAAAACAAGGTCAGATATTAAGAAGAATGTGTGAGATACAGCAAACTAAATACATTGGACATAGAGGGTGGCCAGGGGGTTGTTGACCTGAGTTTTAATGATGCAAATAGTTTGACTAATGAATGGCACATTGTTCTTCAGTCGCTCAGTCCTGTCTGACTCTTTGCGACCCCATGGACCGCAGCACAGAAGGCCTCCCTGTCCATCACCAACTCCCAGAGCTTGCTCAAACTCATGTCCATCGAGTCAGTGATGCCATCCAACCATCTCATCCTCTGTCATCCACTTCCCCTCCTGCTTTCAATCTTTCCCAGCACCAGGGTCTTTTCCAATGAGTCAGTTCTTTACATTGGTGGCCAAAGTGTTGGAGCTTCAGCTTCAGCATCAGTCTTTCCAATGAATATTCAGGGTTGATTTTCTTTAGAATTGACTTGTTTAATCTCCTTGCTGTCCAAGGGACTTTTAAGAGTCTTCTGCAATGCCACAGTTCAAAAGCATCAATTCTTCATAACTCAGACTTCTTTATGGTCCAACTCTCACATCCATACATGATTACTGGAAAAACTATAGCTTTGAATAGATGGACCTTTGTCAGCAAAGTAATGTGTCTGCTTATTAATGTGTTGTCTACGTTGACCATAGCTATTCTTCCAAGGAGCAAGAATCTTTTATTTTCATGGCTGCAGTCGCCTTCCACAGTGATTTTGGAGTTCCAGAAAATACAGTCTGTCACTATTTCCATTTTTCCCCTGTCTGTTTGCCATGAAGTAATGGGACTGGATACCATGATCGTGGTTTTTTTCAATGTTGAGTTTTAAGCCAGCTTTTTCATTCTCCTCTTTCATCTTGATCAAGAGGCTCTTTAGTCCCTCTTTGCTTTCTAGCATAAGGGTGATGTCGTCTGCATATCTGAGGTTTTTGATATTTCTCTCAGCAATCTTGATTCCAGTTTGTGCTTCACGTAGCCTGGCATTTCACATGATGTACTCTGCATATATTTTTATACATCACTTTTCACCTTACCCTATGCTCCAAGCACTTCTTTCATCTTCCCAAGCAGACAGTGAGCTACCTATTCATCTTCTTAATTATAGCTTAATAGAAGGTTGTTTTTGACAGTAAATTAATTTAGTCAGTTTCCTGATAAGTATATGGTTTTACTGACATATTTTAGGAAACAAGATACAAAAATTAAACTGTAAAAGTTTATACAGCAAATAATTTTTCTTCCCAGTCTTAAAGCATGGATTTTCAAGGACATATTTAATTTCGTAATCATTTTAAAAAGTGTTGAAAATTTTGCTGAGTTGGATGTGAATGAGGCTGATATTGGGATGTTGTGGGTTTGCCAATAGAAACCTAAGACAGTAGAAATATAACCAATTTGACTCACATGTGGGATGTACAACATGGCTCATCTGAACATAGAATATGTTTTCAAGGCATTCTGATCATTAGCTAAAATAGAGCCAACTTTAAAATTATTCTGTAGATCAGAACAGCGAGTCACATGTGTGTGTGTGTATGCTCGGTCCTTCGGACTCTTTGTGGCTCCACGGACTGTAGCCTGCCGGGCGCCTTTTGTTGGTGGACTTTCCCAGGAAGGAGTACTGGAAAGGGTTGCCATTTTCTACTTCAGGAGATATTTCCGACCAAAAGATCGAGCTTGCGTCTCTTGCATTGGCAGGTGGGTTTTTTACCACTCAGCCACCTGGGAAGCCCCAGAGAGTGAATAAGTTAGACGAAAATTAATCACAGTTAGCCTTATCAATAAGGACAGAGGGATTGTTGTGTGTCTCCAGCAGGGATACTCTGAGAAGGACACAGCTTTGCAAAGCAGTGTCATGACAAGGATGCATAACCTGAAACGCATCATTAGGAAGCATGAATATCATGGAAGACGCTCATGGCAGTATTTTAGGATGATCCTTATTTCCCGAGTTTCCTTTATTCTTTGGAATCTGCGTAAACACTTGGCGTCAAACTCAGCATGTAACCTCCTGCCTTAATTTTGTACTTAGTAGGTCTAAGTGTGGGCACCCGGTTTAAACGATCTTGAGCAGTGTAAAACCTAGGTATTTACTTCCCAGTCCAAAATGCTACATTTCATCACATCACACTAGTGTGTGAACGCTTGGAACTATTCCTTTAGAAAACTTGAAACCCTCCTTTGTGTTCCTACCTAAACCAAGGAAGATTTTTGTCTTATGGAGTTTATTTTTTTCACACAGGTCTTTAGATTTGAGAAAATAATGATATGAAGGACAGAAATGATCATTACAAATTACATATTTACCATTATTTTTAGAGAAGATGTTTGTATAAAGGATTTGGAACAATAACATGTTATTGGCTTGAAATTTGTGTAGAGTTTTGCCCCAGAATGCAGACACTCTTCCAAACACCTGAACAGAAGGCATCCAAATTAACAAAGTGGTGCTTTCTTGGCCTGGAGAAGGCAATGGCACCCCACTGCAGTGTTCTTGCCTGGAGAATCCCAGGGATGGGGGAGCCTGGTGGGCTGCCGTCTATGGGGTCACACAGAGTCTGACACGACTGAAGCGACTTAGCAGCAGCAGCCGCTTTCTTGGCCAGCCTAGGAATTTTCCTTTCCTGTTCCCCTCCTCCTGTCTTCCTCTTGAGTTCTTCATACTAACAGAAGACTAAAATTCGTCTTCACTCTACTTAATATGTGTAACCAGCTGTGATTTTATTTTTGATGCTGCCACATGAAAAAAATTTTTTTTTCCTGAGCTATAGGTGTTAATTGGTATCTTTGTATCTTGCTAATTAAGTTCTAGCAACACCTTCTCCCTCTTCCTCGTTTGCATTTGATGAGCTCCCTTGTTGTATTAATTTATTAGATAATTAGATAAAACAAAAAAAAGTTCAGTTTCTTTAGGAATGGCTTTGGAAAGTATATCTTAAATATTCAAAGACTGATAAGAATGTATACATTATGAGAAAAAAATTCAGCTCAGGAAGAACTACACTTAATGTCAGCTTACATACTCATACTGACATTTTAATGATGTGATCATTAGGGCATTTATTTAAAAAAAAAAAAAAAAAAAGATTGATTCAAAAGCTCAGACAGCAACAATTAGTTTGGTGTAAGCAAAACAGAATCACATATGGTACAACTCAAGGAGCATTCCAGAAACCTTTGCAGTATTTAAGCACAACAAACAAATTATCAGTTAAGCAATGTGCCCTCTGGACTCTAATTATCATTTGTATTTGCATGTTCATTTTCTTTCAAAAATTTCTTTTAAGCCATTGGGCAGGAATGAAATTTTTCCTGTTTTTTTATGGTGCCAGAACTGACTTGACAAAAGAAGAATGGAAAAACCATTGGTGTGCACTGAAACTGATCATTGTTCAATACAGTTATACTTCTAGTTCGTCAGCAGTTAGGGAGTTTTGGAAATCATTTTGAGTGAGAGCATCCAGATGTTATTGATTCTGTTCTCCTGGTCCAACTCAAACTGATTCCGTGTGAGAGCCTTCTAACTTGGCGGACATCTGCAGACAAGTCAATGACAACTCCCATTGCTCCACTTTTGTCTTTGGTTGAGCACTGGATTCTGTTGGAATCCATTCTTTATCTCTTGGATACCTATTATTCACATCTCTGTAAACACCTATTAATCCTTAAGATGAAGCAAACATCCAAAAATCAAGATACCAAGCTACAAATATGGAGTCATCAACTCAGTCAACATTGTATTAATGTTTCTTGAACTGCAAAAGATACATTAAAGCTGAAAGTCATAATCATACGCAACCCTTCAAGTGTCTTTGATAGATCTGTTGACAGCAATGACTACCTTTTCTTTTGCCCAGTTTGGTAACATTGAGCTTGCCAGGGGGGATTAGCACATTTTAATAAGAAGCCTTAAAAAGTGCAGTAACTAGTCTCCCAGGAGACGATGCTGTCAATACGTCCTGAAGGAGTAGAACTAATATTTCTAGGCTGTGCACATTGCATCGATGCTTTGATTCAGGCTAGAGACATGTCTTAGAGAAGCTGTGAGCTGGAAAGCAAGATCCATGTGCCTCTGCTTGATCTTGAGGTGAAATGCATGCAAGTAAAAGCTCTCCAATGTCATCCATCAATCAGGAATTAGAAAAGAGAGTTTTTCTCCCCACCACCACCCCTGCCCCGTATCAAAGAAGAACCAGTCAGGTCACTGACGCGGTGATCTAAAACTCCCACCGCTGTTGGTTTTGTTCTGCCCCCAAAGCTGACTTAAATCCCTGGTGGCTGAAACAAACACAAAGGGTTCAGGAGACCCAGAGAGGCAACTGGAGACAGAGATAGCAGAGCTGTGAGAAGACTGCAGAAAATAGCCTTCCCACGTGTGGACTTGGCCTTTGAGGCAAAGAATTACAACAGGAAATTAGGAATAGGCTGGTGCAGCCTCATAAACAAATCCAAAATTGTGTCAGTACACCAAAATATTTCACTAGACTGCCCTTCCCCTAGGAGGTTCACAGGTGGTATAATAAATGAAACCAGCAATTCTTCCTGCGTGTCTAGCATGTAGGATTATTTTGGCTCAGCCGACCATTAGTTATTTGTAAGCTGGGGCATAAATACACACGCTAGTTGAATATTTATGGACAGCACCAGAATCTATGCTCATTAATTTGTCTATGCAGGGGGATTATGGTTATGGGGAGGAATGGAAAATGTTTACTCTGGGAGCCCTTAATGTGATACATTAAATATGAATATGCTCCTGGTGTGGGAGGTCCTAGAACTCCAGGTAGGTGTTGGGTCCCCACTGGCCCTTTATCATTTTTTTTTCTCTTCCCACAACTGGATATAAAACTGAAAAGCTGCCTCTAACATTCTTAAACGGTGATCTTGCCAGACTCATCCTATAAGAAATTCCCTAAGTTTTTATCCAGACACAATATTTTTTATTAGCTAACTTGTAGCAAGTCTCTCCTCCGAGCCCGGCTAAACATGATGCTGAACGTTCTTTCTTTCGCCTTCGTGGAAGAGGAACGGTCTGGGCCTCCTTTGTCTTTTCACCAAACAATAGACCTAACCAGTTATTGAATTTATGCTCTCATCAGAGAGCCATTGTTATTGTTCTTCTAACAAGAGAAAATGCTCAAAGAAAAACAAAACAAAAATTAACACAGAAAAAAAAAAAGGTTTATGTGCGATTTTTTCCTGGATATTGGATTTGGGATGCATTCATAGAAAATGGTCTCAGTGTCAAAGATTCAATGCTCTAAGAGAAAGCTATCACTGAAAGAACTCTAATTTCCAACTTTCTCCTCATTCAGCAGATAAAGTCTACAGACCTCATTGTCCTTTTGTGTGAAGAATAATTAGAGTGGTTTGCCAAAGGAAAGTACTTGAAAAGGATTTCCTAAAATCTGGTAGAGGATTTTAAAATTTTGTTCCACTATGAATCTTTCCAGATATCTATCAATCCTGAAATATTTTTTTCCTGACTTAGATTAATTTTTTAAATCAGTCAGCTTTCTCTGATCCACAGTGATGTAGCAGCTGAATTGAATGATAAATTTGGCCCTCTCTTGAATCTCTTCAGAAAGCACTCTGAAATTTTGCAGTATTTAAGGGTGGAGAAATGAAGGATATCTCAAACTATCTTTCTTTTCAAGAAGGAAGCGTGGGATCATCAAGTAACACATCCGATGGAAACCTCAGCTGTGATTAAGTCCAATAGATTTGCCAGCAGAGTTGTATGCTAGAATCACCTGATCTGCGGGCTTAGTTGCTCAGTCGTATCTGAGTCTTTGAGACCCCGTGGACTGCAGCAAGCCAGGCTCCTCCATCCATGGGATTCTCCAGGTAAGAATACTGACTGGGTTGCCATTCTCTTCTCCAGGGGATCATCCCGACCCAGGGATTGAACCTGGGTCTCCTGCGTTGCAGGTGGATTCTTTACCACTGAGCCACCGGGAGTTGTGAAAAAGCTTCCTGGGATCCACTTTGAACTTCTAGGTGGGATAAACACCAGTGGTTTTCAGAGTAACTCCATGTAATTCTATTTAATGTCCACGAGTCTTTGCTCTCTTCTTTTTAAGAAGAAGCTGATTTTTTTTTTTTTTTTTTTCAGTTTCAGTCATTAGTTCAACATGAAGCATGCTTTCATGGTTGAGAAAGATCTGCTTTTTTGAACTCCTAATCCAGTACTTTATAAAATGTGTTAAGAAGGAGTGATAGGAATTATGTTTCTTATTACCTTTCTGCATAAGTTTAGTCAAATAAGGTATTAAGGATTAAATATCCTATTTAGTTAAACAGGATGTTTTCTAAAGTTATGGGCTATTTAAATACCCTCATAAAATATTCACAAAACTATTCATTGCGTTCTTATCTTTTTTGGTCGTGTTCTCATAACAAAATGAAATAATATATCCGTGCATGCTGTAACTAGAAATCCTAGGCCTTTTGGAGTATCCATCTCATACTTAATAGAAGCAATATTAATACTTTTTAGATCTTTATTTCCATTTATAAGATGATGAGTTAGCTTTTGCTAATTTCATTAGGCTAAATTGAGGGATAGTAGAGAAAAATGGACAGTTTGAAAACACTTACTTGCAATATATTTGAACGTTTAAAAAAAAAAAGACTACTTTCAGTTGTGTATGTGAGAAACTGAAAGTCAGACTTCTTCGAAATGCAAAATGGCCTTGGAAAATTTCATGGAATAAAAATTAAATGGTAACACGCTGCTTTTCCATACAGAGAGGTATTATCTATTTCTCAGCTCACGAGGGTTGACATTAAAAACACAGTGATAATCCGGTGGGTGTTTATTCCAGAATGAGGAATTAAAGATGCATATTGTGGTTAGTGGGCTTTCCTGTTCACGCAGATGGTAAAGAATCGGCCTGCAGTGCAGGAGACCCAGGTTTGATCCCTGGGTTTCGAAGATTCCCTGGAGAAAGGAATGGCAACCCACTCCAGTATTCCTGCCAGGAGAATCCCATGGACAGAGGAGCCTGGTGGGTCACAGTTCATGGGGTCACAAAGAGTGAGACATGACTGAGCGACTAACATACACACACTTTGTGCTTAGTCTCTTGAAACAGATGCTGGAGATAACAGTCAGGATGTGTTTTGATTACAATATTTCAGATGCAAGACTATTCTGAAATCAATATGAGGATTATGTGGGTTGCAGCAAACTTGCAGTACAGTAGACATCCACATCTGTTAGGAATATTTTGGCTCTAATAGCATGTGTACCAGGCTTCCCTGGTGGCTCAGACGGTAAAGAATCTGCCTGTAATGAGGGAGACCCAAGTTCAATCCCTGGGTCAGGAAGATCTCCTGGAGAAGGGAATGGCTGCCCACTCCAATATTCTTTCTTGGAGAATCCCATCGACAAAGGAGCCTGGTGGGTTGCAGTCCATGGAGTCACAGTAGACTGAGGCTTAACAAGTGATGCATTGATTTTTCTCATGGAAGATGGAATCTGAAGTTAGGCAGTCCAGGGCTGACTTTGAATGCCTTCCCTACACCTTTTGATGTTCCTCCATATTAGTGGCTTGAGAGTAGTATAATTAAATGTCCTTTCTCCCATTCCTTAAGACTAGGATGTTATCACATAATTCCAGCTTTAGGCTAATTGGGTTTTTAGTAGTATATGATATATGATATGCCTGGCAGATAAAGGAAAGAGTGAAAGAAAGGAGATGATCTTCAAAAATCCTGATGATCTAGTTTAAAGTTATGAGAGAGAAAACCAAGCAAACAGAATGAAAAGAGCCCCTTGGACCAGACACTCAATGGATATGAGTTTGAGTAAACTCCAGGAGTTGGTGATGGACAGGGAGGCCTGGTGTGCTGTAGACACGACTGAGTGACTGAGCTGAACTGAACTGAACTGGACCACACAGGCAATTTGAAAAAGAATAAAATACTTCTTTTCTTTAAAATTATGCAGTATTTATAGGCACAAAAAGACTCAGTTAAGAAATGTAACCCGGAACTTACAGCACTTTCTTTCTTTATCAAAAATGTTGCCACAATTTTACTGCATAACCATCTATCCCCAAATTTCATGACTTCAAACAACAAAACATTTATTCTCGAGCTGTCCATTCTGCGTTTGGTGGAGTTCTGGCTGCTGTTGACCTGGTTCAGCTGGGGGGGTGGACCAGCTTCAGGCTGCAAGTTGGCTGAGCCTGGCTCATTGCATCTCCTTCTGAGGGACAGATTGAAGGGAGGAGAGCAACCCGGCCCACAACATGTTCTTCTAATTCAGCGACAGACGCTCAGGGCAAGCCCACTCCACGAGCACACTTGACAAAGTCAAAAAGGGGTTGGTTTAGAGATGGGCACACCGCCCACTACGAAGCCACCGCTAGGCTCTTGATGTATGCTTCCACCACAAGCGTGGGGCATGCTGGAAACTTCTCATCAATCATAGGAAACGGGTCATAAAAGACCATCTCATAAAAGACCTACTGAAACCTAAACTCAAATGTCTCAGATATAATGATTAGTTTTTAACTAAGGTTCATCACTATAGAACATATGCAGTAGTTTTAAAAGGTAGAACTGTCACTAATTATCATGAAACCCACATGTGCTTTATTGACTGTGATTTGATAGATACAGTAAGTTCTTTGCATCTGACTTCAAGTTGGGGGCTTTCAAAGACGCGAACATGCCTGCCAGTCCCTGAACATCTGCTACTGTCCTAGCGTACTTTTGGAGGTTCTGCCCAGTAGTCATGTACAAATGGGAGAGCTGGATGGTAAAGAAGGCTGAGTGCTGAAGAACTGACACTTCTGAACTCTGGTGTTGGAGAAGACTCTTGCAAGTCCCTTGGACTGCAAGGAAATCAAACCAGTCAATTTCTAAAGGAAATCAACCCTCAATATTCATTGGAAGGATTAACGCTGAAGCTGAAGCTGCAATAACTTTGGCCACCTGATGCAAAGAGCTGACTCACTGGTAAAGACCCTGATGCTGGGGAAGACTGAGGGCAGGAGGAGAAGGGGACCACAGAGGAGGTTAGATGACATCACCGACTCAATGGACATGAATTGGTGCAAACTCTAGGAGATAGTGAAGGACAGGGAGGTCTGGCGTCTGCAGTCCTTAGGGTTGCAGAGTTGGACACAATTCAGTGACTGAACAGCAACATCTGTAAGATTAAAAAATGTCTTTATTTCCTGTGTTAGATTTTATGTACATATTATTTATATGAAGAGTATTATAAACCTAGTACCTATAAACCTATATAGCTGATTGAGTTAGTTGGGTATCAAGGCTAAATTTGTCAGGCTTACTAGCAGTTTGGGCTTATGGATACATTCTGGGCAGTAAACTGATTCGTATGTGGGGAACTTGCTGTCATTGGTTCTTAACTTTCCTATGTTGATCCAGCACGTTTTCAGATCTCACCACTTAGCATGAATCTTAAGGCTTTTTTATGACATTTTTTCTCATTAATGTAGAAGGAGTAGGATTTGTTGTTGTCCTTACACTCAGTAAATATTTAGTATTTATTTGATGATGAAATCATGTTTACTTTCCTGTTAGTATCTTCAGAGGTACTAAGCTAAGAGTTCCTCTGTGTGTGTGTGTGTGTGTGTGTGTGTGTGTGTTTCCCCAGGATGTCTGAATTGACAGAGTAATTTCTGTTTTTTTTTTTTTTGTCCTCTACATGGCTGACATAGAGTTCCACTCATTGATGGCACTGGACCATAAGAAATGTAGAAAATGGTTTACTTTTAGAAAAATTGGTTAAAAACGCGTAAGAAACTTGGATAACTAAAACAACACTAATTTTACATTACAGTTTTCTACATTGTAAAATTAGAGAGTTTTAAATTATATAAAATTATAATTTTTCTTAATATTTTTATTTCTGTACCATTAGGATATTTTCTCACTTGTTAGACTCTTGAATTCTATATTATTTCCCACTCATGAACTGCCTTTTAAAAATATCCATTTCCTTGTCAGGGAAACTGAGCCTTATTTATGGAATGTGGATGTTCCAGCATCACAGAAGCATGGTGCAGTGATAATAATAATCAGATTTGTGATAGGATTAAAATGTGAGACCTGAACTACTTCCCTCCTTGGTGCTCAAGATGGTAAAGAAGCCACCTACCATTCAGGAGACCCGAGCTCAATCCCTGAGTCAGGAAGACCCCCTGGAGAAGGGAATGGCAACCCACTCTAGTATTCTTTCCTGGAGAACCCCATGGACAGAGGAGCCTGGCAGACTACTGCCCGTGGGGTCACAAAGAGTGGGACCCGATTGAGTGACTAACAGTTCCCCTTCCACTGAACAACTAAAGAGCCAGGTCCCTTCGTTTGTCCAGCCTAATTCTTAAAGTTGTTATCAAAGTGTATTAGGTTTAGAAGGGATGTCAATGGGAAGCCACGTCAAGCTAGCGTTGAAACTGGGAGGCTCCTTCATTCTTAGGAAACATATACTCAGATATTTAGGGCATCATGTCCACCATGTATTCTCAAATTGTCCAGGAAAATAGAGAGAGGGAAAAAAAATGAAGAAATTGATAAAGTGAATGTGATAAACATTAACCCTCTGGAATCTGGGTGATAGGTATGCAGGAGCTCTTTCTTTGCATTATTCTTGCATCTCTTCTGTAAGCCTGAATTTACTTCAGCATAAAAAGTTACCAAATAATTTCACAATTTGTATGGAAACACAAAAAACCTCGAATAGCCAAAGCTATCTTGAGAAAGAAGAATGGAACTGGAAGAATCAACCTGCCTGACTTCAGGCTCTACTACAAAGCCACAGTCATCAAGACAGTATGGTACTGGCACAAAGACAGAAATATAGATCAATGGAACAAAATAGAAAGCCCAGAGATAAATCCACACACATATGGACACCTTATCTTTGACAAAGGAGGCAAGAATATACAATGGAGAAGAGACAATCTCTTTAACAAGTGGTGCTGGGAAAATTGGTCAACCACTTGTAAAAGAATGAAACTAGAGCACTTTCTAACATCATACACAAAAATAAACTCAAAATGGATTAAAGATCTAAATGTAAGACCAGAAAATATAAAACTCCTAGAGGAGAACATAGGCAAAACACTCTCCGACATACATCACAGCAGGATCCTCTATGACCCACCTCCCAGAATATTGGAAATAAAAGCAAAAATAAACAAATGGGACCTAATTAAACTTAAAAGCTTCTGCACATCAAAGGAAACTATTAGCAAGGTGAAAAGGCAGCCTTCAGAATGAGAGAAAATAATAGCAAATGAAACAACAGACAAACCACTAATCTCAAAAATATACAAGCAACTCCTACAGCTCAACTCCAGAAAAATAAATGACCCAATCAAAAAATGGGCCAAAGAACTAAATAGACATTTCTCCAAAGAAGACATACAGATGGCTAACAAACACATGAAAAGATGCTCAACATCACTCATTATCAGAGAAATGCAAATCAAAACCACAATGAGGTACCATTTCACTCCAGTCAGAATGGCTGCGATCCAAAAGTCTACAAGCAATAAATGCTGGAGAGGGTGTGGAGAAAAGGGAATCTTCTTACACTGTTGGTGGGAATGCAAACTAGTACAGCCACTATGGAGAACAGTGTGGAGATTCCTTTAAAAACTGGAAATAGAACTGCCATATGACCCAGCAATCCCACTGCTGGGTATACACACCGAGGAAACCAGAAGGGAAAGAGACACATGTACCCCAATGTTCATCGCAGCACTGTTTATAATAGCCAGGACATGGAAGCAACCTAGATGCCCATCAGCAGATGAATGGATAAGAAAGCTGTGGTACATATACACAATGGAGTATTACTCAGCCATTAAAAAGATTTGAATCAGTTCTAATGAGGTGGATGAAACTGGAGCCTATTATACAGAGTGAAGTAAGCCAGAAAGAAAAACACCAATACAGTATACTAACACATATATATGGAATTTAGAAAGATGGTAACAATAACCCTGTATACAAGATAGCAAAAGAGACACTGATGTATAGAACAGTCTTTTGGACTCTGTGGGAGAGGGAGAGGGTGGGAAGATTTGGGAGAATGGCATTGAAACATGTATAGTATCATGTATGAAACGAGTCACCAGTCCAGGTTTGATGCACGATACTGGATGCTTGGGGCTGGTGGACTGGGACGACCCAGAGGGATGGTATGGGGAGGGAGGAGGGAGGAGGGTTCAGTATGGGGAACACATGTATACCTGTGGCAGATTCATTTTGATATACGGCAAAACCAATACAATATTGTAAAGTTAAATAAAATTAAAAAAAAAATAAATTAATTAATTAAAAAAAGCTGGGACACTCTTCATCAGTATTGTTGAATGAGCTGAAAGAGAAAGCCCTTGCAACAATTTTGCTAGGGAAAAAAAAAATTACAAATTAGAAAAAAAAAAAAAAAGCACTTTGAATGACATTTGTCTGGAACAATGTTAAATGTGAAAAAAGGATGTGACCCATGATAGGAAAAGAAAGCCATGTAAATTGAAAGTTCAAAAACTTCAAAGAGAAAATTTACCAGAGCAAAAGATAGCCAGAAAAATGCCAGGTAAAGAAAATGTATTCATCCAGAACACCATCACAAAATAAATAAAACCAAAGAGAATGGGTGATGCTGTAAATGGCAGGAGAAAAACTAAGCCCAGACAATTTCTATTAATTGCTTGGAAAATTTGAGAATAATCCTTCAGTAAATAATTCTACTTTAAAACACTCAATGACTTACACAGAAAAGGATATAGGGCATGAAATTTCTATTATCAATTTAATATTGCTCTAATTATTTAAATAAAATTGCCAGGAAGAATTTATTCAGTTAATTATAGAGAGTATAGCTATATATTAGGCACTTGACTTCTAGCTATGGGGTCCCTGGGTGTGGAAATCATACAGTCTGCCACCAGGAACTAACCTCCATAAAAATAATTTTGGCAAACACTTGCTACAATAAAGAGAATTTAGGCAAATAGTTGAATATAAAATAAGGATTTCCAACATGACATTGCTGGCACTTTTCATTGTGCGTGTGTTTGCGTAGACTAACGTAGGGGAACGATGGAAGAGTCAGAATGTAAAGTATCATCAGAGCTTGGAAACTGTAGAATATGCACCTGAGTAGGATTTTCCTACCCACACCTGTCAAAGTGTTTCTCCAGAGTTCTCGGTAAGATAGCCTGAGGCTGTGGTCGTACCATGCAGTGCTCACGCGGAAGTATGCAGCTGCTGTCTCAGTAATCACAGGAGTTCGTATTTACAGGGTCTGTGCAGCTGATACCACATGAGGGCTTTATGAGCGTTCTTCAGTTAGTAATTTTGGAGCCCCAAAAATAAAGTCTCTCACTGTTTCCATTGTTCCCCACCTGTTTGCCATGAAGTGATAGGACCAGATGCCATGATCTTAGTTTTCCGAATGCTGAGTTTTAAGCCAACTTTTTCACTCTCCTCTTTCACTTTCATCAAGAGGCTCTTTAGTTCTTTGCTTTTGGCCATAAAGGTGGTGTCATCTGCATATCTGAGGTTATTGATATTTCTCCTGGCAATCTTGATTCCAGCTTGTGCTTCATCCAGCTCAGCATTTCGCATGATGTACTCTGCATAGAAGTTAAATAAGCAGGGTGACAATATACAGCCTTGACGTACTCCTTTCCTGAATCGGTGGACATGAGTTTGAGTAGGCTCCAGGAGTTGGTGATGGACAGGGGAGCCTGGCGTGCTGCAGTTCATGGGGTTGCAAAGAGTTGGACATGACTGAGCAACTGAACTGAACTCAGTTAGTAATATAATAATGCATTTAAAACTTTCATTCCATAGTGGGATAATTCACTCTTATTTAGTGTCTTTAACACTGTTGCTGGAGAAGGCAACGGCATCCCACTCCAGTGTTCTTGCCTGGAGAATCCCATGGACGGGGGAGCCTGGTGGGCTGCCGTCTGTGGGGTCGCACAGAGTCGGACACGACTGA
Organism: Bos indicus; assembly: GCF_029378745.1. Taxonomy (NCBI): domain Eukaryota; kingdom Metazoa; phylum Chordata; class Mammalia; order Artiodactyla; family Bovidae; genus Bos; species Bos indicus. The sequence goes on along the minus strand of NC_091771.1, from coordinate 84,286,111 downwards.
AGCCACGGAGCAGCAGCAGCAACACTCTTGCTATTGTTCAGCCCCTCAGTCCTAGCCCACTCTTTGTGGCCCCATGGACTGCAGCACGCCAGGCTCCCGTGTCCTTCACTATCTCCTGGAGTTTGCTCAAACTCATGTCCATGATGTCTTTATACTTTTGTATAATCTTGTTTTAAAAAACCTTTCAAGATGTAATTAGTAATACCTATTGTACTGAGTATCGTTACTATCTGAACCTCTCAGTAAAAAGGCTTACAATCAAAATGGGCCCAAACCTGTTAGTAATGTCGTTTTCTGTTGCTTTAAGAACATTTATTTTGGGGTGAGATGTGCTATATTTTACAGTTGTGTTTTGGGAAGTGACTGAGGGTGACAGGAATTAATTGATGACAAATCTCCAAATAGAATTTTTATGTTGGGGTTTAAGAACCCCTAATTTCTGAAACACAGCAGTAGTATGAATGGGGAAGGATCACTTTGTACTTTTTTGAAAATTTCCAGGAAATTTCATGATAGGGTTAGGTTTGTGGATTATTTCTAAATAGATTAATAACTTTCAATGGGAGTGACTTGAAGAAAGATATCTTAAGCCTGAGAATAATAAGTGTCTAAGAATTAACTCCTGGGTGTTCATTGGAAGGACTGATGTTGAAGCTGAAACTCCAATACTTTGGCCACCTCATGCGAAGAGCTGACTCATTGGAAAAGACCCTGATGCTGGGAAAGATTGAGGGCAGGAGGAGAAGGGGACGACAGAGGATGAGATGGTTGGATGGCATGACTGACTCAATGGACTTGGGTTTGGGTAAACTCTAGGAGTTGGTGATGGACAGGGAGGCCTGGTATGCTGCGGTTCATGGGGTAGCAAAGAGTCAGACACGACTGAGCAACTGAACTGAACTAAAGAATTAACACTTATTTAGGGTATGGCCTACCTGTTCTATTGGAATATAGCCTGGATGTGTTGGGATGGAGTTGTCACAGAGGGGAGAGTGAAGGCTAAGGTCAGAGAGTGGTTAAATGATGAATTGCAGAGTGCCTGACATAAAATCAAGAAATAGGAGTCTTGCAGGCAATGGCAAGCCTGTGAAAGATGCTGAGAATCGATGCAACAGAAGCAGAGCAGTGTTTTGGTACCAGCAGCCTGGGATGCACCAGGGTGGGAGGCAGGCATGGCTTAGCTGGTTGTTGGAGGTGTCCAAACCCTGTGTGCTAGTTCAGTGTATTGGCGCGGGGTGGGTGCGAGGGATGTCAAGAAGCTTGAATGCACAGATCTTAGCGATTCCATGAGGGGGTGTGGAAGCTAAAGGAAAGTCAGAGGTGACTCCAAGATTTTAATTCTGAATGAGTGACTGAGACCTGATGCCAAATAAACAAATAGGAGGGAAAGGTGACACCTGACATAGCCGCGTTCTCCTCACCTGACATAGCCGCGTTCTCCTCACCTGACAGCCGCGTTCTCCTCACCTGACGTAGCCGCGTTCTCCTCACCTGACATAGCCGCGTTCTCCTCACCTGACAGCCGCGTTCTCCTCACCTGACATAGCCGCGTTCTCCTCACCTGACATAGCCGCGTTCTCCTCACCTGACATAGCCGCGTTCTCCTGTGAAGAGGGAAAAACATTTGGTCACGTATCAAGCACTCAACATGTAAAGAAACTTCCTTGGGTTTTCTGGAATCCCATACTCCTGTCTTATTGGTTTTACCACTTGGGCTGATTACATGAACCTGTATAGAACTTGGCTGGATTAGACAGGTGACAGGTTCTGTTTTTCAGTGGCTGATTCAAAACTTTATAGGTGGTTCTCAGACTGAAAGGACTTGACATCCAACTTTTAATAAAGACACACCCTAGCACAGCTTTTCAGCTCATCTAAATATTTTGTGAAATCTCACACTCATTATATCACATTTACATTCTTGTTATTTCATATAGCTCAACTCTAGTTTTGAATATCCGGAGAAGGCAATGGCACCCCACTCCAGTACTCTTGCCTGGAAACTCCCATGGACAGAGGAGCCTGGTGGGCTGCAGTCCACGCGGTCGCTAAGAGTTGGACACGACTGAGCAACATCACTTTCACTTTTCACTTTCATGCATTGGAGAAGGAAATGGCAACCCACTCCAGTGTTCTTGCCTGGAGAATCCCAGGGATGGGGGAGCCTGGTGGGCTGCCATCTATTGGGTCGCACAGAGTCAGACACTACTGAAGTGACTTTGCAGCAGCAGCAGCAGCAGTTTTGAATATCATGGTTTAAATACGCATAAAATATAATTAAAGAAACTGTGTCGCTCTGAGGAATACAATGACCAGTGTCCTCCAACTCAAGATTATATATAAACAGTTTCTACCCATTTAATTCTTCTTAGGATTTTGAAGTTAAGTTCATATTTTAAAAGTGAAGTAAAATAGAACTGCTACTTGATCTAGGCTAGTTACTAGAGACCTGTAGTGAACACACTGATAAACTGTAAATCACACCTGTGAAATATATTTAGCTAATATTATAAATTCTAACACTCAACATTCAAAAAACTAAGATCATGGCATCCAGTCCCATCACTTCATGGCAAATAGATGGGGATGCAATGGAAACAGTGACAGACTTTATTTTCTTGGACTCCAAAATCACTGCAGATGGTGATTGCAGTCATGAAACTAAAAGACAGTTGCTTCTTGGAAGAAAAGCTATGACCAACCTAGATAGCATATTCAAAAGCAGAGACATTACTTTGCCAACAAAGGTCCATCTAGTCTAGTCAGAGCTATGGTTTTTCCAGTAGTCATGTATGGATGTGAGAGTTGGACCATAAGAAAAGCTGAGCGCTGAAGAATTGATGCTTTTGAACTGTGGTGTTGGAGAAGACTCTTAAGAGTCCTTTGGGCTGCAAGGAGATGAAACCAGTCAATCCTAAAGGAAATCAATCCTGAATATTCATTGGAAGGACTGATGCTGAAGCTGAAGCTCCAAAACTTCAACACTTCTCCACCTGATGCGAAGAACTGACTCACTGGAAAAGCCCCTGATGCTAGGAAAGATGGAAGGCAGGAGGAGAAGGGGATGACAGAGGATGAGATGGTTGGATGGCATCACTGACTCAATGGACATGAGACTGAGGAAGCTCCAGGAGTTGGTAAAGTACAGGGAAGCCTGGTGTGCTGCAGTTCATGGGATCGCAGAGTCAGACACAACTGAGTGAGTGAACAGAACTGAAATGATATTCCAAATGCTTTGAGAATCTCTCTTTTTCTCTCCTCACTCGATCAGGCAGCTCTGGAAGCTTCATAGATTGCCTTCTTTACCTGCACTTATATTTAAAAATGATTCCTTGTAACAGTTAACTTTTACATATTGCATTTTCATTACAGGGCTAAAGTTGTCAGAAGTTTGGTTAATTTTTATAGTTTTTATTCTCATTTTAATATTTATCATTATAAATTGGTTTTCCATAAACTTGTACCTTGAGATTACTTAATATATTGTTCTAAACTATGAGAGTCTGAAATCTAATAGACCATCAACCTGATTCTGAAAGAGTAAACATGATACACACACATGTGTATGGAGAACTAGCCCATGTGTGTATGGAGACCTGGGCTTCCATGGTGGCTCAGATGGTGAAGAATCCTCCTGCAACGCAGGAGACCCTGGTTTGATCCCTGGGTTGGGAAGATGCCTTGGAGAAGGAAATGGCAACCCATTCCAGTATTCTTGCCTAGGAAATTCCATGGACAGAGGAACTATAGTCCATAGGATGGGTTGCAAAATTCAGACATGACTTAATGACTAAACCACCACCATCATGGAGAACTGAAGAACCAAAAATGAACATTTTAACCTTCTTACTCTATCTAGCTTCTTATAGGACATAGATTTAAGCTTTCCTCTTTGGACATTTGTATTAATTTAGGAGACACTAACTCCTTTAACAAATCAAAAACCAAACTCTCAGTGAATTAACATAATACCATTTATTTTTTACTCATGTCAAATAGTCAGGTGTCCTTCAGGAGCTTAGAATTCTGTGATATCTCTGTCATTTGATATTGGCTTGGTAAGAATTATACTACATTACTTGGTATATATGGGAAAGTTGAAGCGATATGAGATGTCCTGGAATATGTGTTCCTTAGTTTACACAGATTGTCTTCCTATCCAAGTGGCCTCTAACAATAGACTCATATTGCCCATTCACGGGATATGTTGACTCCTGATCCATTACAGCTTTGGTCCTAGTGTTTCCTTTACTTTGGGCTCTGGGCTAAAGTGACTCCCCAATGTGGGTTGCTAGAGTTCTGGAAAAATACTGAAGAAACAGAGTCATCATATCATGACTCTCAAAGGGGTGTACATCTCTCTGTTCACATTTTCTTGGCCAAAGTAAGTCACATAATCAAGCCTGATGCCATCAGGGTACAAAGGTTTGATCTTCTATAGGACAAGGACACAAATCCTTTGGCTCCATCATGTAACCGGCTGCAAAAGATAAAACCAAATAAGGCATTTATTAAACCTGTGTGCCTTAAACACACAAAAACAAATATTATCTTCATATCTCAATGGTTTGTTATTGGAAATGTTAATGTATAAAAACAATAAAATGAGTTTGTAATATTCCCGTGCAATTTTACTCTTTTCATCTATAATGGAAATCCCTCTAGTCTTATAATGGTCCACTTTCATCTGAGGGTAATTCGTGAATATTGACAATGGAGTCTCAGTTTTACAATTTTCAGTTTTGAAGTCATGCAGGAAAAATATAAGAAGGTAAAATATGACTTTTATTTAAAATCAAAGAACTTTGGGGACAAATCCAAGCACATTTCTGTTGACTTGGATGTTTCAGGAACACAAAACAGTATTAAAATTGAAATAGAGGGACATGTGTATTTGTTTTTCATTAAAGAAGCATCTGTCAGTTGTGCCCAGACTATACTCTCAGAGCTGGTGACCTGAGAATCTGGAGTCATGCTGCTCAACCCTTCCTTCACAGAGAAAACAGGAATTTCTCATCTTCCCATATACCCTCCTGCAAATCAGCCCTTCTCCATACTATCAGTATTGAGATCTGTAACAGCTCACTTACCCTTGTCTTCCAAGGGTCATTGTTGGGCTTCCCTGGTGGCTCCTGGCCACAATGCAGGAGACCCAGGTTGATCCCTGGCTTGGGAAGATCTGCTGAAGAAGGGAATGGCCACCCACTCCATTCAGTACTCTCGCCTGGAGAATTCCATGGACAGACATACCTGGCAGGCTACACAGCCTGTGGGATGCCACAGAGTCGGATACGACTGAGTGACTAACCATCCAAGGCTCATTGATAGTGGCTGGACTGTTTCTCTTATTTCTACCTTTTCCACAGGAAAGCCTGGCATCTTTGGTTCATAGGGTCGCAAAGAGTCAGACACGACTGAGCGACTGGACTGAACTGAACTGAACTGAATCCAACGACACTCTCACCTTCAGAACCAGAATTTCCTTTGAAGCTCTAATGAGTAAGCATTTTTGGCTCTGGGTCCCCTGTGGTTTCCACCACCCTGCTCAGCAGTGCTGCCCTAGGACTGATGCATAAACACATAAATGTGTGGGCTTTCCAATAAGACTGGATTCACATAAACAGGTGGCCTGGGGGCCCACTCTGTTGACCCCTTCTCTACTCTCTTCTAGTTTCTTTTTTTTTCAACTTCTTTTTTTGGGGGGTGGGGGGGGCGACCTTAGAAAAAGATTGTAATGTTCATGGTTTCCAGGATCTCTCCTCCTGTTTTATGCTTCAGAATTCTGCGATCCAGTTCCACGTCCTGTCTCTTGAGCCTTTCCTGGTAAGAGTGACTTTCTAACTGACTCATGGCAGAGAGCAGCCCGCTTGGCGCTTGCCATTCTGGAATTCTCCTCTTCAGACTCTGTGAAAGGGCATACCCTCGGTTTTCCCCCACTTTGTGATGCATCCTCTTGTTATCTTTGTTGTTGAGAAACAGCTTTAACTGTAAGTCTTAAAAAAAAAACAGTGACTAAAACAAACAAGATTGTTTCTCCACTGATGTTGAAATCTGGAGTGGAAGAGCCAAGAGCTGGTGGAGCTCATTGACGACGTGGTCAGAGATCCAGGTACTTCCTACCTCTCTGCTCCATCCTCCTAAGTGCACTGACGTTTTAAAATTTTATTTTATATTGGGATATAGATGGTTTACAGTGTTGTGTTAGTTTCAGGTGTGTACTGATATTCGTATATCTCTTCTTTTTCAGGTTCTTTCCCACACAGCCTATTACAGTGTACTGAGTCGTGTTCCCTGTGCTGTAAGTAGGTTCTTGTCGATCATCTATTTTGCATGTAGTGGTGTGTATATGTTAATCCCAACTTCCTAATATATCCCTCATATATTCAATGGAATATTACTCATAAAAAAGAATGAAGTAATGCCATTTGCAGCAACAAGTGGATAGAGTTTATCATGTCAAAGACATACATCATATGATATCGCTTTTATGTGAAATCTAAAAATGATACAGTTAACTTATTTGAAAAATAGAAGCAGACTCATAGACTTAGAAAACAGACTCGTGTTGGGTTTTGCTCTTACGTTTTCTGCCTCGTGGCCACTCTGAGGGGTTTGTATGCTACAGATGGACCTCACGTCTAAATCCAAGATGGAAGGAAGAGACACAAACTGGACAAAGTCCCCTCTGCTTTCTTTTATCAAAATAGGAGAAGCTAAGTCACTTGCAGTAGCTTCTGCTTAGTTATCATCGGCCCAGATTATGACAGGCTTTGGTATTCTGAGGTGAGAGAGAAGCTGAAAAGATTATTTTTTCAGCCAGATGTATTGCCTTCTTTTTCAAAATTTGTTTTGAATGTACACTGATTAAAGGATCGACGGTGTCTACCACAGTGACCTCACAGGCTACTGCTCCTCCAGTAACTCTGTAAGTGTTGATGTTCCAGAACGGTGTCTTTTGACCTGTCATGATGTCCACCTACTTGCTAGTCCTGGGCGTACCATATACTACTGTAGGTTAAAGCGCAACAAACATGCTGTGTGTGTGCTATGTCACTTCAGTCGTGTCCGACTCTGTGCAACCCTGTGGACTGCAGCCCGCCAGGCTCCTCTGTTCATGGGATTCTCCAGGTAAGAATACTGGGGTGGGTTGCCATGCCCTCCTCCAGGGGATCTTCCTGATCCAGGGATTGAACCCGTGTCTCTTATGTTTCCTAGATTGGCAGTCAAGTTCTTTACCGCTAGCGCCACCTGGCGGAGAAGGCAATGGCACCCCACTCCAGTATTCTTACCTGGAAAATCCCATGGATGGAGGAGCCTGGTGGGCTGCAGTCCATGGGGTCGCTGAGGGTCGGACACGACTGAGCGACTTCACTTTCACTTTTCACTTTCATGCATTGGAGAAGGAAAGGGCAACCCACTCCAGTGTTCTTACCTGGAGAATCCCAGGGACGGGGGAGCCTGGTGGGCTGCTGTCTATGGGGTGGCACAGAGTCGAACACGACTGAAGTGACTTAGCAGCAGCAGCACCTCCCGGGAAGCCCAACATACACGCTGCTGATGGTCAAGTATGTCTGGCTAAGACTTTAGCATCCTGTGTCCATCTTCTATGGGGTTCCTCCAGGTTTTGTCACTTAGTTTTCAAACAGAAGAGACTATAAATGCAATGCCTCTCTTTAACTGCTACTCCTCATGTATCCCCATCTTTGTTGTTATATTATAAAATCAGACAACCAAGAAACTCAGCTTTTACCCCCTCTAACCCCTGCATGGCCAAGTCCCATTTAGTTTCTTCACTTCCCTTGAGGCTATTAACTTGTGTTCATACCCATGGTCATTCTCACAAACACTTTCTGGTTAAGCAATATCATTTCTCACTCTGTCCGCTGAGGAATAAGTTCTTCTCTGGTTGTCTTGCTTCCTGTGAATGGTGCCATCAGTAAAATCCTTCGAAGATAGCAAGTACAAATCATGCCCCAGCTTAAAGTGCTGCGATGCTTGCCACAATTAACAGCAGACAACCCAGACCACCTAGGGATGGTCATCTTCTCTGTTCCAAATTGCTGATGACTTCCGAATCCTTCCCAGATCCATCCTTAGACCTCTGTTTGGCCTGCTGGGCGTATTTACCCGATATCTACCAGACATTCGTACACTCATTCTTCTAGTTGTCTTCTGTCTTTGCGCCTTACTCACTGATGTCTTCTTGTACCTGAAAAGGATATTCACTTTAGGCTTGTAGATCTTTGTATATCATGCAGTCTTTGCCTGTAACCTCTGCTTTTCTGGATTATTTGGAGGATTCAAGACAGAAGCATCTGCCACGTCGGAATAAGAGCCCTAATGGCTGTGGCATGTTTTGCTCTCACGTGCTTTCCTTTTGCACCGGGGACCACATGTTTCTAACACATGCTGCACTTCGGGTCTGGATTCTAGAGCGGAAAGGCATGAGGAGCAAAACCACAGACAACCCAGAGCAAAAATGCACAATGAATGAGAGATAAATGATTATCATAAGCCTCTGAGATTTGAGGGCTATTTAACGGTGTACCCTAATGTAGGGAAAACTGGTAAAAACAGATAATAATATTTAAATTCAACTTCCATCTAGCCTCTTAGCTTTCTGTTGATGCATGCAGGAAATGTCAGCGTATTTCCACAGGAAGAAAAAAATATTGCTGCCTCCCCTTGGATGTGAGTAAATTATGAGGCTTGATTTCTTCCTGTATGATTCCTATTAACTTCAATAATGCAGAAGTCTCTTCAATTAAAATGAAATAAAAACTGAAAGCCTCACTAAATCCTACTCAGCACTCCATTTACCCTGTGACTGTTGCTTACCAACTGTTGATAATGAGTCTTACAAAAACAGCTTCCTTCTCTCTGTTTTCGTTTCATCAGCTCTGATGGACTCCCCAGCCTTCTTCTCTGTGTCTGCACCCTGGCTACACCCTTAAACAGTTTCTAATATGCTTGATGATATGCATGCCTCTACAGGCAACAGTTGATTTTAAGAAATTATTTTATTTTTAATTGGAGGATAACTACTTTACGATATTGTGATGGTTCCTGCCATATATCAACTTGAAGCAGCCATAAGTACACATATATACCCTCCCTCTTAAACCTCTCCCACTCCCCTCTGCATCCCACTCTTTAGGTTGTTACAGACCGCCGGCTTTGGGTTCCTCATGTCAAACAGCAAACTCCCCCTGGCTGTCTATTTTACGTATGGAAATGTGTATATATCAATGCTACTCTCTCAAATAATCCCACCTTCTCCCTCCCCCACTGTGTCCAAAAGTCTGTTCTCTGTGTTTTCATCTCCACTGCTGCCCTGTGGGTAATTTCATCAGTACCATCCTTCTAGGTCCCATATATATGCATTAATATATGATATTTGTCTTTCTCTTTCCGACTTACTTCACTCTGTATAATAGGCTCTAGGTTCATCTACCTCATTAAGACCCACTGAAATGCATTCCTTTTTAAAGCTGGGTAATAGTTCATTGTGGAGAAGGTGATGGCACCCCACTCCAGTACTCTTGCCTGGAAAATCCCATGGACGGAGGAGCCTGGTAGGCTGAAGTCCATGGGGTTGCAAAGAGTCTGTCACGACTGAGCGACTTCACTTTCAATAGTTCATTGGGTATATGTACCACAACTTCTTTACCCGTTCATCTAAAACTACAATGAGGTATCATCTTACACCAGTCATAACGGGCATCAACAAAAAGTCTACAAACAATAAATGCTGGAGAGGGTGTAGAAAAAAGGGAACCATTTTTCTCTGTTGATGGGAATGCAAATTGATACAGCCATTGTGCAGAACAGTATGGAGGTTCCTTTTAAAACAAGGAAGAAGACTACCATATGATCCAGCAATCCCACTACTGGGAATATACCCTGAGGAAGCCAGAATTGAAAAAGACCTACCAGGTTCCTCTGTCCATGCAATTTTCCAGGCAAGAGTACTGGAGTGGGTTGCCATTTTCTTCTCCAGGGGATCTTCTGGACTTGGGGAACAAACCCAGATTTCCCGCATTGCAGCCGGACGCTTTACCCTCTGAGCCACCAGGGAAGCACGTCGAAAAAGATACAGTGTTCATTGCAGCACTGTTTGCAACAGCTGTTTTTTCAGTGCTCCGTTTACTAGGGGACCCGTTGACACTTAACTTTTCTGACCATTCCAGCCTGCATAAAATTATTTCCATCTTTGACTTCAGTGACCACTATTTCAGCCCCAAGGAGCCCATGGATCACAAGTTACTTATAAAAATTAAGCTCTGCTTTTCTCTTGAGTTGTAGTTGTTTTATAAAATGTAAGCTCTGTTGAGCTAATAGTTACTTACTAAACAATTTTAATAGTATAGAATTTAAATTTTGTCATTACAAAAAAAAAAAAGCCTCAACCACAAACAAATTTACCATCACCTGTTTTGCTTCTTATCAGAAAAAGGCTGTAATTTGACTATGGAATAAGCTATTGACTGTATAGAAAATGTTATTATATTTTAAAGAGTTATGCAAACCATTACAACATAGACATACACTATAGGCGCAATTTTATTTTTTAAAAAATAATTTAAAAAAAATGAGACAAGGAGGTACAATAAAGCCAAACACTGACTATGAGTTTTCCTACAAAGAACCTTGTCAAAATGGTCTGGTTTGGAAATGCACATCCATTTAAATCGTGTTTTTTTTTCCCCCTAAGAATAATATGGAGTGTAGAAATGCTTTCCTAGGCAGGAAGCTTTTTTAAAATTCATTTTGCTGACCTCTAGGAAACGTAGCTTAGCAGCTACCTTGTATAGAAACCCCGAGCCACAGCACCCACGTGTTCAGCAGAGTCTGCCGTGGGCAGCAGTTCTGATACTGCTGTGTGCAACTGGCATTTACAGCATCCTGCCAGTTACACGCCTGTCACAATGCACGGTGCTTAGAGCAGGCCGGCAGTTCACACGAGGGTGATGGACAGCACGTGTCTGCATGTCGGTCCCTCTGTCTCCTGATGCAATTTAGGAAAGGACTGCTCCTTCAGGTCCACCTGGGATGCAGAGGGACAGGGCGGTGGTGGCCCCGTGACTTGCTTCCTTTCCTTTCTTATAGCTCCATCGCAATTCCTTTTTTATTTGTTTTGATGTCATGGTGACACTTGTCATCTCCAAAGGCAACCTTGCGTCACCTAGGCATACACTCATAGTAAGTACCTGACCAGATAAGGATCTTCTTTCTCCAGTTACATTCATCAACCTTTACATGAGATTAGTTACAGTTATTTAATGTATAAATACTAATCAACTATCAGTGGTCTGAATCACCATGTTGAGGGAACTTGCTATGTTTAATATCAGAATACTGCTGTTCTTTGTGTGTGAAAAGGCAGTGTTTTTTTAAAAAAATGTTTTGTATAGCAGAATTCATACAGAATTTGGTCAAAATGCTCATGACAAAAGCAATTAGACTATTTAAATTTGCGATTACATAAACCCATTTAAAAAAGTCAAGTATTCCACCATTAAAAAGTCTGTTAAGTTAATAAAATGGAAATCTGATACTTGTTTGTTAAGAATTATGCAGTGTGCTTCATTGTTAAAACACTGGATTATTCTCCCTGTAGTACCGTTTCTGTTAAAACCTGTATATGTCAATTATCCAGGACAGTTTTAAAGCAGTACATAAATGCATAAATTATTTTCAAACCCATGTTAAATTGCATGTCCTCAATTTACTTAAGGAGGTTGGGGAATAGAAATGATCTATTGTTATATTTTAATAAGAAACTTAAAGCAAGTAAGGATGTATTGGGCAAGCAAAGGCTAAATTTTATGAAACATTTGTTCATTTGTAAGAATTCATTAAATTCACCTGAATTTAAAATTTCTCCTCACAATTTACCATTTAAGGTAATATGGGGGTCTAGGCATTCTGACTGACTGTTCTTCAAAAAACCTTAGAAGCCATGGAAATATGTGTTTCATGATTGAATCAATACACAAGAAAGAAAGTAAAAATTCTTATTTGAAAACTAAAGAGAGAAAGAAGTCTAAAGAGAAGTAAAATTTGGAACCAGGTTTGACATTGGGGAAATTTGTCCAAAAAATTCTAAAATCAATTTTCTTAGCCTCTTGGAATTCAGGAAATAGGAGAGAACGTCCAGGGACCAAAAAAGTTGAGAGTCTGCTTGGACAGTTACCTTCCTTCAGCTGGAACCATTGAAAGTCTAAATCTTTAGTAAAATCATGAAATGAAACTCAAATCAGCCCTTTTGTCTTGGTGATGGAAAGAAAAACATACTGTGCTTAAACTTGATTCTGCGTGGGAGGTGAACACGTGTGCACAGGCAGATGTACACACACACACACACACACACACACATACACACACACACACATACACACACACATATACACACACATACACACATATACACACACATACACACACATACACACACATATACACACACACATACACACACACATACACACACATACACACACATGCCTCAATCTTTTGCTTAATCCTTGAGAAAAATATAAAACTGGGCCTCACATGTACATTCTTTGTATGACAAAAATAAAAAAATATATAACACAAAACCCCATTGTTTATTTTAAAGTTGACTTAATATGGCAAAAGCAATAATACAAGTCTTTTTGGAGGATTTCACCTTCCTGTTTCACCTTCTCTGTTGAACTCGGAGAATTCCTCCAGAGAAAGTTTGCACTCACAGTCAAATTTCACTAAAGAAACAAGAAAGAACCATGAGTGATAACCTGCAAGTACAAGAAGCACTGAAAATAAAGCCATTTAAAAAACCATATATTACCGCAATCACCCAGAGAATGAAAATAAATATATATATAAAGTATATTAGATATGTTCAAAAAAGACTAGTTTGAAAATATAATCATGGAAAAAGAAAATGTGAAGAACAAACAAGATTTTAAAAAGAACCAAGTGGAATTTCTAGCTGTAAGAAGCTAGAGTGTGACAGCAGATAAGGCACAGCTGGGAGCTTTAGTAAACTGATAGAGCTGAAGAAGTGTTCTAGACTTGAGCACAAATGAGGAAACGGGAAATATGGTGGAAAACATAGCCTACATAGAAGAAAGTATGTGAAGGATGAACCTAGCCCTCACTGAATTCCTAAAAGCAGAGCTAGAGAACTATCATGGAGATTATATCTGAGAACTGATGAATGACAATGATCAATATATTCGAGAGCACCTGTGAATCTTAAGCAGGAGAGTTAAAGAAAAGTGTCCACACCTTGACACATTAGAGTAAAATTGCAGAACCCCCAAAATAAAAGAAATAGCTTAAAAATAATCAGTGAGATTTAAAAAAAAATCAGTGAGAAAAGGTAGATTGAATTAGAGAGAATGACAGTTATACTGGTTGTTGACTTGTAAAGCAGTTTCGAAAATAGGTTCCTTGACCTTAGGCTCCTATCCACAAGGACGTCTAAAGGAAGAGTTGTGGCCTCTGTATACAAAAGAAATAAACAACAAGGACCTGCTGGAGAGCACGGGGAGCTATATTCAGTACCATGTAATAGCCTACAACGGAAAGTGATCTGAAAATGAATATATACACACACACACATATATATGTGTTTTTATGTGTGTATATATGTATATATCCTGGAGGAGGAAATTGCAACCCACTCCAATATTCTTGCCTGGAGAATCCCATGGACAGAGGAGTCTGGTGGGCTACAGTCCATGGGGTCGCAAAGAGTAGGACATAACTGAGTGACTAACATAGACATATATGTATAGGCTTCCCTAATGGCTCAGATAGTAAAGAATCTGCCTGCAATGCAGGAAATATGGATTCCATCCCTGGGTTGGGAAGATCCCCTGGAGGAGGAAACAGCAACCCACTCCAGTATTCTTGCCTGGAGAATTCCATGGACAGAGGAGCTTGGCAGGCTACAGTCCATGGAGTCACAAAGAGTAGGACATGACTGAGAAACTAACACTTCACTTCCTCTGTCCATGGGATTTTCCAGGCAAGAGTACCGGAGTGGGTTGCCATTGCCTTCTCCGCATTATATATATATATATGCTAAATCACTTCATATATATATATATATATGGCTCATTTTACTGTACACATGAAACTGACACAACATTGTAAGCCAATTATACTTCAATTAAGAAAAAAATTAAAAAGACTTGCAGCCTGTCCTTGGAGGGATTGCCAATATACCCTGAGTCTCTACCCATTTCCCCTTCCAGTTGCCAAGAGCTTGAGGTGTGTCCTGGGACCTAAGGGGACACAGAAGTGTGGGATTTCCTCTAGAAAGCATTCAAGAAGGGAGGCTTGTATACCGATGGCATGAAGCAAGAAGGCTACAGCTTAGAAACCACTGCATTCCAGCAAATTTGCTCTTTTCTTATGAATCACAGTTAAACTGTTGTCCAAAAGGTTTTCATGAATGAGAGGACTTCTGCAGACTGAGGCCGGAAGGACAGTATTACCAGATTGTCAGGGTTTGGGGGAGGAATCTCAGGAGAGCAGCCAGAGTGTAGGCATCCAGCCTAGCTGGTAGGGCTACTCATGGGGAACCACCAGCCATGGGGCAGGGCTTCAGAGAGAATTCAGCAGTAAACTGCCCTTCACTTCTGGAGGAATCCACCGGAAGGTCACACCTGGCAAGTCAATCAGAGCATCAGTGCACTGGCCTTTCTTCTCTCCAGAGCACTTCCCACCACGCTCCTGGGAGGAAAGGCAGGAAGCTTATACTTAAACACGGAGAAGAAAGACCCTTGCTGCTTGTTCCCCGGATTGGCCAAAGTCATGAAGAGAATTTAAGCAAGTACTGATGTTTCCATTCTTGTAGAGGTTAGAGGATTGTAATGAACACAACCAGGCGATTCTTGGGCCTGGAAGTGTCTAGAGCACTCTTCGTTACCTTGGGGCAAGTGGCTGATACCTGGGGCATCTACTGTCTATTTTGTTCAGGTCCAGGGGTTTCCATAAGCAGTGGGGGGAGGGGATGAGTTGAATGAGTTGATTTCTGATTGTATCTTTCCTAATTTTCCAGGTTAAGTACATGTTAAGAAAGGTGCTAATTTGATATTGCGTAGTTAAATCAATGTTCAAAGAGTTTATTGGATGATAGATTTGGAAATATAGTTTAAAATATCCATTTATTACCTTGAATGCCTTCTAGCTTTATTATAAGAAAGAATGCTTTGGAAAATAACAAAAACTACATAAAAATGACTCTGTTTCAACCTATTAAGTGGCTAAATGCACTGTGTAGTTTGGTGGGGGGGAGGGTAGGAAATGGAGAAATTACAGGCCGGGGCGTCTCACTGAGGTATATCAAATCCTATTAGTCCAGGTAATTTCCTTGGCTGGAAACAGGACAGGGGAACTATTGTCTTGTCTGCTTTGGCAGAAATTTTTTATTTATCCTCCATGTCTGTTTCGTTTGCAGGTAATTCTATTCCCATTTCCACACTTGCCCTGCTGGGTCACTTTTGTCCCATGACAAAGTTCCTGTGATGTTCTTAGTAAATATTTAAAACTCTCACAATCATGTTTTAGCTATTTCTATGCTGAATAGTGCTATTTATTGCTGATAGCATCTCAGTAAGCTTTCAAAAAATGTATTCCTCCACTCTAGAGGAATGTGTGCCTTTGAAATTTGATTGCCTCCCAAGCTTGACATGAGGTTTATTCTCCTCATGAAGTAAACCACTTAATCTGGAATGCATACACATAAAGCTGAAACTTGAAAGGAATATGTCATCCCTGTATAACAGTGAAATATGACAATCCTAGACAACATGTTAAAAACCAGAGACATCACTTTGCCCACAAAGATCCATATAGTCAAAGCCGTAGTTTTTCCAGTAGTCACGTATGGCTGGGAGAATTGGACCATAAAGAAGGCTGAGTGCCAGAGAACTGATGCTTTTGAATTCTGGTGCTGGAGAAGACTCTTGAGAGTCCCTTGGACAGCAAGAAGATCAATCCAGTCACTCCTAAAGGAAATCAACCCTGAATATTCATCAGAAGGACTGATCCTGAAGCTGAAGCTCCAGTACTTTGGCTACCTGATGCGAAGAGCCAATTTATTGGAAAAGACCCTGATGCTGGGAAAGATTGAAGGCAGTAGGAGAAGAGGGCATCAGAGGATGAGAAGTTGGATGGCATCACTGACTCAATGGTCATGAGTTTGAGCAAACTCCAGGAGATAGTGGAGGCAGAGAAGCCTGGCGTGCTGCAGTCCATGGGGTCACAGAGTCAGACACGACTGTTAAGTGGTTGGGGGGCGGTTTCTTCATTCACCCTGTTTAAGGCTCTAGGAGCTTGACTCCTAAAGAGATACCATCACAGCACATCTAGTCCAGGGTTTTTCCTTCTATACCACAGAGTGTCTCTTATTTCTTTGTTTGTTTCCTTACTATTTCTTGTTTTTAAAATATAGCCTGGGTCACAGTATAACTAGTAGAAGTCTGTGGTTGTATACTTAAAGAGTTCCCAGAAAATGATTAATAACATGGTTGGTGGGGGAATTTGCCAACAGAATCCTAAAACTTAGTAAATGAGAGAAGAAAGTTATGTGTGGCTGTAAGTTCCAGAAGAGTAGAACAAGTAGGTATGTGCATGTTCTGAGTTGATCAGAAACATAAAAGGCTGTTTAAACTAGTTTTCTTGAAATAAAAGAAAAAGCAAGTGTACTGCCTTGTAAGTTAGAGTTGGAGAGTTCAGTGAGAAACCTCCCGGGTCATGGGTGAGCTGCCTAAAGCGTTAGTCTAAAGAGCTGCGGGTGTGATGGTTCTGTGCTGCTCTCATGAGTCAGACGTTTGGCCAAAGGCCTAGCTTCTTCCAGTCCTCAACACCGTGGGACCCTCGGATGAGACTAGAGAGGCTTCTGCCTTCTAGCGGAAAAATCGAAGGCAGATCATTATAGATCAGGCGTGATTCGAAGGCTACCTTAATTAAACACCTAATTGGATATTGGAAGAATTGTTCTCCCCTTAAAATTTCTACGAGTTTTGTTTTCCTTCTGTGCTTCTGGAAGTTCTATGAAGCTGCATTTTAATCTGTGGTTAGACTGAAAGTGTTGGGCACAGGTTATGGTGTTGGATGGTATATACTGTAAGTTTGCTTCAGCCATGAAATTCCATGAAAGTTTGTAGGCAACTTTATTTTGAAAAGAACTGCTATTGAAATCTGGTTTTAAAGCACTTATTTTTTGCTTTGTCAACTCAAAGGATTACGTGCTATATTTTTAAATTTGTAATATCATTATGTGAGAAGAGAAAAAAATAAAACCTTTACATTAACTCCTTTCTCTTTCATTTTTAAGAGTTTTAATCTTGAATTTAAAGTTGTGCTTACCATATGTATCCTTTAAGGTCTTATTTTCTATGAAGAAAGTAATCCAGTTGATCTATTATTAGTAGTGTGTCTACTTTTTGTCTTAAAAATCTGTAATTATTAGCAAGGGAGGCCTTTTAATTTTACATGGGAAATAATAAATGTTTCAGAAGTTTAACATCTTAAATCGTATATTATCAAGGAAAAAGATAAAGGTAAGTAAAAAAGCCTTTCCAAGCTTTTACCAAAACAATTGTAGGAAATTTCTCATCATGCTTCTATTATTCTTCTGTCTTGAAAAGTACCCTCAGAGACATAATGGCCACAACCATTTCATTTTCTAACTTATTAAGCAGTCTGAGGGTGAATTGAGAGTTTCAGTTCCAGGTTATGGTGATAATTACTAAGTGCAAAAGCCCCTGTTGCCTTTCATTAAGCAGTTATAATATTTAATTGAGACTACAGGGTGTCAATAGTCAGCATCATACCATGGATAATTATCCATACACATAAAAGAACACTGAGGGTACTTTCAACAATAAGACAGATTATCAAAAAATTACATTTTTAATTTAAGTTTTGACTTGAGTCATTTCAGTGATTAAATACATATCTCCGCATTTTTCTGCAAATGAGGACATAAAGCTAAATAAATGAACCATAAAGTGGGGAAGGGAAAAAAAAGTTTTCACTGTAACATAAATGGATGAATGTAGTATGCATTAACAAATCACACAGTGTCTCTTCTAAAAGCTGTCTCAGGAAGGAGAGCCGCTGACCCAGGCGGTCAAAGATTCCTGCCAGTTTGGCTGGGAAAGGGTCCTCTCCTTGGTGAGCCTGGCACTGCCAGGATCGTGGGCCAAAATGTCTGGGTGGCCTTTGCTGCAGCCTTTGGCCCCCACAACTTGGCTTCTGGCAGAGTACTTATCTCTTTGACCGCTGACTGGGAAACGACTGAAAAGGGAAGAACTTGAAAGGAACTGGAACTTTTTTGTGCCTCTCTTTGAAAGTTTGCTTTTAAGGGAAGTCCAAGATATGAGGAACTTGCAAATAAAAGCAAGTTTGCGCCATGAAACATCACGTGCTAACAATTCTCTCATAGGAAATAGAAATCTAGAATTCTAGGGGAAAAAAAAAAAAAGGCTTTATGGTGTCAAGAATTAATTCAACGGTTCTGATAAATGCTGCTGTGAAGAGTGCAAGGAACCTGCAGGAAACTCCTGAAATGATTGAAAAAGAAATTAAAAAAAGATGCTCCCCTGGTTCTAAGGCAAGTGAAATTATTGTTGCCATTAAAAAATTTTCTTCCAGTTTATATTTGGTAAGTGCTTTAATAACTTCTTATATCATCCATTTCCAGCTTACCTGAGAGGTAGGAAGAGAGCAAGCATTTTTATTGTTTTAGCTATGATTTATTTTTATGAACATCATTTTCCATTTTTGTAATCACAGCCATGTATTTCCATGGGGCTGGGAAGACTATGCTTGACTACCTCTGCCAGTTGCCAGTTGTCCATTAAAAATAGAGCCTAGGGCTTCCCTGGTGGTCCAGTGGTTAAGAATCCACCTTGCAATGCAAGAGACACCAGTTCAATGTCTGGCCTGGGAAGATCCCACGTGCAGCAGGGCAGCTAAGTCCATGAGCCACAACTAGTGAGTCCAAGCGCTGCAGCTACTGAAGCCTGCACACGCTGGAGCTTGTCCTCCGCGGCCCAGGAAGCCACTGCAACTAGACCGTAGCCCTGCTCTGTGCGGCTAGAGAAAGTGCACAAGCAGCAACGAGACCCACCGCAGCCACACAATAGAGTCTGGTTAGCCACTTCAGTCCATGGATTAGACATCTAGTTTTAAGAGAAAAGGAGGGCTTCCCTGGTGGCTCAGAGGTTAAAGCGTCTGCCTGCAATGCAGGAGACCTGAGTTTGATCCCTGGGTCAAGAAGATCCCCTGGAGAAGGAAATGGCAACCCACTCCAGTATTCTTGCCTGGAGAATCCCATGGACAGAGGAGCCTGGTGGGCTACAATCCACGAGGTTGCAAAGAGTCGGACATGACTGAATGACCTCACTTTCACATTCTTTAAGAGAGAAAAAAATGATATTTGAAATATAAATCTGATGTTTATGAAGTACACAAGAATTATAATGGTGGGAACTTAGCTTCAGGAAAAAGAAAAAAGATTTGCTCACCTCACTGGGAGCTAGGTTTGTAGGCGTAACTCAAAATTTGCACAAAGCAAGCTCTGGCCATTTTTTTGAGAGGATGGATTTGATTTAAAGGATATTCGGGACTTCACACATCTCCAGGAAGGCCAGAGAGTCAGATTCTGCACGTGACAGAGAGACCAGAAGACCAGGGACAAGAACCAATCGAATTCACATTTCAGGGCGTCTGCGTTACCAGTTCGGTCACTGATGGACCGCAGCTGGTGCTCCCATATGAAAGCTGCATCTCCAAGGGGTCCTGGTTGTCTTTCTTGCCTGCCTTGCTATTTGATGGGGCAACTGATTGGCAGATTATAGGATGCATCCAAGGCCATAACCAGGATATCTACAGTGGAGGAAGGGGTTCCAGGGTGGGGTTGTGAGGTTTAGATTTTCTTTTTATCAGTGAAGATGGTGAGGGAAGGGTAACAGGAGGGCCCTGGGTTTTCTTAATGAGTCAAATATATGCATGCACATATGCTAAGGGCCGTCAGTCATGTCCGCCTCTTTGTGACCCTATGGACTGCACCACAGGGTGCTCTGCACCACCAGGCTCCTCAGTCCATAAGGTTCTCCAGGCAAAAATACTCGAGTGAGCTGCTGTACTCTTTTCCAGGGATTGAACCCAGGTCTCCTGCACTTCAGGCAGATTCTTTACTGGCTGAACCACCAGTTAAAAGTGAAACTGTTAGTCGATCAGTTGTGTCCAACTCTTTGCAACTCCATGGACTATAACCCACCAGGCTCCTCTGTCCATGGACTTCTCCAAGCAAGAATATTGGAGTGGGTTGCCATTCCTTTTTCCAGGGGATCTTCCTGACCAGGGATCGAACCCAGGTCTCCTGTAATGCAGGCAAATTCTTTACCATATGAGCCACTAGGTAAGCCCCAAATATATGCATCAGTTCAGTTCAGTTCAGTTTCTCAGTCGTGTTCGAGTCTTTGCGACCCCATGGACTGCAGCACGCCAGGCTTCCCTGTCCATCTCCAACTCCTGGAGCTTCCTCAAACTCATGTTCATTGAGTTGGTGATGCCATCCAACCATCTCATCCTCTGTTGTCCCCTTCTCCTCCCACCTTCAATCTTTCCCAGCATCAGCGTCTTTTCAAATGAATCAGTTCTTCGCATCAGGTGGCCAAAGTACTGCAGTTTCAGCTTCAATATCAGTCCTTCCAATGAACACCCAGGACTGATCTCCTGTAGAATGGACTGGTTGGATCTCCTTGCAGTTCAAGGGACTCTCAAGAGTCTTCTCCAACACCACAGTTCAAAAGCATCAATACTTCGGTGCTCAGCTTTCTTCACAGTCCAACTCTCACATCCATACAGAACCACTGGAAAAACCATAGCCTTGACTAGATGGACCTTTGTTGGCAAAGTAATGTCTCTGCTTTTGAATGTGCTATCTAGGTTGGTCATAACTTTCCTTCCAAGGAGTAAGGATCTTTTAATTTCATGGCTATAATCACCATCTGCAGTGATTTTGGAGCCCCCCCACCACTGCCAAAATACAGTCTGACACTGTTTCCACTGTTTCCCCATCTATTTCCCATGAAGTGATGGGACCAGATGCTAAGATGGCATTAAGATCTGGTCCAAGATGGGACCAGATCTTCGTTTTCTGAATGTTGAGATTTAAGCCAACTTTTTCACTCTCCTCTTTCACTTTCATCAAGAGGCTTTTTAATTCCTCTTCACTTTCTGCCATAAGGGTGGTGTCATCTGCATATTGAGGTTACTGATATTTCTGGTATATGCATAGGCTCAGGCAAAGCGAAAAGGTGTCCCAGCCGTGAGCTGAAGAAGCCCTGAACTCACCCAGGCCAAAGAAAACAGTTGCTCAAGAAGTTTGTCCTGTGGATATATCCTCCTGACGTTTCCATATTTCTAGAAATTTGCATCATTATTTCTGATGTATCTGGATTCAGAGGCAAGTCCTTATGCATTTTATGACAGACAGCTGTTGGATACATCATTCAAATGT
The DNA here is from genome assembly GCF_029378745.1 of Bos indicus. NCBI lineage: Eukaryota > Metazoa > Chordata > Mammalia > Artiodactyla > Bovidae > Bos > Bos indicus. The sequence continues at coordinate 84,264,576 of NC_091771.1, read as the reverse complement.
TTTCCAGCCGTACTGACTTCGGAGTTAGCATGTTAACTGAGACTCCAGAGGAGTCTCCTGAGAATTGTCAATTGAGTTTTTTCCCTCCAATGAAATCAACTTTCAAAGAGGCACTGCTAAAATGAAAACATTCCAAGAGAAGTCTTTTTTATTGTGATATGAACACTTAGAGTGAGATTTAACCTCTGAAGAAATTACTGGGTGAACCATACAATATTGTCATTTATTGTTATGCACCGGAATGTGTTGTACGATAAATCTCCAGAACTTACTTTGTGTAGGAGAAACTTTTAGCCAGTGACTGATAACTCCCAATTTCTCCCTCCCCCAGCCCCTGGGGCAACATGGGAGAACCTGGAAGAGATTTTGTCAAGTGAAATAAAAATTAGGCACAGACAAATACCCGGTGATTCCACCTCCATGAGGAATGTAAAGTGACCATGCTCATAGCAAGTGTTGGTGGGATTTTTGTTTGCAATGAATCCCACCCCTTAAAAAAAAAAAGTTTTGAGTGAGATTTGCTTTGACAGTGTTAGTCTCTCAGTCATGTCCAACTGTTTGCAGCCCCATGGACTGTAACCCGCCAGGTTTCTCTGGCCATGGGATTTCCCAAGCAAGGATACTGGAGTGGGTTGACATTTCCTTCTCCAGGGGTTCTTTCTGACTCGGGGATCGAACCCAGGTTTCCTGCATGGCAGGCAAGCCCATTACCATCTGATCCCGTGCTTTAATTGATCATGATTACAGGTCACTAAGAACTCTCTGTTGCAGCATATCAGTGGAGTCATACTGTTTGCATAAGCATTGGGTTGATGTTACAAAAATATGAACAGTTAGATGTCATGTGAAAAATAGGAAATGCGACAATGAAGTCATGGCAATATTTTAAAAAAATGCTTTCCCCTGCGTGAGATCTTTGGACCAACCCGTTTCAACTCTGAAAGATGTATTAATGTGTAAAAAAAAAAAAAATTAAGGAAAATAAAGGTGCTGTATCTGAGCTACCCCCTACAAGATTAAGAATTTAAGTTAATTATTGTAAAATTAGTCCTTCCCTACATCTAAACTTAAAATTATCTTAGGAATTTTCTGGAAATGTGACTCATGTGTATTCAAATAACAATATAAATTTATCCCTATTTTTAAATAGGAAAGATTGCTGGTAACTTGGCAGTTTAATAGGCATTCAAATGCTTCAGAATTATCAAGTGAAAGTTTATGCTAAAACAGCAGCAATCTGCTTAATCTCCGAACCAGTGTTGTTATTTATAATAAGCAGAAGTTAATCACAAAAACCTAGATTTGAAAGGTATCTCTCCACAATTATGGATGAGAAATAACCATAAAACGCAACCTGTATTTATTTTGGAACAGTAGTTTTGATGCAGAGTAAACCCAGGAATATGTTTAGCAGCAAGAAGAAAACCAATTTAAATAGCATGCTGATTCCATTCTGTTTGAGTATAAATAATATATATAATAATGATGACAATGTATTATTATGCAGTACCCCTTAATTTTCAGACCTAGGATATGTTTTTTTTTTTTTTTTTCCTTTATACTATTCCTATGAATTATTCAGGGGAGATATTACTTTCACTTTACAAATGGGATAATTGAGAACTCAACAAATTATGTAATTTATCTCAGGACACAGAGCTGATTAGTGGGAGAGCTACTGCCAGGAACCTCAAGATTACCTGGGATATTCTTTTTCAATTCTGAGATCTTCTGGGACATTTCGGGATTTACACCCTTCACTGGAAGCTACTGTTGCAGATGTAACTTTCAGGTTTCATCTGGCAGTTCCTTCTGATTCCAGAGATCTCTTGTTAAGAGAGGTTTTGGTTAAGAGTGTAACTGCAACGTATTTTCAGATCACCCCTACCTACTCCGGGCTCCTAGAATCAGATGTGCTATCGCAGCATGAAACAAGAGTCCTTGCACTCCTCCCCCAGGTCCCTTTTCCTTTAGGAAACCTAAGTCCTCACTAAGTGGGTATCATTGGAGTAGGGCTAGGCAGACTGGGGTTGGATCAGGCCCAGGTTTCAAAAGAATTGGGATGTTATTACAGTTTCATTTTGAAGGCAGTTTTCGATTTATACCAATGAACATTTATTGAATAGCTACTGCTGCTGCTGCTGCTAAGTCACTTCAGTCGTGAGCAACTCTATTGAATAGCTACAACGTGCTTTTAGACGTTTTGTCCTGGTAGTTTAGTGGATTAGTCATGCCCAGCACTCTGTGACCCCATGAACTGTAGCCTGCCAGGCTCCTCTGTCCATGGAATTCTCTACGAGAATACTGGAGTGGGTTGCCATTTCCTTCTGCAGGGGATCTGACTGTCCCAAGGACAACCCAATTCTCCTGCATTGCAGGTGGATTCTTTACCAACTGAGCCACCAGGGAAGCCCAGACATTTTGGATATATACTTAAACATCCAAGTCAGGTCTTGCCAGACGTCTTAGCATCAGGGAACAGATAGAAGGGGGTGACGCTGGCACAGGGATGAGTGGGTGAAGGAGGTGGCTGGTCAGGGATGAGAGATCAGTGTATCCACAAGCAGCTGAGGCGCTGTGTTCTAACTCTCCGCTGGGATCCTCACCAGTGTGTGCTGGGCACTGGAGGCAACTCTCTGCCCAGATCCTCACCAGTGTGTGCTGGGCACTGGAGGCACCAGCGTTGCTGTGAGACTGTCAGAGACACAGCCCCACCCAGACCTGATGAGTCAAAATCTGTATTTTAGCAGAAACCCACCTGATCCTCCTTATGCACATTGCACTTACAGAAGTGCTGGTTTAACTAGTGTTCAAACCACGCTCCTGGAAAGTCAGCTTTAGTCAGTTATCAGGGGATACTAATGTACATCTAAGTTTGAAAAACAGTGAGGACAGCTTTTTAATTTTTTTTTAAACTAATGCCTGAGTCTCATCCACAGATTGGTTTGATAGGTTTGTGGTATTTTTAATGATCCTAGGTGTGTCTTATGAGAGGCACTACTTGGGGAAAAAATTGCTCTAAGTAAAGCAGTGAGCTAGATGTTATGCCTATTTTACAGATGGAGAAACTGAGAGCAAGCATACAAGAAGGAGTGAGAAATACTCCATGTGTATATGCACCACAGCTTTCTTATCCATTCTTCTGCTGATGGGCATCTAGGTTGCTTCCATGCCCTGGATATTACAAACAGTGCTGTGATGAACACTGGGGTACACGTGTCTCTTTCCCTTCTGGTTTCCTCAGTGTGTATGTCCATCAGTGGGGTTGCTAGGTCATATGGAAGTTCTATTTCCAGTTTTTTAAGGAATCTCCACACTGTTCTCCATAGTGGCTGTACTAGTTTGCATTCCCACCAACAGTGTAAGAGGGTTCCCTTTTCTCCACACCCTCTCCAGCATTTATTGTTTGTAGACTTTTGGATCACAGCCATTCTGACCAGCGTGAGATGGTACCTCATTGTGGTTTTGGTTTGCATTTCTCTGATAATGAGTGGTGTTGAACATCTTTTCATGTGTTTGTTAGCCATCTGTATGTCTTCTTCGGAGAAATGACCCCAGTGCTCATCGCAGCACTGTTTATAACAGCCAGGACATGGAAGCAACCTAGATGTTCATCAGCAGACGAATGGATAAGAAAGCTGTGGTACACATACACAATGGAGTATTACTCAGCCATTAAAAAGAATACATTTGAATCAGTTCTAAAGAGGTATGAAACTGGAGCCTATTATACAGAGTGAAGTAAGCTAGAAAGAAAAACACAAATACAGTATACTAATGCATATATATGGAATTTAGAAAGATGGTAGTGATAACCCTGTATGTGAGATAGTAAAAGAGACACAGATGTATAGAACAGTCTTTTGGACTCTGTGGGAGAGGGCGAGGGTGGGATAATTTGGGAGAATGGCATTGAAACATGTATATTATATGTGAAATGAATCGCCAGTCCAGGTTTGATGCATGAGACAGGGTGCTCAGGGCTGGTGCACTGGGATGACCCAGAGGGATGGGATGGAGAGGGAGGTGGGAGGCGGGTTCAGGATGGGGAACACATGTACATGTACATCCGTGGCAGATTCATGTCAATGTACGGCAACCTCCCCCCCCCCAAACAAAAAGGAGTGAGAGAACTCTATTTGTGAATGGTAGAGTTGGACTTAAAATTTAGACCCCAAACTCACTTATTGTATCTAAAAAGTGGTCTGTGCTCTTATATTACACAGCTTCCTGAGGATTTTTGTAAAACTTATTGTATTTTTTCTAAGAGATGCTTCAATTGGAGAAGAAAATGTATTCCTGTTCAGGAAAAATACAGCTACAACCCTTCAAGAAAAATGTAAAAATATAAACATTTTCTAGATCAATTCTTTTTGTGACTATTGTTCTAAAGACATGAAAACAATTACATCCTTTGCCTATATTACAATTAATTTTAAGATGACCACATTCAAAAATGTATTCTATTCACCCATTTATTGTTACATTATCTTTTGTTTCTCATAAATGATCTATATAAATTATGTAAAAATCGATCCTAAAGATTTGAAGGCACTCGTTGAAAGGGCATTTATATTTTAAACACATTTTGAAAACCAATTTCACATGTGAACCAAATTAGAAAGGTTAATTAGGAGAGAAAATCTGAGCTATATTCACCATTCAAATTAGGGTATTATTTCAAAGGCCTCTCTCTTTCTAATCTTGGCAACTGAACCAATTTCACAGGTCAAACCAGCCAGCTGGTTAGTCACTGAATGGATACCGACAGGATGGACCCCAGGACAGATGAAAGGATGGATCCGTCTCTATGAGGCACAGCAAAATAATATTTGAGATTAGAAAGACATGGATTTGAATCTCATCCTAGTAGCAAAGCTCGGGCAGATTCCACAATCTTACATACTATTTGCTCCTCATTTACTAACTAAGGGAAACAGTGTATGCTGAATTAAGTGGTTAGCCAGCTAAGAAACATGGTGTGTAAAAGCTTCAGAGTATTTTTCCCATTCTCAGTGGTCTGTGGGCTAATATTACCACACCATGAAGACTTGGTGTCAAGCATTTTAAGATCTGCGTAGCAGCTGCAGTGCTCTAGACACTCTTCCCAATGTTTATTTACCCCAGCTCATTGCTCCAAGAGGCCAGGCTGAATCGGGATTCAAACCCAGGTCTATGTGCTTTAGGAGCTTCCCAGGTGTCTCAGAAGGTAAAGAATCTGCCTGCAATGTAGCAGACCCAAGTTCGAACCCAGGGTCAGGAAGATGCCCTGGAGAAGGAAATGACGACCCACCCCAGTACTCTTGCCTGGAGAATGCCACAGTTAGAAGAGCCTGGCGAGCCCCGGTCCATTGGGTTGCAAAGGGTCAGACGTGACTGAAAAGAATTTCTCCCAGCTTCGTGATTCCCAAGTTTTACTCAGGTGCTTCTTTCAAGGCCAAGTCATGTATGAGCTACAGTAACTCACAGGAAAAATAAGTGATGGCTTGGATTCTAGGAGCTGAGCTGGGCACCAGGACACAGAATAAACGAGAACTGGTAACCATCCAAAAGCAGTGTTGAACTTTGAATCTATAAGTCAGGGTTCCTCTCCAAAGGAACAGATTCAGTCAGAGCGAAAGGGAGGGAGAGATTTATTCCAAAAATTGGCTCATATGATGGATGGATGGAGACTTGAGTTCACTTGTTCAGTTGTGTCCAACTCTTTGCGACCCCATGGATTATAGCTTGCCAGGCTCCTCTGTCCATGGGATTACTCTGGCAATAATACTGGAGTTGGTTTCCATTTCCTTCTCCAGGGGATCTTCCTGACTCAGAGATTGAGCCTGTGTCTCCTGTGACTCCTCTGGGCAGGTTCTTTACCACTGAGTGACCTGGGAAACCTTGAGTGGAGACTAGTAAATTTAAAATCCCTAGGACAGACCAGCAAACTGGAATCTCAGGCAGGCCATCTAGGGAAGTGTCTGGAGGTAGAATTTCTCCTTTTCTGGGAACCCTTGGATTTTGCTTTTAATATCTTCAACTGATTGGGCAAGGCCCACCCACATGCTAGAAGGATGTCTCTCCTTTACATAAAGTCAACAGACTGTAATTGTTCATCACATCTACAAAACACCCTCACAGCCATATCTGTGACCACATTGGACAACCAACCGGGCACCACAACCTTGTCACCTTGGCCTAAAACTAACCGTCACAGAGGACAAAGTCTGAGTGTAGTCACATACTGTTATTTATAAAGGTTTGACTCAAAGTCCACGCATCTTTCTCTTCCCTTCTTTTTTTTTTTTTAATTTAATTTTATTTTTTAACTTTACAATATTGTATCAGTTTTGCCATATATCAACATGAACCTGCCACAGGTATACACATGTTCCCCATCCTGAACCCTCCTCCCTCCTCCCTCCCTGTACCTTTCTCTTCCCTTCTGCGTGCACAGGCACCTCTGAATTTCTAGAGCGTTTGGAGTCAGTTGGGCGCATGCAGCACCTGACAGGCACTTGGCATATTTTCCAGTGATTTTACACATGTCATATTTTGTTAGGGAAGCTATCTCAATGAACTTGTGTTTGAATTTTCAGTGGGCTAATATTGTGGAGTATGTGGTTAATGCAGAATGACAAAGGCTCAGGAAATGCATCAGTTTCAAAAAGTATCTTTTGGATATTTATTATTTGTTTTGTTCTCTCTGCTTTCTGAAGAGGCGGCTTCTTTTCTCTCTAAGGCATCATGTCCCTACAAAGGCATTATGATTCCTGATTCAGTTGGGGTAAGAATTACGCTAACTGGCAAAGAGGCCCAGTCTGCTTGGTGCATCATTTAACGAAGAGCCATTTCAGCTGGTTAAGTGAACCCTTGTCCAGTCACCAGTGCTGCTCACACAGTGCTGGTGGAGGTGGGATCCGGGGCACTTCTTCTCCATGAGAAAATGTGTCAGCACCACTTGGAGGGTCTCTGAGGCTTTGCTCCTAGAGTTCCATGTTGGTAGATTTTGAGGGAGGTCCCAGAATCTCAGTTTCCAACAGGTTTTAAGATGCTGCTGCTGCTGCTACCCTAGGGACCACACTCTGAAAACTGGTATTTCAATGCTTAAATGCAGCAGCAGGAACTTTAAAATCTCTCCATAGCTGTTTTCCTCAAACAAGATGCCAGACTTACCTTTAACTTGGTGTCTTTCTCTGTTCAAAGGGGCCAGTAACAATACCGTGTGTTGTACGATTATTGTGAGAAATAAACAAGAAATCACTTATAATGCCAAGAGCATGATAATCACTCGGTAAACTATGACCACTGTTAATTCAAATATCACAGTGATTCTATAGGTGAGAGAAACAACCATGAATTCTGTAGTTTTTTGGGTTTTTTGGTTTATGGTAGTTGCTTTACAATGTATTGGTTTCTGCTGTACAGCTAAGTGGATCAGCTGTATGTACACAAGTATGCCCTTCCTCCCGGGCCTCCCCCAACCCCAGCGCTCTAGATCATGACAGAGCCCTGAGCTGAGCTCCCTGCGCTACGCAGTAGCTCCCCACTAGTTATCTGTTTTACACATTGCTGTTGTTTTGTAGTCACTCAGTCGTGTCCGGCTCTTTGTGACCCCATGGACTGCAACACACCAGGCTCCCTTGTCCTTCACTATCTCCCAGAGCTTGCTCAAACCCCTGTCCACTGAGGTGGTGATGCCACCCAACCATCCCATCCTCTGTCATCCCCTTCTCCTCCTGTCTTCAATCTTTCCCAGCATCAGGGTCTTTTCCAATGAGTTGGATCGTCACATCGGGTAGTCAGAGTATTTGGAGCTCCAGCTTCAGCATCCGTCCTTCCAGTGAATATTCAGGGGTGATTGCCTTGAGGACTGACACAGGGCTGTGTGTATTTGTCAGTGCTAGTCTCCCAGTTTGTCCCCCTCCCCTTATAATGTTTTGATGCTGTGAGCCCCCACTTGTTACTGATCAGCTTCCACCAGCATCCAATTACCCCACGTGCTTCTGGTCCTGAGCACACCCAGCTGTATCTTCCTGATGGCCTACAGCTCTTTTCTGGCACTTCTCATGTGTGTGTGAAGGGGATGAAAATCAAGAATTATGAAAATCTATACAACTCATCTTAAATTTTAAAAAGTAGAACATTCATTTATATCCCAGAGGTACCTACGGATAAATATGGTGCATCCCACCCCCACCTCCACCCCACCCCCACACACTTCAGTGAATGTTTTTTAACATTTGCTTTTTTACTTGAGTCTTGATGTTTTCCTTTTGAATATCCCTAAGAGTGCTTCTCTGGAGTTGTCTAAATACTGAATGTTCATAAATATTTTTTTCTTAGGTTTTTTTTTTCTTTAAAGCATCAAATGTAAAAATAGTCTTAGTTATCCTTACTACTTAAAATAATTTTCATCAGTTCAATTTAAAGGCATTCTCCTTTTCATCGTACACTTAATTTAAAATCATTCTGAGGTCATCCATTAAATGTCAAAACAACAACAACAACAACAACTTTTTTGGTGCCTTTTTTGTCCTCTATTTGCTTTAAACCCTCCTTAAACTAAACAAAACCCAAGGCGAAATCTCCACCTGGAAAACTTGAGACGTTTGATTCGTTTCACCAGTTTCATGCAATTTAATTTGGGTTCCTTTTTCGAGACAGTCTAGAATATAAACTTTCTCTTAAAGAGATCACTTTGGAAAATCCACCTACACAAGTTGAAATCAACGGTTTCCTTACAGAAAGGACCCTGGGGCAAGAATTAGTGGGAATTACTCCATGGGTACGTCTGCTACTAGTTTTTTATGCTTGATGGCTTGTCAGTTGGCAGAAATCAATGGTTCTCTTCACACCACAGAGCAGCTGAGGAATAGGGCAGACTACAAGTTATCAGCACCCTGAGTGTGGATTAAACATTTCGTGGCTGCCTCTGCAACATGTGCCCTGAAAGCACCACTTGGTTCAGAATCACAAAGGACTGAGTTTAGCAAAGCTTTAATTTAAAAGAGACACAGGTGACAGCTCTGTTATTTTTGCACGTTCAGATGCATCCGCAGCTGGTTTTATTTATCTCAGCCGTATATGCCCGTATTTGTTGTAATTACTAGTCTCGGATGTACTTAAAGATAAATATCTCAAATGCCTATCCGGCTAAATTAAATTAAGGAAATCACACTTTTCACCCGCACCCACTTTGGCCCAGCTCTGCTGTGGATAATAGCAACGATTTAAAAGTTTGTGCCTCATTTCATCTCCCCCATCAGAAGTGCTTCCAAAGAAGTCCTGGGTTTCCTATCTCTTCCAACTCAATACGCTCCATAACGGCATTGTTCCCTCTATATTCAACACAGCAAGAACGATTTGTTTCAGAGCTTCTTACCTGCTCATAAAATGCTTTTAAATGCATTTTGACGGCTGGGAATGTGAAAGAGTGTTGTGTGCCCAAGAAGTGTGGCTTGACCCGTTTTAATTCTTCTCCCAGTTTGTCCTTCAGTTTGGGATTGCAGACTTGGCTTCGGTGTTCGTTTGTTTACCGTTCACTTGTGGCTCGTTCACCGTGAGCAGTGTGTGAAACAACAGGGCGAGGGGTTCACGTAACGTCAGAGTCAGCATGGGGAAAATCAGTGAGAGTCTGGAAGTTTGGGAAAGGGAAGAGAGACATAATAAAATGAGAAGGCAGATTAAGAAGATGAAGTTGCAGAGTTTTTTAAAAGGAGTTTGCTTGGCAAGCCGCACAGAAGTTTGCCCATGAAAATGTCAAGAAGATATGGTATTTGCCTCCCAAATGCTTATACACGTTCCTTCAGGAAAAACAGCGAATCTGTTTGCAGTAGTGGCACTCGGTTGACTTGTTTTCAGATGGGAAGACAGAGTTTTATTTACTTACTTTAAAATTTGAAACAAGACCTGATGTGCACCTCTGTTGAGGAATTGACTGGCTTATGAGTAAGAATAGTGGCCTTTGCAACCCCGGCGTCAACACTAACTTCTGCTCCTCTTGAGATCTGAGTATGTTCATTAATGACCTGGCTGCCTGGAAGGAGCAGCTGCAGAGCAATTCCTCCAACAATATTTGGGAGAATTAGACCGCCTCTCAAGAATGAACGAGAGAAAATGTCAGTCAACATACTTACACAATGAAGAAATATTGAATAGGTAAGCAGGTGATGCAGGGTGGAAATTTACATGTTTTTGCCCGATAAAACCACGGCAAGAGAAGTATGTTAGTTTCAACAGAAGAGAGTCGTATAGTACCAGATTTCTTCTTTACACGTTGTGCTGTTTATTTAAAAAGTATTTCTATTACTTTGATTTATCACTTTAAATCAAAGGGATCCTCTCCAAATGTCTCTCTGAAGTGGATATCTAATAATGAACATTGAAGAATTCTGAGTGGATGGAAGCCAAGTCCTTTTCGAGAAAGACCGTCGGATTGATTTTGTCTGGCTTAACGTCGTGGTTACTGTTTGACTGCCTTGCATTTTTTCTAAAGCAAATTTTTTTTTGACCCCCCTCCACCAACCCATTCATTTAAAGGGACTCTGTTCAGAAAGACTTGTGATTTTCCTCAGCACAATAGATGTTGCCTGACATTCACTCTCCTTAAATAAATGATATTAAACCCTAGTCCTGCTTCAGGTACTTAACTCAGCAAATCAGCCTTTGTGATAACCCCCTGGAGGTGAGATAGATTTCTGGATTTGGATCTGCTGGCAGTGGGATCATTAGCTTAGTCACTAATTCTTTGCCACCACTTCATCAGTTAAAGTACACTGTTTTAATTCTTTATTTGTAAACTTGAGGGGTGGGGGTGGGGTAGGTGCATGACAGGTGATAATAGAGATTCTTAGCTGCAATGCTTATTGAAATATGTGAAGCTATACTTTAACACATTTTAATAATTATTGGGCGTCCCCCTAAATAACACTAAATCTTTTCAATGAAAGCTCTTGAAATTATAGGAAAGTCAAAACAAGGTCTTGTTTACCATCCATTGTATCATAAAAGCTGCTAGGTGTGTTCAAACAGGTACTAACTTTCAGTTTTAATTCAAGATAAACATTTTAGGATGTAATGAATTGAGTAAATCTGAATGCTGAGTTCTGCCCCTTTACGAATGATTAAGGGGATGAACAGAAGTCTCCTTTGTCCTACACACTTCTACTTTCTCTGCTCCTCCCCCTTCATCTTCACTGTCTGCCTAGACAAACTTGATCTTGACCTGGGAAGAGAAACATAAACATCATTTCTCTTGCCTCTCTTCCCACTTTCCACCAAAAGATATGTCTCAGCAAAAGTTACAAAGCCCATGCATTTTCTTAATCTTGTAGCTACTGCAAATGTTCGAACTCCCGAAATAACCTGCAACATTGCAACATTCATGTTCTCTCCAATGTCTAGTAAATCATAGTGTCTTTTTTTCAATGCTTCCCTTAAATTGATACTTCCCATAAAAAATAGTTTTCAATCTGATTCATGGGCATTATTGAAAGTAAGCCTATTTCATACATTGTACAGATCTTTCTTCTGCCAATATGAAGTGTTTATAACTTTTTTTTTTCTGACCAAATCCTTTATGGTAAAGATCACAATCTGATGAGAAGTATCTCCTTTGAAAGGATTAGAGACTCTAGATAGATACAAAAAAGATAAGAGGAAGTAGACACATGTTAACTTATGGCACAGCAAAGGGGATACTTTATGGAAATGAACTCAGGAGATAATAATTTGGATTTGACAAGGTGATAATTAAAGTCCCCAGATAGATTTCTTCTACATCTGCATGCCTTTCAGTAAAGTTGGTTAGCATATTAACTACTGCTGGAGAATACTAAAAAGTATTCATGGGATGCAAAACTGCAAATTATTATTCATTTCAATTTGTATAATAAGTGTAACGAAATGCAATGCATACAGTATTACACAAGAGGTACTAAGCTCTTTTATAGACATTTTTAGAGCATAGGCTTAGGTGACATTTGTCTTGAAATATTTAAGACATTTAAGTATAAATTACCACGTTTTACAGTTTGAAAGAAATTTTGTAGACCTTCAATATTCTTTAGTGCAAATAACTTCTTATTTAGAAGGACTAATATTAAGTATTTGGATGTATACATGTAAACATACACACACACATATGTGCATCTGTGCTAAGTCATTTCAGTCATGTCCAACTCTGTATGGCCACATGGTCTGTAGCTTCTGTCCATGGGATTCTCCAGGTGAGAATACTGGAGTGGGTTGCCATGCCCTCCTCCAGGGGATCTTCCCAATCCAGAGAACAAACTTATGTCTCTTAAGTCTCCTGCATTAGCAGGGGGGTTCTTTACTACTAATGCCACCTGGGAAGCCATATATATAAATGAATAAATATATATATATATATAAAATTATGTATACATATATATATCATTAGTATACTACATATATTTGATTTTGTTAATTTTTCCTCTAGAGTAAAATCGGAGAAAGAAAAGGAAATTTGAGAAGGAAATGGCACCCCACTCCAGTGTTCTTGCCTGGAGAATCTTAGGGACGGGGGAGCCTGGTGGGCTGCCGTCTCTGGGGTTGCACAGAGTCGGACATGACTGAAGCAACTTAGCAGTAGCAGCAGAATAAAATCGAGATTTAGTAACCAAAAGATGAGGGCATAGATGCCTGATTGAAACAATTCAGTAACTTTTAAAACTATAAGTTCTAATTTCAAATAACAATTCAACATATTCTCTTTTCATAATGAGTTCGACTGTATATACATTTTATTTAGACATTCATATGAGAAAAATTTTAATATGATGACATTAAGACACTCTATGAAAATTGGGGGAAAACCTGTTGGGTGTGCCCACACACTGTGGGTAGTAGATGTCACACTTGAGAGTTTCTTTGGATCTGGTGATCTATACAAAGAATATTTTCTCTCATGGACTGTAAATACAAGAAATGAATCGCTGCAGAAATGTTTTACCGTTTCCTACCTATGAAAAAGCACCCAGAGAACCAGGAAGAAAGACTGTGAAATATATCATCATTTACATTGATGACATTTTATACACACAACGTTACGATCATGGCCTTGAATAAAACGATCTGTTTCAAATATGCCCAAGAATATGCCGATGAATAATGCAAGGACCCTTCCGTTCATGGTCATGGTCCTTCATGGTCAAGGCTGATCAGCCGCAGAACCCACGGTCTCCATCTGGAACGTTAGCCAGAGCAGGAGAGAAAAGCCACCTGTCTCCAAAAAAGGACGATCACTTGGGAGACCAAATTGAATGTGAAATTCTGTTAATGGGGAAAAATGATTTCTAAAATATCTTTGTAAGTCCCTTAATGCCTATTTGAAGAAGTTTAATAAAAGAGAAAGAGAGAACAATCAGGAGAAAGAAGAGTATGGGGAAAGAAATGTCAAACATGGACTTTTTGGCAAACAAGGAAGAATAGGAATTGAGAGTGTCACAGTTTAAAAGAGTCTGTTCTTGCAGATCAAGTGATATCTTTAGGCACCCTACATAACACAATTATACATAAATTTCTGTAAAATGTCAGCTCACACAAGGAGAGGAAAGTCGCACGTTCTCTGCAGGTGGCTGGAATAGTCCCCTCAGCTTCCTAGACGTGGGGTTGTGTTTAGGAGGCTGGCATATGGAAATACTCTTTGCTTATCTCCTGGGTGAATTCATGGGAAAACAGCCTCTTTGCTTCTGATTTTGCAGTTCATACTTCATGTCTTTTCACTTTTCTGTCCAACTTTATTTTTTTCACTACGCCAGGCATGACTAATTGTTGATTTTCACCAAATTACCACCATCATCCACCGGCCAGCGCCTCCAAGCAGGCAGCCTTTCAAGGTTTCCCCAGCAGACAGGAAGGAAAAATCAAGATTCACTCATTTTAGGAAATTATGCCTCTCTCCTTGGCACGGGCATGGCTGTCAGATACCTGCCTCTCTTCAAGCCGTGAGCTGTCCGCTGATATTGCTGAAGGAGAGCATCTGGTCTGTTGCATGAAGGAGTCTTAGTTTTGAAGAAGATGTGGTTTTGGAGAAAACAAAGCAAAGCATGGATCTTTTTTTTTTTTTTTTTTTCCTATTTGGTAACTCAATTTCCTTCATTTCCATTCTCAATTTTTTTTTCTACTTAAGGTATCATTTTCCCTCAACTGCAGTTTATACATCTCTGCTCTGTGCTCCTTTTGTGAAATATAATCTGAGGTTACTTCTTTATGCTTTAATTCCTCCAATGTCTCAATCCTTGGTACCACTTGGGACCCTTCGGAGACCAGCCTTGTCTATTTTACTGAACCTGTCAACCTCCAGCCCTGTTCCTGAGAAATAGTTTTCAGTGGATCGCAACCACACATGAAGATGGTTGTAATAACAATTTTCAGAAAACTTTCTATGTTTTGGAGCCAAAATATATTTGCTTATTTTCCAAGGAGTGTATCTGATCACTAGGAAAACCATGTGTGAGTGTGCCAACACTGAATGGTCTCAGGATTGTCTGTTTTTATGTTTTAACAGAAGCAGAAATTATTGCTGATGGGACAATAAAATATAAATATAACCATGTGGATAATGCAAATATTTTTCTGAAAGTAAATTAAACTTTCCTAAAAGTAATTTTTAATAATTTCATTTGTATGAGATATTTAAACTTTATGTTACATATTTATTGCTTTTAGTCCAATGATATTTTAAAATCTTAAATATTGCTAGTATTCAGCCCTGGTTTTGTATTCATAAACACCTCCCTTGTTCACTAACACAAATCTTTTCACCCTTACCTATATGACAAAATTAAAATTGTTTTATTTGGTTCTGAATTTTATGTATTTCCCATTTTCTTTTCTTTTTTTTTTTCATTTGGCTGGTTTGTCTTTAAATATATGATACAACCATTGTGTTTTACTGTAAATTTGACTGTGACTCAATGTGATACAGCTCAAGGCTCCACAATGATTATCTAAGGTACTTGGGTAGCACAGCAAGTTTGAGGAAGAACAAACCCATGGTAACAGGAATTGACTAGCCTGGAAACCCATAAACTACCAAGGTCATCACTGAATACCTTTGAACATGTTCTCCGGAGATAACCTCGTCTTAGCAGGGACTGATGCTGAAGATGAAGCTTCAATACTTTCACCACAGGATGCGAAGAGCCAACTCATTGGAAAAGACCTTGATGCTGGGAAAGACTGAGGGCAGGAGGAGAAGGGGACGACAGAGGATGAGACGGTAGATGGTGTCAAACTGCATCTACCATCTAGCAAACTCCAGGAAACAGTGAAGGACAGGGAAGCCTGGCATGCGGCAGTCCATGAGGTGGCAAAGACTAAGACAGGACTTAGTGACTAAACAACAGCAACGATAGGTTACTTCTATGCTTTACTGAAAGCGCCTATCACTCTCACAGCCACCTTTCTCTGTTCACGTGTGTTTCATGCAGACAATCTGCCCATAAAAGTGACCTGACTACAGATGGGTTCATTTCCTAATGGATCCAGAGAAGCAAAAATCCCCCCAGCCCTGGAGAGTTTGCAGTATCATCGATGTAGCATTTGTTCTGACCTACCTTTGCTGGCCTCCGTTAGCCTATATGCATCTTGCTGCTGCTTCTGCTTAGTCGCTCAGTCTGTGTCCAACTCTTTGCAACCCCATAGACTGTAGCCTGCCAATCTCCTCTGTCCATGGGGATTCTCCAGGCAGGAATACTGGAGCAGGTTGCCGTTTCCTTCTCCAGGGGATCTTCCCAACCTAGGGATCAAAGGCAGGTCTCACGCATTGCAGGCAGATTCTTTACCGTCTGAGCCACCAGGGAAGCCCATATGCCTCTTGAGGTTTCTTAAATTAGCTAAACTCTTTTGCAGATCTGTTACTTGAAACATTTTGCAATGGGAAATCCCGGCTGAGGCTAGGTGTTTCAATATTTCTTGGACATATCAAAGACCAGAATTAAAAAAATAAAAATAAAAAGAAAGACAGCCAATGCAACCAGCCAACAAGGTATCTTTCCTTGAAGTAGCTTGAATTCAGTACTGTGCAGTCACTCTTCCTTTGTTTCAGAAATAAAGGAAAAAACAAAACAAAACAACAAGTTATATGATTGCACAAAACAAACATTTTTTTTTCCCCAGAAACAAGTCAGTTTGGGAAAATCAGGCATGAAATATGCAACATGGTCTGTTAAACATTGTAAAAGACTTTCTTCATGCTCCATCATGGGTTCCATCGTGGGATGCTTCTTTTAGGAAAACATTTACCCTTCTCCAGGAGCTTCCCTGGTGGCTTAGATGGTAAAGAATCTGCTTGTAATGCAGGAGATTTGGGTTCAGTCCCTGGGTTGGGAAGATCCCCTTGAGGAAGGCATGGGAACCCACTCCAGTATTCTTAGCTAAAGAATCCCATGGACAACGGAGTTTGGCAGACTATAGTCCATGGGGTCACAAAAGAGTTGGGCATGACTGAGCAACCAATACACTTTAGTCTTCTCTGGATACTACAAATAGCTTCCCATCAATAAATCTATTAAAGACACTTCCACTGGTAATTTAGGCCTTACAGTTTGCCAAAAAATTGGGGTCAGGGGGGATATGACCATTATTAAAACCTCTGTGAAAGGGGCTTAGCCTGGTAAGTCTTAGAGTGGTCAGAGGTGGTACTCACTTTACTGTTCTGGAGTCTTCAATCTCTACGGTGATAGAATGACCCTTGGCTCCTTTGCTCTGTGACTTCACAGACCCTCCAGGAGGGCAGGTTAATTGCACATCCTTTGACCAACTGTTGCCTCTGGACTTGTTGATTGAAACATGCTTCTGCCAATTGCTATTAGCAAATGTGATGTGACAGACGCTTTAAGTGAACTTCTGTGGTATGTCTTGGCCTCCAGTGTCTCTGCCATGCATCACAAGAGGAACATGCCCTATGTCACCCGGGGTCCCAGCAGGAAGAGAAACATGCAGGTGTGAGTCTGTGTGTGCTAAGTCACTTCAGTCATGTCCGACTCTTTGCAACCCCATGGGCTGCACTCCCTCTGCTCCTCTGTCCTTGGGATTCTCCAGGCAAGTATACTGTAGTGGACTGTCAAACCCTCCTCTAGGGGATCTTCCCAACCCAGGGACTCACCCTGTCTCTCTTCTGTCTCCTGCATTGGCAGGTGGGTTCTGCATGTGAGTGAGTTGGATCTAAATCACAGCTCAGAACCAAATCCCAGCAGCCTCTGCGTGAGCCGCCTCGGACCAGCAGGACCCCGAACAAGAACTGAGTAGTCACCGTGGCCAGCCTCCGAGCTTCCCGGTTGTTTATTGAGCAACATCATGCAGTGGACAGTTGACTAGTGGGATTTTTTTACCCCCCCACTTGGCTATGTCTTTTGGGTTCTGCAGGCTTCAGTGAAACTTGTGCCCAGTGAGATCCTGATTTTAACTGTGTTGCTGCGGACCATGGGGCAGATCCAATCTTGAAGTGATGCCGCACAGTGCGGTGTGTGTGGGGGATGGTGCATGGGGTGGGAGGATCCATCCAAGGAAGCCAGAACAAAAAGAAAGGACGAGCGTTGAGAAGTGCCCAGTGGGCGTCTAGAGGCAGATGCTTTGCCGAAGGGCAGTGGGCAATTACAACATACAAAGTTGTGGGATATGTAAGCATTTTCTAGAGATTCCCAGGAAGATGTGGGGAGAGAAACCCCATAAAAGACTCGATTTTCTGCCATAATACACAAAGGGACATGGGCTATTACTATTTAGGCATTAAAGGGAAGCATGACCCAACCCTGAAGGCGGAATACGTGTGAGACACCTGGTTTACATTTGTATAAATCTTTGCACAGGACAATCCAACCTTCTAAGCATGATGCAAAGGAGCATATCCAATCTATTAAGCACAGCGTCTCTTAACTCATAATATATAGCATACAGCAAGCCCGCCACAGCCGCTAACAGTTAGTGAGGTCTTTCAGGGGAACTAGGCTGGACTGAAAGATTCCTCAGGTTTTAACTCATTTACAGACTTATGAGATAAATCATTTTACTATCTCTATTTCATAACTGAGTAAATCGTGGCATAGGAAAGTTTAGTAGCTAGACCGAAATGCAGCAGCAGAAAGACAGGTTCTTATAGTATATTCGTGGTGTAATAAGCTTTTGTTAGTTTTTTCTTTATCTTCATTCCTATATCTGTGACTCCTAAAACATTCTAGAGTCCAATGTTGATACAATATTCATATATATAATCATATTACATATATGAAAATTATATATATATATGAATTTCAATAAAAAGTGGTATATGTTTGAAAATTGTGGACAGTATCACATCCCATCCTTGGAGTGTGGTTTATACTTGATTGTGTCAGGCTTTCCAGATGGTGCTCTTTGTTAGGAACTCACCTGCCAATATGGAAGACATAAGAGCCATGGGTTTAATCTCTGGGTCGGGAAGATCCCCTGGAAGAGGGCATGGCAACCCACTCCAGTATCCTTGCCTGGAGAATCCCATGGACTGAGGAGCCTGGCGGGCTGCAGCCCATGGGGTCGCAAAGAGCTGGACATGACTGAAGCCACTTAGCACACACGTAAGGACCAAGCACAATATCTACAAAGACATGATCACACGAGGACAGAGACTTCCTTTACAGCTATTTACTAGGCACATCATCTTTTTCTTTCCATTTTTTCCCCCTTAGGAAAATTGTATTTAATAAAAATCTACCCGAGCTGAAGCAGCTTTGCCAAGGTGAGATAAGCAACTTGTCTGTGCCATGCACACTCGCAGGAGGCTCAATCGTATCATCAACAAAAAGTCAGTTGTTAACCTCGAGGTGCATTAGAAAAGAAAAAAAAGGAAAGAAAATCCACAGGCCACTGGGTGCATAGATATAGCGTTTTATCACTTACTGACCATACAGTTGCAACCACTATTCTATCACCTTAAAAAAAAAGGGGGGCTTTAAAAAAATAGTTCAGCTTTGCACCTAAACAAATGAATTCTGTTCACTTGTTTGGTTTACCTTGTCAAATGCTGAGTTACTGTTCTTTAGAAAAAAAGGGGATCAAGTCAGAAAGGGGATCAAGAACCTGTTGGCTCTTAACCTGAATGGGCAGGTGGGCTCTTTACCACTAGCACCACCGGGGAAACCCTCACTCCAAGGATGGGAGGTCACATTGTCTACAGTCTCTCTTTTTATTAATAGTCTTAGAAAACCACATAGTACAGAATATGTCCAGAGTAATGCACAAAAATTAATAAGCAACACTTTAATCATCAGCCATCTCCCTGAAACAGTAACTTGAATTAGGAAAAGTAGGGAAGCGTCAATCAGCAGTTTCAATTGAAAATACAGTGTTCCATGCAGCATATTATAGATCTGTAACCATGGTGATGGGAGCCATTCATCCCTATTTGAGAGAAACTAATCTTCAAATACTTCTCTGCATAAGTTCACTAACAATTCAAAACATTCCACAGGATTCTTGGCGTTCTAGTATTTGTTTGTTTTACTGATGAAAATAGCTCATAAAGTAGTATGTTTGTGACCATATAACTTTCACTAATAATTTAGAGATGAAATAGTATTAAGCCAAATACAGAATTCTGATTAGTTATTGTATTAATATTTATTGCTGAGTAACAAATCACCATGAAACTTAATGACTTAAAACAACATCCTCTCACATTGGTGGGTGAGGAGTCTTGACTGTGACTTAGCCAGATTCAAGATGCTAACGTGACTCTTTTCATTGGCAAGTTTCAGTTCAGTTCAGTTGCTCAGTCATGTCCGACTCTTTGTGACCCCATGAATCGCAACACGCCAGGCCTCCCTGTCCATCACCAACTCCCGGAGTTCACCCAGACTCATGTCCATCGAGTCAGTGATGCCATCCAGCCATCTCATCCTCTGTCGTCCCCTTCTCCTCCTGCCCCCAATCCCTCCCAGCATCAGAGTCTTTTCCAATGAGTCAACTCTTCGCATCAGGTGGCCAAAGTACTGGAGTTTCAGCTTCAGCATCATTCCTTCCAAAGAAATCCCAGGGCTGATCTCCTTCAGAATGGACTGGTTGGATCTCCTTGCAGTCCAAGGGACTCTCAAGAGTCTTCTCCAACACCACAGTTCAAAAGCATCAATTCTTCGGCACTCAGCCTTCTTCACAGTCCAACTCTCACATCCATACATGACCACAGGAAAAACCATAGACTTGACTAGACGGACCTTTGTTGGCAAAGTAATGTCTCTGCTTTTCAATATGCTATCTAGGTTGGTCATAACTTTCCTTCCAAGGAGTAAGCGTCTTTTAATTTCATGGCTGCAGTCACCATCTGCAGTGATTTTGGAGCCCCCAAAAATATAGTCTGACACTGTTTCCACTGTTTCTCCATCTATTTCCCATGAAGTGATGGGACCAGATGCCATGATCTTAGTTTTCTGAATGTTGAGCTTTAAGCCAACTTTTTCACTCTCCACTTTCACTTTCATCAAGAGGCTTTTGAGTTCCTCTTCACTTTCTGCCATAAGGGTGGTGTCATCTGCATATCTGAGGTTATTGATATTTCTCCCGGCAATCTTGATTCCAGCTTGTGCTTCTTCCAGTCCAGCATTTCTCATGATGTATTCTGCACAGAAGTTAAATAAGCAGGGTGACAGTATACAGCCTTGATGTACTCCTTTTCCTATTTGGAACCAGTCTGTTGTTCCATGTCCAGTTCTAACTGTTGCTTCCTGACCTGCACACAAATTTCTCAAGAGGCAGATCAGGTGGTCTGGTATTCCCATCTCTTTCAGAATTTTCCACAGTTTATTGTGATCCACACAGTCAAAGGCTTTGGCATAGTCAATAAAGCAGAAATAGATGTTTTTCTGGAACTCTCTTGCTTTTTCCATGATCCAGCGGATGTTGGCAATTTGGTCTCTGGTTCCTCTGCATTTTCTAAAACCAGCTTGAACATCAGGAAGTTCACGGTTCACGTATTGCTGAAGCCTGGCTTGGAGAATTTTGAGCATTACTTTACTAGCATGTAAGATGAGTGCAATTGTGTGGTAGTTTGAGCATTCTTTGGCATTGCCTTTCTTTGGGATTGGAATGAAAACTGGGAAGTTTGGTTGGGATAAAAATCTTTCATATATTTATGTTGTTGTTTCGTCACTAAGTGGTGTCTGACTCTTTGTAACCCCATGGGCTTTAGCTCCCCTGTCCTTGCAATTCTCCAGGTAAGAATACTGGTGTGAATCGCTAATCCCTTCTCCAGGGGATCTTCCTGACCCAGGGATCAAACCCAAATTTCCTGCATTGCAGGTAGATTCTTTACCACTGAGCCACCAGGGAAGCCCATGTTAGTATATAACCCAAAGGAAAAATCTCAGCAGATCTAATTCAAACTTGATGCAAACACTGAGTACTCCAAAACAATTAAAATAAATTATTAAGCCTTATTTTTTCAGATGAGAAAACTGAAGTCTTGGAGTTAAGTATCTCTCCCAAGGTCACAGTGAAAATGTTGGAGCAAAGATTCAAATCCAGGCAGCTGACTTTAAAGCTTATGCTATTAAGCCTGACATTAAATTTTATGCATTTACATGTAAATGTTTATCTGGAAAAAATCCATTTTCAAGAAATGTTCACTTCCATCAAAAAAGTCCTAGACACACCCAGAGACCATGGTCCTCTGGGTACTGCCCGTAATTCCTGAGCACTGCCGTTTTCTAATGCCATGTGTGTGTTTATACCCTCCGTCTCTCCTGGTAAAGAGTTAATGTATTGGAGCGTAGCTGCCTCTTAAGTGTTTCACTATCCCTTACAAATGATGTCAGGCAACCTGCAAAGGAGGAAATTAATCCTGATGCATTTTAAATTTTATCCCGAATAGTCAAGCTATGCTAATAGAAAAGTGGCCTTTCAGTTTGAGAAAGGACCATCGTAGCATCTGAAACAGGCTCGTAGCCTTGGGGTTCCATACTGAGAATATTTATGTCATCATACTCTAAGGACCAACAGCTTGGTCTGATCCTAATCCTTTAGAGAATGGAATTAAATGTTTTCCACTTTTCCGGTGGAGTAAGCAGAGTCTTATTGTGCTTCCTTAATCACCGTCACACTAGGAATCCGTTCTAAAATGAATTTGTTCTGGAAAAGAATGGGTCGGAGGCCTCTGTGGAAGAATACAATAGTAGAATATTTTGAAATGATTGTAAAGCAAAACAGATAATCATGTTTTCAAGCTCTTTGAAATATATATGTAAAACGTTATGTACCTGAGGTTGAATCAAAAGATAAATAGTTCTAGTCATTACTCAGTAATGCACCAGTTACAGACAGCATTGTGTGTATATGGTCTCTATTATGCAATCAGAAGGGAAGAGAAAAGATTATAATCATTTTAATAATTTGATTTGCTTCATTCATCTTTGGAGTTATCTTTTCATAAGATTAGATGCCGTGTTATTCCTTTCTGGAAAGTGAAATGGTACGACTAAAGAGAACATTTTCCTGTTAATCAATGTTGACAAGGATATTATAGTGAATAAGAGTAGAAAGGAGGCAGGTTTGGGGCTGGGGGAGAGACAAATGAAGAAGACCTGATTTAAATTATTGGTTGCAAGAAAAATATCTATTGACTTTTTGTGTTTTTAGAAGTACCTCTATTAACTTCCAAAAATACAGCTGTTTACCATGATTGATAAGTTCCCTTGCTTTTAAGCTTATTCACATCCATTAGTTCTGCCTTTTTCCCCTGTTAAAAATCTGAAGCTGTCAGGTTGAAGTAGCATGATCAGCTAATGTTCTTGCCAGATTCAAAGCATGTCCCCAGGGGTGGCAAAGTATTCTAAATCGCAAAGAAATGGCTTTTTAAATGTTGCCCGTTGACATTGGTCACTCCATTTACTTCATCGGAAATGCCGAAATAGATAGCAGGCAATTATAGGGATTGTGTTTAACAGGGCTTTGATGATCAATTTCCTCTAAATATTTCATTGTAGACCTAACAAAAGTATATATTTGAAATTCACTGCATTTTACATAGGCTTTTATTCAAAAATAGTACATAGCCACATTTTTAAAATTGGTTAAATCACTTTCTGGTTTTTACTTCAAATTTACTGATGATTACATTCCAGTTCCCTCTAGTATTTGATTATCATCTTGCAGACTGATTTGTTTTTTCCCCCTGTAATAGTTTCACAGTTTCCTCTTTACCAGACTTAAAGATGTATTCTGTATGAATAAAAGAGAGAAGTTTTGGGGTGGGGGGTTAACAATTTCTCGGAGAAGACAATGGCACCCCACTCCAGTACTCTTGCCTGGAAAATTCCATGGACGGAGGAGCCTGGTAGGCTGTAGTCCACGGGGTCATAAAGAGTCGGACACTTATTGAGTGACTTTGCTTTCACTTTTCACTTTCATGCATTGGAGAAGGAAATGGCAACCCACTCCAGTGTTCTTGCCTGGAGAATCCCAGGGACGGCGGAGCCTGGTGGGCCGCCGTCTGTGGGGTCACACAGAGTCGGACATGACTGAAGCAATTTAGCAGCAGCAGCAAACAATTTCTAAAATGTATATTTCCAAAAATACCGAATAATTAGAAATGCTTAGCAGTATGTCTCTTATAAGGTGCAGAACTCAGAAGTTCTTACTGTAAAAATAATAGAACAGATCACATTATTCCTTGGCTCCATCAGAATATTATAGTACAAATTAAATCAGGTTTATCAAACAAACAACCCCCTCCAAAGATGGCCTGAATAAAAACAACGACAACAAAAGCCCCTGGAGAGAAGAGAGGTGTCCAGCAAGGACTACAAATATAAATATACATAAGAGGAACCAATCCATGCATTGATTTGTTAAATGTGGTAAATGATTGATGAATAATTGAATAAATGTAAGAGTAGCATTTTCTAAGCCAGCTGGCAAGTGGTGTCATTCCCAATATGCTGCTGTCTATCATGATTTTTCTGCTTCCATGTCTCTCTTTCATTGTCTTTTCACACCTTGATTCCTTCCCCAGTTCTCAGTTCTTTCAGATCTTTTGAGCTTGGGTGACTCATTTTACCTTAGAATCGATCGGAAATGTAGAGCTGGGTTGAAAGGAGAGATAGTTAGGAAAAGAAGGTATGTGAAAATAATTGGTACTGAGGATGCTGGGGCTGAGGGCACAGATGTATCCATGGATGGTGAGTCCCATGGGTACTTAGCACTTACATCGAATCCATTATATGAATTTTAAAAAAGCAAGCACTTTATATTCTGAAGGTGTGCCCTTGTATTAGTCCGTGAAGAAAGAGCATGGAGGAGAATAAAGGTATGACATTACTATCAGGTAATTTGAAGAGATTTCTCTGAGGAAGCGGTTTCTCAGTAGGTCTCTAAGGAATCGATGGAAGTCAACCAAGGGACCAGGGTATTCCCAGCAGAGGGAACAGCAGTGTGTGACATCTCAGGGGCACAGTGAGCACGGCTTGTTGAAGGAGCAAAAACACTGAAGGTCTCCCTGGTGGTTCAGCTGGTAAAGAATCCGCCTGCAAGGCGGGAGACCTGGGTTCAATCCCTGGGTTGGGATAATCCCCTGGAGAAGGGAACGGCTACCCACTCCAGTATTCTGGCCTAGAGAATTCCATAGACTGTATAGTCCATGGAGCCACAAAGAGTCAGACACGACTGAGTGACTTTCACTTTCAGAGAAGAAGGCATTGCAGAGAGGAGGCTGGGGAGGTGATGCTTTGGCTCCATTTAGACTGTATTAAAAAAAACCCCAACTTCATCCTGAAATATGAAGGAGGCACTAAAAGTTTTTAACAAGAGCAACAATGTGATCAAATCTGCCTTTTTAAAGCCCACTCTGACTTCTGCATGGTGGGTGGCATATAGGGAGGCCAAGAATGATGCCAGGTGACACATAAGGAGATTGTTTGAGCAGCCCTTGTTGAAATGAGGTTAACAGAGTTTATTGGTTTCCTAGGGCTGCCATAGCAGGGTACCACAGACTGAGTGGCTTAGAACAACATAACATTCAGGAGACTGGAAGTCTGAAGTCAAGGTGTCATCAGGCACCTCTGAAGGCTTTAGCGGAGAATCTGTTCCATACCTTTCTCTTGGCTTCTAGGCGTGCTGATAATCATCACATCCCTTCACGTGTAGACACCTTACTCCATTCTCTGTCTCCATCAGCACATCATGTTTTACTTGTGCATCTTCCATGGTCTTCCTCACGTGGACCTGCCTCTGTGTCTCTCCGCCTCTTCTGATAAGGATGGCAGCCCTATTGGAATCGGGTTGACCCAGATCACCTCCTCTTAACTAGTTACATCTGCAAAGATCCTGTTCCAAAGAAGGTCACATTCACAGGCATCAGGGGTTAAGACTTTAACACATCTTTTGGGGAGACATAACTTAACCCGTAAGAGAGGGCTTTGAAAGGAAATGACATGATGGGTAGCTGAAAGAAACCACACAAAGTTTTTAAAATATATTTATGGTGGTAGACTCAACAGGACTTGGTGATTGAGTGGGATTTGAGCAATGGGGTAGAGTTACGGTTGACTTCCAAGTTTCTGACATGAATAATAGATGATGATGCCATTTGCTGAGACAGGAAATTCAATAGATCAAGTAAGTGGCGGGGTAAGCATGGGTTCATTCCTGACATGCCACATCTGACTGGCCTGTGAATTTTCATGTGAAACTGTATGTTGACTTGATGATTGAAAAATACCCTTGAAATTCAAAATGAGAGACCTGGGCTAGAGATATAAATGTAAGAGGCATTTGTGTATAAATGACAATCAGAGTTCTGAAAGCAGATAACATCCCCAGCAATGTAATATTTATGAGAGAAGAAATTCTAATATCAACATTAAGCATTTAAAAAGCCAAAATGGACTTACATTTCTGGCCAAGATGGACAAATAGGAGCTAGATTTACTCTGACATATAACAAACAAAAACAGACAAAATATTTGAAACAATAGTTTCAGTAGTTTGTAAGACATGGGTTGTCAGTCAACCTAGAAGAGAATTTTTGAAAGCCCAGGAAAAAAAGCAAGCAAATTGAGCCCTATAACTGCTTACTTAAATTTAGGGGCAAGAAAAAGATAACTGCACTCAGAACTTCTAGCTAACATATTGCTAGAGAGTCCAACCACAGCAGCAAGGTAAGAAAAATAAAGAAAAACAATGCAGATTGGAAAGGAAGAAGTAAATTGATTTTTAGCTGCAGATAATATAATGAACTACATAAACAACTTAAAGGAATCTATACATACCTACTAGAACAAATATGTAATTTTAGCAAGGTTGCAGGATACAAGCTCAATATACAAAAATCAATTATATTTATAAATAACAGTAATGAGCAGTCTGAAATGTAAAATAAAAATGCTACTTATAACAGCATGAAGCAAATACTTAATAAATCTGACAAAATATGTGAAAGGCTTACGTAGTTAAAAATATAAAACATTATGGAAAAATTAAATTTTATCTTAAAAATTGCAGAAAGATATATTTCCATGGGTCAGAAGACAATATTTTTAAGATACCAGTTTTCCCCAAATTGAACTATAAATTCAGTGTAACCTAGTAAACTATGTGTAGAAATTGACCATCTTAATTTAAAATTCTATGGAAATGCAAAGGATATAGTATAGTTGTAAAAATTTTTTTAAAAAGAAGAACAAATTTGGGAATAAGAATGATTTTATTAGATATTGGCATTAAGGCAGACAAATAGATTAGAACAATATGCTGCTGCTGCTGCTAAGTCACTTTAGTCGTGTCCAACTCTGTGCGACCCCATAGACGGCAGCTCACCAGGCTCCCCCATCCCTGGGATTCTCCAGGCAACAACACTGGAGTGGGTTGCCCTTTCCTTCTCCAATGCATGAAAGTGAAAAGTGAAAGTGAAGTCACTCAGTCGTGTCCGACCCTCAGCGACCCCATGGACTGCAGCCTTCCAGGCTCCTCTGTCCATGGGATTTTCCAGGCAAGAGTACTGGAGTGGGGTGCCATTGCCTTCTCCGAGAACAATATAGAGAGTACCAAAATTGACTTATATATCTATGGACAATTGATTTTGGACAAAGAGATAAAGAGGATTTGAAGGGAAAGTGTCATCTTTTCACCAGATAGTGCTAAAACAATTGGTATTCATTACAAAATAATTGAATGTTTGTCTACATCCATCACTATATATAAAAAGTAATTCAAGGTGAATTATTGACCAAAATATGAAACCTTAAGCTATAAACCTACTGGAAGAAATAATAAGGTACTGTATTTATGAATTTGAGTTAAGTAAAGATTTCTCAAATGAGACACTGAAAGCATAATTCATGCAAAAATAGATTGACAAATTGGACTTAAAATCTAAACCAAATAAAATACAACTTTTGACTCTTCAAAATTCATTGTAATAGAATTAAAAGAAAAATCATAGCCTACAAGAAAATATTTGCAAATGATGTATCTAATGTAGGATCTCTACCTGGAATGTATAAAGAAATATCAAAATTCAATAAGAACAAAGCGACCAATCCAATAAAAAATGATCTAGACTTTAAAAGGCACTTCACCAAAGACATATGCTTGGCCACTAGGCAATGAAAAATGTTCAAGTTATTAGTCACTAGGGAAATGCCAATCAAAGTACAGCAGTAGCACCACATTCTATTAACTGACTAAAGTCAAAGCTACTAAGTACTCATGAGAATATGGATGAACTGGAACTCCTATAGCCTCCTGACAATAACACAAAATAGTTCAATCACTTTATAAAACAGTGGGGCAGTTTCTTTAAAATCTAAGCATAAACCTATTATATGATTACACATTCTAAAAAAAAAAAATCACATCAAAGTAAAAATGAAGGTGCTGGCAAAGAAGATTAAGAAAAAGGGCAGTGTGGATCAGCACAAGGAGTGTGAATTACAACAGGAGCCAAAAGTAAGGACCAGGCAACTTTCTAACGCTATTCAGTAGGACCTTTAGAACTTAAAGCTGTACGTTGGATTCCAAATTTACATTACAGACTAAGGTAAAATGATTTAGTTGAATGATTAGGCATGAGACAGATGAGAATAAATTGATAGAGCAATAATAAAATAGAGATAACAAGGGCATTTTACAGGTTTGTCTTTTGCAAGAAGGAGAAAGACAATGATTCCTTTTGTGTTCAGCAAATATTTCACTTCCTAGCACATTAAATATTGATGGTGAGAGTCCACAAAGAGGAGTAATTGAATCAGTAGTTATTTCCATGAGCACAGAAAAGGGTGGGGTCAGAAATCTGGTGGAGGTGTGTGTTGCCTATAGGGAAGAGATGGAGCAGGGAGGTCTGAATACTGGGTTCTAATGGTGGAACTAAAGAGCCTCTTGATGAAGGTGACAGAGGAGAGAGGAAAAGTTGGCTTAAAATTCAACTTTCAGAAACTAAGATCATGGCATCTGGCCCCATAACTTCATGGCAAGTATGGGGAAAAAGTAGAAACAGTGACAGATTTTATTTTCTTGGGCTCCAAAATCACTACAGACAGTGACTACAGCCATTGAATTAAAAGATGCTTGCTCCTTCGAAGAAAACCTGTGACAAACCTAGACAGTGTATTGAAAAGCAGAGACATTATTTTGCCCACAAAAGTCCATATAGTCAAAGTTATGGTTTTTTAAGTAGTCATGTAGGGATGTAAGAACTGGACCATAAGGAAGGCTGAGTGCAGCTGAAGAACTGATGCTTTTAAACTGTGGTACTGGAGAAAACTCTTGAGAATATTTTGGACAGCAAGGAGATTAAACCAGTCAATCCTAAAGGAAATCAACTCTGAATATTTATTGGGAAGGTTGATGCTGAAGCTGAAGCTCCAGTACTTTGGCCACCTGATGGGAAGAGCTGAGTCACCGGAAAAGACACTGATGCTGGGAAAGATTAAGGGCAAAAGGAGAAGCGGGGCGACAGAGAATGAGATGGTTGGATGGCATCATTGACTGACTCAATGGACGAGAGTTTGAGCAAACTCTGGGAGACAGTGAAGGTCAGGGAAGCCTGGCGTGCTGCAGTCCATGGGGTCATAAAGAGTTGGACACAACTTACTGACTGAGCAACAATGATGGGATATTAAGGGAATCTTTCTATGGTTTTTATTTTTTATTACTTAAAGTGAAGTCACTCAGTCATGTCCTACTCCTGGCGATCCCATGGACTGCAGCCCACCAGGCCCCTTCGTCCATGGGATTTTCCAGGCAAGAGTACTGGAGTGGGGTGCCATTGCCTTCTCCGGCTGCTGACCTAACAAGTGACAATTTTATTTATAAAATGGGCCTCACAGTCTACAACTTGAGCATAAGTAAAAGAACAAACATGAACTTGTCTGGAGACAAGAAATATACACTAGATACATTTAAAACAGGATATACTTAGGAGTAGTGAATATCTGCCCCGAGTTGAAGAACTGAATGAGGAGTCAGAGTTTTAATGAGCACAGAATATTTTGAATAGTCCCTTCAGAGGGTGGGGCAAGCACTATGTGTGGTAGTGTAGACCTGGGTCTCTGGAGGTAAGGGATCTGAACTCTAATCCTACGATGCTGAGCTAGTAGTAGGAAGGCCAAGCCAGACCTTTATGTCTTCATCTTCATGACTAAATGATAATGGCATTTGCTTCATAGGCTTCTTGGGAGAATTAGACGAAGTGCTTCAGTTGATTTCTATCTCCACAGGCCTTGATTCTTAGGGAGTCCTAAACAAACCCTGCCTGTGATCATTACTATGATTATGGTTTCAGTGTGTCTGCCCTCTGATGCCCTCTTGCAACACCTACCATCTTACTTGGGTTTCTCTTACCTTGGACGTGGGGTATCTCTTCACGGCTGCTCCAGCAAAGCGCAGCCACTGCTTCTTACCTTGGACCAGGGGTATCTCCTCACCACCACCCCTCCTGACCTTAAACGTGGAATAGCTCCTCTAGGCCCTTCTGTGCCCGTGCAGCCACCACTCCTTGGACATGGGGTTGCAGATGGTGATTGCAGCCATGAAATTAAAAGACGCTTACTCCTTGGAAGGAAAGTTATGACCAACCTGATAGCATATTCAAAAGCAGAGACATTACTTTGTCAACAAAGGTCTGTCTAGTTAAGGCTATGGTTTTTCCTGTGGTCATGTGTGGATGTGAGAGTTGGATTGTGAAGAAAGCTGAGCACCAAAGAATTGATGCTTTTGAACTGTGGTGTTGGAGAAAACTCTTGAGAGTCCCTTGGACTGCAAGGAGATCCAACCAGTCCATTCTGAAGGAGATCAGCCCTGGGTGTTCTTTGGAAGGAATGATGCTAAAGCTGAAACTCCAGTACTTTGGCCACCTGATGCGAAGAGTTGACTCATTGGAAAAGACTCTGATGCTGGGAGGGATTGGGGGCAGGAGGAGAAGGGGACAACAGAGGATGAGATGGCTGGATGGCATCACTGACTCGATGGACGTGAGTCTGAGTGAACTCCGGGAGTTGGTGATGGACAGGGAGGCCTGGCGTGCTGCGATTCATGGGGTTGCAAAGACTCGGACACGAGTGAGACACTGAACTGAACTGATGATCATTACTATTCCTGGAGGAGACAAGAGGAAGACCGTTGTCATATTAACATGCACCTTTACTCCTCACCAAGAATCATCTCAGGTTTTCAATACCAAGAAGTTCCCCCAGAAGAGTCTCCCTAGCAATGAAGGTCAGCCTCATCGAATTAACCTGTAGAGATCCCCCTTCAAAAAGGAAGCTGGTTGAGATGTTAACAAGTCAAAAACAAATAGCAAATACCTACCACTGACATACCTTCCTTCTTTACTAGTGACACTTAGGAACCGAAACTAAATGTCAAGTTTTACATAATACCCAAGCCAGAAATAACAAGCAACATTATATGTGCCAGTTCATACAGGTTAGCTCACTACCACAATTTTTCAAATATTGACAAAAAAAAGAAAGTCCCCCAAAAGGCTAAAATCATTAATTTTCATTCAGATAAAAAAGATAAAATTTTAATGACAGGCAATTTTAATTTTATGATGTTAATTTGTAAAATGTCACTTACTAAGAATTCTCATTTGCTAAAATGATAAATAATATGTGTTATGGAATACTTTTTATACTTGCAAGGCTTTTTATTATTCCAACCTGCTTTATTTTCACAACTACTTCTGGAAGAATGAGTTCATAAAGACTTTTGCTAAATAAGACAACTGGAAAAACAGGGAGATTAGAGGAACAGTTTTTATGGATTGTTTAAAGTTCTGGAAAGTGGTCTGTACTGGGTTGAATAATTTTGCTTTTCCAGAACCTCAGAATGTGATTTGTTTGGAAATAGAGTCTTGCATATGTAATTAGTTAAGATCAGATCATACTGGAGTAAGGTGGGTCCTAGATCCAATGTGACTACTGTCCTTATAGGAAGAGCAGAAAAGACAGAGAGACTCAGAGCGAGGAAACTCACGTGAAGACACAGGTGGAGTTTGGAGTGATGCAGATACCAGCCAG
The DNA here is from genome assembly GCF_029378745.1 of Bos indicus. Classification (NCBI taxonomy): domain Eukaryota; kingdom Metazoa; phylum Chordata; class Mammalia; order Artiodactyla; family Bovidae; genus Bos; species Bos indicus. The sequence goes on along the minus strand of NC_091771.1, from coordinate 84,233,083 downwards.
TTTAGTTCAGTTCAGTTCAGCTGCTGTCATGCCCAACTCTTTGCAACCCCATGAACATGCAGCATGTCAGGCCTCCCTGTCCATCACCAACTCCCGGAGTTCACTCAAACTCATGTCCATCGAGTTGGTAATGCCATCCAACCATCTCATCCTCTGTTGTCCCCTTCTCCTCCTGCCCCCAATCCCTCCCAGCATCAGGGTCTTTTCAAATGAGTCAGCTCTTTGCATCAGGTGGCCAAAGTATTGGAGTTTCAGCTTCAACATCAGTCCTTCCAATTAACACCCAGGATTGATCTCCTTTAGGATGGACTGGTTGGGTCTCACCAAGGAAAGCCAAGTATCAAAGCCCTCACCAGAAACCAGTAGAGAGATACAAGTCAGATTCTCCTTCAGAGCTTCCAGTGGGAACCGATCTACTGACATCTTAATTTTCAACTTTTAGCCTCCAAAAGTTCTGCATAATCAAGGTTATGGTTTTTCCAGTAGTCACGTAGAGATGTGAGAGTTGGACCATAATGAAGGTTGGGTGCCAAAGAATTGATGCTTTCAAACTCTATGCAGGGATGTGGCTACATGATGGGGAAACCCCATAGAAATTCTGTAATGAAAGTAACATACTGTGGCTTCCCATTGAATCTGAAGGAAAGATCTATTGGAAAAAATGCACTTGTATACATTTGCATTAAAAAAAAAAAAGATAGTCCTTTCAAATAGATGTGCTGCTGTTTTGTTATAACATTTTCAAGATCAACTTAGAGTTTCTAATCAGCTGCTTCTGGTGTATTATCTTTGCCTAACTAGTTGTTCAGAGGTGACCAGGAAACCAATTGTGTTTCCTGGTCTGAACTACGATCACGGACTGTTAAATAATACTGATCAGTATAAAACTTGTGAAAATTATTTTGAATGATAGATTCTATTTCGGTTTGGAGCAAGGATGAAACATAAGCAGCTAAATTGATTTTTAATGAATTTTGACAGGCAAAGGAATTAATGTCCAAGGCACAGAATTAATTCTGAAATGATTCTCAAAGCCCTCTATTATTGTAAATTCCATGTGCCTATTTTAGGAATTAAAATTGTTCTGATGTTACCAGGTATCTATCTCAAAAGGTGTTTTTCTGTCATATTTAATTTGCTATTAAAATATTAACTAATCTTTTCTTAAAAATAGTAGTTTCCCTTAGGGCCTTCGCTGGTGACTCAGCAGTAAAGAATCTGCCTGTAGTGCAGGAGATGTAGGTTCGATCCCTGGGTTGGGAAGATTTCCTGGAGGAGGAAATGGTAACCCATTCCAGTATTTTTTGCCTGGAGAATTTCATGGATAGAGGGGAATGGCAGGCTATAGTCCATGGGGCCACAAAAGAGTTGGACATGACTTAGCAACTAAACAGCAACACATTTTCTCTTAAAATACCTTATGAGTAAAATTAAAGTTGTTTTTAATTTATGATTTTTATGTTTATATTAGTTTATTTTTATATGAACTTAAAAAATATTTTTGTATTCATCTGAGAACAATTATAACACCACATTTTAAGTATGTAACTCAGAATTAAGTCACATATCTCCATGGACTGGAGGAAATGTAAGTTAGGAAAGTAGTAGAAATTACAGCTGACAGACTACGCCCAAACTGGGTATCTCTGTTTGGATGGATGACTGTATTTTGAAGCAATAAGCCTCACAGTTTCCAGGTCTGGAAGGAGCGTGATGTTATGTCCCGTCAGATGGAGGTCAGAGCTTCTGATGTAGACGGGTGCTTTATACCACGCGGGCCTGATTGGATGGGAGAAGAATTGGAGGTGGAGAACACGGAAGTCTGGAAGGTCTGCGTAGTTCTTCAGCTGAACCTGGGAATAGGAATGCACATTTCATGCAGATATTGCTGGTGATTTCTCAGAAGAATTCATAGAAAGCATCCTGAGTAGTAGAGGGATGTTAAAACATTCAGTGGTGCTACCCTGAGTTCACAGCCTCTTGGGGATGCCTGAGCTATGCAGGGAGACGGGGCATCGGGCACAGATCAGCAGGCCCCTGATGTAGCGAGGCGGTGATGATTCAAGTGGTGTCAAGGCTCAAATGCCTTTGGCCTCACCAGGTAATGTAGCTGAATAGAGTGAACTGAGAGGAAGGAAATTGGGAGTGATCGAGACTGTATCTGGCCGAAGAGTTCATTCTCCGTCCACAGCCACTCACCAGACTTAGAGAAAAAGAAAGGCCTCTTTTTTTTATACCTGCTTCCTTTTTCACACCCACATCATAAATCACCCCAAGGAAAGAATTGAGCCTGTTGACCTCCCCCACGTATTTTCTGATACCTCATATGTAAAAATTTTAAAAAGGACCCATGTGTTTCAGGACAGGTGAATGTTTCAGTGTGAGGAGAAGGCATCATTTTCACTTTCTGTAAAAATACCACTGGATGGAAAAAAAAAAAAAAGAGACGTATGTGTATGTATAACTGAATCACTTTGCTGCTGTACACCTGAAACTAACACAATATTATAAATCAACTATACCCCCAATTAAAAAGCACTGCATGAAAATGATTAAGAATATTAAAAAGATAGCACTCATGGTAGGAATCACGAAGCAATCTGATTATTGTATTTTCAGAGCTTTGAATGTAATTTTTTGAAAATTCAGAATGTAGACATTTGGAAATGTCTTTATCCTTTCAGTATTTAAAGTTGAGAAAGAAAATAAAAAGTGAAAAATTCCAGTGCCTGGATATTCCCAAGCTAATTTCTAGACAAGTAAGTTTTGATAAGTTCAAGTTTCAGATAAGCACTTTTTTTTTTCTTGTCTTGGTTTCTCTAAGTGGTGAGTAAAAATATCCCTGGGAGGGCCAGAAAAAATTAGTAATAGATTGTATCATTGTGGAGAACTATTGAGATAAGGTTTTAGTAAATTGGCATAATGGTGAGAACTTCCAATGATTATTATTTACGGTTGATTTAATTTAAAAGTGTATATATATATATATATATATATATATATATATATATATATATAATTTAAAAAGTGTATGTATAAATGTGTATGATTTTCTAAAAGATTAGTGTAAGAGCTCTTAATTTTTTTCCTGAGAGATACACAAAATAAGTGTGAATAATTGAACCATTATTCAGACACTTTTCCACCAATATTCTGTAAGTAGATATTTCAATAAAAACAAAACAGATACTACTACTACTTTCTGCCCTAAACATAAGAGGTAGTATCTATATGTTTAAGTTTTTTTTTTTTATAAGTTTTTTAAAAAGGAAAAAGTTTGGATTTCAAAATATCTTAAAGGTTCATGAAGTAATATTTTTCAGCCTAAATTACCCAGATTACTTCTAAATCTATTCTTCCCTTTATTCTTACATAAATACTGGTTTTTTGATTAATATAATTTTAGCTGCTGATAAATCTGAAACACTTTAACCTCCCTGCATTAGAGCACGCCATGGAATGAAAATTTACATTTTGGTTCTCAAATGTACCAAACACAGTTTCCGTGGTCAATTTCCTCTCCTTTTCTAAACTGGGTTGGGAGGACCACATAGGACATAAGTCTCTGACAAGGGGACCATTTTAGCACCAACATAACAAAAGCTCTTCTGTTCATAAGGGAAATATCTCCCCCTGAATTAAATTTAACCTCTTTAGTACCCACATTTAGCCACCTGATAAATCCACTTGAGCTATCTTTTGGGGAGAGAGAGGTACATGGGAACAATAACACTTCCTTCTTGAACAGTTTAATAAAGCTTTGTGCGATTTCAAGATGAAAGATAATGTGTAATGCTGATAGCACCCTCCGAAGCTATGCATTCATGGATCCAATTACTTTTTTTGTCCTGGTAAAAGCCACAGTGGATATATTAAATGGGAGTGTGGCTTAAGAATTAAGGTCCAGGAGCCTGGGTATCTGGTTTCTGAGGTTGACTTAACTTCTACTTTCTTATCTAATGGTGGGTGTGCCGCTTAACGTCTTTGCCTCAGTGTCTCCTTCCACAAAATGCCTAGCAAATATCTAAGAAATGCTTTTAAAATGACAGTGCAAATTGCCTTGTAGACTCACACTGGAATGGTCCAGAAAAAAATGAGGTGAGTGTTAGCAAAGGGAAATACTATCTCCTGCTTAATTTTAGATTTATCGTAAGTTTTACTTTTTAAAAGTCATGAGATTTCTAGAAGACGAATGACATTTTCAAAGCCTTTTAGACACTTGTAAAAGAATGCTCTTTCAACTCTTTTTTTTTATTTCTCATGAAAGTTTTGACTCTGGCATCTTTCCAGTTTCCTCTCCTCCCCACCTCCCCATTCCAAGTTGAAGAGAATAATTACAAAGTTAACTTTTCCAATTCAGGAATATTTTCTTGTGGCTGATTCTTTCATTTTTATAAATGGATCATTTTTATATGGATGCATATCAGATTTCGTGACATTTTATTTGTATATGTGGTTACTGATTCAGATAGTCAATTCTAAATCCCTCAAACTGATTCATCTATGAAAGAATTGATTAAAATTTATAGAAGTATCCAACTTATATTACAAAATTAGACTGGTTAGAACATTGTCTTTTATTGATTAGTCTCTCTCCCATTGGCTGGGACCATCTTGGCAGCCAAAAGGTGGCTATAAGACATTTATGAACTATTAAAAGAAAAACTGAGATTTGTTACACATTTTAAGTGTTCCTTTAGGCAAATCAATTCCAAATCAGGAGCACCAAACAGGAAGTAGTTAGGAGCACTCCATGGGTGGGAGCTTGCTGTGCTGTGCTTAGCTGCTCAGTCATGTCCAACTCTTCGTTACCTCATGGACTATAGCCCACCAGGCTCCTCTATCCATGGGATTCTCCAGGCAAGAATACTGGAGTGAGTTGCCATGCCTTCTTGCAGGGGATCTTCCCAATCCAGGTCTCCCATATTGCAGGCAGATTATTTATGATAGCCCACCAGACTCCTCTGTCCATGGGATTCTCTAGTCAAGAAGACTGGAGTGAATAGCCATTCCCTTCTCTAGGGGGTCTTCCCAACCCAGGGATCAAACCTGGGTCTCCTGCATTGCAGATGGATTCTTTACCATCTCAGCCACCTGGGAAGCCCCCCAGATGGGAGCTTGGGAAGAGACTTCTAGAGTCAAGAGGTGGAAGCAAAGCCAGGAAATTATTTATTTGGCTGTAGCACAAAGAGTTGCCTTATTTAGGAAAATCTAGCTGTCTGTGATTGGTTGTCCTTAGGTTTTGATTTCTTAACTTTGAGACATTTACAGGTGTACATTTGGTTTTCCTTATGGAGCTACTAAAGTTGCCCAGGTGCCTCAGGGGTAAAGAACCTGCCAGCCAATGCAGGAGACACAAGAGATGCTGGTTCAATCCCTGGGTCAGGAGGATACCCTGGAACAGGAAATGGTGACCCACTCCAGTATTCTCGCCTGGGAAATCTCATGGACAGAGGAGGCTGGTGGGCTACAGTGTGTGGGGTCACAGAGTCGGACACGACTGAGTTTGAGCATGATGGAACTGCTAAGGTATTAAACCCGCCTCGGTCTAATTGTTTCATTATTGTGGTATTAAATTCCCCTCAGCTTCATTGTTCCTGATTAATTTAACACTCAGAATGACCATGCTCTTAAAGTACGCCTGCTATGTGCTTTACCAGCAATACTCAGCATTCTGAGTACACATGTTCTGAAAGATGTCGAGACAACTAAATCAGATTCTTTCTATAGAATTCCTGTGATCTTGTGGTTTAGGTATTTGTGGAAGGGCTCTTGTGAATCTTCACACAGACTATTTTCTCAGTGAATCAAAGATACAGAGGTTAATATTTGGCAATGGCAAAGTTATTCAGTATTTCTGAATATTTTCATTATTTACAGTGAATTAAATATGGTAGCATGGAAATATGCAATGCATATAAATGAAATATTAGTATTTTAAAAAATTAGATTATCTGTTCTAGAATTGAGAATCATAACTTGAACTCTTCTTGTCAAGTAAATTTCTAGCATATGAATGATTTTCACAGGATTGTATCTACAAGATGGCACTTGCCTACTTCCCTGATCCAGAGAAAATTTTGGTGAGAAAATTGGAGAAATTAGCTTCATTTTGGAGACAAAGGAATTTATTTAATTTGTATTTCTATAATTCAAATATTAGGTAGCTCTGATTAGAACTCTAGACTGAGAATGAAGAATAATCTATTATAGAACTCATCTAAATTTAACTTCGCTTCAGACCAATAAACTATAGCCCCACTCCTTTGTAGCCAGATTATAGCTCATCAGTATGACTAAAAAATCACTGTGGAATTGCTCTATAATAGTTCTGTTGCTGTGCCTATAAATATAATTTCACCGAGTGACTCTTCCACATTCTAGCTGCTCAGCTACGCTTTACTGTGGCAAACTAAAGAGCCCCAGGAATATTGTTAATGATAAATTACAACAGCCACAAGTAAAACATGAAATGCCAACACTAAGTTATCAGTAGGTAAAAAAAGAAGAACAAAAGTGGATCCCTGAAGTTCAGAACTATTTTTAAAAATCTTATTTTGCCATTGATTTAAGCTTATCCTTTTTTTATATATACAAGTTAGAAAGATGAAATTAAATTACTTAAACTTTTAATCTGCTATGACTAACATAGAAAAAATTCTAAAATGTAGGCAAAAAACTGTTCCTTTTACCTAAATAGGAAATTATTAAAAAGTTGCCATAAGGAGAGGGGAAAGATAAAATCAGATATTGCAGCTGGGAAGAGCTTGAACGTAAGTTAGTCAACGTGTTGAAAGGAATCTGAAAACACGTGTTCTACGTATTTTCTATTAAAACAGGAAAAGGACCAAAGCAGGCAATCTGGATTTCATGCTTTTGCATTTTCATATTGTCACTGTGATGCTCCTTACCTCCTTACTGTCCTTTTTCTCTGTAGCTTTGTTGCTCTCAACGTGTCACCCAGCATTAAAATCACCCTGGGTGCTTGATAAAGACGATGACTTTATAGACAATCCAAATTCAGTGCTGCTGCATAGGGCCTGGCAATCTGCAAAAGTAACCAAGTTACCAAGCAATTCTTCAAAGGAATACAATTTAAGAACAATGACTTGGAGATGTATGATGAGGACATAAGAAAAAATCAATGAATACCTTTTTTTTTAATTAAAATTTTACTGAATTTGTTTCAGTATTGCTTCTGTTTTACTTTTTTTTTTGGCTGTAAGACATGCAGGATCTTAGCTCCCAGACCAGGGATCAAACCCTTACCGTCTGCATTGGAAGACAGAGGCTTAACTGCTTTACTGTCAGGGAATTTCTTAACAAACAAACAAAAAGAAAAACAGTCTTAGGCTCTCAGCAAGAGCAAAGGGAAGGTAAGACATTCCCCATGTATTTCCTGCCATCACACGTATACATCTTCTCCCACCATTAACACAACACACCAGAATGGCGCGTCTTTTACCAAAGAGGAACCTACACAGATGCATCGAAATCACCCTAAGTCCATACTTGATGTTAAAGCTCACTCTTGATGATGTGCATTTCATGGGTTTAGGCAAGTGCCTCATGACGTGTATCCATCATTACAGTAGCACACAGGATATGTTCACACTCTGGAAACTGCTCTGCGCTCTCCCTGTTCTTCTCTCCTTGATCCCAACCTCTGACGACCACAGATCATGTTATTACCTGCATAGTTCTGCCTTTTCCAGAATGTCACCTAATTGGAGTCGTACAGTACGTAATCTTTTCAGATAGGCTTCTTTTACTTAGTAATAGACATTGACGTTAACTCCGTTCCATTTCTCGGTTTGACAGTTTTTGTTTTGTTTTTATTTTAACGCTGAATAATATTCCCTTTGGGCTTCCCTGGTGGCACAGCAGTAAACAATCTGCCTGCCAAGGCAGGAGGCACTGGAGACGTGGTGTTGAAAAAAGGCATGATTTAATGACTGACCACAGATTACAGGAATTATCTAATTTACCTATTCTTTTTTTTTTTCAGAAGTTGTTGTTAGAATAAAATTTCTACAAATAAAGACTTCAATCAATGCAGTGTGTTGCTTAAAATCCCCTTTTTGGAGGGGATATTAGGTAATTTGGGCATAACTAATTCTAATTTTGATGCATAAAGGAAATGAGATGTGATGTATGTAGGAACAAATATAAAAAGATAAATTGAAATGTACTGAAATGATTAATAAGTGACCTGTCCAACACAGTCCTCCAAGATGTCACTGCCTTTCATAACTTTTTGAGGTATCTTATAACTTTGTAAGTCATAAGAACATCATATTAATGCAAATATGTTTCTTTAAAAATTGTGAAGTTATTGTGTCCAGTTAAGTGCAACTATTATTGCCCTATGAACTGATCTGTTTTACCTAAAATGTAACTTCAAATTCCCCTTTGAAATGGTTGTAACATATTGTTTCTCCCACTAATTAATGATATAAATTGTTTGCTATGTGTTCATTTTATATAGATATGAACTTATGATTAAATGCTTTAATATATTTTCATTTACCATTAATTTACCTTCTAGACAATAAGGACTCCCTCCTTTATGTTCTAGTAAGTAGCAAAAAATATTTGAAGTTCCACCCCATTCACCTGTCTTTCATAACAAAGCATAACCACTTCCTAGAAGTCTGCCTGAAAATATCCTATCAAACCTGTGTTCATACCATTGCTGCCCCACGACTGGCACCTACTCCAAACCCTATACCTCTCTTCCAACTAACCTCCTTCACCTTGGTAAATATGAGTGATCCTGCCGCACGTTTGATAAGGCCACCATTCTTCTTCCTGCAATTGTTTTAATTCACTTTTCAGAGTAATTTCATAGTAGAAGAACTTCTGGCTGATTTTACATGTTTGTTTGGCTTAATCATCTTCATACAGATAGTATCTCTTAATGAATTTTGCTTTAACAAGTCTAGCCTTTATAACTCATGTGCTGAGTCACTCAGCTGTGTCCGACTCTTTGTGACCGCAGGGATTGTAGCCTGCCAGCTTCTCTGTCCATGAAATTCACCAGGCAAGAATGATGGAATGGGTAGCCATTTCCTTCTCCAGGGGATCTTCCCTACCCAGGAAATGTGGACATCTAATAAATAATACAGTCAACATTAATGAATGTTCCATTTGATATTTTGTTGGTTGATTTAGAAATGAGAACAATAAAAAGGCATGAAATTAAAAGCATCTTTTATTTGTTAGTCGTGGTGATTATCAAAAGGAAGAAGGAACCTGAGATAAATTACCAGAATTGCTACAAATAGAAACTTTAATTTCCTAAACACTTGGAAATTCAGAACACTATAGTCTACTTAGTATGTTAACAAACTGCTGTACTATCAGGGAAGTCCTTTAAAAAAAAAAATCAGTTTTAGACTCTCAGCAAGAGCAAAGGGAAGGTACAGAGGCTTCCCATGTATTTCCTGTCATCACACATATATGTCTTCTCCCATTATCAACAAAACACACCAGAATGGTACACAAAGATACCAGGTTTGTATTTAAAAATTATTTTTGATAGTCCTTAAGAGATTATTTCTCCTCTCCATAGTTTGTTCTGTTTATAGACAACCCCAGACTCTCTCCCACAATAAATATCTCTAAATGAGCAAGAGGATTAATTCAGCAAAGAAATATGTCAAGCCTGCAGACAAGAAAATGAATCAAATTATGGTTAGACAGATTAACCAAGTGAAAATCTGGCAGTTGGAAATTATAATAAAAGCAAATAATGAGAGATCATCCAGGAAATAGAAAACTTAAAAATAGTTTTCAATGTGGGATAAAGGGGACGTGGAGAAGTTTTCTTTGCATTTAACAGAAACTAGGAAAATACAACCGTCAGAAGATTAAATGTTACTTGTGAATGCTTAGAAATAGGATGAAAATAAATTAAGTAATTAAAGAAAATTTTCTTCAGTTGGTTGCTCTGTACAGCACAAGACATAGTTTGCTATTTTTTATTCTTTACAAACTTTTTTTTCTTTTTTTTTAATTTTATTTTTAAACTTTACATAATTGTATTAGTTTTGCCAAATATCAAAATGAATCCATCACAGGTATACATGTGCTCCCCATCCTGAACCCTCCTCCCTCCTCCCTCCCCATACCATCCCTCTGGGTCGTCCCAGTGTACTAGCCCCAAGCATCCAGTATCGTGCATTGAACCTGGATTGGCATCTCGTTTCATACATGATATTTTACATGTTTCAATGCCATTCTCCCAAATATTCCCACCCTCTCCCTCTCCCACAGAGTCCATAAGACTGTTCCATACATCAGTGTCTCTTTTGCTGTCTCGTACACAGGGTTATTGTTCTCATCTTTCTAAATTCCATATATATGCGTTAAGTCTTTCTTTTTTAAAAGCTAGGACAGAGAAAGAAGGAATGTTACCCAAAAATCAATTTAAATCTACGCTATTTTGGCATAGCAAAATTATAATTGGAAAGTAACTTATAACCTTGAGTTTGTAAAATCTGTTACTTTTCACTCATTGTCAACATTATACCAGAAGGTCCTAATAAAAATATGATATGAAATAATTAGTTATATTGCAGGGAAAGTTTGTGAGATAAAATATAGGAAATATAGCCAAGGCACACATCACAATGCACCTACAACAGGGTGAATGATAAGAAAAGTTCAAAGACAACTTTGCCCTTCAGGTATTTTTGGCTTCAGGATTCTGTCTAGCAGTAATGTTATTGAACGATATGATATCACTCTTAAAAATCTAAGCAGGGCGATAAACCTGAATAAATGTGAGATGTCTTACCTACTTCTTTCGATAGATACTGAAGCATAATGACTCTGGTGCATGCATGCACACTCATTTGCTCAGTCATGTCTGACTCTTTTCAATACTGTGGATTGTAGACAGACAGGCTCCTCTGTCCATGGGATTTTCCAGGCAAGAATACTGGTGCATTCCCTAAGTTTACACTTGTTTTTAAAGTGAGGATTGATTGGATGAGAATATATATATATTTTTCCCCAATACATTTGGAAAACATTTCTCTGTTATCCCAACACTCCCTGTTCATTAATTTATGCACTGATCAATATTAGTGTGGCAGAGGTATTCATTCCAAGATCTCTCTTCCTTTCATGTCTGGCTTCACTCTGTTAATTCACAATTATTTTCATAATATTTTATTGTGATGCCACAAACTAAGAACAAGTCTCTGGAGGAAACAGTGTTCCAAGGCATGGCCATCATTAGATGACAATAAGCTTGTTTTCATTCCAACAATCTTAGCTTTGTTAAAGGCTAAGTGGAAGAAATTAACATACTGCACGCCTTACAAAGAAAATTGTGTCTAATTATTTTGCTTCTCAAATCATCCCGCGAGGCATTGATTGGGCTATAAATATGTTTCATTTCAGTTACCTTTGGCTAACATTTATAATTTTTTATTGTTGTTGAAGATAGTCTATTAATTGAAATAAGATTATTCTACTAAATAAAGGTAAATAAAATTACTTGGAGGAGGATATTCAAGTAACCATTCATTTTGGTCAGAAATTAAAAGTACAATGAACCAAATATCTAAACATCTAAAAAGTAGCATTCAAACATTGTCTGTACCTTTCAAAAAAATGAAATTCAATTTAGAAAATCCTAAAGAAAAATCTGTGTGTTGACTTTGCTATCAAGGGCTGTGGTAGGCAGAGAGTAATAGCCCCCCAAAGACAGCCAGGTGTGAGTCTCTGCAAGCTGTGGATATACCACTTAGCATAGAGGGTTTTACAACTACAGTTAATATCAGGACCTTGAGGTGAGAGGGGCAGGCTGGTTATCCAGCTGGGGCCAATTTAATCACATGCTTTCTTAAAAGCAGAGAGCCTTTCCCACTTGTGGCGAGAGAGGGAAGATGGCGGAAGGGCGGTGAGAGACTCAACATGGCTGACTTTCAAGATGGAGGAAGAGGCTGGGCGTCACGGGGAGCAGGTGGCCCTGAGAAGCTGGGAGAGTAAGTGCACAAGCTCTCTCTTCCAGGAGGAGCGAGCCTGCCCATACCTTTGACTTAATTGTTGGGGCCTATATGGAACTTGTGACGTACTGAATTGTGAGAGAGTGAGTGTGCTGTTTTTTTTTTTTTTTTTAACTACGAGCTTTATGGTAGTTTGCTTTGACTGAGAGAGAAAATTAACACAAGGCTTTATTGTTGCATGTGGTATTTTAAATTAACCATGAGAGTTTAGAAACACTCTATGAAGCAGCCATAATTAACTCATGTCTTCTTGGGAAAAAAAAAGAACTCTGTAGGAATTCTAACCAAATTAAATATTTATAGATAAGTAAAAGAGGAGCTACAGACACAGGCCTGGGTTTGGGTTTGTAGGTATTTACCAGGTGTTCTTTTCCAGCCTTTTCATGGGAAAGGAAAGTCACTACCTTAAGTTCCTTAAATTTTCTGCTTTTAAGGAGGCTTGTGGTTAGATTGGCCACACTTGGGTAATCCAAGTTACTCTCTCCACATCAAGAATCTTAACAATATTCACAGCTGTAGAAGTCCTTTTGCTATGTAAAGATAATATTTCACAAATAAAGCATGAGATTGAGAGAAAGGATTTAAATTTTGGCTTTTCATGGGGAGATATTGGTTTATATACTTTAAAAAAGCTTTTGTATGTTTCACAATGTGCCTTTCCTGAGTTATAAGCATAAATTAACACTCCAGCAACCAAAAAGTTATGTTTTAATCGGAAAAACCAGCATCTGTATCTTGCAAAATAGTTGAAGTCTCTCTACTCTAGGAAAAAAATCAGAACTATTGTATAGTTTCACCACACTATAATATCTGCAAGAATCTAAATATGAAAGTTAAAAGTAACATAAAAATGGAGTTTAAAGAAATTTTAGATTTTCCCAGAAGACCAGGGCTTTGGAAATCTGTGAAGTACTTTACTCAATTTACATTTGAATGAAAAATTAAAGAAAATACTTGCACAGATTACTTGATGTCCTGCAAAAGGAAATAAAAATTTTTAAAAATTGAAACATTAATGGCATACATAATATATATCAGGTATGTCACATATGACATTCTAACCTTTTAAATCCTGTCAGGTATTACATTTTTCTGTTTTTACAGATGAGAATATGGAGGTTCACATTTTAGTTGTAGCTATAATCATGGAGCTGATAAATGACAGGAGAATTCACTGCAACTTCTACTGACTCTGAAACTTTTGCTTTTTAAAAATCTCCAACCTAGTGCCTCTCCCTTTTAACTGAAAAATAAGCACAAAGATAACCCCCATGTCTGCACAAAGCCAAACAAATCCCTGTGAACAAACGGTACAGACAAGCCAAGTGGAAGCTACACAATGGAACTCAGTCTGCAGTGGATTAAAGGCGCTCACATACACTTGGATGCTCCTCCCAGGGAGAGGTGAGGGGCTAGGTCTCCTCCTCTCGATCGTGGCTGACCTTTGCACAGCTTCTGTTTTGATTCATAGGATATGGCATATGTGAGGCGATGTCAGATACTGGGTCCTGGTTTCTTCCTCTGACAGGTGCTCCTAGTCTCTGGGACAGTCGTGTGGGACCCCTGCTGAGGCTGCCATGCTGTGAGGAACCCCAAGCTGACTATAGGAAGATGTGAGTGGGATGGAGGAGGGGGAAACCCAGCCATCATCCCCTTCTCTAGCCCTTCCTGTCCTCCCAGCTGAGGCTGACTGTGAGCAGAAATGAACTTTCCCTGCTACAATCCCATCCAGATCCCTGACCCTCAGAATCATGAACTATAATAATTCCCTTTGACTGGGGCATGGTTTGTTATCCAGTTGAAGGCAATCAGAACACTGATATATAACAGTTGATTATTTTGTTCTATGTCTATATGTGATAACCATACACACATTCATCCTGCTTTCTGGTTTTTCTAGTCATTCTTGAGGAAAGGAATTGCTGTTCATGACTTCATTTTTGACTCTTCTTTCAAACTAATATTCATTCGAATGTCAACAAGCCTTAATGCTTGGACCCTTTTGAGCCAAGCACTTTTCACTGAGGAATCGCCACACAGTTCATTGTTTTCATGTTTTATCCCAGTGACTTGCGGTTGCAGATACACATTTTAGGATGAATTTAGGCGTGCTGGTGAAAATAATATAGTGTCTGATGTATCAAAAAATCTTAAACTGGAAAACAGGCTCAAGGTCAGTATGCTGTGGTTAATCCCCTTGTGAATGGTAAAGTAGTATATGAGTATTAGTCATTTTCACTTAAAGCTGTTTGATTATTGAGTCCCTACATTCAAGACAGTGGTGATGGGTCTTGTCCAGGTGTCTCAGCTTCTTAAGTGATAGCTTGTGACACATGATGCCAACATGTAGACTATGTGAGAAATAAGGAAAACCCAAGAAAGATGAAGTCTACAGCTTTTGTAAGCAAGAGATTGTTATCTGGCTGGATGGGTTTATGTTGTTCACAGCTTGACTTTAGTAGGAATTGCAGACACAGCAGGGGGACATCTATGTATGGTCCCATACATCCCAGTTTGCGTCTTACTAACAGATGTGGAGGGTACAAAACAGGTATGCGTGTGGACTGGAGCCTTATCCAACAGAATGAGGATCTTGTTGTAAGTTTCACAGAATGTGGACCTGTTTAATGGAATGTGTTTTACAGAAAGTCAGCCTCCTAAACATAATAGGAGCCATGGCCAGTGTCTCGGGTTAGTAGTATAAGATATGACTATGATGAGGGAAAAATAGAGCCACACTGTCCATTATGGCAGCTCCTAACAGGACCTGGCTATTTAAATTAGATTATTCAGTTCCTGTGCAGTACTGGCAGTGCTCATTAGCCACGAGTGCCTGGGTACCATATTGGGCAGCCCAGATATGGATCACTTCCATCACTGCAGAAAACGCTGCTTCATATTACTTTTCCAGAACCAAGTTGGGCTCTTTTGGAACCTAGAGGGTGGAAATGCTAAATCTAGCCTGTGATACTCTAGCAACCACTTTCAGTTGAAAGGTCTGCCAGCCTGTGTATTGATCTGGAGAATCCTAAAAGCTGCTGGAGCCTACACATGCCACCAGACTTTGAGATCAGATAGCACAACACTTGAGAGCATCCTTGTAGTGACCTCTCATCTGTCTGCTTTATTTAAACTTGTCCTGGGACTCACCCCTCCATTCACAAATGTTTCCTGAGACCTGACTCGGGCACCAAGATTCTGTGGTGAACAAAACATGTGCTCTGCTCTCATACTATTCATGGGGTTCTAAAGGAAATCAGTCTGGATATTCATTGGAAGGACTGATACTGAAGCTCCAATATTTTGGCCACCTGGTGTGAAGAACTGACTCATTGGGAAAGGCCTTAATGCTGGGAAAGATTGAAGGTGGGAGGAGAAGGGGAGGACAGAGGATGAGATGGTTGGATGGCATCACTGATGGAATGGATGTGAATTTGAGCAAGGAGTTGGTGATGGACAGGGAAGCCTGACGTGCTGCAGTCCACGGAGTTGCAGAGTTGGACACAACTGAGCGACTGAGCTGAACTGCTCTCGTGGAGATTACATTCTATGTGGTGGAAATGCTTTTTTTTTTTTTTTTTTTTAATCAAGCACATTAAGATAATTTTATACTTTCTTAAGTTCTATGATGAATATTTTTAAAAGGCGATAGAGTGGGGAAGGCTGGTGTTCAGGTGACTAGAAAAGTCTTTGTTGAGAAGGAGCTAGTCACACAAAGCGCCAATGATTCATTTAATCCATAAACATGTTAATATATGCACCCCTATTATTAGCCAGCTAATGTACTAGATTACCAGTGGGGTGTTTGTACTACCACTAAGTCACCATAAATTGTGTTAGAAATTTGGGACCCATGTCCATTCCCAACATACTGTATTGAAATTTCTTGCATGTGGTCCAAAGATTAGTATCTTTAAAAATCACTAGAAGTAATTTTTAGTCATAGGCAGAATGATAGTAAATACACCCGAATGTTCTCTTGAACTTAACTTAGTAGAAAAGAGAAACAATTAAAAGGAAACAAATATGATCAAGGTTATATTTGCTTCAAGATGAATAAGGGATTGGAGAGGACGGAAAGTGAATTGCAAGAGACAATTAGGAAACTAATTCATATTAAAAGTTACAGAGGACTGAACAGGAGAAATCAGAAAAAATAGTGACATTTTTTTTCCCACTGTGAAATTAGAAAAAATAAAAATAAACAAAGTCAGCAGGAACCCTGAGATTTTCAATTTCATGTCTGATATAAAGAGGATGATGTTTTGAGATATAACCAAATCATAAATATTAGGAGAAGGAGACTGGGGTTGTGTTCAGACATTGTAAATTTGTAATTCTTGTTGTGGTTGCTTACTTTTCCTTTTTCTAAAGTTCCAAGAGAGGCATAAGTAACAAATAAAAACATGATTTCATGCCCAAGACTAAGCTAGATAAAAATTACTCATGCCCAAGAAAATTTTAAGGCTGCCATGTTATCCAGAATACATACACTCTAAATTGGGATTTCCGAGTTAGATCCACCTTCTTATTACAGATAAAGTTGAAAAGGAAACCAGGCTTTTGTCTTTTCCAGAGTCAATTTTAGAACTTGTATGATGAGGAATATTCTTCCAAAACAAAGTCATCTAACATCAAAGTCCAATTAAAAAGTAAACCGGACTAAATGTATTCACGTATTAGCTCGACCTAAGTCTGGGAACTGGGCCAAACTTTTCAAATTATACTGTCATTATTTACAAAAAAAAAAAAAGGAAATGTTAACTAACATTATTAAATAAAAGCACCATACACACACACACAGGGACAAAAATAAATGCTAATGTTAATGAATGTTTAAGATGTATATATACACACAGTGAAGATAAAATACCTCTTGAACATTGCTGGAAATAGTAGCTATGCCAGGAGAAAATTTATACAGTCTCCTTGGCTGTAGGGTACACATTTATTGTGTTATACAAATATACAAAAGAGTCACTTCCACAGTTGCCTAAAACAAAATTGAAGTCTAACACTTTTCATTTGAAGTTATTTCCGCTGCTCCATTTCATGATGAATGGCAGTTTATGAAACTTACGTGTTTTGAAAAATAAATGTAGTATAAGTGATACCTTGGTCTGTGAAATAGAAACTTTCTGTGTGCATTTCAAGGAAAAAATTACATCTGTTGATAGTTTAATTTTTTTTCATAATCCCACTTTTATCTTTTAATGGATGTGAAATAAATGAAATTCCTTTTTCTTTTCTGCCTTTATATTACCCCAGCTGTGTAGCCACCATCAAGATATCATTTTATATTCTTCTACATCTTATTTTTTTTTTATTTTAATTTTATTGAAGTATAGCTGATTTAAAATGTGTTAGTTTGGGGTACACAGCACAGTGTTTCATGTATATTGTTTTTCCTTATAGGTTATTACAAAGTATTGACTATAGTTCTCTGTGTTGTATAGTAGGTCCTTGTTTGTTTTTTATAGTCTGTATATGTTAATCCCAGACTCTATTTTATGCTTGTAGAAATATACATTTTTGTTGTTTTTTCCCAAATAAAACAGTGTGCTTTTTTGGTTTACTTACAGTGAATGTTTTTCCAAATCAGTATATATGCATTTGTTTCTTTTTAATTACTCCATGAATTTCCTTTAAGATATTTTCTATCATTGATTTAAGCATTTTTCTGTTAATTGAGAATTCTCCTTCAATTTTTGATTGAAGTAAACGACACTGTACTGAGCATCCCTGAAAATATTTTTGCTTGCTTGTTTGTGAAAAGCCAGTATTTCTGGAGGACAGACCCCTTAAAGTAGAATTTCTAGTGAAATTGGGTCAAAGGCGATGCCTCTTTTCATTGTGACAGATAGTGCTAATCTGACTTGAAAAAAGCTATCCTTATGCCCATCAATACCATTGCAAGAGCTCATTTTCCTTTCACTGATGTTATCAATCTATGGAAATGTTGCCAATCAAGTAGATGAATAAGTTGCCTTGTTTAACAGAAAGCTGATATTTAGTATTCATGATGGACTCTCTAAGTGTCCTATTGGCCACACTCCATCTGGTCCTGGGCAGATATTTTTGTATTTTGTTTGGATGCCATATTCAGGCAAGTTATATTTTGTGCGTAAGAGAGTTTTCCTAATCTGACCAGACATTTAGGCCACCTATCTGGATTAAACATCCCCTTTTTCTATCTGAAATATTCGATCTCTCCTGCCTTGCCATAGGGTTGTGTGTGTGTGAGACGATCACCTCTGTGTGGGGTCCAGATTTTCCCAGGGACTTTGAAGCACGGTGACTTCACTGACATGTTGATGAGCCCAGACATGAAGGAGGTGATGATGACAGAAAAGGATAATTGGGAAGTTTTGCCCTGGGGAAGAAATAGTTTGTGTCTGGGAGAGAAGGGCTTGACCATTCTTTCTCAAGTGACATTTCTTTTTGAAAGACAGTGTTAAAAGTGTGCAGTTCCAGAGACAACCTGGTTATTGCAGAAATATCTACCATGGCATGCTTGAACTCGTTTTCTTTCAAGGTTGGAAAAAATAGAAAAATGTGCATCTCTTGAAGAGATTTCCAAACCGTCATTGTGAACAGTAATCCAGTATTTCAATTTATAAATTGAAAGGGTTTTAAACAAGAAACAATTATTTCAGGCAGAAAGCAAACATAAATGCCAGCAGCCAAAACAACCTGTGAAAAGATATGCTTAAAACGGAGATTTTTATATATGTGTGTATGTGTATATATATATATATATATGTATATATATACACACACGTTTATCTGTAGCTCTTGACTTTTAAATTCTACAGACATTTGACCCTGAGAAATGAATATGAAACATTAAAATGTTGAAGAAAGGCATAAGAACACTTGAAAAAGAATATTTTTAATATTTAAGAAAATACTAATATTGTGTTACCAACTCCAGAGCCAAACAGGAAACATTCCTCAACATGATTAGAAGTTAGAGGGAGAAGAAAACCGTAATAATAATGTTTTATTACTTGTGTTTTGGGAACACTGTTATTTGCCAAGCACCTAATACGTAAAAGTAGATTCACTCTTATTATACAAGTTTGTATTCTTTCATTTTAAGGGAAGGAGTCAGCAAAATTGTCTTACTACACATTGTAAAAGCTTTAGGAGTGATTCAAGTCATGCTTCGTTAGAAAATCTCAGGACCCTTTAGCTTCTACCTGTCATGCTGATTTTTTTTTTTTTTTTTTTTGAGGCCCTGTCAGCTTGGCCTCTGCTCAAAAGCTGTGTTTTTTCTTAAGTTGAGAGTATTTTTTTAAAAACAAATTCAACATTACTAATTCAAATATTATCTTAGTCTCTGAAAGTAAAGAGTGATACAAATTGCATTAAATGCTTATCTATACTTAGGAAGATCTCTCTCTGTGAGATAATACATTTTATGTCTCTCTCTATATACAGACTCTTTCCTTTTAATGACTACGTAGTATTTCCATGGATACTTTGTGATCCTGTGGACAGTAGCCCACCAGGCTCCTCTACCCATTGGATTCTCTGGACAAGAATATTGGAGTGGGTTGCTTGCCCTCCTTAAATTACTCTCAGCAGTTATTTAATGTTTACATTTTTCCCCCCAAGACAAGGACTCCTTAATGAGCATTAACCATGTGTGTTTATTGTTCCAGGTATCAATCTACCGCATTCTCTACCCACACATACAAATACTGTGAAAATCATTTGCGTTGGTATATAGTCCTGTTACT
This sequence comes from Bos indicus, assembly GCF_029378745.1. Taxonomy (NCBI): domain Eukaryota; kingdom Metazoa; phylum Chordata; class Mammalia; order Artiodactyla; family Bovidae; genus Bos; species Bos indicus. Next base: position 84,213,318 of record NC_091771.1, on the reverse strand, counting down.
TCTTTACTACAAATATTGCCACATAAACTCAACAGCACGCAACAAAGTATTTTTTTTACCTAATTTTTGTCAAAACTAGCATCTTAGCATTTTTTTTAATTAATTTTTTTTTTAGCATTTTTTTAAAATTTGGCATTCCTAGCACAGAGTCGGACACGACTGAAGTGACTTAGCAGCAGCAGCAGTATGTTTTATGGTATATAATTAGTACTTAAACAATATTTGTTTAATATTAGTACTTAAACAATATTTGTTTAATATTAGTACTTAAACAATATTTGTTTAATATTAGTACTTAAACAATATTTGCTGAATGAAAACTAAACCTTGGCTCTTTTCTCTGGTTTTTAAACAAGAGAAAACAGACTGATAAAAGAAATATTTGAACATTTTGTGCAGTATGAACAGACATATTAATGAGGATTTTTTGGATATTTGTGAAATTTTTACAAATAATTTTATTGTTACTCAAATGATTAAATAATAATCATACTTTAAAGAATCATATTGAAATGGGAAAATTGGTTTCATCTCAGTCATACCTTTCAAACTTTTTCAGTGTAATAATAGGTTTTCTTTATTACAAAGTGATTTAGATTGAAGTATAAACGTTCTGGAGAGATTAGATACTACTACATTAGTTTGCCACATTAGTATAAAAAAATACAACATGTATTAAACTAGTATACATGGTTCAAGATTTTATCAACCAACTCAAGTTCATTAAATTTGCTCTGTTTCCGGGTTTGTTTTTTTTTTTTTTTTTAATTTTTTTTCAATAATGGAGGCTCCCTAAATTTCACTGGGGCTTTCCATGTACTAATTTGTATATCTATCATTAATATTTGGTCATTGATTTAAAGTTTCAGTGTTCTTTGGCTAGTTTTAAATAAACTTAAAACTTGTTCTTCGTTCTCTGTGTGAACAGCCAGATTGACAGGGAAAGTGTCTGGAGTAACAAGTCAGTATGGTTGGTTAATACCCTTCTCTTCTTGAGCACGTAAAGGAACATTTTTTATAAGAAGCCTTTTTAATGCAATGATTCTCTTAAAAATCACACCAGTAATAATTCTGTGCAGAAATAAGGCAGCCAAATGTGTGGAAATAAATTCCATTTGTGTATAAAATATCTAAGATAGGAAAAATTATACTTGTAAAATTTAAAGCCAGCTAAGGATTCATTGAAAAAAATTTTCATATACCATCCCTTCAAATCTGGTTTTAAAGAGGCTGTAACATAATTCTAGGAATAAAAACCTTCTGGAACCGGGGTCTATGGAAAAGAGATTACAGCCCCCATAACATTATAGAAATGCAAAGAGCTTGCACGATCATCTCAGAGAAGTTTCTTTTCTTTCCTTGCTGTAGACAAGGAAACAATTAAACAGGGGTTCTGAAAACATTGCTTTCTATGAGCATACATTTCTTCCATTGGTGCTGAATTTTGTATTGATTAATTACATTTTTTTCCTCTTTGGAAAGAAAACTTTTAAGGGTGAAAATCACTGTTGTGCTCACATGAAAACTTCCTATTGACTTTGAGAGGTAAGCATTGACTTTTGATGGGAGGGTGCAACTTATTGAAGACAGAATTTGAACCCCTGGTGAGATCCTGATTCTAGGGTATAGTTTAGTTATCTAAAAAGAATGTGTCTAATGTCAGTCTAAAGAATCATATGCCTTTAGATTTTTATATGGGAAAGTTCAGTAAGACATTTTGACATAGAAAATTTCAACTTTGAAAAGGAACTTTAAAAAAAATGCTGTTTGTTCATTCTTTTGAAATATATCTGAGTACAAGAAGAGTAACTAAACAGCAAGGAATGCTGGGCACAGGGTTTTCACCACTTTGAACTGTCAGATAGTTTCTCAAAATGTATCAGGCACTGGGAAGTCTAGGGAGGTTTTAGAAAGTAATCAAGCAATGGCTGACGATGCATAAGCCTGAATCATCTTATGTGCCATTGCGTGTCTTTTGTAGGCGGGAAAGTCATTGCTGACTGTGATGGGGGCTGGGTGATATAGACTCTTAATGCTCTCAACATTTTCCAACTTGCATGTCAGGCCAAAATTGTAATAACAAAGCTCAGGGCAGCTGCCTGCGCTGGGTTTGGTTCTAACTCAGGTGAGAACATTCATCATGTCTCTACCCTTCATGAATGCACATGCATACAGGTTTTCAAATATAAAGTCAAAAGACATTTCAAGATTTGAATAGAACCCTTCAGACTTAAAAGTAATCTGAAAGCACAAGAGTTTTGAAACTTTCCCAAGGATTAAACAAATGGCAAGATCTTGTCTGTTTAAATGTGTATGTCTTCAGGCCTGTCAGATCTCATAGAGTCATATTTTCAATAGAAAAATAGCAGGTTAAATTTAAACTGTACAGAGTCATGCAGACTCCTCATTTCTTTTACTGGTTTGTCCTAAAATCTGAAGTAAGTGATTTTGCAATTTTATTTATAGTGTAGTATTTGAATAATAAAAACCCAGTGTTTCTTTAATATATTACATTCTTCTGCAGGCCTTCATATATACTCAGTATCTAATATGACATTTATGGTTAAGTAAGTTAATTGTTGCAGATTCATGTAAGTGACTTATTTAGGACTCCATTAAGGATTTAGAGGGAGAATGCTGCTATTCTTTCATAATGTTATTACCTCGTGCCATTCCAATAACATTTAATAGATGGTTAACATTCTCCAACATTAAGCTTGTGGTATGGGAGTTTTGAAAACATCACATATATTTGGATTTCTCTTTAGCAGTTTATCAGGATCATAATCATAATTTAAAATCAGATTTGAAATACTGTTTTCTAAAAAATCTGATATATGTATTTTTCCTTGGGTGGAGGCAAGGAGAGACATTCTTTTGGTATGCCCTGTTCATCTTTAGGACTCATTGATTATCAGTTCAGTCACTGTATTTCTGAATATGAGAATAAATATGTTTATTGAAACAAATCAACCGTGGTGTGACAAGTTAAAATTTGTTTGCGGAGATAAAGTCAGTTCCTATGTAAAAATGTATAATTAAAATGGTATAAAACCCTACTTCCTCATAAGGACAACCATTGGTTCTTTGACAGAACAAGTATTGATTGAATATCCAGCCATTCCACACAATAACTTTCCCAGACTCTGAATTTACAGTGATGATTGAAATGAACAGGTTTCACAGAGACTTTACAGTCCTTTACCTGGGAAAAGACTCTCAATAAAATGGTCATAGTAATAGATGTTTTCTTGATTCCAATTTTGATGACAATTCTGAAGGAAAGAGACCCAAGTCAATGAAACTGGCTTAAAGTAGAGATGGGAGAAAGTCTCCCTCTTTGCAAAGAATTGCTGATTGAGCTGAAGGAAACCTTTAGGATAAATGGCTGGCAGGGCAGGGTCTGGGGGGCATTCCAGGAGACATCACAGAGGAAAAGACCAAGAGTGGGACCTACTCAGGGAGTGGAAGGAAGCTCACACTGGAGGAGGATGCAGGGGTGAAGGACCACAGCTCAAGATGAAGTCAGGGACCTGATTAGGCAAGGAGTCTGAAATGGATCCAAAAAGCCCTGGGAAGCATTAGCACAATGGGTCCCTTCAAAAATCCAGGAGATACTGTGTAGCACAGGGAACTATATTTAGTATCCTGTGATAAACCATAATGGAGAAGAATATGAAAAAGCATATTTAGATGTTGGAGTCAGCAGAAATTAACACAACATTGTAAATCAACTATACTTCAATTAAAAACACACACACACACACACACAAAGTCTGAGAGGACAGTGGCAGGCATTGGTGGGGTAAGGCTTGACAGTCACTTCTCTGCTGTGTTTTTACAGGTAGAGCAGTATTTCAAAGCATTATCTGGTGCTAGAATGCAGTAACTAACCAGCATGGGAGACTAAATCAGAACCCGCTGGTACCCGCAAACGAACATCAACTCTGCATGGTCATGTGACTCTGAAACACTCTTTCAAACTGACGTATATATACACTACGATATGTAACATAGATAGCTAGTGGGAACCTTCTATAAAGCACAGGAAGCTAAGCTCAGTGCTCAGTGATGAATTGGGTGGGATGGAGGGAAGTCCAAAAGGAGAGGATGCATGTATGCATATTGCTGATTCACTTCTTTGTATAGCAGAAATGAACACAGCATCGTAAAGCAATTATACTCCAATAAAAATAATCCATAAATACATAAATAAAAGATCATTGTAGGTTGCTGGCTGTCCGAGGGTTAGACTTCTGGTAGCATCCATGACCCTGCAGTGTGAGATCTGCTTTTAGTGGCAGCTCTTATGTTTCTTCACGTAAGCAAATGACAAATGATGCTTGTCCTTCTGAATAAGCAGGTCTGGGTTAGGATTATCAGAAAGTCAGTACTTACACCCAAGAGAATGTTGCCACCAAACCCAGAAAATTCCACCTGATTTGCTAAAGTGAAAAGCTCCTCCCTGATTGTCTGGAAACCTCACCATCTCCCCACTCTGGCTCTTTTATGAGTTATCATAACTCAGCGGTAGCTGTAATGTAACTGACCAGCACTGATGATGAAATCAATAACCACTAAACAAAAATAAATGGTGTTTTGGGTGTAAGAAACACTTAGCCATTTTTATCTTAGGGAAAGTACATCTGACTGAAGTGTGCTCCAACTCCTCATATTTCACATTTTTTAAAAAATAAACTCCAATTCTGCTAAAATTTCTGTAGTGTCTAATCAATATATATAACAGTGGCCTGTCTCTCTGGGCTCAAATAGAATCAGTGCGTCATTTAGGGAGGAAATGTTATGTCATTTTATTCCATTAAAAATCATTTCCTGGTGGGAATTTATTTAAAGCTCTCCCTACTCTTCAGCTCAAAAGCTTTCACACAAGTAAGCTTTTGGGAGGAGACAATGGAGAACTTAGTTTTAAGTCTCTCACAACTTAGGATGTAAAAGGTAAAGTGATGCCTCTTCATCCTCCACATAAAAATAGCTTTAAATATGTAAATATTTCAATGCCACTTTTCAGTGGAATAAAGTGAGACGATACCACTTTGAAAGCCTCAAGATCATCAGTTCATTTTTAAGGGTCACTGATTCCTAAGTTTCTACATCCTGACTGATTCACCTATTAAACTGATGGAACCATTTGGGAATATCGAGGTGTCATGATAGATTGGTCTTTTTGCAGGAATATGGTGATTTCTCCTATTTCTATTTTTCTATTTAATACAGATGAACATGAAAGCTGCAATGAGCTGTGTGTCTGAGCTAGGAAACCTGCTGGAATAGGTTGTAACTTGAGGAGGATTTATGGAATCACCAGGAATAGACAACACAGTTTAGCAAGAAGTTTCCAGAGGTATAGAAGATGGCATATAGATGGGTATAGAAGATGGCATAACTTGGGACCTTGAAAAAGGCCATAGTAAGCCTCTGATGATAAAAAGAAAAAGTGTATCCTCTAGACAGTGTATGTGGGTATCTGTAATTTACATTAAATTTATAGACATATATAAAAATTGATCTATGAGTTTCTACTTATATCTACTATCTTATCTATGTACTACTTGCTTAAATATATAGGGTGACAAGGGCGGCTACATCTTGGCATTGTCTATTCTGGTTAGAGCATGAAAGTACGAAGAGATTGTGATTAGAAGCATTTATGATTCAATCAAGTAGTCAGCACTGTCAAGATGATTTACCTAATCAGGTATAATGTGGGGCGTATGATTGCGGACGATTAGTCTGCTGTCTTAAGAGTCAGGCTATGGATATTTAGGTTATGATTTTAGAGTTTAAGAGGACAAAATTAATTGCCTGCTGAACCCAGAGCCCCATTCAGAAGAGACTAACAGGCAAAGGCAAAAAGGCATGATCACTCATGCTGACTTGATTGGCTCTGATGGAACCACAGCAGGAAAGGTTCGTGACTGTCACACCTGGAACTAGGTTTTGCTGACTCATGGGGCACACACGTTTTGAGGGACACATGCTGTGAATTTGCAACGTAAATGAATAAAGTCACACGTAAAGTATAACTATCTGGTCCTTTTCATAGCATATCTATTGACACTGAAACAATTTCAGATGAGCTATTGACCAAAAAAATGCTTACGAATAACATGAACATATGGTCCTGCAGTCGTCGCCAACTCTGTGTGACCCCATGGACTGTAGCCCAATAGGCTCCTCTGTCCCTGAAAGTTTCCAGGCAAGGATACTGGAGTGGGTTGCCACGCCCTCCTCCAGGGGATCTTCCTATCCCAGTGATTGAATCTGTGTCTCTTACATCTCTTGCATAGTCAGGTGTGTTCTTTACCACTAGTGCCACCTGGGCTGCCTTGTCAAGTAACAATTTGTCAAGACGCTTCATTTGAAGTTTTCCCCTCCCTTTGTAAGTAAAAGAAACATTTTAGTTGCTTTCTTTCCCCACTTTTTTTTTCCCCCCTTATTCAGTGAACAATACTACCTCTTCTGGCCCATATGAGACCTGTTTGGTGGAGCGGAGCCTGTTACAATAACAGAACTCTCAGATGCATTTCCTGTGTTAGAAATCCATCCCTTACTTCCTTCAGACTATTATCAAAGTTGATTAAATCACCTATATTTTAGGCGCTTCGTCTCTGACTCCCTCTGATTTATGGCCGAAATTGTTGCACAGCATGTGAGAGTAAATAGGATCCCTTTTGCTCATCTTTTTAGTGCAAAATAAGTCCATCGATAATAGTAGAGAAGGAATAACAGAAGAGACAAGTCTTTTTTTTTTTTGAACCCAAAGAGCTCAGGACTTATCTTGAGGCTCTCAGCTCACTGCTTGCTTAGATTTGGAGACCCTGTTTCATACACTGCAGCTTGCAGTCAAAGGGCTGGACTTTTCCTATATAATTTCTTTGAACACAAGTGTCTTCTTGGTTGGGTTCTGCATTTGTCCGTTTTGCCAAATTATCTACAAGTAGGAATATTGAAATGAGATCTTAGCAATGTACTCTGGATGTCAGTTTTCTCTTGAAGGACAGTTATTAAAAAACTCCTAGGATGGCTCATTTGCTTCTTTTTGGTACAAAGCGATGTCATCATTTTTTTGAGTATTATATTTCTCCTCAATAATTGATATGTTACATTAAAGGAACACAAAATGGTCTTAATTATACAATAATGATCAAGGCAAAGAGTGTTTCCTGGGAACTAATGGTGGCCTGAGAGGACATGATGGCTTGAGGTCCAGCTGGTTAATAAGCCGCAGGAAATGCTGTGGGCCAAGATCTGTATTATTTCACTGAGATGAAAATGAACCAGAAAGGAGGGCGGCAAAATGGACTTTTGTCCGCTAATGGGTGAAATGGCCTCATTCTGGACGCAGAAGACATTTCAGTAGAAAGAATGTGTTTCATAAGTGCTAGATCGTAATTTTCAGTGGTTTTTGCTTTTTGTTTTTAACACAGTACAGGATAGGGGATATTCTACTTTTGATTGGAAACTTTAATGCAAAGTTTAATGAAAGTACTACACAACTTTGGAGTCTTGTCTAGTCTTGTGTGTGCCGTAGAATGTATGACCAACGTTTGTTGTGATAGCTTTTTTTTTTTAATGTGTGTGAGGTAGATATATATTTTATAAACCTTTAATGTTAAAAGGTTACTTTTGAAAACATTCATAAAATAGTTATCTAATAAAAATTAAAGTACAGGCTTTATTTTCTTTTGTTTCTAAGATTCTTTCAAATGTTAGGGGAAGATAGCCGACTAAAAAGATAGCTTTAAGGTCTTAAGCAGTTTTACTTAAATTATAAATACAAGATTTTGTTGTTTTTCAGTCGCTGAGCTCAGTCCTGTCCGACTCTTTGAGACTCCATGGACTGTAGCCCCCCAGACTCCTCTATCCACGGACTTTTCCAGGCAAGAATACTGGATTGGGTTACCATTTCTTTCTCCAGGGACTCTTCCTGACCCATGGATTGAAACCATGTCTCCTACATGGGCAAGCAGATTCTTTACCACCGAGTCCATAACAAATGTGAACGCTGTCTTTTCACATTTCTTGCTGCTGCTGCTGCTAAGTCACTTCAGTCGTGTCTGACTCTGTGTGACCCCATAGATGGCAGCCCACCAGGCTCCCCCGTCCCTGGGATTTTCCAGGCAAGAACACTGGAGTAGGTTGCCATTTCCTTCTCCAATGCATGAAAGTGAAAAGTAAAAGTGAAGTCACTCAGTCGTGTCCGACTCTTAGCGACCCCATGGACTGCAGCCCACCAGGCTCCTCGGTCCATGGGATTTTCCAGGCAGGAGTACTGGAGTGGGTGCCATCGCCTTCTCTGTCACATTTCTTATGTGACAGTAATCCTGGCTCAGTTCATCTATAGAGATTCCGTGAGAGGAGCTGGCATTTGAACATCTTGAGAGATATTCATCTCCCAATGAATGATATTCAACGTATTGACACAGTCTGTATCAGACTAGCTGAAGGGGACGGTCATATGATCAGAATCAGTATATATAGAAATGCAGACATCCTTAAAATAATTCCTAAGTGCCTTATGTTTTTCAAATGAGTGAAACAGTTTGAATAAATATAACAAGTTTAGAATGAACATTTAGACCCATGTCACCATCTGCTGAATGGATTAGAACCCAACTGCAAGGTCAGATTCACAGCTGAAAAGGTGCTCTCTTGCATGGGGCAGAGGAAAGAAATCCAGAAGTCTCTACTCCAGCAGAGTAGCTGTACCTCCTTTAGGAAATTCTTCCAGGTAGAGATTTATTGGAATCTACAAATGTCCTTTTTAAAATGCATTGGACCCCTTGGTATATCATAGGCACCATAGAAAAGTTGCCTTCATATTGACATGAAATGGCTCAAAAAGTAGATTACTTTTCTCCACGTATCTCATATAATTTCCATTAAGGAAATACAGATTTTGGTAATGGTTGGTTGAGAGAAGTTATTTTGAAATAAAAGGATAGTGTGCCAGGGAAGAATACAAGAGCAGAGAGCTGTGAGTCATCAGACACATTTTAGGGGAAGAGAGGGAAGAGAAGGGAGGTGAATCCAGGAATGGAGAGGCAATGGCAATCCAGACAGAAGAGTCTGCAGCCAATGGTACACGTGTTTCCAAAGAACTGGACGTGACTTTGTCACTCAGTGTGCACACACATGCACACACACGCACGCAAAGCAAGAGTGCACTGCAACCGTTTTGAATGTTAGTGCTATTTGGCCCTAAAGAGTTTTTCTGATGAGATGAATCCTGCTAAATAATAGTTTTTGACCCAGTTTGAGTCTTCAGTGTATCTTAGATGTTTGTTTTCTCAATCACATGGCTACATAGATCAAATGCATGGCCTGTCAACTCCCATTCAAGGAGTTAAAAATGAGGGAATGTTGGGGCCCATGTCTGCAGTGTGGTACTGACCTTGTACTTGAGGCATATTTGAAAGCTTGTGTTTTTCATGGAAGACTTAGAACATGGCAGGATAAAATATGTTGTTTTTTTCCTCTTGATATTAAGTAGCTGAGACAGTGACTAGAGGCCCAGCTCTGTTTTCCATGCACGCACGTGCAATCCAGGTTATTTTTAAAAGTTTATCTACTCCTCACTTGATGGCAAAACTTTTGAGACAACAAACTCCTTCATTCTTCACTGTTGTGTGTGTGTTTGTGTGCACACATGCTCAGTCGTGTCTGGCTCTTCACAACCCTATAGCCCACCAGGCGCCTCTGTCCATGAGAATTTTCAAGCAAGAATGCTGGAGTGGGGTGCCATTTCTTACTCCAGGGGATCTTCCCAACCCAAGGACTGAATGTGTCTGTTGTGTCTCCTGCATTGGCAGGTGGATTCTTTACCACTAGCAACAGCTGGGAAGCCAAATACATTAATATTGAATGGATAAGTGAATGCTAAATGCACCTGAATATTCTGGGGACTAGTCTGTATGTTCTTTTAGCATTATAGTTAGATAAACTTCCCATAGATTAACAAAGCTCTTTGTGTGTCTGTGTGTGTGTGCTTTGTTATTAAAAAAAAAAAAAGTAAGCCTTGGACAGGAACACCACACTCTTCTAGATGTAAATATTCTGTCTCTTGATCTGTACTGTGAGCTGGAGGTAGGGATAGATTAGAGATTAATCCATCTGAAAATCAAATATAATACCTCATACCTCCCAACATTCCATAGTTTCAGTAGACTTAATTCCATCCTTTATCCCATCAGAAATGATCTTTCAAAGATAAATGAAAAATATGCTGTTGTTCTGTCACTGCTTAGAACTAGCTGGGAGTTTGCTAGGCCAAGTGGTAAAACCTGACACATGACTATCATTCTTCAATAGTTTTATGCAACTAACATTGTATATTTTTGGTAATAATGAAAAATTGTTGATGTTTGGCTTTTGGCAGGAGTTCAAGATAGTAAAACTGGGTTTTCATTTGTTAAATCTGTACATTCAAATTATATACCAGTGAAGTGAAAGTCACTCAGTCATGTCTGACTCTTTGCAACTCCATGGACTTTCATGGAATTCTCCAGGCTAGAATATTGGAGTGGGTAGCCTTTCCCTTCTCCAGGGGATCTTCCCAATCCAGAGATCAAACCCAGGTCTCCTGCATTGCAGGCAGATTCTTTATCAGCTGAGCCACAGGGGAAGCCCTATATATATATAGATAGATAGATAGATAGATACCAATAAGACTTGGGAATTTTGTCTCCACCCTATACATGCATATACATAAAAATATTACAGGCAAAGTAATAATTAACAAACTTCTGGGAATGAATACAGAGTATATTCTAGTGTGACAGATTTTTTTTCTTTACAATATTAATTTTATGTACATCTACTGCATCAGATACTCCGTATTCCCTGGGGAAGAAACAAAAGCCTTACCCAACATTCTTCCACAGAGAAATTACATTAGCAGTCAGTGTGTGTGTTTTCAGTAGCTCAGTCATGTCTGACTCTTTGTGATCCTATGGACTGTAACCCACCAGGCTCCTCTGCCCATGGAAGTGCCAGGCAAGAATACTGGAGTTGGTTGCCATTTCCTCGACCAGAGGATCTTCTCCACCTAGGGATGGAACCCAGGTCTCCAGAGACTCCTGTGATACAAAGATAAACCAAACACATGTAAAAGATTTCTTGAGAAATAAAAGGAAGTAGTAAAGTATTGAATGAGTGAAACAAGAAAAATAATGCTTTCTGCCTTTAAAGGAATTGGAAACAATGATTGTGGAGAGCAACTTGAGACTTAGAAACTCCATTAATCAATGTAATTTGTATACACAAAAGGAAGGAGCAGAATTTCAACCCCCAAAAGGATCCCTTTGTTTAATTTGATTTGTTTCTTTGTCCAAGTTTACTCAGAATTACCTGAAGCTTTCTATCCAAGAACAAGCCTATCCCTTCTCTTATTAATTATTAATTGGAGTCATTACCTGGTAGAACCCAGTCTGCATATTTGCCCTACCTAATTCACGCTGAGGTGCCGTGGGATAAAGATGTGGTGTTCCTTCAATGAATCTGTGTTTCATTTGTGGCAGAATCTCTACAAAAGTATTGTCAAGGGTGTATAGTCAAGTGTGTTGATGGAAAATTAGGAGAATATAAATATGTAAGAACTGGGAAATATATAATCTTAAACACTCTGCATTATTTTTATTATCCCTCTTTCTCACAGCCTTATGAGGCCTTGGATACTAATATAAAGACCAAAATTAGAAATTTCTCTGTGGAAGTTTATTGCTCAGTCTGCAGTGCATGCAGTGTTGATTCTAAAGCTCTAACTCAAACAACGACATAGTTTGAACATCTGGCCCAAACCAGGACAGGAACAAACTCACAGACATAGAGAACAAGCATGTAGTGACTGAAGGAGAAAGGGGGTGAGGGAGAATAAATTGGAAATATGGAGTTATCTAGTGGTAAAGAAACCACCTGTCAAGGCAGGAGACATGGATTTGATCCCTGGGTCGGGAAGATCCCCTGGAGAAAGAATGGCAACCCACTCCAGTATGCTTGCCTGGAGATTCCCATGGACAGAGGAGCCTGGTGGACCACAGTCCATGGGGTCGCAAAGAGTCAGACATGACTGAGAGGCATGCATACACATACACACACACATGAAATTAGCAGATACAAGCTACTGTATATAAAATTGATAAACAACAAGGTTTTACTGTATAGCACCAGAAACTATACTCAGTACCTTATAATGCACCTGTAATGGAGAAGAATCTTAGAAAGCATATAGATACGATACATATATAGGTAGATAGGTATTTGAATAATTTTGCAACACACCTGAAACTAGCATAATATCGTAAACCGACTAGACTTCGATTTACAAAGACAAAACAGAAGCCCAGGACCTAATTGTTGCTGTGGTTGTGAACTGTGGACAAAAGTATTTTCTAAGAGGATGTATTTTTCTTTTAGTTGTCATTCCTAGCTTCACAACAATGTATGTACATAGAAGTCATCTCTGATTTTGACACGCTCACACATACCCACAGGTGCACGGGCTTTCAAACATAAATGCACAAATACACAAACATACATGAAGATTTGTTACGATGCAGCTCACTCTCAAATCTCTTTCCTTTTATGCTGATAATTAAGAGGTTTGACTTGCCAGGGTTGATTTAATTTTTTCTCGAGATTGAGTTGAGCTTAAGACACCAGAATATTTGGGTGTTTCTAAGATAAGTAGCTTCTCGAAAAATCTGAGGCTCTGACATCCTGTCCTTAAAATGTTCCTTGTTGAAATGTAGATAGAAAGAAACATTAATTACATAAAAATGAAAATATGTGTAACTTGCAAAACTACTTCCCATTGAGTATGTGTTAAGGGCTTGGTCGCATTACAGGATCCATGGGTGAGGGCACATATTGTAGATGATGAAACCCTCATGGAATGAAAGTGACTGGAACAAGTTGCACAAAGTATGAGAGGGAGGTCTCAGCTCTCTCTCTTCAATTCCACAGCTACAGCATCAGTCATAAAAGCAGAAATAGCCCCACTCTTTTTACATGCTAACTCGTTCTGCTATACTCATTCAGCCTTATATATGTTTTATGCTTGACGTAAAAGTCACAAAATTTTAGTGCCAGAATGGACCTTATTTTCGTAATTGGGTGCTGAGCTGCATTCCTTTATTTGTAAGTTCCCTTTTCTCTGAAAGATCTATAAAATCGATAGGACTACCCGTTGACTTTCAGGTGGGTTTTAATTTTCATAAGCTTTTAACCTCAAATCTTACCCATAACCCATCTGGCTTAAGAACCAGCTACATTCCAAAGGCGTAGATAAGGTCAAACCCGTGGGAAAGTGGGTTTTTCTTCCGGCACTGTGCGCCTTTCCCCTGACCACACATGTAGAATGACCAGGCCTTCCCAGATTATCTCTGGTTGTCTATGTGCATCCATTTCCACTGTGTTTGAGTCAACATGATGCTACTTGATCTGGCATTCACAGCATGTTCGCAGCGTGTAGCACATACAACTCACCAAGTTCAACCCGACACTGACTAGTCTCCAGTCAGCTCCCCGAGATGAATTCACTAAGGCGTGGATGCCATGGCAATCCTCCTTTTCTATTGCGAGCTTAAGTCACTTCAGTCATGTCTGACTCTTTGTGACCCCATGGACTGTAGCCTGCCAGGCTCCTCTGTCCATGGGATTCTCTAGGCTTGAATTCTGTTGTAGTTTTCCATGCCCTCCAGAGTATCTTCCTGACCCAGTTTCTCAAGTCTCCTACATTGGCAGGCAGGTTCTTTACCACTAGAGCCACCTGAGAAATCTTACTTTCCATTTCTAAATTCATATCAGCAATATTTGTAACAGTTTTTGATATTAGTAAGGCATCAGACCCCTCCCCCAGGAAAAACTTTTTTGGTAATTCACAACATCCAAGCTGCCAATGCACTGAGAAAAACTGAAACTGCTGCTGCTGCTAAATTGCTTCAGTCGTGTCTGACTCTGTGCGACCCCAGAGACGGCAGCCCACCAGGCTCCCCCGTCCCTGGGATTCTCCAGGCAAGAACACTGGAGTGGGTTGCCATTTCCTTCTCCAATGCATGAAAGTGAAAAGTGAAAGTGAAGTTGTTCAGTTGTGTCCGACTCTTAGCGACCCCATGGACTGCAGCCTATCAGGTTCCTCCGTCCATGGGATTTTCCAGACAAGAGTACTGGAGTGGGGTGCCATTGCCTTCTCCGATATTATAATTTGTATGTATGTATTAATATGTGTTAAATATTTAAATAATGAATGAGAATCACATGGAATTTGGAAGAAGTTTTACACCCTCTACTCTTAGAGCACTTAAGTCACTAGAACACATCAGAGAAGTAAACAGCACTGCTCAGCTGGGCCAGAGAGTCAGGGCAGATTCTATCCTTCACCCACAATAGGAAAATGAGCTGAGAAGTAACAGAATTCATCAGCAGTGGCCAGAGAAGAAGGAAAGAGCATGCTTCCAACCAATCAGGATGATCGACAGCATGTATGAACATTACAGTGAAACATGAGGTCTTGCTACATGCATCACTAGAAATGGCCTAGCCTGGACATTAGCAGCTAGAGGAAGTCAAGTTTCATGGCTGAGTAGAACCAGTCTTAAAATCTGCATAAAACATGTACTTCAAGTAAACCAAAAGCATTGAGAGGAGCCAGATAGACCTCAAGGTGTTGCATAAAAATGACAAGTGGGATGCCTCCTGCACTGTGTCAGTCCTTCAGAACTTTGGATAGAATTTAGTATTGATGCTGAAGCTCCAACACTTTGGTCACCTGATGCAAAGAGACGACTCAGTGGAAAAGACCCTGATGCTGAGAAAGACTGAAGGCAAAAAGAGATGCAGGTGGCAGAGGAAGAGATGGTTAGACAGTATCACTGACTTAATGGACATGAATCTGAGCAAACTCAGGGAGATAGTGGAGGACAGAGGGACCTAGCGTGCGGCAGTTCACGGGATTGCAAAGAGTCAGACATGGCTTAGCAGCTCAACAGCAAGTACATTTTAATCCAAACTTTAAATATGTGTGTGTCTAACTGCTCAGGACCATTGAGAACAGGCCTGCTTACTACTTTTTCATTTGCACTGTGATGGACACCTAGTCTATCCTAAAGGAAATCAGTCCTGAATATTCATTGGAAAGACTGATGCTGAAGCTCCAACACTTTGGCCACCTGATGCGAAGCACTGACTCAGAAAAGATCCTATGCTGGGAAAGATTGAAGGAAGGAGGAGAAGGGGCCAATAGAGGATGAGACGGTTGGATGGCATCACCAACTCTATGGACATGAGTTTGAGCAAGCTCCAGGAGTTGGTGATGGACAGGGAAGCCCGATGTGCTGCAGTTCATGGGGTCCCAAAGTGTCGGACACTACTGAGCAACTGAACTGAACTGAGACACCCAGGAGGTAGCCAGTTCCCTGTGGCCACAATCCAGGTGAAGATGATCCTTTTCAAAACTGTCTGAGCGTTCCTGTTTCAGCCCGAAGGAGACTGCTCGGTCTACATGCTCTTGATCTTGCTGCCGGCCTCATTTCTTGGTTACATGGTACAGAGGGGACACAGAGCATCGTCATTTCCCTCATCCCCAATCTCATGTGTTTAAAGTCAAAGATCACTGCTGCTGATTTTAATGTTTTCTAATTACTTCTACGTTAGAGAGTCTCTGCATGTGCTTATAAGCCTTTCGAGTTTCCTGTTTCTGAATCCCTTCTGTATTTTCTCCATCTGTCCTTTGTCAGTGTTTGCTATTGCAAAGATATTTTAAAATATGCTGATTTTGATATTTGTTGAATAGAAACTCCTAATTTTGACAAAATTCTATTCACCTTGTGCTTTGTGTTTTTAGGATAGGAATTCCAAACTTATGTTACTATAACCATAATTCTTATTTTAATTATTAATAGTAGTATTGTGTGTACCCAGTCGTTCAGTCATGTCTGACTCTTTGCAGCCCCAGGGACTGTAGCCCACCAGGCTCTTCTGTTCATGGGGTTCCCCGGGCAAGAATACTGGAGGGGGTTGCCATTTCTCACTCAAGAGGATCTTCCCAGCCTAGACCCAGGGATCAAACCAAAATCTCCTGCATTAGCAAGCAGATTCTTTACCACCCAATAATAGTAGTAACAGGCTTTAAATCTAGTTTTGCCATTCACACTTGGGTTTTTAGTCCCCCTGGAATTCAAATTTGTATATGGTGCTGTTGATTTCGTCCATATGTGAGGAGTCATGTGTCTCTACAGCCTCTGCTAAGCAACCTGGTATTCCCCCATCACATACAGCCTGGAAGGTGACCACTTATCCTTCAAGGCTAAGTTCAAAGGCTATTTCTTCTAAGCAGAATGCTGCCCATTACAAAACTCAAATGAATGAAAATGAGCACCTCTCAAAATGTGTTTACAGTGAGTTGTCTCAGAATGTAATCTAAGAACATCCTGGAAAAGCTCTGATAGGCTTCCTTCTGTAGGCTCCATCAGGGCACCAGATTCAGACTGAATTTTGGATCAGAAAACTATTTTCGTTGTTTACCTGACGACTTTTAACTTTATACCTTGATTTTCAAGTAATAAGGTGTCTGTGTCTCTATACATTTCTGGCATGGATCTTATTCTGCCAAACCACACCAAAAAATGTTGACCATAGCACTTCTGAACATCAATCATTTATAGACACTTAAGATGCAATTAGTTTAGGTATGAGGAAAAGTCATAATAAAGAGTTTTGCTTTTTTTTTTGTAAAAGTTGACTTTTGGAGATTTCATTTCTTTTGTGTCCTGGTATAAGAATTTCTTCTTAAGACATATATTAATTTAACACAACATTGTAAATCAACTGCATTTCAATTTTTTAAAAAAATAAAAGAAAAAATATATTGATTTAAACCAATATAATTGTTTTAGATGCTGATTTTGTGTGTATGTGAGGAATAAACTTACATATACACCTACATTCGCAAGAGTCTGAACCTTCTTAGGGATAAGGGTTAGTCCTCCAGAGTCTGACGTCACTGTTGAGAGGCTTTACTAAAGCTTGAGACTTAAGTCTCTGCCAAAACGGTACCTGACTGATTTGTGTCAAATAGTGGTGAGCGCCTCATCATTGCTCGAGTGGGAAAGCGTTGGCTGCTTACAGCTTCCCTGAAGCCCGCCTCAAAGGTTAAGGAGTGAAATATGGGTTCTAAATAAAGACTTATCAGGTTACTATACATCAGAGCACTGATAAGACTGCCTTAGGAAATCGCCAAATGGAACAAGGACCTATTCAGAAAATGTTGGTTTGTAGATAGACCATCACAATGGAACCCATCTAAGTGACAGCATGGCTTAAGTGTGGAATTTTGACTCCCCGGTCAGGAAATTCTAGGGCAGGAACCAAAGCCTGGCTCAGCTCTTGAGATGAGGCCAGCATCCAGGCTGTTTTTCTGCTGCATGCTGATTTTCTGAGACGTGGGAGTTCTGGAAGATAAGAACAGAATAGCCTATTAGCTCCAACATATGGCCCTTGTCTGATGGACAAAAGGAGTGGGAGGCTTCTTGCGCAGTTCCATTTTCTCGGATGTCCTTACAAGCTGAGCACAATATGATGCTCAAACTTGAAATCCTGTTGCAAGAATGGGAGCGAGAAAGACAGATATGTGAGCCACAGATGCAGAATCTGAGTCCTTCTTTTCATTTTTTTTTGAGTGGAATCAAGGTGCTCTTAGGGCTCACTTCAAGTTCAAAAGACTATGCTTCTATATTTTGCTTTCCATTTCAGCCTGTGCTTTTTATTTTTTGAAGTATAATTGATTTACAATGCTGTGTTAGCTTTGGGTGTACCTCAGAGTGATTCAGTAGTACCTATATATATTCTTTTTCAGATTCTTTTCCCTTATAGGTTATCACAAAATATTGAGTATAGTTCCCTGTGCTATACACTAGGTCCTTGTTGCTATCTATTTTATATCTAGTAGTGTGCGTATGTTACTCCCAAATCTTGTGCTTTTTCTAACTATGTTATGTGTCATCATTTAATGACAGGACTCTCTTAAAACATAGCTGGGTCTTATCATAGATGTAGAAATACTAAGACACAGAATTTTGTGAAAATCACCCCAGAGAATGGAACCCCTTAAGCTAGTTGTCTCTTTCTCACTAATTCCCTTCAAAAGCGTGAATGCCCCTACTTCAGTCTTTGGAACAGTGGATGTGAGCATCCAGGGAATCCTTTTCCTTATCTAATCTAAGTCACTCTAGCTGTGATTCCCCTGATTTGTTTCTGACAGAGAAATTGAGCCTATTTGCACATTATAGGCAGTAGCAGTAGAGTTGTAACATTGAGAGCAGACAGAGACAGCAACTGATAGCGTGTTTTTGGTTGTTCTCCTAGTACTGGCGTTGTCATACAGTGTGTGTACTGAGGAAGCAACTTTTTGTAATGTGGTTCGGTTCAGTTCAGTCGCTCAGTCGTGTCTGACTCTTTGCGACCCCATGAATCGCAGCACGCCAGGCCTCCCTGTCCATCACCAAGTCCCAGAGTTCACTCAGACTCACGTTGGTAGACTGTATTTTGCAGGGACTGGAAAATTGTGGACTTCAGATTCAGACTTAGGCCTGACTAGTCCTAAAGTCTATATCCATTTTTTCTCTATTACATTGTTCTCCAGAAATCATGAAGAAGGAAAATCCTGGTTCATAAAATCCAGACAAACATTATGGCATTTAGATGACACTTGGGGAGAGAATATTTGAAACAGGCTTCATGAGAATTCCACAGTTGTACTGAGGAACAACATCTGAAAGGGACGGGGAATTGGAGGGTTAAGCAAACCCACAATTTCAATAAATTGTATCATCGCAGTTCCCTTTGTGCAAATGCATGCTAACTGAATGTGATGCATATAAACTTATGATACTCAAAATGTATCACAAAAGTTACTAGAACGCTTAGTAAACAGTTGTGATTTGCATGAACACATCCACATTTAACCACAGAAGGAGTTAGTGTTCCAGATGAAATATCCGTTGTAGCTGCATAAAGTGATAGAAAATAACTCAGTCCGACCTTAGTCACCCTCGTAATCATGGTCATCACGGTCCTCAGATTACATTGCCATCATCATCACTTATTCTCTTAACCACACGATCAATCTTTATGGGCTTCATCAAAGGAAAGCCTTCAGCTCAGCCTTCAGGCTCAGCCGTGTCCTGGGTGGACATGCAGAGGCATGGTGGACCCAGCTGACCCACCAAACAGGAGCCAAAACAACAGTGACTTTGTCTCAGATTGTTGCTTTTTGACTCCTCTCTAGAACACAGCTTCATTCTGTCTCCGAATGTCTGTGTTTCCGTTTGGGACAAAGTTCTGAGAATTCTTCAGCTCTTTAGGTTTTCAAAAGTTTTTCATAGCAACTTGCATTTCATATTGTCATAACATGGGTTTAAAAGAAAGAGCATGGTTTTGTCTTGGAGGAGTTTTGAATATCATCGATAAGACAATAAATGGAACAAAATATAAGCAGAATTGGAGTCATTTCTCTACCATTAACTTATTAACTTGTTGTATTAGACAGCCCGTTCTTGCGTCTGGACCAGTGCAAAGTGAACAGGTTTGACAACACCATGTCCTACCCAAGTTCCACTTGAACTTACTTATTCCATCATTCTTGCAAATGATGCCAGTGGATATGGCACAGTAGAAAGATCAACAGGTTTCAAGGCAGGAGAAAGAAAGAGAGAGTCAGATGGGCCAGAGAAGTTTTGTATTGGACAAGCTCTTGGCTGACATTAAAAGCAAAGAGTCAGCTGAATGGAGAGGTCAAAGGAAGGGGGGTTATTATAGGAAAAATAGAAAGAATAAGGAAAGCAAAAGTGAAACAACAACAAAAAAATGAGGTAGTCATCTGGTATTGGGAAGTTTGGCTTAACTGCTGGGGACGGAAGATAACTTTGCTATCAGAAAGTCATAGACCCAGGGCTGGATTTGATCTCAAGGGAAAATGAGAAGTCTTTGCAAGCTTCAACTGGGCATCCTTTCCTATCAGACACAGAGGGTGGGGGATGTATATCTGAGATAGTTAGACCTCGAGATTAAGCTGGTAGATGAAAGTGTTAGTCACTCAGTCATGTCCGACTCTTTGCCACTCCATGTACTCTAGCCCAACAGGCTCCTCTGTCCATGGAATTCTTCAGGCAAGAGTGGGTTCCCATTTTCTTCTCCAGAGATAAACTGGCTCATCAAATGTTTGACTCCCCTCCCCCCGACCCCTGCAAATAATCCTGTGACATAACAACAGAAAAAGTTTGCAATCTCTTGAAATTGCAAATACCTGGTAAAACAGAGTCTATAATTCTACACAGCAATAATTAGCAGGAGCTGAGTATGTGCCTCTACCTTCAGTACAGCCTATAAGCTCCATGTTTTTATGAGTAAGGCTGGCCTGGTGTCATCGTCTCCCTGAAACAGGAAGGAGTTTGAGTTTAGGTAATGGAGTTTGAGTTTAGCTGGGAGGATGCTTTAGAAAACCCTTGTAGATGTCTCTTCCTCAGAGAAGGGTCATCCATGAGTTTTGCACAGTAAGTATCACTGTGACAGGGTGAGTTGACGTGGGTCAAGGGGAGGACCAGTTTACACGAAGATGAAGCTTAAATATTCTTAGTGTGTATATTAATAACCAATGATACTTTTTAAAGTCTTCAGATAATGGACACTTAATTGCATGATTTTAGCATTGTAAGATGTGGCAAATGGAAAGTATCATGTCTATTAAAATACTCATTTTTAACTTCTTCAAATGTTGGCATACTTTGACCCTGAATAGATATGAACGTTAAAGCAAAGTAGACTGTCTTCCTTCACGCTTGGATTATTTTTGAATACACAGACATCTTGTCTAGCACATTGCAAGGAATTTTTAAAAAATATGATGGATGTTCCTAATAACCTATGTTGAACATCTGGCTGAAGTGAGATTTTATAAATGAAACAGCATGTCTTACGGCTACGTACCAAAGATGTTTCTGGAGCATCATATTTGAGCATGAAGAGGCCGCTGAAGCAAGGAAAGCAACAGTATAACAATGACCCAACAAGGCACTGGCTAATGTATATATAGGGCCTCGGTGTTTACTCAGAGAATTGATGCTCAGCTGAAGATGGATTATATTCTGTTTACTCTAGTTGTGTTTTGTGTTCATTTTGATTCAGGTGAATTCTGAGCCCCGTGAAATCAGAAAATTGATTATTAATTTTTGTTTGTGTAATTATATTTAATTCACAACTGTCTGCATGGTAAGTACTTTTTGAACTCAATTCAGTTAATATACATTTGGTAGTTTTTTAATGCTTTTTTTCTTATTAATTTTCAACTCTAATCCCCAAATCTACATATAGCATGGAAACCTAGAACAAATTTGTAAACCTGAGTAATTTGGTGTCAGTTGGCTGTTGAAAACATTAAAAGTGAAATAAGACAATTGAAATGGTAACAACAATGAAATAGGTTAAGGGGGGAATTCAAAATCATGTTGCTTCTCAGCTTCCAGTACATTCTGTATTTGCAGTAAATTTATGGAGACTCAGCAAACACACAATAGTTTCAGCAGACATTCACAGCATGGGATTCCAAGATTATTGCGGGATTTAATTCGAGTTTATTTTCTAAGTTGTCCTGGAAGCTCTCCTTCACAGATATGTCTTCTCTTCAGTCTAATGTATCATGTCTTATTTCAACCTCTCCGACAGCAGGTCGGGCATTAGCAGCAGAATAATCTGTACGCACAGTTGGGGAGAGAGACAAACCAAATACACATGGAATTGGGAACCAGAAGTTTCCAGCAGTGGATACATTTATTCTCCCAAGTAAAGGAGCAGGTCTGCTCAACATATGGAGACATGCTCAGGGATCAATGGAAGAACTTCTGAATATACAGTCATCCTGTGAAAATTTATATCTGGGCTAGAGGATGTGTTTGGATAACATAAGTAATATTCTTATAAAATTTTTGGAGTGATACATGAGGAATGAGGGAAACCATAATATGAAAAGCACATGTGAGTTCCTTGCCAATAATTGAGCTGTCCTTTTGCCTCATAAAGACACTGATTTTCATCCCATCCTGATCTTTCCAAGTAGCTCAGTTTAGTGTATCTTGAGAATTGCTGTGATAATAAAACACAACTGAAATTGGTGTAATGAGCTCAGGTTGGGGGAAGGCACAAGCCCCTGGATCTTGGATAAATACACGTAGTTTAACAAATTTGTCAAAATGTACCCACTGAGGGTATCATGTTCCTTACAAAAATAGGATGCATACCTTTATTTATTTAATTTTTTTTCTTAATCTCAGAGCCTATAGGATAAACTCGAAAAAGAAACTGTGCTAGACTTATGTCTTTGGTATACTGCCTCAAATTCTAGAATTTCTTTCACATATTTACCCCCAGGATTTGTTTTAGATCTATTTGTTATAGAAGAAGATTGAGAAAAAGACCTTAGAATAAAGTTTTCTCTCCTCTTCCTAACCTTCTTAAAATAGGAGAAATGGTTTCTGAATTATCAAATAGTCCACTGAGAACTCAGCAGGTGGCTCCAAAGTAAATTCACAAACTTTCAGAATGACATTTTCCTCAGAAAATCCCAGGATATGATTTTACCAACTTGATGGGATTCAAACCCAAGCCTCTTTGCTAGGAGATGAAATAGAAACCACTGATTTCTGAAATTGAAAATAATACCTGCAAGGAAAATATAATCATTAAGAATGAGGAAATAAAGTACCAATATACATTGGATTAGAAAGAGGTTAAAAGTCATGTAACACTGAGGAAAATCCCTCCCAGTTTCAAGTTCTGTAGTATCAGAAGCACAGTCTTGCTATAATCTTTTGATCTCAGTTAATGGGTAGTCATAATATTTGATTATTAATATTTTCATATTTATCTTTGGATTCTTCTTCTTCACTCATAACTGTCTTTAGAATCAGTGGACCCAGTTAGAACATCCACAATACAGAATAAAAAATACACAGAATTTTCTAGTTAGCAATTATATTGATTTAAAACTTAATTTTTCCCCATGAATTTTGGTATTGATCAATTCACAAAAACTACTGTAAAAATAATCACAATGACTAAACTTTCAACAAACATTTAATGAAGCTAGTTTCTCACAGATATACTGACTAAACCAAATTCAGTTGTAAAAGCCAAAATTTTATCCTTGATCTGAAAATAAAATAAATTTGATCTCATAATTCATTTACTCTAGCACGTTCATTACACAGGCATGTAATGAATTATATAACATATAATGACCATCTATTATATTGAAAACATAGAGACACAGTGAACTCACAGAGGATGGAATAGATGTCCTGTTTGGCTAGTTATAATTTGAGAATAACTTGCACTTATGTTTCCTTGATTTTGAACTGAAGGGTGGAGCTAGTGGTAAAGACCCTGCCTGCCAATGCAGAAGACAGAAAAGACATGTGTTTGATCCCTGGGTCGGGAAGATCCCCTAGAGAAGGAAATGGCACCCCACTCCAGTATTCTTGCCAGGACAATCCCATGGACAGAGGAACCTGGTGGACTACAGTCCCTGGGATTGCAGAGTCAGACACGACTGAAGTGACTGAGCATACACTGCTATAAACAACTGAATAGTCTTTGTTGTTATAGTTTCAGAACATTTGAAATAATTAGATGGCCTCTATGGGCCATGGTAAAAATTGTGGAACATTGTTAAAAGTACGTTAATATTACAAAACCTTACCAAAAATTATAATAGTATATGCTATTTAGACATTTGCATCTTTTATGTAAAAATCAACAGTAAATTTCAACCATGGAAACTTCTAAGAGGAGTGGACTATGCAAGGGTTAAACATTGCCAGTATCTTCATAGAATTTTCTTAAGAAAAGTCAGGAAACTAGTGCTAAAATTCTTAAAAATTCTAAAATTTCTGGTTCTTACACAGTTCTCTTGTCCCACTCAAGATACTGGACAAACACTATCATTCCAAAAAAACACTATAAATTTTTCCTTTCATTTCCATTGTAGGGTTCAGTATCAGTGAATGGAAGAAAGACAGTGAACACTTCACTCAAAATAATATATTAGGAGCTATAACCTTCATTTCATTTCCCAATTCTACAAGACTCATCAACTGTTTGAAATTCTTTTGTATCTGATACAGAAAATAAGAAGGTCATATTCCTTACAGTTGTAATAGTCCATGTTTCTATGAGATAGTATTTTGTACACTACCTGCCCTGACTTTTATTCTGCCCCAACTGCATGTCAGTCCCTGGGCTAAGACTTCTTTACATTGATAAAAAACATTCAATTTTTAAAATACTCATTTAAGGTGGCTAGTTGTGAAAAAGACTGACAGAGAAGTTTAGACTTTCTCCAAGAACATAGAGCTCAGTCAGTCAAGGAAAGAGATTACCTCATGTATGGTTCTGAAAACCCAACTTTTAGTACCAGGTCAGAAATTCTCTGAAGAATCATTTAATTCAAGGCTTGCTTTTCACAGAAAGCTTACAGGTTTCATCAGATAACTCACACATCTCAGTCTTCCTGGGGCAAACTTTTTCTGAAAGAGCCAGATGTAAATAGTATCGACTTTGTGGGCTGTAAGATCTCAGGAGAGACTCCATGAGGAAGTGAAGCAGTGGATGGGTCTCTGTTTCAATAAAATTTTATGGACACTGTGTTATTTACATATTTATTTATGGATACATATTTATAGACATTGAATAAAGTTAGAATTTCATATAGTGTTCACCTGTCATGAAATTCTAGTCTTCTTTTTTGTTTTTTTTTCCCCCCATTTAAAAATGTAAAATCAAAGTTATCTCACAGACCTTATAAG
Organism: Bos indicus; assembly: GCF_029378745.1. Taxonomy (NCBI): domain Eukaryota; kingdom Metazoa; phylum Chordata; class Mammalia; order Artiodactyla; family Bovidae; genus Bos; species Bos indicus. Next base: position 84,188,446 of record NC_091771.1, on the reverse strand, counting down.
AACAAAGAGCACCCATGGGCCATAGTTTACCAGCCCTTATTCTAGAGTAGAAAATGTAAATCGAAATGTCTCATACCCCACGGAAGTTCTCTAATATCTACAAGTCATGGGCAGACTTTCTAACTAGAGCAATCTTATAATGATGAATTACTGTTGTTCAGTCACTAAATCGTGTCTGACCCGGTGTGACCCCATGGACTGCAGCACACCAGACTTCCCTGTCCTGCACCATTTCCTCAAACCCATGTCCATTGAGTCGGTGATGCCATCCAACCATCTCGTCCTCTGTCTCCCCCTTTTCCTCTTGTCCTCGATCTTTCCCAGCACCAGGGTCTTTTCCAATCAGGTGGCCAGGCTTTACATCAGGTGGCCAAACACTGGAGTTTCAGCGTCAGTCCTTCCAGTGAATATGCAGAGTTGATTTCCTTTAGGATTGACTGGTTTGATCTCCTCACTCTCCAAGAGATGATAGCGGACACTGTTTACCCAAAATATTTGCCCAAAGATGTTTCATATGTATTTTTTTCGGTATATCTCAGAGCAGCTACATGAGATAGGTATGATTTATTTACACAGAGGAGGAAAAGGGGGCTTGTCTATCGTAGTGAGACCACTGGCCCCACACCTGAACGTGGCAGAATGCAGACGTTTACCTTTACACTTGAAACACTTAAAATGCTTCTACATCTAAAGAGTAAGAAAAAAAGGCAAGTCGTTTTCTCCCATTTCAGGAGGAAGAGGTGACCTAGACCAAACCACTCAATACTAAAACTGGGCCGCGCTGTTCTAGGGATATTTGGAAGGAATTCTGACGTCTTAGTAATGAGAAAAAAAAAAAAGAAAATACGTGTGCAGGTGCCGCCCAGGTTCTGATTACTTGCTGCCTGTCTCTGCCTGGAAATGTGTGTTTTAATGGCTTCATATATCAAGCATAATGAAAGCACAGGAATGGTATATACAGCCACCGTGCTTTTGATTAGTGCAGTCTTTTTTTTTTTTTCCAACTCTCATATACATCTTAAATGTAAACTGATAGCTCTTTGGCTTAATTTTATGAGGAGAATGAAGACAGACGGCAAGAGGAGCCTCATGTACACATGCTATATATTTAACTGCATTGTGCTAGACAGCTACTCTTTGGGGTGTAAATTGTCTGACCTTCCTTTAAAGAACAGTTAGGATTTTACAAGAAAATGAGCTATGCCTTTTGTTTTTACAACTTTTCCTTTAGGACTAACTGGTGAAATTATAGCTTATCCATCACTGGTTGGACAAAACTCCAACTGTGTTTATTGCTTTACATTTGTTTTATTTAACGCTTGACCCCAGAAAACCTTGTAAAGTGTCTTCAGTTTCTATAGAATTTAGAAACTTTATGCAAATATATTACTATTTTCCCATACTTCAGGGAGAAGGTCATTTTTCCCTGTCAAAATTTTCAAACTCTGGGCTTCAAGTAATTGAAGGGAATGAGTATTTGTATTTTAATATTTATCTCATTGGTTTTCTAAATTCAATTTACTAAATGCTTGCGTCTGCCAATGTCATTATAGTACAAAGTGTATATAGTACATGTTATTATAGATTTAACAGCAAAAGGGAAAAATCCTGAAAAATATTATTAATATACTTCAACTCTTTCAATATTTCCTATATTTCAAAAAAGATACACACACAATATATGAAGTTATAAAAATACATAATTTACTTTGTTAAGTAACTTATAAAGTCAGTACATTGTGTAAAGAGCCAAAAACTCTAAGAATATACATTACAAATGAATTAAAACTATTTTCACAGAAATATAGCAAATCCATTCCTCTCAGGGTGAGAGAGGCCTTTCATTGTTGCCACTGAGTCTCTTATAACTGAAATGAGGGGGCTTCCCCAATGGCTCAATGGGGAAAGAATCAGCCTGCAATGCAGGATGCATGGGAGATGTGAGTTCCATCCCTGGGTTGGGAAGATCCCCCAGAGAAGGGAATGGCAACCCACTCTGGTATTCTTGCCTGGGAAATTTCATGAGCGGAGAAGCTTGGAGGGCTATGTAGTAGTCCATGGGGTCACAAAGAATTGGACAGGACTTAAAAGATTGGACTGTAGCCCGCCAGACTCCTCTGACCAGGGGGATTCTCCAAGCAAGAGTACTAGAGTGGGTTGCCATGCTCTCCTCTGGGGAATCTTCCCAACCCAGGAATCAAACAGGGGTCTCCTGCATTGCAGGTGGATTCTTTACCAAATGAGCTACCAGGGAAGCCCCAGACAACAACAGAAGACTATTACGTATCAGAAATATCTTACTGAGAAAACTAGCTCTGCTTTCTCTGGTGCAGGAATAAGTGATTGTAATGCAGTGTGGCACAAAAGTATTTGAATTAATTTAGCAAAGACAGATCAATATCCCCAAATAAAAGATTAACTAACACCTGGCACAATCCTTCTAGCACTTGTCACATTGAGTTGAAATAATCTCCATGCAGCTTTCTTACCATTAGGAGCCCTGCTCCCATCAGGGATTTATTCCATTTTGGGTCTTCGTACATTTAAACCTTAGCCAAGTACTGATAAATCATTGGTGCTCAGTAAATGCAATATTTTTTCTTTCAACAAACAGAAGAAAGTGGTCTTCGCAACAAATGATAGAAATATAATATTTGCAAAATTTCCCAAATAATTAGAATCACACACAAAACACACAGAGCAAAGGAGGAAGGGAGGGAGGAATCTTCCTTAAGGACATCAGACTTATTGATTGATTGAAGGTTATATAAATACATTGACTGATTTATCCCAAGCCGTTTAGTCCTGTTAACTCTCTAGGGAGAAGGAGAAAGTGCCCTGGCATTTATTTAGAGTCTCTTTTGTAAAACACATAGTGTAAGGGCATTTCTATTCTGTATCTCTTTTTCTACCAACAGATTTGGGAAAGCATTACACAAGCTGTATGTAGTGACTAATCTGTTTTTATCCTGATACTTTTCATAGCATTTTGAAATACGTTACTATGTGACAGCGGTAAATCATAGCATTTTGAAATACTTTACCATAGGACAGTGGCAAAAATTGTTTCCTATTTTTAAGGTTTCCATAATATTTTTTTCATATTCATCCTCTCATCTCATATAAATTGTGTCACTAATTTTTGTGACAAAGTACAATGTCTATGAAGTTACAATCTGATACTTAAAAGACTTTTTAGTAATTATCAACATTTTTAGGAGGAATTATACTATGGGCTGAAAAAAATCATACCATGGCAGGGATGAAAAACTGTGATTTGTTTTAGTTGTTAAAGTAGCAATTTTACAAGTAACAGAAACATTTCTGGGAAAAACAAAAAGGCAAAGAAAACAAGAAATTGTTGACTGGTACCCTGGATTGTTTTATGTCTGGTTTCAAGTCTTCTTAAATTTCTTTAAAATTATCCTTGATAATTTCAGAGGAGCCTTTAAACTTATTTTTCATAGTTATTTTCAAAGTTTCTTCCAAAAAAAATGATCTAATATGGAGCTTTTTGTATGGCATGATTCTCTAGCTGTGGGGACATAATGCATCCACTCCCCAAATAGAATAAAGATATACATTCTTTTGTCACATAACCACATCTTTAAAAAAAAATAACTTGATATATTTCTACTCACACAGAACTAACAGCACATTTATGTTGGCTTATTATCCAATTCTACCCTATGTTCCAAAAGTACTTAAATAAAACAGGATAATATACTACTTAGAGTTAGCATCCACCATGTTTCAAATGGCAGTAAAAGCAAGTTACTCTTCCAAAGGTTATGTTGGCACAAAAACATTCATTAAATTTTAAAGCATTAAAATTAGAAATATGACTTTGATGTTTAAGCTGATGGCTGTCCTTTTTTCACTCCTGAGAGTAAGTAATTATTTACAAACATATTTTTTACAAGTCCATAATTGAAGAATTTATTTTAAAGAAAGCAAAAATGAGTAGTTGTTCCATGACTATTCATCAGAAGAGGAAAGGCCTTGATTCAACACTACCTGCCAAGTTGTGAGTTTCAAATAATATATAAAGAAATATTGCTTATTTATGCAATATTCACTATGCCTTAACTAAAGTACACATGCTGATGGGTTTTTTCAACATTGATATTCATAGATTCCTGCCGTATGATTGCATCTTATAATATAATATGGCTGTATTCATAACGATTTCATGTGAATCTATTCAATTTGTATAAATGCTCAATGAATGCTACAGTTTTAATATCAATTGTATGAAAGTCTCAAATCATCATTGATTCTTCTGGTCAAAGGTTGAGAGATAGTCCTCACTCTTGACATGAATTTTTGTCTGTAATAATAAAAACATATTTTGATAATGATTTGCCATGTTATTACACATATCTCATTTAAGCCAGATCACCAACCTATGGTATATTTATTGCTACCCATAGTTTATTAATGAGAGATGTGAGATTCAGAAAGGTTGAGCCATTTATCTGAGATTTCTTAATAAATGACCAAGGCAGGAATTCGATTCTGTGTCTAAAATAAAATATTATTTGTATTTAATAGCAGTCAAAATGAACAAGAGGTTTTACATATAGGTAGGATATATGTAAAATTTGACTTCAAGGAACCTAGTCTATTGTTGTTTATTTCAGTTCCTAAGTTATTAGTTAATTCCAGAAGTATTTAATTTCAGAGGGTAAATGTTATTTTCTCATGTTATTCCACAAATGGTAAGATTTTTTTACTTAGGAATATTACAACAAGAAGATATGGGCTTTGCCTAAAGCAGAAGTGCTTTGAAATACATATAAAAATTTATTTAGACGGTGACTCTTTTGTTTGAATGATACTCTTTCTTTAAAGTCTTTAAATATCAGCTGACCCCCAGGTGTTTATGGACGATTTGTGTTTTGCCCTTGATAATGAAAAATTAACTAAACTGTTTTCAGTATTATAACCATAAGCTTCTCTAGGGAACTAAAAATTGAGTCTGCAAACATAATTTGATTGACTCCATAGAATAATTTTTTTTGGCTTCCCTTGTGGCTCACCTGGTAAAGAATCCACCTTCAGTGTGAGAGACTTGGGTTCAATCCCTGGGTTGGGAAGATCCTTTGGAGAAGGGAAAGGCTACCCACTCCAGTTTTCTGGTTGGAGAATTCCATGGGGTTGCAAAGAGTCGGACATGACTGAGCGACTGTCACGTAGAATAATTTTTGATGGTCTCATAATTAATTTATAAATACAGACGTATATTCAAAAGCATCAATTCCATCTATGTCAAATGAAAAGGAAGATGGGCAAATGGAAAGTGGTCTGCTAAGCCACCCCTTAGATCTGAGTCACTCTATCCACTCCCAGGAACCAGCTGAAGGGAGTACTTGAGAATTTCCTACCCTCACCCAGAAAGTCTTTTTATTAGAATCATATGGTTATTAGTCATTACTTACCAGATGGAAAACATGAAGACCAAAGGGTATTTATGTGGGAGCTGGCTTCTTGAATCCCTGTGCAGTCATCACTTTACTGCTGAAATCTGTGCTCCATTCCTGTTACAAATTAACAGTCTTTATTCCTTCACCTAATCTACATGCTTTCATTCCTTTGAAAATTTTTTAATATTTTATTTAAAAACATATCAGAATGAACAGAAGCATTAAAGGAGCAAAGAAAAGTAGTGTGTTCTTTTAAAGGTAGCTTCTTTCTGCACTCATCAGTGAAGGGCACTTGGTCAATAAATGAGTTTCTCATAAGCCCTGCCTCTCTCTCTTAGTCACTCAGTCGTGTCCAACTCTTTGTGAACCTTTGGACTGTAGCCTGTCAGGCTCCTCTGCCCATGGAATTCTCCAGGCAAGAATTTTGGAGTGGTATGCCATTCCTTCTCCAGGGCATCTTCCTGGACCAGGGATTGAACTTGCAAGTCCTGTGTCTCCTCCTGGGAGAATTGCGAGTGGATTTTCTACCCACTGAGCTATCAGGGAAGCCCTCCCTCTCTCCACACAACCTAAATAGATGTGAAATATGGCTTACAGGGACTGCATTCCAGGTCGGCACATCCCAAGAATTCCAGAAAAGCCATTAGAATCACTCTTCTACTCAATGTAGTGTTAATAAAGAACATGATTCAAACTAATAATCAGATAAGAAGTTGTGTAATATTAGGCAAGTAAAGAGCATCAACTTTTATTAAACTAAGTTTCAGAAAGGTTCTATGGATTGCCTAGCATTCCACACTAAAATTATGCAAAGACTCCCCGGAATTCAGTTATCTATGAATTGAGTTGGCTGATGGAAAACTGTATATGAGTGTGTTTTCTCCAAGATGCCCTGGTCCTCAGCCACCTGAGATGTTGTAAAAGAATTATTTAATTACGTAAACATAATGACACAGATCAAAGCTCTCGGTACCTTAACTGTGGCATCAGTTTGTGTCTTTTAGCTAATAATAAAAGAAATCAACTGTGCCTGGCTGATTTAAGCAAAGAAATAAAGGATGAGGGATGGCTTAGGGAGTCAAAGATACAGTTACAGGGCCTGACTCAGAAAGGAAAGAGTAAAAAAAAAAAAAAAGTTAAATAAAGATAACACAGATAAAGAGAATATGAAGTGACTTTTTCCCAGGTCACCTGGGTCCAAAGGCAGACACAAGGTTCAGACCCAGGTCTATTTGTCTCCTGTGTATTTTCTATTAATACCCTTCTGCTTCCAGATATCGATGCAGCCTTTACATTGGTTTCTCCTGGATGGCAAAGCGGGTTCACTCCCCTTTGTCTTATCTTGGAGGTACCTAATTTCTACTAACCAATAGATTTAATTAGTTTACTTACAATGTGTGCCTAAATAATACTGTTAAGTTTGGTCATGTAGGATTCTGTAGATACTATTTACATACGGATTTGTTTGCTTTACTAAGCTGAATACTTGTTTAGCTATTAAAATATTATAAAAGTATAAATATTCTAAGATATTAAGCAACTCTTAAAAAATCTTTTTAATTTAATAATTATGACCAAACTGCTTTTGTAAAAGCCATGGAGTTTGGGTATAGAGATTGGGTTCCATTCCCCTTAATTTTTCAAAATATTACATGATACAAAAATCATATGCACAAGTTACTCATAGCCATTTTTAGAAACTGTAATTTTTGATTCAAAAGAAATCTGCAATCTTGCAAAAATGAGACTCAGTTGTTTAACAGTGTTTTTCCAAAGAAATTGTAGCTGTTTCTCTTGCCTTTCTGCTTAGACAAGAGACTTGTGATAAGGAGTTAAAAAAAAAAAAAGGAAAATCCACTGGGCCTATAAATCTAGGAAGTAGTCTTACAGTTGCAAACATATTATCTGGAAGTGAGAACAAAACAGGTTCAATATTCAGACTCCATCTAAACTTGCTGTTGATGCGTCTATACAAGTCGCCGGCCATGTGCTCTGGGACAAGTCACACGGGCATTACTTTTTTCACCTGTAACAGAGTAGCTCAAGGACTCCTTCACTAAGTTAGAGTATGCATTTCTCTTTCCATGGGGCTTCCCTGATGACTTAGTGGGTAAAGAATCTATCTGTAATGCAAGAGACACAAGAGACACAGGTTTGATCCCTGGGTCAGGAAGATCCCCTGGAGAAGGAAATGGCAACCCACTCCAGTATTCTTGCCTGGGCAAGAACTTCATGGACAGAGAAGCCTGGCAGGCTACAGTCTGTAGGAATTCAAAAGACTTGGGGACAACTTTAGGACTAAAGACTTTCTCTTTCCAGATTAAATTTAAGCAGAAGTGAAGTGAAGTCGCTCAGTCACGTCTGACTCTTTGCGACCCCACGGACCGTAGCCTACCAGGCTCCTCGGTCCATGGGATTTTCCAGGCAAGAGTACTGGAATAGGTTGCCGTTTCCTTCCCCAGGGGATCTTCCCGACCCAGGGATAGAACCTGGATCTCCCACATTGTAGGCAGACGCTTTACCATCTGAGCTACCAGGGAAGCCCCAAATGTAAGCAGATGTGGTATCAAATCTGGGTTATTTTCTTTTTCTTTCAGACAAAAAATGTGCAAGTATCTGTTATCAACCAGATTATATTCACTTTTCCTATACAGTGTTCTGAATGCAGACCCGAATTTTTGTGTATGTCTCCAGAATAAAGTGGAACGAGCAAGACAATAGTTCAGTAGGACACATCTGTTTCTTTACTATGACACTTGCGCTTTTGGAAAACTATTTTATGAGAGAAACCATTTTTATGCGGTCTGGGCCTGAATTTGGGATTTGGTTCTTCAGGTTTCTACAAGTTTCATGAATGTACTGTAGTTTCTCTGTGCATCAGTCCTGGTGCGGTTGGTGCTAGTGGCTGAGAGGCAGAATGGCTACAGCTAAAGCCTGGGTCAGATGACGTGTCTCCAAGATTACCTAAAAGCTGGATGGTGTTCACATCACCCTATAAATGGTTCATAGCCAGATACTGTAACAAACACCATGCCTCATTTTTAATGACAGAGAATGTAAGCTTACGCAACCTGCCATTTCTTGTGTACAGGTTATCCCAACAGGACTGCAACCGTGGGAACCCTAAAACGTGCTCTAGATGACAGACTGGGAGAAAAAGCACAGAATCCTTTAAAGGAAAAAGAAAATGGGAAATATGCTAGGCAGCCAAAAATAGCCACCACAGAGAGTTTTCCTGGGATCATTCATCCCATGACAAGGGAACAACAATGAGTAGGCACTGAATCAAAACATGCAGGGGAAACTATATATCCATCCACAAAATAAGAAAAATAGACCCTTATCTCATTTCATATCATACATTTCATACCATATACAAAATTTAACCCAAATGTACCAAAAACCTAAATGTGAGATCTAAAGTCAAAAAATCTTAGAAGAAGACAAAGGTGAAAATTTGTGTGTCTTTGAATTAGGCAGTAGATCTTTAGATACGATGCCAAAAGCATGAGCCACAAAAGAAAAATAGATGTGCCTGTTGAAATGAAAACCTTTTGTGCATCCAGGAATACTATAAGAACATGAAAGACAACCCAAAGAATGTTAGAAAATGTTTGCAGACTTCTGTTTGATAAGCATCTAGAATCTATGAAGTCTTACAACTCAGCAATAACAAAAGACAACCCAGTTAAAAATGTCACAGTATATTTCTTAACTTACTCTTCAAAGGAGATATGTAAATAGCCACAAGCACATGAAAGATGCACAATGGCATTAATCACGAGAGAATGCAAATTAAAGCCCCAGTGAGAAACCACTTCACTGCTCCTCGGATGGGTGTTATAAAGAAACGATAGCAAAGACTGGTGACGATATGGAGAAATTGGAACCCTCATGCGTTGCAAATGTAATATGGTACAGCAACTGTGCAAATCACTTTTTAGTTCCTCAAAAGGTTAAACATAGTACTACCATATGACCCAACAATCCCACTCCTGCATAAATGCCTGAGAGAAGAGAAAACATATGTTCAAACAAAAACATGTGTATGAATCTAATAGTAGAAAAAAGTAAAAAAGTCCATCAAGTAATGAATGGGCAAACAGATATGGTATCTCCATAAGATGGAACATTATTCAGTATAAGAATGTCAATGTAGGACAAAAACCACCACAATATTGTAGAGTAATTAGCCTCCAATTACAATAATTAATTAAAAAAAAGGAGGAATGAAGTCCATGTTATCACATGGATGAAACGTAACAATATATGACATGAAAGAAATCAGATATAAAAGACCATGTTTTGTGTACGATTTTTGTACAATTTTGTACATTTTGTACGATTCCACTTATACAAAATGTCTGCTATAGGCACATCTTCAGAAACAGGAAGTAGATCGGTGGTTGCCGGGGGCGAGAGGAAGAATGGGATTGGGCTAAAGGCTCATAGACATAAGATTTCTTTTGAGGGTGAGGAAAATATTGTACATTTAGATAGTACTTATGGTTTTACAACACAATGACTATACTAAAATAACAGTCGCATACACTTGAGAATGGCCAATTTTATGTCGTTTGACATATCTCAACAAAAAGTGAATTTACTTAACAGTCAACGAAATATAGGTATATGTACATGTGAAATTAGTTATTAATAATTTATTCTTGTTAAAAGGCTGTTAACAATCGTTTATTAGAGAAAACTGAACCAATGTTTAATTACTTCATTTATTAAATATTTCTCGAGTACCTACTGTGTGCCATGCATGGTCGTGAGTTCAAAGAAAGAGATGAGACTCCTTGAGGAAACATTTGTCCTCAAACACTTTTATTTCAGGATCCATTGTACTCTTAAAAATTGTTGAGAACCCTAAAGAGCTTTTGATCTTCCCAGGTGGCTCAGTGGTAAAGAAAAAGCTTGCCAACGCGGTAGACACAGCTTTGATCCCTGGACCAGGAAGATCCCCTGGAGGAGGAACTAGCAACCCACTCCAGTATTCTCGCCTGGGAAAGCCAATGGACAGAGGAGCCTGGTAGGCTACAGTCCACGGGGCCACAGAGTTGGACACAACTGAGCACACACACACACAAAGTTTTGCTTATATAAGTCCTATCTGTTAATATTAACTATACTATAAATAAAGCTGAGAAAAGTTTTAAAAACATTCATTAATTTAAATGTAACAATGGGAAGCCCATTACATTTTAATAGAAATCAGATGTTTACTAAAATGTTTTTCTAGAACACATCTGTGTAAGAAAAGCATTATTTTACATTTTTGAAAATGTTTTACTATCTGGCGTAATAGAAAGCTGGTGTATTTTTACATCTGCTTATGCAGTTAATCCATTGTAATCTATTATTCTGTTTTGCTTGAAGCATAAGAAGAAAATCTTGCCTTCCAGAGATATGTGAAATAGCAGAGTGTTTAAATTACTTTTTCCGATCATCATGAATATTCTTTTTTGGTACTGTATCAAAACTCAACAAGTGCTCATTTGTTTAATGTTGCAACTGCTGCTACTGCTAAGTCGCTTCAGTCGTGTCTGACTCTGCGACCCCATAGACGGCAGCCCACCAGGCTCGCCCATCCCTGGGATTCTCCATGCAAGAACACTGGAGTGGGTCGCCATTTCCTTCTCCAATGTGTGAAAGTGAAAAGTGAAAGTGAAGTTGGTCAGTCATGTCCAACTCTTAGCGACCCCATGGACTGCAGCCTACCAGGCTCCTCCGTCCCTGGGATTTTCCAGGCAAGAGTACTGGAGTGGGGTGCCATTGCCTTCTCTGTAATGTTGCAAAGTAGAATCTGAAACCCTATCAACCATCTTTTCATAACGTTACATTCAAATCGATTGGTTGGTCTCACACTTTGAATAGACTTTTTCTGGTGAATGGTTTTGTAGCATCCTCCATTGGTCATTTGGAAAATATTTGCTCACCAAATTTTAAGGATCTTCAAATGTTGACTCATTTCATCATACAAATTGCATGATGATCACTTCCAATCTTAAACGGGGCTTTAAATATTGGGAAATTGCCAAGCTGGTGGTGGCAGACACACATTTTCTGCTTTTCCCTTGAAGGCTCAGACTTCACCTTGAGCAGGCAACACCTACTGTCAGGTGTTTTCCTTAATGTAAGACTCAACTTTCTGTTTTTAAGAAAACGTCTTCGAAATTTGCTGTTCTCAATAAGCAGTTTGTCAGTCCTTCTTTCAAGCAACAGTGAAATTTCACAAAAGCAGCAGCCAGTTAATTTTGCAACTGAAATAAATGAATGAGCTCTCTTCCTGGGAGTCCAACATGCCCCTTGGGTGTGCAGCCAGAGCGCGCCATTTGTCACACAAGATACGGAAAACACGTGTACTCGAGGGATGGAACTGTATACAATTAACCTTTCCACCACTTTGTTTGCCCTTCCCTGGTGGCTCAGACGGTAAAGAATCTGCCTGCAGTGCAGGAGACCTGGGTTCAATCCCTGGGCTGGGAAGATCCCCTGGAGAAGGGAATGGCAACCCACTCCAGTATTCTGGCCTGGAAAATCCCATGGACAGAGGAGCCTGGTGGCTACAGTCCCTGGGGTCGCAAAGAGTCGGACATTCAACTTTGTTTAGGACCTTCTCGGAAGCATTGTCTTGTGCTTTGCAGTGGGTGTGTGGCACTGAAGACTGCCCTGGCAGCTTGTCCAGCAACTCCTGGACCTAGATCTGGGCCTCTGGGCACTTGTGGCCACTGGTACTGTTGCTCCAACCATGTTGATGTCAACACAGCGGGGTGGTGGGGGGAGGAAGGAAATGATGTCTTCATATTGTTACAGTAATAACAGATTTGAGTTTGCAGACCCTCTAAGAGGATCTCAGCAATGTCCAGGGATCCATGCACCATACTTTCACAACTGCCACTCTAAATTCTAGGGCTTCAGATTTTTGTTTTCAGTGCTCCTTCTAAAATTTTCTCTACTTGATAGAGTCTTTCTCGTTGTTTCTTGGATTTTTCCTCCCATCACAGTTTCATTTAGGGCTTCAGTGGATATGCTCATCCTTAGATATATCTCTCCTCTCTGGAACATTCTCTAGCAGGTCCTGTACTCTGTATACACCATGACAGTCTTCCCCACCCCTGTTCTTCTGGACCCTTGCTCTGGACAATCTGGCCAGCCTCATCTCTTGGGGACACAGGGAACCTTGTGAGCCTGGGAGTCCAGGCAGGACTGCTGGAGCAACCCACCTTTGAGCTCATAGCTGCCTTCATTTTCCTGATGAAATACCTTAGTCTTGCATGACCATTTCCTCTAAAAGCTCTTGCCTGAGATGTCGAGGAGGTGTGCTGGCTTCTTAGGTGGTCTTGTTAAGTACCTGAATGGTGGGAGGGATCATTTAATGCCTTGTAAGCACACCCCAGCTCTCCAGTAGAAAGGAGTTGGCTTCCTGACAAAGGGCCATCAGAAGAGTCCCCCCTCACCCTCATATTCGTGTGTCCCCTTTAAAATGCTTAGTACGTCCTGCCAACACTGGGGCCCGATCCTGGGAGCCACCTGTCCTGGGAAGTAGAAGCTTTAAAAGAAATCATGTTTGAAAGTAAAAGACTACAATTTCCTTGCAGAATATGAGCTTCCGCTGACAGTCGTGATTGTCAGCTTATCTGCTCTGTTTGGTGACAGTTATTATCATCAAAACTGGAGGAGTAAATATACCTTGTCTATTACCTAAATTGGGGTGGATCTGAATGGAACCCTAACCATATTGTGTCTCTCATAATTAAGGTTGTCATTCTCAAGCTGCTGTTCCCAGTGCCTCCACAGGTAAAGGTACACTTTGACAATGCATGCGAGATTTCCAGGGACTGTTTTTTCCCAACTACTTATGATTTTGGGGAGGCAAAGTTTTCATAACATCTTTAAGCCAGTGGTGGTCCAAAAATCAGTTAAGAATCACTTAGTATTGATACATTTCCAGATAGATTGGCAAAAATTGTATAATGATTTAATGTGTTTCACATTAACTTTTTTGCAATGTAGAACTTTTGATTAACTTATCTATTTTCCACTTTTCCTTTTTTTTTCCTTCCAAAATTATGTGAAAGCCATGGCTGAAGCACAGCATTTCCTCAATAGATGCTTATTGGTTAAAGACTTCTGAGGCTGAAAAATGAAAGTAACTGGTTAACATATACTGTGTGGGTCAAAATTCACCCTGATAGTTATTTTTTTAGAGCTACTCTTCTACCATGTTATTCTACTTTGTAAACTTACTATTGATGATGATTTAAAAAAAAATAAAATTGGAGACAATGATAAAAAGAAATAGAAGTACACTCACTGTTGCATTCTAAACATAGGCTTTCATGCTATAAGGGATCCTAAAATATCACAGGTATTAGAGGGAAAAATAAGCTGTTGTTGCCCAAAAATGGATTCCTTTGTGAGTTCATCCTGCTAACCCTTAGGGTATTGACAGCCTATTATTTTTTGCATGTGCCATCTTTTTCCAGGAAACTGAAAGAACGGCTAATTATATCTTTTGCAAATGAGTGCAGCAGAATGGCTTTTGTTCACCACAATTTCAAGTCTGTTCAACAGGACTGTGGAATGACTTAAGAATTTGCTATGGAGTGTGAGAGAGAGAGAGAGTGTGTGTCTGTGTGTGTGTGTGTGAACCTACCATTTTACTGGCATGGGGATGTGATTGTGCATGATGCTTTGTTAGGCATTCATCCAGTTTCTTTGGATCGCCTTTGGAGGGTGTGTGACTCTATATCTTTCCTTCGGCTTCTATATTTCTGGTATGACAGACATGATAATTACTGCTCTTAAAGTTGGTGCAAGTGTTCCTGGGAAAGGGCAGAGGAGCGAACAATTAACAGAGAAGGTTGTGAAAATAAGCCTATTAACAAAAGCCTAATGATTTCTGGAATAATCCTTTCATCTCTTCCCTACATCACCATAATTGCTCAAAAGTAATTGTATAAGCAAGTCCAGACAGACCTCAGTTCTATAGACTCACACTGCAAAACCCATGTAGCCTTCAATACCAAGCAAGTCTTGAGTTCCAAAAACTTCTTCAACTGAGATTCCCAGTTGCTTCTAGAGGAGGAGAAAAGTATTAATATGCATGCGAACTATTATCAACAGGTCTTTTTAGAAGAGCATGCAATAAAGTGCTGATGAGAGTGGGGAGGGAGGCATCAGACTTCAAGTATAGAAGTGACCCATACGGTTATTAATTTCTCTCCACACGTAACCCTCATCTTCATGTGTCTTCGGTCCTTCTTCCTCTCTCTCTGCTTCCTTTTCCCTTTAGCCCCACATCAGTGAACTGTATTTGTGTCTATGGCAGGAACAGAGCCAAACTTGCTCCCACTGTGTCTTTCATCTGCCTCGCTGTCACAGTGCCTTGGCCAAAAAATTCCTTTGGGTGTTCTGAATGCCCTTTTTGGTCAACCCAGTACATCAGCTCTTCTAAACTTGGTGCCATCATCCACAAAGCCTTTCAAATGACTCTTAGGCCACCAAATCGCTTTGCTGTGCAAACATTCGTTCTTTGTGTCACAGCCAAGAACATGGGACTTTTCTTAGGACAACTGAGGAGGCAACTGCATACTTAACTTGGATCCTTTGATGTTGCTCAAGGTATAAAGTGAAGACTGCAGTTCCCTGTCATAGCTTTGCACTAAAGAAAGCATTTGATGGCATTCTTAATATTCGTTCACTTCTCCTTAAGGGGATTTTATTGCTCTTGGCACTAGTAAGTATAACCAGTGCCCTGTGGCCAAGGTGTGCCTCAGTATTTTAAAAGAAGTAATGTTGAAAATGTTTTAGGGCTTTCTGGTGCACTGGAATGCTGGTAACTTCAGATCTCTTGATTGTATTATCATCCTTACACTGATATCTCAGAGCTGTTTCAATAATGAGCCGTAATTCCACGTTTGATTAAGATTACCCTTCCCACTGTGAGAAAAGGGGGCTGTTTGGGTGCTGATGTCTTTCTCGTCAGTGAGATTGCACGTGGAATCTAGATCCCACACCAAGGACTGAACCCAGGATCCCGCACTGGGAGCATGGCATCTTACCCACTGGACCACCAACTGAGGAACAGGACATGCTAAATTATCTTTTTCTACCTCAAGCTCCTTGAGGGCGGGGGCCGGACTTTTTTTTAATATATCATGTCGTAGCCTCAATTCGTTTTCTACCTATATTGTAGAAGTCAATCAAAAACTATTTGTTGAGTGAACACATAATGTTTGCTGCTAAAGCAGTTTTGGCTTCCAGTACAATTCTTCATGAGAAAAATGCACCCCAGCACTCTAAAGTTCTCAAGACATGATCTTGTGTAAAATAAAAAAAGGAAAAAGTATATGACTGCTTTGGAGACTCTCTTTCTCTTCTGTGACTATATTTGCAGTGATACATCTGTATGTATATCCATGTGAGTGAAGTCACTCAATCATGTCCGACTCTTTGCAACCCCATGGACTATAGCCTACCAGGCTCCTCTGTCCACGGGATTTTCCAGGCAAGAGTACTGGAATGGGTTGCCATTTCCTTCTCCAGGTGATTTTCCCAACCCAGGGATTGAACCTGGGATTCCCGCATCGTAGACAGACGCTTTACCGATGTATACACCTATACCTTCGTCTGTAGCTGCATGCTGGTCCTAGCCACCTTGTGGAGCATATGGCTGGTTTATACACAGCTGCTGGTTTATATCAGTCACAAAGCTGAACACACACTTCTGCTCTGTCCTCACAGTTAGGGGCATAATGTGCTCTCATATCCTCGAGAATGGTGCCTGGTGAGGACAACTATTTTTCTAAGCCCATGGACTGTGATAACAAGGGCATCGTCATGACTTTCAGACCCCTTATGGTTGCCTTGAGTCTGCGGCTTAATGGGTTACTAGCTCTGGAGCTACACGTTCAAAGGCCAAGAGAAACTTGTGGAAGACAATAGTGAGTATGTGCTGTTGTGACTGCAATCACTCAAACTCTTTAGGCTTGAGAAGTGATTGAAATTTACTTTCCATACCCCGCTGATCTATATTACACATCACAAAATACCTGTGTTGTTATGCATGTACATTGAAGGGGGGTGTGTATATATGTATACACACATAAGATACATATAAATATATAAATATATATATACATATTCTGTAATGTGTAAAATATCTCCACCTAACATCTATAGATTAGTACTCTTTGGGAAATATGGTACTCTTTGGGAAATATGGTACTCTTTGGGAAAGCATCTCAAATGCCACTATTCTTCAGCAAAAACCCCACCGGCTTCAATTTATTCTGAATTCTTTTCCTCTTTCAACAAGGCACTGTTACCCTAGTCTTTCCAGCTTCCCTTCCCCTCAGCCTCCAGGACTGAAGGTTGCTCACTATGGTCTGTATCTGCTCATTACCTTCTAAATAAAGCCTTAAGCCCATGGTCCCTGTTGGTGTATGTTCAAGGAACTGAGATGGCTGCCTTTAATCCCTGAACTGTGAGAGACGGTGGAGTTTATTCATGTAATAATAGAATATATTAATTATGCATCATGGACCAAGTTGCTGTACTTTATTTTTTTTTCCCTCTAGAAAAAAAAAAAAAGAAAAACTCATGGTGTACAAAATCCCACAGGATTAGACCCAAGAAACTCAGGCCAAGGCTAAGCCACTTGTAGTTCAGTGGCTAAAGTGGGCTTCAAGTGCCTGAGGATTATCTCTATTCATTTGAATGTTTTCTGGCTAGAAAGTTAACAGCTGAGTGCATTTTAAGTAAAATACTAAAGGAAACGGCTGATAAAAATATCAATGTCATATATCTGCTTAACGGAGATGCATATCTGTTCTTTCTCAAAGCACTGTTAAGCTGTCACCCGCGAGCTTATCATAGAAACAATTATCTCACGGTAGTTTTATCTCCAGACATTTTCCTGACCAGACAGAAAGAATCTGTGGAAGTAGTCACTCCCCTCATTTGTTTAAAGAGAGACCGCGGAGCTTTTCATATGAGGAATCCACTTAGGCAAGATGGGAATATCTGCAAACATAGCCACTGAAGTCGCTTGCTCTATAGAGCTCAGCTCACAGAGAGACAGAGAGTTTTAAATGGCTGAAGCCAAATAAACACCAAGGCAAGGGAGTGATGCTAAGCTTTCCTTTGGACATCGACTCCCTCTTTTGTTTATAAAACTGCCAACTGACAAACTCCTAGCGAAGCCATATTTTTTTTTACATCTTTTAATTACTCAGCGTTCCCTCATGAAATGTCAGAGCCCCGTGGCAGAAAGGGGCACGTTTGGTTGGCGATCAGGGAAAAAAACGTGTGAAGTGAGGAGGGTGCTGGAAAAGTCTGGCCCGAAGCGGGTGCCAA
This sequence comes from Bos indicus, assembly GCF_029378745.1. NCBI lineage: Eukaryota > Metazoa > Chordata > Mammalia > Artiodactyla > Bovidae > Bos > Bos indicus. The sequence goes on along the minus strand of NC_091771.1, from coordinate 84,170,654 downwards.
AAGCCAATTGTGAGATAAGGGAGCAAATGTGATGTAAACAGGAAAGAGAAGATGGAATTTTGATATAAAGTCAAACACGTAATTTGTGGATTGTCTCCTGCGAACCCACACATTTACATTTGGAGCTTTCCAGGCTTCAGTGAATGATGCCAATCTTTTCTTTTCTGCACATCATCTGGCCACCCAATTTTAAAGACTTTTTATGGAAATCAAATGAATATTTAAAGCCACAGAGGCCTGGGAAGTTTTCCTGTACCCCTGACTTCTTTCCTGTTACATTATGGCTTATCATTATTCAATTAATTTTCCTTTTAGTTAGCAGAAAAGACTTTAGAAGAAATGTAATGGCAAATAACATAATGGACCTGCAGCTTTATTAAAGAATCTGTACAGAAGATCCTGGCTATTTAGAAAACGTATATGAACACTTTATATATAAATTTTACTTTGTAAATCACCAAATGTGTTGAGAACATTATGGCATTTAATTTATTTCCTAGGGACTTCTCCGGTGGTCCAGTGGTTAAGACTCTGTGCTTCCGATGCAGGGGGCATGGGTTTAACCCCTGGTCAGGGAACTAAGATCCCACAAGCTGTGAGAAGCAACCAAAAAAAAAAAAATGTGCATCCTAAATGCAGTAAAATGTGATTAAAGTTTCAAAACGAGGCCTTTATACACTGGGTGATTTTATAAGTACAAGTTGAGATGGTGCTTGATTAAATCTAAATGTCTGTTTTCCACCCCCAAAGCAGTGCTTTCACAGAACATTTTACCTTTCCTTAACTTTCATCACCCAAACTAACAATTTATAATATTTTCACATGACCAAAAGAAAAATTATTGATACATGTGTCATTATCAAGAAGACCAACTTTAAGATCTATAGGATGAACTATAATGGGAAAGAATCTGAAAAAGAATTACACACACACACACACACGTAACTGAATCTCTATGTTGTACACTTGAAATTAACACAATATTGTAAATAAGATAAAAGATAAGATCTGAGATGGAGAGTCACTCCACTTATTGGTGATGTGACTGACTTCCACACATCATCTCACAGTACAAGAAATTCAGGCTCAGCCATTGACAAAATGACATATCATTGCACAAAATGAACCTTCACAGTGCATTTCTGAGAGAATGAAACAGTGAACATCCGGCAGTGTTAGCTGTCTATCCCACCTGAATTTAAACCAGGTACGGTAGAGCCCAGGCCTTTGATGTAAGGCTGAGTCTTCCACCCTCTCCGGCATCTCCCAGATTGAATTCCAAAAGTGTATATGTCTGTATCTCATCCAACACTGCCCGTGGCAAGAGATGTTCATTAGCTTGAGATTCTTGGTTTGTGAAGAAGGAACTTGATCTTGCTGCAAGATACAGAAGACATGGAGGAGCCAGCCCTGGGCTCCTGAATAACTGTCAAGTAGTAAATGAAGTTTTTTTTTTTTGGCTGTTCCATACAGCCACTCACTGGAATAATAGCTGTCTCCAGAATCAAGCGTTGTTGACTTTCTTCCAAACCTCAGGGTGGTTCTCGCCAGGTGATTTCTAAGGGCTGGTGGCTGGAGGGGCATGCCCACATGAAAAGGAGTTGGTGTTCCAAAGTGCCCATGCTTGTCTGATTTGTGCCATGTGAGCCTCATTGACTCCCACTGTCCTTCATGGCTTACAGATGCCATTCCAAAGCCATTTTCCCTGGAGGGTCCATAGTGTGGTCTAGTACCATTCCTACACAAATGGTCCTCAGAGTCTGGTGAATTATTTGTATCAGTATTACCTGGGAATATTTTGGTTTTAACTCAGAGAAAGAAGCTAGAGTAGGATGTTCCAACTTGTAATAGACGGTCTATTCCATGAGGATGTCGGCATGTCTGCTTTTTGCTGGTTACCATTGTCACCCCAGTACTGAGCACAGCGGCTGGCAGTACTGTGTTTGCTGAATAGACAAACTGTTGTAGTAATTTCCATCACATTACCCCCAAGTACCTCCAGACCCCAAAGAAAAGTTTCTAGACAAAGACCCAAGGAGAGAAAGTTACTTAAAAAGGGTATCAAAATTCTCCGTAATTCTTTTTCAGAGGAAAAACAGCTTGACCATGTTTTCATTCATTGAACACTTACGAAATTCTCTTTCATTCTTCTGGTGGTTCTAGAAATTCTACTATGGAGGCATTCATATATAAAATTCTTTGAAAAATCTTTATAGCAGAAGTGAACCTGGTAATTATCTGTAGCATCAGTATTTTACCAACTATCTTAATGTTCTAGGTGGATTTGGTAAGAACATCACTTGAGTATAAAAAGTGAAGTTGCATAACTTGTTGCAGATACAAAGATGTATTTTTGTTATATTTTCTTAATTAAAAGAGCATATATATTTTTAAACTCGTACTAAAATTATGAAAAAAATTATATTTTGAAGTATCTGTTAATCTTAGGATTTAAAATTGATAATAACTCATGGTTATAGTATCTTGCATTACCCATTCATAAAATTTATTTTCTGTTAATGCTACCAACTTAACATTTTTCCCCATGAACCACAAAGAAATAGTTTTTTGGAAAACTATAGTAAACTAGAGATTAATTAAAATTTTTAGGAATGGGCTTATAGATTTTCCATGATCGTGTTTTGGGGTGTTCTAACTGCATGGAGGAAGAAAAGTGTATTTCAGTTAAGACTGCCTGTCTGCAACCTTGGCGTTTCACTGAGTCTTTGCTGCAGGGAACTCAGGAGAAGGCACAAGACTCTTCTGCTTAATTTGTCTTTAAAGTCTGATTGTATCTGGCAACTGAAGACATGGAATAGTAATGCTTCCTCAGTTAAGAGAAACTTTCGGTGTTTGGATAATGAATACCCAGACAGAGTGCATTGAAAATGCAGGAGACTGGGAATTCACAGACCCCAGGTTGGATTTCACATCTTCTAATTATTTGGTTTGTCAGTTCAGGGAAATTACCTTAGTTCCCTAAACTCAATGTATTGATCTGGAAAACAAGGGCAATAAATTCTAGCATTCATGGTCGAAATGAGCAGTAAAGTAGCTAACACGCGTGAAAGTGACTAAGCTAGTGTTTGACCACACGACTCACCATTTGCAATTTTGTACACTTTGTGCCAAGGAGTGTAACAGTCATTTTATAGGTTACCACATTACAAGTGTGAATGTGAACACAAATATGCTCATGAGTTTCCCGTTTGTAGAGCACCTATCCATGTGCATGTGTGCACACACACACAGATACACACACACACACCCCTTTGCAACAAAGTGGTCACGGCACTAGAATTTTATAAGATGACTTAGAACTGTGGGAAGCAACTTCATGTAATAGTTAAGAACTTTGCAGACATTCACCAATAAGATGGGCTTCTGGTTCTGCTTATTTTCTGCATTATTTTGGGCAAGTTATTCAATGTTTTCCTGACACATTTTCTTCATAGGAGAGTCCATAACTTTCATCATAGTTTTATTGTGTGGAATAAAGGAGATACTTTATTAAAGCGCTGTTACACAGAATCTCTTGAAAAATATATTTAAGTCTGGAAAATAAGAGTCCCTTCTTGGATGAAATGATAATACCTGTGAACAAAGGGAAGGATCAGTGGTGAAAATCCAAATGGATTTTCAGCTTCAACTCTTTGACCTTGAGGTTGAAACTTAAACCTCCTTACCTACCTTTTGACATTTCCTAAATTTGTTAATACTAACAGTAATATTCTACGTCACAGGATACCTCTCTCCTAACTCAAGCTCTTTCAAACTTTGTCTGTGTGAACTTTGGAAAGAACAAGCTCTCTGAATTTGAAAGCTCTCTGAATAAATGGGAAGTATTAGTATCACATTTTATTAAAAGTTGCCTTGATGACTTATATTTTGTGTTTAATATAAATACTTTTTGGCTTCCCTGGTGGCTCATTGGTAAAGAACCCACCTGATCCTGCCAGGAGACAGGGTCAATTCCTGGGTCAGGAAGATCCCCTGGAGAAGGAAATGGCAACCCACACCAGTATTCTTGCCTGGAGAGTCCCATGGACAGAGGAGCCTGGAGGGCTACAGTCCATGGGGTTGCAGAAGTGTTGGATCCTAATTAGTAATTAAACAGCATCAATATTTTTCAAGTTATTGAATTGAATGATGTTGATTAAATTAATGAAGTCACCAAAAGGTGACTTAGCAGAGAAGGATTTTAATAATCAAGTAGATAGGATAACTATCCCAAGGATACCATAAGCCTTATCCATAGACACCAACGGGCTTAGGAACTAAGTTTCCATGGTGGGAGGGAAGGAGGTTGCCCTGGTCCCAGCCACGTGGAAATCCACTTACTAAGGCAGATTTGGCCACGGCCGTGGCTGAGTGCCCTAACTGCCAGCCGCAGAGACCAAGACTGAATCCCCAGTGTGGCACCACTGCTGAGACTCATCAGCCAGCTGCCCGGGGCAGGCTGATTAAACTGGACTTCTTGTGCACTGCCATGATACTCACACAGCATTGCTTCTGATGCAGAAACTCACATCCCAGCAAAAGAAGCGTGATAGTGGGCCCACGTCCATAGAACTCACCCGTCTTACCACAGCCTCCATCGTGCTGAAGCTTGTAGAATGGTGGGCTCAATTCCAGTACCAACTCAGGGCTATCTTGCAGAGTTGGGTCCCGCCAGAAGGCTGTATATGCTCAGAATAAGCATCTGCTATATAGGGCAAATGATTTTGTCAAACTGTCTTTACATTGTATGCTAAATAGAAAATCATTAAAATTGTCAATTTATTCTCACTTAGAATTGAACAAGTCCTTTTAATTTCAGTTTCAAAATGTATTCCTTCAAAACAGCATATATAAATTATATATAGAGAGAGTAAGGAAAAGCTTAAACAGATGGTTGTTTGGCAGAAAGTCATAAAACTTACATTGCACAATGAATTCTCAAAATTATAGTACTGTCAACATTTTTGTTTCTTTGGGGTAGATTCTAATGGGTTTGGGGGGATCTCTGCAGTTTTAAAAAATTAAACAGAAATAAAATTTAGAATAATTACATAGGAAGGCTGAGTTAACGTTACTCAATTTCTTTTTCTTCAGTTTATAGCCATTTTGCTGTAATTGTTTATTTTAAATCAACTGTTAAAACACAGAGATATATAGTGGGTATAGGTGCCCTGCTGAAAGCAAATTTAAGTGATCTCAAATATCTATGAACTGTTTCTTAAGATAGATTACTAGCTGAGTCAGTGCTTTTTAGAGTCACAGTTTTCTAATTAACATCCATGCAGAATGCAATATTTATTAAAAACAAGAACTATATGGATGCTAACTTGATGCTTAAGCATATATTATTAAATTCAAGGGAAACAATAAATCATTTAGAACTTAGATAAATAAAATATTTGGGGGAGGAGGATTATTTTAATCATGAGCTGGGAAAATATCCATGCCATACTGTGAAGCAGAATTAGAACAACTTCCTTGTCCTTTGAAATCAATGTCATTCTTCTTTGAGTGTAGAATGATAGACTCTGGTTTTTCCAAAATTAAAATAAAGCTTGTAGCTAATGTATTGTTTTCTTCTAGTGCACAGTGACTCTGTTATATGAATGCAAATACCTTTGCAGAGGGCTAGAAAATAGGTATTGGACTAACTATTAATATTTTCATAATATCTTTATTTAAAAGCATAAACTTTTTTTTTTCTTTTTTTAGAGGATTTTCCTATTTGGGAATTGTTATCCTAACTTCCTTTTCTGCTTATGTTAGCAAAAATACTGTAGTTGTGCTTCCACTCAAGGACCCTAAGATAAAAAGAAAGGTTATTTAAAGCTTAAGCCATTGAAAGGGAAAAAATGGAAAACAGATCAATGAAATGGAAATATATGGAAAGATTCAAAGAGTACAACTCATGGATTCAGTCTTCTTAGTACATCACTTGCTAGACTATTGAAACCTTGGATGGCAATACTAAACTTTTATCTTTACACCATGCACTACAGTTTCAACATTCTTGGTGGTAATGTATTATTGATAGTATTCAAAATTCATGGTGGTGGTTTTGAGACACATGATTTCATTTTGAATGTCAAGGCAGTAAGGCAGGAAGGTCTGCACACTTTGACTTTTGTAAAGGAAAATGTAGGGAGAGACTCTACATAACACAAAGTCTTGTGAAAAAATAGGGAGCAGCCTGGGAGGACTGGCAGACATAAAGAAGGAAAGCGACAGATACCTAGACGCAGCCAGATAATTTTATCACAAGTCAATACTGTATATCCTTTTTTCTTTCCAATTCACAAAAGGCGTCTGTACACTAATAACTCTACTATGAAATTATTATAGATGGATTATTATTTGAAGTTTGAGTATTTAGCATAGGTTCATTTATTCCTTCCTCCTTTAACTTTCACTTTGAGTTTTGAAAATATTTATGCATTCATAACATTTTCTTCAGTATGTTAATAAAAATCTCTCTCCACATTAAACATCTTACTTTTTATGAAGGTAAGCATAATGCATGCTTTATTTTTGAAGTCTTGAAAGCAGCAGTTACAATTTTACTATCCTGATTTTGTTGTTATTTGGCTACTAAGTCATGTCTGACTCTTTTGTGACCCCATGGACTGTAGTCCGCCAGGCTCCTGTGTGCATTGGATTCTTCAGGCAAGAATATTGGAGTGGGTTGCTATTTCCTTCCCCAGGGGATTTTCCTGACCTAGAGATTGAGCCCATGTCTCCTGCATTGCCAGGCGGATTCTCTACCACTGAGCCACCAGGGGAGCCCCTTAACATCCTGATACCTTGTTTTAACTCTGTAGATTTTTCCACTCTATTTATTTGAAAGAAAATCATTGTTTAATAAATGTGATTGATTATAGAATCTTATTGAGCAGGATCTTAAAAGCAGTTTTCAAAGTTTCTTCTGTTTCTTGCAGGAGATACATTTTGGTGAGAGCTATTTTCGCTGACTCTTTCAGGTTATTTATTCTGACTGTTTTTTCATAAGTCTAGTAACTCTTCTCTGTCATCTGGTTGTGCTGGGAATTGTATATCCTGCTGGGTTTCAACACTGGCTGCAGTTTGGCTCACCTGAGCATCTCTAACAGCATATTGTTAACCGAGTACCATCCCCAGACCAGTTGGACCAGATTCTCTAATGTCGTGGTCCTGACATTAATATTTAAAATGAAGATCTTTGCAAGGTATTTTAATGTACAGTCAGAATTGATAGTCACTGTTACAGGTAGTACTGAATTCAAGAAGACATAGATTGTGACTCCTACCCTCTGTGAGAGAGAAATGTTCACAAATTGGAAGGAAAAAAATAACAAAATCTGATAACACAGCTGACTCAGAGGGCTCAGACTAGTGGGAGATCACAAACACACTTTAAATAATAAAGCTTACTCCCAGTATAAATATCTACAACAAGAAAAGAAATGTACTCACTGCGGCTTGCACTCCCTAATGCATGGCTGGCTGTCTAGTGGGATCTCGGCCCAGACTTGGGTTTTATTTCAGGAAAGAATGGCTTCAAGCAGGACACAAGATGAAGCATGCAAATATCAACTATTTTAAGAATAGCACTTGCCATGTATACCCTATGACTTGATTTTTGGATTAATTCCATTTAATAATTTTCCATATACATTTCTATTAATTTAAGTCCCTGAATAACTATAAGGTCAAAGGTATATTTGGTATTTTTCTACTCTGTACATAGATGGATCAAGTACTTTAGAGGAAGATGTTTTATGAAATTAGAATTTAACTTTGTTATAATGTACTTACTATAATAATAAGAAACTCATAACTTTCTGCTTTCATTCATAAGCTAATCAGTGGCAGATTATATTATATTGACTTAATTTTTTATTGTATTCACCAGGTTTCTGGTGTCATAAGCACTGCCCTACAGGTATAAAAGGATATTTACATTAGATTTCTTTAAGATCCTTTTGGCTAAAAGTAAAAAATAATTTATGTATTTATATGGATATGGATGTGATCATTGCTATATTAGAATATTTATTTTTAATATTATAGATTTATATTTGAAGACTATACATGTGGATTTCATGATACTGAACACAGTGATTTTTCTTCTGTTCCTCTTAATTTCATAATTAAGGTCAGAGTCCTATGATACGCAAGAGTTCCCCTTTATACTAGACTTTTCTAAGTATATGTAAAATATACTATGAAGTTACAATAAATTTGCTTTGAAAATAGAAATTTTTGTGTTTCTTTTCTCAAACCAGTGTTTCAGATCAGATCAGATCAGTGGCTCAGTCGTGTCCGACTCTTTGCAACCCCATGAATTGCAGCACGCCAGGCCTCCCTGTCCGTCAGTGTGATATTTTATTTCAAATTTGTACCTTGAAATTGGCTCACTGATTTGTTAGACTTGAAAGAAATTATGGATATTCCAGCTTAAAATAGCTTAACTACTCTAGAATATAAATCTACGTTATATTTGCTGAAAAATGTTTCAATATTTTTAACAATGTTTTTATATGCTCAGTCATGTTCAACTCTTTGTGACTCTACTAACTGTAGTCCACCAGGCTCCTTTGTCCATGGGATTCTTCAGGCAAGAATGCTGGAGTGGGTTGCCATGCCCTTTTCCAGGGGATCTTCCCGACCCAGGGGTCGAACCTGCGATTCCTAAGTTGGAGGCAGATTCTTTACCCATTAAGCCTCTTGGGAAGCCCATTTTTAAACAATACTGTAAACTAAACATTTGCTACCAATGTGTTAACGTTTCTTTTCCCTTTCTGTCTTAGTTTACAACTACTACTCAATGTTTAACGGTTAATAGCCTTTTCAGAAATAAAGAGTGTTGGGGAAATAAAATCTTTGGGAAAATAATCTATTATGATGATTCTTTATATAGTGATTTGTAAAGCAGTTCGAACTAAATTGCATAAATTTGTGAAAGGACAATTACTTTATGAATTGTCATAGTTAACATAAAGCAAAAGATATCTTTTGATTTTTAGCAATGTCTTAAGATGTCTAGTCTTACATCTTAATCACTTTTGGTTAAACACTGTCAGACTTAAAATAGATGTTGAATCATAAAATAACTTTGTGTGCATGTTGCATTATTTCCATGTATTCACTTGAAAGAAAATATGAAAACCCTGCTGGGTTCAATCAACCTTCTGTAACATTCACACTTTGATTTTGTTAATGCATCTTGGTAAGTTGCACATCTAATACCCATTTGTAACACATCCAGCACTTCTGAATTGAACCTAAAGATCATTTTGTAGGACAGTAATATGTGAAGGGTAAAGCTCCTGCCAATAATGCAGAAACACCTTTCATGAAAAGAGAAAAACTGAAAAAAGAGAGAGACAGAGAACTTGTCACTGAAAGGGTAGGATGATAAGCACTTTAGACCATTAAGGTCTTGCTTTGTCTCAGCCTTACTCACTTACCAGGATGTTGTTCTTGTTGATCTGTTAACATCTATTATTCATACAGCTTGCTCATGCTGTTGCAAAGAACGTCAGTGGAATGCATGCTTATGTGACTGATATTTCAGATGATGTAAATAAACAATAAGACTCTCAGATCACATATGATCTCACTACTTTCCCTTTTTCCTCTTCATTTAGGTTGATTCTTCACTTGTTGCAAACTTTCCAAGATCTCTTTTCTTTTTTTTTTTTAATTTTAATTTTTTTTATTTTTGTGTGTGTGTTTATTTTTATTTATTTTTTAAATTTTATTTTTAAACTTTACAATATTGTATTAGTTTTGCCAAATATCGAAATGAATCTGCCACAAGTATACCTGTGTTCCCCATCCTGAACCCTCCTCCCTCCTCCCTCCCCATACCCTCCCTCTGGGTCGTCCCAGTGCACCAGCCCCAAGCATCCAATATCGTGCATCGAACCTGGACTGGCGACTCGTTTCATACATGATATTATACATGTTTCAATGCCATTCTCCCAAATCTCCCCTCCCTCTCCCTCTCCCACAGAGTCCATAAGACTGATCTATACATCAGTGTCTCTTTTGCTGTCTCGTACACAGGGTTATTGTTACCATCTTTCTAAATTCCATATATATGCGTTAGTATACTGTATTGGTGTTTTTCTTTCTGGCTTACTTCACTCTGTATAATAGGCTCCAGTTTCATCCACCTCATTTGAACTGATTCAAATGTTTTCTTTTTAATGTCTGAGTAATACTCCATTGTGTATATGTACCACAGCTTTCTTATCCATTCATCTGCTGATGGACATTTAGGTTGCTTCCATGTCCTGGCTATTATAAACAGTGCTGCGATGAACATTGGGGTACACGTGTCTCTTTCCCTTCTGGTTTCCTCAGTGTGTATGCCCAGCAGTGGGATTGCTGGATCATAAGGCAGTTCTATTTCCAGTTTGTTAACAAATCTCCACACTGTTCTCCATAGTGGCTGTACTAGTTTGCATTCCCACCAACAGTGTAAGAGAGTTCCCTTTTCTCCACACCCTCTCCAGCATTTATTGCTTGTAGACTTTTTGCACGCATGTTCAGTCACTAAGTTGTGTGAGACTCTTTACAACCCCCTGCACTGCAGACTGCCAGGCTCCTCTGTCCATGGGATTTTCCAGGCAAGAATACTGGAGTGGGTTGCTATTTCCTTCTCCAGGGGATCTTCCTAATTCAGGGATCGAACTGAAGTGTCCTGCATTAGCAGACTAACTCTTTTTTTTTTTTTTTTTAATTTTATTAGCAGACTAACTCTTGAACACTGAGCCACCTGGGGAGCCCCTTATTCATGTTATCTCAGGTCTATTTAGCTAAATAAATGTCCTGATGCCTTGTTCTGATTTCCTGAAATTCTCATGGGAGCATTGAGATTAAATATTAGTACATTTCTCACATTACTATTTTGGTACAAGTGAATTACATATGTGAACACAAATACTGAAGTTCATGCATCTATAACTTATGCACATGACTTCATAAGCAATATAAGGCATGGACTCCACTAAGTGACATGCTAGAAGAAAGAGAGGGCATTATACTCTAATTAAGGAAATCTGGACATACGTTTTATCTGCATATTCATACAAGATGGAGATAGCCAAATGGAATTGAATGGTCATCATGTCTGCTTTCCCTATTCCCGGCTCATGGATGGTTCTGATAGGGATGCACTGGTTGATCTGGGTTAGAAGTAGTGACAAGATGGCCTCATGCATCATGCATTGTCATGACTCAAGTTCAGAGAGGGAATCAGGTACCCAGGATGCACGCTGATTTGCTTCTGCTTCTTCAAAACCCAGAACACCCATGGTGATGCTGCCCTGTTGGGACTGCAGGTCCTTCCCCATTTGCCTCCCTGGTCATTATGTTGCCCTGGGCACACTCATGCTACCTCCTAACTTTCTCTCTCTCCCCTTTCCCCCATTTCAAATTTCAAAGAAGGATTTGAGAGAAGAACTCAGTCATTTCTAAAATGACTTACAAAATAGAAAGCATTCCTTTGACTTTTTCACAAACATTGATTTCCGATGGATAAGATATAAAAGAAGCAGTGATTTAACTCAGTATAACTCATAGTCATGCAGCAATTTGGGTGAGTTGATATTGATTTCAAAATGAATACGAAACAAACAGTTTTCAAGAATCCTCTAGTTTGGAGTCTGAGATATAAGATGAAAGGAGAAAATAAAGTAGAGAAGTCCACTATACAGTGAGTTTGTTTTGCCATGAAGGAAGTAAAATGGGATAGGATTTTGAAGAAGCAGGACATGGTAGCATGGATGTATCAGGAGGAATTTCATAGAGGTGGATCTTTCAAGATCAATGTTATCTCAGTAATTTGAAGTGTGATTTAAAAAAAAACAAACAAACCCATAAATACATTGATTATTAATAGTATACATCCCAAAGCATAAAGCCTAAAAATGTTTTACAGGAAGCATATCAATTTGTCTGGCAATCCTCTGGTGGCTCAGTGGTAAAGAATCTGTCTGCCAATGCAGGAGACTTGGGTTCAATTCCTGGATCAGGAAGATCCCCTGGAGAAAGAAATGGTAATTCACTCCAGTATTCTTTCCTGTGAAATCTCATCGACGGAGGAACCTGGTGGGCAAAAGTTCATGGAGTTGCAAAGTCGGATAGGACACAGCTTAGCAGTGGAGCAAATTATATCCTAGGCTAGGAATAGTTCACCCTAAATGAGTGGATTTGTAGGTATTCATATTTTTTAATTTTAAAGATAGAGTCATAATATTACCAGACTCCTATTAAAACATTTCAGAAACCAGAGATGCTCTTGAAAATGCCAAGAAACCCTGAGAATGTGAAGTATAATAAGATTATAAAAGCCCACACCAAGTCCAAAAGGTAAGCGCTAGTAAGAGATGGGTTATTGAGGAGGCAGGCAGCCTTTATAAAAAAAAAAAAAATCTGGAGCATTAATTGATTGAGAGCTCAGTCTGATACAATGGAGAACAGCAAAGGCCCTCAGTGTAAATGCCAGGGATGCCAACCTTTGGAGAACCCATGAGTCAAGGTAACGTATTACATCTACAACCTGTGTCCACTTCTTAAGAGGGACATTGACAAATGAAGATACATCCAGAAGAGAAGGTAAAGATGGGTGAGGAGAGCATGGCCTGTGAGCATCATTTGAAAGAGCTGAGTTTGATTTGAACGGGAGATAAATTGGTGGAGACAGATTGGCATGTGTGGAAGGAGCTATTTTCACAGCCTTTCAGGGCTGTTATATGAAAGAACATTTAGACTTTTCTTTGGCTCTTGATGGCAGAGGGAAATCTACCAGGTATAGACGTAAATGCGATACCTTGCCTCCCTTCCCAAGAATATTCTATCCATCCCTCTGTTGAAAGCACTGCTTTTTGATATGTTGCAAAATAGCACTTTCATCTGGTTTGCAAGTTTATATTATGTCCCCGCAAAGTGAAACAGACATGGTGCTATGGGTTCACTAGTTCATATATAAGAAATTAAGGCTTTGTTTGCTGTTCTGAAATATATTACAATAGCAGAAAACACAGTTTAGGGGTTTAAAGAACTGATACATGAAATGTGGCATTGAATGGAACTAACTTCACCTTGGACGCTCTCACAAAAGAGGTATTTGAAAGTATTCTTGCCTGGAGAATTCCGTGGACAGAGGAACCTGACGGGTTATAGTCCATGGGGTTGCAAAGGGCTGGATATGACTGAGTGACTAACACGCACACACACACACACACACACACACACACACACAGAAACAAAAGTTTTTTGAATAAACATCAAAAACAAGACATAATATTAGCATCAGAAGTAGGATGAGCAGCTCGGTATAAGCATTTTAATTACATTTTCTTGATAGATATCTGCTCCATGAATGGATATATGGAGAAATCATGAAATAGGCAGCTTATGTTCCGCACTTGCAGAGATTTCTAAATGGACAGCTTGGTGTAGTATAAGAAAAGGCCCAGTGATACTGGAAAGCATGGCCCTAGGTCTCAATTTCTCCCTGACATGGTCCCAAATCCTTTTTGTTAATGGCTTTACCCAGGTCCTATGCCACTGTGAAATGTCCCAGAGCCCACGTGGATGGAATGGAGATTTTTGATCTGCAAACTCAGGCTCCCAATGGGAGGCAGCTGGTCTGTAATAGGGAAGGAAAGTCTGGCTATTCAGGGTGTGGGCCTTGTTCTTATAATCGCAGCAATGTGCTGGCTTGGCATATCATCAAATATTCTTTTTGAACCTGTCTGATCACTTCCAGAGAGGGGAGGTTCTATTTTGTTATGGTTCATTGGCAGTCATTTAGAAAAATGCATGCATTTTAATGGAAGAGCCTCTCGTCCTGGGTGTTTTTGGTCATGTGTTGTAAAGGACCCACTAAATAGGGATGATGCTCAAGCTAGCTTTAATACTCTAGCAATTAAAAACAAAACAAAAAAAAAAAACAGAAAGAAATGGAGATTTTTGAAACAGAGGTTACATTTGAAATGATCCAGGGTTAAGAATCACATATAGAAGCAGATTAAGTTTTGAGAAAGATCAAAAGCTTGAGTCATATAAATCCTGTTTGCTGGAATCCCTGTTACTCCAGGGGTGAGTCATGTTCAGTGAACAGAATTCTCTTTCCTCATGACATTGTTTTATTCATCCCCTTACCCTGAAATCTGAAAATTCTCATGCATAAAATGTTTATAGACATTATAGTATATAACCTGTCTTTTTAGAGGCACTTGGCATAAGAAGGCCTACTAACATGAAAATTCCTATTTTCAGTCTTTAATGTTGAAAAATAAATATATTCACCTGCATAATATTTGACAGTTATTAAGGGAAGCTAGGGCAGTATTTATTCCTCAAGGGCTTCCCTGGTGGCTCAGATAGTAAAGAATCTGCCTGCAATGCAGGACACTTGGGTTTGATTCCTGGGTCGGGAAGATTCCCTGGAGAAAGGAATGGTAACCCACTCCAATATTCTTGTCTGGTTGCCTGAGAAACCTGATGGAAAGGAGAACCTGGCGGGCTGCAGTCCATGGGGTCTCAAAGAGTCAGGCACGACTCTTTTACTTTGAAATTAATGCTTTCACTTTGCAAGGTTCTGAAGTTGAGATTGAAAAAGACACTAATGCACATCCATCAAGTAAGCAGAATAGTGAGATATGGTGAAGGTGCCGAGACCATGTCTCCAATCTGGAAATCTCTCATGATCATTTCATCTTTTTTTTTTTTTTTTCATCCCTGGATTCAAATGTCTACTGCATTTAGGGATGTTCTCCTGTCATCATTTACAACTCAGAGTAGAATGCAAACTAATGTTTTTCCTCTTGAGCTTTGTGTTGGTTAGGATTACTTTCAGTTGCCTATAAAAGCAAATCGGTCCATAGTGCTTTGCATAAGTAGAGAGCCACTCTTTTTTTCTCATGTAAAAAGGAACACAAATGTAGGTCCTACAGGGTCTGTGCGACAGCTTGATGAAATTATCAAGGAACAATTGCAGCCAGTCAAGAGACTGATGAAGGAAATCAGAAATCTGGAGAGCTGAGCTATTTGTAATAGAGGTTGTCCTGGAGAAGAAGTCTTTGACTCTGTAGCTATATCAGCCTCCTAATATGTGTGCCTCCAACTATTCAGACTTTTCCACTTCATGCTCAACAGTCTAGACAGCACTGACTTTATCACATTGTAAAAAACCCAAACTTGACTCCATCTTCATGGAGCCATGGTAGAGAGCCCAGGGAAGGCTAAGCCTGTGTGTCTGGTCCCGCCCCACAAGCTCTCTAGTGAGGGCGGGGACTGAGGCCAGCCTGTGTCTAGTGAGAGTCCCTGTATGTGAATATGGGCCCAGGAGCCCTGGAATCCAGTGTTTCTCAGCATCTACCACCAGATCTATCACTGCATGGCCATGGGCAGGCCTTTTAACTAACTTCCTTTAGAATTCACTTTCTCAAGTTAAGCTGAAAATACTACTACTCACCATAACAATATATTTCTAAAGATCTAATAATGCAATATATAATACAAAATGGATCCTAAAGCTCATTTCTGAGTTTTGATCAAACAAGTCATTTTTTAAAATGTTTAATACAGAATTAAAGATTAAGGAACCAATGTCAACCCAAAGACTATTTGGGTACTTTTCTTAATGGCAACCCACTCCAGTATTCTTGCCTGGAAAATCCCATGGATGGAGGAGCCTGGTAGGCTACAGTCCATGGGGTCAAAAAGAGTCAGACACGACTGAGCAACTTCACTTCATTTCACTTGAATCACAATTAAAAACAGTTGCTGTTATTTGTAGAGTATCAATATTAACTTTAAAATGATAAAATTTGATATGTAGACAGATCATTTGACAGAGCGTTTTACATTTTCTTTGCAGTTTAACACATTTCTCAGTTTACAGGCCAGTGGGTATCCTTTTGGGGAAGCATTTTTATCTGCTAGCTTTCAAGAAAAACATCTAAATGTCTGCTATTAACTTTTCTCTCATGATACAGATAGAAAGTAGACATGTAAGTGACATTCTATGTCATCAACGTGTTTGGCTGTTTGGGGAGGTGGGGTTTCCCTGATCAATGCAAAGGCCTTCATGCTCTTGTCAAATTTATACAAAATGTTTATTATTGCCCATTTCTTCTGATAGAAATGATAGCAATTGAATTATTCCCCGTGTAATTTTGTGAGATTTCTAGGAGGAAAGTAGAAATTTCAAGGAATTCCGCAGTGTCTTCTGGGTCTCACAAGAGAAAACCATGGCGGAAGGCCTAGAAGCCCCCCATTATGATCAGCAGAGGTGCCCCCAAAATTCCTGGGCAGAACTGCATACCTCACTGGAGACCATGGAGAACGGAGCTGTCTTTAGCAAGAGGCTGAAGCATATGAACGTTTAACATGTTCTTGTGCAGTCACATATCTTAAGTTGAAAGACTTAAGTGTGGAGAACCCAGATCAGGAAAAGAAAGTGACAAGAAGCTTTATCTGCACAGCACGGCTGGTGAAAGATGGCATGCGGTGTTAGCTGACCTTGTGACCGAGTGCCAGGGCCTGGAGTCTGTCTGAGGTCTAAAGTACAGGTATTAAAAACACTTAAAGCATAAAGATGCCAATATGAATGATTAAAAAAAAATTAAAAGGAGGGATGCTGCAGAATCCATAACCTAAATGTAATCTTGAATTGCCATAGAATTATTGACCTAAACACTAAAACCAGCTCTTAGAAATGACTTACATGCTAAGTAGCATTTATCCAGGAAGGCCATATGCTGTAGATACAGCCTGTAAAATGCAGAGTTAAGGTTCAAATTAGAAGTCAATATCTTAATCCATCAGCATTGTGAACAGATTTGATAAGATCCCTTTTTGTCTCTTTTATCTCTTTCTTCTTTTGGAAATTAAGTTGATCATAGACTCAGCAAGTAAAATAATAGCTTTATGCCACAGGAATAGAAATCATGTCAAATTTCATTCATCTTACTTTTTTTTTTTTTTGTCATCTCCACAAGTGAGGCAGGTTGGCAAATAATTTGAATGAGCTGCTATGACTTTTATTTATTATTAAAATTTATTACACTTTTCCCCCAAATACAAACGGCGTTTAAACTTGATAGCTCTTATCTTAAATCTGTTACGGTCATTCCAAGTTCTGCTTTGCTAAATTACCCTTTTCTTTACTCTCTTATCCATAAAGTCCTCGTCTAGACCCTGGCTAACTAATATATTTAGATTAATGAAATGTCTTTCTCATAGTGCTCTGACTTTCTGCTTCCAGCCTTTCTGACTTTCAGCTAATCCTGCTCTTAAGCATGATACAATCCAGAAGGGATAAATGATCACAAAGACTCAGTTTTATTCCTCAGTTCTTAGCCTGACTTGATTCCAAGTACCTCCATGCCCTTGCCTTATTTCTGGCTGAAATATTCCATTAAAAAAAATCTTCTTCATTCATTCCTCATTCTTTCTTCACAATCCCATTTGATTTGATCTCCATACATAGAATTGTTCTTAACCGCTCGTGTATTTTGCGCCCCTCATGCCGTGACACTCACCACCAGATACCTACAGGATAATTTACTCATTGAAGAGTGTTTGATGAGTTCATGTGGCGTCTTTGCCAAGGATTTTGCTGCACTGGCCTCTTGTTGCAAATTTTGTCTGTACAGCTTCACACTTCCTGTGGAGTCACATTTCCATATGCTTGTGAAATCTACAAAGGCTGTTCTATTTCCTCTCTGGATCTCTTAACCCCAGACTAACTTCTCACTTTTCCTGGAATCTTCGACCATGTGAATCTAGAAGATGAACCTCATAGCACCTATATATGTGCTCAGCAGTTAACAAACAACAGCTTACTCACATCTCCTCCATTCTAAGAATTTGTCAGTTCAGTTCAGTTGCTAAGAGGTGTCCAACTCTTTGCAACCCCATGGACTATGGCACACCAGGCTTCCCTGTCTTTCACCATCTCCTGGACTTTGTTCAAACTTATGTCCATTGAGTCTATGATGCCATCCAACCATTTCATCCTCTGTCGTCCCCTTCTCTTCCTGCCTTCAATCTTTCCCAGGAACAGGGTCTTTTTCATTGAGTCAGCTCTTCACATCAGGTGGCCAAAGTATTGGAGTTTCAGCTTCAGAATCAGTACTTCCAATAAATAGTCAGGGTTGATTTCTTTTAGGACTGACAAGAATTTAGTAGAAACTTTTTCCATGCAAGCCCACGAAGAGTTTTAAAACAGTGTTAAGTAATTCTCCAAAGATCGTGACTGAGTACTTAGAATCCTAATACTAGTATGAGCTTTATAACCTTGAGAAATTTCTTGTCTGTAAGATGCCACAAATAAACTTGTATCTCGCACTGCTGTTTTGAATATGAATTAAAATAATGAACATAAACTGCAGAGCACTGCCTGGCACATTGTGGAATCTCCATGGATGGCTTTAAGAGTCCTTTAAAGTGCAATTATTACTTACAGTTTAAATTAATGGTACATAGAGGTAGCGTGATAAGGCAGAATTTGTGAGCTGAAGATTTGTCTTTGGTAATTTCTGGAAACAGAAGTTTGAGTAACCCTTTTAACCTCAGTTGTAAATGCAGGTGTTGATGAGTTTATCACAGAATTCTTTGTGACAATGAAGTGATTTCTTGAATATGGAAATGCTTCAGTAGCTGGTAGACTTTATGGAAAAACTGTTACTGAAATATGAAGTCGTTACTGATCTTTTAACACATATATGAATTTTATGAATAAGTTTTACTCAATTATAGTTTAAGTTCAGTCATAGATGTAGAAATTGCCACTACTAATAAAAGTAAAAAAAGAAAAAATACCGAAAAGCAGTTAGAAGTCCTCTGAATTTTATAAGATCTTTTGTATCTTTTCTTTTTTTCAGTTCTTTGGAAATTTCACTGCATTGGACTATATGATACAGGTAACTGTTAATTATAGTGAAGTTTTAGTTGTTTAACATGCTTTATGATTCTGTGAGGCATTATAAAACCATTTCTCACTTTTGAACTTATTGATAAAATGGCTTTAGAAGGTGATTCTTTTCTATTCTGATAACACCAAAAAAAAATCTAAGTACTGTTTGTGTCATATTTTGACAAGCCTAAAAACATAATCAAAACTAACAAGATTCTCTCAGTATCACTAAGCTAAGTTTTCTCTGACATTTGTAAACATGTTTGCTTGATTCTCGTTTTTAGTTCTGGCAACAGAAAGCTGCTAAACGTCATCTAAGTTCACCATTGTTTATGGCTTTATAGGTAAAACAGAACAAAATAGAAAGTATTTATCTGGCTATTTAATTACTGAGAGCATGCATCAAGGAATTTTTCAAGTGGATATTTTATAGTCTTTGATTCTTTAAGAATGCGTAACTCTGAAGAGATGGAAAATTGTTTGCTAGAGTGGGCAACAGAGTGGGCAACGTGGGCTGTGGGGTGGGTTGGCAATGTCACCCCTTCTCTCCAGCACCCTCTTCAAAGACAAGTTGTTTTGGGTCCTAACAGGTGACCACAGTGAGATAACCTCTGACTTGCTGTTCATGTACAATCCGTGGCCATCTGGAGTATAGATATGCATAGGTGGTTAATATCTATTTTGGTAAATTTGAAAAGAAATTGTGTGTGTGTGTTTGGGTACTATATATCTTACCCAGATCATGGGAATTAATAGATATATCCAAATAGAAACAAATCATTAACAAATGGGAAAAATTCTATGAGTATCAGGTTTAGGTCCAGAATTGACACTTTCAGGGCTCTTTCTATTCTTATTTAGTAATCACAATAATGATTGTATCGTTAATAATAGCTAGCGTTCGTTGAGGACATTTTTAATCACGACTCTTCTGAGTGATCTCTGCCCACAATCTTAAGCTTCACAATCATCCAAGTAGGTAGATGCTAGATAACTTTTTTCCTATTCAATGATGAGGACATCGACACACAGAGAAGTTAAATAAACAATTCACGGAGAGTTTGCCCTGAAATCACTTTGAACAAAATATGACCACTATCAAGTGCCAAGTGCTTTAAATTCTATTATACTATCAGTTTTCTTGTTTACCTTAAGTTACTCTTGATTTTATGAGTGTGCCTTTAAAGAAAAACAAATTTGGGGGATTCCCTGATGGTCCAGTGGTTAGGACTCCTCACTTCTCTTGCAGGGGACAGGCATTCAATCTCTGGCCAGGAAGCTAAGATTCCACAAGCCATGTGGTATGGACAAAATATATATATATATATATATTAATTAATTCATTAATTAATAGACTAATGTTTGGAAGGGCTGATGGATTCAGTCATTAATTTAGTGCTCAATGATTAATTGATCATAAAAGATATCCCTTGAGAAGCTCAGAACACTGAATGCCTGGAAGAGGCAGAGAGAATTGTAAGAGATGACATGGCTGGGATGAGCCAATAAGCTCCAATGCTATATTCACTTATTTCCTACATGTGGTATATTTATGATCTTTCCAGATTAAAGGGAAAAGTCAAATTAGTACAGATGAAGAAGCCATTCATGCATGGAGGTGTTGTACTGGGAACAGTGCATGGGCTCAAGCTGTCTGGGTTCAACATGCTATTTACAAAGTACAGCCATGTTAGGAAAACTTACAGTATCTCCACTTATAAATTAGCCTTGAACTTCTCCTAGTTGGGACTTTACTAATAATTTTTGGAGACAAAATGATAAGTGGAGAGGGATGCACATCTCAAAGCATCCAATTCCCTCCCCCCAAAAAAAATTTGAAAAATTGAAATTTTGTGTCCATGTGTTTATGCTTTGGTAGAATAGGCATATAGTGAGAAAAATTTGGATTTTCAATTTGAATCTTTCATTCCAGCTTTTGAGCTTGTTTCTCAGGGGACTAGTCACAGTCAGATCTTTAAATTATAGAAGTCAGCTCCTCATGCTTTATTTTTGGGGTAATAATTCTTGTGGACATATGGAAAATAATTTTCTGAGTCATAGAAGTCAATATCTGATAAAATGGATTTAGCAGAAACTTTCCAAATATTCACCTTTTTGGCTAAGGCTAAACCCAGAGTGTTTAAAGCCCAAAATGAGAATTTTTTTTTTTTTTAGAAAGTTATGAATGAATGGATACTAGTTTATTATGGAAATACAATTGTAACCAAGCACTATAATGTGTCTAGACACAGAGAGCTTGGTTGGTTGCCAAAAATGAAGTGTTCTAGCTTTAAGAGAAATCCTCATGGAAAGAGCACATGATGTTACGTGGTGAGAATTCTACCAAAGTCCCATATGTGTGCCTGGCACCATCAGGAAGACTCTGTGCACATGAGTTTGAGGAAACTCTGGGAGAGGGTGAAGGACAGGAAAGCCTGGTGTGCTGCAGTCCATGGGGCCGCACAGAGTCAGACACAACTGAGCAGCTCATCAACAACTACCCCCTTTAGGATGGGATTGGAGGGACCAAGAGCTGAAATACTACTCATCAGACATAAGCATAGGTCTCAGAGAGAAAAATAATGTCTAAAGAAGAACAATTTTAAGAAGCTAAGATTACTGTCATTTTTCTATTTGAGTAGTATTTCATGTAAGGGTATTTGAGAAAGCTATGTGATGATTCGGGGATAATCAAGTAATTGATCAATGTAGCAGTTCATTTTCTATCCCTGATACATTTGGTGGTGGTTGTGGGGGTCGGGGGGAGTTCTATTGCATTTCTCTGGATTCTTAAAGCTTTGAGGGTAAAACCAAAGTAGACTGCTCTCTTAAGGCCACAGACATGGCAAGGGGCATATAGAAGTTCCTTATGATCTAGAATAGAAGTTGAGTATTATTAAGGATGTTGTCTCTGATGGGAAAAGAAAACCACAAATTAATGTGTACCTTCAAAATTTCTCATGCCCCTAATCAAGTTCTGATTAATTTTGAGAGCATCAATAAGGTATATTTTGGAGTTTGATTTCCTGGTAGTATGTTCTCGGAGGTTGCAAACTGTGTGTGTGTGTGTGTGTGTGTGTGTGTGTGTGTGTGTGTGTATGTGTGTATGTGATATCCATCTCATTGACTTCCAAGCACCACTTATTTTTACAAATCACTTTATAAGACCTGAAAGAAGAATTATTCTCCAGCATTCGTCAAAGCACTTCCAACTCTGTGTCTCCCGAGTCAAATGGAGCTGTCTTCATCATTTTTACATATAGACCTCCTCAAACACTAAAACGAATGAAAATCACCTAATTATAAATTCACTGTTAATATAGCCTTAGAGCTGAGAACGTTTCACTCCAGCAGTTAATTTAGTCCGTGGTAAATTCTCACTGTTATCTAATGTCATTTATCACCTGCTGTTTTGTCTTCCTGAGAGCATCCTGCCTGCCCCTCACTGTCTACTGTACATGGACCTTCTGTGACTTTAATGTGCTCGGGACAAAGGCCCCAAAGTGCTTCTATCAGAGGGTTTTGGCAACTTGCCTTCGATATATTCAAGCCATTTTGCTGCCTGTCACTCAGGGCTGTACAAATTGAACTCAGAGGAGAGGTAAAAGGGGTCTAGGAGGCATTTTTTTTTCTGGGAAGAATATGCTAATAAAGCGTCATCAGCAGGAAGCAGGCTGTGGCTGAAAGAGTTTTGTCAACTCTGAATTAATTTTGTGTGTTAAGAAGCACGGGGGTGCTTCTAGAGCCGGTCTGTGGTAATTAATCCTTCCTGTTTCTGGAAGAACAGAACTGTAATAAATGCAGCCCAGATTTAACAGATGTGTGCACACAATGTCTGCTTTATGAGGAGTAAAACAAAATGATGGGTACAGAACAAAAAAATATTGATTTAAAAAACTCAAACAGTATGGAAAGCACAGAGCTTGGAATTCCCAGAGTTTATGCAAATATAGTATTCCTTTAAATGTTCACAGACAACGTGGTTTTCAAAACATCTGTCCACGGAGTTGGACGCTGTGAAGAGAATGAAAAAGACAGATGTTTCTTGTTCCTTAGAAAATTGAGTAAAATAAAAAAAAATGCATGCAGACGTAAGCTATGGGATGGAGTTGGCTATACCTAGGTGTGGTTGGATTTAGACCCAAATAATCAAATGATGACCTCATTCTGGGATAAAACTCTCATAATCTTCTTCCTCATTTTTCCCCCAAAATGCTTTTTGAGGAAAAAAATTCAAATTTCACTATCTGTAACTATGAACCCAGGGCTTGTGTGGCAATTTGAACGTTGTCATGAACAGGAGAGTTTGCCTTTCAAAACTGGGCATGCAAATTCCACTGCCAATGCTGATACTTGATATATTCAGATACAAAGTTCATTTAAAGATGAGGAAGGGCAGGTCGACACAGCATTCATTAAAACAAATCTATATTGAAAAAAAGCATTTTCAGTTCAGAGGTACCAAAGCAAAGCAGTCTGGCCCATTAGGTCTTTCTCCCTCTTTCTTGCCTCTTTCTTTCTTATTATCTCATTAAGCTTCCTTGCCAAATGGCTGGGAGGCAGGAATTTGACACGGTTAAGTTAAAGTAGACTAATAGAGAAAATTCCCAGCCAGGAGCAATCATTCTGATAAGGCATGCCTTCAACAGGTTTTTACATGCCTTTTTCTTCTATCATGAAGATATCTTAAGTGTATATTTAGAGAGTCAAAATCAAAATTTTAGGGCATGTAGTAAGACCCAGCTCTCTCTTCGTCTGGCCTATATCTTCTTATGAGTGCAAATGCTAAAAACACTTTAGCTCACTTTTAATGAATCACATCACTTCATGCAAACTGGAAGTTCCTTTAGGTTTTGGCACTATTACCATTTAAAACTGGTTTAAAAAGTCAATTTTGGTTAACTCGCTAGATTTCACATCAATTTCATGTAGGAGCCTTCTATTAATACTCCAGAAAATTGCAGCTTTACCATAGTGGGGTTTTGCCAGGTTATTTAGTATGTTATGTGAAAGGTCTTTGATTAGCTGTCTTTTCATTATTTAGGGTGCATATCAAAGTCAATCGTTTAATTCTTCTTCAAAGCTGCTGCAATATTTGGTGAAACAAGAGGCTAGAAGTGACCTTTGATCTTCATGGAAAGAGTAATACAGCTGAAGAAACCTATTCATTTCATATGCATATTCTTTTCAGAATCTGGTTGATGAAGGCATTCATGGAGAGCATACGTTTCACATCAGGAGTTATCTATAGCTGATCATGGTCTAAATGAGGATGCAAACGACTTCCAGAGTCAATTCATAAACCATTTCTTTTTTTTTTTTTTTCAAATTAGATATTAGATCACTGAAATAAAATGAAGTTCCATTTACTGCATGTAAATAATAGATTTTGATAGCTGCAAAATTTTTGTTTTAAAGAATCCAAATCTCTCAGTTAAATGCCTGTCTACAAAAGCAACGTTTGCACTTTGCTACAGTCTAAAAATGCGACATTACTCTTGAAAGCTCAGTTTATCCATTCAGTAAGCACATTTTGAAGTTCTACTTTGTGCTTAAAGAAATAGCTTGAGAGATCTAGGTGCTACAAAAACAAACAGAAGCGGTGCCTGCCCTTGAGGAAGCCACGGACTATTCTGCCCCCTTTGTATATTTTACATTTCATTTATAAAATATATTAAGAGAATTCAAGGCCCAGGAAAAATGATTCAGAGTCTACCAGCAGACAGGACAGGACTGATGGAGAATTGTTCCAAATGGAAGGAACAACATATACGAAAGACCTGAAAAATCATGGTTTCTCAAATTAATTTAAAGATGTGCTTTGCCACGAACTCAGAGTCTGCAGATCTTCATCCAAAGCTCACTCCTTACTTTGTGCAAAAGTGAAAGTGAAAGACTCTCAATCATGTCCAGCTGTTTGTCACCCCATGGACTGTAGTCCGCCAAGCTCCTCTGTCCATGGGATTTCCCAGGCAAGAATACTGGAGTGGGTAGCTGTTTCCTCCTCCAAGGGATCTTCCTGACTCAGAGATGGAACCCTGGCCTCCTGCACTGCAGGCAGATTCTTAACCATCTGAACCACCAGGGAGGTCTGACTTAGTGCCAAGAATTCCACAAATCAGAAGTAAATGCCCTAGAGTTCTCCCTGCACAGAACAAGGATGCTAATCACAAGGCCTGTTTTGGACCAGCATGGTGCCAGATGGAACCATGGACCCATGCATCTCGAAAGTCCCCAAGAAACTTGAAAATACAGTCTAATAGTGGAGAAGTATGTGAGTACAAGGTCATACAGGAAAAAACAAAATTAAAGCCTTCCATATTCTTGGGATCTGCTCTGTGATTTGCTTAAAAACTTCTGTGGGTTTGGGAGAAGATGGGCCAGGTTTTTCCTGAATCAGCACTAAACCGTCTACTCACTAGTACTCAGGTCAGGAAGCAACAGTTAGAACTGAACATGGAGCAAGGGACTGGTTCAAAATTGGGAAAGGAGTATGACAAGGCTGTATATTGTCACCCTGCTTATTTAACTTATATGCAGAGTATATCATCCAAAATGTCAGGCTAGAAAAATCACAAGCTGGAATCAAGATTGCTGGGAGAAATATCAGTAAGCTCAGATATGCGGGTGATATCATTCTAATGGCAGAAAGTGAAGAGGAACTAAAGAGCCTCTTGATGAGAGTGAAAGAGGAAAGTGAAAAAGCTGGCTTAAAATTCAACATTCAAAAAACGAAGATCATGCCATCTGGGCCCATCACTTCATGGCAAATAGAAGGAGAAAAAGTAGAAATGGTGAGAGATTTTATTTTCTTGCACTCCAAAATCACTGTGGACAGTGACTGCAGGCATGGAATTAAAAGATACTTGCTCCTGAGAAGAAAAACTATGGCAAATAGAGATAGCATATTAAAAAGCAGAGACATCACTTTGTTGACAAATGTCCATATAGTGTAAGCTATAGTTTTTCTAGTAGTCATATATAGATATATGGATGTGACAGTTGGACCATAAAGAAGGCTGAGTGCTAAGGAATTGATGTTTTTAAACTGTAGTGCTGGAAAAGATTCTTAAGAGTCCCTTGGTCTGCCTGGAGATCAAACCAGTCAATCCTAAAGGAAATCAACCCTAAATATTCATTGGAAGGACTGAAGCTGAAGCTCCAGTACTTTGGCCACTTGATGTGAAGAACTGACTCATTGGGATAGATTCTGATGCTGGGAAAGATAGAAGGCAAGAAGAGAAAGGGGTGGCAGAGGATGAAATGATTGGATAGCATCACTAACTCAATGGACCTGAGTTTGAGGCAACTCCGGGAGATAGTGAAGGACAGGGAAGCTTGGTGTGCTGCAATCCATGGGGTCACAAAGAGTCGGGCCTGACTTAATGATTGAACAACAAGAACATTCACCAATAAGTATTCACACCCAGGATGTGGAAACTTAGTTGGAGAGTAATGTCATTATTGTATTTTTTTTTTTCTTCAAACCACAGTATGAATTGATGAATTGATATCACACCTGGGAGGTGCCAGGGCCTCACCTCTAGAAATTCTGATTTTTTTCTTTGGGAGAGATTGTTTGAGAAGTGGTTAATGAAAAACTTAGTGAGTGCTCTGTAAATGTAGCTATGATTATTGTGATTATCAGCATTAACAATTCCTGATGCTAACTTTGATGCAACTGGTGTTCAAGAATCACTCTCTTGCAGAAAGAAAAAAAAAGAAGAAGCATGGCCCTGTGAATTCTTTTGAATTCATATATGAGCATGAGAAAGGATAACTCCCAAAGTCACGGCTGAAGGCAGTGTTTGTTGCTGCTTGATTGTTAAATGTGAGGATATTACAGCCTCTTCAAGCCATTCCCAAGAGTCTAAGGCAAACCTAATGGAATCACACATCTCCAAATTTTTCTGACATTTTCAAGTTTAAGGATAACAATTATGTTCATCTTATCCTTGCTTCACTGATGATATTTGGGGATTGAAGACAGGGTGGGAGGGTGAAAAAGTCTAGAGCTAAACATATTCAGAACTGAGCAGAAGTTTAAAACTTGACACCACATGCGCCATCCTCTAACCCGTACCTACTCAGTATTTATCCGCCTCCCACAAGTTCAGAGATTATAGTTGGCTTGTGCCACCTCCCCCTCTCAGTGTTGTTACTGACATTTCAACTGATACCGCCTAGAACATAAAACTGAAACAGCTCTGGGTTTTCCAAATGGCTGGTACAAATCTGTGTCTAAAAACCCTGCTAATTCTTACATCGTCTTCAGCTCGTGATGAACGGTGTCATGTGAAACCTCCAAAATGTTTAAAGATGGAGACAGAAGATGTCCTGTCCAAGTTGTTATCAGTCAAGCAATAACAATATGGTTATTAAACCTCACAGGACATTGGAGAGGAAAACTAAAGGAGTCAGTAAATCTGTCAGACGGTCATTATCCTGGTCTTCTGCTTAGGAGTGACCTCGGATCCCAACGTGGCGCTGCTAGAATATCCCTGGGCGATTGCATAAAATAACGGTGGTAATGAGGTGTTTAGAAACGTGCTTATCTCTCTTCACCCATCGTCCTGGGATAACGTGCACTGAATGGAAAAGGGATCTTGGAGAGGTTAACATTTCCCAGATACAAAGTTAGCCAGGGCATCAGAAGGGTCTGTTTGGAGAAGTAGGCACAATGTGATCCCACGTAGAAGCGGACCTGCCGCTCTACCCGTTTGCTTCCCCAGTCCCCACACGTGGACTCCAGCCCACTCTGCTCGGGACACATCAGCGTGTCAGGGCCACTGAGTCACCTGTGCGGTGGGGTGTGCTGGGTAATGAAGGTTTACAACTGCAGTTGTTTTTGTATCTTGGCTTTTTAACCTTACGCTTGTGGGGGTAGCCATCTTTAAAACATCTGGGTGCCTAGCTGAAACAATAGCAGAGCTTCTGCAGTAATCTTGTGTAATTTCTGGTGAATAGTAGGGTACATTTAAACAGTCCTAATGGAGTGAACAATACTGTTTTAAAGGGCTTTGATCATTACTTATCTCAGCTGATTATAGGAATCTTGTTGGAAGCGTTCAAAGGATTTTTAATTTTGAATCTCTTTATGTCTTCAACCTAGTGATGACACTAATTTCCCCCATTGCCTGTGAAAGGAAGTCTAGATTTGTCCTCAGACGTTTTATTGTTCCCTGTGTCATGTCTTTTGTGTATGCAGATGGGGTGCTTAATTCCAAGGCCTTTGCCACATTAAAAAAATAATTTAAATAACTAGATGTGGTAAAGACACCCGAAGTGTTTCTGCTTAAGGAGAAAAATATCACCAATACAAATATATAGTCAATTTTTGTTTCTTTTAAACAAAAATGAAGCTACTGTTTACCACATGTACAAATGATATCTCTCTCCTGGAATTCATAAGATTTTCTGAATTAATCACCTTTTTCCTTTTCCTTTTCTTTGATATTCACTAAGAAGAGAAAAAGAAATGTTCATTTAATAAATTTGAAGTCGGTAGAAAGTGCTGTAAGAGGAGACAGTGCATTTACACCCCAGCATCCATACCTGGCAGGACAGAGCAATTGTAGAGAAGCCTCAGAAGAAAATGAAGCATTTGTGTGTGCTGTAATTGTTGCAAAATAAAAGTAACTAATTAAAGGTCTTACATAAGTTAGTTTTCTTTAACCATGAAGACTTGCCTCTGTAACATTTAAGCAGGTGGCTACAATTTGTTAAAATTGTGAGCTTTCTGAGGCATTTGTTTAATGACAATTGTGTGACCAGATGGCCTATTTTAATAGAACATTTGATTACCTGGGCGTAGCAACATTTGTTACTCTTTCTGCTGCTGAGTGTCCAAACTCACCCCCTTCACCTGGCAGCGCTGCTCACTTGTTGGGGGAACATCTTTCCAATAAACCAATTCATTTAGTTGAGTCAGTGAGATTCTACTTTGGGGTATTTATGATGTCAAAAGTACCACTCTACAGGAAACTGAGCTTTAGAAAGGATTTCTTTCTATCAGATAGCTGTTTTGCAACTGCATTTTTCAAGGTATTACTTGTAAAACAAATTAGTAAAGTGGAACATAATGAAAATTTGGAAGTGTTTAAAAATACCCTCCAAATGTTCTGTTAACTCCAGACAAATCTGGATAACAGCACTGCCATTGATCATCTTGGTTTAGAATGGCAATTACAGAGAAGCTGAGGAACCAGGCTGGAGCATCCAGGAAAGCCACGTTCAGGTCTAAGAGTTGGAGATGAACTGTCTTTATTTCTAGAAATGTGACCAGCATCATCAGATCATCTGCCTTGTTGGAAATGCAGACTCTTGGATTCTACTCTGCATGTGCAGAATCCATAGGTCAGTTTAACAAGATGCCTGGTTATTTGTGTACATGACAGTTTGAAATGATGGTGTGGATCAAGTTATCTTGTTGTTCAGTCACTCAGCTGTGTCTGACTCCTTGCGACCCCATGAACTGCAGCACGCCAGGCTTCCCCGTCCTTCACCATCTCCCATCTCAAACTCATGTCCATTGAGTCGATGATATGTGGTCTACATCACCTGATAACACCTAGCCAAAGCTGTGGTCCCCAAGCCAGCCTGAAATTGTGTATTTGAATCTTAACTCTAAAATTAAAAATTGAATCTGTAATTTATAGAGTTTTTTTTTTTCCTGGATACATATAAGTGCTTCAAATTCTTTAATATCCAAATTCTATAGCATTGGCTAACTAAGAGTTACAGGTCTAGAAAGGAAAAGAAAAAAGTATGATGTGGCTTTAGATGAAGTAGCTGAGACATTTCCTTCATGTTTGACCAGATATTTCTTTCAAAACATCAAGATTTTTCTCTCGCCACTGACTGGAGTCTCAAGCAGAGAGATTTTAGTGCAAATATGGATGACGACCCAAAATAATTTCCACCATTTGTGGTGCTCTCAGAGGTCAGATGTCTATTGATCAAGACTGACCCCAGGAAATTGGTGGTTATTTTTATCTTGCGGCAAAGACAAAAAACATCACTTTAAAGTTTCCAAAATACAAATGACCTTCTTCTTTTCAGAGTGCTTGGATAGGTTGGGAAAAAAGTAATTTGAAGAGTTTTTTGGGATCATGTTGAATAATATATAATGCTTTCCTGCATTTACATGAAAATAACAAAGCCATTAACTAAGATCCTAAATTCGCAGGAGCAATCATTTAAGAAAGCATATTCTAGAGATTTCTCCCTATATAAAGGTAAAAAATTTGCTTTAAGATAGGTCTCTTTGCCAGTTCTCTATTCCTAGCCAATACTGACTGATTTGGAAAGAAGTGATACACATTTATTACAAGTCCATTTTTCAATCGCTTATATTTTTTCCAGTGGATCAGATTTTACAAAACACATTCTCACATAATAACATCTCCTTTGGTCCTAGTAGAGCCCTGTGAATTGGACCAGCCAGGCATGAATCAATTCCATTTTCCATCACAGAGAAATAGGTAGGGTAGCTTTTTTTTTTTTTAGACTGCTTGTAAACTAACCTGGGTCTGAATCCTGGCTCTGGAATTTACTGCCAATTAAGAACTGGTGCAAATAACTTGTCCACTGAACCATTCAAAAATATCTTCCAAGCATCTGCCATATGGCTGGTTCCTTTCTGAGCTCCGGGCAGCTCAGACACTCAGGTGTGGTCCATGAGCTCCTGGTACCTAGATATGCATGTACATGGAAACTGGTTTACCTTTTAAAACAGAGTTGTTGTTGTTCAGTTGCTAAGTCGTGTCCGACTCTTCGGGACCCAATGACTGCAGCACACAAGGTCTCCCTGTCCCTCACCATCTCCCGGAGTTTGCCCAAGTTCATGTCCATTGAATTGGTGATGCCATCCAACCATCTCATCCTCTGTGACCCTCTCCTCCTTCTGCCTTCAGTCTTTCCCAGCGTTAAAGCACAGTCTACCAGCCTAAAAGGGTGTGTGCTTTCTCTAACATTAAACCATCTGTAACACCTCAACTATTGTTAATATGGAGCATTTTAAAGGGCTTGTTGTTGTTGTTGTTGTTTTTCTGAATGTTAGCTAGAATGTTTCTGGAGATCATTTTGCAGTAGATATGAGTACTAAATTATTCTGCTCTACATCCGAAACTAGTATAATCTTATTGGTCAATTACATCGCAATAAAAGTATTTTTTCAGAGGTTTATATTTTATTTCATTTTTAATTTAATGAGATTTAAAAAATATTTCTAGTTCAGATTGAGTTATTTGTAATGGAGACAGTAGTGCTGCAAAGAACTTATTATGTGCACTTAGTGTTCTAACAGGCCTGTGGCCTGTCAAGAGAGCAGTGTTGGAGGTCGCTCTCCTGTATCTTGTAAGGATGGAACCAAGAGACTTTCCTAGGAACACAGAGAAAAGGTTTTAGGCCTTTTGTGTTGGTGTCTGTACTTGCTACCTTCTTTGTTCTGTGGGTTCCTGAGCCTTGCTCCCTGCTGTGCTGACATGCATAGCTTCTAAGGCTCCATGCTGGCTTCTGGCTTGAGCTCTGATTTTGCTCTACCTACTTTCATCAACCTTGAATATTCATTGGAAGGACTGATGCTGAAGCTGAAACTCCAATCCTTTGGCCACCTGATGCAAAGAGCTGACTCACAGGAAAAGACCCTGATGATTGGAAAGATTGAAGACAAAAGGAGAAGCAGGCGGCAGAGGGTAAGATAGTATCACCAACTCAATGGACATGAATCTGAGCAAACTCCAGGAGATAGTGGAGGACAGGGAAGCCTGGCGTGCTGCAGTCCATGGGGTCATAAAGAGTTGAACAGGATTTAGCAACCAAACAACACTTTCATCAGATTCATTTGCTACACAACTGTTTCTTCGCCTAATGCTCCTTAAAGTATTACACGATTCTGTGATGCATCACTTAGCATCTGTAACCTCAGACTTAACTGGGTGGGGTAGACAGTACCAGTCTTCCCTTTCACAGCTTATTCTTCAACAAAACAGGAAAAAAAAAAAACAAAATGCTTTTAACTCAACACTGACTCCACAATCTTGGAGCATATAATGTGGTATATAGTTGTTGATGGGGTTTAAGAGCAATTCATGACAGATTCATGATTGTCTCTCTGTCCTGTTTGGACAGAATGTTGTAAGATTTATGTGCTGGTTCCACTGTAAGCATGTCACAGGGCACGTAACTTCAGAGATGCATTAAGTAACATTCAACTGGCACTCCCTAGGCCAATAGTTCTGTTAGAGGGTTAAAGGCTTATTTGATAATCTGCTCTGAGTCTAAAAGAGTACAAAAGAGAGATTCCTAAATCTTCTTAATTATATATAGGAGGACAGTGACCAAAGTTTAATTTATTGTGAAGCATTTAAGCATATTTAGTAAAGTGACTACAGCTTTTTTTAATGTGAAATACAATTTTATTTTTTCAAAGCTTATACCCTTTTATTCCAAAAAGCAAACAACTTTACTTTCTGCTGTAACCAATTTTCCAAAGTCCTTAAAAATGCTTTGAAAATGGAATTTATCAGCAGTCTAATGATCTACCACCTAGACATACTGTAACTTTTTAAACTAGACCCCTACTGGCATACAACTTACAGTGACTATAGTTTAATAAAAAATGGCTAAAGTATTATGCTGGGAGGAAATGGCAACCCAGTCCAGTGTTCTTGCCTGGGAAATCCCATGGACAGAGGAGCCTGGCAGGCTACAGTCCATGGATCACAAAGAGTCAGACACGACTGAGCACATACACGCTTGGTCACGGTGTCTTGGAATGAATGCATTAGCATTATTTTTTTCTATTGATTGATAGATTTGATTCTACAGATTAAAGTCCTTCTGCTTCCTTCTACTGGAATATCCTAGAAGCACATGTTTGTTCACTGAAAACCAGAGAGAAAAATTTATGGAAGCAACACATCACATACATTTTCGTGTATTGATAGAAATGCTGATTAAAAGTTCGAACAGAACAAGTTATGCATTTTCTAATGAGATAACTTATTGAATGTATCTTGTAAAGTCATATAATATCAATGGTCATTCATCAAGTCACTTTACTTTTGTTTCTGGGCATAGTGGCCATCATGTATAATTCTTAATAGGGAATTTTGTCAATCACTATAAACCATATTAATATTTCAAAAAGCTACAAAAATGCTCATGGATGAAAACAACTGAAATATCAAACAGATATATTAAACAGTCAGCAACACTAAACTATACCTCATAATATTTTCAGATTTTCACATTGTGAAGGACAGTTTATCTTTGGACTTAATCAGTTTATTATTTAATAAATAACTTACTAATATAATTGACTTATATATGCCTGTATGTAATAATTTCCTTTTGTCTTGATTTTTTAAATGATATTTTTAAATTCTATTATTTTAGGCCTAGACTGAATATTTTCTTATAATTTAAATATTTGGATCTTGTTTTTAGATATGTAGATTTTCATAATATTTTTATATGGACAAGGCTAGTACAAAAATAATGATTGTAAAAGTTTCTGGTATTTTGGTAATATAACTACTGTTTCATTAGTAATTCATTCTCTTTTGCATTCATTGTTATTCTTTTTTATATTCTTAAGAGCTCTCCTTGGTTTCTCCTGTTATTTTGAAGATATTTCTTCTTAAATTGATTGCATATGTAGTTGTGTTAAAATATAGGTAAAACAGTTTAAGTAGTGTATATAAAATAAAATTAGGTAGAATAATCAATGTTTTTTATTTTTAAAGTTCACTTGAAATGCTCCAACATAAATATCTTTTACTTGTTTTAAAGTGTTTATTAACTCTCAGAAAAAAAGAATTCTTGCTGCAAAAATTATTTGCCATGTACTGTATATTGAATAGGACAGGTAGCGATCAGAATTCTGAGATATACATTGTTCTTTCTGTTGAAAGTGAAAAAAAAATTCTCATAAAAAACAAATAGAGGTGCCAACTGCAGAGTCAGGGGGTCCTCGAAAATGGAGAAATGGGTGGTGAAGTAGAAAGTGAAGGGTTTTGCTTTTGTTCTGTTAAGACTGGAGATTTCTCTGAAATATCCCACACAAATAACCAGTCAGTTGTAATTGAAAGTCTAGGCTAGGAATAAGGTTCTTAGCTAGAAGAAACTATTCAAGATATAATAGTCTATGGAATGATTTTACTATTAATATAAAAGATATAGCAACTGTTTTTCATAAGACATAATGATGTGTGTGTGTGTATATATATATAAATATATATATATATATATATATATATATATATTTTTTTTTTGCCAGAAACCCAGGAGTCCTTCTCAGGCTTTCCTTCTCACATCCACTCTTATAATATCTTCCTGTTCTTTTCCTGATCCTTTTCGACACAGTAACAATCTGATTTTCTAAAAACAACATACATGTCGTCATGACCCTTGTTCATGTGATACTCTTCAATGACATCGTGATTCTTAGGATCAAACCTAAAGACCTTTCAGTTCAGTTCAACTCAGTCACTAAGTCCGACTCTTTGTGACCCCATGGACTGCAGCACGCCAGGCCTCCCTGTCTATCACCAACTCCCAGAGATTACTCAAACTCAGGTCCACTGAGTCAGTTATGCCATCCAACCATCTCATCCTCTGTCGTCCCCTTCTCCTCCTGCCTTCAGTCTTTCCCAACATCAGGGTCTTTTCAAATGAGTCAGCTCTTTGCATCAGGTGGCCAAAGTATTGGAGTTTCAGCTTCAACATCAGTCCTTCCAATGAATATTCAAGACTGATTTCCTTTAGGGACTCTAAAATTTTCCTCCACCTGACTATACAGCTATATGATTCATGCCTTTTCCTGCTCAGTGTGTGTGTGCCCAATTGTGTCTGACTTTTGGTGACCCCATGGACTCTAGCCTGCCAGGTTCCTTTGTCCATGGGATTTTTCCCAGCAAGAATACTGGAGTGGGTTTCCATTTCCTCCTCTGGGAGATCCTTCTTACCTAGGGACTGAACTCACAATCTCATGCATTTCCTGAACTGGCAGATGGATTCTTTACCACTGAGCCACCTGGGACGCTAAACTCAGAATGCACTTGCTTTAGTTCTTTGGGTCCTGAGCCTGCTTCAGAATTACCGTCTTCATAAACACCTATAGTGGTTGGTTTTCCTGCCTCCTTAACTGGCTACCTTCTATTTATGCTACAAATTAAGGGTTCAATCTCACTTCCTGGACAGGCTTCCATTAGGCCCTTTATGGTTTCCTTCACTGCACGTCTTACAAACCCTGGTTCATTCTTGCACAATGCGTTGACTTTCTCCTCCATTGACCAGTGGCAGCAGGAGACCCAGGCTTGGTTGACCATCATAGCTCTAGTGCCTAACTGCATGAAAATAAAAGTATTGTGTATGAACTTGTGAACTGGCTTTACTTAAAGGGATACAGGAGACATAAGAGACACAGGTTTGATCCCTGGGTCAGGAAGATCCCCTGGAGGAGGACACAGCAACCCACTCCTGTATTCTTGCCTGAAAAAGCCAGGCAGGAGCCAGGCAGGCTACAGTCCATGGGGTTGCCAAGACCTACAGTCCACAGTCACATGACTAAAGCAACTGAGCGCGAAGGGCTACATCTTTGGTTGTATAGTGTTTGGCTGTATGGCTTTTTTCAGTTCAGTTTAGTTCAGTTCAATCACTCAGTTGTGTCTGACTCTTTCTGACCCATGAATCGCAGCATGCCAGGCCTCCCTGTCCATCATCAACTCCTGGAGTTTACCCAAACTCACATCCATCGAGTCAGTGATGCCATCCAGCCATCTCATCCTCTGTCGTCCCCTTCTCCTCCTGCCCCCCAACCCCTCCCAGCATCAGGGTCTTTTCCAATGAGTCAACTCTTCGCATGAGGTGGCCAAAGTATTGGAGTTTCAGCTTTAGCATCATTCTTTCCAATGAACACCCAGGACTGGTCTCCTTTAGGATGGACTGGTTGGATCTCCTTGCAGTCCAAGGAACTCTCAAGATCTTCTCCAACACCACAGTTCAAAAGCATCAGTAGTTCAGGGCTCAGCCTTCTTCACAGTCCAACTCTCACATCCATACATGACCACCTTGACTAGATGGACCTTTTTTGGCAAAGTAATGTCTCTGCTTTTGAATATGCTATCTAGGTTGGTCAAAACGTTCCTTCCAAGGAGTAAGCGTCTTTTAATTTCATGGCTGCAGTCACCATCTGCAGTGATTTTGGAGCCCCCAGAAATAACGTCTGACACAGTTTCCACTCTTTCCCCATCTATTTTTCAGTTAGCTCCTGAAATTCGGATCACTTGACCCTGATACATGTGGTCCACACAGTTGGAACTAAGAGTTTTCTTTGGTTATGTGCTTTATGCCATGATGTTGGCCTCATCCAGATACGTGCTGAGCACTCTGATTCTTCCTGATTCAGAGCAAGTAAAATAATCTTTGATATCACTTCAGAGTCACAATATACTGATAAATAGATAAGGAAATTGTATTAGTAACATTCTGAAGCAGTGACAAGCCGAAGGCAGGACAGTGGAAACCTCCCTTCCTAGGGACTATTGAGACCTGAGAAGCTATCGTTGTCTGTAGGGACTTAGGAAGCAAAAATAATACTAAAAGTCAGTCCACTTTTTGTTATCACCCTTGTCAGATGATTCTAAACAGTGTCAGTGATTAAAAAAAAATAAGCTTCTGTCAATCTAAGTTCTAAATAATGCCATGAGTAAGGCTGAGTTTTTATTCTAAACGTGTATCCTTTAAATTAGCAGAATTATTAGTTATCCTTTAATAAACACAGTTGTCTACATGAAAATCAGACTAAATAATTCACCATCCCCTATTCAATTTCTGCCACAGTGGGACTCAGCTCCATGCTTGTGTTTCAAGAGTTTAATCTGAAATTATTTGAAATCCCCTGGGCCTACATTGGGCCCAGCTCCTGTCCCCACACACTGCCTATTTTTACATTTAAGCAATAGATTTGAAGTAAATCATGTCATCACAGTGATTATAAAGATGGAAAATCAGGACTTGAGCTGCTTCTTTTATGTTGGCACTCAGAGTTTTTATTTCTGCTTACAGCAAAACAGTGAAACAGCTGTTCATGACAAGGTATATATTTTTGTTTGAAAAGTTCAAATTTTAGTGCATGCATGAAAATTTTTCATGAAATTATCTTGAAAGTTTAAATGTACCCTTCCTATTTTATTGTGACACTAAAGAGCCAATTAAGAAAATGAAAGGCTTCATCAGCAGTGTTACTTATTAGCTGCCTAAGTTGTACCTTTTGCAGACATCTTAGTTTTATTAAAATCCATTTATTAGTTACTGGGTAATTATTTGCCCTATGTTATTATATCATTATTATATCCAAAGGATCCAATTTTAATCTGTTGGGGAGATACAGAAACTATTAAAATAATAGTTGTGCCTCTTTACCTTTTTTGGTATTATGATTAAATAAGTACATTTATTATTTTTACTGAAACAATTATAGCAACTATGTGCTCAATCATTCGTGTCTGAATTTTTGTGGGCCCATGGACTGTAGCCTGCCAGGCTCCTCTGTCCATGGAATTTTCTAGGCAAGAATACTGGAGTGGGTTGCCATTTCCTTCTCCAGAGGATCTTCCCAACCCAGGGATCGAGCCTGCATCTCTTGTGTCTCCTGCATTGACAGGCAGATTCCTTACCATTAGAGTCACCTGGTAAGCCCCATAATGTCTAAATGAAATACTGTGAAAGACAAAATCCCCTCTCTGCCTCTCCTTTCTAGCTACTATATCAAATATCAATGATTTTTTGAGTATGTGAAAAATAGTTCATAACAATTCATGTGATATCAAGGAGGAGATGTTAGGGAATGCCCTGCTCTGGTGTCACAGTCCCTAGGGATGTCACCAGTGTGTTAAGTGTGTCCACACGGTGACTGACGCAACATGGTGAGTTCACATCCCGACTTCTCCTCTGTGACTTTCTGGGGACGCAGACAGCTCTGGAGACGCTGTGGCTCTCACAGTCACAGGACGTGTGTGGAAGTCACAGGCGTCATCACAAGGCCTGTCCCTTCCACAATCCTTCTCTCTTTGCAATCAGACAACACAGAGGGTTCGCTGGAGGATCTCACCGAGCAGAGCTGTAAAGATTATGCACAGCTGGTCTCCCAGAATGGCATCACAGCCCAAGCAAGAAGTGAATCTTCAATGGGTGAAACCAAAGGGATTTCAGGTTGATATGCTAACTGCAGTTCCATCCGCCTAACCTGATCGATACAACTAACCTCCAAAGAAGCATAAAACTTGTACAAGGCAAGGAGGATGCTGGGGAGTGAGATTTAGGCAAAGCTTTATGATGAAGTGTAGTTTGCCATGAGCAAAGGTGGAATTGCCACCAACCAGCTCTTAAATGGAAACCCACTCCAGAACTATTGCCTGGCAAATCCCATGGATGGAGGAGCCTGGGGGGCTGCAGTCCATGGGGTCACTAAGAGTCGGACATGACTGAGCGACTTCCCTTTCACTTTTCACTTTGATGCATTGGAGAAGGAAATGGCAACCCACTCCAGTATTCTTGCCTGGAGAATCCCAGGGACGTGGGAGCCTGGTGGGCTGCCGTCTATGGGGTCACACAGAGTCAGACACGACTGAAGCAACTTAGCAACAGCAGCAGCAGTTCTTAAATGTTCTCAATACTCCCTACATTTTCCTATTGTAAAGCAGTGCCTAGAGTTTTCCTGACACCAGGTATGCCTTTTCCTGTATTTAAATATCATGTTGATACATGGCAAAACCAATACAATATTGTAAAGTTAAAAAATAAAATAAGAAAGGAAAAAATAATATCAAAACCCAGAAATAAAACGTCACCTTCTTAAAAAGCCTTCTCCATGGAAGCAACCTAGATGTCCATCAGCAGACGAATGGATAAGAACACTGTGGTACATATACACAATGGAGTATTACTCAGCCATTAAAAAGAATGCATTTGAATCAGTTCTAATGAGGTGGATGAAACTGGAGCCTATTATACAGAGTGAAGTAAGCCAGAAAGAAAAGCACCAATATAGTATACTAATGCATATATATGGAATTTAGAAAGATGGTAACAATGACCCTATATGTGAGATAGCAAAAGAGGCACAGAGATAAAGATCAGACTTTTGGATTCTGTGGGAGAAGACGAGGGTGGGATGATCTGAGAGAATAGCACTGAAACCTGTATATTATCATATGTGAAACAGATTGCCAGTCCAGGTTCGATGCATGAAACAGGCTACTCAGGGCTGGTGCACTGGGATGACCCTGAAGGATGGGATGGGGAGGGAGGTGGGAGGGGGTTCAGGATGGGGAACACATGTATACCCATGGCTGATTCATGTCAATGTATGGCAAAAACCACTATAATATTGTAAAGTAATTAGCCTCCAATTAAAATAAATAAATTTAGAAAAAAAGAAAAGAAAAAAAAAGCCTTCTCCAGACTCCCAGCAGTAGTATTTCAGACAAACTTCACATATTCACCCTTATGATTATGAGATTTATGCATTTTTAAGTTTTTAATAGTAGTTTTAGTTGTACATTATTGTCTTATTGGGAGAAGGCAATGGCACCCCACTCCAGTACTCTTGCCTGGAAAATCCCATGGACGGAGGAGCCTGGTGGGCTGCAGTCTATGGGGTCGCTAAGAGTCAGACACAACTGAGCAACTTCACTTTCACTTTTCACTTTCATGCATTGGAGAAGGAAATGGCAACCCACTCCGGTGTTCTTGCCTGGAGAATCCCAGGGATGGGGGAGCCTGGTGGGCTGCCGTCTATGGGGTCACACAGAGTTGGACACGACTGAAGCGACTTAGCAGCAGCAGTATTGTCTTACTGTGTAGCTTGTGAGCTCCTGAAGGTTAAAGATCATATCCTTTGTATCCTTCTATGTCCTGGGCACTGAAGAAAACATATGTATGTGATCATTTCATCATTTATTTACAAACACAAATGTGTACTATTTATGAGTCATGCTTGGTAATGGGCCTGGGGATCAATATATGTGTGGTTAATTGAACTGAAATGTGTTAGTGAGATACAGAAAGACATCACAGGGCTGATGAAAGCCGACCGAGTTAGGACTGGCATTGTACAAGGGCAAGGCTTGTGTGTGTGGGCCTAGAAGTTCCAGCACATTTGGGGCTGTAGTGGGAAGTGAGTGTAGAGAGGGCAGGGCGGGTTGGAAGAAAGTCGTGATTGCCAACTGGAATCGACTTTCCTCAGTAAGAGGAGACAAGTAAGTTCAGTAGTATAGTATGAGGCCATCCGAAAACCCACAGAAATAATGTATGTAAGGCAAGATTTGTCTTGACTTTGTTACAAAATATATGAAAAATGCATGATGTCTAGTCTCAAGTTATTCCTCTATGACAGGAGAATAAGTGCAACTCAACAAGCCTCGAGTCAGCTGCTAACTTGCTACGTGTTTTTCCTTCTAAGACTTCCTAGAATTTCAGATTGGGCAAATATCTGATATCTCCTGCTGCTGCTGCTGCGAGGTCACTTCAGCCATGTCCAGTTCTTTGCAACCCAATGGACTGTAGCCTGCCAGGCTCCTCTGTCCATGGGATTCTCCACGCAAGAATACTGGGGTGCGTTGCTACTTCCTACTTTCGGGGATCTTCCTGACCTAGGAATAGAACCCGTGTCTCCTGCAGCTGCTGCATTGGCAGGCAGATTCTTTATCACTAGCGCCACCTGATTGGGCAAAATGATATCTATAGAAGTTAAAGAATATTGAAATTAAAAGCAGATTAACTTTCAATGCACTGGGATTGTGTGTGCCCCACAGCTTGGACTACGAGGAAATCCCTGGCTTGATGCCTAACTGCCTTGCATTGCTGGGCATTCCACTTAACACCCTGCAATGACCCTTTGCAAGTCTTCACAGCTGCCTCAGTCTGGGTGTTTTTCACACTGAATGGCATTGGCAGTCCAAGTGGCCCTGTAAGGAAACATAATACCTGCATCCCAGAGAGCTACGTGACTTACACCAGTACTGACCAGCTTTGAATTCAGACCTTACCTGCTGTTTCTACAACAGACAACTATGATTGTAATTTTACTTGCCAATATCATGACCATTATGAAACAATGGTCCAAGGCAAATATTTTGAAGGAAAGCATTCCTTATGGTAACATGAGTAGTTTCAGTGTTTGAATTATATTGAATATGTTTTCATGCAAATGTGTAAGAGATTTTTCACCAATAGCAGGCATCTACAAAATAAAGAATGTTTAAGAGGGTCATTTCATAGTGTAGTGTTGTCTACATTGATAAATTATTCTTTGAGCCCCATTCAACCTTACTGGCACTACAAGCTGGGGATATCAGAGACTCTTCCCACCAGCCATGTCAGGACCTGCTTCAGAATTCACTTCAGGAATATGTTATTTAATATTGAAATAATACAACTGTGGCCTCTTGGAGATGTTTCCGCACAGGCAGTGACTTTGTTTTGAGGACCATGTGATACAGGGATTAACCTGATTCTAGTCTCTGACTTACTGACATTAACCCAGATTCTTCCCATTAAACACACAAGCCTAAAGCCACTTAATTTTGCGTTTCTGTTGTTTTAAAAACATTTTATTTTGTATTGGAGTATAGCTGATTAACAGTATTGTGATAGTTTCAGGTGGACAGCAAAGGGACTCAGCCATACATATACATGTATCCATTCTCCCCCAACTCCCCTCCCATCAAGGCTGACACATAACCCTGAGCAGAGTTCCCTGTGCTCTACACTAGGTCTAGTTAGTTATATATTTTAAATATAGCGTGTGTACATGTCCATCCCACACTCCTGAATAATCCCTTCCCCCCTGAAACCATAAGTGTGTTTCGTAAGTCTATGAGTCTCTCTGTTTTTTTAAGTAAGTTCACTTGTACCTTTTCTTTTTAAATTCCACATATAAGGGATGCCATGTAATATTTCTCCTTCTCCATCTGGACTCACTTCGCCCAGTGTGACAACCTCTGGGTCCATCTATGTCGCTGCAAATGGCACAATTCCATTCCTTTTTGTGGCTGAGTAATATTCCATTGTACATACATTCCACATCTTCTTTGGGGAAAAGAAAACCAACCTTTTGATTTCATCATGTGTGTTTTGGGTTGTTATTATGAGATGGAAGTGGGATTAAAGAGCATGATCTTCCATGGGTCTGTCATTTCTAGGGAAAATTCCATCAGATGGTCCCTTTAGCGAAGCAACGGTAGCTTAATTTTACTGTGGTCAAATCAGCAATCATGAGTAAGCAGGAGGTGGGGAACGTCATAACTGGGCACCTCGGTTTTAAGACCAGGAGTGCTCTATGACCAAGGCAGGCCCGTCTTCTTGGTGAAGAAGTGTGAATATCACAAGACCATGATGCTGGAATTCCTTCGCTCCAATCTTCGTCCCATCGTGATCCCAATTACTCTGTTCCCCTACACTAATCCAGACGCTAGCTCTTCCTTTCATGTGAGCTCACGCATATTTCTACTTCTCCTCTCAGAGGAGCTGGCCATCTGCCACACCTCTCCATATTAGCTCCCAATTTGGTTTTAGTATTCTCCTCTTGGCTGCCCACCTTCATTCCTAACCAGTCACATTTGATCTGTTTTTCTTGGCACCAGCTCCAGTGAGAGAGGAAAATTTGAGGGGCATTTGCCCAGGAAGGGAAAGAGACTGAGATTTGCAAAGGATGGTCTGCCAGTTCATGTGAGGAAGTGTATGTTATCTACAATAGAGTCATGATGAGGGTTTAGAGTAAAGCTTTAAAAAAATTTTGTCCCAGGTGTCAAATATTTCTGTCTTTGGGGCAACTAAAGAGTGAATTTAGGATTTTCCCATTCCAGAGCCTTGCCCATGAATTGGCAATGCGCCTAACCATACATATTTAAGAAACATTTTTGAGCACCTGTTATATGCAACATTTAGAGGTTAAAAATTTGAGCATAATGATCTCACTCTTGGATTGGATTTTTTTATTGTGCAAAAAATATTTTGCTTTTTGAAGGACCTTCAAATGCAAAGAAAAGACAATATTTATTATGGAATTTTGAGGCATTGTATGTGAGCTCTTTAGGAATAAAGAACCAAGTCACTAGGGATTCTGTTAAAGTCCAGAGAGTCACCAGTGCCCAGGATCAGCAAGAAAGCACAGCATCTCTCCAGTGTGGGAAAGCGTACAAGAATCCAGCATACGGCAATGGACTCTGCATGCACACAATGTAATGCACACTGAAAACTCATGGAGGAATCAAAATATCTTGTGAGAAAATAAAATATCCAAACATCCTTGCATGTGGGGTTGGCATCAAGG
The DNA here is from genome assembly GCF_029378745.1 of Bos indicus. Lineage (NCBI taxonomy): Eukaryota > Metazoa > Chordata > Mammalia > Artiodactyla > Bovidae > Bos > Bos indicus. Next base: position 84,127,398 of record NC_091771.1, on the reverse strand, counting down.
CATCTGGTTGCCCATTGGAAACATGCTTGATTTAGAGCTTGACGGCACAGTGAATTCATCTGAGTAAGAGGTGATAAAGGCATGGTGTATATGTATCAGCCACATAGAAATCCAAGGTTGAAGTTACTCAGGGAGCCAATCATGAAGTACAGAGGAGCACGGAGCAGAACTACAGTTATGCCACTTGTGTTTCCCAATCCAGACCAGCCTATGGAGCGATCATGGTACACATCATATTTTCCTGGTGCTACTTGTTATGCTGCTGGCATTCTGGGTTCCTGCAAAATCCTTCCAAAGCCTTGGAACTTCCTCATCAGAATAGGTGTCTTTGCAAGGTCTCTAGCACTTTCCAAGCTAGTTCTCTTCTGCTTCATGTTTGCTGTTTTTCCTCACTCTCTCTGAATTGCTGTCATAGTGTCTGCTCTTGATTCAGATGTCTGAATTGGAAGCTACGCACTAATATCCACCAATTATGCCTTTGTCACCACACGGTCCTGCAAAAGAGGCGCCGTTGTCCAAGCCTGGTCTAATTATGGCTGCCGTGGGCCATCTGAGAGGTGCTCACGCCAGCTGATGCCTGTTTTGAGGCTTCTCGTGTTTGATGTGCGGATCTGAAAACTCTTCTGCTGATGCCAAAACGGTTGCGGCCAAAGTCACAGGCATTGTCTCCTATGTGACAAACACATCTGGCAGGGATACAGTCAATGCTTTCTGTGTCCCAGAGAGATTTTTGTAAATCTTGTCTCTTACTTTTCACTCTCTTTCTCTATATCTCTGTAGTAGGCTGAATAGTTAAGTAGCATTATGGTCTCGATGGATATGAATTTGGGCAAACTCCAAGAGATAATGGAGAACAGAGGAGCCTGACTTGCTACAGCCCAGAGGGTGGCAAAGAGTCGAACATGACACAGCAACTGAACAGCAATAGGAGAGTGAATAATGTTCCCCAAAGATATCAAGTCCTAATCCCTTGAACCTATCAATGTTGGCTTATTTGGGAAACAGATCTCTGCAAATGTGATTAAGGAACTTGAGATGCAGAGATGAATCTGTATGATCCAAGTTGGTCTGTAATGCTAGGAATTAACAGAAAGGCAGAAGGAGATGTTGCTAAGAACACAGAGGCAGAGATTACATGCAGCCTTCAGAAGTTAGAAGGGAGGAAGGGGGTCTCCCTAGAGCCTCTGGAAGGACTATAGCTCAGGATTGAAGGATTCATCCTGAGAACACGTCATTCATTCTGTACTTTAGGAGCACTAGAAAAGTACCATGGAGATATTATGGGGAATTGTGTGACTTTAATGACCAGTATTTGCCTATTTGGGGCTTCCCTCATGGCTCAGATGGTAAAGAATCTACCTGCAATGCAGAAGACCCAAGTTTGATCCCTGCAGAAGGAAATGGCAACCCACTCCGGTATTCTTGCCTGGAGAATCCCATGGACAGAGGAGCCTGGTGGGCTGCAGTCCATAGGATCACAAAGAGTCCTATATGACTTAGTGACTAAACAACAAACAACATTTGCCTATTTTAAATATCTTCTACATGCTATAGTTTTGATATAGAATTGAATAACAGACTTAATAACCCTTTAGTAGAACTCTCTTCTAATTGATGCTGGCAAATGGGAAATGGGCCCTGTTGTTACCTGTTGTTGTCGAGTCACTATGTCGTGTCCAGCTCTTTTGGGACCCCGTGGACTATAGCCCAGCAGGCTTCTCTGTCCATGGGATTTCCCTGGAGTGGGTTGGCATTTTCTTCTCTAGGGGATCTTCCTGACCCAGAGATCAAATCTGCATCTCCCATGTTGGCAGGAGGGTTCTTTACCACTGAGCCACCAAGAAAGCTAAAATTAACCCTGCTGCTGCTGCTGCTAAGTCACTTCAGTCGTGTCGGACTCTGCAACCCCATAGACGGCAGCCCACCAGGCTCCCCCATCTCTGGGATTCTCCAGGCAAGAACACTGGAGTGGGTTGCCATTTCCTTCTCCAATGCATGAAGGTGAAAAGTCAAAGTGAAGTCGCTCAGTTGTGTCCGACTCTTAGCGACCCCATGGACTGCAGCCCACCAGGCTCCTCCGTCCATGGGATTTTCCAGGCAAGAGTACTGGAGTGGGGTGCCATAAGAGACATTAAACTTAATGCACTTTCCACACTGGTTCTTGAGAAGAGTTGCAGGGTCTTAGCAGAATCTGATTATTGGAGTCCATATCACCCCTGACAGAAATGAGACTTTGCCTGATTGGTAAGGGCTCCAGGGAGATGGGTAAAAATATGAAATAAGGAGTGAAATACCTTATTTTCTGTGCTCCATCTATTCTGTGCTGATTGCAGTCAAGGGAAATGTCTCTGGGGAGATCATGGAGAGACTTGCCATTTCCCCCTCTGGTCTTCTTGGAACCCATTACTTTTCAGCAGTTGGGAATGTAATTCATTTAAGAATGTGAGCAACCTGGGCACCAAACGGTGGTTCTGAAAAACTTAAAGATGGTGACTGTCTAGTTTAATTTCCTATTGTACACATCAAAAGCTGATTTTCGTACAGACACCTAGCGTCAAAAACTCTAACATCTTATGATGAAAAGTAAACAAAGTTTCTCTTAAAAAATGTCATTAAGTCCATGAAATCTATGTCAGTGCTTGAAGGGGGACCAAGGAACATCAGAGAGCTGACAGCACCATGGGCTCCAAGTCATTTCTTGTTGCTGCATTGAGCTACATGCAAGGGGAAAGTTTGGCACCTTCTCTACTTAAAAGACATTAAGTGACCCCCTAAATATTATTCATTAACTATGTACAGAATTGATGAAGAAAAATGTAGGCAGAGTCTATGTGAGTCTGGACAGTAAACCTTCTGATATGGTCAACCTGAGAGCAGATTTTAGAAACAAACAAATACTTAATTACCTACATTTACTTTCTGCTTAATGTGTCAGGACTCTTCAGAGTCCTTTGGACTGCAAGGAGATAAAACCAGTCAATTCTAAAGGAAAGCAACCCTGAATATTCATTGGAAAGACTGATGCTGAAGCTCCCATATTTTGGCCGACTCACTGGAAAGACCCTGATGCTGGGAAAGATTGAGGGCAGGGGGAGAAGGGGACAACAGAAGATGAGATAGTTGGATGGCATCACTAACTCCATGGACATGAGTTTGAGAAAACTCTGGGAGATGGTGAAGGACAGGGAAGCCTGGTGTGCTGCAGTCCATGGATCACACAGAGTTGGGCACACCTTAGTGTCTGAAAAACAGTGAACACCACCATAATGAGTCAGAGTGAAAGGAAAAGCCAAAGCCACTTTCACTTTTGAAAATGACTGGGAGTGAGCTTCCAGGAGCACAAATGAAATAGTTCATGATTGAAATGCAGATTTACACTGGGAAGATCATTAGGTATAAATGTTCTCCTAATTCAGTCTTAGATACTCTGGAGGTGTCTTAGCTCATGGCTTGATCATTCACTCATATTAAATATTTACTAAGCTTTTATTCTATAGCAGAAGCTAAACCGTTGCTATATTTGACACAGGGGATATTCAGGGTTGAGTAAGCAGAGCTTGTCTTCCAGGGAGTCACTCTCACTCAGAGAAGAGACAACAATGATGTGAAATTAACTAGGGTTCCACATAGTCATTTTTTATTAGGTGATAGGTACTATCACAATAGGTATGATGCAGGTAGAAACAGTTGAGAAAGCACATCTCTGGGCTCAAGTGTGCAAGGGAGGACATGGATACATAGCAAGGAAAGCTCTCTGACAAAAAGTCTACAAGCAATAAATGCAGGATATGGCGTGGAGAAAAGAGAATCCCCTAACACTGTTGGTGGGAATGTAAGTTGATACAACCACTAAGGAGAACAGTATGCAGATTCCTTTAAAAACTAAAAAGAGAACTACAGTATGATCCAGCAGTCCCACCCCTGGGCATATATCCAGAGAAAACCATGCTTAGAAAACATGCACGCAGCATGACTTACAATAGCCAAGACACGAACACGACCTGAGTGTCCACTGAATGTGGACATATATACAATGGAATATTACTCAGCCACAAAAAAGGATGAAGCAAGGCCCATTTGGGGCAAAGTAGATGGACTTTATCATATTAAGTCAGACAGAAAGATAAATATATGATATCACCCGTATGTGGAATCTAAAAAAAATGATACAATTAACATTTACAAAACAGAAAAAGATTCATCCTGTGGTTGCCAAGGGGAAAGGTGGAAAGTAGGGATAAATTAGACTTCCCTGGTGGCTCAGATGGTAAAGAATCCGGCTGCAATATGGGAGACCTGGGTTCAATCCCTGGGTTGGGAAGATCCCAACTCCAATATTCTTGCCTGGAGAATCCCTATGGACAGAGGAGCCTAGAGGGCTACAGTCCATGGGGTTGCAAAGAGTCAGACACGACTGAGCGGCTAAGCACAGGGATAAATTAGGAGATCGGGATTAGCATATTCACACCAGTATATCTAAAATAGATTATCTACAAGGACCTACTCCATAGCACAGGGAAGTCTACTTGTCAATAGTCTGTAATGGTCTCTATGAGAAAAAAATTCTATAAAAAAGTGGATATATGTTTATGTATAACTGATTCACTTTGTGTACACCTGAAACTAACAAAAATCAGTTCTACTCCAAAATAAAATAAAACTATTAAAAAAAAAAAAAAAAAAAGGCAACTAGGGACATTCAGGGCAATGGGAATCACACAGGTGAAGGTCCTGAACGGAAGGTGAGAATGTGTTACTATATGTAGTTGTGTATTTCAGTGACAAAACGAGGTAAATAAGACATGCTGATATTTATCAGATCAGATCAGTCGCTCAGTCATGTCCAACTATTTGTGACCCCATGAATCGCAGCACACCAGGCCTCCCTGTTCATCACCAACTCCCGGAGTTCACCCAGACTCACGTCCATCGAGTCAGTGATAACATCCAGCCATCTCATCCTCTGTCGTCCCCTTCTCCTCCTGCCCCCAATCCCTCCCAGCATCAGAGTCTTTTCCAATGAGTCAACTCTTTGCATGAGGTGGCCAAAGTACTGGAGTTTCAGCTTCAGCATCATTCCTTCCAAAGAAATCCCAGGGCTGATCTCCTTCAGAATGGACTGGTTGGATCTCCTTGCAGTCCAAGGGACTCTCAAGAGTCTTCTCCAACACCACAGTTCAAAAGCATCAATTCTTCAGTGCTCAGCCTTCTTCACAGTCCAACTCTCACATCCATACATGACCACAGGAAAAACCATAGCCTTGACTAGACGAACCTTTGTTGGCAAAGTAATGTCTCTGCTTTTGAATATGCTATCTAGGTTGGTCATAACTTTCCTTCCAAGGAGTAAGCATCTTTTAATTTCATGGCTGCAGTCACCATCTGCAGTGATTTTGGAGCCCAGAAAAATAAAGTTTGACACTGTTTCCACTGTTTCCCCATCTATTTCCCATGAAGTGATGGGACCGGATGCCATGATCTTCATTTTGTGAATATTTAGCTTTAAGCCAACTTTTTCACTCTCCATTTTCACCTTCATCAAGAGGGTTTTTAGTTCCTCTTCTCTTTCTGCCATAAGGGTGGTGTCATCTGCATGTCTGAGGTTATTGATATTTCTCCTGGCAATCTTGATTCCAGCTTGTGTTTCTTCCAGTCCAGCGTTTCTCATGATGTACTCTGCATATAAGTTAAATAAACAGGGTGACAATATACAGCCTTGACGTACTCCTTTTCCTATTTGGAACCAGTCTGTTGTTCCATGTCCAGTTCTAACTGTTGCTTCCTGACCTGAATACAAATTTCTCAAGAGGCAGATCAGGTGGTTTGGTATTCCCATCTCTTTCAGAATTTTCCACAGTTTATTGTGATCCACACAGTCAAAGGCTTTGGCATAGTCAATAAAGCAGAAATAGATGTTTTTCTGGAACTCTCTTGCTTTTTCTATGATCCAGCAGATGTTTGCAATTTGATCTCTGGTTCCTCTGCCTTTTCTAAAACCAGCTTGAACATCAGGAAGTTCACGGTTCACATATTGCTGAAGCCTGGCTTGGAGAATTTTAAGCATTACTTTACTAGCATGTGAGATGAGTGCAATTGTGCGGTAGTTTGAGCATTCTTTGGCATTGCCTTTCTTTGGGATTGGAATGAAAACTGACCTTTTCCAGTCCTGTGGCCACTGCTGAGTTTTCCAAATTTGCTGGCATATTGAGTGCAGCACTTTCACAGCATCATCTTTCAGGATTTGAAATAGCTCAACTGGAATTCTATCACCTCCACTAGCTTTGTTCATAGTGATGTTTTCTAAGGTCCACTTGACTTCACATTCCAGGATGTCTGGCTCTAGGTCAGTGATCACATATAGATATATTAATAAGGCAAATAGTATATTTTATTATGAGATTTCACAGCCTGATATAGGTAAAAAATTCCCTTCAGTTCATTCATTCAGTCGTGTCTGACTCTTTGTGAGCCCATGGACTGTTAGCACACCAGGCCTCCCTGTCCATTACCAACTCCCTGAGCTTAGTCAAACTCACGTACATCAGGTTAGTGATACCATTCCAGCCATCTCATCCTCTGTCGTCCCCTTCTCCTCCTGCCCTCAGTCTTCCCCAGCATCAGGGTCTTTTCCAATGAGTCAGTTCTTCTCATTCAGTGGCCAAAGTATTAGAGCTTCAGCTTCATCATCAGTCCTTCCAATGAATGTTCAGGACTGATCTGATTGATTTTCTTTAGGATAGACTGGTTTGATCTCTTTGCAGTCCAAGGGTATCTCAAGAGTTTTCTCCAACACTACAGTTCAAAAGCATCAATTCTTCGGCGCTCAGCCTTCTTTATGGTCCAACTCTCACATCCGTACATGACTACTGGAAAAACCATAGCTTTGACTAGATGCGTACCTTTGTTGGGAAAGTAGTGTCTTTTAATATGCTGTCTAGGTTTATCATAACTTTTCTTCCAAGGAGCAAGCATCTTTTAATTTCATGGGTACAGTCACCATCTGCAGTGATTTTGGAGCCTCCCCCCAAAAAAAAGTCTGTCACTGTTTCCATTGTTGGGAAATTTTTACAGTTTCCTTTAAAAACTCAAAAAAATGCAACTGCTTTACACAGGAAGTATTGTCGTGTTAGTTCATAAGTCCTTTGATACCTGATACCTGAAATTTTATTCCATCAGTACATTTTTAAAAAATATTTCTGCTCCCACAGAAGAGAATTCAGAACTAAAGCATACCTGGAGATCCTTTATCACCCACTTCACTTTATCCAAATTATGTACTGATTATATGTATTAATATTATCCTGCGGGTAAAAATCGAAATTAACAGCAAACTTTCTTTCACTTGATTTAATGCAATTTCCATATAACCTCTGTCTAAAGCATGACATATACATTTAAAGGTTATATAAATGCTAAGTAAGTAACTGTTAGTCACTCAGTCATGCCCAACTCTCTGTGACCCCATGGACTGCAGCCCACCAGGCTCCTGTGTCCATGAGACTTTCTAGGCAAGGATAATGGGGCAGGTTGCCATTTCCTTCTCCAGGGGATCTTCTTGACCCAGGAATTGAACCCAGGTCTCCTGCACTGCAGGCAGATTCTTTACCAACTGAGCTACAAGGGAAGCTAAATTGAATTAATTTTTGTATATCTTCATTTGAGCAAAATCTTACTTTTTGAAAAACAAAAGCAGATGAGTGTTCTAAAAAGCTTATTGATTTTGGAACAACTTTTTCCAGTCAAGGGGAACTAAACAATAATCTTTTAGTTTTTGGCAAAAATAAAAAACAGCCCTCAACTCTCTAAATGTTTTTCTCCGCATTTTTGAAAGAATTCCAAATATGGCAAAGGACCTTCCTCCCAGTCAAGGGAGTGTGATGTTAGGAGCCTCTTGGTGCATCTTGCCTCTCACAGTGAACCCCTGCCTCTTATCTTAGCCATGTTTTCTCATTCATGATGCACATGGCTGTTTGTTCTTTTAGTCCCTCCCATTCTGGGGAGAGGTTGTGTGAATCTGGTAGTGTCATCTGAGTGTACTAGCTTTAATAGCATGTAAGAAACTCCTTGCTCATTAGGCAAGGGAGAAATATTTCAAAGTACTCAGCTTAACAGAAACTAAACCTTCAAATGGAAAACAGTGGAGCTACACAATTCAAAGGTTCACTGACTTGCAGAGTTTGAGTTGAATTTTTTTTCCAGCCTGATGCTAGGTGTCACCAATCCTGGTTCTCCCACGTGATTACTTCCAAGTGATGTGTGAGTTCCAGGCAGAGCAAGGGTGTGGGAGAGGGGGGAAGAAAGGGCTCCTCACCAACGCAACAAGAATTTTTTTTTTTTTTAAATTAGAGGGAGGGATGATGAGAGACATCATCAAAGTTCCAAGTATACACACTTTCTCAGCAAACTGCTTGGAAGAAAAAAGAAAGAGGAAAGAAGAAATAAAGTAACTCATCTAATTCTTGACGAAGCAAGTAGAGCCTCTTAGGTGAAATGTGCACAAATAGAAGGGGAAAAGAGGGAAACAGACTATTCTTGGGTGGTTTAGACTGTCAGCCTTCACACAGACCTTATGTTCTAATTACAGTACTTTATTATTAGCTCCTTTAACTGTACACATTAAAAGATAGTTTATTTTATTAACCTTTGAAAAATGCAGAAACTGATGCACAAAGAGTTTAAATAGCATCAAAGCAAGTGAGCTAACCAAGCTTAGAGGTGGTCCTAACAACTACTGTGCGTTGCTGTTCAGTCACCCACCTGTGTCTGACTCTGTGACCCCATGACTGCAGCACGCCAGGCTTCCCTGCCCTTCACTATCTCCCAGAGCTTGCTCAGACTCATGTCCATCGAGTTGATGATGCCATTCAACCATCTCATCCTCTGTCTCTGTCTTCTCCTCTTGCCCTCCATCTTTCACAGCATCAGGGTCTTTTCCAATGAGTCAGTTCTTTGCATCAGGTGGCCAAAAAGTAGTATAGAGTTGTTATTACTCTCTAAAAAGCTTCAAGTTATCTGAGCCATTCTCTTATATCCTATATGATAAATAAATGCAACACTCTTAACTGAGACAATGCTATTGGTCTATTGCCCGTTGTTCCATGAAAAGTAGTTTTAGTTATTTGTTGGCAATGGTGATTTTTCTTTCACTCATCCGTTCATCTACAAGCAAGTGTCCTTATGATCTGGCTTCCCTGCTGCCTCAGTGGTAGGTAAATAATCCGCCTGCCAATACAGGAGACCCAATTTTAATCCCTGGGTTAGGAAGATCCCCTCAAAAAGGAAATGGCGGCCCACCCCAGTATTCTTGCCTGGAGAATTCCATGGACAGAGGAGCCTGGTGGGCTATGGTCCATGGGGTCACAAAGAGTCAGATACACCACGAGGGTTGAACAACAACGTTGTGATGATACGTCTAGGATGCTCTGATTTAGCCAGACTCCCAGGCAAAACTTCCTTTTTGTAGAAAATTAGTACATGAACTTGTGATAAATAACATTACACTTTAAACAGTTACATTAGTTATTAGTCATTAAGGTTGTTATATTTTGGTTTACAGGGTACATGTTACTTTTCATGTGGACACTGTTACTATAATATTCAAACTGAGTTCAAATCCTTGAAGTTATGTGCTGTCTAAACTGCATAAAGATGGCTGGAGAAAACAAAAATGGCTTTAAAAATAACTTATAAAATAAGTAATTTTTGCTTTAGTTTAAAAATGCAAAGAACTAGGTGGCTTTTTTGTGTGTGATGCTTTGATTGAATTTCACTCTAATCTGTCTCATGTGTCAATAATAGATGCATTCGACTCAAGAAGGAAAAAAAATAAAAGGATTGAGAATATTTTTGGTTTTCTATTTTTCTCTCAATTTCTGGAACTAGTTTTCTAATAGTCTTCATTCTAGTCACTGAAATATGTTGATCTAGGGACATGTGAGAGGGCAATGGCAACCCACTCCAGTGTTCTTGCCTAGAGAATCCCAGGGACGGGGGAGCCTGGTGGGCTGCCATCTATGGGGTCGCGCAGAGTCGGACTGAAGCGACCTAGCAGCAGCAGGGACATGTGAAACACAGAGCAGCAAACAGCACAGTGAAACCAAGAGCTCAGACTAGGAAAGTGAGCACCTAGTTTTATTTTAATTATGGATGAACAGTGCTTAGAAACATTATTCTTTTGATGATCGTTTTCATGTTTTCTTTCTCCGTATATAAAGTGTGCTAAGCCTTTCTGTGAATGTAAAACATCCGAAGAGATAGAAGAGGAAAAACAGTTTTCTTGGAAAAGCAGACTGACTTGGGATAAGAAAACTAGAGAGAGATATTCCCCCAGGCAAGGGAAAGAAAAAGAGAGGTCTGAGCCCTGGGGACTGGTATGGCTTATCACTGGTGGCCAAGGAGGACCCCGAATAAGTAATCAAAGCAGAGAGGACCTCACCAAAAACTTTTGGTCTCCAGTACGGCACATAAAAATTAAAAAAAGATTCAAGACATGAAGGAGCCGTAAGATACGGAGCAGTAAGTATTCTTGTGATGTTATTATGAACAAGACACCAGAGACCACAGCCCTCCCTTACCTGTGGTCCAAAACACATACACATATACATCCGTATTTTGCACTTTATAAAATTCTTTAAGAACAAGGCTTGATTAACATCAAAATTAAATTGATACCACTGAAAACAGAAAAATGGGATGTTCTTCTATATCTCTGATTTTGGACTGAGATTCACAGCCTCCACATGCTACTTTATATAACACACCAGGTCTTGAGAGGTGATGAATGAGAGTGGTTTAGCTATCATTTACTGGCCTTTGGATTAGCTAAAGCAAGCCTTTAATTTTTGAGTAGTTTTATAACCTACCACTGAATTCTGAACTCTCTGCGAGGTCCTGGGCATTTTAGTATTAAAATAAAGCAAATGTAATTTAGCCATTAAGAGTACTACCATATGATTTCAAATACAAGCATCACTGCATCTGAGTTGATTGCTTCTCTTCTCATTAAGGTGTGTCTCTTGTCAACTCTTCGGCCTGATAAAGTGAGTTTTTTTGAGAATATACCTTTTCAGTCTCTCAGAAGGGCATCTCTGAGATGATCACAATGATAATATGAATCTGGAAAATAAGCTGGTGGAGGAATTATTTTCCTCTCTGGTCTCTGTCATAGCCACATTGAAATAAGTATTAAAATAAAAAGTAAGAAGTGGTAAAACCACCCATCCCAAAGTATAAATAAATACAAGTTTCATTGGATAATCATGGTCTCTGTCTTAAAAATTGCAGTTCTCAAGAACCCAGACAAAAGGGAAGAGGGATCTGAATCTTATCTAGAGAGAATGAGGCCATTGCCAGAAGCCATACAGGATGCTGGCTCGTGCTGCTGTAGCTCATTCTGCAAGTATTCCCTGGCACTTTTTCATTTTTTTGCTCAATGTTAGATCCTGGAGATGCCCACATGGAAAACCATGCTATCAAACTAGAGATGCTAAAACAATGTCTGGCATATTATAGGCAACTGATAAATAAATAATGTAAGTATATTTAATAGCACTATTTGAGTAAAATTAGTATATACAGCATAATCAACTAGAGTGAGTATATTTAGCAGTGGCCTATGTAGAGAAACATACATTCAGTATGAAATGAGAAAAAGAAAAAGAACATAAATCATAACTGAAAAACTTAGTGTTTTTCACTTCTAAGAAGATGGGATTTTAAAAATGAGTGAGTGACAGTACCACCCTAACAGTAGAAAGTGAAGAGGAACTAAAGAGCCTCTTGATGAAGGTGAAAGAGAAGAGTGAAAAAGCTGGCTTAAAACTCAACATTAAGAAAACTAAGATTATGGTATCTGGTCCCATCACTTCATGGCAAATAGATGGGGGGAAAAATGGAAGCAGTGGCAGACTTTATTTTCTTGTGCTCCAAAATGACTGTGGGTGGTGACTGCAGCCATGAAATTAAAAGATGCTCGCTCCTTAGAAGCAGTGTTATGACAAACCTAGACAACATATTAAAAAGCAGAGACATCACTTTGCCGACAAAAGTCCATGTAGTCAAAGCTGTGGTCTTTCCAGTAGTTGTATATGGGTGTGAGAGTTGGACCATAAAGAAGGTTGAGCACCAAAGAATTGAGACTTTCAAACTGTGGTGCTGGAGAAGACTCTTAAGATTCACTTGGACTTCAAGGAGATCAAACCAGTCAGTCCTACAGGAAATCAACCCTGGGTATTCATTGGAAGAACTGATGCTGAAACTCTAATACTTTGGCAATCAATTCTTTGATGTGAGGAGCCAACTCAAAAAAGACCCTGATTCTGGGAAAGATTGAAGGCAGGTAGAGGAGGGGACAACAGAGAATGAGATGGTTGGATGGCATCACTGACTCAGCATGAGTTTGAGCAAACTCTGGGAGATAGTGAAGGACAAGGAAGCCTGGCGTGCTGCAGTCCATGGGATCATGAACAGTCAGACACTACTTAACAACTGAACAACAACACGAAGTTATTTCTAGGTAAATATTCACAGAAGACAAAATGAAAGGGAGGGAGAAAGCATGGTGAGTGTTGGGATACACAGAGTATTGAGTTACTCTGGATGAAGAAGGGGCAGCCATATTGGGGTGCCCCGGGGAACTGTTGACTGTGTCCTGCTCTGCTCACTAAGAAAGTCTCAGCAGACACACAGGTTTTCTTATGGAATTGGTGAGAGCTTATGTAGCAGCATAAACAACATCAAGTAATAGCGCCCAGCCTCCATCAAATGCCTCCCAAGAAAAAGGTGAAGTCACAGCAATACCAAGAGTCATAGAGTATGAACAAGATATTTGGCCAGAAAGCCAGAACATTTGGGGATACTCTATGCCCTTTCTCCATCTAACAAGACTATTCTTCATAGAAAATGATGCCTAAGGCTCAAACATCCTTGATGGGAACTCAGGCAGCCTGTACTCAGCTTCAGGAGAGAAAGAAGGTTGACCAGAAGTCTCTCCCCTTTCCCTTTGCTTTTTAGTCTAACTAGTGTAGTATAAGCTGTCAAAATGTAACAGAAGCAAACCTTCGGACCTCACACCGTTATGAGGCTCCATTTACAGGAAATGGCAATATCCCAAGCTTTGAAAGGTATTTTCTGTGCCTACCTAGGTATTCAGGGAAGAAGCACTTAAGAACAAGCTGAAAATAGCAAAATTATTCTATCAGTAAATTTCCAAAGTAATCAAGTACAAAACAACAACAAAAGCTTCCTTTTTGGCCTAAAAAAATTGTTATTTTCTTTCAAAGCAAAGTCAAATTAATGCAGTACCTATAGCCTGGTCATTTTGTCCTCCACAGTTATGGAATTAATTAGTCTATGTTGTCTAAACTCCCTTAGAGAGGTAAAGCCTTGGCAACTGTGATTCATGGAAAAACTGAATATTCTTTTTAAACATATTATAAAAATAATAATTTTAAGGTTAAGGCTATTTGTTCACTGGTTAGAATGTTTTTTTTTTTTTTTTTTTTTCTGCAAGTTACCCCTTCAGCTTGATTTTATCATTTAAATTTGTAACTGATTAGCAGTTTGCACAAATTCTGGGAAAATAGAGTGAAACTATTCTTGCTAACATTCTACAGCTGTTCAAGGGGGAGAAAAAGATACTTCAGTCATTAGTATTTAAAGGAAATTCATCTATGCAAGACTTTCCAGTTAGGTTACGGGCTACTTTTTAGATGCTGAAGAACACAGGAACACATCTTTCAAAACAGTGTGGAAATTCTCATAATCCTTTCATTTAAAAAACCTGGCCATTGGACAGGGAACAGGTAGGAATTAGGGAAGCAAAGGAATGTTCTTTGATGTCAGAATAGTTTAATCCAGAAGAACAGATATATCAAAGTTAACTGAGTGATTTAATTCATGGAAACACACTTTCCTGTGTTCCTTTGAAAAAATGGCACCTGCTTAATTTTTCTCTATGGAGAAAGGCATGTTTTTGAGACAATCATAGCTGCTATTTGCAAAGCTGTCAATGCATTTTAGGGTTTCTTCTTAAACATTGTGCTTTAGCCCTTAAAACTAAGTCTCGATTGTAAAATTTAAAGTACTACTTGTAGAGGTTAAATAAGAATCTTAATGAATTTCAACAAAATATCTCTGTAAACTGAATGCTACATTACTTTCTGCTATATATTTTAAATAGCCAGAAAAGAGATTCAGGGATAATCAGCTTTTTAAGTTCTTTCTCCTCTTTTACTTTTACCTCCTCCTTGTCTTTCTCCTCCTCCTCTTAATGAGAAAATCACAGTGTGGATGGATGGTTTCATTTTAAAATAGTGAGGTCAAGGAGGGCTCGTAACAATGGTATTGGAAATAATAAGACAAAAATACTATTAAAAGGCAAAACATGTATGTGTATATTTATTTCATGTATATATAAGAAAGTTAATAAATATGTATATAGTTCTTGCTTGATGTACAGAATGTGAATATATAATATGTGTACGCATATGTATTTTTCTGTTTGATGCAGAAAACAAGAATGCAGAGTTCTGTACTGTAGGCTTCTAGAAATTGTGAATATCACAGAAATCCACATTATAAATTAAATTCTTCAGTACAGTAGATGGTCTGGTGTGGTTAGGATACATTTGTAATGTAGATGTACAGTTGAGATTGACACAATTCAGAGGAAGTTAACAACACTGAGTAATACACTTTCTTCGTATGCTTCATCTTACGTATACTTTATCTTTTTTAACTTTCCATTTCTTCAGTAGCTCAACTTTACAACTGAATCAGTTTTCTCTCAGCTCTTTGTTCTCTGCATTTTGCTGTTGCTTAGACATTACCGATTTTGATGATTATTTCTTTTAATTCTTGTAACGTTGATCCTGGAAATGTGATGCTAGGTAAGCTGGTTTTGAAAAAGGCTTTTATTCAGGAATATCAGTTCTCTGCTTCTTTCTCCAAACTTAGTAATTCCAAACCCCATTATTTTTTCACAATGATCTCCTCCAATGTTAGGCCAGTGCATTTTTGAGAAGATAATGTCATGTTAAAGAATTCATTTTATGGAACTATTTCTTTCCAGCTCGCTCTTTTTTTTTTTTTTTTAATTTTCAGTTGCTCCCACACAGTGTGTGAACAATAGCACGCATGCACCTTGTTTATGTAAAAGAGACCATGTGGTTACACACACGATCTCTGCAAGAGAATGAAGACTTTCTTTAACTGATTTGAGCGGGGCCCTGTGAGAGAAATCAGCCACACTCCAAGAATTAGCTGCCACTGATACCTTTGTTTACAATGCCACATCAGTTCATTTAAGTGCATTATTAATCGTTTATGTGGCTCTTTGATGTTTGGAATTAGTGTTTCCTTACAATGAAAGATGATAAAGTGATGCCATTTTTACTGCACACTTCCATTGCTAATTGTTAAATATAGTGTATTGTTCCCTTCATTTTCAATTCCCTTGTGACTTCATGTTGTATCTTTCAAAAGGTCAAATTACTCTCATACTGTTTTGTTTTTTCCTCTTGTCCACCCTCCCTTTTATTTTAAAAAATAAATTATATTGTAGTATGGGTGACTTACAGTGTTGTGTTTTTGCTTTATTGTTTCCAGAAAAGGAGCTATGTCTGTGTTTGTTGATAATTCGCCCTTTACTTTTATACTGCTTTCGATGGCATTTATTCTTTTTGTGGTTCAAATATTATCATTTAGATCAGTCTTAGGTTTTCAACACAATTGAGAGAAAGGTACAAATATTTCCCATTTATTTATTCCCTGACTCCCCCATTATCTACATCACTCACCAGAGTGGATGTTTTTTTACCAAAGTTGATCCTTCATTAACATAGAAGCATTAACATAATTATAGAAAGCCCATAATTTACCTTACAATTCACCCTCGGTATTGTCCATCCTGTGGGTTTGGATGAATGTATATGACGTATTTCCAACACTATGATAACGCAGTCCGTATTTTCACACAGCCCTAAATATGCTCTCTGCTCTGCCTACTTACCTCTTTGTTCCCCCTAAACCACAGATCTCTTTATTGTTGTATTTTCAGAATATCACAGAGTGAAGCAATGTGAAAAATTAGAGGCAAAGTCTTGATTTTTTTTTATTTTGAGAAATTAAGGACATTTTAAAGTTTAGTTGCAAAATATGTACATGCTAGTCCACTTGTCGGAGAAGGCAATGGCACCCCACTCCAATACTCTTGCCTGGAAAAGCCCATGGATGGAGGAGCCTGGTAGGCTGCAGTCCATGGGGTCGCTAAGAGTCGGACAGGACTGAAGGACTTCACTTTCACTTTTCACTTTCATGCATTGGAGAAGGAAATGGCAACCCACTCCAGTGTTCTTGCCTGGAGAATCCCATGGATGGGGGAGCCTGGTGGGCTGCCGTCTATGGGGTCGCACAGAGTTGGACACGACTGAAGAGACTTAGCAGCAGCAGCAGCAGCAGTGTTTTGGAGAAGGCAATGGCACCCCACTCCAGTACTCTTGCCTGGAAAATCCCCATGGACGGAGGAGTCTGGTAGGCTGCAGTCCATGGGGTCGCTAAGAGTCGGACACGACTGAGTGACTTCACTTTCACTTTCATGCATTGGAGAAGGAAATGGCAACCCACTCCAGTGTTCTCGCCTGGAGAATCCCAGGGAAGGGGGAGCCTGGTGGGCTGCTGTCTATGGGGTTGCACAGAGTTGGACACAACTGAAGCAACTTAGCAGTCCACTTGTATAATTCTCTAGAAAGTTTATCAAAGTTGTTATTTGATATGGATTTTGTACCAAATATTTTAAATATTTATTTGATCTGGTCAGGAACACAAACATTCCTAACCCTGTGTTTTATTGTTGATGATGATTTAAAAGACCCTCAATAGCTAAATGACTTCAGTCTAAATGAATGGTGACCTCCAGTCAATTTTGAAGAGTCTATCCTTCATTGTAATTTTAAAATGCTGAAGAACATGAAATTAAACTGTCCTGGTCTTGTCTTCTGTGGAGATGGGTAGAAGCCCCGTTGAAATGCTCTTGTGAAAATTCAGGAGCACAGCTGGGGCACATGGTTGATTTTTAATTTTCTAGATTTTACTGATGACACAGAAGTTCCGGGGAAACTCTGGGCCATCTCCCCTTAAAAACAGACTATACCTCTGATTCCTACAATATTTTCATTTTTGAAAGGTACTTAATCAGTCAATTTTTAAACTACAGATTCCTGTGTTGTGATAACATCTAAACTGGATTTCACACAGTGATTGCAGCCATGAAATTAGGAGACACTTGCTCCTTCGAAGGAAAGCTATGGCAAACGTAGACAGTGTTCTAAAAAGCAGAGGCATCACTTTGCTGACAAAGGTCCACATAGTCAAGGCTGTGGTTTTTCCAGTGGTCATGTGTGGATGTGAGAGTTAAACCATAAAGAAAGCTGAGCATCAAAGAATTGATACTTTTGAACTGTGGTGTAGGAGAAGACTCTTGAAAGTCCCTTGGACTGCAAGGAGATCCAACCAGTCAATCCTAAAGAAAATCAGTCCTGAATATTCATTGTAAGGAATGATGCTGAAGCTGAAATTCCAATACTTTGGTTACATGATGTGAGGAGTCAAAACTCATTTGAAAGACCCTGATGCTGGGAAAGAATGAGAGTATGAGGAGAAGGGGGCAACACAGGATGAGATGATGGGATGGCATCATTAACTCATTGGATATGAGTTTGAGCAGTCCTGGTGTGCTACAGTTCATGGGGTTTGCAAAGTGTCAGACACAACTTAGTCACTGAACAACAATAACAGACTGAATTTATCAGTCTTAAAATGAGCTTAAAGTTATTCCTACAACAAGAAGAAATCGTTTTCAGATGGATACACCTCTGCAACTTGACCAAGCTCTTTCTCATGACTTCGTGAAGTTATCAATTACTTCTGTTTTGAGGCCCAGTTTCTGAGTTTATTTTGTACTTCATATGTTTTTTTTAAGACAATAAAGATCTAAAGAGAGGATCTCTTTCAATAAATTTGGAATTAAAAATATGATTCTTATTTTTCTCTTAGAGTATTTTCAAGATACCCAAATGTAAAATTTCCAGCTTTGACTGAATTTTATCTAAGAAGAGGCTTGGTGTGAAAACTGAAACAAAATATCACTTTCTGCATACTAAAAATCTTGACATATTCTTTCTTTTACCTACCTTTCAGGAACATGATAAATGCTCCCCGAAATGTGAGAGACAACATTTAAGAAAATGTCATTGCCTTGGCCATGGCCAATATTTTGAAATAATTCTTGACATTCTCTGACCGTTGTACATTTTCTTCTATTCAGTTTCTCCCCAGACTCCACAACTGTGATATTTCCCAGCATTGACCCCAGCTGTGCCTCCGCTTTAAATATTTTTGGCAAACATTTCAGTCTTTTCTTCTTTGGTTTTGATTGTATAGGATGAGAAGGATCATGATTTCCACGTGCAAGTCGTCACTACTGATAGTTTTTTATAAATTTTCTTCACAATTTCAGGGCCATCTTGGATGCAAATAATCTGAAAGCCATAAAAAGGAATACTAGGATTTTTGCATCAAAACGTTATAGCTAGGAGATCTAAAAGCTGTTCCAGGTATTTGTCATAAATATAAGATGAAGATCAAGAGTCAGTCCAGACTTAAAGCGAAAGCTGCTTCCCTCCTTTGCCATGATGCTAAGACCCGTTTGGTACTCAGAAACCTGCACTCTTAAAGATCAAAGGCCATAGGTGAACGTCATCTGCACTCGGTGTTTAATAGAGCATGGCCCCTTGTGATGTATTAGTCTCGTCACCTGTACCAACTTTACATGAGCAAAGAGCTGTAGGACTGCATTTTTTAAAAAGACCACTGCAGAGTTACAACTTTTCTAATAAATGACACATTCACTAGCACTTCAGATATTTGCATAGAGATGACAGACGGAACTGTATTCTGAGTGCATGGAAAAACTCATTAACCTGAGATCACGGAGTTACGACCACGTTGGTGGTCTTAAGCATTTAAATGTAGGTGCTATCCTGTGATTTCTGTTGGAAAGCACAAAAAATATGATCCAGATATCATTTTTTTTACATACAGTATTTGGAAAACATGTGAAATACTCTTATAACCCCTGCCTAAGCTATGGTCTTTCCACTAACTTACTTATGCCAATGCTTACAAATGCTTACTGATGCCAATTTAGCTTTATTTATGTGGAAAAGGGAAACTATATAGAAACAAAATGCACAATGCAAAAAAAGGCATAGCTAGAATGGGTATGACAACTCAAGTTATGTCTTCCTTTTTTTTTTGCAAACCATCAAACCAAAAATGTCTTTTTTCCCTTTAATATCAGCAAGGTTTTGCTTCCACAAGACAGCTCCCAGCACTTCAGGGCTATGTATAATAAATGAAAGGGTATTTTGGACATCGAGGGTATACTCATTGTAAACCATTTTTTCTGGACTCAGTCTGAAAATACAGAAGAAAGACGCCGAGCAGACTGCAAAATATCTGAAGTGTCTATCAGCCAGGCAGTGGTTCCGGGTAGTTGCCAAGTATTTAAATTAAATTTGGATATTCTGTTTCAACGTGTGCTTGACACATACATATTTCCTTTAGGCCTCAAATTTCTAGTTATTGATAAGTAGAAATAGTCTTCTTTGTTTCCAGGTAAGATACCATGTGCATGTGTTAGCTATCTTATCTTTATTATTAGACTTTTTGGGCTCCAAAGTCACTGCAGATGGTGACTGCAGCCATGAAATTAAAAGATGCTTACTCCTTGGAAGGAAAGTTATGACCAACCTAGATAGCATATTCAAAAGCAGAGACATTACTTTGCCAACAAAGGTCCGTCTAGTCAAGGCTATGGTTTTTCCTGTGGTCATGTATGGATGTGAGAGTTGGACTGTGAAGAAAGCTGAGCGCAGAAGAATTGATGCTTTTGAACTGTGGTGTTGGAGAAGACTCTTGAGAGTCCCTTGGACTGCAAGGAGATCCAACCAGTCCATTCTGAAGGAGATCAGCCCTGGGATTTCTTTGGAGGGAATGATGCTGAAGCTGAAACTCCAGTACTTTGGCCACCTCATGCGAAGAGTTGACTCATTGGAAAAGACTCTGCTGCTGGGAGTGATTGGGGGCAGGAGGAGAGGGGACGACAGAGGATGAGATGGCTGGATGGCATCACTGACTCAATGGACATGAGTCTGGGTGAACTCCGGGAGTTGGTGATGGACAGGGAGGCCTGGTGTGCTGCGACTCATGGGGTTGCCAAGAGTCGGACACGACTGAGCGACTGAACTGAACTGAACTGAACTGAAAGTAGAAAGTAGCTCAATAATAATCTAAAATAAAGAAAAGTAGGAGGGGCTTAAAAGACTGATCTTTAGTGCAGAGTTGGTTCTGTTGCTGTTGTTTAGTTGCTCAGTCTCCTGTCTGACTCTTTGCGACCCCATAGACTGTATGTAGCCCACCAGGCTTTTCTTACCATGTGATTCTCCAGGCAAGAACACTGGAGTGGGTTTCTATTCCCTTCTCCAGGGGATCTTCCTGACCCAGGAATCGAACATGGGTCTCCTGCATTGCAGGTGATTCTTTACTGTCTGAGCCACCAGGGAAGCCCAAGTAACTCAAATAAAATCCACCATTTGCTCATATTCTACTGAATATATTAGAGCAAAAATGGGCAAACAATGACTCAAAGAGAAAACCATGAATTTCAAAAGTGATAAGACAGTCCATATTTTACATTGCTTATATTTGACTCTATATGGTGGTATATGATTTGCTATCCTATCCCATCTTTATTTTAAGTGCTTAATAAGTTTATTAAGCAAGAGTAAGAAATTTTCATTTAAAATGTGAATGACCAGGGCACCTCTTTTTAAAACAAAGACATTGTGAGGTAATAGTCAAAAAAACACCTCATAGCTTTAATGTCTTCTTAATTTCATTAGTTGCTAAAAGTTTTCTAAAGTTTTCCAAATGAGACCATATCCATATAGGCAGTTAAATTCATCACCATGAACACAAAGCATATATTGAACATCCACTTTGTGCATGTTTCAAGGTTAAGCCCAGGTAGATCACAAGGACAAATGTGTGATACTTTTAACCTATGCCTTCTGACTTTCTGAGATATTAACTGGTTTGAAGCAGCTGCATGTGTGCTCAGCCGTACCCAGCATTTTGTGACCCCATGGACTGCAGCCCACTAGGCTCCTCCGTCCATGGGATTTTCCAGGCAAGAATACTGGAGTGGGGTGCCATTTCGACTGGAAAGTAGGAAATGGAGAAACTTGATGCTGAGTATGACAGATGCTAAGGTTTTGCTCTTGTCCTGGGACTGGCAGGTGTGTGACCTGGTGCTTCTCAACTAGAGGCCGTTTGGGGAGGTAGCAACTGCTCAGCATACTTCAGTGCACAGAATGCCCTTGATGAAAAAGATCATCTGGCCCCAAATGTCAATGCTGTAAATTATCCTACATGTGATTTGATAAGCAATCTATGATGTAATGTTTATTAATCAATATTCCAGACATTAATTGAATTACAAATGACTCATCTGATTTGTTTGTTGTAAAAGGTGAATTACCCAAAATGACTATGGTGTTGTGAGTCTTAATAATGAAATCATATTGAGCCGTCTGTCTACTTACCTAGAGACCATCTAGTAACTAGCCATAAACAATGATGGAAAGAAATAGGTGGTTTCTGTGAATGCTGTGAAAACAGTTTAGTTGGCAACACTATGAAATCAGTTCTTTGCCTAGATGTACTATAATGGTAGAAACATGAGCTTTAGACTCAAAGTCACATTGCGAATTTGACTGTGTGACCTTGCCTTTCCGAGTCTGTTATCATCTCCTGCAAAGCAGAGATGACAAGCTTGCAAGGCTGCTGAAATGATTGGAAATGCAAATGTGCACGTCAGTGTGTATGTTAGGGAATTAAGAGAGAGCTATTATTAGAGCTAGTATTACAAATGTTAGGCATTTTGTTAGCATTGCCACTAATATTGACATGACACTCTGCCCTGCCATGGTTTATATGTGATTCAATATGCATAGGATCTGTGATTAGAACCCCTTCAGTTCTATCTCCATCATTTTTTTAGCTTTTAGACTTTAGGTTATTTTCTTACTCTCTCTTGAAATCTCGGTTTCCTCATCTATAAAACTAATGTTAATAAATTTGGCTTCACAAGGTGTAACCAATGTTCAGAAGTGTTTTAGTTCTTTGTGTACCAAAGCAAAAAGAGCCACTCATATTTTGCATTCTTAGCTAGGCATATAATGGTTGAAAAAGTGAAATGAAATAAAATAAAACAAAGATATATATTGAGAAGGGTAAGACATGCTAGGAATATTGGAAGACTACAACAGAATCTTCTCTATACCTGGCCTGCTCCATTCTATTAAAAAAAAAAACAAACTTTTGTCTAATGAAAATTAATCCACTCTTTGGGATCGTTAATTATCACTGACTCAAATTGATGACACTTTATTACTAAGACCTCATTATCAAAAGAGTGGCTCCAGAATTTATTTACATTATAATCATCTGCAAATTGAATAGGACATTGCTCACAACACACACTTGTCTAAATTCATTAAACCGAAAGTATATTGCCAGAGGGCTGGGTGTTTGAAAACTATGCCTGAATTTATCAACAACATAAATTCCAATTTCCCTGAAATGACCACTAACATTCCAAGTGCACCCCATGTCAAATAAATGCATAGTTTTTATTTGTCTCCATTTCCAAGTTCAGCTTATATCCTCTGTTAAATTTATTCCTGAATTGTTTTTTCTGCACTACACTTTATTTTTCTACCATTAAGGGAAGTTAAATTAAAAATCTTTAATCTGTCAAAAAACAGAATCTACTGTTTTTAGCCCTGTTTATGTTAACTAAAACAAAGGTTTCATACTATTCGTAACACATATCCTCACTACAAGAGGAGGACATTATGTTATGAGAATACTTATGAATCACTAGTGATTCCTAATGGCTGCAAATTATTATTTCCCTTATCACAGGCTATCAAAGCATTATGATAAATGCTGCCGATTGAATTTCATGCATAATCAAAACTGAGTCATGAGAATTTTCCTTCAAAAGGAAACAACTTATCGTGACATTGAATTTCTTACCAGATATTCCATTGTTAATAATTCCAGCACTGTTGTGGGTTGCCATGTATGGTATATATTAGGGCATCTTTCACTTGATAAATGTAGTTAGTACTCTAAGAACATTAACTTCACCCCATCCGGGACAATTTGGTGAGTTTCTTAACATTTGTTGTATCGGACTTACAAAAAATATACTGCTTCATTGTTGAGAATATACCACCCTCTTTACAAGTGATGTACTGTTTTGTAAAATACTTTTTCAGTTGAGCTGACAACTTAGGTACAGTGAAAGTAGATTCCATTTGTAACTTAAAATGACTGTAAAGACAAATCAACGGCAGGAAATTGTGTGTGTAACAAAAACATGGATAAACCCTGAGCAGTAGCTGTGTTTTCCTAGTAACAGCAGGGGAAGTAATGAAGTCTTGTTGATATTAAGCTAGAGCAATGCTTTAAAGTGAGCGGCTGCCTAATTCTCAGATAGAATAATCCATAACTCAGCTCTCCAGGGGCAACCTGTGTATTTCTGTATTCAGCAGTAATAAAAGATGTCATTTGGATGACCTGAAGTCTACAATTTCATGCTATGCAGAGGGAAGCTATCTGCTACCGTCCACGTGGGTCTTCTTCATGGCTCATTAAAAGAGGCCGTATCTTTCTGTAGCAGTTAACTGCTTGCTCTGGCATCACTGCAACATTATCAGATCTTGAATAACATGAATCTTGAGGCTAAAAGAAAACCTTAAAGTGGATTGCTTTTATTCCATTTCTTCCCTGAATAGTCTTGGAAATGACTTGGGTAAGTATTTCTACCAGGGCTCCCCTGGTAGCTCAGCTCATAAAGAATCCTCCCACAGTGTGGGAGACCTGGGTTCAATCCCTGGGCTAAGAAGATCCCCTGGAGAAGGGAAAAGATACCCACTCCAGTACTCTTGCCTGTAAAATTCCATGGACTATTTCATGGGGTTGCAAAGAGTCGGACATGACTGAGTGACTTTCACATTCAAGTATTTCTAACTTCCCATAGGATGTTCTGTTTTATTGAGCACAAAGTAGAAGATAGATTCACTCACATATTCAATATAAATTTCATGATTGATGGATCTGTGTAGTTTTTAAAATTCATATGCAATTAACCTTATTTTTGGAGTTCCCTGGTAGCTCAGGGGTAAAGAATCTGCCTGCCAATGCAGGAGACAAGGGTTAGATCCCTGATTCAGGAAGATCCAATCTTCTTGCCTGGAGAATCCCATGGACAGAGAGGCCTGTAGGCTACAGCGCATGGGGTCGCATGGGTCGACTACGGCTGAGCAACTAAACAACAGCAACAGCAGCAAATCTTATATTCTTGTTTCCTAAATTAACTAAGATTGAAATTTTTTAAATCCTCTTCCTTTCAGTTAAAAATAAGCTTTTTTTCCCCTAATGTATTACGTAAAAGTCTGAATGCATTTAAAAGAGTTTTCCTTTCAAGGGGATTTGCAAGTTAACAGATTAGATGCATGGGAAATAATGTAGATTTTTAAAAAAATTTCACCGCTGGTTGAGTGAGAAACCAGGTGAAAAATACTACTTCAGTTAATCCAATGGTTCAGGGAATATTTGGAGGGATTATTCCATCCAGATGAAACATTGAGTTTACACAGTTTTCAAGGGAGGCTCTGAAATGTATGAATAGCTCTCAACTCCCCTTGAGCACAATTCATAGGGTTACATCTTGTTGGATATCTCATAATAACAATTTACTACCCATTGGGAAAATTGGTTTTATGTTACCTTAATTATGGGTCATTCAGATCACCACCTTAACCTCTTTATTATTACAACCAGCATACTAATACCTGATGAATAAGTATATCTTTTATCATCCTAGGCACAGACAATTTACAGAATCACCTTGAAGCCTTGACTGGCACAGACTGATGGTTTAAGTATTTTTGTATGCATTTTTCTACTGAATCCATTCAATCACAACATTTTATCTAACAATATAAACCTCACATGGCATGCCCAGTCCCTTCAGTTGTGTCCGACTCTTTGTGACCCCATGGTGACTCTTTGTCACCCCATGGACGCCACAGTCCCTGGTAGGACTGTACCCCACCAGGCTCCTCTGTCAGCGGGATTCTCCAGGCACGAATACTGGAATGGGTTGCCATCCCTTCCTCCAGGGGATATTCCCAACCCAGGGGTCACATCGGTGTCTTCTTCACTGCAGGCAGATTCTTTACTCACCGAGCCACCTGGGAAGCCCAAACCCCATATTACTAACGTATAAAATAGATAAACAGCAAGGACTTACTGTACACAATAGTGAACGACATTCAGTACCTCATGATTATTTGTAGTAGAAAAGAATCTGAATCACTTTGCTATACGTCTGAAACCAGCGCAACATTGTGAATTAACTTTACTTCAATTTTAAGAAATGGTTAAGAAGAACAGTGTAAACGTTAGGAATGCTACTTGCATTGTCCAGGTTTGTTCTTAAAATTGATACATTAAAACATGTTAATTCTTTTGCCAGTTGGTGACGTTTTTAAAAGAATTACTTGAAGGCATTTGAAGCCTGGAAACCTGAGGCATTGTATTATACATTAATTATTTAATATAAATGATGAGTTTAGTACACCTATCCATTCAACAATTTATTTTCTCCCTAATTTGACAAATATTTATTGATTGTTTGCCCTCTGTCAGGCATCGTTCTAATTTTTAAGAGCATTGCTGTGAAAAACACAGAGTTTCCTGATCTCATATAGCGTACGTTCAAGTGGAGGAAAAATAAACATGTAAATAAAATAGCTGTTTACCAGATTATAAGTAAAGGAACCATGTGTCATCTCAGGAGACTGTCTGTGACCCAATCCATGCTTTAGATTTATTTGCTGAATTAAAATAGTGAGATGAATGCTGAAGTGAAAGAAAATGACCAGATATGATAAATAATCTTCCTTTAGATATACATATACAAATTTTCCTCTTCATGCATTAAAAAAAAAAAAAAGCTGATTACTGTGGCCAATCAGAAAGCAAATAGCAAAGATGAAGACCCGACGTTCACTCTCTCCGTTTATAGTACAAAATGCAAGGCGTGATGGTTAGCGTATGGTACAGTTTGTTCATCTCAGGACTAGAGCACTGCTGATGGATAATCTTCAAGAAATAAGTGAATGCAATAACTGCTATAAATATTGTCATGGAAGACACTTATCAAGGTGGGATTAGGGCAGAACTACCTGCTTCTTCATCTGGTTTGAGAAACGCACTGTAGACTGGAAGGCATTTTTTGCATTTATTCATAAAGTCAAAATGGTAAGAAAAAAAATCCAGATGTGTATAGATTTGGGTGTCTTCTACACTAAAGTTGCTCGCAATTTCAGTGAAGAATACAAGCAGATAACAATCATATTCACCAAGCCCTGAACAGTTTTTCTTGCACTTTTGTGAAACAAAGTTGGCTGTTAAGCAGCTCGCTCCCTTCCACACGCAGGTGGACATAATAGAGTTGGAAACCCTCGTTCTTCAATTGGAATAATACCCACTTCCAACTTCTCCCCCAACTCCTCCCTCCCCACGTATAGCTCTCATAAAGGGGCGGTTGAAAGCCATTTGCACAGTCTCTAGCCCTTGAAAAGACAAACTGTTTCCTTTTCTTCTCTTACTTTGATAACATATTCTCATATTCAAAGCGTATGCTGATTGGCGAGTTCAGCTCATCTTGGTTTTGGTCTAGAGAGCAGGATGAAGTGAAATCCAATTTCAAGACCTAGCTACAATTTTGCTTAATATTCCCATTGTGAAAAGTCAGAACACTTAGGATAGAACTATAATTGCCCCATACTTAAGATAGTATTGAGAATGCAATGGGCTGAATTTTAAATGCACATTGAGATTCAGCCTACTCCTTTAGAAAAAGAAAAAAAAAATTTTTTAGAAAAAAATAAAATAAAAGGTTTTTTCAAGTTCCTTTGCGAAGGTCCCATAAATTCTTTTTTCTGGCTTTTGTTTAGTTCTGCTAACATAGTTGATAAAGAGACTTCCAAGTAGAACCATTTATCAGTGGTATTTGCCATTATTCCTTTTGGCTTTAAGTGCACTTTACAGCCCACTTATTTGTACAGCATATAGTAAAGCTGGTAAAATTAAAGAACATTAAAGAAACCTGAGACGTTCTTGTGATGCTAAGATTTGGCAAAACTCCCTGGAGAAAGTTAGAAATTACTGATCCAGCTCATCTCATAGTATGTCTTTGTCTCTGATCTAACCTGGAATCATCTTATGTTGTTTACATGAAATTAATTTTACAATTTCAGAGTCAAATTATGTCAGAGCAGCAAAAGCTAGAAAACAGACAATGGACTCTGAAATGACACTTCCTTTTCTGCCCCTAAAGCATATTAGATAGAAAGGGTTTCAGTTCAGTTCAGTTCATTTCAGTCACTCAGTCGTGTCCGACTCTGCTACCCCATGAACTGCAGCAAGCCAGGCCTCCCTGTCCATCACCAACTCCCGGAGTTCACTCAAACTCATGTCCATTGAGTCAGTGATGCCATCCAGCCATCTCACCCTCTGTCGTTCCCTTCTCCTCCTGCCCCCAATCCCTCCCAGCATCAGAGTCTTTTCCAGTGAGTCAACTCTTCGCATCAGGTGGCCAAAGTACTGGAGTTTCAGCTTTAGCATCAATCCTTCCAAAGAACACCCAGGACTGATCTCCTTTAGAATGGACTGGTTGGATCTCCTTACAGTCCAAGGGACTCTCAAGAGTCTTCTCCAACACCACAGTTC
The DNA here is from genome assembly GCF_029378745.1 of Bos indicus. Taxonomy (NCBI): domain Eukaryota; kingdom Metazoa; phylum Chordata; class Mammalia; order Artiodactyla; family Bovidae; genus Bos; species Bos indicus. Next base: position 84,099,468 of record NC_091771.1, on the reverse strand, counting down.
AAAAGCATCAATTCTTCGGCGCTCAGCCTTCTTCACAGTCCAACTCTCACATCCATACATGACCACTGGAAAAACCATAGCCTTGACTGGACGGACCTTTGTTGGCAAAGTAATGTCTCTGCTTTTGAATATGCTATCTAGGTTGGTCATAACTTTCCCTCCAAGGAGTAAGCGTCTTTTAATTTCACGGCTGCAGTCACCATCTGCAGTGATTTTGGAGCCCAAAAAATAAAGTCTGACACTGTTTCCACTGTTTCCCCATCTACTTCCCATGAAGTGATGGGACCAGATGCCATGATCTTCGTTTTCTGAATGTTGAGCTTTAAGCCAACTTTTTCACTCTCCTATTTCACTTTCATCAAGAGGCTTTTGAGTTCCTCTTCACTTTCTGCCGTAAGGGTGGTGTCATCTGTATATCTGAGGTTATTGATATTTCTCCCTGCAATCTTGATTCCAGCTGTGCCCCTTCCAGCCCAGCATTTCTCATGATGTACTCTGCATATAAGTTAAATAAGCAGGGTGACAATATACTGGGGTATGGTAAAAAATTAATATAATTGAATGTTGCCATACTAAGGTCATTAGACCTAGATTTTTGATCATTTTTTCAATCTGATTATAATTAATAGCTGCCTGAAGGACAGGGTGTATTTTGGTTACAACGAACAAGAGAAAACATTGCCGGAATCACAGTGACACTCTACTGCGGGAGAATGAAAAAGAAGGAAAAAAGAAAAGCCTGCTTCTATGGTAAAACCCAAGGGAAGAGAAATTAGATAAAAGACACGAAGATATATGTGTGTGACATGCTCCATAGCAAGGTTTTAATTGTCCTTTTCACTTGATAGGAAAAAATGCAGACACTTAATAGAAATTAAAAACTCATTTTTCTTGACTTTTCCCTGTGCCAGGCCTGGTGGATGAAATCATTCTGCCAAGGACCTTGGTCTGAAGCCATTATTTGTATAGCTACTTCTTGTTCAGAAATCAGAAAGTCATTTAAGCTGGGGGTAGACAGCTGTGTGAAGTGTTATAAAGTAAGTGATGTCTGAAAATTAGTAACGCAGAAAAGTCTGCAGCTGGCAGCATCATCTGAAATTCAACAATGTTTGGAAAATGCTTGGCAGCTGAAAGAATGGGTGAAGAGAAAGAAAAAAAAAAAGAAACAAAATTTGACATTCAGAATAAGAACATGAAATATGTTTCTATGAGACAAGGTTATATTATTATATATTACATGATACATATATCCTACATATTGTCTAAAATGTATATTTCAGAGTAGATTGTACTACTTATACTTTGGGCTACTACTGTATATTTTTAAATATATGTTTTGACATTTAATTCTCTTAGGACAAAATGATGTAAAACTAACCATGAAAAAAATGTCTTCCAAGCTAGATTTCTTTATTGAAGTAAAGATTATACATATGAAAGAGAAAAACCTTTTCTGTGCACAAGCATTTCCAAGTGACAATATGATTCTGTAATAACACCAGTGGGACAAGCCCGGGTTGACAGCCTATGCCTGAGGATCTTGTGCACTTGTGTGGTTTTTTGGAGTCTGTCTAGATAAAATACATTTTCTAGATTAGATAGAATGAACGAGTAGGCTCCTGGGTGCCCTCTCTTTTGGGAGAAAAAAAATTGCTTTCGGTTTCAAGTTTGCAATCTTGCTACTTGAAATCATGAAATAGTTACAGTTAATCAAAATACATCAAATACTAATATCAATAAGAATGAATACATTTCAGGTCAGTGGGGTGGTTGGAAGGCATCACCAGCCAACTCAATGGACATGAATCTGAGCAAACTCCAAGAGATAGTGAAAGACAGGGAACCCTGGCATACTGCATTGCATGGAGTCCCAAAGAGTCAAACATTACTTAGTGAAGGAACAACAAATTTTTATATTTGTGGGCAGAATTCTTTCTTAGAACTGCTCACATTCTGTTGTGGTTCATCACTTTTTACTGGATGTAGGAAGGGACCTTGGCCACTGGACTAGATTTTATCTTCCACAGTTGGAGCGACAATGTACTCCATTCCACATATTTTTCTTTCTGTGTGATGTAAACCTGTTCTCATTTAATGAGTGCATTCCAATCCCTGAGTCGGGAAGATCCCCTAGAGAAGAAAATGGTAACCCACTCCAATATTCTTGCCTGGAAAATCCCATGGATGGAGGAGCCTGGCGGGCTACAGTCCACAGGGTCACAAAGAGTCAGACATGACTGAGCAACTTCACTTTCTTTCACTTTCCATCCCTTTGGGTGGAATCTGAGGGCCGCCCCAAACAAGAACTTACGGTGAAAGTGATGCAAATGAGGTGCAAAGTGAGGTCATAAAAGTGCCATCAACTTTTGCTGTGTTCTCTCAGGATGCTCATTTTTGGAACCCAGTCATCACGCTGTGAGGAAGCCAAGTAGAAACTTGGAGAGACAGCATCTGTGTTCTGGTTGACGGCCTGTTATGGACTGAGTGTCTGTGTCTCCCCCGCCACCCAGTCTGGATGCCGAAGCCCTAATCCCCAATGTGATGATATTTGAAGGTGGGAACTTTGGACAGTGATTAGCTTTAGATGAGGTCACAGGGGCAGGGAGGTTTCCCTATGATGAGATTAGTGCCGTTACAAGAAGAGGAAGAGGTACCAGGTTCCCACTGTCTGCCAGGTTGGGGCACTGCAAGCCAACAGCCAGCCAGAAGAAGGGTCCACACCAGGAGCAAGTGTGCTGGCGCCTTGACCTTGTATTTGCCGGTATCCGAACTGGGAGAAATAAGCATCTGTTGTTTTATCAGCCTTGTCTATCTGTTATATTAGGATGTGCTGGGAATGCACAGTCCCATCGAGGTCAACATAAGCCATCGGACTTGTGTGAGCAGCGCTTTGATGATTTCAGTCCTGGAGTCCTGCCATCCCCAGCCTCCCGGCTTCTGCGGAAGCCTCAGGGCAGAGACAAGGTTGCTGCTATTGTTCAGTTCCTCAGTCATGTCTAACTCTTTGAGACCACATGGATTGTAGCACGCCAGGCTTCTCTGTCATCCACTGTCTCCCAGAGTTTTCTCAAATTCATGTCCATTGAGTTGGTGATGCTATCTAAATATCTCATCCTCTGCCACCCTCTTCTCCTTTTGCCTTCAAACTTCTCCAACATTAGGGTCTTTTCCAATGTTTAGTCGATTCTTTGCATCAGGTGGTCAAAGTATTGGAGCTTCAGCTCCAACATCATTCCTTCCAGTGAATGTTCAGGACTGACTTCCTTTAGGATTAACTGGTTTGATCTCCTTGCAGTCCAAGGGACTCACAAGAGTCTTTCTCTAGCATCACAATTGGAGAGACAAGGTACTTTCTCCAAATTTGGTTCACATAGCAGATTAATAGACAATAAAATGATTTTTGCTGTTCCAAGCCACTTGGTTTTATGGTGAAACAGCGCATCATTTGGTACCTAGAAGGAATTTGGTGCTCTAACAGCCCAGGCATGGAGCATTAGTTCTGGGATGAGCCAGGGGACAGAAGCAGGGAGCAGGGATTAGGGGCACGGTTCACGCGAGAGCCTGGGGAGGCTGTGAGAAGAAGCCTAGTGGCTTTCAGTGAGGCTTTGGGACAGACTTAGAGGAAAACCAGACAGTGATATCAAACACTAGCAAAAAGAAGACCCTTGTTATGTAATAGGAGGAAGTTATGTAACACCATGGCTTGCCGTAAGTGAGGAATTTTAAAAAGATTTCTTAGTCATGCTTATGATCTAGTAAAGAGATTTCCAGGAAAGGTAGTGATCTGAGAGCCACTTGGCTTCATCTCAGGACCTCTGACAAATGTGAAAGGAGCTAGAGAATTTAGAAAAAAAAAAGAACTGTTCAGTGCAAAGGAGCTACTGAGTTTGGAAATAAAACAGTTCCTCACTCATAGCCTCTCCAGGTGGCAGATTATGTTGAAATTAGGAAATGACTTTTGGGCAAAGGATAACTACACTGTAAGGCAGACATGGTTTAAAGATAAAGCCAAGGGCATGACTGAAAACCTTTGTTAAGATCTCAGAGTGATTTAAGGTGGTGGATCATAGACCCTTTCAAACTCATATGGTTAGTATGATCATTAATATTGTTTTAATTAGGATGTGCAATATTCATTTAGGAAAAAAAGAAAAACCCTCAACTTAAGCCTTTGAGCCTTCATCCTTTCATTGTGAAATGATATTATTCTGTATTGGCCGACCACCTTAAAATTTTGAGCTTCACCAGACGCGTTCGCTATTTAATCATTATTTTAATCAAACTTGTGGGGTGAGCAGGACAAATATCATTATTCTTCAGTCTGCCCAATGGCATCACAAGTCACCTTCACTCTCTATTTTCTTGTCACCCTTTGGTTCAATAACTAGTTCTTTGTGGAAGTGTCTCCTCTATACTGGGCACTGTTCGTATTACCTAAATCGTCCCGTTAGTTCCCTTAACAACCTGATACAGGTGGTGTTATTATACCTGACTGTCAGATGAGGTAATTAAAAAGTACAAGAAGTTAAATAAAATTTCTGAAATCATATTACTACTCTGTTCCAGAATCAGGAGCATAATCTGGTCTTCATGACTGAGAAGTAAGAAAGTTATCTTTCCATTTCACTTGGCCTTCTTGCATGTAACAGTCAAAAAGAAAATTAAAAAAAAATAAAAAGCAAAGTTATCTGATTTGTCATTCTTTTGCTGTAAAATACTGAGATTTTACTAGCTTCAATATCTCCCAATAAGTCATCCTAAGGCAGTATTCCTTATACAAATTATATAAAGAGTTTTTGCTTTAAATTTAAAATTAAGATGGAAAAGAATCATTTATTTAACATTTATAGTATTTTTTTTTTTAATTTCATGGATCAGATCAGATCTGTCACTCAGTCGTGTCGGACTCTTTGCGACCCCGTGAATCGCAGCACGCCAGGCCTCCCTGTCCATTACCAACTCCTGGAGTTCACTGAGACTCACATCCATCGAGTCAGTGATGCCATCCAGCCATCTTATCCTCTGTCGTCCCCTTCTCCTCTTGCCCCCAATCCCTCCCAGCATCAGAGTCTTTTCCAATGAGTCAACTCTTCACATGAGGTGGCCAAAGTACTGGAGTTTCAGCTTTAACATCATTCCTTCCAAAGAAATCCCAGGGCTGATCTCCTTCAGAATGGACTGGTTGGATCTCCTTGCAGTCCAAGGGACTCTCAAGAGTCTTCTCCAACACCACAGTTCAAAAGCATCAATTCTTCAGTGCTCAGCCTTCTTCACAGTCCAACTCTCACATCCATACATGACCACAGGAAGAAAGGTAAGAGAAACCCGAGTAAGACGGTAGGTGTTGCAAGAGGGCATCAGAGGGCAAACCCACTGAAACCATACACTCAGAAAACTAGTCAATCTAATCACACTAGGACCACAGCCTTGTCTAACTCAGTGAAACTAAGCCATGCCTGGTGGGAAACCCAAGACAGGCGGGTCATGGTGGAGAGATCTGACAGAATGTGGTCCACTGGAGAAGGGAATTGCAAACCACTTCAGTATTCTTGCCTTGAGAACCCCATTAACAGTATGAAAAGGCAAAATGATAGGATACTGAAAGAGAAACTCCCCAGGTCAGTAGGTGCCCAATATGCTACTGGAGATCAGTGGAGAAATAACTCCAGAAAGAATGAAGGGATGGAGCCAAAGCAAAAAGAATACCCAGCTGTGGATGTGACTGGTGATAGAAGCAAGGTCCAATGCTGTAAACAGCAATATTTCATAGGAACCTGGAATGTCAGGTCCATGAATCAAGGCAAATTGGAAGTGGTCAAATGAGATGGCAAGAGTGAATGTCGACATTCTAGGAATCAGCGAACTGAAATGGACTGGAATGGGTGAATTTAACTCAGATGACCATTATATCTACTACTGCAGGCAGGAATCCCTCAGAAGAAATGGAGTGGCCGTCATGGTCAACAAGAGAGTCTGAAATGCAGTACTTGGATGCGATCTGAAAAACGACAGAATGATCTCTGTTCGTTTCCAAGGCAAACCATTCAATATCACAGTAATCCAAGTCTATGCCCCAACCAGTAATGCTGAAGAAGCTGAAGTTGAATGGTTCTATGAAGACCTATAAGACCTTTTACAACTAACACCCAAAAAAGATGCCCTTTTCATTATAGGGGGCTGGAATGCAAAAGTAGGAAGTCAAGAAACACCTGGAGTAACAGGCAAATTTGGCCTTGGAAGATGGAATGAAGCAGGGCAAAGACTAATAGAGTTTTGCCAAGAAAATGCACTGGTCATAGCAAACACCCTCTTCCAACAACACAAGAGAAGACTCTATACATGGACATCACCAGATGGTCAACACTGAAATCAGATTGATTATATTCTTTGCAGCCAAAGATGGAGAAGCTCTATATAGCCAGCAAAATCAAGACCAGGAGCTGACTGTGGCTCAGACCAGGAACTCCTTATTGCCAAATTCAGACTGAAATTGAAGAAAGTAGAGAAAACCACTAGACCATTCAGGCATGACCTAAATCAAATCCCTTATGATTATACAGTGGAAGTGAGAAATAGATTTAAGGGCCTAAATATGATAGATAGAGTGCCTGATGAACTATGGAATGAGGTTCATGACATTGTACAGGAGACAGGGATCAAGACCATCCCCATGGAAAAGAAATGCAAAAAAGCAAAATGGCTGTCTGGGGAGGCCTTATGAATAGCTGTGAAAAGAAGAGAAGTGAAAAGCAAAGGAGAAAAGGAAGGATATGCACATCTGAATGCAGAGTTCCAAAGAATAGCAAGAAGAGATAAGAAAGCCTTCTTCAGTGATCAATGCAAAGAAATAGAGGAAAACAACAGAATGGGAAAGACTAGGGATCTCTTGAAGAAAATCGGAGATGCCAAAGGAATATTTCATGCAAAGATGGGCTCGATAAAGGACAGAAATGGTATGGTCCTAACAGAAGCAGAAGATATTAAGAAGAGATGGCAAGAATACACAGAAGAACTGTACAAAAAAGATCTTCATGACCCAGATAATCACGATGGTGTGATCACTGATCTAGAGCCAGACATCCTGGAATGTGAAGTCAAGTGGGCCTTAGAAAGCATCACTACAAACAAAACTCGTGGAGGTGATGGAATTCCAGTTGAGCTATTCCAAATCCTGAAAGAAGATGCTGTGAAAGTGCTGCACTCAATATGCCAGCAAATTTGGAAAACTCAGCAGTGGCCACAGGACTGGAAAAGGTCAGTTTTCACTCCAATCCCAAAGAAAGGCAATGCCAAAGAATGCTCAAACTACCACACAATTGCACTCATCTCACACGCTAGTAAAGTAATGCTCTAAATTCTCCAAGACAGGCTTCAGCAATATGTGAACCATGAATTTCCTGATGTTCAAGCTGGTTTTAGAAAGGGCAGAGGAACCAGAGATCAAATTGCCAACATCTGCTGGATCATAGAAAAAGCAAGAGAGTTCCAAAAAAGCATCTATTTCTGCTTTATTGACTATGCCAAAGCCTTTGACTGTGTGGATCACAATAAACTGTGGAAAATTCTGAAAGAGATGGGAATACCAGACCACCTGATCTGCCTCTTGAGAAATTTGTATTCAGGTCAGGAAGCAACAGTTTGAACTGGACATGGAACAACAGACTGGTTCCAAATAGGAAAAGGAGTTCGTCAAGGCTGTATATTGTCATCCTGTTTATTTATTTCACATATAAGCTGTAGCAGATTTCTAATATAAACATGTTTGATGTTCCATACTTTTATATTTTCATTAAAAAGTATAATCTAGAATGGTATTTAAATAATAACTTAATCTTATATACATATAAAGAAAACAGATGCTCAGTATTTAGATAGTGACTACTTTTTAAAATTCCTTATGGGTGCATTGGCATGCATTATAGTAAATACTTGAAATACTTTGCTTTATTTATAATATAGTGGTGATCTTATGTTCTCCTTTAGTTGGATTGGCTATGACTCATTGGTTCTGGGGATCAGACTCTAGAAATATGAAATGAATAAAAGTCCTTTCATTCACTTGTTCACTCATTCATAGCTCTTCCAGCAAAATGTATTAAAATAGGTGGAGAAGGGATAGGCTACCCACTCCAGTGTTCTTGGGCTTCCCTGGTGGCTCAGCTGGAAAAGAATCCACCTGCAATGCAGGAAGAACACCTGGGTCCAATCCCTGGGTTGGGAAGATCCCCTGGAGGAGGGTATGGCAACCCACTCCAGTATTCTTGCCTAGAGAATCCCCATGGACAGAGGAGCCTGGCAGGCTACAGTCTCTGGGGTCACAAAGAGTTGGACACAACTCAGTGACTAAGCATAGACATGCGCTGTGCTATTCCTTGACTTATAGTCAAAAGGAAAAAGAAAACTAAAAATGCAGCCTGGTGGTATGTTCTGTGCTAGAGGTTCAAATGACGCAATGAAACATCAGAGCTGGAGGTCAGGAGGGTTCAGTGAAGAAGGAATTTTCAGTTCAAAGACTCACTGGACTTAGCCAAATTGAGCAATTCATTGACGAACATGGAAATGACCCATTCCTGTAAAAGAGCAGGCGGAAAAAGTGAATTTGTAAGCAGGAGGCAATGAAACAGACGCCAGGCACCCTTATGAATCCTCAGGGTGAGGAATTAAGAGATGGCGATGGGGTGAACCTGTCTGTGTTTTACATCTAGGGCTCAGGTAGCACATTTCGGTGCTGGGAATTTGGGATGTCGGCACTCCCACCAAGCTTGTTGAACCCTGTCTTTAGCCAGTAGTGGGAGGAGGTGGAGCCTAGGGTTGTTGAATGAGGTGCCCTCATGCTGCTGCCTCCTGACAGCCTGTGACCTCAGGGAAGCCGTTTTCTTGTTCCGAGCTCTAAGAATGAGTGGTCCAGGGAACAAGGTGAAAACCGCATCCCTTTGTCCAACCCTGCCCTGTAAGTCACACACAGTCACTTCTGTTAAACTGTATGAGTTACAGTGAGTCACAGTTCAGTTCAGTTCAGTCGCTCAGTCGTGTCTGACTCTTCATAACCCCATGAATCGCAGCACGCCAGGCTTCCCTGTCCATCACCAACTCCCGGAGTTCACTGAGACTCATGTCCATTGAGTCAGTGATGCCATCCAGGCATCTCATCCTCTGTCGTCCCCTTCTCCTCCTGCCCCCAACCCCTCCCAGCATCAGAGTCTTTTCCAATGAGTCAACTCTTTGCATAAGATGGCCAAAGTACTGGAGTTTCAGCTTTAGCATCATTCCTTCCAAAGAACACCCAGGACTGGTCTCCTTTAGGATGGACTGGTTGGATCTCCTTGCAGTCCAAGGGACTCCCAAGAGTCTTCTCCAAAACCATAGCTCAAAAGCATCAATTCTTCAGTGCTCAGCCTTCTTCACAGTCCAACTCTCACATCCATACATGACCACTGGAAAAATCATAGCCTTGACTAGATGGACCTTGTTGACAAAGTAATGTCTCTGCTTTTGAATATGCTATCTAGGTTGGTCATAACTTTCCTTCACAAGCCTTCCCAAATTCAAGGGAGAAGAGGACATGAAGGAGGGTCCAAGCCACATCGTGTGGAATGGGAGGATTCTGGGGCCATCTTTGAACCATGCCCTCTCTTGCCATTCATCACTCTAACAATAAAAAAGTCTGGCTGGCTTCCTCCTAAGTCTCATTTGTTCTAATTTTTCATTGGCTTTACTCTAGTTTCTCAATGAAAATGATCCCTTTCATCTTCATAGACAAACTTCTGAATATCTAATCAGAGTGCTTTGATTTTTTTTTAAAAATATATTGTCACCAAAGAAAGTGACATATTCAAGAATGGAGACTGCCAGCATTGTGTTTTTGACATTCACTGGCTTATGAAATTGTAAAGCATTCTAAAAGGACCGAAGGCTTAGAGATTTGATGAAATAAGTCATTTTAGTTATCATTATATTTTTAGCAAAAAGAGAAAATTCATGATGAAATACTCTCCAACTCTTTGGAGATCATCTATTTTTTCCCTCTATAGTCTTTGGCTCTCTCTGCAACCTTTGACACCATTGGCTATTTAATACATGAACTTCTCTTGTTTTTCAAGCTTTCTTGTCATCATATTTGGTGGGGCTAGTGGTAAAGGGCCTGCCTGCCAATGCAGCAGACCTAAGAGATGCAGATTCGATCCCTGGGTCAGTAAGATCCTCTGGAGAAGGAAATGGCATCCCACTCCAGTATTCTTGCCTGGAGAATTCCATAGACAGAGGAGGCTGGTGGGCTACAGTCCATGGGGTCACAAAAAGTAAGACACAACTGAAGCGACTGAGCACAGCACAGCCTTCTGAGCAGGACTGCCTTTCTCCCTTTTCCTTTAGACTTTCTGTGTCCAACCATTAAGGACCAGTATATAATTTTACACAATTTTCCTAAGCAACTTTATCATCTTGTATGGTTTTATTACCACCAGTGTTCTGTATTGCTGTAACCAATAATTCAGAATTCTGGACACACATATCCAATTACGCCCTAGGCATCTCCATGGAATTAAAGTTACCTGAATTCCCCAGGTCCAAAATTAAAATCATCATCTTCTCTTCCAAACCGGTTTCTGTTTTTAAATTTTCTTTTCTCCGTGCTGGTGCCGTTATGTAGATGGTCGTCCAAACAAGAGACTCTCCAGCTGGGCACTGATTTCACTGCTGCCCTAATTCACGAACAGACTCCTTTCCTAGGTCCTGCTGTTTACACTTTCTAACCTTTCTGCTCCGTGTGTCCCCTCCACCCCAGTCACCACTGCCCTGGCGGAAGCTTCCATTTTCCTTATCTAGTCACCAGGATCATCCGAGCATTAATAACCACTGATTCATTTTGCAAAGAGCTGTCACAGAAATCTTCTAAGAGCTGGATGCGAGCATATCACAACCCTGCTTAGAATTTTTAAACGACTCCCCGTAGAGTTCAGGGAACATTGCTGTGATTGAAACTGCCTTCTATTTTTCTCACAGCAGACTTAGGACTATACTTTCCAGCCAAAGAAAATTTCTTGCCCTGCCTTAAATCATTATTCTGGAGGTGGCTCTCATAATAACTGTGCTATGGCTGTAGGTGCCAGCATCCTTGAAGTCCTCTAGTGGCCTTGTCTTGGTCTGCCCTGTTGACCTTGAACTTCCCAATTCCATGGGGCCAGAGAGCATCGGCTGGCTTCCTGTCCTTCTTTGAGCTGTGATCCACTCTGGGTGGGGTGGGAAAGTGCGGGGGTAGGAAGGAAACATTCTACAAAAGCATTATTGAACCTGAATCTGTTCATGAATGGGTTCCTGAACCCAGAACTTGGGTTCCTGACCTGTCGCCTTTAAGGAGCAGGTGTTTTTTTTGTTACTTATTTAACTTTTTTAAGATTATTATTATTATTTTTTATGTGGACCATTTAAAAGTCTTTATTGAGTTTGTTACAATAATGCTTCTGTTTTGTGTTTCTGGTTTTTGACCACAAGGAATGAGAGATCTTTGTTCCCCAACCTGGTATGGAACCACACCCCTGCTTTGGAAATGCAGAGTCTTAATCACTAAACTGCCAGGAATGTCCCTTAATTTATTTTTTTTGATGTGTATTGGAGTATACTTTTGGTTTCTTCCCTGATGGCTCAGATGGTAGAGAATCTACCTGCAATGCGGGAGACCCGGGTTTGATCCCTGGGTCGGAAAGATCCCCTGGAGGAGGGAATGGCAGCCCACTCCAGTGTCTTGCCTGAGAATTCCATGGACAGAGGAGCCTGGCAGGCTACGGTCCACCAGGTCGCAAAGAGTCAGACATGACTGAGGGACTAACACTGTCTTATTGTATGTATCAGAGTGATGATTCCAAGCTCTTTACCTTCCAGCTTATTATATTGTTGTTGCTGTTGTTTAGTTGCTAAGTCATGTCTGACTTTTTGCCACCACATGGACTGTAGCACGCTAGGCTCCTCTTTCCATGGGATGTCCCAGTCAAGAATATTGGAGTGGGTTGCCATTTCCTTCTGTAAGGGATCTTCCTGAGTCAAGGATTGAACTTGCGTCTCCTGCATTGGCAGGCATGTGCTTTACCATTGAGCCACCAGGGATGCCCAGCCTGTTATGTTAAATGTGACTAATTATTTGTAAGGATAAACATGATGTTAATATGAAAAGCTTATGTTATATATTACTTGTTACATATTACATAATATATATTACTTCTAAATCATTATTATTATTAACCAACTTCTATGTCAGGCTCCTAACTTAAGTATTTATTTCTACCCATATATCTGTTTTCCAAAATGCTTTGAATTGTGCCAAACTACAGGTCCTCTCTTCCATGGAGCTGACACATCGGGTAGTAGATGCAGTCGAGGGGCTTTTACACATTATTCCACTTAATTTAGTTGTCACTATCTGGAGATGGATGTGAAAGTTGGACTATAAAGAAAGCTGAGTGCAGAAGAATTGATGCTTTTGAACTGTGGTGTTGGAGAAGACTCTTGAGAGTCCCTTGGACTGCAAGGAGATCCAACCAGACCATCCTAAAGGAGATCAGTCCTGGGTGTTCATTGGAAGGACTGATGTTGAAGCTGAAACTCCACTACTTTGCCCACCTCATGCGAAGAGTTGACTTATTTGAAAAGACCCTGATGCTGGGAGGGATTAGGGGCAGGAGGAGAAGGGAACAACAGAGGATGAGATGGTTGGATGGTATCATTGACTCGATGGACATGAGTTTGGGTAAACTTTGGGAGTTGGTGATGGACAGTGAGGCCTGCTGTGCTTTGATTCATGGGGTCGCACAGAGTTGGACACGACTGAGTGACTGAACTGAACTGAACTGATCTGGAGATGCAAATACTGAACTGAACTGATCTGGAGATGCAAATACTGACTCACTTTGTAGAGGAGACTGAGACCAAGGGAACTCGATTATCCACATTCACAGGTTAGGAAGAAGAAGAAACTGTATTTCTACTTTATTTTCTGACTTCAATTCCACAAAGATCTTCAATTTGAGGAAGTAATACTCAATCACCTAAAATAGCTATGAACAATGCAAGACAGCATACATTCAGGTGCAAGAAGCTGTGATAATTGCACTCTGATGATTTTTGCCTTTCTCTGCAGTCACCTAGTAATAGAGGCAAGGGTCAGATTCATTTCTCCATTGTCTTAGAGACCCAAGGAATATTCTCTGCTCTGCATTTTAAGCTTAAAGGCAAGCAGTTGGAATATGTAATATACATATATCCCTGCTCCTGTTACAATGTTGAAATGTTGCAGGCATTTTAAGCAGTTTTCCTCATTCACAAATGATCACTCAAGTAAGAGTTGACAGGAACTTTATGGGACTGAAGAAAGGAATCACCCTCAGTTAAGATAAATTATGATTTTATTCATGGAACTTTTATTTTCCAAACAGCAGAAGTTGATATTCCTTCTCTCTAGAAGCAGGATTGAAGGATAATTTTGATTCTTGTAGACTTATCAATATACAATGTATCTTAAATGACAGCAGTAATTATATCATCACGAGTACTGAAGTTGGAGACCTTTATTTATTAATTCCCTTAGACTTACAGTATGTTTAGTAATAATGATAAGTTGATTCCTAAAATGACAATTTTTCTTCATGAACATAATTTAAAGATTTAAGTATTTAGAGTATTTGCTTTCTTTATGGTTCTTTTATGGCATGTCTGTTTTTGACATTATGGATCATTCCAAAATAAACCTTCCCTTGTCCTGGATGAGTCAACCGGTCAGTTTCATTGGTTTTGTATTATGTTCTTAGTATTGGGTTATACTATCTATTTCTTCCACTTTATGGTTAAGAAATTTTAAAAAGTTATCAAGTAAAAGTATATTGAAGTGCATTACATTTCACCATTTACTAGACCAGTTGCTGGCATTCACTATGGGCATTAGTTTAACTATGTCTTTCAGATTATTCAGAGTTCATGTGTGAGGAGCAGACTTAAGTTTCTGTATCCAAGCAGGTGTTATAAACATTAATAAACCCCCACAAAAACCCTGGGAAAGGAGGACGCTATTATGTGTACTTTGTAGATAAAGAACTTGCAGCTTGTAATCAGGCCACAGTGAGCCAGACATAGAAGAGTTTCCCATAAACAGTGAGACAGAATCACAGGTTTGTACTCCAAAATACAGCAGTCATGTCTGGTAATCGCCTTTATTTGTGATTTTTATGCAGTAAACATTAATTTAGTCTGTACTATACGCAAGGCATTAAGCCCATCTGCATGGGGCCTTGTCTCTCATAAAATTAGTTCTAAGCACAGTCTTCCTTAAGAATTGCTTTCTTATTCAAGACACTTGTATTCACAGTTGCTTGGCATCTTAGATTGGTCTGTATTCTTCCTTCTATCTTTTTGTTATGAATTTAAGAACAGCTGGTATTTGCTTTACCCACTCCCCACCACCCTTTCCTTGCACGTAATCTGCTTCCACACCCCTTCCCTTGTTTCTGTGAGGGTTCTGAAGAAGAGATACCTCTTCTCATCTTTAAAGTAACCCCGTCGCTTTTTGCTTCCTGAAGTTTTTTGCTCCCATACTATGCATTCTTTCTCCAATCCTTTCGGTATCAATTATATGCATTCTTCCATCTAAATTTTCTATTTAAAAGTCTCAGTTCAGTTGCTCAGTCATGTCTGACTCTTTGCGACCCCATAGACAGCAGCAGGCCAGGTCTCCCTGTCCATCACCAGCCCCCGGAGCTTGCTCAAACTCAAGTCCATCGAGTTGGTGATGCCATCCAACCATCTCATCCTCTGTTGTCCGTGTCATACAGAGAGAAGTGAGTCAGAAAGAGAAAAACTAATATTGCATGCTAACATACAGATGGAATCTAGAAAACTGGTGCAGATGATCTTATTTGCAAGCAGAACTAGAGACACAGATGTAGAGAACAAATATGTGGATACCAAGGTGGAAGGGGGATGGGTGGGAGGAATCGGGTTATTGGGATTGGCATGTGTACACTACTGTCTATAAAATGGATCATGAGAACTCACCATAGAGCACAGGCAACGCTACTCAGCGCTCTGCAGTGACCTGATGGGAAAGAAGTCCGAAAAGGAGGGGCTATATGTTGATGTATGGGGACTATCCTGGTGGCTTAAATGGTAAAGAATCTGCCTGCAACGCAGGAGACCCAAGTTCGATCCCTGGGTTGGGAAGATCCTCTGAAGAAGGAAATGGCAACCCACTCCAGTCTTCTTGCCTGGAGAATCCCATGGACAGAGGAGCCTGGTGGGCTGCAGTCCATGGGGTCGCAAAGAGTCGGACATGACTGAGTAACTAACACGCATACACATATGTACATGTATAGCTGATTCACTTTACAGTACAGTGGAAACGAACACAACGTTGTAAAGCAACTATACTCCTAGACAAATTAATTTCAAAAGCAAAAAAAAAAAAATAAGTCTAGCAGTCTTCTCCCTTGCACATTACTATCCTATTTTCATGTCTTTAATAGTCAGGCCTTTTAACGTGTGTTCTCATATCCATTGTGATCCTTCCCTTAGCACATTTTTTTTTTTTCTGCAACAGGTTGCAAGCTCTTGAGTTTAGCACATCACAGACTTAGATACTTCCATGCTACAGACTTTGTGTCTGCATCTCTCCAAAATTTGTACTTGGAAATCTCAGTGCCCAGTGTTAGGAGGTAGGGGCTTCGGGGTGATTTGGCTATAAGGGCAGAGTGAGCCTTCGTGGATGAGAGTATTGCCCTTATGGCAAAGACCCTTAAGAGACCCCCAGCCCCTTCCACCTACCACCTGGAGGTATCAGAAGTTGGCTGTCTCAACTCAGAAGAGGGCCTTCATGGTCCGTGCTGTCCTCATCTTGGACTTCTAGCCTTCAGAACTATGAGAAATAACATTTTTGTTATAAGCTATGCAGTTTGTGATATTGTGTTATAGCTGCCCAAATGAACTAAGCCATCACATAACCAGATAATCAATGCTTCATTCCATATCTTATAGCTCTTATTCAAATTTAAAATACTTTTTCCTAATTTAACATTGCTGCACAAGTGTCTTTCTTCAAATTCTAATATTTCTAAGATTCTAACCTTACATGGTCTTCTTGACACCATAGATAGGTGTGAATATATATAGTAAATAGATATTTTGCTAAATATGTAGTATATAAGCATATATTATATATTGCAAGCATATATCTTATAAACACATATGTATATTTAGTTTTCTCTCAGCTTCTTCTTTGTTATCTGTGCACCTCCTCTCTTCTCTTATCACCAAATGCTTCAGGAAACAATCCAGCCCTCTGCTCTTGCAGGGGGAACTTCCACCATCTGTTCAATTACCTGCTGCCTTGTTAAGTGGAGCAGATGACTGCACCCTGGACGGGGCAGATAAGGAACAATGTCTAGAACTAAAGGACTCGAGAGATAGAGAAATAACACCTCCTCTTTTGCATTTAGATAAGCTCAGCTTGCGCACTGAGAACCCGTTCGGCCATCCCTGTGAAGAGGTTCTGCCGTCTGGTCTTGAGTCTTTGCCTGAGAAGAGCGGTGCTGAAGAATCCCTCACAGGTAACTTCACGCGGGGCTCTGCTGACCTGTCACTGCCTGCAGTTCGCCTGTAGGGAGCACGCGTTTGTTTCGGTATCCTATTTGGGACTACGTGACCATTCACCTGTTTTGTGGTCTCAATAATAAACTAGGGGGTCCAGAGCACATTTTCCACGGACTTTGTGAACCAATTTCTGTGTTGAAGTTTTCTTACTCCTAATTACTCCATACCCTAAATTAAAAAAAAAAAAGAAAAGAAAAAATTAGCACAAGCTTGCCATTATATTCAGTCAAATATTCCACATTTCCAATATTTTATTTCTCATTAGAACACTGTGTCTTCAAGTCTCATTTTTATGATTTCTAAACATGCTGGAGTATATGTCTCATAAGGCCTTTTGCACTCTAATGTAATAAAGCGTATAGAATCTCTTTGTGTATATGCAAACAAAAGTGAATCCCTTTAAGTCTTTATACAATTCTCTTGATTTTATTTTTCTTATAGTTTTATTAGCCTTGTACGTGCTATCCAATACTTTATTTATTTTCTGTTATGTTGAATATTATTTACCTAAAGTAGCAATGATATTTTACACAATTACTAAACCCTGTAATGCTGGAGAGAAATAGATTTGGAACTAGGTGGCAAAAGAAAAAAAAAATTATCTTGAATTTTAGTTACCCTTCATATGAATTTCTCTCTACATATATACATTTATTAATTCCTATACAAAATGATGTGCGCTATTTCTATATGTTATAGTTCTTGATTGGTAAAACATGTTTTTTTTTTTCTAATTATTTATTATATACCTATTTTTTCTAGTAGGAAAAAAATATACTCTCATTCACCCAAATGTAATTATAGAAATTACCAAAATATGTGACATAAACATAACCAGTAGAAATAGTGGCTACTAAATATTTAGCCGTCCTCTTTTTTCTTCACATATTGTGTTTATAAACATGCACACACGCAATTGTTTTGTACTATTTAGCAAGGTGTTTTTTTAGCAACTTATAAATGTGTGTGTATGTATGTGTATTAATTTTGCTAAAGCATTTTAATATTTTTTAGTGAGAACTTCATCGTGAAAACTGATTAGATTAAAAAATATTCTGCCTTTTTTTAAACCAGTTTAAACCATTGCAGAGATCATCCTAAAAATCAAACTTTTAAGAAGACTTTTCACAAGATCTGTACATTTTTCTCATAAAACAAAGATTAAATCATTTAATGTGCCAATATGCTAATGCCTTATTCTTAATGTATATTTCTGAATTCTGTTCTATTTTTCCTGCTTATTTTGGAGTCAAGTTTCTTTAAAAACCTATTGCTAATAAAGGATTGTGGTGTAGACCTACATATAAAAACATATTAATGCATGCTTTTCTAATAGTGAAGATAATTGTATAAAACTCATAGTGAATGTATGACTTCTCCAAGTCTCAGGAATTAGCTGCAATGTGGTGCTATGGGAAAAAGCAAAACTGAATTCAGATTACTCTGTACTTTGATCCTATAATATCTGATCTGTTACTTAACTTCTCTCAATCTCTTTCATCTCAGTATTAAAAAGAGGGAAATAACGTGGAATTTACCTTTCATACGCCATCGTGAATATCACAACATTTACATGAGTATCATGTGAATAACATGAGGCAACTGTGCCCAGGAAAAGTCAGCCATTGAATCACGATTAAAACATGACTTTGGTTGTCAAACTGCATAGGCTCAAGTTCCATCCCTCTTACCCATTAGCTGGATGACTTTCATCAAGTTAGTGAGACTTTTGGTATCTTGGTTTTCTCGTTCATGAAGTGGATGTGTTCATGGGGTTGCAAAAAGTTGGACACGACTGAGCGACTTTTAAAATAAATAAAAAATAAATGATGATCACAATAGTATTCATTGTAGGATTACTATGAAGCTGAATCATGTTGTTAATTGCAGATTAGTTGATAATATTGACTAACAAATTAAAACAGGAGGAAGTAGTCAAGAGATTTTAAATGAAGCGTCAGCAAAATAATTGTTTTCCTATTTCAAGAATTAAATGCAGAACTAATCATTCCCATATGTGTTCGTCCCCAAAATTAAACAGAGAAAAGAAAACAAGAAAAAAAAAAGAAGAAGAAGAAATGCTCCATGCAGTGGAAGGAAGCTATGTCCCCGTCTGCTCCTTAGCGGCTGAAATTTGTCTTTCAAATAGCAAAATAGAATAGTACACACCCAGAAACATTCATTGTGAAGAGCAGTCCTGGCATCCTTCAGTGCTTCTTTCTCTTTTCCTGTAATTGCATTTATTTATTTATGCATTTACTCACTCCTGTCCCTGCTGGGTCTTCATTGCTGCGCGCTGGCTTCCTCCAGTCGCGGCGAGCGGGGGCTCCTCTCTGGTGGTGGTGCACGGGCCTCTCTTTGCCACGGCATCTCTCCCTGTGATGCTCTAGGGCTCCAGGTTTCAGTAGCTGCCGCACGTGAGCTCAGCAGTTGCAGCTTCTAGGCCCCCGCACAGGCTCAGTAGTCCTGATGCATGGGCGTAGCCTCCAGACTAGGGATCGAACCTGTGTCTCCTGCACTGGCAGGTTGATTTCTTACCACTGAACCACCAGGAAAGCACAATGCTTGTCTTTAAAAAGCTTGTGGAGCATTTTCCCCCTCTTGTATATTTAATGCATTTTAATATGAATATGTCTATATAAATTCTTACAGTTTGAAGATAGTTGTAAATTAATATTATGAAGAATGCCTAATAATTTTATCAAGAACCATTGGAAAACATACAGGAATGGAGTCACATTTGTTGACCATAATTCCAGGAAAGGAGGAATATGAAGCACATAAAAGTAAAATCCACTTATTGGCCATCCATCATCACTCATTTCATAGCAGAGCTATTGAAATGAACCTTATTTTCTAATTAAGAATTTCCTTTATGGCCAGTAAATTACTTCCATGATTTGCCCTGTAGCTCTGCAGAATGCCACCATCACACTCTGTCTCAGATATAATGGAGGAAATTTCTATATTCATAAAATGAATGTTTTCTGTCCAGAATTGCTTTTGATTAGTATGAGCTACATTACTGACACTGCCTTTTTCTGGGAAAGAACCCCGAGTATATTTTATCAAAGTGCAGTAACTGTGCTGGAAGTAAGATAGCAATGGCATTCGTTAGCTTTGATTCTAATGGCTGTAAGAGCCACAGAAAAGTAGGACTTTGTGCTACCTTTGCATAAAATAATGACTGTCCATTGCGTGCCAGCTTTCATGGACTTAATTTGTGTAAAGATGATAATGCTGGGTGTGTTCTTAGAGCTTTTACTTCCTGAAGCTCCACTTTTCATTTCTGAACGTGCCTGTCAGTGTCGCCAGAAGAATCAGTGAAAACGACCTTGGCCTTCGGCATGAGTAGTCTAAATTGAAAGAAGCATATTTAGAGGGCTGAGACCCAGCCACAAACCCAACAGCCAGCTGGATAATAAAGCAAAGGCAGCTGCCAGCCCAGCTGTGCAATGCGCTCGCAGGGCGGTGTTTGGTTCAAGACTCACTCGCCTGCCTCATATCTGCACCCAGAGAGCTGCTTCCACTGGGGTCTGTGAATTTCACTCCTCTTCTAAACTACCTGAGGATATCTGCTCAGCCTAAATTGTGTGCTTATTGTCCTTATTGCTTAAAATTCTGCATTATCCGTGTAGGACTTGTAGAAACTTTTTAAAATTTCTTTATGTGTTTGGTCAAACCAGTCAGTCCTAAAGGAAATCAACCCTGAAATGCATCCCAATGAATATTGGGAGGACTGATGCTGAAGCTGAAGCTTCAATACTTTGGCCACCTGATGTGAAGAGCTGACTCACTGGAAAAGACCCTGATGCTGGCAAAGACTGAGGGCAAGAGGAGAAGGGAATGACAGAGGATGAGATGGTTGGATGGCATCACTGATTTAATGGACATGGGTTTGAACAAACCCTGGGAGATGATGAAGGTCAGGCAAGCCTGGCGTGCTGCAGTCCATGGGGTCGCAAAGAGTTGGACATGACTGAGCGACTGAACAACGAATGAACAATGTGTTTGACTCCATCTGGTCTCAGTTGCAGCCCGCTGGATCTTCATTGCATCACGTAGGATCTTTCGTTGGGGTTCCCAGACTCTCTACTTGTGGCACATGGGCTCCAGAGGGTTCAGGCTCAGTAGTGTCAGCCAAGCATGCAACTAGCATGCGGGATCTTAGCTCTCGGACCAGGAATCAAACCAGCCTCCCCTGTGTTGCAAGGCGGGTTCTTAAGCATTGAACCTCTAGGCAAGTACCTCCACTTAGGATTAAAAAACAAAACTTTAGACTGGTCAAAGCAAAACAAAACTGCCTTTGTCTGAACTATCCACAATTGTCTTTGAGAAGTCAGCAGACAGCTGTGAATTGTCCGACAATTCACATATGAAGATAGCATGATGCTATTTATAAATGTTATACCTAGAGAGGCGTTGGTAGGTGGAGAGAGAATGCACAGTGGCATTAAGGGAGGTGGAAAGAATACACAGAGTTGTCTGGAATCTGACTGACTGGGGCATTTGTCTGTCCCAGCCCATGCCTCTTCCTCAGGGTTGGCAAGTTGAGATTATGACTTACAGACGAGCATGTAAGGAGATCTTGGTTTATAGATGAGCGTGTAAAGAGACAAGAAGATTGAAGGAGGTTACATGGTAGATGCCATGGAAGATGGGGGCTGGTCTCAGGTGGATCCTAATCTTTGACAGTACAGGTTTTCATTTGAGATTAATGTTTTGCTCGGATGTAAATTTCAATATTTGGGTTTTTTTTTTAAATCAAGATAATAACTAGAATCTTTACACCAAATCGCCTTAAAGCAGTGCTTTCAAAGAATAAAGCAATAGAAACTCAAATCATAGTGCTTTATCATGTGATTTTAGACGATTTCAACTACCAAATGCCCCAATCTATTTTCCAAGATTACTTTGATCTATTACCAGGGGTGATCTTATAATCTAAAGTTATATTACACTTAAAAATAAATAGATTTGTAGAAATATTTCCAAGAGATCCAGCATCTGAGAAAGGAAGCTTTCAGTGACGCATGTTTATTTTGTCAGAAGTTGCCATCTGACTATTATTTTGTAGCAGTCTTAAAGGGAGGTGAAGTCTACTAATATTATCACTCTGTAATCCAGAATGTTTTCCTCTGAAATGAAAAAAAGCAAAATGAATGGAGACACACAGTTGAAACCTAGAAACATTAACAGAATACAACCCGCTTCCACGTTTTCAAGTTGTGAAAGGCCAAATTCAGGACTAAAATTAGACCACAATCTTTGAGTGGTTCTTATTCCCCTTTGGATGGTTCTTATTCTCCAATGCTGGCATCTGGCCTGGACCAAGCCAAATCTCAGCCTGAGAGGTTCTACTATTTGCAGTGGATGTACAGTAAGTAAAAGGGCTTCCCGGGTGGCCCTAGTGGTAACAAAACAAAACGAAACACTTGTCAGAGCAGGAGACTTAAGAGACACAGGTTCCATCGTGGGGATGGGAAGATGGCCTGGAGGGGGAAATGGCAACCCACTCCAGGATTCCTGCCTAGATAACCCCAGACAGAGGAGTGTTGCAGGCTATAATCCACAGGGTCTCAAAGAGTTGGACATGACTGGACTGACTTAGCACGCATGCACAGACTGCTGCTGCTGCTAAGTCGTGTCAGTCGTGTCTGACTCTGTGTGACCCCATAGACGGCAGCCCACCAGGCTCCCCCATCCCTGGGATTCTCCAGGCAAGAACATTGGAGTGGGTTGTCATTTCCTTCTCCAATGCATTAAAGTGAAAAGTGAAAGTGAAGTCGTTCAGTCGTGTCCGACTCCTAGTAACCCCATGGACTGCAGCGCACCAGGCTCCTCTGTCCATGGGATTTTCCAGGCAAGAGTACTGGAGTGGGGTGCCATTGCCTTCTCCCATGCACAGACTAAGCAAAGCTCATAGGTGTCGTCAACATGGAAAGCCCTAATTGGCACTGAGCACCTTCTATAGGGAATGTGATGTCAAGTTTCTTGATTATCAATTTCTGCTACATCTTAAACAAGCCGACTTACCCTTCTTTCTTAAATGATTTGTCTTTCTTTGTCTTTCCTGAATTAAATAAAAATAAATTTGGATATCATTTCAAATATTCCAACACATGGCTATGTTATCTATTTGTACAGCATAACATCCTTTATATAATCTCAGATCTGAATGAAACAAACTGTCTTCTATTTGAAATAATAGTGGCAACTACCCTTTATTTAGTGCTGACTTTGAACTGTGGACTTTGCATTCATGGTCTTTAGTCAAGCCATGGATTATCTGTGACAGATATCATCCCTCTTTTGTAGATGGGAACACTGAGGCCCCGAGACACCAAGTAACTCAGCCAATGGTAGGAACCGATAAAGAAGGACATGAATTAAGCCCTTTAGACCTTGATGCCCTTGATAATACAGGACCTTTCTTTTGTCAGTATTCATAGTGATGCAATTTCAGTTAATGCAGAATTTCTCAAAGATCCATTGCACACATATTCTAATATTCAAAGGAAAGTCCTAGCAAATACCTTTACATGTGTCTTTTAAGGCAATGTTTTTTTCTGCAGAATCTCTACAGTTTCAATGCTACCGGGTATGTAATTGTTAGTATTCTCACATTTATTTCTTTAAATCATTATCAGGTAATGAGAGTAGTCAAAATATACCATGTGTCTTCTATGTGCAAAACTTATAATAGGCTGTCTTCAAGAATTGTTGTTGTTCAGTTGCTAAGTTGTGTCCAACTCTTTGCAATCCCATGGAGCGTAGCACACCAGGCTTCCCTGTCCTTCACTATCTCCCAGAGTTTGCTCAAAATCTTGTCCATTGAATCGGTGATGCCATCCAATCATCTTATCCTCTGTTGCAAATTAACTTGCTTAATTGTCATCAAGATTTGACTATTTAGATGATTATTTTATCTCTACCATCATCATCTTACCAATGAGGAAACTCAAAAACAGAGGTAAAGTGATATGTTTAAAGTTATACAGCCAGTTAGCGGCAGACCGAGAATCAAACTTGTCCTTTTGACATAGTCTAAAATCTTAGCCGCTATGCCAAACTGTCTCTAAATAATACTTGCCTTAGTGTGAAAAGTGTTAGTTGCTTGGTCATGTCCAACTCCTTGAAACCCCATGGACTGTAGCCCACCAGGCTCCTCTGTCCATGGAATTCTCCAGGAAAGAATACTGGAATGGGAACCACTCCCTTCTCCTAGGGATCTTCCCAACTCAGGGATCGAACCCTGGTCTCTCTCATTGCCACCTGGTTAAAGGAAGTTTAATAGCACATTTGTTGCATACTGTGTAATATATAATGTATATTGTCACCCTGCTTATTTAACTTATATGCAGAGTACTTCATGAGAGACGCTGGGCTGGAAGAAGCACAAGCTGGAATCAAGATTGCTGGGAGAAATATCAATAACCTCAGATATGCAGATGACACCACCCTTATGGCAGAAAGTGAAGAGGAACTCAAAAGCCTCTTGATGAAAGTGAAAGAGGAGAGTGAAAAAGCTGGCTTAAAGCTCAACATTCAGAAAACGAAGATCCTGGCATCTGGTCCCATCACTTCATGGGAAATAGATGGGGAAACAGTGGAAACAGTGTCAGACTTTATTTTTTGGGGCTCCAAAATCACTGCAGATGGTGATTGCCGCCATGAAATTAAAAGACGCTTACTCCTTGGAAGAAAAGTTATGACCAACCTAGATAGCATATTCAAAAGCAGAGACATTACTTTGCCAACAAAGGTCCGTCCAGTCAAGGCTATGGTTTTTCCAGTGGTCATGTATGGATGTGAGAGTTGGACTGTGAAGAAAGCTGAGTGCCGAAGAATTGATGCTTTTGAACTGTGGTGTTGGAGAAGACTCTTGAGAGTCCCTTGGACTGCAAGGAGATCCAACCAGTCAGTCCATTCTGAAGGAGATCAGCCCTGGGATTCCTTTGGAAGGACTGATTCTGAAGCTGAAACTCCAGTACTTTGGCCACTTCATGCAAAGACTTGACACATTGGAAAAGACTCTGATGTTGGGAGGGATTGGGGGCAAGAAGAGAAGGGGATGGCAGAGGATGAGATGGCTGGATGGCATCACTGCTTCGATGGACGTGAGTCTGAGTGAACTCCGGGAGTTGGTGATGGACAGGGAGGCCTGGCCTGCTGCGATTCATGGGGTTATGAAGAGTCGGACACGACTGAGTGACTGAACTGACTGACTGACTGACATAATAGAAAGCAATATTAAATTGAACCTGAAAGATAGAAATGTTTATTAAAACCACTTAGTTCTAAGATGTAATTAGAAAATCCATTGACTTACAGTCAACTGTATTTTACATCAACACTTTGTAAACAGAGAGTTGTGAATAATTTTTGGGCAGTGGGAAGCTACCATTATTTTTGTCACCATTATTTTGGTTCATATTTGTTAAGTGAGCAAATGACTATTTTTATAGTTATTCTCTCTCTGTTAAGCAAGCTTAAGTCAATCACTAGGAATAGGAACAAACCATGAAAAGTATTTTAAAAAAGGCATTTTCTGTAATCCAGTGGTATTCTATGAGCTGCCACAGATTCCATATTCATACCAAAAAAAAAAAAAAGAAAAAAAAGTAACTGGCTCTGCATGCCTTGACTACCAAATCCCAAGGACCTTTCACTCCTTAAATGATTCTGTTGTCACTCATTAAGTTGCCCTAGGAGGTATAACCCCCCAACAGTGACTTCTGAGAGATAATAACCACAGCCGTGGCCTAGAGCACTTAGGTAGGAGACTACCCTTTTTCTTCAAGTGCTATTAAGCCCATGGGGTAAAGCCCTTGACCTGTGGTGTCAACATAGCATCTTGGCCACGGTCACTAATGAAAGGGCCATCTACACGTGTGCTTAAGGTAGACTGCACAATAGACCATGCATCGTTTATTAAAGTTCACATGTCAAAACAGGCAGTCTTAGAGCTCTCGGTATCATCTTTCAGCTGTGACCTGAAAGACAAAAGCAGAATTATCAGGCTGGAATAGACCTTGCAAGATTATTTAGTCCATTGCTTGAGCTTAAGGCAAACCATACAAGTATTGTATACACTAGTCGACCCGTCAACCAAGATTTATTTTATATTCACAGGTGCACAGCCTTGTATAGGATCTGGCCCTCTATACCATCAGAGTCATGTTTTCCCAAGGGTTTGAGTCATTCTCAAGTGGAGCCCACAAAGGTTCAGAAGCAGTGTTCTGTTTATTTTAGTACAAAAAAGATAGTGTCACTAATGTTCACCGTTCATTGTGGGTAGTGGCAGGAATAAATGATGAATCAGGCGTAGCTTTGTCTTCAAGAAGTTCGCAACCACTAGCAACCCAATCTCCCCCTCACCCCACTTCATACGTATGCTTATCATCACGGTCACACCACACCAGCCGCAACTGCTGCCCAGCCTCTGCGAAGGTTCTTAAGCATCTGAAACTTATCAGACGTCCTTTGGAAAGTTAGCAAGTTTTGTGGCCACTGATATGTATGCAGGCAC
Source organism: Bos indicus (assembly GCF_029378745.1). Classification (NCBI taxonomy): domain Eukaryota; kingdom Metazoa; phylum Chordata; class Mammalia; order Artiodactyla; family Bovidae; genus Bos; species Bos indicus. Next base: position 84,073,310 of record NC_091771.1, on the reverse strand, counting down.
CCACATTACATATGGCAACAGCTTATAACATTTTGATAAGAGATTGAATATGGTGTTTTTATTCCAAAACACCCAAATATATCTTCGTGGGAATGCAAAATGACAAACACAGTTAATTCAGACTGTAGTTTGTGTCCAAAGGGAGGTCCCAAGAGTTGTTATTCTCAGGCTTGTTCTCCCCAAACCCAGATCTCACTCAACCCCAAAACCTCACATGCTGGGGTGTCTTAGTCTCAGCACTCCGGCGGCCAGGATCTAGCTAGCCACTGTGTCTAAAATTGTGAGCGTTGCAGGCTTTCTGGTTCAGAGATCATTTGAAATGCATGTCCTTCCTCTTTACAGCTGTAGAGGAGAAAAGCTAAAGAATTCAGCCTTGCAAATAGGCTTCTAGATATGTACATATTGTACGGTTGGCTAGGCACAGATTAAAGGTGCTGGTCACACCAGGGTTGAGCACAAGTGGAATGTAGGAGTAGTTTATAGAGTAATCTGAGCTGAATCCAAACCTCAGAAATATGAAGCGTGACCTTCCTACGTGTCCTACAGGAGTCACATCATAGGAATATTATGTCAACATACAATACTGGTGAATTATTAATGATCCAGAATACAGAATCACAGGTCAGAAAAAGATCCCTCATTAGCCGTTGAGGCTTGATCTATCTGGGGAAGGAGCACAAGGGTATCAGCATTTACCAGGCAGCAGACTCCTTTATGGGAGAAGGCGATGGCACCCCACTCCAGTGCTCTTGCCTGGAAAATCCCATGGATGGAGGAGCCTGGTGGGCTGCAGTCCATGGGGTCACTAAGAGTCAGACACGACTGAGCGACTTCACTTTCACTTTTCACTTTCATACTTTGGAGAAGGAAATGGCAACCCACTCCAGTGTTCTTGCCTGGAGAATCCCAGGGATGGGGGAGCCTGGTGGGCTGCCGTCTATGGGGTCACACAGAGTCAGACACGACTGAAGTGACTTAGCAGCAGCAGCAGCAGCAGCAGCAGACTCCTTTAGGAGAGCACCCTGGTCCTCACCCTGTCGTATGTCAAGCTTCACACACTGACAGTTGAACTGCTGAACAGATTTGATAGATGACGAGTTGGTGGAGTACATGTTGCCTTTCTGAAATGGTCTATACAGACATGAAGTAGACAAGGTATCTAGGTGTGTCACAGCTTTCCTTCCAAGGGGCAAGCGTCTTTAATTTCATGGCTGCAGTCACCATCTGCAGTGAGTTTCGAACCGAAGAAAATGAAATGTGTCACTGCTTCCATTTTTCCCTTTCTACTTGCCATGAAGTGACATACCTAGTGTATTAAAAAGCAAAGACATCACTTTGCCAACAAAGGTCTGTATAGTTACAGCTATGGTTTTTCCACAGTCATGTATGGACATGCAAGTTGGACCATAAAGAAGGCTGAGTGCTGAAGAATTGATGCTTTCAAATTGTCATGCTGTAGAAGAAGACTCTTGAAAGCCCCTTAGACAGCAAGGAGTTCAAACCAGTCCATCCTAAAGGAAATCAACCCTGAATATTCATTGGAAGGACTGATGCTGAAGCTCCAGTATTTTGGCCACCTGATAGGAAGAGTTGACTAAACATTGGAAAAGACTGTGATGCTGGGAAAGATTAAAGGTGGGAGGAGAAGGAGGAGACAGATGATGAGATGATTGGACAGCATCACCGACTCAATGGACATGAGTTTGAGTAAGCTCCAGGAGACAGTAAATAACACCAGGAGCCTGCACGCTGCAGTCCATGAGGTCACAAAAAGTTGGACACAGCTTAATGACTGAGCAACACCAAACACAGTGTGACTCCAGCCAGAAATCCTTTTTAGGACCAACATGCCCCTCCCCCTCAGGCACCGACCTCTCCCTGGGAATTACGCTCAGTCATGGAGAACTGCCTTCCCCAAGTTTACCTCATTTCCAAGGGGTAGTCCAGGACTAGAGACCGGTAAATATGCAGATGTAAGAGTCCAGCCTCTCAGCTCAAGTTCAGAGTACTTCTGAAAGGTCGCGTCAGTTCCAAAGCTTCTTGTGGCCTCAGGTGCAAAACCGTATTGCATGCCAGCTGCACCCTTTGTCCACCCCGGGTTTCTTCACTTTCATATAAATGCATCTCCGGAGTCCACTGACCTCTGGCTGACAACTCCTTTTATTAGAGTCTGTATCCACAGAAATAATTGCTGAGCTACAGATTTTCCTCGCCATATGAAATAAAAAAATTCTAGCCAATTGCATCCAACAGTTTTCGTCTTACTTTTTATAAAAAACAGAACGCATTATGTTGTCCTGTGTTGAGTCACTCAGTCATGTCTGACTCTTTGTGACCCCATTGACTGTAGCCTCTCAGGCTCCTCTGTCCATTGAATTCTCCAAGAAAGAATACTAGAGTGGGTAGCCATTTCCTTCTCCAGGGGATCTTCCCAACCAGGAATCGAACCAGGGTCTCCTGCATTACAGGCACATTCTTTACCAGCTGAGATACCAGGGATGCCCCAAAACACATTATAATGTGATTTCAATGCACTGGGCTCTGGTGAGCTCAAATGTAAACCACCTCTCTCTTCAAATTCATCATTGCATGGAATCCCCCTCATTGGTTTAAGGCGTCCCTGCTGTTAAAGCTGTATTGTTGTCTGGCAATGGGTTTTAATCAGGGTTTGTTAAATATGTTTGTCTATAACATTAGATGGGATAAATTGTACCTTATCACTTTGGCTCATGGCAAAATAGAACAATTAAGCTGCCCGGTGGCAGGCTGACATTTATCAGACTATTTTCACTGCCAGTTTAAATGACAACATTGGCATAATCCAATTTGTGTTCTCGGCAGCTTAGGGAAGCGTCAAGGTGCCTGCAGTGTTTGTGAATGGGTTGCCAGTGTGGTGCGCTGATTCCTAAATATATTCTTTGCAGATATCAATTTTGTACATTTTTTCCCCCCAGATTGAAACAAGCTATTCAGGAATAGCACTTTCCCTGGAATTAGCCCCGGGAGTCATTTCTATTGTAACCAGCCTCTAGCATCACTTGTAGAGAAAGGAGTTGACTAGACGACCATTGTTTAAAGATTCCGGTTCTACTTGGGCACATGTGTCATTTCCCGTTACAGAACTTATGGCAGCATCCTGTTGGAAGACCTAAAATGTAGAGGTGCTAAGAGTGGAAACACACAGAACAACCTGTCCCGAGGTACCCACCAAGCAGATTGGAAATGTTAAAAGGACTTCTCTCTGCTTGACCCCTCTGCAAGCTCAAGTTGGCAGAACCCCCTGAATATGCCTTTAAACACTGTATTCAAATTAGGAGTTTGGGATTAACAGATATACACTATTATAAATAAAATAGATAACCACGAAGGACCTACTGTATAGCACTGGAAAATATACTCAATATTTTATCATAACTTATAGGGGAAAGGGGCTTCCCTGGTAGCTCAGCTGGTAAAGAATCCGCCTGCAATGCAGGAGACCCCAGGAAGACGCCCTGGAGAAGGAAATGTATTCTTGCCTGGAGAATCCCCATGGACAGAAGAGCCTGGTGAGCTACAGTCCATGGAATAGCAGAGTCAGACAAGACTGAGCATTCTACATCTAGATAGATAGATACATACATTAATATATTTAATATATTACTATGCTGTAAACCTGAAACTAACTCAACAGTGTAAATAAACTATATTTCAATTAAAAAATCATGGATATTAAAAAATAAAATTGATACTGACACTCTATAGAGAAAGCATGCTGCACATATCTGACCCTTCCCCACTCCCCTTAAGTTACAGAAAAAAATTGAATCAGAGTGTCTGGTATCATTTCTGTTTAAAAATGTTATATTAACCCAGTAATCGAGGTTTTCAGGCTAGTTTCTAGACTGTGTTTCAGAGTGAGGATAAACAAGTCATTCTACTTCCTCCTAGGAAGAATTTATCCCACTTTTTAGATTGGGATATTCATGTAAAAGAAAATAAATATCGCATCTCCTTTACCTAATGATCTTATAAAAACGGAAGCTCTAGTAAATGCAAAGCTAAATTTAAAAGGATTAGTTAGAATGAAGCTGTTGTTATAAAATAACATGAGCTTTACATGTTAATATCACGTTTTTTTCCTTGTAAGTAAATAGTTGTATTTCGTGTAATAGAAATAAACAATCCAGGTTTGATAAAATTCTTAGCTTGCAGGAGTTGGAGTAGGGTGAAGAGAAAAAACTCAGGCCAGCCCCTGAACAGGGTTCAGACCTGGGTGTTCATCATTCTAGCCCTATGTGAAATCGGGCTGTCTGCACCCCTGCAGTTCCCAGGGAATCAGGACTTGGGTCCTTTGTCTTCTGGGATTTCCCCAAAAGTTATTAGAAGTTTCCATCTTTTTATTATCGCTTCCCCAGGGTTTTCAGCCCTGCTGGAGGCCAAGGAAAAATGCCCCCTTCTTCGTGTTTTCTATCAACCACTGACTCTCTTGAGTGTCTCTGGTAATCGTGACTCTTTTTCTCACCAAACAACGATGATATCTCCTTTTTAGTGGAATTGTGATGGTTGGTGGTGGGGAGAGACTGTTGGGTGGTGGTGAAGGTAGATATGGTTTCTCAAATACATTCTTTCCAGTTGCTTGTTTATAGATTCATTCTGTGTCCCATTTCAGCATGTTTTCATTGCTGATATTCAAAACATTTGTCTTCTGAATGTCAAAGATAATTTCTATAAAGTGCATGTCTCTAGGATTTGAAAGGCTTAGCTCAAAATAAAAAATATGTTTATTCTATAACTCATTTGCCTTCCTTATTCTAAGTTACATGTGCAGTCTTTCTAAAAGCAAAGAACAGACTGGTGTGAAGAGTTACGGATAATAAAAGAAGTGTGGTTAAAAACATTTTGCTGTTATCTAAAATATCGCCCTACCATATCCATTTAACAGACCTCAATCACAACGAGAAACATTTTGTATCCACTCCTAGGTGTAGACCCAAAGGAATTTCAATCAGGTATTCAAACAAATACAGGCACACGAATGTTCATAGCGGTATTATTCACAGCAGCCAACACATGGAAACAACAGATGTCATCAAGAGATGAATGGATAAACCAAAGGCCGTACAGTCATATGATGGCATATAATTCGGCCCTAAAAAAGAAATGAAGTACTGACACTTGCTACAACCCGGCTGAAATTTGATCACATTGTTAACTGTGAGAGACAGTTATAGGACAGACATTTTATAACTCTATTTAGATGAAACACCCCAAACAAGCAAACCCATACAGACAGAAAGCAGACTGGGGGTTGTCAGAGGCTGGGGCAGGAGGATGAAAAGTGACTGTTTAATAGATACGAGATTTCCATTTGGAGTGATTAAAATAATACTAGAAATAGAGGAGATAATGGCTAGGAAATATTGTGAAGACATTTAAGGCCATCTGAATAAATTGTATGGTCTAAAATGATTAAAATGGGAAATGTGATGTTATCTGTATTTTACCACAATAAAAGATAATTGCAGAAGTAAAATATAGTTTTTAGTAGACAATTCAAAGCAAGTCTTAAATATATTTTATGAAACAGGAGGACACTACTTCTTCTCCCATAATCTTACTTTTCTGAAGCCGCTGTTGTTCCCGTTTCCATTTTTTCTCCCCAAATATCTGAAATGAAAATACTGTAAAATATTAAGTAAAATAATTTGCTATTGTGCTTAGTCACTCAGTCATGTCCGACTCTTTGCAACCTCATACACTGTAGGCCATCAGGCTGCTCTGTCCATAGGGATTCTCCAGGCAAGAATGCTGGATTGGGTTGCTGTGCCCTCCTCCAGGGAATCTTCCCAACTCAGAGATCAAACCCAGGTCTCCCACACTGCAGACAGGTTCTTTACCATCTGAGCCACTGTTTACTATTAGGATACATATATAATGTAGGATCAAAGAGTTTATAAAATTGATAATGAGGATGAGAATGATGACTGAGTTCTAAGGCTTATACTGTGACAGGCACTCGTCTGAGACTTTTCTGCTATTTTAACTCATCCCATCCTCTTTCAAATGTGGTAAGACTGGTGCTGAGACCATTCCCATTTTACAGAAATGGACGCTGCAGCCAGGTACTGGTTGGATGTCACATGGACAGCATAAGGAACAGTGAGGTGTGAACTCAGACGTTCTGGCCAGAAGGCCCAAGACTTTGAGCAACTGCATTTCGGATGCGTGGGAATATGGTAGAACGCTAAGTTCAGGCTCTTTTTGAAAAATCATTTTTAATTGGAGGATCATTGCTTTATAATGGTGTGTTCTCTGCCCTACAATGAGGTGAATCAGCCGTAAGTGTTTATATATCCCCTCCCTCTTGAGCCTTCTTCTCACCCAGTCCCCATCCCACCCAGCTAGGTCATGCCAGAGCCCCAGGCTGAACTCCCCATGTTTACACTGTGGCTTCCCACTCCCTATTTTACATAAGCTAATAGATATATTTCCATGCTCCTCTCTCAGTTCCTCCCACCCTCTCCTTACCCACTGTGTCCACAAGTCTGATCTCTCTGTCTGTGTTTCTGTTCCTGCCCTGCAAATACATTCATCGGTACCACCTTCCTAGATTCCATATGTGTGTGTTCATATAGGATATTTTTCTCTTTCTGACTTACTTTATTCTGTATAAGAGACTCTAGGTTCTTCCACCTCAGTTAAACTGGCTCCAATTTGCTCCTTTTTATGGCTGAATAGGGGCTTCCTAGGTGGCTCAGGGAGTAAAGAATCTGCCTGCAACTTAGGAAACGCAGGTTCAATTCCTGGGAAGATCCCCTGGAGGAGGGCATGGCAACCCACTCCAGTATTCTTGCCAGGAGAATCTCACGGACGGAGAAGCTTGGTAGGATACAGTCCATGGGGTCGCAAAGAGCAGGACGCGACTGAAGGCTAAGTCACAGCATGCAAGCAAGCACATCTCTCCTAAAGAGAATTTTACTGACCAGAAATAGGTTTGAAGAGTATGCAAATCTCCGTGTGACTGCATTTACATGACAATCACCCTTTCTACTGTGTTCTGACAACTTTCCTGTCCAGTGTGGGATGTTTATTGGTTCATTATTTGCAAAAGAGTAAAACCTCATCTGAAAAAAAAAAAAAAAAGCGTGTTGTGTCTTTCATTTCGAAACCGCCCCAGGGCCCTACGGGGTATATTAAATCTGTCTCTTTGCCGTATATCTCGCTGTCCATTTTACTTGAAAACAGGTGTTTTGTATATTGAACTTTTTAACACCGCGGGGAGGTAAGTATGCCCAGCTGGAGGTTTATGCTTCACACATTTTCATGTTGGAGAACAAGAAGCGGGCCCCCAGGAGTAACTCCTCCAGCAAGGAGCAGGGGGGGTCGGGCGAACAAAGCGCTTCTGTATCTGGTGGCTGGCGCGGGGCGGGGGATGTCTCGGATACGGGACCCGCATGCAAAGTGGCTGCCGGCGACGCGGAGACAAAACGTGGCGAGGGATCACAGCGCCCAGGTTCTCAGATCAATCAGGAGCGATGAGGCTGTCACCGCACAGAAGGGCCGAGACGCAGCATCAAAGCCAGGAGGGAGAGGGGAGAGGCTTTTTGTCCGCCTGCCTTTGTCTTCTTAACCAGCCCCAGGAGCCAGCTCACATCCCCCGTGAAAGGCCGAGTTAATCTATTTCTAGTGAACATTGTTCCGCTGTGTGTAGTCAGCTCCACAATCATTAAAGAAAAATAACTAGGTTGGCAGGACCGAAAAAAAAAAAAAAAAACAGCCTTGATTTTCCTGTGGGGTGCGTTTTTTTTTTTTTGTCAAGAGAGGGATTTTCTGCCTGTGTCATTGTCCGCCCAACAGGGAAAAGGGGACAGACCTCCCACAAGAGACTCATGCAGGCTGTGAGCTTCTTGGCCTCCGCAATGAGCTGTGTGGAGCCAGACGGAAGATGCTTTATGAAAATTAAAAACACGACCTTTCCAAGCATTCTCTTCTGGATTCAGTTTCCCCTCTGAAGTCTTCTTAAGAAACTCAAGCACAACAACAATAAACGCACTTTCCCACACGTGGGTTGGCTTTCCCAGAATTGGTCATGGTATTGCAGGGGGATTTTTGTTGCTTGTGGGCATGAGAAGAGATACAGGGGAGAGTTAGTGAAAAGCAAGAGATTACTTTGCCAACAAAGATCTGTCTAGTCAAGGCTATGGTTTTTCCAGTGGTCATGTATGGATGTGAGAGTTGGACTGTGAAGAAGGCTGAGCGCCGAAGAATTGATGCTTTTGAACTGTGGTGTTGGAGAAGACTCTTGAGAGTCCCTTGGACTGCAAGGAGATCCAACCAGTCCATTCTGAAGGAGATCAGCCCTGGGATTTCTTTGGAAAGAATGATGCTAAAGCTGAAACTCCAGTACTTTGGCCACCTCATGCGAAGAGTTGACTCATTGGAAAAGACTCTGATGCTGGGAGGGATTGGGGGCAGGAGGAGAAGGGGATGCCAGAGGATGAGATGGCTGGATGGCATTGCTGACTCAGTGGACGTGAGTCTCAGTGAACTCCGGGAGTTGGTGATGGACAGGGAGGCCTGGCGTGCTGGGATTCATGGGGTCGCAAAGAGTCGGACACGACTGAGCTACTGAACTGAGTGCAAGGTTAGGGGGGATGTCTTTATCATTTCTTTGTATGTGGCTTTGATGTCAAGAAAGTTTCATTTAGCTCAGCTGATTATAGATCAACCTCTCCTCCATTCGAATACAATGGTCCTATTACATTTATTCAAATGATGATTCAGATTGTCCTCATTTGAGGGCAGGTATGTAGTCAGCATCATCTTTGTGTGTGTGTATGCTAAGTCACTTCAGTCGTGTCCGACTCTTTGTGGACGTTTGGACTGTAGCCTACCAGGCTTCTCTGTCCATGGGATTCTCTAGGCAAGAACACTGGAGTGGGTTGCCATGCATTTCTCCAGGGATCTTCCTGACCCAAGGATAAACCTACGTCTATTATGTCTCCTGCATTTGGCAGGCAGGTTCTTTACCACTAGCTGCCCTTAGGAAGCCTGGAGCCAGTTGCCGTTTCCTTCTCCTGACCCAGGGATTGAACCTGCATCTCTAAAGTCTCCTGCATGGGCAGGCAGGTTCTTTACTACCAGCGCCACCTGGGAAAGCCTGAGCATCATCTTTGCCTCAAGCTAATGAAGCCCCCCTTTTAGCATGGATAATGCTGCTCTAAGACCACACAGATTCACTCTGCTTAAGACTAAAGGCAGTATGGTGATCATGCCCTGGCTGAGTGTTGGATTCTGTGTAGCTCCAACAATTGGCACCATGAGTTTTCCTGCCAAGAAAAAATAAACAAATAAATGCAAACTCTAAAAATTTTAAAAAAGCAACACCTGGAATACCAAGTAAAAAGAGATTTTGGCAGCACATCTGCATTGCACAGATATGAGAGATAGTCACTCATATCTGACCAGAGGAAGGAAAAAATTAAAATAAAGCTTGGGGTTTTTAAACTGTTTTTGCCCAGTGATTTTGGAAGATTTGAGATAGTTTTCTCTGCACTTAAACTGAGGCTTATGGAGTTTTACTTGTAATGCTGTAAATAATCTTTCCCTTTGCAGTGTGAGTGGTGTAACTTGCTTTGGTGGGTCAAAGCTTCATTTTGGAAAAATGACTGGTGGGTTTTTCCTGGACTTGTAGAACAGAAATCTGCTTCTCCCTGGATTCTCAGGGCACTGAACTGCCCCATGTATGTGATAGGATGTCATTTTCTGTTTATTGGGAAGCATGTTGAGAAGTCAATGATGGAAGGAAAAAAAAGAGTCAGAAATTCCAGGGAAGATTCCAGATGGAAAATGATGATCCAGCATGATGGATGAGTTTGGCTGGTGTGTAAACATCATGGTTCTATGAGCTCAAGGGTGACAAGATGCAATGACATGAATCGTTACCTTTTCCCACAGGACACCAGAAAGTCCTTATTTTATTCTCACCACCCCCACCAACCTGAGCACATAATTCATATCTTTGCACTTAAATCTGTGGCAATTATTTAAGAATCTGTTGCTGCTTCCATCTGCTTAGAGGCCAAATTGCAATTCTCTTCCTGCCTATAGCAAACTTTCTAGTTTATGCCATAATCTCTGCTGATTTCATGTGAACCAAAGTGGGCAGTTCTAAGATTTTACAAAATCTTGAAGAATTGAAGACCCTCTTTCAATTTCTAACCGTCTATCCTCATTGACTACTGAGCAACTGAACTGATCTGAACCCCTGATTGAAGACACGTTAGATTAGAAACGAAATCTCATGTTGTGGGTGTTTAGTTACTCAGTCTCGCCCAACTCTTTGTGACCCCAGGGACTGCAGCACCTAGGCTCCCCTGTCCTTCACTAATTCCCAGGGTTTGGTCAAATTCATTTCCACTGAGTCAGAGATGCCATCCAACCATTTCATCCTCTGCCATCCCCTTCTCCCGCCCTCAATCTTTCCAGCATCAGGGTTTTTTCCAGTGAGTTGCTCTTCACATCAGGTGGCTCTTCATATCAGGTGGCCAAAGTACTGAAACTTCAGCTTCAGCATCAGTCCTCCCAATGAATATTCAGGGTTGATTTCTGAAACCTTTTGTGCACAGGCCTAAATGAGAACACAGAATCATCTCTTCAGTTATTTATGAATAAATATTTTAAAGCTATTAGTAACTATTCCAGACAAATTAAGGAGGTAGCTATAATGGGCCCTGAACTAGGTCTCAAAGATACAGGAATAAATAAGATGTGGCCTCTATCTTTAAGGAACCGGTAGACTAAATCTCATTTACAATATAATTTTCATAGCCTAATTCTATTGTATCTTTCATTTTCCTCTTAAATATTTTATGATTTCTGCCTTAAAGAACTTTGAAATTTTAGTTATAGATCATCATGTATATTTTAGGCCATTTGAAAAGGCAACTTCTACCAGCTGGACTGTAGCAGCCAGTGACTCTATAGGCAATGAAGAAATAAAATTAAAATAAGACAATGTTTATATATACAGCGATCCCACAGACCAGCAGGTAACTTTAGGGGAAACTAATCCTGCAGGCAGGTGAACGCCATTGCTATGACAGGCGAGCGAGCAGTGAGGTATTCGATACTAAGGTTTTGTGGAAGTTACTTTATTCTGCTCACTTGAATCCAAAGAGTTATTTTCATGCTGCGCTATCTGTGTGCTCTGTCATGTTGGACTCTTTGCAACCGCACGGACTGGCTCTTCTGTCCGTGGGATTTCTCCAGGCAAGAATACTGGAGTGGGTTGCCATCTCCTACTCCAGGGGATCTTCCTGACCCAGGATTGAACCCACGTCTCTTGCATCTCCTGCGATGGCAGACAGATTCTTTTCCGCTGTGCCACCCGGGAAATCTGAACTAGTTCTTTAGTCTGTGTTTTAGGATGTCAGCCTAGATGACCTGATTGATAGTCATCACAAGGGCTTCAATTTGATTAAATTTCTTCACGCCTCCTTCATTTGATTTATTCATTTATCCATTCATTCATTCCCTTGTCATTCATTTCTAGCAAACCACCTTTTGAAATCTATCTGCTGCTACTTTGCCAGGCATTAATTTAAGAAGAGACTCGAGATTCTTTTCTAAAAGGCAGGCATGCTTTCTCTTGGCTTTTCGACCATGGTGCTTCTTGAAAGACAGGTGTGACAGCAGATAGCCTTGCTGATGAGTGCTTTGGAATAAGTGATTTGTGAGGATTTTTTTTTTTAGTAAATATAAGTGAGAGTCAAAAGACATTCAGGGATAGTTGTGCAAACTGGTATCCAACCAATGAGACTCTTCAAGTAACAGTTTTTCTTATGCCCTGGGTTACTTCTGTGTTCCCTCCCTCTCCCTATTAATTTTTTTTTTTCTTTAGGATACAATCAAGTAACCTTAATTGACTGTTCTATGCCCACTTGATCTCTGAAAACTCCATGCAAATGTTCTTTGGTAATGTCGGACCCTTAGTATCGCTGAGGTCCTTGGAACTTAAGATTTCCATTTTTGAGTAAAGTTTATATCACTTCTAGTGGAAATTGTTATGACCGAATGTCAATAATTTCTACAAAGACAGAATTTTAATCCAGGCTGAACGGCATCTCTTGGGGGAAAAAAAAGAGCTTTCTAAAGACGTACATATACATGTGTTTATAGTGATGATTGCCCAGCATGAGGATCTTGGAACAAGGCGACTTGTTTGCAGTACATGTAATGAGCTTTCTGTACTGGAGTTCAACTCCTTTTAAAATCCCAAACAAAGAAAATGTCTGTTAGGAGAGCTCTCCAACTCTTGCCACAAAGTGGACCCTCTCCAAACACCAGAAGGAATCTCAGGCCTTGACTGGGGTAAGTGGTTCGCAGCAGAGTTCATGACAAAATACTGGAAACCAGGGCTGGTGTTTGACAAAGAGCGTATGTTGTACAATGAGTTTCCTTTAGACTTCAAGAGGTCGGCATTTCATTTTTAGTAATATATGCAGACATCCTTAATGACTAGAGAAAATGTAACACTTTTACATTGTTTGATAAAGATATCTGCCCTATTAAAAAGAATCAATATCATCAGATAAATGCAGTTAAAGCAGTGAGGGGAAACATATTGTCTGAAATGGTATCTAAGGGTGGGAGGAACCACTGCTTCTATGGACACAGTCTAGAGGTAAATACAAACATATTCTTTCTTCCTCATTTTAAGTTGTTTTCTAAATGCAAATATAAAATCAAAGCATCACTAGAAATGCACATATTTATGGAAAGAAATATTATATGTGTTGAATGATTGATATAAAATATGCTTAAGTATAAATTATAATCCAGGTAATTGAGAGAGCAGAGTTTATTCTTATTTGAAGATGTCCAGGTTTGTGGTTCTCCATCAATAAGTAATGCATAGCCATTGACTTGCATCAGGTTTCATCTCCTCAGGGTACCTGCCCAGTTTGTGTAGCTTCCCAGATGGTGCTAGTGGTAAAGAACCCGCCTTCCAATGAGGGGCATAAGCAATGCGGGTTTGATCCTGAGGGCATGGCAAGGGCACAGCAATGCACTCCATATTCTTGCCTGGAGAATGCCATGGAGCCTGGCAGGCTACAATCCATAGGGTGTCAAAGAGTCAGACACTGAAGCGACTTGGCAGGTACTCACTCGCATGTCCTCAGTGTATATGCCAGTATTGGAATTTTAGGGTAGATTTAGTCCTAGCTTTTTAAGGAGTCATCATACAGTTCTCCATAATGGCTGTATCAGTTTGCATTCCCACCACACACTCAGGAGGGTTCCCTTTTCTCCACATCCTCTCCAGCACTTATTGTTTGTAGATTTTTCTGATGATGGCAATTCTGATTGGTGTCAAGTGATACCTCATTATAGTCTTGATTCGCATTTCGCTAATGAGTGCTGGTTGAGCATCTTCTTCATGTGTTTATTAGGCATCTGTATGTCTTCTTTGGAGAAAAGTCTGTTTAGGTCTTCTGTCCATTTTTTGATGGTTTGTTTGTTTTTCTGATATTGAGTTGTATGAGCTGTTTATATATTTTGTTGATTAACCCTTTGTCAGTGGCTTTGTTTGCGATTATTTTCTCCCATTCTAAGGGCTGTCTTTTCATCTTGCTTATAGTTTCTTTTGCTGTGCAAAAGCTTTTATGTTTTATTAGGTCCCATTTGTTTATTTTTGTTTTTATTTCCATTAATCTAGAAGGTGGGTCAGAGAGAATCTTGCCATGATTTATGTTGAAGAGTGAACTGCCTATGCTTTCCTCTAAGAGCTTTATAGTTTCTGGCATTACATTTAAGTTTTTAATCTATTTTGAGTTTATTTTTGTGTATGGTGTTAGGAAGTGTTCTGATTTCATTTTCTTACATGTAGCTGTCCAGTTTTCCCAGAACCACTTATTGAAGAGGCTATCTTTTCTCCATTGTATATTCTTGCCTCCTTTGTCAAAGATAAGGTGCCCATAGGTGTGTGGGTTTATCTTTAAAAGACACATGTAATCCAATGTTCATTGCAGCAGTATTTACAATAGCCAGGGTATGGAAGCAACCTAGATGTTCATCAATAGATGGATAGATAAAGAAGTTATCTGTTCAAGCCCCCATTTTCAGTTCTTTTGGGTACACATGAGAAATGGAGCTCCTGGATCATTTAGTACTTCCTTCTGGTTTTTTGAAGAATCACCATCCTGCTTTTTACCTTGGCTGCCCTATCTTACATTCACAGTAGTGATGTGAAAGTTTTCCAATTTCTCTGCATCCTGAACAACACTTTTTTCTTTTTGTGTGTTTTCTTTTTGCGTGTTTGCTTTCTTATTTTTTTTCTTTTCTTTCTCTCTCTCTCTCTCTCTTTTTTTTTTTTTTGTAATATCCATCTGAATGGGTATAAAATTGTATCTCACTGTGGTTTGAAGGATTGATGCTGAAGTTGAAACTCCATACTTTGGCTACCTGATGCCAAGAGCTGAATTATAGGAAAAGACTCTGATGATGGGAAAGAGTGAGGTTAGGTGGAGAAGGGGGGTGGTAGAGGATGAGATGGTTGGATAGCATTCCTGATTCAATGAACATGAATTTGAACAAACTCGTGGAGATAGTGAAGGGCAGGGAAGACTGGTATGCTTGGGGTCCTTGGGGTCACAAAGAGTCAGACACTACTTAGTGACTGAACGACAACAACAGTGATTATGGATGCAGAGTATCTCTTTTCCGTATTTCAAAAATCATGCTTATATAGGCAGGGACCTCAAAGAACATATTTGTCTAATGACTTGTAGACGCAAAGGGTAGTTCTGATGAATTCCAATCCTGGTTCTGTGTAGAGCTAGATATGTTTCTAAAACACTCTATATCCCAGAATTGTGAGATTCGCTACATTTTCATCATTGACAATTTCTCTGGAGTGCTAATACTGTACCATTCTTGTTTTCATGACAAGTAAAGCTATGTTTTAGTGTAAATAGGACCCAGTATTGGCACATAAACTGTTTTATACACACAGCCTCTATTCTGCACCTTATATTACAAGGTCTGTGGATTTCCTATAACATTGCAACATGATATTAATTTTAAGAAAGATTTAAAATTAGCCACATTACCATGTCAATTTTCCATATTAAAGAAAATAAAAATGAAAAAGGTAAACATTTTACTGGAGACATACATTTCTTTTGTAAATCCATGATTGAAAGAAAAGGCATCTGGAACTTTAAAGTATCAACACTAAGTTACTATTATTTAGCAAGTACATTATGTTTTGAAGCTTTTTTCCACAATAAAAACAAAGTTCCTAATAGGGCTTTGTGGTTGCTCGGATGGTAAAGAATCTGCCTGCAATGCAGGAGACCTCAGTTCGACCTGAGTTGGGAAGATCCCCTGGAGAAGGGAATGGCAATGTACTCCAGTGTGCTTGCCTGGAGAATTCCATGGACAGAGGAGCCTGGCGACACTCCATGGGGTCACAGAGAGGCAGACACAACTGAGCAACTAACACACCACGACAAAGCAGCGTCACTGTAACAGAAGATGGCATCACCGACTCGATGCACACGGGTTCAGGCGGACTTCGGGAGTTGGTGACGGACAGGGAGGCCTGGCGTGCTGCGGTTCACGGGGTCGCAAAGAGTCGGACACGACTGAGCGCCTGAACGGAACTGAACAGAAGATGGAAGAAGAGGACCACAGTCCTTCAAGAAGAGAGTGTTCTAAGACAGAGACGTTTAGACGTTAAGGTGTACTCAACCTCGCAGGTCCCCTGCCGCTATGCCTACCCCTGAGTACTGCATATAAAGCATACGTGGCTATTGCTTTTACAATATAGCTTCTTTGCTCCAATTTTATGTCACCTAAAATACGTGAGGATATGTAGAAAGTAAAGAAGTATCAAATATAAATATAATTTATGTCCATACTTTGTTTTATATCCTTCTAATCTATATGCAGGCTTCCCTGGTGGCTCAGATGGTAAAGAATCTGCCTTCAATGCAGAAGACCTGGGTTCAATCCCTGGAAAAGGGAATGGCTACCCACTCCAATATTCTTGCCTGGAAAATCCCACGGACAGAGGAGCCTGGCGGGCTACAGTCCATGGGGTCACAAAGAGTCAGACGTGACTGAATGATTAGCCATCTATATACTCTGTCTTAAGGGGCTTTGTTTGTTTGTTTAATACATCAATGACATAAGACAATGCTATGCAGATCAGTGGGGTTTTTTTTTCTCTTCTTAACCCCCTCCTTTTCAATACTCTGTTCTGCAAATCCCAGCTGCTTTGGCCTTTATGAACTCCTATGTCTTTCTCATGAGCTCAGAAAGCCCTTGGTCCCACCAACCCCCAGCTCAGAGTATACTTTTCTTCTTTTCAACACAGTTCAAGTATTACCTTCAAGCAAAAAGCCCAAGAATATATTTCCCTCATTTATTTTATTTCTTTTAATGTTCACAGTCCTGTGCTGCCTGGTGACCAGTGGTTAAAAATATAATTTTGTCTATTTTCCCAATATTTTCCTTGTTTAAAGCAGGAAAATAATGCTCATCCCAGTTATTCCTTTCGGGATAGCAATGAATAGCCAATGGTTCCTTTTGATTTTTACTCATTTGGCTATTTAACCCTTCATTTCTTTATTAATCATATTTTCCAACTCAAAAGTTTAACTTAAAGTTACTTCTTTAACAAATCTAGTTCTTAATTTCCTGATCTCTGTACCTATCTCATTTTTTTTCTCTCCAATTTTGTTTTTATTTTGTGTTCTCCTTAAAACTACTTATTACTTGCTCGTAAGGCTTGCCTACTTTTAAACCATAACACTGGATCCTGTAATACATAACTGTTTTTCAGACATTTCCTCTTTCTTGAGTTTTCAGCATGCTGTCATCTTCATTTTATTTTTCTAGTTTCTGTTATAGGTTTGTTTTTTTTTTTTTTCTTTGCTATTTTGGAAAAGTGAATGTACTGTGCATTCAAATCCTCTGTTTGTCAAGTTAGTATATAGATTTTTCTTGGGACAATTCTGATGAGCTGGATCTTTTGGAGCTCTAGCATGAGGCCGCAGTTTAACATCCTTAGTTCCTCAGCCAAAACCAGTGTCTACACCCATCTCCTGGGCTTCACAGGTGGCGCTAGTGGTAAAGAACCCACCTGCCAATACAGAAGATGTAAAGGATTCAAGTTCAATCCCTGGAGGAGGGCACAGTAACCCACTCGAACATTCTTGCCTGGAGAATTTCATGGACAGGGAAGCCTCGTGGGCTACTGTCCATAAGTATGTAAAGAGTTGGATACAACTGAAGTGACTTAGCACACACAGCATGCATGCACACCCATCTCCTAGAGCTGCAGGAGGTGAGAGACTTCTAGTTTCTAGGCAATCTGACACTTGAAACAAAGTTCATGTCCTCCATTTACCCACTCAAAGGTTTTTTTTTTTTTTTTCTCTCTCTGTAAATCTGCTTATAGATTTACTGGTAGGGATTTCTCATCCTAGAGAACTTCTCCTCCTCAAAACTCTGAGAGCTGCATTTTATTCTTAGCAGAGACACACTGAGATCGGGGGACTGACTGGATGGGATGGAGAAAGACAACCATAATCTGTTGGAATAAATTAGAACATAGCTGCTCCAGTGTCTAGTTTTCTAATTTTTGCTTTTTGGACCCTGGAGGATGAAACACAAGTTTTACAACCTTAAATTCACTGGCAGTGACGTTATTGGGGATCTGCTAATTGTGTTTTTCAAATCTCATTTCATGACCTTTGTAGTCAGTGGAAACTCACAGTCAGCATATTACCCAGAAACTTTCAAGGCTGGCCAACATCTCATCATGATGTGTATCCAACATGACATACTCATTGCAGGTCTGAGGTAATCACTGAGTATCTGCAGATCCAGTGTCTGTAATTTAAGCTGCAAAAGCTTCGTCAACTGGTTATTTTTATTCTTACCATCTACCACCACATATAGCAGAAATTGGGACTTGGAGTGTTCAATATGAAAATCTCTCTTGCACTTTCTTATGAATACCTGGAAGTTAATTCTCTCAGCTGCTATGGTATTGTGCCTACTGTATAATTTCCTGTTAAATGTTACCTCAACAAAGGCCTGATGTTCTTTAGAGACCATCATTTAATTTCAGTTCTGTTTGCACCATAACTTTCCCTGGAGATGCACTGAATGCTTATCATCCCCTTCATTTCTGACCATCTCATCCTCCACTGCCTCCTTTTCCTTTTGCCTTCAATCTTTCCCAGCATCAGGGTCTTTTCCAGTGAGTCAGCTCTTTGCATCAGGTGGCCAAAGTGTTGGAGCTTTAGCTTCAGCATCAGTCCTTCCAATGAATATTCATACAGTCTTCTCCAGTACCGCATTTCAAAGCATCAATTCTTCCATACTCAGCCTTCTTTATGGACCAAACTTCATATCCATACATGACTACTGGTAAAACCATAACTTTGACTTTGATCATTTATATGAGCTTCTCTTCATTAATATTAATGATTAATTTTGCAAATTACTAATGCACCTACTCTTCATGCATGATAAATAATAGTGATATACAGGGTACCAATTTCAAATGCCGAAACCTCTAAATGCTACATTAGATTTGGATCATGGGGGAATGATATTTCTGCGTAAGAATTATGAAAGAAATAAACATACTTTAAAGAATAACTTCATTGAATTACCTTTGAATGGGTGCCTTTAAAGAATTCAATTAAATAACTTGTAACATTATTCTGAAGTGGTTTGCCATTCCTTTCTTCAGTAGACCACGTGTTGTCAGAACTCTCCACCACGACCTGTCTGTCTTGGGTGGCCCTACATGGCATGGCTCACAGTTTCATTGAGTTAGATAAGACTGTGGTCCATATTGGAGAAGGCAATGGCACCCCACTCCAGTACTCTTGCCTGGAAAATGCCATGGATGGAGGAGCCTGGTAGGCTGCAGTCCATGGGGTCGCTAAGAGTCAGACACGACTGAGCGGCTTCCCTTTCACTTTTCACTTTCATGCATTGGAGAAGGAAATGGCAACCCACTCCAGTGTTCTTGCCTGGAGAATCCCAGGGATGGCAGAACCTTGTGGGCTGCCGTCTATGGGGTCACACAGAGTTGGACACGACTGAAGCGACTTAGCAGCAGCAGCAGCAGTGGTCCATATGGTCAGCTTGATTAGTTTTCTGTGATTGTGGCTTGACTATGTCGATCACAGCAAACTGTTGAAAATTCTTAAAGAGATGGGAATACCAGACCACCTTACCAGCCTCCTGAAAAATCTGCATGCAGATCAAGAAGCAACAGTTAGAACTGGACATGGAACAACAGACTGGTTCCAAATCAGGAAAGGAGAACATCAAGGCTGTATATTGTCACCCTGCTTATTTAACTTCTATGCAGAGTACATGATGAGAAACACTGTGCTGGATGAAGCACAAGCTGGAATCAAGATTGCCAGGGGAAATATCAATAACCTCAGATATACAGATGACCCCATCCTTATGGCAGAAAGCAAAGAAGAACTAAAGAGGCTCTTGATGAAAGTGAAAGAGGAGAGTGAAAAAGTTGGTTTAAAACTCAACATTCAGAAAACTAAGACCATGGCATCTGGTCCCATCATTTCATGGCAAATAGATAGGGAGACAATGGAAATAGTGGCTGACTTTATTTTTGGGGCTCCAAAATCACTGCAGATGGTGACTGCAGCCATGAAATTAAAAGACGCTTACTCCTTGGAAGAAAAGCTATGACCCAGCTAGACAGCATATTGAAAAGGAGAGACATTACTTTGCCAACAAAGGTCTATCTAGTCAAGGCTGTGGTTTCTCCAGTTGTCATGTATGGATGTGAGAGTTGGACTACAGAGAAAGCTGAGCACCGAAGAATTGATGCTTTTGAACTGTGGTGTTGGTGAAGACTCTTGCGAGTCCCTTGGACTGCTAGAAGATCAAACCGGTCAATCCTAAAGGAAATCAGTCCTGAATATTCATTGGAAGGACTGATGCTGAAGCTGAAACTCCAATACTTTGGTCACCTGATGTGAAGAACTGATTTAATGGGAAAGACCCTGATGCTGGGAAAGATTGAGGGCAGGAGGAGAAGGGGATGACAGAGGGTGAGATGGTTGGATGGCATCATTGACTCTATGGGCATGAGTATGAGTAAGCTCTGGGAGTTGGTGATGGCCAGGGAAGGCTGGAGTGCTGTAGTCCAGGGGTCGCAAAGAGTTGTACATGACTGAGTGACTGAACTGAACTTTATTCTTTCTTAAATTAGAGAATCAAGTGTAAAACATTGGATTTAATTTATCTATATGTCTCAAGTTAATGAAGAATTATATATTTATACACATATATGTATATTTTTGCTCATCTCAAGAAATGTCAGACTAAATCAGATATCCCTTTTTTATGTTAATGATATCCAACACTCAATTATGACATGTTGCATTGACAGGATGACACCTCTTCAGTGACTCAGTGGGTAAAGAATCCACTTGCAATTCTGGAGACATAGGAGATGCGGGTTTGATCCCTGGGTCAGGAGGATCCCCTGGAGAAAGAAGTGGCAGCCTGCTCCAGTATTCTTGCCTGGGAAATCCCGTGGACAGAGGAGAATCACAGCCTTCAGTCCTTGGGGGTCACAAAGATTTGGACATGACTGAGCAACTAAGCACACACAGTAACAGGACATGTTTGAAATCTTAAAGAATTTTACTATGGACTTTCTTACTATCCAGTCTTCTGGATAAAAAAGCCTAAAATAATATGACAATGTCCACAAAATGTATAAATACTATTACATTCAGCTGGCTTCCAATTAGCAAAGGATTCCATTGTAGCTGTAATAAAATTCTATAAAAATGTTCTCTGTTTACAGTGAGACCTGCCATGAGGTTGGTTCTGCAAAACTCCCTGTGTGGTGACAGACCTGACCCATCTCTGAGTGAATCCACAGGGCTGGGATCAGACTTATCATTATCCTGGTGGTTTAGCCTGACCCGTCAAACATTTTGCAGTGATGTCCTATAATTTGAGATGGAAGCATTTCAAAAAAAGAAAGTCATGATTCCAATGCTCGGAGCCTTTGCCCTTCTTTGTAGCAGTATCTTTGCAGCTGGGTGAGCAAACAACAGTGATCAGATGGCGGGCCTCATCTAGCTGTTGGGCTAAGGAGACCATGATCACTTCTGCATGGATTGGCTAGTCTGTGTCGATTCATGGATTTAAGCTGCTCCCCAACACCAGCTAGCTACAGGCCAAATGCCATTGATCATAAGGATAACAGAGCAAGAAGATATTGGTCTTATGAGAGGAAACCCATCCCATTTACCAGGAAAAAAAAATTAAGCATATATCTTTCTGACATGATGTACTCTGCGTATAAGTTAAAAAAGCAGGGTGACGATATACAGCCTTGACGTACTCCTTGCACAACAGATGTGTTTATCATTATTCATCAAGCTAGAACTCAACTGTATATTGGAGAAAGTAAGATTTTCTAACCTTCTATTAAGATATTTTAGCTGTTTAAATTGTTTTGTGTTACATCATCTGTATAAAGACTATCAGTGAAAAGCGGGCTTGATAACTGGAAAGGGTGGTGACAAGTGAAAAAGCAGATGATTAGCAAGTCTTGGGGTGAAGACGGGCAGGATCTAAGTACTGTTTATTGACGGGGCCACCTCATTTACACCTCTTTAAGCTTGTCCTCATCTGTGGATTGCTCCTGGAGATGTATTTTGAGAAGAACAGTAAAGCAGAGTGATTATTTTTTACCTCATATAGAACAAAACATTTTGCCATCAAGGACATTTAATGCATTTCTTCAAACTTTGGAGCAAAAATAGTCAAATTGGATTAAAAAAAAATAAAGGCCTTATGCCAACTCTATATAATCATCTCTAGTCATTTGAAGTCAAATCCTGGAAATATTTTTTAGATCAATTAAAAAATAAGGAATGCCAACCACTCACATGACACATTTGAGTTGCCTCTTTATATAATATCGAGTTAGCCAAAAAGTTCATTCAATTTCAAGTGAAAATAAAAGGCACATTTTTCATTTTCATCAAGGACTTTATTGAACAAGGTATTCACTAACCTAACAAACTTTTTGGTCAACCCAATATTTCAAAAATACATAATTGGAGAAAATAATCAAACATGGCTGTCATTCGGGTCAAAAAACATGATCTATTGTCCCTTGTACCATCAAAGTACCGTATGTATTTTTGCATCTAAGATGCCATGTGCTGTAGCATAAGTTAACACCAAGGAGAAATAAAGTTGCTAAATTGATAAGCCATCAGTTATAAGAAGCATTACAGCTTTAGAACTATTATAATATGAAAAATTGGCATGCTGTAAAATTAAATAAACTCTTCAAAATGTGCTCATTTATCTTCATCTCTATGCAAATGACCAGAGTACAAACCATCAGATTGTCACATGAACTATGTTTTTTAATAGAACTCCTTCAAATTGAGTCTCATCTTCTCTCTGACTTATTTCACCATAATTCATTCTTCTTCCAGGAACCTTGGTGATCTTTTCAAATTGTAAATTTTAGTCTGCTAAAAATATTTCTGTAATTTCTCATTGTTCTCATGATAAGATTGCAAAATGGCAGAACTATGGAGATCAGATTGCTTCAAACTTTGGGTCTTTCAAGAATTTCCTGAAGCAGGGTTTGTGTACCATTAAAAAAAAAAAAACTATGCAAAAGTATATTTAGTTTTTGGTTACCTTTCTTGAATTTAAGTCAGTTATTTGAGCAAAGATGCTATGGTAAATTGGATTTCCAAAGTTGCAGACAGTGTACTTCCTGTCTTCTCATCTATTTTTTTTTTTAACTGGTTGTTCAGCTTTTGGGAACTTAGTCCCCAACAACATATTGACCTGGGCCCTCATACAGTGAAAGTGTGGAGTCCTAACCACTGGAAAGCCAGGGAATTTGCAGTACTTCTCATCTTAAAGACTTTTTTGCATCATCGCCTTGAATCTCTCTATCAAGAGGGGTGTATATTTCTTCTCTTGGCTGTGCCTGTTACTTCCTTTGCACTTTGCCCAATAATGTATGCCAGAAGGAAAAAAAAAAAAAAAAGAAGCCCTTCTTTTTATTTATACATGTATTTATGAAATGTAGTTGACTTACAATATTACATTAGTTTCAGTTATGCAACATCGTGATTCAAATTTTTGTAGATCATACTCCATTTGAAGTTCCTATAAAATATTGGGCATATTTCCTGTGCTATAGAATATATCCTTGTGGTTTATTTTATACTGGCATTTTGTACCTCTTACAGTAGAATACTCAGTTCAGTTCAGTTCAGTCGCTCAGTTGTGTCCAACTCTTTGCTGGACTGCAGAATGCCAGGCCTCCCTGTCCATGACCAACTCCCAGAGTTTACTGAAACTCATGTCCGTTGAGTTGGTGATGCCATCCAACCATCTCATCCTCTGTCGTCCTCTATTCCTCCTGCCTTCAATCTTTCCCAGCATAAGGGTCTTTTCCAGTCAGTCAGTTCTTTGCATCAGGTGGCCAAAGTATTGGAGTTTCAGCTTCAGCATTGGTCCTTCCAATGAATATTCAGGACTGATTTCCTTCAGGATGGACTGGTTGGATCTCCTTAAAGTCCAATGGAATAGTACTCAGCTATAAAAACTAATGCAATTCTACCATTTGCAACAACACGCTTGAACCTGGAGGATATTAGTATGTGTTAGTCACTCAGTCATGTCCAACTCTTTGCGACCCCATAGACTATAGCTTTCCAGGCTCCTCTGCCTATGGAATTTTCTAGGCTAGAATACTGGAGTGGGTAGCATTCCCTTCTCCAGGGCATCTTCCTGACCCAGGGATAGACACCATGTCTCTTGCATTGCAGGCGGTTTCTTTACCATCTGAGCCACTAGGGAAGCCTAGAGGGTATTATGTTGAGTGAAATAAGTCAGAGAATGGCAAATACTATATGTGATCACTTAAATGTGGAATAAAAATAAAACAAATGAATATACAGAACACAGAAGTGAGGTGATGCTACTCCCAAGGCTGGCTTTAGAATATGCCCAGTGTCTGCTTTCAGGTACTAGAGAGGCTTCTTCTTTGGAAGGCGGCTGCCATGCTGTGCAGAAGCCCAGGCAGCCCGTGGAGGGTGGGTCAGGGCCCCTCACCTGTTGGCAGCCTCCCTTGAACTCCCAGCAGATGGCCAGCAGCTGCTGCATCAAAGGAGCTGGGCCGATTTAACAGCATGGCCAGCCACAGCTCAGTGCTCCTCGGTGGAGAACCCAGTGGCGACCAACCTGCAGCATGGCCAGCCACAGCTCAGTGCTCCTCGGTGGAGAACCCAGTGGCGACCACACTGAGCAGAGGAACTCCCAAGCTGAGTCTTGAGGAGCACTTGGTCTCAGAGTTGGAAGCAAATAAAATGATATTTTTCCAGCTTTACTGCTGCTGCTGCTAAGTCGCTTCAGTGGTGTCCAACTCTGTGTGACCCCATAGACGGCAGCCCACCAGGCTCCTCTATCCACAGGACTCTAGGCAAGAATACTGGAGTGGGTTGCCATTTCCGTCTCCAATTCCAGCTTTACTGAGATGTGATCAATATACAACATTGCATAGTTTTAAGATGTACAGTGTGTTCATGTAATTGTTATATATATATATATATATATATATATATTTCAACATGATGACCACTTTTTAAATAGATTTGGGGATAATTTCTTATGCAGCAACAGAGAAATGAAAGCTAATTTCTGTAGGGGAATTTATCATGGGAAAAGTCCCTGATGCTGAGAAAGATTGAAGGCCAAGGGAGAATGGGGCAGCAGAGGATGAGATGGTTAGACAACATCGCTGACTCGAAGGACATGAATTTGAACAGCTCCAGGAGATAGTGAAGGGCAGAGGAGCCTGGAGCACAGCAGTGTGTGGGATTGAGAAGAGTCAGACATGACTTAGCGACTGAAAAACAATAACACACCTTGCAAAAAGGAATTAAAAGATGAAGATTGGATTTATCACTACAAATTTCTGCAGAAAGAATCATTTAAACAATATGGTAAAAATATGGAACTACTAGAGGAAAAAAATGGTACTTATTTTTAGAAACTAACCAAGCATTGTGGCATCTTAGACATGTGCACATGTGGGAAAAGAACTTTTATTTGATAGTTTTTATTTTTAATTTGGCAGCAAGCTAGATTGACAATAGATTAAATTATGAATCTGTGGTTTGCTTTCTTTTTCACTTAAAGCATAAGATTTTGACTAAAGAAATAGTTTTAGAATGGAGAACCAGCAAAGGAAAGTGTCCTGTGATTGTCATTGGTGAAATAACAAACATAGAAATATCAGGAGTAATTTGGGTATTGTTTGTGTGTGTTTGTGTGTGTGTGTGTGTGTTTGCTCAGTTGTGTTTGACTCTTTGTGACCCATGGACTCTCACCCGCCAGGCTCTTCTGTCCATGGGATTCTCCAGACAAGAATACTGGAGCAGGTTGCTGTTTCCTACTCCAGGGGATCTTCCTGACCCAGAGATTGAACCTGTGTCTCCTGCACTGGCAGGCACATTCTTTATGACTAGTACCACCTGGAAAGCCCAATTTGGGGATTAAGGGCCTGAAATGACTTATACAGACTCTTCACTTGTATGCTCACAAAGTAACTATAACAATAGTGTGACAGACTTTTTTTGACCTCTTAATTGTGTCTCAGTCAATAGATCAGCAAAATTATTTTTAAATGTATATTTATTTACATATGTATTATATACATATGTATATTTATTTACATATTTATTACATATTTAATATATATATATATACTTATTACATATTTAATAATATTTATGTGGACCATTTTTAAAGTCTTTATTGAATTTCTTACAGCATCATTTCTGTTTTATGTTTCGCTGTTTTGGCCACAAGGCATGTGGGATTTTAGCTCCCTGACCAAGGATTGAACCTGCACCCCTTATATTGGAAGGCAAAGTCTTAACCACTTGACAGCCAGGAAAGTCCCAAGAATTAAGATAAAGCTATCCCTGTGACTAAGGGGAAAAGAATTGGCTAGTGCCCGGAAGTGTAACAGAGGCTGGAGACCAGGGTGCACGTGTCCCTGCCCCTTTCCAATCTACCTGCTTGTTATCCCCTCTGCCCGTGCAGCAGAGAAAAGGCTAAGGGAACGAAATATGGTTATTTTTGCAAACTGAGATGCCAAATTCCCAAGTCCTGGAGATTACAAGATGATTTGAGGAGATTTAAATGACGATTTTCAATTCTAGTCATTTTCATTTAACCTTTGACTTTTGAGCTTAATCTCAACTTAAAACACAACTCTGCTATGAATCAATGGGTGCCTGGTATGAGCAGCGAGGGATTGGAATCAGATAGTCTGGGATTTGATTCAGAGCTCTTCAAATGCCAGTCTTGTGCTCTGTAATACCCTCCTCATTTCATAAATGCAGGTCAGGCTATTGTAAGGATTAAAGAGAATTTGTGTATATATGTGTGCAACTTCTGGCGTGTCATCTGACACTTATAAAGTACAGAAGTGACGAAACCATAGGTACATCAGCTAGATCTGCTGAGAGGACTGGGTTAACGCCTGTCCAGAGCATTGCGAATCTGTCTCTTCTTTGCACTTCTATCTCCTTAGCGTCTCTAATCTCTTTTCTTTTATTGGTATGTCCTGCAGTTCTGAGCTCAAAAGCTGTGATTTAGCAAGAATGGAAAACAAAACAATACCATTTCCCTTAAGCAAGCCTCCCTTAGGATTGCTGCTCTAAGAGCTCTGAAGGTCATTATCGAGTACAGAGAGTGAGAGAGAGAGAAAATGGGAGAATCAGGCTGAAGAGCTTCTAAATTTGTTGAAATTGTGATAAGGAAATTTTATTTTTCAGAAAATATGAAATAAATTATGGAAAGGAAAGACAAACATCAAAATTAATGTGTGTTTATTTTTGGAAATTGTACTATCGTCTTAAACTTTCATTGAAGGAACAAGGTCAACAATGTAATAAAACATTTTTAAAATATTGATGTTCACTAATATTCTAGGTGCTGCTGGAAATGCATTAAAGATGGAATTACCAATTATATAACACATCAGTGGTCTTGGAAGGTTAGAATGCCCTTGGAACTTGCTGAGATTACTTCTGATTGGTAATTGGAGGGAAATTCCATGCAGTCAGATTAATAGTTCACATTACATCTGTCATATGAGTATAACCATAAGTATTATGGTTCAGAAATTCATCTTATATGACTTTCATGTCATTTATCTCAGGAAACCCAAGTTATGGGAAATGAGAGTTTTCTTTACCATAAAACTGTTTAATTTGCTACTGTACTTGTTAATATTTTAGGTGCCTGAAATAATATAACAAATAAATAACAAATGTGTTGAGTGAGCAGAATAAACTGGTATTTAATATATTTAAAATTGTTCAGTTGCTAGCAATGCTTATGAGGCAAAACACTTTAACACAAAGAAACATTGTTAGTGGGATACATTATTTGATACTTTCTGATATTTAAGAAATTGTAGAAATTCTAATACAAGAACATCTGACATATTATATCACATTTGAGACAAAGAAAGATGGATAAAGCCGGTCAGATAGTTTAGCTTCTGATATTGATGGCAAGGCAAAACTTTAGAAAAACCTTGTCGTATTCTCATATATTGACTGAATCACAAAAGCTATGTAAATAGCAAGAATATCTGCATCATCTTCTAAATGACCATTTTAGGTGTTACACATCTGTGCATTTATCATCACTTACTTTATATCACAGGCCCCATTTATGTGTTGACAACTTTCCTTGTAAAATATCTTTTGCCTTTATCTCTTCCTAAGATAGCATGTATCCCATTTTAAAATGAATCCTTTCACTCTGGGATGTGATTCATTTTTACTTTGTGTGTTATATTCATTCATCCAATAAACGTTTGCTTGTTGATACACCATAGGTTATTATCTACCCAAGGAAGAGGAGCCTGGATGCCTAGAGATAAGGCCCTTACGATCTTCTCATATGTCAGTAGCAGTCTCCAGGTAGGCATGGATGACATCATGCGAAGCAGAAGGCATGACATGTCCAAAGACTAGAAACATGAAACATGATGTTCGTAAAATTTAAATACCCAGAACTTGTCCCTAGATAGACAAGCTTAGTTAACCAAGAGCGGTTGGGTTTCTCAGTCCATCTCTTATTACTTAATTGCTTTGGGTCAACAGAGTACCTAATACTTATTGAGTAGCTAAGATGCTCTGGCTTCCCTGGTGGCTCAGATGGTAAAGAATCTGCCTGCAGTGTAGGCGACCTGGGTTTGATCTCTGGGTTGGGAAGATCCCTGGAGGAGGGAATGGCAACCCAATCCAGTATTCAGAGAATTCCATGGACAGAGGA
This sequence comes from Bos indicus, assembly GCF_029378745.1. Lineage (NCBI taxonomy): Eukaryota > Metazoa > Chordata > Mammalia > Artiodactyla > Bovidae > Bos > Bos indicus. Next base: position 84,044,900 of record NC_091771.1, on the reverse strand, counting down.
GCCTCGTAGGCTACAGTCCGTGGGGACACAGTCAGAACAACTGAGCGACTAACACTTTGACTTCTAAGATGCTGGAGGCTCTGTGTTAATCGTGTTATATTAAGCTTCTGTGCAACACAGGGAGCTCAGCACAGTGGTCTGTAATGACCTAGAGGGGAGATGGGAGGGGCAGGGAGCTACAAGAGCAAGGGGATATATGTGTACATATGGCTGATTCACTTTGTTGTGAAGCAGGAATTAGCACAGCATTGTAAAGCAATTATACTCCAATAGAATATCATTCATTAATAATAAATTAATAATGATGGCAACCCTTTGTGATAGGTCATATTATGGTCCCTATTTTAAACATTGTAGAATTGAGACGCAGAGCTGTGAAGTAACCTGCCAGAGGTCTGATCCCCAGCAAGCCAGGGTTACTTGTTTCAAACCTGAAGCTTTGGTTCTTAACCATTCCTGTGCTGAGTCCTTCGAGCTTCAGTAGTTTCAATTATAAAATAGAGAAAATTCTTTCTCCACAGAGCTGTTACAAAAATCAAATCTCCTAATCTCTAAACCCATTTCAAAAGAGTCCATCCTTTTGCCCAAAAGGATTGCAAAAACGTGTCCTGTCCCACAGGCTGAAGGGCCCCCAGACAGAGGACACAGATAGCAAGCTGAATGAAGGCTGGCTCTCAGTATCCACTCACCCATCACCTGGCAAACTCATCTTCTGGGCCCAGGGGGCGGGTCTCATAGAGGCTGTGGACACACCATTCCTGTTGTAACTCTTAGGAGCAACTCCTTAGTTCCTCAGAAGCCAAAACAAGACTTATTTTCACAGTATAAAATCATTTTCATGATACAGCCCTGGCTACTTCTTTCCACAGCCGATTTTGTTCCTTGTTCTTCACTCAATTCATACCAGATCACTTGAGATCGTTGGGTGTGTCCTATGTTCATTTCTGTGATGTTTGGGAGGTCTACCGCTCCTGTCTAGGAAAACCACCCCAACTATTTTGTCTAACCAACTTCAACTGCTCCACCAAATATCAGATTACCATCTCCAGAGCCTTGTTTTACAACCTGCTGGGACCCAAAGTCTTTCATATTTCCGTAGCACCTTAGTCCTGTCTTTGTTAGAACACAGCTCATGCTACTTTGTATATATATGGTTTTTTTTTTTTTTTTTTTCCTGATGCCTCAGATGGTTAAGAATCTCTCTGCAATACAGGAGACCTGGGTTCTATCCCTGGGTCAGGAAGATCCCCTAGGGAAGGAAATGGCAACCCACTCCAGTATTCTTGCCTGGGAAAACCATGATTAGAAGAGCCTGCTGAGCTACAGTCCATGGAATCTCAAAGAGTCATATTTTTATATCTGTTTTCCTTTTCATTCTCTGAAACACTTAGCAGGAGAACATTTGGTTCATCCTCGTATCCTCATCATAGTCTGCTACACTTACTAAGTGAAAGTGAAAGCCTTAGTCTCAGTAATGTCCGATGCTTTGTGACCTCGTGGACTGTAGCCCACCAGGCTCCTCTGTCCATGGAATTCTCCAGGCAAGAATATTGGAGTAGATCACCATTCCCTTCTCCAGGGGTCTTCCCAACCCAGGGATCGAACCCACATCTCCTGCGTTGGCAGGCAGATTCTTTACCTTCTGAACCACAGGGAAGTCCACACTTAGTAGGTGCTTAGTAAATGCTTGTTTGGTGTGATTTATAAAATCGTATAGGTAACTATACAAATTTCATCCTTCCTTCTTAAGATTAATGATGGAGAAAGCAAATGATAAATACAAGTAAGAAGGTAGGCTTTACATTAATTAATGTTAGGCTTTACATTCTCTGCTTTATTCAGTATGGTGACTTATACTTAGTTCTATATATCTTTGATGGGAATACTGTAATTTTTTTCTAGTCATCCTACTTCTCTCTACTTCTTTGAGGGTTATTTTCTCAGTAATTGGGAGTGTATTCATTTAACCTTCTGTCATTTACACGATGCTTATAATTTTGATTCACAATACCAATGGCTCCATACAATGGAGCAGACTGACAGACTGATTTGGAGCTTTCAATTCTGCCTTGATTTGATTGCCCAGGATACAGAAAGAGAGGTAATCGGGGACACAGAGAAGTATATCATGACAATGACACTTAATAACTTGCCCAAAGATCGAGGGTTCTTTGAACATTCTCTACATTTCTTCATAGAGCAGGATGAATAAGAATCCTCCAGAGTAAGATTATCTGAGGCAAACGTAATATTTCCCCCTTTTGTCCAATACAGAAAGAACATTTGGCACTTATTGTATGCTTCTTTGTAGAGTAGTTATATCCTAGTTTTATTCAGAGATTTTTCTTCTACTACACAGCTCTTGTGTAGGAAAAAAAAAAGGACCGATATACGGTTCATTTTCATTTATTATTTGCACCTAACATTGTGTTTGCTTCTCAAAGAAATCTACTGGAGAAAATAACAAAAGACCAATGAATTAGTCATTACATGCATTCTACATATCCAGGAAAATACAGTAATCAGTTTGCAAAGCTTTACAAGGACAATATTGATAATGACCAAATAATGTTTTAAACATAGTATAGTCACAAAATTATTGAGTTCAACTTTTGTTCTGCACATTTTTCCTCAATAGACTGAAGTTTGAAAATTCTGCTTCTCATTATATCATGCTAATATTAACAGAATTTCTTCACTTTGGAAAGTGCCACCAACCCGCTTGGTACTTTGGAGAGTGTGTGTATTGAAGGCAAATTTACCTAATAATGTCAAAGAAAAAGACAGGGCAACCAATTTAAGGTGAATTTTACCAAACTCTTGTCTCTCTATGAAGCTGAATATAAACTTTCTAGAATGTAGTTAATTTATTATAGAAGAATGTGCTTGAATTTGTAGTATATATTCAACTATTTCATGTAACTTGAACTTTAATTTTTTAATGATTCTATGCTCAACAGAACAATATCATAATAATTTTAGCTGTGTGTGCTTAGTCACTCAGTTGTGTCCAACTCTTTGTGACCCTATGGATTGTAGCCTGCCTGGCTCCTCTGTCCATGGGATTCTCCCAACAAGAATAGTGGAGTGGGTTGCAATGCTCTCCTCCAGGGGATCTTCCCCACCCAGGAATCAAACTCAGGTCTCTTGCATTGCAGGCAAATTCTTTACCATCTGAGCCACCACCCTTTTTTAGCTGTGCTGCTGCTGCTGCTAAGTCGCCTAGGTCGTGTCCAACTCTGTGCGACCCCATAGACGGCAGCTCACCAGGCTCCCCCATCCCTGGGATTTTCCAGGCAAGAGTACTGGAGTGGAGTGCCATTGCTTTCTCTGCAGCTGTCAGTAAAAATCATCAGCATTGAAGAGTCAGCATAGTAGGGTACTTGCAAGTGTATTGATAGTCTTCCATAAATGCTAGAAAGTAGACACAATCGATATGCTTTTTTTGAAGAATAACTTTAAAAGTTTTTATATATATCATCTTTGTATATATCATGTAATAGCAAATATGAAAATAATCAATTAAAAAGAGGAAATATAACTGAAATCTTTGTTTCAGTTAAAAATTTTTTATAGTTTATCAGCAACAAGATGAACAATGTGATGTGACCAAAACTTTCGAAAGTTCATCCATGCACAGACTCTAAATCTCACATAAAGAAAAACCAAAAACAGCCATTGAACAGTGTCAACTTTTTATCCAATTGCATGTGAATATTGTGTCAGATTTGATTAATTTGTCTTCTTCTTCTTGCTGTTAGTCACTCAGTCGTTTCTGACTCTTTGCAACCCCAGGGGACTATAGCCTGCCAGGCTCCTCTGTCTGTAGGATTATCCAGGCAAGAATACTGGAATGGGTTGCAGCTATTTTAATCTCACCATCTCTGGAGTTTAATTGGTGTGCTTAGACAAACACTGTTTAATGTGATTATCAATGCTGTTTGCTGTTGTTGTTCAGTCACTAAGTCATATCCAATTCTTCATGACCACATGGACTGCAGCACACCAGGCTTCCCTGTCCTTCACTGTCTCCTGGAGTTTGCTCAATCTCTTGTTCACTGAGTCAGTGATACCATCTAACCATCTCATCCTCTGTCGTAAATTACACCTTTTTGATAACTGTTTTCTGGTTTTTTTTAATTTGTTCTTTATTTTTTTCCTTTTTCATTTTGCCTTGCCTGATCTTGAGGTTTTTTGTTTGTTTGTTTTTTAATAATTCTGATTTAATCTTCTCTGTTGACTTATTTTAATATTTATTTTTACAAGTATACTTTAGTGGTATCCATCGTATACAATATACATTTTAAAAAAATCAGATTCTAAGTTCAAATGCTGTTATGTACCTTCACATGCAGCAGTAAAAGTCTTATAGTGGTGTATCCCCAATTCCTCTCTCTCACCCCTGAGCCACGTCTGTCGTTTATTTCAGTTTTACATATACTATGAAAACAATACATTGATGTAAATTTTCCTTGAAGAGAAGTTATTTTTTAGAGCAATAAAAAATAAGAAAACATATTTCACCTTTATTCTTATTTGATACTCTATTTCTTTGAATAGGTCAAGTTTTCTGATGTCATTTCAGCTGCTTGAAGAATGCCATTTATTAATATTTATTATAGAGTACATTCTGACAATGAATCATCTCAGTTTTGTTTGTGAGAGTCTGTATTTCTCCTCCACTTATGAAGTATGTCTGTTTCCTATTATGATATATCCACTTGATTCTGTCTTATAATTTCAATTTCTTTTCTGAAATTGCCTCACTGACCTTGTGTTTTGTCTACCTTTGCAAATTAGAGCTCTTAACCTATTATTATATTTCTTTTTCATTATATGTTTGATGGCTTCAATATTTGTGTTGTATCTTGAGCTTGTACGATTGCTTTGTTCCTTCAGACTGTACTTTTTCATACCTTGTTTTTGTCCCAAATACTGTTGTTGAAAGCTGGATTTGCTTCTTATCAGCTTTTCATCTTCCTTTTGCTTTATGTGCCAGGGAATTTGTCTCTTGCAGCATTCCTAGACCGATTTCAGTTCACCTGCTCCCAGTGCTTGTTACGGAGAAGGCAATGGCACCCCACTCCAGTACTCTTGCCTGGAAAATCCCGTGGATGGAGGAGCGTGGTAGGCTGCAGTCCATGGGGTCGCTAGGAGTCGGACACAACTGAACGACTTCCCTTTCAACTTTTCACTTTCATGCATTGGAGAAGGAAATGGCAACCCACTCCATTGTTCTTGCCTGAAGAATCCCAGGGACGGGGAAGCCTGGTGGGCTGCCATCTATGGGGTCGCACAGAGTCGGACACGACTGAAGCGACTTAGCAGGCGGGCAGGCAGTGCTTGTTGGTGTGGTGGCAGAGGGCAGGGTGGGGTTATGTATTTTCTAGCGTTCTGATCAAGTGTTGGTCTTCGGTGGTGTCGCGCATCTGTGTCGTGGGGTATGGCTCTTAGATGTGTTCTGCTCCCTTGGGAAGTGGCTGAACTATCTCTAGCCTCAGCCTTCCCTATGAAACAAGATGAGAAAGGCATTAAGTTTTTCATGGAATGTCCAGCCTAGCAGGTGCTTCTGCCCCTCCCTTTGGCTCCCAGCTTTCTGTTCATGTCTTCCAATTGGCTCCCGCCCTCAGGCTACAGGGTTCAGCTGCTGTTCTGTTTCCTCCCTCCTCCTTCTCTTCCTGGTCCCTCACTGTCCTCTCCTCTCCCTCTTTCCCCCAGAAGATTAGGCATTTGTCTCCTAGGAAAGATAGGAAGGATGGCTTTGTGCGAATTTTAGCCTTGGCTGAAGCATTCTCAGGGTGGTCTTCAACTATGTATACTTGCTGTGGTTTCTGGAAGAAAAACTTGCAGAAAGGCATGAAACTCCCATGTTATGGCCCCGGGGCTTTAATTCTCTTCCTAATCTATAGTTGCTTTCAGTAATTTGTCAAAAATGTCTAGCTGAAACTTCTTACCAGCTTATATGACTTTAAAGTGACTTTTTAAGGGGTGTCCATCCCTCACAGTCTCTGGTCCTCTTGTTTTTCCTGCACTGTTCACTCTCTTTTGGGGTACCGAGTTGGATGTTTACTCTGTAACCTCAGTTCTCTGATGGTTTCTAGGGAAGTCTTGAATTTGAGTCTGTCTAGATGTTTTATTATATTTAAAGTTTGAAAATGAGCTCTCCTCTCCTTATTTAAGCTAGAACAGGAAATTCTTGTCTAATGTCTTCCTTTTTTTTTTTTTTTTTTTTGCTGTGTGTTTATCCATTAAAATCAATGATAACATTTAGTAAGAAGGCACCTGTACGTGTTTTCAAAAATAGATTCAGATCAGATCAGTCGCTCACTCATGTCCGACTCTTTGCCCCCATGAATCGCAGCACGCCAGGCCTCCCTGTCCATCACCAACTCCCAGAGTTCACTCAGACTCACGTCCATCGAGTCAGCGATGCCATCCAGCCATCTCATCCTCTGGGGTCCCCTTCTCCTCCTGCCCCCAATCCCTCCCAGCATCAGAGTCTTTTCCAATGAGTCAACTCTTTGCATGAGGTGGCCAAAGTACTGGAGTTTCAGCTTTAGCATCATTCCTTCCAAAGAAATCCCAGGACTGATCTCCATCAGAATGGACTGGTTGGACCAAGACTAACACAATACTGGGGTTAATAGAAAATACTGTTGGGAATTTGTGATGGAGTGAGTGGGATTCTGACGATCTTGGTTTCTACTCTTTACCTGTCTCTAGTAGCATGACCTTGGTCAAGGTCCTTAATCTTTCTGAGCTTTGTTTTCTTCCTCTATGAAATGAGAGGTTTAGGTCTGATTGTCTTGGAGTTTTAAAAGTCTGTACCTATAAAGGTAGGTTTGGACAAGCTGTGTTGTGCTTTTAATGCCAAAGCCAAGGATTTTGGACTTGATCCTCTAGTAAATGGAAACTCTTTGAAGGTGTCTGAGCAGGAGGTTGGCTGGAGGATTCAAAGATGGCGTTAACTTGGAAGGAAGTGTTGAGCTCACAGGTGAGATGGGGAGTGATGCTCTGGACTGGTGGGTGACGCAGAGTCTGGTGTTTATGGTATGCTGACCTAGAGGGCAGCTCACGGATCGATAATGCAGGACTCAAGGTTTTGTATTAACTCAGAGCTAACACAGGATGAAACGAGAACAATAATGATTTAGGAGACGGCTTAGGATAACCAATGGGCTTCCCTGATGGCTCAGACAGTAAAGAATCTGCCTGCAAGGCAGGGGACCTGAGTTCAATCCCTAGGTTGGGAAAATCCCCTGGAGAAGAGAATGGCAACCCACTCCAGTATTCTTGCTTGGAGAATTCCATGGACAGAGGAGCCTGGTGGGCTACAGTCCATGGGGTCACAAAGAGTCAGGCATGACTGAGCGACTAAACAGCTTCACACTTAGGATAACCAATACTACATGTGTCCCGTGCATTCACGAATTTGTCTCAAGGCACCGTTTCCCTTCAATAGGCAAGTTCCCCTTGTTTCTGCTTAGAGCTTTACTGTGTTTATATAATTAGATACCAAAGTGTTCTGTTCAACTAATACAATGAAACTTTTAAGTTTAGGTTTCTAGGGTGATCTTAGCCCTGAGTAATCTACCTTTCACTGTAACTGAGACATCACAAGGGAATTCCTATATTTGGGAGAAATACTCAAGACTCATTTCCAAACTGCACCCCTCCACCCCCAAAACTGTGTTGTATCCTCCCCGTGGTAAACTTCACATAGGCCGGATTGTACCATCCATGACTGTTCCTTATTGATGGATGACACAGACTGGGCTTTATGAAGCTTACAAACATAATCCCTGGTTTACTAAAGACAAATGTTTGATATCTGCTGTTCATAGCACCCACCTTTAACCTTCCTAAGTGTTTGTATTTTAATAATACATTTTACAGGCACATGATTTCGGATCTATTCAGTACTAGCTAGACATAAGTGTACATTTTCCTCTTCTTCAGATTCACTCAGTCCAGACATACCATTGTAAGTGCTCTATGATTGAGAACTGCTTGTCTAGGTATGTGCAAACTCTCTTTAGGATACTCTAAGGCATATAAAAAAATAATAAATGTCGCACCTCACACCCTCATCTCAATCCTGTCTCCCCAACACACACAAAGAATTAGAACGCTTGAGTTTTCCCAGATGCCTGATATCAGATAACAGGGTGTGGTTGTCAGAACAAGGCCCCTCACCCCACAAAGATACCTAAGTTTCTACCCAGAAATTGTGAATACATTGTGTTACATGGAAAGTAACTTTGCTAATATATTGGCCTTGAGATGAAAAGATGACCTCGATATGGGGATGATTTGTGTTGACCCAATATAATCACAAGTTCAGTTCAGTTCAGTCACTCAGTCGTGTCCAAATCTTTGCGACCCCATGAATCGCAGCACGCCAGGCCTCCCTGTCCATCACCAACTCCTGGAGTTCACTCAGACTCACATCTATCAAGTCAGTGATGCCATCCAGCCATCTCATCCTCTGGCGTCCCCTTCTCCTCCTGCCCCCAATCCCTCCCAGCATCAGAGTCTTTTCCAATGAGTCAACTCTTCCCATGAGGTGACCAAAGTACTGGAATTTCAGCTTCAACATCAGTCCTTCCAATGAATACCCAGGACTGATCTCCTTTAGAATGGACTGGTTGGATCTCTTTGCAGTCCAAGGGACTCTCAAGAGTCTTCTCCAACACCACAGTTCAAAAGCATCAATTCTTTGGTGCTCAGCTTTCTTCACAGTTCAACTCTCACATCCATACATGACCACTGAAAAAACCATAGCCTTGACTAGACGGACCTTTGTTGGCAAAGTAATGCCTCTTCTTTTTAATATGTTATCCAGGTTGGTCATAACATTCCTTCCAAGGAGTAAGCGTCTTTTAATTTCATGGCTGCAGTCACCATCTGCAGTGATTTTGGAACCCCCAAAAATAAAGTGTGACACTGCTTCCACTGTTTCCCCATCTACTTCCCATGAAGTGATGGGACCAGATGCCATCATCTTAGTTTTCTGAATGTTGAGCCTTAAGCCAACCTTTTCACTCTCCTCTTTTACTTTCATCAAGAGGCTCTTTAGCTCCTCTTCACTTTCTGCCATAAGGGTGGTGTCATCTACATATCTGAGGTTCTTGATATTTCTCCCAGCAATCTTGATTCTAGCTTGTGCTTCTTCCAGCCCAGCATTTCTCATGGTGTACTCTGCACAGAAGTTAAATAAGCAGGGCGACAATATACAGCCTTGACGTACTCCTTTTCCTATTTGTAACCAGTCTGTTGTTCTATGTCCAGTTCTAACTGTTGCTTCCTGACCTGCATATAGGTTTCTCAAGAGGCAGGTCAGGTGGTCTGGTATTCCCATCTCTTTCAGAATTTTCCACAGTTTATTGAGGGTCCTTATAAATGAAAAAGGGAGGGGAGACAGGTCAGAGTGATGCAATGTAAGAACTTGATGTGATGTTGACTGCTATGAACATGGAGGGAGAGGCCTATGAGCGAAGGAATGTGGTTGGCCCCAGAAACTGGAAAAGTGTGAGGCACATGGACTCCTCCCTGCAGCCTCCAGAGAGGAACACAGGCCTGCTGAGCCCTTGATTGAATCCTAGTGAACTCACTGCAGACATCTGACCTCTATAATTATGAAATAATGTATTTCTAATAATGCTATTCCTAATAATATATTTCTAATAGCCATTAAATTTGTGGCAAATTGCTACAATAGCGATAGCAAACTAATGCACAAGGGTTTGTAAAATTCATGAGAATTTGAAACAGTGCAAATGATATTACCACTTGTTCAGTACATTTTATATGAAAAGAGATTCAAAGCCAACTATTCCTTAAGTTCACGGTCAAGCAGAAGCTTCTTGCTTGATGGTTAGTTTGCTTTCCATCAGTGGACAATAGACAGTAAGAACCGTGTGTTTGTTTTCTCCTATTTGTCTCATAATCTAGGAGAGTGTAAATTAAGCTTTATGGTTAACTTATGACTTTCTCCAAATTTCTTATTCTGAACTTTCTTTTTCTTTCTTTTTTTTTAACCTGAATTTTCTTTTCCCGATATTTACATTAAGGACTAATCTTTTACTCTGCGTAGCAGTTTTGATAATATCATCTTTGAAAACATTTGTAGAGAAAAAGAATTAAAGTACATTAAAAAAAACTGATAAAATATAGCTTGATTTTAACTGATGAGGTATAAATAATCAATATCTACATGATCGAGAACCAGAAATATCAGTCTTAACTAATAAACAAATTTAGAGTTGTCATATATATATATTAAGATAATAAAAAATTTGAAGAAAATTTTCAAAATGACTAAAGTAATAAACATTTTCTAATTCTATTATTCTTTGTCTATTCTTAAAAATGGGGGTCAATGTGTTAAATCAGGGGTCAGATAGAACCAATTCAACCGTAACTTTTGGCCGAATTAATCAGTCACAGTTTATTATTTTACCACTGGAGTTTAATTAGAATTGTACTCTGGTAGGAAGAACGCCTAAACGACTGCTCTGAATCTCTTCTATCTAAGGAATATTACATATCGTATGTGGCTGGTCACTACAGTATATACATACTTGGAGTTTTTCTTAAGATCTCAAGGCATTATTTTCATTTATTGTGTAATAGCTGTATATCACTTTATATTACATGCAATTTACCTCTGAAAGAATCTTGTTTTCTTATAATCACATGCGGGTACTTGATCAAAATGCTATAGTACAGACAGCAAGTGCAATAGATTAGAAAGGGCAGGTTTGCGTGGAGTCTGGGGAGCACTTCCTAGAAGAGTCGATGGTGTGAATTAGACTCTTTGCTCGGATAAGTACAGTATCAAGAAGTGTGACTTCTCCACGTAAGTAAGTGTGTCATGTGTGGGGCCAGACACATATTGGAACCTTGATTTCACAGTTTTTGCAGTGAAGACTATTAATGGATATGAACAAATAGATAAAGACCCAAAGTTTTCATAAAAATAATCCTCAAAGTGTTCTTACACCTTGTCAATGGAATCATTTAACTCCTGTCTTCTCAGGCTTTAGTCATTATTTGTATTTATTTACTAAAAACCGAAAATAAAGAACTGCTAGGGAAGCTTGCTACTACATTGAATATTTCAGAGTAAAACTTATGTGTATGTGTGTGTGTGTGCATTTAAACTTGTAACTTTTGAGAGAAGAAATAGTGTCAACATTGTGATAACCCCATGGACAAAACTGGCACTGAATCTGATTTCACCCTACCTTTTATGTGTGTTGAAATAAATATTGGTAACTACAATTGAATATAGAGAGTAAGTTACACTAGACACATGAAAAAAAAATATTGCTGGGAATTCCCTGGCAGTCCAGTGATTCAGTTCAGTCACTCAGCCATGTCCGACTCTTTGTGATCCCATGGACCAAAGTGGGCCAGGTTTCTCTGTCCATCACCGACTCCCAGAGCTTACTCAATCTCATATCTATTGAGTTGGTGATGCCATCCAGCCATCTCATCTTCTGTCATCCCCTTCTCCTCCCACCTCCAATCTTTTCCAGCATCAGGGATTTTTCCAATGAGTCAGTTCTTTGCATCAGGTGGCCAGAGTATTGGAGTTTCAGCTTCAGCATCAGTCCTTCCAATGAATACTCAGGACTGATTTCCTTTAGGATGGACTGGTTGGATCTCCTTGCAGTCCAAGGGACTCTCAAGAGTCTTCTCCAACACCACAGTGCAAAAGCATCAATTCTTCAGCTCTCAGCTTTCTTTATACTCCACCTCTCACATCCATACATGACTACTGGAGGAACCATAGCTTTGACTAGACAGACATTTGTTGGCAAAGTAATGTTTCTGCTTTTTAATATGCTGTCTAGGTTGGTCATAGCTTTTCTTCCAAGGAGTCCAGTGGTTAGGACTCTGCCTTTCCACCACTGGGAGCACAGTTTTGATCCCTGTCCAGAGAACTATGGTCCTACATGTGTGTACCACGTCAAATAAATAAATACATTCAAAAATTTAAAAAAGTATTATTGAGCACCTATTTTATTAATTAATTGTGTTTGTACCAGAAGGAAAAAAAAAATGCTTATTTTTTGTAAAGAAGCATCATTGTATTAGGTATAAATATTTTCAAATATGGATCTTTGTGGGCATTTCTTCATTCATTCTTTATACTTATATATAATCACCTGTCTCTTAATAAACAGAAAAAATTGCTGTTTATATTTGTCTTAATTGTAGCCATGTCAAATCACAGAGTACGTTATTCATTTAATGAGTTCCAGAACACAACAAAATTACTTGGCATATCATAGGTGCTTAATAAATATTTTGACCTGGATTACTAGAATCCATTTTCTCATAATACTATTGTTTTAAATATTTATAGCAGTTAATAAGTTCAAATGCCACTTATAGAATAAACATTCCAATTGTTTCAACTTGTCATATGAGAAGGTTTTTTGTCAGTTTCCTGCCTGTTTCATTCTAATCTTCAAACTCTCAAAGACTGTTAAAAATCTAGGTTCCTTGCTATGGGAGGGTACCGAAAAAAATCTTAGAAATCCTCCTAGTCTGTTTCTAGTAGGATGCATATTAACGGCAGTAATAAAGACTTGGGATTTTAGAATGCACTGGAAAATTTTAAGGTCACATTAAGTAGCATGGCAAATTATCAGGATTTCAAATGTGTTTTAGATCCTCATCTATTAACAATATATCCTTAGTTCATTGATTAGCCCAATATTTCAACCAGATTCATCCATCTCACTAGTTTTCAACTGGGGGATGCTTTGTACCCCAGGGGATATTTGGCCTGTTTCCGAGACATCTTTGATGGTCCCAACTGAGGGTGGAGGATGCTACTGTCATTCAGCAGGTAGAAGTCAAGGATGCTGGCCAATATGCTACCTGGGACAGAGCAGTCCCCTACATCAAGGACTCATCCCACCCACAATGCGGTGATGCCAAGGCTGACAAACCCTGACATATTTGCATTATGATATGACTTTCAGACTACATTTTTGTAAGTGTGAGATTTAAGCCCATTTCACTGAGTAAATGAAAAACTTAAGAGAAACGTTTCAAATAAATTTATTATACCCCTCAATGTCCATAGTCACGCTGAAGGTGCAACGAAGGGCCGGACTCCTTCTCTAATGCAGCTTTCTTAGTTTCTGAAGTTCCAGTAATACTTGTGAAAGATCAGACTTCAAAATCAGTGTCACTAGCTTATCAGAAGGGCTAGTTTTCTCTATTCCTAAGCAGAAGCTCCTTGAGTATTAACAGGTGTAGGATATGGTCTCAGCTTTTGTGTAGTTGTTCAGTCACAGCAAGAACTGATGCTGAAGCTGAAACTCCAGTATTTTGGCCACCTGATGCGAAGAACTGACTCACTAGAAAAGACCCTGATGCTGGGAAAGATTGAGGGCAGGAGGAGAAGGGGATGACAGAGGATGAGATGGTTGGATGGCATCACCGACTTAGTGGGCATGACTTTGAGTCAACTCCGGGAGTTGGGAATGGACAGGGAAGCCTGGTGTGCTGCAGTCTATGGGGACTCTAATAGTTAGACACAACTGAGCGACTGAACTAAACTGAACTGAATTTTGTACTGTTGTTGTTCAGTCATGTCTGAGTCTTTTCAACCCCGTGGACTACAGCATGCCAGGTTTCCCTGTCCTTTACTAGCTCCCAGAGTTTGCTCAGATTCATATCCATTGAGTCGGTGACGCTATCTGACCACTCATCCTCTGCTGCTCTCTTCTCCTCCTGCCTTCAAACTTTCCCAATAACAAGATCTTTTCCAATGAGTCAGCTCTTTACATCAGGTCGCCAAAGTATTGGAGCTTCAGCTTCAACGTCAGTCCTTGCAATGAAGAATCAGGTTTGATTTCCTTTAGGATTGGCTGGTTTGATCTCCTTGCTGTCTAAGGGACTCCCAAGAGTCTTCTCCAACACGACAGTTCAAAGGCATCAATTCTTTGGTACTCAGCCTTCTTTATGGCCCAGTTCTTAAATCCACACAGCTTTTGTGTAAACAGGAGTCATTTGAGATTCACCAAACTAGTATACTGCTTTCCATGGGCCAACTCGTGTATTTCTCAAAGCACTGAAAAAAAATATTATTTAGGCATCAGTAAAATTGAGTTCATTTCATAGTTTTTGTTTGTATGAACTTTCTTATGTATAGATGAAATTCAGTTGCATAGTATCATAATGTATTGTTTATATTGTACTCAGCAGTAAAGAATCTGCATGCAATGCAGGAGATGCGAGTTCAATCCCTGGGCCCGGAAGATCCCCTCAAGGAGGACTTGGCAACCAGCTCCAGTATTCTTTCTGGGAAAATGCCATGGACAGAGGAGCCTGGTAGGCTACAGTCCATGGAGTCACAAAGACTGGTACATGACTGAGGTGACTTAGCACAGAGCACAGTAATAGTAATCATAGCAATGATAACTCTAGTAATTAAAGCCAGGACATTATTCATTTATCAGTCTTTTCTTTATCAGTCATTCCTTATCCGACTGTAAGGTAAACTGCTATCCGTAGGGTCGCAGAAGTGTTGGACACGACTGAGAGACTGAGCCTGCATACATGCAAGGCGGTCTTTGGCTTTCTTTTGTTTTCTTTGCTATATGTGTTTCTTTGTAATATGTCCTTGTTGTTTTCCCGATCACCTCTACCATCTGAAAGCATTTCGTGGCGTTTTTCACGTATGTAATATAATACAGTCTGAAGGGGACTGAAACACTATACGCTTCTATTCTTGGGAAGATGAGAGGTGGAATGAAGAGCCCAATTTCTTTGTCTAGATCATTTTGCTGTAGGTGTTAATTTGCCAAGGTATTTCTCAATTACTGCTCAGACCCCAAGCATGGTACTCTCTAACTGGGTAAGTATTTAGGAAGAGATTTACAGAAAATACATCAGTGGTAAATGTTTACTCAGTGTTTCGCGTTTGATCTTTCTGCTACACTCTTTCTACTAAAGCTGGAATCTATTTTCAGTGACTGCATATGAATGCAGCGCACGTTCTGCGGCCTAACATATGCCATCTGTAAAAGCATTTACTTTAAATTAGTGGAATAAGTAATCAAAAGGGCTTTGTACTTAATGCAAAACTTTTGGTGACTATTAAATGCTCATTAGAGGGTGTTTTTGCTGTATGACTGTCAAAATCAGCAGGACGTTTATGTTAGATTTCCTGAGTGGGTCAAGATTGAATATGATTTTACAACCTAAATAACATAAATGAATGCAGGTTATTTCAGCATCTCCAGATGTTTTTTAAACTCTTTGCCCCTAAACCCAAAACTTAGTGCCATTTCAAATTCCACAGTGGCATTTGAGTGAAGATTTTAAGAATTAGATATTTGACATCTTCAGATGAGTGGGCTACTTTTTTTTCATACTTCCACCATTTATAAATGAAAATGATGCTATCTCTAATGCTATTACTCCAGCCCATCTTTTATGGAAATATATCCTCAGGGAATCAGATAATATTAAATCAGCTTAACTATGTACTTCTTACAATAGCTAATTATTTAAAATTTTTAATTATCTTGTGATGGCTTATTTGGTAGATTGTGTATGTGTCACAACTTGATTGAATCTCTGAAAATATGCCCTTATTATCACTTTGCTTTTAATTAAACATTCAATAACTGTCTTGTTTAATCTAGAGAGATACATCTATTAATATTATCCTCACTATTATTATTTTTGTGGTACCACGCACAGGAATGATACAGTATAACCAGAATAGATGATTAACCCAAATCATGGTCTTCACCCCGAGAAAATTAAATCTCAGATCTATTAACTAATGTCTCTGGGTGCTCTGATTATAAAAGATGAATTAGAAGACCCCATGTACATCATAGAGAGGGAAAGAAGAAACCCAAGAGTTCATGAGGTCATACCCAACTTAGTTGCAGGCAGAAATGTCCGTGGAGTAGTTTGATGAACATCATTGGTCAGGTGGAGACAAGCAGAGCAAAGTTAAGCTGGAGTTCTAAAAGCCTGCCAATTTGTAAGAATAAATACTCAATCTCCACAATGTCATTTGCTTTGGGAAATGTAGAAAACTGGCAAATTAATCTGCTTCTCTGCTCTACTTTTGAAAATCTTTACCGTGGGGCTCTGATTGTGTTACTCTATGTTGTCCGGAATCAGAGCTGTTTTCTGATTCATAAAGCTCCAATTGCCCATCAGTTTTGTCTCTGAAGGCTTTAGGTACCTGATCGTGTAAGAGAAAGAGGGAGAAATCACCTGGATTTTGTTCCCATTACAAAAATCTCTTTTCTCTAGCTCAGTCTAAAATGCCTCTCATTCCAACTGGCCATCTACTTTTCTAATGTAGATTTACAACAGAAAAAAAAAAAAAAAAAAAAGCTTCATCTGAACTGGAGTCATTTATAAACAGCTTATGAAGGGCAAAACATTTTGGGGGTGGGGGTGTGGAGTGGCTATAGGAACAGCAGTTGGAAAGCATACTGAAGCTTTTGTGCATGTACCGGCTGGAGGGATTGATTCTTTCCATGTAATTAACCTAAAGAATGAGAGAATGGCGCTAAATTCTGTTCACAATGGGATGAAAAGTATCCTGGCCCTATTAATAACCATCATCTGTTGGAAATGGAATTAGATTCTTCATCAGTCAATTATGTATTAATTATTGATACTTTTTTTTTAAATGTCTGTTCACTAGAAGCTTCATTGCTTAGATATAAATGCTCAGAAAAGAGCGAGTATTCTTCATTGCAAGCCCCTCATAGACTATTGGAAAAGATATTTAAGTAAATAAAGTGATAATAAAGTCATACATGTGAATGAGTGCTCTGATAATAGGTGCGAGCAAAGTGCTAAAAGGCTTCCCCGGTGGTGGCTCAGCGGTTAAGAATCCTCCTGCAGGTCAGGAGCCACAGGAGACATTGGTTCGATCCCTGGGTCAGGAAGATCCCCAGAGGAGTGTATGGCCACCTACTCCAGTATTCTTGCTTGGAGAATCCCATGGACAGAGGAGCCTGGGGGGCTACAGTGCATGGGGTCACAAAGAGTAGAACACAATTTAAGCAACTTAGCACACACACACGAAAGTCCTAAAAAAGGTGCTTCTAAAACAAACTGTAAGAAATACTGCGGGAAAAGGCAACGGGTGACCTGATTCTTACTTTAAGAGAGGAGTAAAGCCAGTCCTAAGTTAGGAGATAAAAAGATGAGGTGCTTTCTTCCTGGCAGAAGCAGAAGTACACATAAAGTCACGGAGGTGCGACCTTTCTGCTTATCGGAGGACCTCTATATTCAAAAGAAATCAATTTCTAGGCCTGTTTTTCTGCATGATAAACAAATTAATCATGTACTAAGTTTCTGCCGTATTAATCCCTGAGGCAGTGCGTGTGGCAGAACCAAAATCAAATTATCTCAGACTCACTCTGTGTAACTTGTGACATATCTGAGCAAAACTTTCTCAGTTGACTCGTATTTAAGTAAAGAAAATAATTCTATTATAAAGAGAGAGAAAATAAGCCAGTGCCTGCTTTTGTTCCTGATTCTAAAAACAACTTTTATGAAGTTGGGAAATAAGCAAAGGGAAGAGAACAAAAATATTTTTAAATTATCAAACAATTATCAATACTTCAATCAAGATGGAACTGTGTCTCAGGGCTCCTTGATTTTAGGAGATTACTATTATAAAATGGTAATTAAAAATGAGATTTTTGAAAGATTTTTAAAACAAAAAAATTAAGAAAGCATCTTCAGTAAGGTAAATTCTTTCAATGGAAAATAACAAGGTTTAGAAACTCCCACATCTGTATTTTTGACAGCTGATAGACAAATTAGCATTTTAAGATTCACACTTTCTTAGTTCTGTCCCCCCATAGAGAAAAGAAAATGTTAAAAACTTCAGTCATTATCAAGTAAACTCTTGTGGAAACAAAGATTTTGATTTCTTTCTCTTCATAGGTAACTCTGTCATTTGACAAAGCTTGGAGTTCAGAGTGTTATGATTATGATATCATGTTTATCTCTTTTGAGTTAGAGATCAAGAAACCATCTCATCTCCAGTGAATCATTTATAGAAATTGCAAATAGCTTAATGTAGGGAGAGGATGAGTGGGAGCTATGTTAGTAAATATTCCCCTGATTTTTCACATTGGAAGAAAATAGCCTGAATTGGGTATTAAGGTGCCATTACTTTAAAGCATCCGCCTGCCAATGCAGGAGACACAGGAGACAGGAGTTCGATCCCTGGGTTGGAAGATCCCTTGGAGTAGTAATTTGCAATCCGCTCCAGTATTTTTGCATGGGAAATCCCATGGACAGAGGAACCTGGCGGGCTGCAGTCTGTGTGGTCACAAATAGTCAGACACGACTGAGTGACTGAGCACACACACACACACACACACACACAACTGCATAGCAAAGAAACTGAGCTCCCGGATCACACAAAATGGAATAGTTTTCAAGATCCTGAGGAGGTGGGGCAGTGTCCTCCAGCATATGAGGTGACTCTGCGATCCTCTGTCAACCTGACATTTCAATAAACTCTGGGGGCAAGCGTGTGCCCTTTGGCTTCGCGTCCTGAGCTCATAGTCATGCTTCTGGGCCACTGGCCACTCTGGTGCCCCCTAATTCAGCCACCGTGTTCTGTCCCATCATATCCACACTATCCTAAGGCAGCTTGGGGCCCACACAACAATGATTTTATCCAACTTCAATCCCAGGAGAATTGGCCTTCATTGTCCTCTTTATCTCTTCCTACCCTGCAGGTGTGGTCCTGACTGCTTTCATATGATTAGCATTTTACGTTTTCCTGAGGACTTTTTGCTCCCACATCATGTCACATCCGAGCATTCAAAAATATTTGAGTATGTTGAATATGCGTGTCGTTAAAGAGTCTGCCTGCAATGCAGGAGATCCAGGTTGGACTCCTGGGTCAGGAAGATCCCCTGGAGAAGGAAATGGCAACCCACTCCAGTATTCTTGCCTGGAGAATCCCATGGACAGAGGAGCCTGACAGGTTACAGTTCATGGGGGTCGCAAGAATCGGACACGACTTAGCCACTAAACTACCACCACCATGTATGCATCCGCTTACCGCGTCACTCTGCTTGACACCTCCAAATTGTATGGAATTATTTTATATTGTTAAGTTAATCATGTTTCCATTATGGCTTGCAATTGTGATTATCTTTCATTTTTTGTCTGGTTATTGACTGTAAAAACGAATAAATGTCTTTTACTATTGTGATTATGTAACTATTACTCACTTAATACCATTGTGTCATGATTAGTCAACAGAAAAATAATAGAACTCTGTATCACCAAAACCTAGGCTCTAATAGAAAAACCTGTAATCACTTTTTAAAATCCAGATGCCGATCAGAATTATCTTGGAATTTTTTGAAAAATACAAATCTCAGGTACTGATTTTTTTCTCCAGAGCTCCAGATATGTTTCTAACGAGCGGTCACATTTAAACAACTGGACTATATGATGATCTTCTCCTTTTCTCCAGTTTGTTTCACTTTTCCTATTTCATATTCAGTGCTCCCATTTCATTTAGTTTATGTTCTCCAATTTCTCTTCTACTTCTCTTTTTTTGTGATGTTCTTTTGTAAGCCTTTATCAAGTGTAGTAGAAAAGCTTTTTTATACATGTATATAATATATATTTTAGAAAACTTAATGAATTTTTGCCTAAATAAAAAAAGTTGTGACATTTTGATTCCACCTGTTTGACTTAGTATGAATAGAATGCTAGATTTCTAATTTAAAAATAGATGTGCAGCAAGAAACAAAGGTTTACTGTATAGCACAGGGAATGACAGTCAGTATCTTGTAATAACCTATGATGGAAAATAATTTCAAAAATAATATATATGTATTTGTATAACTGAATCACCTTGCTGTGCACCTGAATCATTGTAAGTCAACTGTACTTCAATAAAATATGTATATTAAAAGATTTTTAATGGGCTCCCATTTATGTACTGACACCTTCTGTCCAAGAGGGAAACATACAAAGTTGGTCTCATATCTGGGCAAATGCAGGTGCAGGCAGGTGAATCATGGTCTCACGTCAATCACCTACACATTAGCTTTGACCTCGGAGAAGGCAATGGCACCCTACTCCAGTACTCTTGCCTGAAAAATCCCATGGATGGAGGAGCCTGGTAGGCTGTAGTCCATGGGGTCGCTAAGAGTCAGTCACGACTGAGCAACTTCACTTTCACTTTTCACTTTCATGCATTGGAGAAGGAAATGGCAACCCATTCAGTTCTTGCCTGGAGAATCCCAGGGATGGAGGAGCCTGGTGGGCTGCTGTCTATGGGGTCGCACAGAGTTGGACACAACTGAAGTGACTTAGCAGTTAGCAGGCCTCTTGACCTAGATCTCATGTCAAGTTAACAGCCCCCAGGACTGGAGGCAGCAGTCCTATCAAAGGAGGTGTGTGATAAAGGACTCAATTTTTTCATGTCCGTAAAGTACTGGGTCCCATGCTTGGTGCCTTATAGTCAACTTTAAGGCTTTTAACAATGCTGCAGGATATTGTTTTAATTGGGAAAATTAGGAGAGAAACTAAAACTTACAGAATTTTGTTAAAAATCTCAGGTCACACAGCTAGCAAATTGTTGAGAACGATTTTTTTTCCAGTTACAGGACATCTCCTGAACCAGAAAGTAAAAAGTGAAACTGAAATGTGCTCAGTCGTGTCTGGCTCTTTGCAACCCCGTGGACTGCAGCCCACCAAGCCCCTCTGTCCATGGAATTCCCCAGGCAAGAATGCTGGAGTGAGGAGCCATTCCTCTCTCTAGGGGATCTTCCCAATCCAGGGATCGAACCTGGGTCTCCCACATTGCAGGCAGAGTCTTCACCATCTAAGCCACCAGGGAAGCCCAAGCAAATCATAAATCATTTTTACCTCCTCATAAACTATGTTCTCTGCATTTTCTTCTTGTTATCTCAGAAGCCACAATGAACTTGACACTTTCTCAATTTTTAAGGATTTTTACTTGAGATTATTGACATTAGTGGATATAATTTATTTTAAATTGTTTAACAGAATTTATCAATGTTCAGAAAAATCCCTGTAAGTGACAGAACCAATACTTTTCAAAGGACTGTGATTGTACAAAGCCATGCACGTGGAAAAGATTCATTCAAAGTACAAGACAGATCCATGGAATTAATAGGCAAAATGCAAACAAAAAATTATTGATAAAATTTCAAATTTATTTTTGCAACTAACTTTAAGACATTACCACTTAGTGAGTTTGAGTGTAGCATCAAAGAAGAATGTCTACAAATACCTGGAAAGTCTATTATGGAAACATTCCTTTCTTCTAACTTTAGATCTGTGTGAGGCCATATTTCCTAAATATAGTTCACCCAGAAAAACATATTGAAGGAGATTGAAAGCAGAGGCTGATATGAGAACTCAGCTGTCTTCTATTAAGCCAGACACTAAAAAGATTTGCAAAAATGTAAAACAATGCTACTCTTCTAACTGAATCCTCTGTCTTTTAAAAAGTATAGTTATTCTTAAATATATTATTTAACATGTGATGGGTATATTGTTACTTTAAAAGAATTAGTTACTATTTTTAAAATGTATTGGATTTAATTTCCTAGACAGTACATATTGATGGAGGAAGGCCATTAAAAACAAAAGTTCTTTGGAGTCACCAATCATTTTTGAGAATGTAAAGAGTACTGACATCAAAACACAGAACCTCTGCGTGTTCCTAGGTTCCTAGAGCTGCCATAGCAGAACACCACAAACGGGATGGCTTGAACTGAACACATTTATTCTCTCATGGTTCTGGAGGCTACAAGTCCAAACTCCAGGTTGGTAGTACTGTGTTCTCTGTGAAGACTCTGGAAGATTCTGTTCCTTGTCTTTCTCTTAGCCTTTGGTATTGCCAACAAACCTTGGCATTCCTTGGCTTGTTACTGTTTAACTTCAAACTCTGGTGTCTTCTCTCTATGTATCTGTATCCTCACATGATCTTCTCTCTGTGTGTGTGTTTCTTCTTTTCTTCTTATAAAGACCCTAATCATGTTGTTGAATATTGGCCCACCCTACTCTAGTATAGCTGTATCTTAATTTACATCTTAATTATATCACAAAGACTATTTCCAGTAAGGTCTCATTCACAGATACCAGGAATTAGGTCTTCAGGTATCTTTTGTGCATACGTGCTGAGTCGATCCAGTACAGTCCCACGCTGTGACACTCCACCCCTCGTGGGACTCTAGCCTTCCAGGCTCCTCTGTCATGGGATTCTCCAGGAAAGAATCCTGCTGGGCCCTCCTTCAGGGGGTCTTCCCCACCCAGGGATCAAACCTGTATCTCTTTACATCTGTCTGCATTGACAGGCAGGTTCTTTACTACTAGCACTATCTGGGACAGGGGGACACACTTCAATCCACAATAGCCTGTTTTATAGAAAACTGATGTGGCAAGAACTTACCCCAGATGTTCAAGCTGTATTTAGAAAAGGCAGAGGAACCAGAGATCAAATTGCCAACATCTGCTGGATCATTGAAAAAACAAGAGAGTTCCAGAAAAACATCTATTTCTGCTTTATTGACTATGCCAAAGCCTTTGACTGTGTGGATCACAATCAACTGTGGAAAATTCTGAAAGAGATGGGAATACCAGACCACCTGACCTGCCTCTTGAGAAATCTATATGCAGGTCAGGAAGCAACAGTTAGAACTGGACATGGAACAACAGACTGGTTCCAAATAGGAAAAGGAGTACGTCAAGGCTGTATATTGTCACCCTGCTTATTTAACTAACTTTTGTGCAGAGTACATCATGAGAAACACTGGGCTGGAAGAAGCACAAGCTGGAATCAAGATTGCTGGGAGAAATATCAAGAACCTCAGATGTGCAGATGATACCACCCTTATGGCAGAAAGTGAAGAAGGACTAAAGAGCCTCTTGATGATGTGAAAGAGGAGCATGAAAAAGTCGGCTTAAAGCTCAACATTCAGAAAACTAAGATCATGGCATCTGGTCCCATCACTTCATGGGAAGTAGATGGGGAAACAGTGGAAGCAGTGTCAGACTTTATTTTTATGGGTTCCAAAATCACTGCAGATGGTGACTGCAGCCATGAAATTAAAAGACACTTACTCCTTGGAAGGAAAGTTATGACCAACCTGGATAACATATTAAAAAGCAGAAACATTACTTTGCCAACAAAGGTCCGCCTAGTCAAGGCTATGGTTTTTCCAGTGGTCATGTATGGATGTGAGAGTTGAACTGTGAAGAAAGCTGAGCGCTGAAGAACTGATGCTTTTGAACTGTGGTGTTGGAGAAGACTCTTGAGAGTCCCTTGGACTGCAAGGAGATCCAACCAGTCCATTCTGAAGGAGATCGGTCCTGGGTGTTCTTTGGAAGGAATGATGCTGAAGCTGAAACTCCAGTACTTTGGCCATCTCATACGAAGAGTTGACTGATTGGAAAAGACCCTGATGCTGAGAAAGATTGAGGGCAGGAGGAGAAGGGGACGACAGAGGATGAGATGGCTGGATGGCATCACCGACTCGATGGACATGAGTTTGAGTAAACTCCAGGAGTTGGTGATGGACAGGGAGGCCTGGCGTGCTGCGATTCATGGGGTCGCAAAGAGTTAGACACGACTGAGCAACTGAACTGAACTGAACTGAACTGATGAGGCAAGAACATACATTGCACTATAAGTCCTCTCTTTTTGTCGATATTTGGCTGTATACACCCTGAGCTTACTTTGATTTGCATCTTCTGCTCTGAGCTATGCTTGGCACCCAGTTGGTAGGCACTCAATAAGCTATGATTACTGATCAATTGAATTAGTATTACCTTGCAAGGGATGCTGGAGATTATTGCATCTCTGGGTCACCTAAGACCTCACTTAAGGATGCTTTATTTTAGTTCATCATCTGACTTAGCTCCCTACTCTATTTCTTCCCAGAGACATAGTGTGATATGTACAGTGACTGGGTTTTACCTGACTTAACATATGAAGCCTTCCATTTTGTTGTGTGTGCTAAGGGAATTCAGTTGACTCTTCACGACTCCATGGACTGTAGCCTGCCAGGCTCCTCTGTCTGTGGGATTTCTCAGGCAAGAATACTAGGGTGGGTTGCCATTTCCTTCTTCAGGGGATCTTCCTGACCCAGAGATCGAACCCACATCTCCTGCTTGATGGGCAGATTCTTTACCACTGAGCCACATGCGGGGCACTGACACTGTATACTTGGAGCAACTTATTAGTAACTTAAGTGGCATCCTAAGGGAACAGCGGAGCTGACTTCTGTGCTTATGTTTTAGGAATAATAAAACGAAACTAACGTCGGCACCTTCTGCAGTGCTTCTTGTCTGTCTGCACAGTGTAGGAAGATGTTTTTGAGTTCACTGTTCAAAATAAGCTTTCAAAGGGCAACACCGAGGTTCTGCAGACTTCTGTCTTAACGCTGGTGTCACAACGCAGAACATCCAAGCCCCAGTTGTCTGGTGACGTCCTCTGGCTGTTTCTAACAGACATTTTTCTCTGGTGTTCTTAAATCAGATAAAAATCACTGTATGTTTTGCCTCCCTGACAGGGCAAGTTCAGGATCTTTCTGTAAAATGTAATCAATTTTTAAAGGAGATAAGAGCCGGAAAGGAAGAAGAAGCCCTCACATTTTCCCATCGCAACTACTTGAACCATGGCAGTTCGATTACATGGAAATGCCTGCTTAGTTTTAATGCTTTAAAACTGGTCTGGAACTAGCTGTCGTGTGGTGGTTCAGTTGCCTGTTCTTTTAAGGCTGCCTGAAAAGAGCTCTGCTATAAACTTCCCTATTTATTCTATTTATTGGATGCACCCATCATATCGTACATGGTCTCCAGCTACATTTCCAAGGGTGATAACAAAAGGATACACAGTGCTTTCTCGGCAGTTTGATAGAATACCTGGAGTTCAAAGGAAATGCAAGTGTGTGTAGTACAGCTATTGCAGTTTTCTTTTAAAAAATCTGAGTATTTTTACTTAGTGTTTTAAGGATTATTAGATAATAAAATCAGAAAGGAAGGATATATAATTTTGGCTGACACATTAAAGAAAATAAAACTATGGAAAGCCATTCACATTCTTCTCCAAGGCATGATGTAATAAGGGGAAATGTCTTCAGAATCCATACTGTGTTGGAAGCCCTGTTCTTGCAGGCAAAGCAGTACATCCCACGTGAAGAAGAGTGTCAAATATACACTCTTCTTGGATTTCCCATCCGGTTAAAGACCGTGTCACAGTGCTGAGCAGGTCTGCAGTTGCTGAAACGCGAGGCTTATGAGACTTCTGCATAGACTTTAAGCAGGGTGTGAGTTGGGTGGCTACTTTAAGCCACAAACACACAGAATGATAAATAAATGTATGTGTGTATGTTGAAGTGTGGACAGGCTCGCATGTATGTTCCTAAGTGTTTAATGTACATCTGAAGAGCTAGACAGCTGAAGGATACAATATCTAGATTAAAGAACTTAGATTGTGTTCAGTGCACAGTCATTATTTCCTACATAGATACATGATGCTTAATATGTACATATTAAGCATACATATACATATGCTTAATACATATAGTGTTAAGCGTATGATGTGTTAATTCACTCAGTGCAGCTGAGAATTTCTAATTCTTTGTTATTTTCATTTAACTGCACCAGATACTCACAGCATATACCAGACATATCAAGTGAGGATGAGAAAAACCAACAATAATCGATCAAGGATCAATCAAGGCAAGATACATATTTTAAAATCATTTCCAACATAACAGAGCACCCATGCTTTAAATATCCCAGAAACGTAAATGCACAGAAGTTCATACATAGATTTATATAATGAATCATTCTATACACTTCTTGACTCCACTGTTCCTATTGAAAATAAGCATTTTAAAAAATTATGGAACTTTTTGTACGCCTTACTTACATATTAATGCTACGTTAGTAGCAGCATGCACGCATGTGCACTCAGTTGCTTCAGTCGGGACTGACTCTTTGCGACCATATGGACCATTGCCCTCCTGGCTCCTCAGTCCATGAGATCCTCCAGGCAAGAACACTGGAGTCGGTAACCATCCCCTTCTCCAGGGGATCTTCCTAACCCAGAGATCAAACCCACGTCTCCTGAATTACAGGATAATTCTTTACTGAATGAGCCACCAGGGAAACTATACATTACTATATACTACATTTTTAAAAAGTACATAGCTAACATGTCAGCAACAATGATGAAATAGATTTTGTGCCTAACTGCATAAACCAATAACTATTTAAATATACTCCCCTTGGAAAAATTCCAAAGATATTTCCTTTAAAATTTTGTTTGAGTTTATTGCTGTATGAAATGATTTATTCTGGGTCTTTGAGGATAAAAAAAATTAAATCTTGCCAGCTAAGACTTTATACTCTAGTTGGAGAGAGAAGATCAGTTCATAAATAAATATAATATTAGAAAATATTAAATATAGCAATAAAATAAAATAGGATTATATTTTATAGTAAATTCAGAAGAAGAAATTATTTCTGAGGATTTAATTATTTTCAGTAAATCATTCTTGACTGGTTAGAATGCATGTGAAATTTTGCTAGGTACTAGAACTTCAAAGATGAATTCGAAACAGTCTTGGCCTCAAGGTGGAGAAGATCCTGTTCTAGCTATAATCTGCGCTTAGTCACTCAGTCGTGTCTGGCTCTTTGCAACCCCATGCACTGTAGCCCACCAGGCTGCTCTGTTCACAGGATTCTCCAGGTAAGAATACTGGAGCAGGTTGTCATTTCCTTCTCCAGGGGATCTTCCTGACCCAGGGATCAAACTCATGTCTCCTGCATTGGCAGGCAGGTACTTTACCATCTGAGCCACCTAAACTGATATTGTGAAAAAGGTAACTGTTAAATAGAATTGAAGAGAGAAGGGAATGCAGAAATGTGTTGATGGAGAAAAACATGTCCTGTTTTTAGTAAACTATTTTTTTAAAATTTTTAGTTATTTTGGCTGCACCCAGGGGCTTGTGAAGCTTCTTGTACTCAGAGACCAGGAGTGGAAACAGTGTCCCCTGAAGTGGAAGTGCAGAGTCTTAACCACTGGAACACCAGGGATGTCCTATATTCTCCTGTTCTTGCTTGGGAGTATTATGAAGATGAGTACCCCTAGAACCCATGATCCTGTAAGGAGCACACCAAACAGGGGTGTTTGATTGTGCAAAGAGTGATGAAAAGGGAAAAGTAGGAAATAAGGTTGAAAAAACTCCAAGACAGACCTCAGTACACCTGTCTAATGCCTAAGGATTTGAACTTGAGTTTGGGTAAGGGAACAGTGTGACCAGAGAGCTGTAACTAAGCTGAGATGTAGTTCAAAGATGTTTGCACTGCAAAGAAACTAGAGGTAGGTTCTTACTTAGAAGCACCTGGACTTGAGGTATATATCACTGGTCTTGAGAAAGGGATTCTATAGACAGTTAGAAGATGCTGATATATTCCACTGGCATTGTCAGTGGAATTTCAAAAAGTGAATGCAGAAGATGCTATCAATGCAAGATTAAAGCTTGTATAATAAATGGATGTGGGAACAAGGAAGGGGATATGGTCAAGGTTAATGCTGAGGATTTGAACATGGTTGACATGAAGTTGGTGCAATTCATGCATAAATAAAACAGCTGGAAGAAATAATTTAGAAGGACTGGCAATGAGTTCAGCATTGACACAAGTTTTCAGGGCTGGTGTAAGTCTAGGTGACAATTAGAAATCTGAATCTGGATCTGAAGACATGGTCAAGGGAGGAATAAAGGTTTGCAAATCATCTGAAGAGAATTGTGATCTGAATCTGCAAGGTTTATTTAGTAAGATTGTCACAAGAGAGATAAGAAAAATAGGAAAACCAAGAGGAGAACTCAGAACAGCCACATGGGATCAGGGAGGTGACAAGTAAAAAAAAAAAAAAAAAAAGAGGAAGCAAAGGAGAAAACAGAGAGTCAAGGTTATAAATGGAATTTACACAGAGCAGTATGGGGTCAGCTGACAGTGCATAAAATAATATCTCTGTTGGAACACAACTCATGTTTTATTTGGAAATAGCCAACACCTATGCTTTTCCCTTGTCTTTAACAGGTGTACAACGGATGCTCCATCATTCTCAGAGATTCCTATTTTGAAAATACACTTTGTCTCCTTTGAGTTAAAAAGTTGGTGCCAAAACCCATGTTTGCAGAGAGTATGCACTTAACCATTTCATGTTACTGTTTGGATAGTAAACTAATTCCAGAAAATTACTGTCATAAGTGTGCATTTTAGGAAGTTGATCTTAGATAGTGGTAATTAAGTTTGACAGCAGTTGTGCATTCAGGGAGCTTCAAAAACTATAGTGCCGTATATTCAACAACACAAGATACCTGGACACCAAACGCTGCAGCAGTATGAAGAAGGAGACTTTGTTTTGGGCTCAGAGAGTCATTAGAGCCTTAATAAAAAAAAAAAAAAAAGAAAAGGGAAGCTCTGAAGTGATAACTAAATAATGTCTGCCTTGGTTTCTCTCTCTCCCGTATGCCCAGCTAAGTCCAGATCCAGTCTCAGTAAAGGGAACTCACACGTGTGTGCTCCGTCTCACACACAATAAACAAAACTGATTTACTCTGAAGTCAAGATACTTATCATGTATCATTTTATACTGAAATGCATCATTTTATATTAAACATTTTTTTTCCACCACAGCACCTATGGACACACACACACAGAGATAGAGAAATATACTCAGGATAGGATTTTTGTAGATCACAGCTTTTATTTCCATCTCAAATATCATCTATTCCCTCCCTCCCCTTCTTTTTTTCCAGATTTAGATTTTGGAAAATGAAAAAATTTTAGTATCATGACTTAAACATCTAAATACATTTGTAAACTGCATGCATGCTTGTCCAAATTCCATTTTGTATGTATTTATATACTTACTCATTGGTTTTATATAACACAGACTCATTTACTTTATGTAACACAAAATTATTTTCTGAACTATTGCAAATGGAAATATTATTTCACATTCAGAAAAAAACGCAAAGATGTATCTTCTTAGTCTTTGCGTTCTCATAATTTGAACTATGATATAGCTGAGCTTCTTAGAAATACTACCTGTTTTTGAAAAAATAAACCAGCAAAATACTAGCTAACATCTAATTGTGTGGCCACCGTTTTCAGGATCTCAGGTTATTTTTCAAGTCCTTTTTTTTTTTGTCATTCTCAAGACCTTTCCTGTGAAAATAGGTTACCGTGTTATTCTGAGTATCAATTACAACATCCTTGATTCTCTCCTGATAGCATGGAATTGAATTCCTCCTCCACTGAGTGTCAACAATAAAGGATTTTTTCAGCAGCCTAAAGATGGTGTCATTTGAAATGGAAAAAGGAAGCCTCCTTTTTTATTCCAATTTAGAAAGCTGCTCTCTTTCCCCCCACTTCTCACAGTCTCATAAAGCAAGGGCACTGAAATTGGACCCCGTCTCCTGCCGGGACCAGTGGAACTCAACCATGGCTAAGAGCCAAGATGCAGTTTGTAAATAGGGAAGCCTAAATTTCAAGATGTCTTTGGTTAGTTGTAAACTTATTTGCTGGAAAGAAAGACAGTGAAACTCTCTCTCACATAATAGCAAGATTATTCCGTGAAGACACGTTAAAAGTGCAAAACAGGAAAAGAGAGGATGTGCCGTGTAAACAAAAGGCTCATGGTGCATGAGAACCGCTCTTTACCTTTTAGGACAAACACACAACGTGATACTAATATTCAGAAATAAAGTCATTTCTTACTTTCCCTAATATGTGAATGTGATTTTCTTGTAATCACATGATATTGCTTTAATCTACTCTTATCCTTGCCAACAATGCCTATATATGTTGTGAAATTTATATTTTTTGTTCAGTTGCAAAGGACTAATTAAAAATTAAGTTTTATATTTTAAGCACTTTAGGAAATATTGTTAATTTTACTCATTTAGAATGTATAATATGCTCCAAAAATATTTTTTAGAGTTGTAGGTTATCTGAATTATACAAGGACAGAGTTCATCGATAACTCTCAGAATTGGGAAGTGGATATTGGAGAACAAGCTCCCCAAAACCAACCGTGTAGCCATAGTGGCCCAAACCATTCTTAAGAACTGCCCTGAAAGGAAAATCACCACAAATGCAAGTGACCCCACAGAGCAGCTTCCCTGGTGGCTCAGACAGTAAAGCATCTGCCTACAGTGTGAGAGACTGGGGTTCAACCTCTGCGTTGAGAATATCCCCTCAAGAAAGGAATGGCAGCCCACTCCAGGATTCTTGTCTGGGGAATCTCCTAGACAGAGGAGCCTGGGGTTGCAAAGGGTTCTATGGCGTTGCAAAGAGTTGGACACAACTAAGCAAATAACATTTTCACTTTCACGGAGCAAAACAGAAAACCACTGTCCCTTCCTCTGCACTCCAGCCACTCTGAATCGGGAAGCTAACACGCACTGCTGCTGGCATCCAGCACTTATTTCAGTACCACTTACAGTACAATGGGTATTGCAAAGGGATTTCTTCCACAAATCACCTTTCATACGCATAGACTTAACCGCTAAGATAAAAAGAAAAGTTGAACTTTTTTCAAACTCAAAAATTTTAATTGTCCAAAGATAGGGTTAAGCTTCAGACACAAAAACATATTTGCAGCTTATTTAACAAAGACTTGTTCCAAATATAAAAAAAAAGCTTCTGTAAATCAACAACTAATAGGAAAACAACAGTTTTTAAAAAGGTAAATATAAAATTGCATTATAACCCAGTAGTTCCTCCTGGCTTCCCTGCTGGCTTAGTGTGTAAAAGAATCCACCTGCAATGCAGGAGACCCAGGTTTAATCCCTGGTGAAGGAAATGGCAACCCACCCCATTATTCTTGCCTGGGAAATAGGAGCCTGGTGGGCTACGGTCCATGGGATCACAAGAATCAAACATGAATTAGGGACTAACCCACCACCGGTGCCTCTCAGATATATACCCCAAAGAACAGAAAACAGGCGCACAGAAGTGCATGTACACAAACAAACACTTATACACACAGGTTCATAGCAACATTAGTCACAACAGCCCAAATGTGAGAACAACCCAAATATCTAAAAACATACAAATAGATAAACTGTTGTATCTATACACAGCGGAATATCACTGAGCCATAAAAATAAGTCAAGTAGTCACACATGCTACCGTATGTAACAGCATTATGTTAAACGAAAAAGACACAGGAGATCATAGAGTGTATCACTTTATTTCTATAAAATATCCAGAATAGATACACCCACAGAAACAAAATGCAGATTGGTGTTTGCAGGGGGTTGAAGTAGTGAAAAATTGCTTAACGGGTAAAGGATTTTGATTTTCATTGATGGAAATGTTTTGAAATTAGAGAGATGTGGTGATGTTATATTGTACTGCATTCCATCATTGAATTATTCACTTTAAGTTTTATGTTATAGGAACTCTACCTCAAAAATTATTTTTAAAATGTTAGGTCAAAAGACATACATGTCACCAAAAATATATGCTATGTGATAGTCAGTGAAAGTGATAGCCGCTCATTCGTGTCTGACTCTTTATGACCCCATAGACTGTATAGCCCGCCAGGCTCCTCTGTCCATGGGATTCTCCAGGCAAGAATACTGGGGTGGGTAGCCACTCCCTTCTCCAGGGAATCTGCCCTACCCAGGGATAGAACCTAGGTCTCTTGCATTGCAGGTGGATTCTTTACCGTCTAAGCCATGGCACACATAAAAAGACCAACAGTACTACTTATCACGGAGATATAAATTAAAATTTCAGTGAGGTACCATTTTACACCCACTGCAGTGTCTGATATTAAGAATAAAAGATTGTAGGAACTTCCCTGGTGGTTAAGACTTCACCTTTGTGGGTTTGATCCC
Organism: Bos indicus; assembly: GCF_029378745.1. Classification (NCBI taxonomy): domain Eukaryota; kingdom Metazoa; phylum Chordata; class Mammalia; order Artiodactyla; family Bovidae; genus Bos; species Bos indicus. The sequence goes on along the minus strand of NC_091771.1, from coordinate 84,012,948 downwards.
TGGTCAGGACAATAAGATCCCCCGTGCCCAACAGCCAAAAAACTAAAAAACACAAAAGAGAAGCAGTATTGTAACAAATTTAATGAAGATTTTAAAAATGGTCCACATGAAAAACAAGTCTAAAAAAAGACTGTAGACATTAACTATTAGATAAATGTGTAAGAAACGACACTTTCATATTTTACTGGGGAGAGTGTCAGATGGTTTGAAGAACTGGTTGGCACTTTCTTATCAAGTTTAACATATGGTCAATGTGTGACCTTTTAAATTTCAGTTCTAACCACCTATTCAAAATAAATGCAAACATCGGTCCATAAAGATGACTTGTTTAGAAAACTGCTGCTGCTAACTTCACGGCGGACTAATTCATAAGAGCCCCAAGCCAGAAATAATCCAAGCGCACATTGATACAAAAGTGAATTAGAAATACCACCCCTGAGGCAGACCCATACAGTAAACTAAGAGTCAACAATTGAAGGAAAAAGCAGAGACATCATTTTGCTGACAAAGATCCATATATAGTCAAAGCGATAGCTTTTCCAGTAGTCATATATAGATATGAGCATTGATTCATAAAGAAGGCTGAGCACTGAAGAATTGGTGCTTTCAAACTGTGATGCTGGAGAAGACTCTTAGAGTCCCTTGAACTTCAAGAAGATCAAAATAGTAAATCCTAAAGGAAATCAACCCTGAATTTTCATTGGAAGGGCTGATGCTGAAGCTGAAGCTCCAGTACTTTGGCCACTGGATGCTAAGAGCTGACTCAATGGAAAAGACCCTGATGTGGGGAAAGATTGAAGGCAAAAGGAGAAGGTGGCAGCAGAGGATGAGATGGTTGGATAGTACCACTGACTCAGTGGACATGAATCTGAGCAAATTCCAAGAGATAGTGAAGGACAGAGGAGCCCTGCGTGCTGTAGTCCAGGGGGTCACAAAGAGTCAGGCATGACTTGGCGACTGAACACAGATCACAGTTAAAGAAAACAGACCATTGATCCATGCAACATCACAGATGAATCTCCAAAAGGATATCTTAAGTAAGAGAAACTGAACACAAAGAAGATTTGTGCACTGAGGAAGAGCACTGATTTTTTCTGTTTATAGTATGTCCACAAATTCGCACAACTACAGTGGCAGACATCAGATTCCCTGTGGTGGGTTGGAAAGGGCAGGAGAGAATGATCTCATAGACTGTTCAACATCTTCCTTTGAGTTTAGTTGCATAAATATAAATAATCTACAAAATTCATAGGACTGAGCTCTTAGGATTTGTACATTTCAGTTACTTTAATGGATGTTGATATTTTCCCTTTGTTAATCAGTACGACTTTTTCCGGGCTTTCCTGGTGGCTCAGACAGTGAAGAATCTGCCTGCAATGCAGGAGACCTGGGATTGATCCCTGGAAGATCCTGTGGAGAAGAGAATGGCAATCCACTCCAGTACTCTTGCCTGGAGAATTTCATGGACAGAAGAGCTTGGAGGGCTACAATCCATGGGGTAACAACGAGTTGGACACGCCTGAATGATTATCACATACACACACACACCGGTGACTTTGTCCACATATTTCAACATTGCTTACTTCGTGATATTAAATTGCTATAGACAATTATGTCCTGGCTATTTCCCATTTTGTAACTCAGTTCTGTATATCCCATTTGAATATACATTTTGCAGTCCTTCTTTTAGAAATGAATGACATACCTATGTCCCACCTCCTTTGGCACACTGATAGTCACGCACCTGCTGATTTTCCATCATCTGACATAATCTCCCAAAGTGTCACCTGCGATAGAACATATTGTACAGCTTCGATTGAAAAACTTTATGAATATTAAAAGCCAACACTACTGTTTCCTGGAATGTGCTTGGCTTCACATTCTACTCGCCGTGCCTAACCCAGGTGTCGATTTAAAATTCAGTGGCATGAAACGATTATCTATCATTGTAAATCATCTCATATTCTTTTAATTCTTGATGTATCTAAGACAGAAGCCTGAGAAGCGCTTCCTTCCCCATTGACCATATAGCACATTTTGTCATTAAGTCTCATGCTTCATCATTTGGAATTTCATTCTAAACAAAGACTCATAAGTGAGCCTTCCAGCAGCTGCCTTGTCAGGTTGGTGAAATGGGAAAAAATAAATCTACTATATTTATTCCAAGCTTTTTCTGTAATGGATCTCATATGCGAGCTTCATTTTATTTTCTGTTTATCAGAAATAAGGCCTATCAAACTCAGGGTAGGCCGGTAATTAGGTACAGCCTTCGCACAGATGGTAGGTAATAATAAGAAATTGTTGATGGAAATCTGTCCCTTTAATAAGCAAAGAGAAATGGCCTTTGACTCTTTCTTAGAAATGATAATACCTAGTGCTTGTTAAATGGGTTGACACCTCCACTTTACCAGAAGGAGATCTGGTATTGATAAGAAACGGTTTTGAATGGGGTAAAATGTCTCATTTTATTTTATCAGTGCAGGTGGGCAGAGATATTAGAGAGAATGGTAGATGGTATGTAGACAGAGCAATAGCTAGATGACAGATAGATAAATAGATAGATAGATGATAGATGATAGATGACAGATAGATAAATTGATAGATAGATGATAGATACTTTGTTACTGTTGCTGTTCAGTCACTATGTTCTGTCTGACTCTTTGCGACCCCATGGACTAAAAACACACCAGGCTCCTCTGTCCTCCACTATCTGCCAGAGTTTGCTCAAATTCATGTCCGTTGTTTCGATGATGCTTAAAACTATCAAGAAACTGAAGGTACATAGTTGGGATGAGTCTTTCATAAATGACAGTCATCTTTTTTTTCTAAACAGGTAACATACCCTTCCTGCTTTTTTTTTTTTAATCTGCAATTTTTACAAAGATAATACAACCAGACTCAATTTAATAGTCTTCTGCAGAATCATTTTACCTATTTTTTCTTTTTTTTATGGCCACACAACATGCAGGATATTAGTTCCCAGACCAGGGATAGAACTGGGATCACCTGCAGTGGAAGCATAGAGTCTTAACCAGTGAACCACCCAGGGAAGTCCCTGACACTCATCTTTAATTAGTTTTTTAAAGTTAACCTCATGGAAGCAAATATGCAGCATTGTATAATGCTCTCACTTTCAGTCTTATTTATGCCATTACTGTTAAAATGGTAAGGCATAAAAAAACATTGGTTTGAATATTCATTAATTTGTTCATTTAAAAGTATCTTATTAAGAAATTGGCATGTTCCTCACACTGTTTAGGAGAATAAGTTGTGAATGAGACCTCCTGGACTTTACCTTCTGCCTAGTGAATGGCGCTTCGCAGATGGTTATCTGGTGTACTCTAAGTCTCTGCACATGTGTGCTAAGTCACTTCAGTCGTGTCTGACTCCTTGTGACCCTATAGACTATAGCCCGCGGGCTCCTCTGTCCATGAGTTTCTCCAGACGAGAATACTTGGGTGAGTGGTCATGTCCTTTTCCAGGGGATCTTCCCGACCCAGGGAACAAACCCAGCTCTCCTATGTCTCCTGCACTGGCAGTCGGGTTCTTTGCCACTAGAGCCACCTGGGAAGTCTCTAAGATGAGATTATTTTCATCAAGCATGTGTTTGCTCAACCAGAACTTAGTGGATATTTACTATCTTCCAGTCTAGTGGGAAAGTGAGACTCAAATGAAAAAGGCCATGCGAAGCTTCATTCAGGAAGACTCATACTGACATTTTCAACCTCCCCAAATGTGTAAGTTAATCACCAATATGCTGGGTGTGTGTAAGGTATAAAGTTGAGGTTAGTTGCATTGCCAAAAGTATAAGTTCAGCAGTGGACGGCGACAGGGCAGGGGCTCTGGTGCAGCAGACCCAGGTATGGCATAAGATCTCTTGGAGGAGGTCGCCATTAACCCCACCACAGAGCCACCAGAACTTACACAGGACTGGGGAAACAGACTCTTGGAGGGCACACTCAGAAGCTTGAGCACACCAGGACCCAGGAGAGCAAGAAGCAGTGATCCCACAAGGGACTGACCCAGACTCGCCCGTGAGTGTCTAGGAGCCTCTGGTGGAGGCATGGGTCAGCGGTGGCCTGCTGCAGAGTTGGGGGCACTGAGTGTAGCAGTGCCTGCAAGGGACTTTTTGAAAGAGGTCACCATTATCTTCATTACCTCCACCATAGTTTGAAAGTGAAAGTGAAGTCGCTCAGTCGTGTCTGACTCTTTGTGACCCATGGACTGTAGGCCACCAGGCTCCTCTGTCCATGGGATTTCCCAGGCAAGAATACTGGAGTGGGTTGCCATTTCCTTCTCCACCACCATAGTTTGGCCTCAGCTAAATAACAAGGAGGGAACACAGCCCCACCCATTAACAGAACATTGGATTCAAGATTTACTGAGCATGGCCCTGCCCATCAGAACAAGAACCAGTTTCCCCGTCAGTCAGTCTCTCCCATCAGGAAGCTTCCATAAGCCTCTTATCCTTCTCCATCAGAGTGCAGACAGACTAAAAACCACAATCAAAGAAAACTAACCAATCTTATCACAAGGACACAGCCCTGTCTAACTCAATGAAACTATGAGCCATGCCATGTAGGACCACACAGAACAGAAGGGTCATGCTGGCGAGTTCTGGCAAAACGTGGTCCACTGGAGAAGGGAATGGCAAATCACTTCAGTATTCTTGCCTTGAGAACCCCATGAACAGTATGAAAAGGCAAAAAATTAGGACACTGAAAGATGAACTTGTGAGGTCAGTAGGTGCCCAGTATACTACTGGAGATCAGTGGAGAAATAACTCCAGAAAGAATGAAGAGATGGAGCCAAAGCAAAAACAGCACCCAGTTGTGGATGTGACTGGTGACCAAAGTAAAGTCCAGTGCTGTATACGTGAATATTGCATAGGAAACGGGAATGTTAGGTCCACAAATCAAGGGAAATTGGAAGTGGTCAAGGAGATGGCAAGAGTGAACATTGACATTTTAGGAATCAGTGAACTAAAAGGGATTGGAATGGGTGAATTTAACAAAGATGACCACTATATCTACTACTGTGGGCAAGAATTCCTTAGAAGAAATGGAGGAGCCATTATAGCCAAGAAAAGAGTCTGAAATGCAGTACTTGGATGCAATCTCAAAAATGGCGGAATGATCTCTGTTTGTTTCCAAGGCAAACCATTCAACATCACAGTTATCCAAGTCTATGCCCCTGATCAACAATTCTGAAGAAGCTGAAGTTGAACCATTCTACGAAGACCTATAAGACCATATAGAACTAACACCCCAAAAAGATGTCCTTTTCATTATAGGGGACTGGAATGCAAGAGTAGGAAGTCAAGAAATACCTGGAGTAACAGGCAAATTTGGCCTTGGAGTAAAATATGAAGCAGAGCAAAGGCTAATAGAGTTTTGCCAAGAGAATGCACTGGTCATAGCAAACACCTTCTTCCAACAACAGAAGAGAAGCTTCTACACATGGACATCACTAGATGGTCAAACCAAAATCAGACTGATTATATTCTTTGCAGCCAAAGATGGAGAAGCTCTATACAGTCAGCAAAAACAAGACCGGGAGCTGACTATGGCTCAGACTATGAACTTCTTATCACCTAATTCAGACTTAAATTGAAGAAAGTAGGGAAAACCACTAGATCATTCAGGTATGAACTAAATCAAATCCCTTATGATTATACAGTGGAAGTGACAAATAGATTCAAGGGATTAGATCTGATAGACAGAGTGCCTGAAGAACTATGGACAGAGGTTCATGATTTTGTACAGGAGACAGGGAGCAAGACCATCCCCAAGAAAAAGAAATAAAAAAAGGAAAAATGTTTGTCTGAGGAGGCCTTACAAATAGCTGTGAAAATAAGAAAAGCAAAAGGCAATGGAGACAAGGAAAGATATAAGCATCTGAATGCAGAGTTCCAAAGAATAGCAAGGAGAGGTGAGAAAGCCTTCCTCAGTGATCAATGCAAAGAAATAGAGGAAAACAACAGAATGGGAAAGACTAGAGGTCTCTTCAAGTAAATTAGAGATACCAAGGGAACATTCATGCAAAAATTTGCACAATAAAGGACAGAAATGTTATGGACCTAACAGAAGCAGAAGATATTAAGAAGAGGTGGCAAGAATACATAAAACTACAAAGAAAGATCTTCACAACCCAGATAATCACAATGGTGTGATCACTCACCTAGAGCCAGACATCCTGGAATGTGAAGTCAAATGGGCCTTAGAAAGCATCACTAAAGCTAGTGAAGGTGATGGAATTCCAGTTGAGCTATTTCAAATCCTGAAAGATGATGCTGTGAAAATGCTGCACTCAATATGCCAGCAAATTTGGAAAACTCAGCAGTGGCCACAGGACTGGAAAAGGTCAGTTTTCATTCCAATCCCAAAGAAAGGCAATGCCAAAGAATGCTCAAACTACCACACAATTGCACTCATCTCACACGCTAGTAAAGTAATGCTCAAAATTCTCCAAGCCAGGCTTCAGCAATATGTGAACCGTGAACTTCCAGATGTTCAAGGTGGATTTAGAAAAGGCAGAAGAACCAAAGATTAAATTGCCAACATCCATTGGATCATTGAAAAACCAAGAGAGTTCCAGAAAAATATCTATTTCTGCATTATTGACTATGTCAAAGACTTTTACTGTGTGGATTACCACAAACTGTGGAAAATTCTGAAAGAGATGGGAATACCAGGCCACCTGATCTGTTTCTTGAGAAATCTGTATGCAGGTCAGGAAGCAACAATTAGAACTGGACATGGAACAACAGACTGGTTCCAAATAGGAAAAGGAGTACATCAAGGCTGTGTATTGTCACACTGCTTATTTAACTTATATGCAGAGTACATCATGAGAAATGCTGGACTGGATGAAGCACAAGCTGGAATCAAGATTGCCAGGAGGAATATCAATAACCTCAGATACGCAGATGATACCACCCTTCTGGCAGAAACTGAACATCTAAAGAGCCTCTTGATCAAAGTGAAAGAGGAGAGTGAAAAAGTTGGCTTAAAACTCAACATTCAGAAAACTAAAATCATGGTATCCGGTCCCATTACTTCATGGCAAGTAGATGGGGAAACAGTGGAAACAGTGACTGACTATTTTGGGGGCCTCCAAAATCACTGCAGATGGTGACAGCAGATATGAAATTAAAAAAACACTTGCTCCTTGGAAGAAAAGTTATGATCAACCTAGATAGTATATTAAAAAGCAGGGACATTACTTTGCCAACTAAAGTTTGTCTAGTTAAAGTTATGCATTTTCCAGTAGTCATGTATGGATGTGAGAGTTGGACTATAAAGAAAGCTGAGGGCAGAAGAATGGATGCTTTTGAACTGTGGTGTTGGAGAAGACTCTTGAGAATCTCTTGTACTTCAAGGAGATCCAACCAGTCCATCCCAAAGATAAATCAGTCCTAAATATTCATTGGAAGGAATGATGCTGAAGCTGAAACTCCAATACTTTGGCCACCTGATTCGAAGAACTGCTTCATTGGGAAAGACATTGATGCTGGGGAAGATTGAAGCTGGGAGAATTGGACGACAGAGGATAAGATGGTTGGATGGCACACCAACTCGATGGACATGAGCTTGAGTAAACTCCATGAGTTGGTGAAGGACAAGGAAGCCTGATGTGCTGCAGTCCATGGAGTCTTAAAGAGTTGGACACTATTGAGCGAGTGAACTGAACTGAAGTATATATTTCCCATCATCATCATCATCATGATTGCTAGTATCAAGACTTTTTCCCAAACTTTTACATCTATATGTTCACTGTTCTACAATAAAATCAAATGCTTGAAACAACCATGAAATTGATAAAAAATTTCTACTACATTTCTTGTGAAATATTTTGGGATAATATTATTAATAATCAATCCAATGGGGGGGAAAAAAGAGAGTTGAATATCATGATCAGAAAAGCAGATGGCCTCAACACAGTGCAACTTGAAGTTGAACTTTATTAAAAATACGTCTTAAGTGTTGTCCTTTGAATAGCAGACAAATGTGTGCAGAAAATATTTATATTTTCATTTGTTAATCTTTTAAATTTTTATTTTATGTTGGACTAGAGCTGTTTAGCAATGCTGTGCTAGTTTTGGGTATACACCAAAGTGATTCCGTGATACATATACATATGTGTGTGCATGCATGCTAAGTCACTTCAGTGTTGTTCAACTCTTTGTGACCGTAGGCATGGTAGCCCACAAGGCTCCTCTGTGCATGGGACTTTCCAGACAAGACTACTGGAGCGTGTGGCCATGCCCTCCTCCAGGGGATCTTCCAGACCCAGGGATCAAACCTGTGTCTCTATGTCTCCTGCATCTGCAGGTGGGTTCTTTACCACCAGCGCCACCCGGGAAGCCAATATATACATTTACATGTGCCTATTCTTTTACAAACTCATGTGCACACTGCTATATTCAAAAGAGATAACCAGCAGTGACTTACCATACAGCACAGAGAACTCTGCTCTATATTCTTCAAAAACCTAAATAGGGAAATGGATTAGAAATGGTCTTTCTAGAGCATTCTTTTTGTGGATTTTTCAAAGACTCAGTCTCTAGAAGATATCAATTTGAATCAATCACTCTAATAAAATACAGACATCAAGGTGGGAACTGTTCAATCAACATAATATTATTATAATCATTTATCATTTCATTTTAGAATGACTCAGAATAGATTTTTGTAATCTTGACATTGTTGACATTTGGGGTGATAGAGCTTTATGTTGGGGTGACTGTCCTGTGCATCGCAGGATGTTCAGCAGCAGCTTCGACCTGGACTCAGGAGTCACCAGGAGCAACCCCTTCCGGGGCTAGTCGTGACAGCCCAAACCTTTCCACACATCGGGGAACGTCACTGAAAGCATCTTACCATCACCTGTGGAGAGCCAGTTGACGATGAAGAAGTGACTGAGAACAGTAGAGGCTTCTATAACATAGAGCAAGAAAAATCTCTGAAAAATGGTTTATACTTAAGAAACTGACCTGCCAGAAGCTGTGGCTGAATATGACTTGGGATAAAAGAAATGTGCTAATTATGTGCAGTCAGTATTCTGAAGCCGTTTTTGAGAACCACCTGAAATACACGTACAGGCTAAAATAAGAGCAGGCAGACAAATCTCCAGAAAAAGTAAAATGGTGAATGTATTTTTAAAAGATGAAAGTCAAAGCTTTAGTCTCTCCTGTCTGACTCTTTGTGACCCCATGGACCATAGCCCACCAGGCTCCTCTGTCCACGGAATTCTCCAGGCCAGGATACTGGAGTGGGTGGCCATTCCCTTCTCCAGGGATCTTCCCAACCCAGGGATCGCAACAGGGTCTCCTGCATTACAGGTAGATTCTTGACCATCAGAGCCACCGGGGAAGCCTAAAAAAGATGAGTGATTCTATATTTTAGTGAAAATAGTCTTAATCAGACACTTTATTTCAACACGTGTTTAAATATTGTCCTTCTTAGATTACAAATATAAAGTTATCACACAGAGATTTTGCCTATCTCTGTAATCATATTTTGACTTTCTTTTAAAAGATCAAATCCATATGTACACTAAATAGGTTATCATCACTTTTCTCAATGATCCAAACAGTAATTATGACTAAAAACTAACCTTAATGAAACACCTGGTGTCTTTAAGAGCCTGAAACAATTTACATAGGCGTTTTAAGCAATTTCAGCTCATTTCAGGTACATAAATTTCCCAGTTGGTGAGATTTATTTATGTTAAGCACGACTTTCACCTAAAATGCTGTGAAGGTGGGCAGTGGGGCAGTGTGAACTTCCTACTTAATCTTTCTCTCTTTTTCGCCCGTGCTTTGTCTTCATTGCCGCACTCAGGCCTTCTCTAGTCATGGCGAGTGGGAGCTACTCTGTAGTTGCGGTGAGAGGGCTCCTCGTTGCCCTGGCTTCTTTCGTTGTGGAGCTCAGCCTCTAGGGCGTGTGACTGGAGTGGTGGTGGCTCCCCAACTGGAGCACAGGCTCAGAAGTTGTGCTGCATGGGCTTAGTTGCCCCGTGGCATATGGAAGTTTCCCAGACCAGGGATTGAACCCCTGTCCCCTGTACTGTCAGGCACCACTGGACCCCCAGGGAAGGTCACTACTTAATCTTTAGTCTGGAAAAACAATGTAAAATGACAGCCACATCTGTACCATCAATATGAAAATGTTGAAACAAATTCCCAAAATTCAAACTATTTTCTTTGGCTATTTTTTTTTTTTTTTTTAGCTTTCCTTTTTGTAAAACGGGAAAATCCATTCTAAAAATTCACTCCCATTTGAGTTATGGGTAGAGCAGTAGCCAGCACCAACCCATTTTGACATTACGTTCACCTGCACAGCCTAGAATTTAGTGCAGAATTAAGACTTCTCCCTGGCTTCTCTGACAGTTCAGTGGGTGAAGAATTCGCCCGCCAATGCAGAAGTCACAGGAGATGCCGGTTCGACCCCTGAGTCAGGAAGATCCCCTATAGGAGGAAATGGCAACCCACTCCAGTGTTCTTGTCTGGGCAATGCCAAGGACAGAAGAGCCTGGTGGGCTCCAGTCCATGGGGTCCCAAAGAGTCAGACACGCCGGGGCAACTAAACACAGCACCTGTGTGCCACAGAGCCAGGCCCTGCCCCAGGCTGCCCTGTCCTCTTGGTGTAGACTTAGACTCACTCTTCTCTATCTGTCTACACCTGTCTCAATCCACTTTGAACATTGACCAGGGACCACCTAGCCACCATTTCAACCAGATATCCCTGACTGCACTCTTAGGAATCTTAGTAACAAAAGATTCTTACAGGTTTTAAAGGAGGCTAGGAAGTTTCCCTTAATTGTATTACTTTGGGAAATACCAGATGATATTAAGAAAAAGAAATTCCTTTCCAGGAAATAGCAAGTGAACTCTGTTTCAATGAGTGTAAAACTGACAATTCACGGTACAAAAACACTGATGACTCAAAATATGTAAAAAAAATTCAGACATAACATTTTCCAACATTGTGTAATAAAGCATATGGAATGCATTGACCAAAATCGCCATCAAAGAAAACACGCAAATGAGCTTAAGAAGCAGACGTTTCTACATCAGGAAAAGGATTACGGCATACAACCGGCAACCTAGTGAACAGAACTCTGATAAAAGTGGACAGACTCTTTGAGACACATGGTACTTTCAGTCCATCCATCTAAAGTATAAATCTGTACTTTTAATTAAAATATGCCTCCAAAAGCCAGCACACATGGCTTAGCATGCTTAGTATTAAGCTGGCCTTGGCCTGGGTCATAATTTACATAGGTGGTTCAAGATCTTGCCTCATTAATGAAAAACATACTCAGGTCACTGGAAGGAAAATTGAGAACAATTTCTATCATGCCAGTTAAGCCCAGGATTAATTTTACTGTAGAACTTCATGTTGTATTAGCCAAAGGAAGTTTGTAGGTGAATAGATTAGAGCTAACACACGTATGCCTCTAACAATAGTACATGTATTAAGTATCTTAGTAATCCTATTTTATAGTTTTTGATCTGATTTCTGCTTAGACCTGGAGACAAAGATTTTCTTTCTCTTCCTGAGGAAGGCAAGGAAGTAGTGAATACCAGAATAGATAGAATCATACAAAGTGAAAGTGAAGTCGCTCAGTCATGTCCAATTCTTCGCATCCCTATGGACTGTACCTGCCAGGCTCCTCCATCCATGGGATTTTCCAGGCAAGATTACTGGAGTGGGTTGCCATTTACAACTATACATTAAATCTTAATGAAACCACGAAGGAGTCTGTTTCCTTGAGTCCATTTTACAGATGAATGCTCAAATAGTAAAGGCACGTTGAGTGACCTCTATTTATTTTTTATTTTGGCTGCATTGGGTCTTCTTTGCTGTTTCTCGGGCTTCCGCTGGTGGTGGGGAGAGGGGGCTACTCTAGCTATAGCGCACAGGCTTCTCATTGCTGTGATGGCTCTTGTTGCGGAGCACAGGCTCTAGGTGCACGGGCTCAGGAGTTGTGGCGCGTGGGCTGCGTTGCTCTGCAGCATGTGGGATCTTCCTAGATCAAAGATCAAACCCATGCCCCCCTTGCATTAGCAGGCAGATTCTTATCCACTGCCCCACCAGGGAAGTCCCTGTGTGTGCGTGCTAAGTCGCTTAAGCCATGTTCAACTCCGTGAGACCCCCATGGACTGTAGCCTGCCACGCTCCTCTGTCCATGGGATTCTCCAGACAAGAGTACTGCAGTGGGTTGCCATGCCCTCCTCCGGGGATCTTCCAGACCCAGGGATCAAATCTGTGTGTCTTATATCTCCCGCATTAGCAGGCAAGTTCTTTACCACTAGCGACACCTGGCCATGGAAAGTCCCTGAATGACCTTTGATTGTATTGCTGAGGTCACGCCAAGAACTTTGTGTGTGTGTCACCTGATTTCATCCTTACGTAATTCTGAGAGATTATGTTTAATATGACAGCTGTGGGTTGGATTGTGACCCACCAAATTCACATGTTGAAGTCTTAACCACTGCCCTTCAATCATGACCTCGTTTGGAAATAGGGTCAATGCTGATGTAACTTGTTATCATGAAGTCACACTGCAGGAGGGTGAACCCCTCATCCCATAGAATTGCTGTCCTTATCAGAAGGTGGGGAAACTTCCCAACTGCCGCAGTGGCAAAGAACCTACCTGCCAATGCAGAGGACCCAAGATAAGCAGGTTCAATCCCTGGGTCAAGAAGATCCCCTGGAGGCAGAAATGGCAACCCATTCTAGTTTTCCTGCCTGGAAAGTTCCATGGACAGAGGAGCCTGGCAGGCTACAGTCCATGGGGTCACAAAGGGTTGGCTGAGCCTAAGCATGTACATACATCATTAAGAGACAACGGGACACAGAAGAATACACACAGGGAGAACAGCATGTCAAAAAGGCAGAGATCTGGGTGATGGGTTTGTAAGCCCAGGGACACACTGATTGCCAGAAAATCGCCAGAAATGTGGACCCACAAGGGAGAGGCATGGAACAGACGTGAACTCAGAAGGAAGTAACCTTGCCGGCACCCTAATCTCAGACTTGTAGCATCTGGAACTGGGAGACAAGAGACATTTGTTGCTGTTGCTGCTTTAAATTTTTTTTATTGGAATATAGCTGATTTACAATGTTTGTTAATTTCTGCTGTACAGCAAAATGAATCAGTTATACATATACACACATCCACAGTTTTTCAGATTCTTTTCCCATATAGGTCATTATAGGAGTATTGAGTAGAACTTCTTCTGCTATACAGTGGGTCCTTATTAGTTATCTCTTGTGTGTGTGTGTGTGTGTGTGTGTGTGTGTGTGTGTGTGTATACATATATATATATATATATAGTATATATTATGTATAAACATAATAAAACATAAAAAATCATTAGATTATATATATATATATATATATATATATATATATATAACATTTTAAGACCTTGATGCTGGGAAGCTTGAGGGCAAGAGAAGAAGTGGGTGACAGAGGACGAGATGGTTGGGTGGCATCACCGACTCAACGGGCATGAGACTAAGCAAACTCCAGGAGATGGTGAAGGACAGGAAGCCTGGTGTGCTACAGTCCATGGGGTCGCAAACAGTCAGACACGACTCAGAAGCTGAGCAACCACAACCAAGTCCAGAGGCCAGTCATTTCAGCAGGAGTTCACCATTCTTGTCCTCCCCAACTCTCTCAACAGGCTTCTTTCTGCCTGACTCTGTCCACTCTCCTTGTCTTAGGAATCAAGGATTCAGAGTCACGAGTCTTTCCTCCCAGACCTGGAAGCTGGAGAGGGAACACTGGGGTCAGAGGTGTTCTGGTCAGGGAACTCTTCTGCTACATGCCACATGGAAGCTCACTCTGCACAAAATATCTCTTACTGCACAGGAACTAAGAGCAGGGATTCCCCCTCCCACAGCCTTGCACCCATCTAAACCCCTACTCATCCCTCTGGGCTAGTATTGACCCATCTTTCACTAAGTCATGCTCCTTTGTCTACTCTGAACTGACTGGGGAGCTTAACCTGTGCCCTGCAAAGTTTCCACTTCACAAGGAACACGGGGAGGGGCAGCGGATAGGTTGTGAGCAATAGTACACTTTCTCTATATTGTATACACATAAGAGAGGGTGATGCATAAGATTATTGTTGTTTAGTTGCTAAGTTGTGCCCAACTCTTTGCAACCCCAGGGACTGTAGCCCACCAGGCTCCTCTGTCCCTGGGATTTCCCAGAGTACTGGAGCTGGTTGACATTTCCCTTTCCAGGGGATCTTCCAGATCCAGGGATCTAATCTGCCTCTCATGCATTGGCAGGAGGATTCTTTATTGCTGAGCCACCAGGAAAGCCTGATGAATAAGGTTAACCCAAGTCTTTTCGATGTCCTTTATCAAAATTGCTCTACAAACACCAGTAAACAGCTCAGCATTGGTAACCAGTCTGAATGATCAGCAGTTTTTGCTAACTCTTCCTGTCAAGCTTAAGTAGCTTTTGCTATCCAGCTATTCCTAGAGACCTGTAAAATCCAGTGGTCAGTCCTCTCCTCTGCATTTATTTCTGCTTTCCTTGTGGTGACATTTGCCCTTCCCTTCAATTTCCTTCTCACTGTACTCCTGTTACTGAAAGTGGGTTCTGGCTGCTTGCTGCTCTAAAACCAACACTGGAGAGACAAGGCTGGTGGAAAGGAAAGTTTGCTTCATTTCGGAGGCTGGCAACCTTGGAGGGAGAAGGGATGGGTCAGGACCACTGGCCCAGTGTGGGTGAGCGGCGGTGGAGATGGGCACCAGGCCGTGGGAGGACCAGCTCCCACTGCTAGGGACCCATAGGCAAGAGCTTTTCAAGGGGCGTTTCGGGGGTATAGGAAGGTGACTACATGCAGAAACAGCACAGTCAGCTCTGACAGTCTTAAAGCCGGACATAAGTGGTCTAATCAGTGTCATTTTGACTGTTTTCAGTACAGTGAGTCTTCAGTACAGGGTTGATTTGCTCCCATTTTCTTGAGGCCATTTCTCAGAGTTGAGGCAGCTTATATCATGACTACAGTCTGGTCATCATGTAGATAGTTTCCTACCCCTGATGGGGGTTTCAGTATCTATAAGATAGGCATAGGATATGGCTCTGAATATTATATACAGATCATGAGGAGGAAATGAAGCTTCTTGATTTTGCTTAATGACTTCTGCTGTTCAGTGGCTCAGTCATGTCCAACTCTTTGCAGCCCCAAGGACTGCAGCACGCCAGGCTTCCCTGTCCTTCACCAACTCCCAGAGCTTGCTCAAACTCATGTCCATTGAGCCAGTGGTGCCATCCAACCCTCTCATCCTCTGTCACCCCCTTCTCCTCTAATGGTTTTGTCTTGTTTGCTTTCCTTCGCTTCTGCATTTTCTCACTTCTCTGGTTAAACTTACTCTTTGTTTAAAGTGTTTCTACAGACAAAAGGCAGGTGAAAGGCATGGTGGTGGTGGTTGTGGGCCCTGGGGGAGGCATAAGTCCCTGATCCTTTTTACTCCTATTATCTGTCTGTAGCCTCTTCCTCTGCTGTTCACCCAATTCCTACTTGGATGAGCTGGTGTTGGAATGCTTTTCCCAATATCAGCAACCCTCATTTTCTCACTGCTTTTGTTGTTGATTATGTGATATATTTTTTTTCTTAGCCCTAACCTTCTAATCAACCATCTGTGGCCAAGAATTTTTTCTGTTTGAGTAGAGGGGTGCCATTCTTGAATCCCCGGTCTTCCTGATAACTGCTTCTCTGCAATGCTCCCCTTTTCCTTTATTTACTGCTAAGACTAGTTTATACGATGCTTAAAATAAAGATACTGACATCCTGAATGTGTCTTTAGTGGCTAACAGATCTTTGGAGAAAAAAGAACATTTTCACAGACATCTGATTGGATGGCCTCATCCACTTGATGTTATGGGGCAAATTGTGAATGAATTAACTATAGCATATTGCAAGGCTATTGTGCCTACATCATGATGGAGTTGCAGCACTGTTTTCCGGCAGGTCATGCTGTAACCATCAAGTCCATTCCACAGTTTCTGGAAAGACATGGCCTTGAACTAGAGTGAAGCCAGAGCATCACGGATACAGGAGCATCCTCAGAGAAGGCGCATGATTAAAAGTGCTCTGCATGAGGAGGTGGGGTCGCGCAGAACCGCTGGTCGGGAGCACAGCTCTGTCTCTGATTGGCCATGTGATCTCTGAGCTCTAGTCTTCTTTACATCTGGAAAATAAAAGAGCTTAGACGAGACTGTTTCTAAAGTCCCTCAACGTGGCTGGAAAAAATCAATTTCAAATTGTCAAAACCTGTTTTTCACATGGTTTTTAAAATCCCGCCAAGGAATAATAGAATAAATATGATAAAGAAGAAAAGCCCCCAACAGATGACAGATAGTATAGAATCACTTAGACATGTTAGGTATTTCTATTTAACAAAAGTAAGTAAGAGGTCTTATACCAGGAGAAGAAAGGAACTACTCTTAGCTCTGCTTTCACTGATGAGGAGAAAAGCATCCAGAAAGTTTGGGGGATAATGGGACTGTGCTGTATGAAGCAGAAAAATGACTTCATAAATTGTGAAATGAAAACCTATGGGGAAATTGCCACCTAGATGGATTTTGAATGTGTAAGTTGTCTGACGTCAAGGCATTGGTCTGCAGGATGAATTTGATCAGTGCCATGCGTGCCAAGTCACTTCAGTCATGTCCAACCCTTTGTGACCCCGTGGACCATACCCACCAGACTCCTCTGCCCATGGATTCTCCAGGTAAGAATATTGGAGTTACTATTCCCTCTTCCAGGGGATCTTCCTGACCCAGGGATTGAACCCGCATCTCTTACATCTCCTGAGTTGCAGGCAGGTTCTTTACCACTAGTGCCAACTGGGAAGCCCAATTTGATTAGTATAGGACGCTAAGAGAAACTTTCATCTCTCTTAGAAATCCCATCCAACCACCCCAAGGCCATTTTCACAGGTCACAAAGTCATCATTAGTGTTTAGAAAAGGACCTACTCAGATGAAAGTAAAGACAACTGAATTCCTTCCGTTATGACCTTCAGAAGAGTTGTTCCCTCACTTTTGGGTCTCAGAACTCTCTGATACCATTACCATCATTGAGAACTGACTTCACAGATATTTACTGTGTTAAAAATTAAAGCTGAGAAAATTGAAACATGTTTATAAATTAATTAACATAAAATAACAATAAACCCATATGATATCAAAAAATATTTTCATGAAAAAGAACTAAAAAACAATTAAAAAGGATGGAATTCTATTACATATTTGTAGATCTGTCTAATGTCAGGCTTAATTAAAACTGAGCTGAATTCTCACATTTGTTTTTCATTCTATCTGCAGCAATACATGTTTTGATTGAATTATATGATGAAACTTCAGCTTCAAGCAGATTTGTAGTATTTTAGTGGTCGTTTCAAATAGTTGGGAAAATTTTTATTTGATTCTACATCAATGTGTGGTGAGTGGTGGCTTTTTAAAGGTTAGTTGCAACTAAAACCATGTTAATAGATGCTTCATATGACAATGCATTAAAATCCATTGATTTATCTGGCATTTTGGATGAATCTTGTAACCATGCACATATTTGTAATTATGCAGTGGCCGTTTGGAAAGTATTAGTTCACTCAATTATTTATAACTTTCACATGTTGACACATTTCATTGTACAATTTAAAATATTCACATTTGTTAATATCACCACTGAGCGGAAGAGTCTTCAAGTAGAAGGTTCTTATCAAGTTCATGATAGTGAGGACAAATGTTTAAGATTCTGATTTTTCCTTCTTAGTTCAAATTTTCTCATGGGTCAACCAGGCTGTCAGATACTTTTAAGGACATAAAATATGCCCATTTTGTTCATGCTTGAGAAAAAGTTTACAAAACTACCCAAATATAAATAAGCATCATCTGTCTACAATAGGCTGGGGCATGGAAGCATTGGTTTAATATTTGCTGATCAGTGGGTTTAATAGGTTGGCAAGTGAAAGATTCATGGGTGGGTTGATGTTCTCTAAGTTCCAAGAGTAGCTTTTTTCTTTCCTTCCAGGGTGCTTTTCTATAATTCATCAGACTGAAAATTTCTTGTTTTTATAGCTAGACATGCTAAGGTGTTAATATAACTTTGATCCAGAGCCTACTGTGTCACCTATTGGAGTCAGCTGGAGCTCAGAGAGTCAAGCACCTTCTGCCATGGTTGAGTGGGGATGATGGGAAGGAAAATGGGAAGAGGAAAGGAAGGTGGGAAAGAAGGACTATAAACTAGGTTGCATCTCTGTGTACAGATGGGTTGGGAGGTGGTGGTTGAGATATCGTGCCAGACGTTTTTACTTTACATCCAACGTTTGCTTGGTTACCCAAGAGGAAAAACTCTTAGGAGTCTGTGTCTCAGTTTCTTGATGTTAAAGGGGGTGCATAGTGGCATCTACTACCTGAGATTGTGTGTTAGCTGCTCGGTTGTGTCCAACTCTTTGAGACCCCATGGACTATAGCCCACCAGGCTCCTCTGTCCATGGAATTTCCCAGGTAAGAACACTGGAGTGGGTTGACATTTCCACCTCCAGGGATCTTCATGACCCAGGGATCAAACCCATCTCTTGTGTCTCTTGCCTTGACAGGCAGGTTCTTTACCACTAGCACCACCTGGGAAACCCCATATTTGACCTCAGTACCCTCTGTTTCTTGAATCACTGATTAAACATCATGTGTCAAGAGGTTCTGAGTGTGGAAAGCACTGGCTAAACTTTTTAACTCTAGTTAATATAGCGTCACTTCTCATACTCTTGTTGCCTACTTGACGCCTTTTAACTGTCCATTTCATTGTCAATGTTCTGTTGATTCAAAGAGAAGAAAGCCTCCCAGCATTTGTCCCACATGGTGTATTTATTCACTTTCCTAGGAATCACCCCCAAGCTCTTGTGTCTCCTCATAAATCCCTGATTCAATTGCTCGAAACTCACTGATTTCTAATTAGCCCAGTTGATATCATTGGTATTTTCTCATTTCATTTCATTTTTCTTAAGATACAATTTTTGGAAGCACTGATCTTTCATATTTTCAACATTCACACACCTATTTGAAAACCACTTTACTCCCAGAAAAATTTCTGTGTCTGGAAAAAAAGATTGTACCCAACCTAGAATCTAACCTAAATCAAGATACTCCTTTATGTTATGAATAAATATATATGACATTTAGATGGTCATATTCATATATAACACAAAACAAACCTCTACTTTTGAATTTTTGGAGAAAGCTTGTCAACTTTTCAAAATGAGTCCACGTCCTGAATGTGCATTTCTGGGCCCTCGATATGAGATGTCTAATTCCTGTAGACCAGTGATGAATACAAGATATATGACCTTGAAGAAAATAAATTGCCAAGACTTCTTCTTTATATTGCAAGATTAATATTTCAAAATGCTTGAATTTTTTTTCCGTAGGAATATTGACTCATGAAAGGTTGATATTTATTAAATGTTTTCATTTTCAGAAAGTTTATTAAATATGGTTTTTATCATCATGATGTAGAAACCACTGAATTTCTTTTTCAGCAAAGTGCACAAATGAAAATGAATAATTGTAATAAAATCCATACATGCAAGTTCTGAATTTGTCTCCTAAAAATATTTTTGGAGAAAATCTTTATATTTTATTTATTATAAGTAAATATAATTATTGTCATTTCCCCACTAATGTAGTAGATATTATATCAATATAAGGAAACAATTATCTATCCCTATGCAAGCAATAAGTTGATCTTATTCAGAAAATTGAGTGATTGTAACTCACTCTTTTCCATCTGCTGCATCTGGTTTCTTATATATATATATATCACATTTTCTCTGACTCCAACCACATAATTTAAAGAATGGATTTCATTTGTAGACATAGTTTAGGCTATTCATAAACCTTGTCAAAATACTTTCTAAAAAAATAGTTGAACTTATCGTTAGTCAAGTTATGTACAAGAAAACCTACCTCCAGGTAGACTTTTCAGCATTTGTACATGGTTTATTTAGGTTGTAATTGAGAACTTTGATTTTTGTTATCAAAAGTAAATGAAGATGACAGACTTGTTCATTTTGTTATTTCCTAGGACTGACCATCCTTTTGGTAGTTCCTTTTGGAACTACCTACTGTAGTTTAGGTAGCTAATGTAAATGACAAAGTTTACAGGTCATTTCAAAAGTTGAAGAAACCAACATCAAAAGTGGAGGATTCATAAGATTTTGTTTTTTATTAGCACTGTATCCAAAGGCCGTTTGATGGATTTGCTTAACGGTTTTAATGGAGGTAGTATTTTTTTAATCCACTTTCATCCTAATTAACAGTTGTTCTGATTCTCTGCTCTAAGTAATCTTTCTACCCTAGTCAGTAGCAAGCTAGCTTCAGGCTGGAGCAAACTCACTGTACAATACTAAAAAAATTTAATACAATTCAAGGCACTATTCTATGGCTTCCCTGATGGCTTAACAGGTAAAGAATGTGCCTGCCAATGCAGGAGACACAGGAGACGCAAGTTCAGCCCCTGGATTGGGAAGATCCCCTGGAGAAGGAAATGGCAACTCACTGAGGTATTCTTGCCTGGGAAATCCCATGGACAGAAGAGCCTGGCAGGCTACAGTCCATTGGATCGCAAAAGAGTTGCACACGACTTAGTAACTAAACAACAACAACTCATTATGATGACTGTACTTTAGTAGTAAAGATTACTCCTGAATGAAGAAGCAGTATTGTCCACCTAGTTACCCAAAATGAGTGAAATAAAAATATATTCCATGTCTAATCCACGTACACTCTATCACCAATCTTTCTCAATTCACTCTCTCTCTCTCTCTCTCTCTCTCTCTGAGCAGTTTTTTCTTTTCCTGTACACTCAGATGGAATCTGTGTTTACTCTTGGGACTAAAACTGGAAACAATCATTCACTGACTTTCAGAAGAAAAATATCAACATGATGTGACCTGTCTGCAACCTATTTCCAAAGACAGGAATCCTGAACTCTTCAGTGATGTAAAGCAATCTAAACCGATGGCACACTGTTAGGAAAACATGACAACATGAAATCAAAGTGAATCACGGCAGCACAAAGGCTGCAGCACACCTCACTGCTGGGGAACGCCCAAGCTGATGACTATGGCGTGCCAATTGCCTCTGTGCCCCATCCAGGGCAGGCAAGCCCTGGCACCAGCAACTGCTGTGAAGGAGCCCCAGGCCCAGTGCTTGCCCCGAAGCAACAGTTAGGTCATGGACCTCCGGAAGCAAATTTGTGGGTTTCCATCTGCTGGCTTGGGTCTCTTTCAAAACAGTATAATGCTTTTGGGGCTTCCCTGGTGGCTCAGACTGTAAAGAATCTGCCTGCAATGCAGGACCCCCGGGTTCGATCCCTGGGTTGGGAGGATACCCTGGAGAAAGAAATTATGCCCTATCCCAGTATCTTGCCTGGAGAATTCCATGGACTGAGGAGCCTGTCGGGCCGCAGTCCATGTGGTTGCAGAGTCGGACATGACTGAGCGACACACACACACACACGATGCTTTTAGTCATGTATCATCACAGAGGACTTATCTTCCAGTGTGTTATCAAAACATTTAGTGAGAATTAAATATATGTTACTAAAGGGGAAAAGATGTGGGGAGATAAATTTGTGATTTGGAAGTAACATACACAAAATAAAACAGACAACAAAGACTTACTGTGCAGCATAGGGAGCCGTATTCAGTATCTCGTGATAATCTATACTGGAAAAGAATATTGAAAAGAATGCATATATGTACATGTATGGCACTGTTGTAACCCTGAAACAATGAAAATCAACTATACTTAAATGAAAAATTAAAATTAAAAAATTATATTAAAACTTTAAATGTTAATTCAGTTCCATTAAGCACTAAATAAGTGAATCCATGCGTACACAGGTACATCCATACATGTATACACGAAAGTAAAGGTGGGTCACAAATTGTGATAAGAATATTCAGTGAGCATGCATTTGATCTGCACAATGTACACACGCTGAGAACAGGGTTGGTGTGTTTCAGTCCATCTGTTGTGTGGACAGAGGAGGAACGACAGCAAACAGCGCTTTGTGCAGGAACTCAGGGGTGGCATGTTGATGATGCAGGGGGGCTGGTTCTCTCGGCCTCTCATGGAAAGTCAGCCTCTGACACACCACACCTCTGGTCAGTGGGCATGACTCCTCCTGGTGGCAGGAAACCAGAGCCCTGGGGAAACAGAGCTCCATTCCTGACACTTTCACATCACTTGCAGTTTGCATCCAACCGTGACTCTGAGACATGTTTCTGAGTAGCTTCAGTAAAGAGGTTCTCTGGGGCATTTAGGGTCTCATCCAGGTGGTCAGCAAGCTTCTCAGAAGACCAGAATGACTCTGAAGTCACTGGCAACTGATTCAGGAAAAAAAGGAGTTCTGGCCATTTGCTTCCCGTTACTGAATTCAGATCACTACATCAGTGATCAGGGATTTAGATAAACACCTGTCTCCCACGCTGAGATTTTACTTACCTGCAAGACTGTGTTCACTTGATCCAGAGCTCCTCCTACTCAGGTTCTCCCATGGGAGGCAGCCCCCAGCTCTTCCCAAAGGTCCCAAGTGGACCATTTTTACCTCCCCATCCTCCTTCTTGAAGAGGCCATGGCAACCCACTCCAGTATTCTTGCCTGGAGAATCCCCATGGACACAAGAGCCTGGCCGGATACAGTCCATGGGGCCGCAAAGAGTTGGACACGACTAAGCGACTAACACACACACACACACACACATCCTCCTCCTTGGGGTTCAGAAAAGTTTCTATCTTTGTGAGCCGCCAAATGATAGAATTTCTGGCAGCCTTCTCTCTCCAGGTGTCCCTTGAACTTTGGGATATCTGAGCCATCCGCCCACTCTGGAATGTCATGCCCTGTGGCAAATGAGGCAAGCACCCCACACTTCCTTTCATGGGACCTGCTTTATCACAGGCTTTCCTGACTTATGGATCTTGTGAACACCTGGAAATAGGTGACTCACACTGAGCCTTCTGGAACTCACAGTGACTCACCGTCACCTCCAGGGGATGTTTGCTCCCATTAACCTAAGGGCAGTGTGGCCCATCGACCACCATGCGGCCCTGTGAATACTGTTCATTCTGATAACTAGCTTACCCTCACCCCCTGGGGATGTCTCCAGTCCTGGGGATGGCCCAGCCATGGACCCTAGCCACTGACCAAGCACTTGGCTGAGAAACCCATGGGCAAAATTTAACCAGGTGTCAGGTTCCCATTTGCTTCAAACTGTGGCTCTGGCAAAGACTCTTGAGAGTCCCTTGGACAGTAAGGGGATCCAACAAGTCCATCCTAAAGGAAATCAACCCTGAATATTCACTGGAAGGACTGATGCTGAAGCTGAAGCTCCAATACTTTGGCCACCTGATGGGAAGAGCCAACTAAACATTGGAAAAGACCCTGATGCTGGGAAAGATTGGGGTTGGAAGGAGAAGGGGCTGACAGAAGGATAGTATGGTTGGATGGCATCACTGACTCAATGGACATGAATCTGAGCAAACTCTGGGCCACAGTGAAAGACAGGGAAGCCTGGTGTGCTGCAGTCCATGGGGTCACATGACTTAGAGTCTGACATGACTTAGTGACCGAACAACAACAAAAAGGGTTCCTGCATCCTGGCATCCTGTAGTGAGCCCTAAAGGCACTGGGACTAGAGGCTCCTGGAGGGGAGCTGCCTCACCCTGCCACTGTCCAAGGGCAATTATAACTGGGGAGCAAACATACTGCTCTCAGGTTCTCTGATCAGGACGCTGCTAGCAATACCAGCTCCCCTGAATCTGAGGGTCCCTGGCTGGGGAATGGAACTTGAACAGGACACCATGCCTGCTGGAAGGGAGCCCAGCACTCAGATTTGTAGGGATACCTAGAGATGCCTCATGGGGCAGTCCGTGCACAGAAAAATTCTACCTTTCTCTAATTAGTCACTTATGTAGGAAAGACAGTTTAAAGCACCCTTAGAAATGTTCTCATCACTGGATCACCAAAACTACCAGCCTATCTTCTTCCAAAATTATTTTCTTACCCTCAGTTCTATTGTAATTGTACCAGAGGCCAATTACTCCTCTTATTCTAGAGTTCTTATCCCATATTGCCTTCTCGTAGCATTTTCTTTGCACAGAGGAATTTCCTCTTCTGCTGCATCTCTAACTTCTTCCTCTCCAGCAGATTATCCTCATCATTCCAGAAACAAGATCCAGTATCTCCAGTCTTTAAAAAGTGAAATAAAATGAAGGACACCTCTTGTTCTTTTGAAATCCCGATCCATTTCTGTATGTGTTTCCTTAACAAAGCATCCTGAAATCCCTGCCTCTAGTCATTCCTCTGGTTCCTCTACCTCTGAACACAGACTGGGTCCTTCACTTCCACCGCTGGTCTTATTGAGGTGTCCAGATGTGTCCACGTTCATTGGCCTTTGAGTTTTTCTTCAGTAAACTCTCAGCAACATACTCAAAAAGTGACTGCCCCTACCTGCCTACTCTGATCTTCCACAACATTGCATCCTCTTGTATTTCATTCTACCTCTGATGCATTTTTATTTCATTCTTCTCTTCTGTTGCCTCTTACACCTTTTTAGGTGGTGCAGTGGTAAGGAATCTGCCTGCCAGTGCAAGAGATGCAAGAGGTATGGGTCCAATCCCTGGGTCAGGAAGAATCCTCTGGATGAGAAAATGGCAACACACTCCAGTGTTCTTGCCTAGGAAATCCCATGGACTGAAGAGCCTGGCAGGCTGCCATCCATGGCATCACTAAAGAGTCGGACACAACTTAGGGACTAAACGACAACATCATGCCAGGCATTTCTGTATCTTGCCTGGACTATTCACACAGCCTCTTGTCTTTCACTCAGCTCTTACCCCTCGTCTGTACTCAATGTAACAGCCGAATGAACTTTGAAAACCACACGGAATATACCACGACTCTCTCACGCTTAAAACTTTTAGCTGGCTTGTCATCAGTCTTAGAAGACTAAAGAAAATTCCCTTCTCTTGCTTCCTGAGTGCTACAAATTCTGACCCTGTTTCATGCCATCCTCTGATTTGCCTTCGGAACATGACTTTGACGTGAATTTGTTTTTAAGCAAAATTAGTGTAGAACTGTGTTTCCTAATACTAGCCAAGTACCAAGGAAGATGGGTTAGAAGCAGCCTGATGTGCTAATCCTCTGGGATTACACCATTACTGGATGGAGACCACTGTGTTCTCATTTGTCTCTTGGCTGCAGAGACAAAGTGGGCTGTGAACAGCGGTGCTATCCACCCTTCAACCTGCTAGGGATTCAGATTCCGTTACGTGCTTCTGAAGGTTACTACGACCTTTCAGAAGTAAGGAGTCAGCCCCATTCTTCAAGCACCCAGTCACTCCGCACAGAATGGAAACCTCCCCAGACAAAAGACATCTTCCTCTGTCTCATCTTGATCTGCTAATAGACTCAGCCCGGCTCTGTAGGAAATGGGATAGGAAGCTCAAGTCTACGGTGAGCAAGTCACCACTGGAAAGTGATTGTCCCTCAGGTTCAGATGTGGATTTAAAGGCAATAAAGCAAAGGCTAATGGTTGTTTTTGGACATTTCCTGATATATCAAGTATTATCCTCAGCATTCGAGGTACAGTTCTTGGTACCTACCTTAGGCCTTCAGCACAGTGCCTCACTCATAAGGTTCTATCAAGATGAGCTGTTATTGTGATAAATAATATGGGCATGTCAGCCCTGTGAAGTCAGGGCTTTATCTCCCACAGTTTGGAGAGAGGAAGTGGAGACTTTAAGGATAAGGGGATTTATTTTTGCTCCTAAGCTTTGCAATTAGGTGATCTGGCATTTAAACTAAGCCGCACTGATTCTAGACACGGCAACCCACTCCAGCATTCTTGCCTGGAAAATCCCATGAACAGAGGAACCTGGTGGGCTACAGTCCAGGTGTCACAAAGATTCAGACACAGCCGAGCCACTGAGCACACACTGATCCTCGAGTTCTAGCTGTGGTCTCACCAGGATGATCTTCATTGGAATTCTCCACATATTTTCACCTTGCAAAGATGATTACCTAATGCACTGTACCACCATTTATCTCCCTGGGTATGTGAGCTTCCCCCTCACCCCCAGGACACTCTTACCAGCTCTAGAAGCTTAGAGATGCTGGCTGACTCCAACTTGGTCCTTGTCACTAGCACAGAGCCAGATGCTTGGTGTGTTCAGTAGCCTTTGATCAAGAAAGGACTGGAAAGGCTGGCACACAGCCTGTAGCTCACTCAACACCAGAGCTGTGTGAGCGCCTCACGGCACCTTCCTGGAAAACAGAGGCAACTGCTTGCCTTTCATTTTCAATAATTCCTCTAATAATTGTTAGGCTAAGTCACAGCACACTCACTACATGTCAGAAATCATTCTAAGTGGTTACATATCAACTCATTGTCTATATAGTCCTCTGGGGCAACAACTGTTATCCTCCTCATTTTACATCTGCCGAAGCTGAGACAGAGACCCATGAAATGACCATCCTAGGCGAGAAGGAAAAACAGGAGAGACCAGCCTCAAACCCAGGTAACCAGGCTCAGACTGACTCTTGCCCAGTCAGGTGGGCTTCCTGTGAAGGTGAAACAGCCTTGTAAATGAAAGAAAACTATATTCCCAGAAATGAGACCATAACTGGAGTCCCGTTGGTTAGAAATGACAGCTAATATCACAAGAATTTATAGTTATTAAAGCTGAGAAAGGGGTGTGTATCTCCCTCAGGGGTGCCTGAGCAGGTGGATCTCCCACCTGGCAGAAATTAAGTTTCTGTGAACTCAGATGCCATTAGTCTCCTTGCCTTGATGCTCACCATTGCCGAGGAACACACCAAGACTGATGTGGAAATCTAGAACATGTAGCCAGATACTCCATGTTGCTTCCTCACACAGGTATCGAGAAAGACAGACTCAAGTTAAAACATAGGGAAGGAGGAAATTTTTGCTGGGGATGCATTTTACATGATGCCCAGCAGAGAAGGAACACACAGCATGTGGACATTTCTTACCCATTCTTCTCCTAGATGACCTTAGATTTAGAAAACAGCTATGCCAGAACTAAAAATAGATACTCTACAGATATCCCTCCATCAGCGTGAATGTTTACCACATTGTGTGTGTGTGTGTGAGTCGCTCAGTCGTGTCTGACCCTTATGGACCCCATGGGCCGTAGCCCACCAGGCTCATCTGTCCGTGGAATTTCTCAGGCATGAATACTAGAGTGGGTTGTCACTCCCTTCTCTAGGGGATCTTCCTGACCCAGGGATCGGACCTGGGTTTCCTGTATTGCAGGCAGATTCTTTACCATCTGAGCCACCAGGGAAACCCTTACCAGATGATACATTACTAAAAATAATGTATTAGCAATAAGAACTCTTAAATTGTGTTTTTATTCATCATAAAATATATATGAATTCAATAAGCACTGCTAAACATCTTTTTTTTCCCCCAAAGCTACGCCTAAAGATTAAAAAGAAAGGAAGAAAATGTTCTACATAAAGAAATCCTCTGTGAATATGATGTATTCATAGTTTTGGCAGTTATAGATAGAACCTCTGGAATACACCTACACAACAGATGTTGTACAATGTTTTGTTTTTTTGTAAGCATAACTGAGGCCACCAATAGAAGTACATCATTAGATAGAAAATGGAAAAAATGATAACATCCTCCTTAACTTAAATAACTATGTTTACAATTTTTTATATATTCACTTTTATAGAGCTAATTTTTTATGACTGTCAGAGGCTGTGTTCTCTTTTCTGCTTTAGATTTTTTTCTTACTTCCATTTATGGGTCTGTCATCCTGGGGCCTGAATCACTAAAATAATGGAAGGTACATGGAGAGATGTTAGTGATGTAATTTAATAAAGCATATGACAAAGTTAATCCGACACTAATGTTATTTTTGCAAAGCTATTGTTGTTTGTAAAAGGATTCTTGTTCAGGTAGACATAAATAAATGTGATAAATATAATCAGCAATAGTTTTATAGTTGGAATTCAGTATTTCCAGGTTGAGAATGGAGTGAAGAGGAAGAGAAGTGGAAAGATCACATTCAGCTTTTGTTCCTTAGAAACAAGTGCATCGGGTTTCTTTCCTTTTCATCTCTTACCTCCGTATCCACACCCAGGGGTACGACACTGGGATCTGATGCAGACTTCATTTCAGTCAAGGTACCATTTTTCCGAGTGGTTGAGATTCGTCTGCTTAACTCTGCTGAGGGTGGGAGGGGGAGCAGAGGGCAGGGGAAGAAGAAGAATAAATTGCATATTTTGGCAAATGTCAGGTGGAGACCAATATAAAAATATGCAACGATCTTGCCCCCCAAATGACAAAAGATCAAAAAACTGATTAGGTCAACAGGAATGTATAAGCATTATATAAATTAAATTTTAGTCTCATATATTTTCTATATTGATCATTATGTATATTATATTTCATTATATGAGGTCATCTTTTATAAATTGTGTTATGATTATATATGATGAATTATAAACCATTATATTGATATATTTGGATTAATTATCTACTTACTCATTTATCATGAGTTATCAAAGTAGAGTCATGTATCATGATTTATCCATGTAGCTATCAACTGACTTTTCATACTATCATTTACAGTAAAGAATTTAAGGCAAACTCTGTACTCACATCCTAGGTACCAGTGAGTTTGTTATCCATGTATTCTTTCTTTGAGTCAACTGCCCTCTGCCCTCTATAGCACATCTTTTTAACTTTCATTGAAGTTATATGAGGAACAGTCCCTTTGGGGATCCGAATATGAGGCTCCTGTGGGCTTCCCTGGTGGGTCAGTGTTAAAGAATCCACCTACCAATGCAAGAGACTAGAGTTCGATCGCTGGGTCAGGAAGATGCCCTGGAGAAGGAAATGTCAACCCACTCCAGTATTCTTGCCTGGGCAATCCCATGGACAGGGAAGTTGGAGGGCTACGGTTCATGGGATGGCTAAGAGTGGGACATGACTTAGAGACTAAGCACAACAATAATATAATAGCAAATGAAGCAACTGACAAACAACTAATCTCAAGAATATACAAGCAACTCCTACAGCTCAACTCCAGAAAAATAAACAGCCCAATCAAAAAATGGGCCAAAGAACTAAATAGACATTTCTCCAAAGAAGACGTACAGATGGCTAACAAACACATGAAAAGATGCTCAACATCACTCATTATCAGAGAAATGCAAATCAAAACCACTATGAGGTACCATTTCACACCAGTCAGAATGGCTGGGTTCTAAAAGTCTACAAATAATAAATGCTGGAGAGGGTGTGGAGAAAAGTGAACCCTCTTACACTGTTGGTGGGAATGCAAACTAGTACAGCCACTATGGAGAACAGTGTGGAGATTCCTTAAAAAACTGGAAATAGAACTGCCTTATGATCCAGCAATCCCATTGCTGGGCATACACACTGAGGAAACCAGAAGGGAAAGAGACACGTGTACCCCAATGTTCATCGCAGCACTGTTTATAATAGCCAGGACATGGAAGCAACCTAGATGTCCACCAGCAGATGAATGGATAAGAAAGCTGTGGTACATATACACAATGGAGTATTACTCAGCCATTAAAAATAATACATTTGAATCAGTTCTAATGAGGTGGATGAAACTGGAGCCTATTATACAGAGTGAAGTAAGCCAGAAAGAAAAACATCAATACAGTATACTAAGGCATATATATGGAATTTAGAAAGATGGTAACAATAACCCGGTGTACGAGACAGCAAAAGAGACACTGATGTATAGAACAGTCTTATGGACTCTGTGGGAGAGGGAGAGGGTGGGAAGATTTGGGAGAATGACACTGAAACATGTAAAATATCATGTAAGAAACGAGTTGCCAGTCCAGGTTCGATGCACTATACTGGAAGCTTGGGGCTAGTGCACTGGGACAACCCAGAGGGATGGTATGGAGAGGCAGGAGGGAGGAGGGTTCAGGATGGGGAACACATGTATACCTGTGGTGGATTCATTTTGATATTTGGCAAAACTAATACAATTATGTAAAGTTTAAAAATAAAATAAAATTAAAAAAAACAACAATAATATGACACTATTACTGAAGATTTTATATCAAGCCCCAAGTGCAGATTTACATAGCATTGAGACTGTTGTCATTCATTTTATTTTGTTCTGTAAGTGTAAATTCAAATGCTCCACAATGTGAGTACAATTGTTTACTGTCTTGCTTTTCAACATACATTAAAATTCGTATTTATAATGATATCCAACACTTGAAACTATGAGCTCATCCCCAAGGGGAAAAAACCATAAATGTGTATTTGATTTCCTTGTCCCTTTTTTCCCCTGTAACTTTGGGTGACCTCTGTAAGCATTCTGAGCCAGTGTTGACTGAGGTTCTTTCAGGCCATATGTCTTCCCCCAAACAGTATTTTGTAGTTCAAAATAAAATGACTGAAAAAGTAACATGAGACACTTGACTAAGGCCATATACTAGGCGACTTTCTTTACTGAGGAATAATTTAGACAAATGTCACTTTGGGTTTATCCACATATGAAAAGGTTTTCCACACCATCCTACCTATAATTCAACAGACAGAGGGTCATCTGCACTTCTGCACTTTGTGCTGTCTTGCATTGAGCTCAGCTGCATCTGACTCTGTGCAACCCTATGGCTGTAGCCCGCCAGGCTCCTCTGTCTGTGAGATTCTCTAAAGATCTCAACGTAAGACCAGAAACTATAAAACTCCTAGAGGAGAACATAGGCAAAACACTCTCTGACATACATCACAGCAGGATCCTCTATGACCCACCTCCCAGAATATTGGAAATAAAAGCAAAAATAAACAAATGGGACCTAATTAAACTTAAAAGCTTCTGCACATCAAAGGAAACTATTAGCAAGGTGAAAAGACAGCCTTCAGAATGGGAGAAAATAATAGCAAATGAAGCAACTGACAAACAACTAATCTCAAAAATATACAAGCAACTCCTACAGCTCAACTCCAGAAAAATAAATGACCCAATCAAAAAATGGGCCAAAGATCTAAATAGACATTTCTCCAAAGAAGACATACAGATGGCTAACAAACACATGAAAAGATGCTCAACATCACTCATTATCAGAGAAATGCAAATCAAAACCACTATGAGGTACCATTTCACACCAGTCAGAATGGCTGCGATCCAAAAGTCTACAAATAATAAATGCTGGAGAGGCTGTGGAGAAAAGGGAACCCTCTTACACTGTTGGTGGGAATGCAAACTAGTACAGCCACTATGGAGAACAGTGTGGAGATTCCTTAAAAAACTGGAAATAGAACTGCCTTATGATCCAGCAATCCCACTGCTGGGCATACACACTGAGGAAACCAGAAGGGAAAGAGACACGTGTACCCCAATGTTCATCGCAGCACTGTTTATAATAGCCAGGACATGGAAGCAACCTAGATGTCCACCAGCAGATGAATGGATAAGAAAGCTGTGGTACATATACACAATGGAGTATTACTCAGCCATTAAAAAGAATACATTTGAATCAGTTCTAATGAGGTGGATGAAACTGGAGCCTATTATACAGAGTGAAGTAAGCCAGAAGGAAAAACACCAATACAGTATACTAACACATATATATGGAATTTAGAAAGATGGTAACGATAACCCTGTATACGAGACAGCAAAAGAGACACTGATGTATAGAACAGTCTTATGGACTCTGTGGGAGAGGGAGAGGGTGGGAAGATTTGGGAGAATGGCATTGAAACATGTGAAATGTCATGTATGAAACGAGATGCCAGTCCAGGTTCAATGCACGATGCTGGATGCTTGGGGCTGGTGCACTGGGACGACCCAGAGGGATGGTATGGGGAGGGAGGAGGGAGGAGGGTTCAGGATGGGGAACACATGTATACTAATTAAATAAAAATTAAAATTTATAAAAAAAAAAAAAAGAATATTGGAGTGGGTTGCCATTTCCTCTTCCAGGGCATCTTCCCAACCCAAGGATCAAACCCACTTCTCCTATATTTGCTACATTAGCAGGCGAATTCTTTATCTTTGAGCTGCCTCAGGAGCCCTTATTTGTTGGCGTTCTTCCTGCTGTGAATTAGTTTAGATAGCTGTCCTCCCAATTGTCTGTCCATGAGCACTGAAGGGCACCTCCTTTTGCCAGGGCTGTGCCAATACATGGGATTCAGGGGACAGCAAGCAGATGCTTTCTTTGCACCAATGGACCCTGGGGCCCAGTAGGAAGAACACGCACTGCATACATCACCATTATTTGAATAAATACCCATGGAAGGAAAAGTGGAAGAGAAATGAAAAGGGTGCTGTGGGGTCATTTATCAGAGGGGTCTAACCTGGGGACGCAGGACAGCCATCTGCATCCTGACTCAGGCCTGGCCTCACTTCAAAACCCCAGAACCTCCTCCACATGTGACAGGAACTAGCTACTAGGCACCTCAGCTCCTCGACTTCCTCTTCCATAAAATGATGATTATAAAAATGATCACGTACGTTTAGAGTGAAGATTAATTGATTGTATGATAAATAAACATATAGCTATTTAAATGTATATCCATTTAATTTTAAATGCTCATTTAATGTTAAATGTATGTATTGGGCTGGCCAAAACATTCATTCAGTTTTTCTGTAAGATGTTACTGAAAAACCCAAACAAACTGGTTTTGGCCAGCTCAATATATGCATAAGTATGTACTCATGTCTTCCCTGGTGGCTCAGATGGTAAAGAATCTACTTGCAGTTCAGGAGACCCAAGTTGGATCCCTAGGTTGGGAAGAGCCCCTGGAGAAGGGAATGGCAACCTGCTCCAGTAGTCTTACCTGGAGAATCCCATGAACAAAAGAGCCTGGCAGAGTACAGTACATGGGGTTGCAAAGACTCGGACGTGATTGAGCAACTAACACTCACTGATTCATGTACACGCAAAACATATGTACATATGACTTTATTTAGCGTCTATTTTATAGAACAAACCCTGATATGTTGTAACTTCCTGCGGTGTAACATGTCATTATTTAGCCCCAAAGAAGACACATTCAAGTTAAAATAAAAATCATGAGTAAAATTTATTCTTGTGGGGTGTGAGAGCAAAGAGAATTGGATTGGATTCACCAAAAGTAGAGATGGAAGGTCACATCCAGGCTCCGAGTTAGGGAATAATTATATTGGAAGACAGCAAAGAAGTCCAGAGGACCCAAGTAAAGGGACCAAGGCAGAGGGTAGTTTGATGAGTCTTCTGGAGGCAGATAGTTTTGTTTTTGAAGTACTAGGAGCACCTAGTTAACAAAGAGGAGGATATAAAGGTGAGACTTTAAGGAAGGCGGGAGGAAATGGGGCAGGACCAGGTTAGCGGAAGAGAAAGGGCTTTCGAGGCTACTAACTTTCTCTGAAAGAAGGAAGGCATCAAAGTTCTTTGTACTGTTCCTCAGGAGGTGAACATACATGATCATCATTCTGGGTTGGCCACACCGTGATCATCCCCTTCAGTTCTTAGTTCTCTGCTTTCACTGAGTAAAGCAAGATTGCTGGTCCTTCAGGAAGCCACTAAGGGGGATTCCTTTCCCTGACAGCCTTACTGCCCCCAGGGAGGAAGCATGAACTTGAGTGAGGTTGTGCCCTTTCCAGGGAAGACCTGAGCTGCCTGCTGACCTCAAGCCCTGTCTCTGGGGCTGAGGAGGTGGGTGCGTAGGTCCCAAAGGAGAACCCGGGTGGCTCAACACAGTGTCCACCGCAGTGTAAGCAGCTGCCTTCCTGAGATGATGTGTGAGTAGAACTCTGAATAAAGGAAGAAAACAAGAGCCTAGGAAAAGAGTTTTCCAAGCAGAGAACTGAACAACTGTGGAAGGCCTGAGGAAGGAAGAAAGCTGTCTATACGGAGGTCTTCACAGGAGAGCTTGTGACTGGAGGACTGTGAGCAGCTGCAGGGGTGTGGAAGGGAGGGGTACTGAGGCGTTGAGAAACTATTATTTCACCTGGTATTATACTATTTTGTTGGATGTGTTGTTATTGTGATGTCTGTCTATTATCTCTTACCTCAACCAACTCAAATTGGCTGTAAGAAAGCGAAGGGTGAGGAAACTTCGTATGTGCAACAGAGGGGCTGACTGAAACATAGGTGTGAGCTAGTATCGGATTTTACCAAGTTAGCTCTTAAAATTCCTAAGGTTACATTTTAAGTTAGGCCCTTCAAAATCAATATTTATAATCAAAAATATTGTTGTTGTTCAGTTGCGAAGTCATGTCCAACTCTGCAACTCCATGGCCTGTAGCATGCCAGATTGCCTTCCTTCACTATCTCACAGAGTTTGCTCAAATCCATGTCTACTGAGTCCGTGATGCTATCAAACCATGTTATTTTCTGCCACCCCTCCTCCTTTTGCAATCAAAAATATGTCTGATGGTTAAAAAAAAAAAAGGCTATTCTTTTTTACAATCTGATGATTTTCTTAAAACTTGTTAGTAAAATGAGGGTATTTAAGCAAGGAGAATTGGTTAAAACTCCAACAAGAGCTACAGAGAATTAGTGAGATGGCTAAAAATTAGTGAATTTTGGTCATTAAAAGTCAATTTCAGATCTAATTTTTTGCTAATGTCTTGATAATTTCCTATCTAAATCTTTTGCTAAATTTTATTTCAAATCTATGCTGTGATTACCAAATTAAAGCAAAAATGATTTTCATGGAGCAGAAAGACAATAAATGCTAGATGAAAAGTTAGTGAAACTCTTAAAATAAATTTTTTTAGTTAATCTGTAGGCCAGCAGTGCTACTGTGCAATACTACAAACAACAAAATTCAAATAACTTCAATTACATTCTACAAACATTATTGATAGAAAATGACACAGAGCAGAGATTTATGAGCAGGTTCTTTGTGCTCAGGGGTTTGGATGTGATGAGGGATCAACATATGTGTAAATATTGATACAAATTACTGGATAGTAAGTGTTATATTAGATGTGTGACAATGGGTGTATATAGTCATCTGTAAGAAAACTGGGATAAACTTGTAAAACAGATGGCATTAAGACTGCATTAAAACTCGAGGTTGATTAGATAAATCTGACCTAGGAGAGCTATAATTTTATATTCAGGAAAATAGAGAATTTAGAAGACATGATCTATACCATTTGTAGACAACAGGAAAAGATAATTAGATAAAATTAGCAGCTACACCGATCGCGAGGCTGTGGGTAAGTTGTTCGGTAAGACAAATGCACAGTCTAAGACTAAATGATTTTTAAAAAGAAGAGGAAATAAAATAACTCAGGTTGTCATAAGTTTTTCTTTTTCCTGTGATGAAAAGAGATAGCCACAACATACAGCCGTCTGCCAAAGTATTAAAACAGAAGCTCCCCTAAAATGGGTTTTATTCAGAGCTGCATTTCTTAAAAATGTTGCTATAATTCAGGCTATCTTGATGCAAGAGACAGCTGGAATTGATAATCGCATTTCTCAAGGCTGTCATTAGTTCTGCAATATTAGCTTGAAATTAGTATGGAGGAGAATGTAAAGTTCATACAGATTTTTGGTTCAGTTCCTTCAGTACATAAAAGATGAAATGACATATTTTAATAAGTTATTCAAACTTGTTTTCTTCAGAGTAGTCTTGATTTTCAAAAATATGTTATTAGAAATTCTTCTTTACTAAGTGTATAAAAATTAATTTATTATAGTCATGTTGAAATCTAATTACAAAAAATATTACTTCCCAAAATATAAAATGCTATTACTTAAAAATATATATTTCCATTGAATTATTTGTGTAAAAATCTTTAAAGGGAGATTTATATATGTCAGTAAAACACATATTAGTACAATGCATATTATACGCAGTAAATAAATGTTGTTGATCAAGCTAAAAATAGCAGTCTTGGTCTCCAGACAGTCAATTCTATGTCCTCCATTGGATCCAGTATGGTTACTATTTGCTGTTGCTATTATTTAGTTACAAAGTTTTGTCTGACTTTTTGTGACCCCATGTACTGT
This sequence comes from Bos indicus, assembly GCF_029378745.1. Taxonomy (NCBI): domain Eukaryota; kingdom Metazoa; phylum Chordata; class Mammalia; order Artiodactyla; family Bovidae; genus Bos; species Bos indicus. The sequence goes on along the minus strand of NC_091771.1, from coordinate 83,976,871 downwards.
AGCCAGCCAGGTTCCTCTGTCCATGTGATTTTCCCAAGCAAGAATACTGGAGTGGGTTGCCATTTCTTTCTCCAGGAAATCTTCTTGACCCAGGGATCAAATCCACTTCTCCTGCATTGACAGATGCTTCACCACTAGCACCACCAGGGAAGCCCATGGTTACTATTTGCACTGTGCTTAGTCATTCACTTGTGTCTGATTCTCTGTGGTCCCATGGACTGCGGCCCACCAGGCTCCTCTGTCCATGGGATTCTCCAGGCAAGAATACTGGAGTGGGTTGCCATGCTCTCCTCCAGGGGATCTTCCCGACCCAGGGATCAAATCCAGGTATCCCACAGTGTGGGAGGATTCTTTACCATCTGAACCACCAGGGTAGCCCACTGTTTACTGCAGATCAAGTCTTTATTAGAAGGCAACCTCATTCCTTCAAGGCCAACTGTGCAGACTCAACATACTAAAGGTATGTCATCAGGCCAAGTTATCTACGGATACTAAAGAATCTAAAGAAAGAATATTTGCTTCAATGATGTAATTACATCTATCTTTTGGTGGACAGGAAGCATTCCATTAATAACAAAAGTGAGAACTATATACAAATATTTTTTTATATTTATGTTCTGTTGTTGTAGACAGCAAATTATGAAAGACAAGATCTTATGTGAACTTTACTGAAAATGCAAAAATGACATTTAATTAACCATAGATATAAAATAATGCTAATAATATAGCTGTGATATTTTCAATTTATGTAATCATTAATGTGACTTCCCTGGTGGCTAAGTGGTAAAGAATCCATCTGCTAATGCAGGAGATGTGGGTTCAGTTCCTGGGTCAGGAGGCTCCCCTGGAGAAGGGACCTACTCCAGTATTCTTGCCTGGGAAATCCCATGAACAGAGAAGCTTGGCAAATTACAGTCCATGGGGTCGTAAAAAAGTCAGGCATGACTTAGCAATTAAACAACAGCAGCATAATCATTAATCATAAAATATATTTAATTATATTTAATTGTATTTTACTAAACAAGACAGTATCTTTCTGACTTCAGGGAGAAATTTCCTTAATAGACACAAAATGTGCCAGTCAAAAGAATGAGTTGATATTCTAGACCACCTTTGAATCAGAACTTCTTTCAATAAAGCACATTTTAAAAAATGAAAAGATGAATCAAAATTCAGAAGAAGGTATTTACAATATATACAACTGAAAAGCATTAGAATCCTAAATATATTCTTTATTAAGACAGATATAGTTATTCAGTCCATATCTTGTCAAAAAATGAGTAGACACACCATCAAAGAGAAAGCATATATGTTCAACTTCATTACTAATTACTGAAATGCACATTACAACTCAAATATGATATAATTTTATATTTTAAATTATGAAAAGAACAAGAGTCTAACACCATGAAGTGTTGGATAGCATGTGGATAACGGGAACTCTTATGCATTATCTTAGGATGATCAATTGTTAAATTCACTTTGGAAAACACTTTAGCATTTATGTCAAACAATTCAGCAATTCCATGCAGGGTTACATCCAAGATAAATTTCTGTTTATTTGCTTCAAGAGTCAGATATAAGATATTTCAGAGAATACTGCTTCATTCAGTTCAGTTCAGTTCAGTTCAGTCACTCAGTTGTGTCCGACTCTTTGCGACCCTATGAATCCCAGCACGCCAGGCCCCCCTGTCCATCCCAACTCCCGGAGTTTACTCAAACTCATGTCCATCGAGTCAGTGCTGCCATCCAGCCATCTCATCCTCTGTTGTCCCCTTCTCCTCCTGCCTCCAATCCCTCCAGCATCAGGGTCTTTTCCAATGAGTCAACTCTTCACATGAGGTGGCCAAAGTACTGCAGGTTCAACTTTAGTATCAGTCCTCCAATGAACACCCAGGCCTGATCTCCTTTAGAATGAACTTTTTGGCTCTCCTTGCAGTCCAAGGGACTCTAGAGAATGGATAAATCATTTGCTGTAGATGAATATAAACAGAAATATTTTATAACAGTAAAAATGAATGGACAATAGCTACATGTGTATCACAGAAAAACATTATAAACCTGAAGCTGAGAACAAAGGAATTCGCATAAGCCCACGTGCAGTGTAAGACCACATTTATATTGCTGTAAATAAAATAAAACTAAAAAAAATGTATTTCTTTACCATGCATTCATATATGATAAAATTATTTACCAAGACAAGAAAAACAGCACAAAATTCAAGATGGTGGTTATTTATTAGTGGAAGGCAGGGGATGGGAGAAGTAGAAAAAACCATGCAAGAGATTATGTTCAATTTTCTGAGTAAAGTGATAGTTTACATGTATTCTAGACATTATTTTTCTTTGCAGCTTAAAATATGCATCATGCTAGCTTTTTTGTTTGTCAGTTATTATATATCAACACATAATAAAAACCTAAAGGCTCTACATATAAACACTTGCAGAGAATTTACCAAAGATACACAAGCAAGCACTTGCAAATGTTTTGATAAGAATCATAACCTTCCCCAAATTTTCTTCCATGAAATTACATAACATCTGTTATAGAATGTCAACTTTATTTTTATATGATTTGTCAAATGCTTTCATGTTGAGAAGCAGGCAAGCATTTTCAGGGGACCATTGGGTATAGGCTTTGTGTTAGTGGAAATTAGGCTGGACTACAAATTGGGAAACTCTGATACTTTGGCCACCTGATGCGAAGAACCGATCATTGGAAAAGACCCTGATGCTGGGAAAGATTGAAGGTGGGATAAGAAGCGACGGAGGATGAAATGGTTGGATGGCATCACCGACTCGATGGAAATGAGTTTAAGTAAGTTCCGGGAGTTGGTGATGGACAGGGAAGCCTGGTGTGCTGCAGTCCATGGGGTCGCAAAGAGTCAGACATGACTGAGCAACTGAACTGAACTGAACAAATTGGGAAAAATAGATTCAAGAAAGCTGTACAGTTAACTGTCAGTAAATTTGGGCACATCACTTTAATTTTTCCAACCTCCTCATTAGTGAAAATGGTAATTGAATTAAATGTTCTATGAAGTCCCTTCTATCTCTAAAATTTTACACAATTATGACCTTAATTTGTTATAAGCACAAAGTTTGAAATAACATAGGGCAAACTGGCTTGCTTAAGTATTAAGCTAAACTATGTATACATTTTTGTTTAAAAATATGGTGAAAATTCCTTTTGAAAATTTACTTGGAACTTTTTCATTCAAGGATGTATAAAAATGCCTGTTGCATAATTGAATAAAATGTTGATGAAGGTGAAATTATTAGCCACTCAGTTGTCTCAGACTCTGTGTGACCCTATGGATTGTAGCCCGCCAGGATCCTCTGTCCATGGGATTCTCCAGGTCAGAATACTGGAGTAGGTTGCCATTCCCTTCTCCAGGGGATCTTCCCAACCCAGGGATCAAACTCAGGTCTCCCGCATTGCAGGCAGATTTTTTACCAGCTGAGCCACAGGGAAGACCAATAAAATATTGATACTTGATATAAACATGCCAAATATTAAGGCAAAAATGTAAATCCCTGCTGTAGTGGCAATACTCTGAAGAGTGGCATCAGTGAATGAATTAACTAATGCACTAAGTTGAATATTTGAAGGTTAATGTACTTACCTGATGTGAGTAATTTTCAATTTGCATATGAATTGAATTCAGACCCAATTTTTCATTTACAAGAAAGAAGTATTAACAACTGAAATTTGATGTTTTCCTACAATTCAAACACTACTTCTGCAGATATTTTTTTTAAAGGAAGCTGAACAACAACAAAAAGGTTTGAAGGGAAGAAGCTTAAAATAAATGATAGGTGATTAAATGCCAGATTTCCTAATATTTCTGTCTCCAAGTCAAATAAAATATGTAACTATGGTTGATTTAATTTTTGAGATTCAATGTTATAATTTATATCCATTAAAATATTAAGGAAGTGTTGAGTGTGATATGCAAGGTATCGTAGATATCACTAAGCAAAATGAAAGTGTAAGCAGATGCATTATCCATTAAATCTAATAATTTCCCCTGGAAACAGATTTTGACAGACTTCTGACTTTTAAGAGAACCATATTATTACTTTGCCTACTATAACTGTCAAATATCTTTAAAATCACAATTCACAATTTTCTTTCACATGCAGCTTTCCCATTAGTTTGTATTATTAGCTTGTATAGTTGGTGTTTCTTCTGTAAAAAAAAAATCAAAATATTTTTCATGAGGACACTTTGGTGATGTTTCATTTATTTGTTTTAATAATTATTTATTTTAATAATTTAATTATTTATTTTAATAATTTTATTTACTTTTGGCTGTGCTGGGTCTTCACTGCTGTGAGGACTTTTCTCTAGCTGCAGCGAGCAGGACCTGCTCTCCAGTTGCTGAGCACAGGCTTCTCATTGTGGTTTTGTTGCAGAACATGGGCTCTAGGGGTGCTTGGCCTCCAGCAGTTGTGGAGTACGGGCTTAGCTGCTCCACAGCATGTGGGATCTTCCTGGACCAGGGATCGAACCCATGTCTCCTGCATTGGCAGGTAGATTCTATCACTAAGCCATGAGGGAAGCCCTGTGATATTTTCTTTTAATGGTTACATGTAGCTTTTGGGGAGGTGGGTGTTCACCAGTGAAAATATATGGACATTAAAAATAGTTGAATAACTTTGGTTATAATTTTAGTCTTAAAATAAGTGGTTAAACAGAGGTCACAAATATCTACTCAGATTTCTTCTGTATAAGAAGTGCTTATGAATATATCTGTAAAGGGTGGATATCGACATATAGGTATATGGATACCAACCTGATGTACTCTCTAAGGAAGCACTGAAACTACATTAAGATTTTTAGTGTTACTCAAATTCTTACACGTTACTTTTTTAACAACAAAAAAAATGTTTCCTGTTGTGTTATAGGTGCACTTCTTGAATATTTTACATCCCAACTGGACTCTAAGAGTTTTGATTTTCTGACGATTACATACATTACTTTAGTCTATGACTTTGTGACATATTTTGTTACTGTAGGGTGTCAAGAGTCAGTCTTCATTAAAAATTTGTTAAAACATAGATGGCTTTTTTCCATAACCACTGTGTGAATCTTAATTTTGAGAAGCCTTCTTGCAAATGCATGCATTTACATATATTGGAAGATGGGAACATTTGGTAAGAGACTAAGAATAAATCAAAAGTAAGAATAAATGGGGGATAATTGATCAGAACTACTGGAAAATGCTTTCTGAAGAGAACAATACAATTATTTTCACATGCGTCTGCAATTCTTCCCATTATGTCGTTCATAGAATTTGATAAGCGAGGATTGATGAGCATCTTTTCTGATGCGATGCTTTTGGAAGAATTGGAGAATTGAGTAAAGGAAAAAGGGTAAAATCCTGTTTCTGATGGTGCTTCATGTCAGTATCCTTGCAGTTTACTTATATTACCCATGAGAGCTCATTGTGAAAATACACAAGGGTGTCGTCCAGGTTGGACACGGGTTTCTGTCATGATGCCTTTGGATCAGTGGCAATAATCAGTCAGCTTCTCTACAACATCCTGCTGTAAAGAACATCCCCGATGGACCCTTGGACTTCTTTACTCTTGGGACAGCTGAGATGGTCCCTCAAAAGCAGATCACTTTGTACAATCATTTTGTTCATTTTGGTTCATCTGTGACTTCTACCCCAAACTGTTTTCATCCAAGCAATTTCTGTACTTTAACTAAAATCAATTGACACTTGTACTAAAAATTGCCTCAATAACTGAGTGTATGACATATATGATTTGTCATTTTTTCCTAATTTTCATGAATATAAGAAGCACATCAGTATGTCTAAGATGTGCTAAAAGTGAACATTACAGTCTCTAATAAGGTAGCATTTTTAATCAGTAAAGGGAAATGTTGATCATTTTTCAACTCAGCATTAGGTGCTTCTTGACCGTTTCCTGCAAGACACTTGAGAACATCTGTATAGCTGTCACTATAGAGGAGTGCTCTCAAAGCCATCTCTCATCAAGCAGTTTTCCTGTATTACACTGGCAGTGTTATACCGGCATAGTAGAGAAAAATGATAAGTTTTATGTCTATCAAAGGGTCAAATACCATGGTTGTACTTGTGACGCCTTAAACAGGTGGATGGTATGTTTTAGATGTTATATTATCCACTGTGGTGTGTGTATGTATCTGTAAAAGTTCTCAGAATTCTGTTCTCCATTTTGAAATGTGTAATTTTCCTAAACATGCGAGATGCTGAATTTTTGCTATGAAAATGTCATTGTCATATGTAATTGATAGCTGTAAACTGCTACGGAGAAGGATATAATTTTTAACGGGAATGGCTTAGCTAGAGACCAATTAGTACTAAGGCAAATGAGAAGCAATTTCACAATCAAAATGCCATCAAGGGTTTCCTTATGTCTCTGGCCTTTTTTTATGAGTCTTTTAATGTGTATATCATTAAAAAGAGGCTAAATTATTCAGGTTTACTCATATTCACGTATCAGTAAGTGATAGTTATTTGAAGAACAATGTTTATGATAAAGAGAGTAAAAAGAAAATTACTAAGTTTTTTAACTATATTATTTTTTTTTAGGCTATACCCTACAACATATGGGTTCTTAGTTCCCCGACCAGGGACCGAACCCCTGCCCCGCTGCCTTGGAAGCAGAGTCTTAACCACTGGACTATGAGGTAAGTCCAAAACTATGAAGTTTTATGAAAATACATTTTTTGAGCTTTGTGCAAAATATATTTAAGTTTCTACATAGTCAAACTCATTTATTATCAAGTAGTCAGAAAATATAGGGAAAATAATAAGAGTATAAATGGAGCAACAGATGCAAGAAAAAGAACTAACAATGTGATTTTTTTTAAGTGTGCTTTCTGATCCTTCTCAACAAAATTATTTCTATTTGTTAGAAAATTTGCCTATTTATTTTTTTATTTTATTTCGGTGCTTGAAATTAACATGCATACTGAATTATATAATTAGATTAAATGTTTATATATATATTTAAAAACTTGATGAAAAATGTAAAAATGAAAATGAATTAGAGGATGACATTTAGCTCAGCATAAAAAAAATTTAAGGAACAAAATGGTTAGCTTTATCTTACTATTTCCATAAATTGGTAATGGTTAATTCTTCACAAATAGGCACCTAATTGACATTTAATCAAGCATACACAAGTGTATGTTAAATATAAATTAATTACTGTATGTTAAAAATACTGTAATTTTATGGTGTGTAAACATGTAAGTACATTTTAGTTACCATTTAATTACTGATTTCACAGAATATAAATGTATAATTACCTAACTAACAATTCTCTACCTTTCTAAGGAAAGCATTTTTCAGGTTAAATATGAAGTAAAATTAATTAGATGTTATTTCTACAATAATACATAAAAAGTTGTAAGTGATTTGGCCCATCTATTTCACTTCTGAATTAACTCATCCCCACAGTAATATATGTGGAAATTATAATGTGCAGAAAGACTACTTATAAATGCACAGTTATATGATTGTGTTTTGATTGCTTGGCCCAATGCAACAGCATACTCATGTAAAAAGCCAAGAAATATGTCCTGGGGTTATAAAATAAAATATTTTTTATTTACAAAGTTCAGTTAAAAAATAAAGGTGAGTAAACAGCATACCAAAAATATCTTTTAAAATGTCTATTTCCACAAGTAATGCAACAGTATAAATCATCTTAGAGAATTTTGAATTATTATCTTTTTCTCGATTTTACCCCATTACTGCTTTTTTTCCCCTAAATACTGGTTTTCCTCTATAATTTCCTTTTCCATTTTCTTTTATGTGCTCAAATAAGCAACCTTAAATTTGATGTGGAAGAAAATCGTGTTGCACACTGACCTCAATTAGTTTAACCCTGGATAACAATTCTTTTCTTTTTGTCAGATGTTAGAAACTTTGTGTGTAGGTTCTGGGTGTTGAGCACACAAACTCTAGAGCTGGAAGTAAGTTGTCAAGCAAGCTAATTCCAGACAAAATTCTGTCACACATGTGAGGGTTAACCAGCACCTAGGAAGGAGAAGGAAATGGCAACCCACTCCAGTGTTCTTGCCTGGAGAATCCCAGGGAAGGCGGAACCTGGTGGGCTGCTGTCTATGGGGTCGCACAGAGTCGGACACGACTGAAGCGACTTAGCAGCAGCAGCAGCAGGCAGGAAATCCCTTGCTTCGCTGCCTTTATTGTAATCCCTAGGACTCCTAGCACAGCTCTTCATATGCTAAGGCACCACCTCGGGTGACGGGTTCACAGGAAGCAGCTGCAGCAATGTTGCAGAAGCAGGGAGAGAGTGAAGGACAGGGAAGCCTGGTGCACTGCAGTTCACAGGGTCACACATGACTTAGCGACAGAACAACAACAAGGGTTCAACGAACCTCACTGGAGTCAGAGTCTCTGTTGAATGACTTCATGGAATCCCAAAGCCACATTTCCACTTGAAAAGATCAAGACTTGGGACTCAGAAGAGCTCATGAATCATGGAAGATGGCTGTGATGCTTGGACAATATTTCAAGTCAGTCCTTTTAACATCCATATGGCTAATCATCAAGCCAACTAGTGTTGATCAAGATAAAGACAGCTGAAGACTTACAGTAACAGGTAACTGCACTGTAATTTTCTGACTGTAGTCTACTGACTGGGGTACATCAAATATTAACAAATATTCATAGATTGCCCATGACTGCAAATAGCCACCTGTGAATATATGGAACTGCACACTCGGAAATATTTGAAACTGAATTACAGACAGTGGCAGTATATGTTTTGTAACTATATTACATAGAAAGATCATTTTAACTTGCCCAAGTATATAGACAACTTTGTTTGTCTATAAACAAAGTTGAAATGTAGGTCTTTGCCTCATCTAAACAAAACATTCTGAGAGGTCTGAGGGGTGTCCAAAGTAAGGTTAACCTACAAGCTCTTGCCTAAATAAGTTTATTATAATCTGATTTTGGAAACAAGATTTGAAAAATACTTAGAGGCAGAGAAAAGTAAAATTACCTAATGAGTAATGGAAATCCATGTTTGAAGTGGTCAGTTGCTTAATATAAACATAAGCCCAGAGAGATTTCAAAAAAAAGTGGGGGGAAGTGCAATTATTTAGGAAGTCTTCATGGAATACTTATGATGAGAATTATGAAAGAACTCATGGCCAATTGCAAATTTTAAGAGGTAATAAAGCCTTTTATTTTTCATTCAGGAGATGCTTGAAGGAAGTCTTACTTCGGTAAAGATCCTGGCAGTAGGCACTGATACCACAGTGAGAGGAAGGAGTAACTGTATCTTAATGTTTAAGGTGATAGAGGATGAGATGGTTAGATGGCATCACCGACTCAATGGAGAAGAGTTTGAACAAACTCTGGGAGATAATGAAGGACAGAAAAGCCTGGTGTGCTGCAGTTCATGGTGTTGCAAAGAGTTGGACACAACTTAGCAACTGAATGAATGAACAAATCTTTGTTTATTCATCTCCCCTTAATGTCGTCCCTGGTAGCTCAGCTGGTAAACAATCTGTCTGCAATGCAGAAGACCTGGGTTGGATTACTGGGTCAGGAAGATCTGCTGGAGATCCAATAGGCTACCCACTCCAGTACTCTTGAGCTTCCCTGGTGGCTCAGGAGGTGAAGAATCCTCCTGCAGTGTGGGAGACCAGGGTTCAATCCCTGGGTTGGGAAGATCCCCTGGAGAAGGGAAAGGCAACCCACTCCAGTATTCTTGCCTAGAAAATCACAGGGACGGAGGAACCTGGTGGGCTACAGTCTGTGAGGTCTCATGGAGTCAAATACAACTGAGCAACTAACACACACATGCAATGTCTTCTAAATAGCATTTTATAAAAGACCCTTGGACATTGGAATCAGACAAATCTAGGTTCATTTTTTATCTCTTATTGAGAATTTGCATTAATTATCTAAACTGTCATCTATAAAATGAAGATAATAAGCCCTACATACAGAGTCATTTGAAATGCTAAATAAGGGATTGTATGTAAAATTCCCGGCATGCTGCAGTCCATGGCCTTGCAAAGAGTCGAGGTGACTGAGAGACTGAACTGAACTGACGTACAGTTCCTGAAACATTTAAGTTGTTTTGGTGAATGAATGAATGAGAGAGTAGAAAGAAGAGTTCAAAAGGACTTGTAGGTTTCTGGCTAATTCTGATGAGCGAATGACAAAGCTCTTTCTAAGGTGGGAAAGAAGGGGCAGGTAATACTGGGACAAGAGGGCAGTTTGTTTTTGGACATGCTGAGTGTGGGGGATTTGCAGGTCATTTGTTAGAAATGTCCACTAGGTTCAGATCAGATTAGTTGCTCAGTGGTGTCCGACTCTTTGCGACCCCATGAATCGCAGCACGCCAGGCCTCCCTGTCCAACACCAACTCCCGGAGTTCATTCAGACTCATGTTCATCAAATTGATGATGCCATCCAGCCATCTCATCCTCTGTCGTCCCCTTCTCCTCCTGCCCCCAGTCCCTCCCAGCATCAGTCTTTTCCAATGAGTCAACTCTTCACATGAGGTGGCCAAAGTACTGGAGTTGCAGCTTTAGCATCATTCCTTCCAAGAAATCCCAGGGCTGATCTCCTTCAGAATGGACTGGTTGGATCTCCTTGCAGTCCAAGGGACTTCTCAAGAGTCTTCTCCAACACCACAGTTCAAAAGCATCAATTCTTCAGTGCTCAGCCTTCTTCACAGTCCAACTCTCACATCCATACATGACCACAGGAAAAACCATAGCCTTGACTAGACGAACCTTTGTTGGCAAAGTAATGTTTCTGCTTTTGAATATGCTATATAGGTTAGAAGTGATAAAATTTAGAAGTGTGGCTTTGGATTCCACTGTCAATTTCAAGAAAATACATTTCTATTAGATTATTTGGTTATTATATATACATGGGATTTCCTTTCATGTTACAAAGTAGAAAACAAATGATTTTGAGAGAAGTTTTTAATGAAAGTCTGCTTTCTAAGAACAGGTATTTTAGTCGGGGGAGAATTTTATTTTATTTTTGATTGGAGGATTTTTGTTTTGCAGTGTTGTGTTGGTTTCTGCCAACAACTCAAATCAGTCATATCCCCTCCCTCTGGAGCTGTTCTCCCCTTTCCCAGTCAGGGGAGAATTTTATTTACTGATGACTACAAGATACTTTGGGACCTTTAAATAAATTTAGTTTTGATTTCCAAAAAAAAAAATAAATAAATAAAAATAAATAGCATTTAAAAATAACATTCATATATTTTAATTACATGAGTATGAAAAAACACATTTTTGTCTTCTGTTTTGTAGGATTGCTTTAGACCTGCTGTTTTCAAGCTATTTGGTCTCTACATCTGAACAAAATATTGAGGACTTCAAAGAGCTCTTGCTTTCCTGAATTATACCTACCAGTATTTACCACATAGAATCAGAAGAAAGTTAAATAATATTTTTATTTCATTAAAATAGCATTGCAAAATGCATTATGAGATAATATACATTCTTTAAAAATAATGCCGTCTTCCAAAAAATCAAGAAGAATAACATTGTTTTACATTTGTGTATATCTCTTTAATAACTGATTTAATATTAAAAACCTGTTTTCTCCTATCCACTTCTGCATTCAATATGTGGCAATTCGTTGTTTTAAAGCATATGGGGAAAAATCTGGTCTCACACAGATATGTAGCTGGAAACTCTTTCAGATAATTAAGGATATTATTTTTTGTTATCACACCAAAGGCTGATACACAGAATGTAAAAAAAAAAAAATCTAATGTATAATCTAAAAGCATATTAATACATTTTCAACTGCTTTATATGAAAAGCCAATGTTCTATCTTGCACTTTGAAGAAATCTTTTACCCAGTAATGGTTTTACAACATCACCCATTGGTCATTTGGAAAATTAGTTCACTGGCTTATATTAAAACTTTTCCACACTTGGATACAATTTACTATTTAATCCAAAACAAACATCACATTCACTTTCTCCAATACTTAAAGAAGAGCTTTTAAGTATTGGAAAGCTGTAAAGTTTATGATGATATACAGACATTTCCTAAGATTCTGATTATCCCTTGAAAGTTTTACTTTTACCCTTGGTAACACCTGCTGTGACTTGCTCTCCCCAAGTGACAGACGGACTTCCTTCATTTTTTAGGAAGTCTGCCAAATACCCAACTGTGAACAATCTTAGTTTTCTCTCAATGGTCATTTCAAGTAAAAGCGATGTTCCATAAACAGAGAAAGGGTGACCCAGGGCACGGGTAACAGACATTTTGGGGGCTTTTCACTCCACACCTGTGTGCAGCCCAAAGGCTTTCAGATACTTTTCATTTTCCCACATATTCCTAAGTAATATTTTTTTAAAAATGTAAATAAGCCTCAAGGTTAATGACGTTAAGAACTTGTATTTACTTGGTCAGGATATTCTTATGTGAACTGACACTTTGGTTTTTCCTGGGACCAAGAGGGAAAACAGAAAGTATGTGTTCACTGTTTACAATAGCCAGTGTTCACTGTTTACAATAGCCAGGACATGGAAGCAACCTAGATGTCCATCAGCAGATGAACGGATGAGCAAGCTGTGGTACATAAACACAATGGAATATTACTCAGCTATTAAAAATAATGCATTTGAATCAGTTCTAATGAGGTGGATGAAACTGGAGCCTTTTATACAGAGTGAAGTCAGAAAGAAAAACACCAATAGAGTATATTAATGCATATATGTGGAATTTAGGAAGATGGTTACAACGACCCTATACGTGAGACAGCAAAAGAGACACAGATGTAAAGAACAGACTTTTGGACTCTGTGGGAGAAGGCGAGGGTGGAATGATTTGAGAGAATCGCATTGAAACATGTATATTACCATATGTGAAATAGATCACCAGTCCAGGTTCGATGCATGAGACAGGGTGCTCAGGGCTGGTGCACTGGGATGACCCTGAGGGATGGGATGGGGAGGGAGGTGGGAGGAGGTTTCAGGATGGGGGACACGTGTACACTCATGGCTGATTCATGTCAATGTATGGCAAAAACTACTATAATATTATAAAGTAATTAGCCTCCAATTAAATACATTAATTTTTTTTAAAAGTACATGTTCAGTACAGTTGGCACCAGTTTCCCCACTCCTGTAAGGCAGCATCACTAAACACAGCCCCACAGTAAACACAGCAAGGGTGTCTTAGCTTTAGCATGAAAATAGCTTTATCCTGCAGACCCCTTGGATAGTTTTGGAAATTTCCCAGGAGTTCCAAACCACACTTTGAAAACCACAGCTGCAGACTTACAGGAAAATGGACAAAATCACACATTCACACACACACACACACACACACACACACACACACTATTTAAACAAACAATTTTTGTAATTGAAGTGTAGTCGATTTGCAATGTATTAGTTTCAGATATAGAACAAAGTGATTCAGTTATGTACCTGTATCTGTTCTTTTTCAGTCTTTTCCCTCATAGGTTACTACAAGGTATAGAGTATAGTTCCTTGTAGTAAATAGTAGGTCCTTGTCGTTTACCTATTTTATATATGAAGGTGTTAGTCGCTCAGCAGTGCTTGACTCTGTGCAACTCCATGGACTGTAGCCCACAGCAGGCTCCTCTGTCTATGGGATTTCCCAAGCGAGAGTACTGGAGTAGTTTGACATTTCTTTCTCCAGGGGATCTTCCCAACCCAGGGATCGAACCCAGGTGTCCCCATTGTGGGCAGATTCTTTGCTGTCTGAGGCTTTAGGGAGCTCCCCATATATTTTATGTATAGTTGTGGGTATATGTCAATCCCAAATTCTCCATCTATTCCTCCTCCCCTCCTTTTCCCCTTTGGTAACACAAGTTTAGTTTCTATGTCTTTTGAGTTTATTTTTGTTTTGTTCCTGCGTTCATTTGTATCATTTTGTTAAATTCACTATATTAATGATATCATATACTTGTATTTGTCTAACTTCACTTAGTATGATCATCTCTAGGTCCATACACTCTTGACCACTTCCATTTCCCCTCTCACCAAAACTGTTTTTCACCATCTCTGCTACAGCAGGTTGATGAGTAGAATGACTGGGAACAATATTGAGTTTTTTTCTTCCTACAAGTTCTAATAACAGGGCTGAAAACAATTTTATTCTGATTTTTTTAAACTTATTTGTCTTTTCTTTTCCTCAGAACAAGCCCACTCAGGCAGCCACACTTATGTGGTTGCTATTTTTGTAAAGGAAGTTACAGACTCTGCCCCAAATACCAATTCTGCTAGATTTTCTGAAAACCCAAATTTACTAAAAATGTGTGTCCCTGAGATTGCCACATTACCTCCTTCAGCGTGTTGTGACAGTCTCATGAAATGATGCAAGGAAAGCTCAAACTGTGACTGAAGCTTTCCAAGCAAATCCTCCTCCCTATCCTGCCCTCCTCCTCCCCTGGCTCCTCATCCTCCTTTACCATCATCCCTTTCTCCCCACCTCCTCCTCCTCCCCTTCCTTTTTCATTCTGGAACTTTCTCTGAGCTTAGCACGGTGACTGGCACATGACAGATAACAGGGGTGTAATAACGGTGCATCCGGTAGGTGACTTCTGAATTCAGTTGGCTCTCAACTTTTCCTCATCTTATCCTTGCATCCTCTTTGTAGTACAAAGGTGGGATCTTCTCGGATTTTAGCAATGTGGCTTTTCCTCCCTTATTTTTGCTGCTGGAATAATGACCCATTATATTCCAAAGTTCACGACCTGGAGTTTTTTTCAGTGTCCACTATACTTGGGCATCATTAGGCACAAATAGAACAAAGGACCATAAACATATTTACTGAAAGTAAGCTGAAAAGGAAAATAGTAGTTTCTACACAGGATGCCACAAGTTTGGGCCCTTTGGTCAAGCACTGGACTTTGACAGGAGCTAACAGATTTTATATGCACTTTTACTGACCTTGTCTTTGAAAGGTTTTGTATGAAAGCCACTCTGACATTTTTCAATACTTCAGAAGCCAGAAAGAATTGTGTGTGTGTGCTTTTCACTTGAGTGGTGAGGATTTTTAAATGTAAGTTTGTGCCTATGAATATATGCATTCTTCTAATGCAAGGATATGAATGATGCCAACGGAAAACAAAATTAGTTCATTGACATAATATTAATTCTGGAACTAACTTATTCTCTTCAGGTCTCTTGCACAGTTACCAATGCATCATGTCCCAAGGAAAAAAGGCATTTTGGAAAATGAATAGCACATGTGAAGTTTGTTCTTAAATAACTATTTTAGGAAGAGTGAGAAGACACCCGAAGTATTCAAGTGGAAGAAGTACTTTAGGGCAATTTTAAGCTTCTATTTTCAGAGAAGGTATAACTGAGATAAAAAGAAACATATTTAAGTACCATGATGCAGGTATATTTGTAAATTGCCAACACCAGTGATCTGAACTTAAATTTCAGTGTATATGTTGTGTTTCTTATAATAAAATATCGTAAGTTCATCTGAATGCTGTTTTATTTTTGCAGACATGTTTATGTTGCTAATCGATGGGACTCCGAAATCATAAGGAAAAGGAATATTCAAAGGTAGCCAGTTTTATAGAGCCTGGAATGGATGTCCTGGAGCATCATCACTCTCTCCTATTTGATACGTCGGTCACACACAGAAATGTGCTTCTCAGAGGACAAGCCTGAACTCCGCGGTGTGGTACAGAAAGCATGTGATTTGGAATCAAGAGACGCTGCATTTAAAACATAGCCCTGCTCTCTCGTAGTTCTGAATCCTTGGCAATTTACCCTCCTTAACCATCTCTGAAGAACAAATAGTCAGAAGAAAGCTCCTGGAACTTAGTAAATACACAGTAATAGCTTGCTCCTTCTAATTCCCTTCTAGTTCCACACATATTTGCGACCTTAATTTTCGAGTGAACTATTTTAAGCTCTACTCAGTTTGTAGTTATTCTTTCAGAGAATTTCTTTCACCTTTGACAACCTAAAATCATGTTAAGTCGCCACTGTTTGAAGATATCATTCTTTAACCATTTTGTTTCATTGAATTTCTAGGATGTTTATAGTTAGCCAATGCTTTGAAACCATTGCAGTGAGCATCATTTGGCATGTATATTTCCACACTGTGCCATTGTCTCAATAAAAGAAACTCCTCAAAGTAGAACTTGGTTGGTCATTGCTTTACTCAACTACAGTTTGATTTATATAGCAACAGAGCTCTCCAAATTTGTGATGAGTTGCTCTATTTTTAAATAGTGCGTGATTTATTGTATTAAATGATGGAAGATTTCAGACTCATTTCTTCAAATGCTTACTAATTCTATGCTTTATAGGATTTTTAGATATTTGCTGAGCTAAGAGACAATTAGATTTTTAATTTAAAAATTGCTTTCCTTAGTTATTTGATTACTAGTAGGGTTAAATATCTTTTTATATGATGTTAATTTTACTTTGATATTGGTTATCCATCCCTTTAAAAAAGCTTAGTAAGACTTTTTCATATTAGAGATATAATAATTTGTCATATTTATTTTATACAATAAATGCATTTTTAAAAAATTTGGTCTTTTAACCTTGATTATGATTTTTTATGCAAACTATATTTTTTATTTTAGAATGTTAAAATTGTAAACTGTAAATTTTTATGCATCCTAATATTTTTATTATCCATTTATTCATTTAATATCCCATCCTTTTGGAATTCTTTTGATATTTTATGTTAGAGGATGAAACTGTTGTATTTTCCATATATTCTAGAGTTCTAATGCCATTTTTGATAAATTTATTTTTTCTCCTTAAAAATGATTTTTGAAGGATATTAAATCTAGTATAATATTTTGGAATTGTCATTTAGATCTCTTCTGAGAATTCTATTAGCAGATTTCTTAAAAAATTAAAAGCATTTTAAATTGCATTTTTTATTCATCATTTTTTTCTACATCTATATGGAGCATTGGTCATAATCAGGATACTATGCTAGGTACCATGGATGGATAAGAGTCAGAGAGGAGTAGAGAAATGAATATAATGCTGACCATGTTCTCCAATGCAAATGCGCAATTGATAGATACCAAACACAGGATCAGAAGCAATTCAAAGGATATACAAATACATCTTATTAGGATTCAGGAAACGAAGAAGAAGATGCTTTGATGATAAGAAGAAACTATTTAATGTGACTTCTAAATTCTGAGTATAATAATGAAAACTAAGAGAAGGAAAAAAAATTCTAGTTGAAGGAAATGATGCAAAAGACTAAGAGGAAATGACAGATATGTTCTTGAAAACAAAACCAAACCTAGATTAGAGTTACACTCAGATGAATGAATGGCAGAGAAGGCTTAAAAGAAAAGTCTGGGATAGAGACCTGAGGGCTTTATTACGAGTATCAGATTCAGTTCAAGTTTAATTAATTAGTGAATGAGAAGTCACGGAAGTTTTATGATGAAAGTTTTAGGAATTTTGATATGCTCAAATTAACAGTTAAGACCAGTGTCAATTATAAAGCAGTTGGCAAAACCAGCATAGGTTCCTAACAAAGAAATTGAAGAGAGGCATAATTCCTTGACATATGACATTTTGAATGCTTTGATGACGTTTCTTACCTTCTTTAGAAACAGAAAAGCATACTTGATTTTAATATAATTCAATGTGAAAAAACTAATCAGTAAATGTTACAGAAGATTTGTCAGTGTTTCTTAAAATTTGATATCCATTGCCCTTTAGTGAATTATACATATGTAATAATTTGAAAATAATAAAGTAAAACATCTAAAGTGTATTTTAGTTAAAAGAATAGTTATTATACCAATGCAAGAGATGTCATCTTTTATAAAAAATTACCTTTGTCAGTTGTGTTAGTCAATTAGCTAAATCATAACTCATGATAACACTGATAACAAACAACAATAAGACTTCAGTGCAAGTAGTCATTGAGTGTTTCCTCCTTAAAACGTTCTGCACATATCAAGACTAAATTAATATCCTTAGCATATATTATTTTATTTGACTTTAAAGTAAAATATCTGCTAACATGAAAGAGAATAGCAGTTCACTTTTCATAGGCATAACTACATGTTATATCTAACATTGTACCTTGATTAAAAAATCTTGCAAAGAGCCTTTTTTTCTAATTTCAAATGCTATTTATTTATCATTAACCTCTCAGAAATATTGTGACTTGTGCCTTTTAATGTATGGCAAAAACCACCACAATATTGTAAAGTAGTTAGCCTCCAATTTAAATAGATTAATTAAAAAATAAATTCAGTTTAGTTCAGTCAAAAAAAATTATTACAACTTTGACTCCCAATAATGCCTTTGTAGCTATGTTCTCTTCTCTTCCTTAAAAGATAAAACTAGTTTTGTATGAGAAATATTATTTTTAACTTATTCTTGAAAAATTTAATTGATTCTTTTTTATGAAAATGAATGCTGCAATGGATTCTTTCTGTTTGACAAAATTTTATAACACACATTGTACTCGGGATCACTGGACCAATAATAGTTTTCACATATTACCATCATGCTTTATATTTGAGATTTAATAGAATCATCACAGTCAAGTACTGAATTTATCTCACCCTATTCAAATTCACATTTCTCACAGTGAAGTTACCTTATTACTTTTACTATTTAATGAGGAGTAGTTTTAAATTATTGTTCTTATCAGTATTTTATGTTTTAATTAAACACTTTAAATGATATAATCATTTTGGTAGACATAACTAATAATAATAAGCAGAATGCAAATTTAAGAAAACTAAACAATGACATCCAAATTATATTAAAAAATATTCACAAACTTACTCTTGGGTGTCAGTCACGGTGAGCTGAACAACGTGGATCGTATAACTTGTATATAACCTTACAGAGCATAACAGTTTCAAAGTCTAATTGATTTTGTGAAAAACAAGAGTAAACTTTCGTTCTACGATATTCAATGAAATCAGGGACATGCTTTCATCCATTTTTTTTTTTCTTCAGAAACCAACCTTCCGAGCATAATTTGAAAAGCAGTAAGACTCCTGTTCTTCCCTCAGTATTATCCATTTGCTCCTATTACTTCCTTTATGATATCAGATGTGGCAGCCAATCCACTCTTTCTAGACCACCAGAGATGTTTTGAGGCTTACTTTCTTTCTCCTTTCTTTTGACAATGACAATGTTTGTGTCATCCTCTTGGAATGACTGACCCAGTGGTGGTGGATTCCTTCAAGGAGTACAGCAACTTAAATAATAATGAACACGATGGCAGTGCTAAGGTGTAATTCTAGATGGATGAGCCCCACCTCTCCCAAGAAGTAAAAACCATTAGCTTCTAATTTCCCTTTATGGACTGGATTATAGATAACAATGAACAATGGCAAGGAAATCCACATGTCCTATGAAATACAGACGTCCTGCTAAATCTACTTAATCAGGACATTTATCCTTTTCTGATAGTATCTTCCCTTAAGTTTACAAGAATGTATTTCCTTTTATTTATCAGTTCTGTGTTTAACTAAGTAATTTATTGACGATTTTAATCTATTTATAGACAACTCATGAGTGGAAAATAAAGTCAAGCATTGACGGAATATGTCTGTTGCTAAAAGCATGACTTACTATCTTAGCATTTAGGTCATGACTGTGTATAATTTCTCCGGTGAGGTAGTGATCAAGGTACAGTCAGAATTAAGTCAGCAGATTAAGCTTTCTGCCCCCTTCTGCGAATCCCAGTGGAGCCTTACTAATGCAGATATTAACACAGGGAAAAACTGGATAGGAGGTATATGAGAACAATCTGTATGATCTTCAAAACTTTTCTGTAAGTGTAAAGCTATTCTAAAATAAAAGGTTTATTTTTTAAAAAAGTTGAGTCAGCAGAGAGTCAGGAACTTTCCTGCCTTAAATTGAAAGGGGGAACACAGGCAGAAATGAGAAAACCCTGGAAACACATTTAGCTACAGAAAATGAAACCCAAGAGTTAAAGTGGCTGGTAGAAAACACCCCTAAAAACATGGAGACACTGCAGAGAGGAGAGTGGAACTTGAAGACCAAGTAATAAGCAGTGTTGAGCATCGCAGAGCATGGCAAGCTTAGATGTGAGTTTAGTAGTGAAAATGGGTAAAAGCTTGGACAAGAGAGAGCGAGAGAGCAACCAAAAGATTAAGGAGGAAAGCTTCTCCAATATCCAAATGGATTCTGATGAGTGAGTGTTTCCAGATGGTGTTGGACTAGACTTAGTCCATTCTGTTTGTTCTTTACTTGCTCTGGTTATAAAGAGCTTCTTTCCTGGTCTCCAAGGGGTGGTTGATTCAACTTGTAATAGCTGAACTCGTAGGTCAGGAAAGAAAAGACTGTGGGAAACTCATTAGTGATGAGACGAAGAGGATTTGAAAAGGCTACGTATGAGCAATCCACAGTGGGGAAAAAACAAAGGAAAAACAGACACAAGAAACGTTTATAATGCTGAGTTAGGATACCTTGGTAACTGCACACAGAAGGCAAGGAGAGAGCAAACCATCCTACAAGATTCTGAGTTTGAATGATGGGGACACAAGAGGGTGAAGCAAGACATTGCAGTGAGATGCAGACACGCTTCATTTAGAGTTGTAAGACTGCACCCGGGGGGTGGGGGACATCTGCCAAGCATTTGAATATATGGGTTGAGAAAACTGGAAGGAATCAGGGTTGAAGACACTCATGTCCACGATCGGGAATGGATGAGATTATTAATGCAGAGTTTTATGGCAGGAATATGATATAGGGCAGATGTTTGAAAAACATTTAGGGGCTAAGTTTATGAAGAGAAGCCAGTTGATGAAATGGAAGACGCAGTGGTCCAAGAAGTTGGAGACTCTGGAATATGCACTAACGTGTGAGTTTAAGGAGATCTTTCCAGGACATTTCTTTAATTTCCAGGGCAGGTGCCTATAGCTTTGCATGAAATCTTCACTGTGTGTGTTAGAATGAAAGAGGGGCAGTTACACATAATCATTGTATATATCATCATTATCATTATTTTTACTGTTATTATTATTCTAAGGATAAGGCATTTAAGCATAAAACACTAAACACACATCATTTGACACAGTTTGCAAACATGTAGTGAATTCCTAATTGTCCCATTGATGTAGTGGATTTTCAGTGTATCTCATGCCAAACTGATAAATGTGTTGCTTTTATCCTTCTCTCAGGCAAGAATAAGTTCATGCTGTCTTCACTAACTCACCCCGAGACCAAACCAGAGTCTCATGGGTTTGACCAGAGGATGGATGGTGTATATAATTCCAGGTGTTACATTTACCACTACTTCCCAGTTGCAAATATCCAATTCTGAAAGTAAAATATTTATTCAGTGAGAGGCAAGGGTGTCCCCAAAGATTCACTAGTCTCTGAACAAGATTCATACTAAACAGAAGAGGAGAGGAGATAGTTACAGAAAAAACTCAGAGGAGGACAGTGCCTAGTGTTAATTCGCCCAGTCGTGTCTGACTCCTTGTGACCCCATGGACTGTAGCCCACCAGGCTCTTCTGTCCATGGAATTCTCCAGGCAAGAATACTGGAGTGGATTGCCATTCCCTTCTCCAAGGGATTTTCCTGATCCAGGGATCGAACCTGAGTTTCCTGCATTGCAAGCAGATTCTTTACCATCTAAGTCACCAGGGAAGTCCAGCAAGAGCTGAAAAAGAAGGTGGAGGTGATGAGGAGAAGTCTGGATTGGAACCAAGATACCAATGACTAGGGACAGAGCCTTGAGGGAAGTTTCTGGTTAAAAGGTAAAATGTCCGAGCACTCTTCATTTTAAATAGTAGCCATGGTAAAATGCAAAATGAAATTCCATGAAGGACCTCGTTTCATCAATTTTATACCAATTAACAGTCCAATAAAAAGAATGTAAATACAATGCTTGCTTGGCTTCTTCCTTTATTAATACACAGAAAGTTTGGAACCAAGAATGCCACGTCCGACTGCAAGGAAACACTTGTCCATATTGCTTTACGTTCATTTACTCAGGCTGTTGGTAATTTGGCAAATTAAAATTGGGCAAGTTAAACTTCAGGGAAGAAACAAGTAAACAAAATATTTTATGTTTTCCTGTTTCTCCCGTTACCATGTCATGATTTCCTTCAAAAGAAATGCATGTCCAATAGTTAGTTTTCATTCACACATGACAAATCTATTAAGTTTTACCAAGTTACCAATTCATATTTAGAAACTTTTGTCAAATTACCTGCATTCACTCAATTTTATGTAAACACAAAATTTATATGGTCCTGTTGAGTATGAGGGCTTGAATATATTTGGATAAAATAACAGTAATACCAATCCACAATTTTCCACTCTGATTTTTTCCTGACAATATTATTTCCTTTGCATACACGTCATCCTGTCTCTCACAGAAAGTGGCTCTATTTTTTCTTTTTTTTTTGCTTATGCTCCCACTTAACAGCAGTCATTAATTTACTGATACCCTGTCTACCAGTCCCACATCGTCTTGATTAGGGCTGTTATCCTAATCAAAAGGCTGATAATTAAGACTATCCATCTGTAGAGTTCTAAGTGCTAAGATGAGTTGAAGATCCTAATTAAGATTATTTAGGTGTTACTTAAATGCCATCATTTGATTCAGCTAATCATACCAGCAGGTACATTAGATTTGCATTAATGTTCTGCTGAAGCCAGCAGCTATTTAGGCAGATCAAAAATGTAGATTGCAAACACTATTTCAAACATCTTTATTTGAAAGTGATATTGAGACAATATGTTAAGATAAGCAGGATGTTAGAACAGTTTGGTTTTTTCAATGTTGCTTAATTTACTCTACGGTAATAAGTGGAGTATTTAAAATAAACAACCTATTTATTGAATTTGCTGTGTATCTTTCATCATCTTACACCCTCTCTCTCTCTCACACACACAACACACAGGCCAGCAATGATGCATTTTTACCAGGATTTCCCATCTTGTCACTGCAACTTACTGTAGTATTCTAAAAGTCTCACAAACTAAGTTCCTGAATAGCAGTTCTTATGAACAATAAAGGACTT
The DNA here is from genome assembly GCF_029378745.1 of Bos indicus. Lineage (NCBI taxonomy): Eukaryota > Metazoa > Chordata > Mammalia > Artiodactyla > Bovidae > Bos > Bos indicus. Next base: position 83,953,842 of record NC_091771.1, on the reverse strand, counting down.
TTGTCTCAGTCAATGCCTGATGCTACCTTGTCAACAAATAGGTAAAAGGATTGCATTTTATTGTTAACAGTCACATTAATATCCAATAATCCTGTAACATAAACACTCAAGAAAATTAGCACAGTAAAGTATAATTCATTAATACCTTGTTTTCTTGTACTTTATAGAAAATGCAAAATAGATTACTTTGTTTAAAGTTTTATAGGTATAATGGACGAAAGTGCGTCATAGTACCTATGCTGGGTCTTGCTTTCAGCTGACTTTTCCCCAAGTTTTGATGAGGAACAGTAGCACTCCTTGTAGAGAAGACGGGATCACGTTTATTTAAAAGAGGTATTCTCATCAAGTACGTGAGCACTGTTTTTGGTTTTCTTGCTCTGGTGTGAAGAGGAAAGAAAGCATGCACTTAAGTTTTCTGTTAATGTGTAACTTCTGTCATTATATTCAGACGTATTTCAGGTGGGACAAGCAGAACAGACAAAAAGGGATATCATAAGGCAAGGAAAGTGAACTACTTTTATAAAGTTCTTGCTTTGTGCTGTATACGGTTAGTAACATATATGGCAGCTATGACAACTTTTGCTCCAGGGGTATAACCCTGTGAATATCTGCTTAATATTAATATCTATATTATTTATACACTGAAGCAGTTCTAAATTCCTTGAGCATATCAGTATTTTAATGTTTTTACTACTGAATATTGGACTTTTAAGGATATGCATGATTTCTAGAGAGCATTCTTCATTCTTCATGATTTGTATAATATACTTATCCTTGTGTTTGAGATATGGCATACTTCATAAGTCATCTGATGCTCAAAGATACTGGTTTATGTTTCAAATCATAATTTAAAAATATAACTGGCTATAGTTTTATAATCTTCACTGCTGCTGCTAAGTAGCTTCAGTCGTGTCCGGCTCTGTGCAACCCCATAGACGGCAGCCGACCAGGCTTCCCTGTCCTTGGGATTCTCCAGGCAAGAACACTGGAGTGGGTTGCCATTTCCTTCTCCAATTCATGAAAGTGAAAAGTGAAAGTGAAGTCGCTCAGTCATGTCCGACTCTTTGTGACCCCATGGACTGCAGCCTACCAGGCTCCTCTGTCCATGGGATTGATTCTCCAGGCAAAAGTACTGCAGTGGGATGTCATTGCCTTCTCCGATAATCTTCACAGTAACCTTTAAAAATCTTAGGGCTTTCGTAAGTATCCACCTATTGTCTATATGCACATTAATGAAATGATTAAATTTATCCAGATGCTCGAATGTAATTTTCTCTGCCCTCAGCTATTAAAGGGTTAGGTGTTAAACTTGAGATAGTGCTTAATAAACCAAAAGAATACAGTGGAGAACAGAGTAGCTCAGGCATCGAGAATATAGCCTAACCTGGCATTGAATAATTTAGGGATGAATATACTGGGGACTATTTAGACATTGAGGCTACTAATGACAGACCTTACTAGTTTCAATTTCCTTGAAAAGTGACAAAAATTACTTATGGCTCCATGATTATAATGGAATCAATGCATATTCTGCCTTAATGGCTTACTAAAATTCATTTACTACCAAGAATACACATTTATTGAAAATTTTATTTACATTGTTTTTTTTTTTTAATTTTATTTTATTTTTAAACTTTACATAATTGTATTAGTTTTGCCAAATATCAAAATGAATCCGCCACTGGTATACATGTAGAACACATGTATTTACATTGTTGATATAACCCTGATTACTCTAAGTTATCCTGTAGCCTTCTTGCTAGATGTCCATTTCATTTTGTTGAATGATACTTCGCTTTGAGAAACTTACTGAATATTAAGAATTGTGAGCAACAGTGAACATAAGTTCCAAATATAAATTCAAGTATAAAATATTGCAAAAGTGCTGAGAGTGAAGTTGCCATTATTCACTGGACATCTACTATTGTGTACGAGGTACCTAATGTGTATCTCCAATTCTACACTTCATCACCCTGTAAATAGACACAGTTGTCCTCCTTTGACAGCACTGATAGAATTAAAAGAACTCAGTTAACTCTCACTGTTTCTGAGAACATCCTTCTCATCTACAAAATGGGAATAATAATATCTACTTTTTAGAGATATTTTAAGACTTGAGATTCTTGTTTTCACCCCTTAAATAAAAAAATCTCATCCTGCAGTCTTTCCCATCTCACTGAATGACAACTCGGTTCTTCCGTTCCCCAGAGTTAAAATTCCTTGGAGACATCTCTGGTGGTTCTCTTTATCCTTCATTCCACAATTATTTCAAAACAAATCCTGTTAGCATCTTTTCATGACATTTCCATCTTCCCACTTCTCACCATCAATCACTGCATTAATTCAAGCCCACACTTCACTGGCAAAATGATTGAACTAGTCCCCAAACTAGCTCCCTGTTTCTGCTCTCAGCACCGTGTCCTGCCCACCCAGAGTTTCCAACATCAGTAACCAGAGAAGCTGCAAAAATGCAAGTCAGTTAACGCTATCTGCCGTGCTTTGAATATTTGTGTTTCTCCTAAATTCATACTCTGAAGTCCTAAATCCCAGTTCCATGGCAATAGAAGGGGCTCTTTGGGAGGAGCTTAAGTCATGAGGGTGGGGCCCTTAAAAGTGGGATTAGCGCTCTTATAAACAAGACCCCAGAGAGCTGCTTGATCCTCTCAACACATGAGGACGCAACGAGAAGTCTGGGGCAGAAGAGGACCCTCACCAGACTCTGATCTCAAACGCCAGCCTCCAGAACTATGAGACATCAGTTTCTGTTGCTCCTACATCAACCAGTTTGCGGTGCTTTGTTATAGCAAACTGAGTGGACTGAGACACCACCCTGTGCTCAGAACTCTTCAACAGACAAATCAAGGTGTTAGCAGGCTCCCCTTTATTACCTCACCCTCCCACCTCTCAGCACTCTGGGGCAGGACCTGAGACCGCTCCTCATTGCCAGCACCTGCAGCTCTTCCCCTGGGAGTTACCCTGGCTGTAAGGTTGGTGATGGCTACAACGGAGCACAGAAGAGTTGAAGCGCCTTGGAGCAGCCCTCAGCCAGTGACAGAAGGAGGCAGTGGGTTATATCCCAGCTTTCTGAACTCTTAGGTGAGATAGGTCTGAAATATGTTACGTTACCCCCGGAAGGACACTAATTGGCACTCCTGCCAATGCAAGAGACCTAAGAGACTGCATTCAGTCCCTGGGTCGGGAAGGTCCCCTGGAGAAGGGAATGGCAACCCACTCCAATATTCTTGCCTGGAGAAGCCCATGGGCAGAGAAGCCAGGCAGGCTACAGTCCATAGAGTAGCAAAGAGTTGGGCATGATTGAAGCATCTTAGCACACTCATTAACATCCCCCAGAAATCCCAACAAAATGTAATTCCAGTTGCCCTGAGCAGTAACCAGTTCCCAATGTTCTCTAAATTTATACGCTTTCCCATTCCGTACTGGTATTTCCTAGAATCCCCTTCCAAATAAACACTTTTGCCACAAACCCTGATCTTGGGGATGGAATCTAAGTGAGCCCATCTTGCCCACAGTGTCTTACAAAATCTCCTCCAAAAGCAATATACTGCAATTAAATTAAACACACACACAAGATATAAACAAATAAAATATATAAAGCTGTTAGGTTAATGTGAAATTAATTTGGATAATTAAATAAAGATTAGAATTGTGTGTGCTTTTTCACATAGACCACACTAACTAGTTCAAATTCATTTACATAGAATAGAAATGTATATGATTTTGATGCAAATGGTCTTTCTCACAATAGTAAAGGATGGTTTACTATTTGTTTGGATGGTTCAGGGTATTTGCTCAGCATAGGAATGTTTACCTAGAAGGGACATTTTAAATTTTACTCACATTGGCTAAAATATACAAGCCAATGTTTCCTACGCTTGACCTTAGAAGCTCATCTTTCTGGAATATTTCTCTAGACTTTGCCAAAGTGTTTACTTTCCTAATTACCTCCTGTTACATTAGTTAAGCTCCCTTGTGCTGGCCTAGGGAGTTCTTCTAGCCCACTGGTATTTGCACTTGGAATTTAAATATTTGTGAGAGTACTTGCCCTGTTCTTTACTCATTAGTTAGCAAAGTCAAACATCATTTAGTCTCAGACTTCACGACCATGATGGAGGGAATGCTAGCCCATCTTGGCTTTTTTTGTTTATCTGTTCTGGAACAACATTCGTTTTCAATGCCAGGGTCACCGATTATTCATTCATTCACCATCCACTGAACATCTATATGACAGGCACAACATTTTGCCTGTGAATTTAAGAAGTTTTACCCTAATGGGCAGAGACAGATGTGAGCAAATAATTACAAAGTGATTGGACGTGTTCTGGTGTGCACAATGTGTAATGAGCACACAGAGGATGAAGAAGCAGGCTCTGACTGAGGACACTGTGATGATGCACTGGAGGTTAAGAGGAAAGCTATGCAGACAGAAATCTAACACTTAGTTTAAAAAATTTTTTAACTGTGATAAATATGCATAATATAAGACATACTATTTTAACCATCTTTAACTGTACAGTTCAGAGCACTAAGTATATTCGTATTGTTGTACAACCCTATCATCCATCTCCTGAATTTTTCACCTTCCTAAACTGAAACTCTGTCTCCATTTAACACTAACTTCCCCATGCGTCACGCCCTAGACCCAGGTATCTACTAATGTACTTTCTGACTCTGTGAATTTAACTAGGCTAGGTACCGCATATACATGGAATCAAACCATATTTGTCTGTACTTAATATATATTGGAATGCATTTTTAAGGTTAACTTAATATATGCCTTACAAATAGATTGTAACTTCTTTTGTCCCCCAATACTTAGCTTTTAATCTTTGTTTAGCAGATTGAGATTTAATAAACTGTGCATGTTTAAAATATGTACTTTGATACAGGTATGTATGTCTGTATGTGTTTATATGCAGAGATTCCTGAAATCCCACCATAATTCAGATAATGAACATATCTATCACCCCAAAAAGATTCCTCATGATTTTTTGTAGTTCTTCCCTCTTACTGTCTGTCTCTGGATCCTCTCTCCTCCATTCTTTTTTCGGTGGATTTTGGGTGGGAATAGAGCTCTGACTCTCTTCATTCAGAACAAGTATTTTGAGATCTACCTGCTTGGTACCATTTATCACCAGCTTATATTTTTATTGCTGAGCAGTTACAATAGTTTGTTAATTTACTCATTCGATGTGATGATTTGGGTTGTTTCCAGTTTTGGGCTATTTCAAATGAAATTTCTGTGAAGAATTTTATACATAGGAAATATAAGTCTTTGTAAGACTTATATGCATTTATTTCATTTCTCTCAGAAAACTATTGAGGAATGAAATGACTAAATCATATGGTAGTTTAAACCATTAAGAAACTACTAACCTCTTTTCCAAAGTCCTTATATGATTCTTTATTTCCATTACCAGGATTTAAAAGTTCCAGGCCCTTCATACTTCTGCCAACATTTGGTACAGTCATTAAAAAAAATTCATTCACCCTAAAAAAAGTGTAGTGAAATCCTATCATGGTTTTAATTTGGATACTTGTGACTAATGATGGTTAGCCTCTTTTCATAGGGTTCTTTGCCATTCATGTATCTTCTTTGGTAATGAATCTCTCTTCAAATCTTTTGCCCATTTTTTTATTGGGTTATTTGCTTTCTTAGTCTTGAGTGTTGATAGTTCTTCTTTACATATTATGGATATAAGCCATTTTCCAGTTATGCGATCAATAGCCATGTCCTCCTAGCCTGTGACGTTCCCCTACATCCTTTTTCACACTGTCTTCGGGGGTCAGGTATTTTTAATTTTGACGGTGATCAGTTCTTCACTGTTCTTCTTTGCCTTGTAGTTGGCATGTTTATTTTAAAAATGATTGCCTAACCCAAGTTGACAAAGGCTTTTATCACAAATTTTTTCTAGAAGATTTATAGTTTTAAGTTTTACATTTAGGATTATAATCCATTTTCAGTTAGCTTGCTTATTGGCTAACAGATTCATAATTATTCAAGACATTTGTTTAAAAGACTATCTTTACTCCATTCAATTGCTTTTATGCCTTTGTTAAAAATTGTTATTGTTTAGTCACTAAGTTGTGTATGACTTTTTGTGATCCCATGGACTGTAACAGACTAGGTTCTTCTGTCCATGGAATCTCCCAGGCAAGAATACTGGAGTGTGTTGCCATTTCCTTCTCCAGGGGATCATTCCCATCCAGGGATTGAACCTATATCTCCTCCGTTGGCAGGCCATATTCTTCACCACTGAGCCACCAGGGAAGCCCTTGTTGAAAATTACTTGTCTATGAATGTGTAGGTGTATATCTGCACAGCCTATTATGTTCCAATGATCTGTTGCATCGTTACGTGTAGGACCCCCCAGCAGAAGAGTTACCGTATCCCTAAGATAAAGCAGAGACACAGTCTTCCTGTCCAGGCCGGTCCAGATAGCTCACCATCTTCCAGGTTTCTTACACATTCTCTTGCCCATCCCTAGTTCTCTTTTATGTTTCTTCACAGATTGTCTCAGAAGTTTGAATTTTTCACCTGGAAATTCTGTTAAAGTGTTTTAAATTAGTTGTGCTTGAGTGTGACTTGCAAACTGTATTCTGAGGACATGTGTATCTGTTGCAGGAAGGGGGACCCCTTCCAGGGCCTGAAGCTGGGCTCTTGTCTAAAACTCAGAAATGAATTGTCCGAGGAAACACATGTGCTGACAAAGTAAGAGATTGTATTGGGAAAGGGCACCCGGGTGGAGAGCAGTAGGGTAAGGGAACCCAGGAGAACTGCTCTGCCTTGTGGCTCGCAGTCCCGGGTTTTATGGTGATAGGATTAGTTTCAGGGTTGTCTTTGGCCCATCACTCTAATTCAGAGTCTTTCCTGGTGGTGCACGCATCGCTCAGCCAAGATGGATGAGGGATTCTGGGAAGTGGACTGACACGTGATGTCTCCTTTCGACCTTTCCCGAAATCTTCCGGTTGGTGGTGGCTTATTAGTTCCGTATTCCTTACCAGGATCTCCTGTCATGAAACAACTCACTCGAATGGTTACTGAAGGGCCTGGCCAGGGTGGGTGGTTTCAGTCAGTGTGCTTCGCCTAACATAAACATCCCTTTACAAGATTTAATCAGTCAAATCCATACTTAAGAACAAAGTTCTTATTCCAGCAGATTTGTTCCAACAAAATCGGTCAAAGGAATACCACAAAATGTGAGAAAAACATTCCTAACATCTTAGGATAAATTAAATACTTGCCATCAAGTTGTTTATTTTTTTTTTATCATATTGATGATTCCATCTTATGAAATCATTTATCTGTTTTGTTATAGTTATTGTTGTTGTTTAGACCCTAAGTCGTGTCTAACTTTTTGCAATCCCATGGACTGTAGCCCACCAGTCTCCTCTGTCCATGGGATTATCCAGGCAAGAATATTGGAGTGGGTTGCCATTCCCTTTTCCAAGGGATCTTCCCGAGCCAGGGATCAAACCCATGTTCCCTGCATTGGCAAGTGGATTCTTTACCACTGAGCCAGTAGATTCTTAATATGCTAGAAATCTCAACACATATTAGGTGAATTTTAAAACTATATTAAATGGAATTATATTTTATAGCAGCTTGATTAAGCATATTCGTATCTGATGAGGGGTTAACATGTGAAGTATACAAAAAATTCATACAAATAAAGAGCAAAAACACAAATAACTCAAAATATGGGCAAAGAATCTGAACAGACATTTTTCCAAAGAAGACACACAAATTCCCAGCAAGTGTATAAAAAGGTGCTCAGTATCGTTAATCATTAGGGAAAGGCAAATCAAAACCATGATGAGTCATGAGTTCACATCTGCTAGTGCGTCTGTTCTCAAAAAGAGGAGAAAACAAATGCTGGCCAGAGTGTGGTGAATAGGAAACCCTTGTGCACTGTTGGTGGGAGTGTAAACTGGTGTGGCCACTCAGGAAATCACTATGGAAGTTCCTCAAGAAATTAAAAATAGAACTACCTCCTGTTCCATCAATCCCACTCCTTGGTATATATCCAAAGAAAAATGAAATCATTATCTGAAAAGATATCCTGTTGTTTGTAGCAGTGCTATTCACAATAGCCAACATACAGAAACCACCCGTGGGTCTGTCAGTGAATGAATGGGGCAAGAAAACACATACATATATTCCATTGTATATAGTTCATTGTGTGTACGGAATGGGCTATATTCAATGGAATGTTATTCAATCTTTTAAAAGAAGGATATCCTGTCATTTGCAACAACATGAATGAGACTGGAAGGCATTATGCGCAGTGAAGTAAGTCAGAGAAAAATAAATACTGGACGGTGTCACTTATATGTGGAATCTTTAAAAAGAGTTGAACTCATAGGAAGAGAAAAGTGAAAAAGCAGTTGCCTAGGGGTTGGGAAAAGAGAGAAAAGTTGGTCAAAGGGTATAAGCTCTCAGCTGTAAGATGAGTAAGGTCTGACTGAATGATGATGGTGACTATAGTTAATAACACGGTATTCTATAATTGAAATTTGCCAAGAACTTAAATGTCCACAGAAAAAAAAAAAAGAACATATGTGAAGTGATAGACAAGCTGATTCACTTTGCTGTAAAGCAGAAACTAACACAATATTGAAAAGCAAGTGTATGCCAATAAAAATTAATAAAAAGGAAATGTATATTTGTGTATGCTGCTGCTGCCGCTAAGTCGCTTCCATCGTGTCTGACTCTGTGCGACCCCATAGACGGCAGCCCACCAGGCGCCCCCCACCAACCCCGCCCCGTCCCTGGGATTCTCCAGGCAAGAACACTGGAGTGGGTTAGCTTCAGTCATGTCCGACTCTTTGCACCCCTATGGACTATAGCCCACCAGGTTTCTCTATCCATGGGATTCTCCAGGCAAGAATACTGGAGTGAGTTGCCATGCCCTCCTCCAGGGTACTGTCCCCACCCAAGGATAGAAGCCGTGTCTCCTGCAGCTCCTGCCTTGCAGGTAGATTCTTTGCCACTGAGCTACTGGAAAGCCCATTGTGCATACTATATTCATACAAAACACACAGTGGTTTCTGCAGCTGTAATCGGGAACCGGGGATGTTCTTCTTGACAACTGAAGGATTACTGAAGAAATGAAGGATTTTCCTGTTTACTGCAAGTTGCTCCTGGTTTTGAAGAACATTCTGCTTTTTGAAGAACATTCTGCTCCCAATCTGGGAGACGGCTCCTGAGTAGCTCTGCTTTGCCTCCCTAGTCAGCCTGCTGGTCTCTTAAGTAAGTGTTAGTTATTCAGTTGTGTCTGACTCTTTGCATTGCGACCCCATGGACTGTAGCCTCCCAGGTTTCTCTGTCTGGGGGATTTTCCAGGCAACAATATTGGAGTAGGTTGCCATTTCCTCCTTCGGCACATCTTCCTGACCCAGGGATCAAACCCATGTCTCCTGAGTCCTACACTGTAGGCAGATTCTTAGCAATGAGCCATTGGCAAGTTAACTCTGAAGCCCAAAATGACACTGCAATCTTTCCTCACCAAGGGAGACGATGGGAAGGGAAGAGAGAGCAAAATCTATAAACGTTATCTCTTGTTCTTCTCATTTTTTTTTCCCTCTTCCGAATATGTCTTTCCTCCTGCGGATTTTTTTTTTTTTCCTGTTGCAGTCTGTGTCAAGGGAAAGGAGAGCTTTGGGCTTCCAAGAGATTTGCACTTATCACTTTCCAGAGGAAACCCCCTACGGTGCTTCCCATCATCAATTTTCCATCTCCCCCCACTTGCCCACAGCCCCCCTCCTGGGAAACTTCCTGTGTCATACGTCTTCCAGCCTGCCTTGTGGTTAAGATGTCAGGCGTGTTAGCAGGAAGACACAAAAGGATAAATGGTACGTAAAAGGAGCCCACAAGCACGGCAGATCTATATTCCACGTGTGCCTGAAGGGAGTGTGATGAAGATAGCATTTTACATAGGGAAAAGAAGGATATGTTCGTTGGTTAACAGATGGTATTGGACCAATCGGCTAGCCGTGTGGAAAAGGAAAATAAAGCTAAACCCCTACCTCACAACATGCACCCTAATAAAATCCAGATGAATTAAACCACAGAACGACTGAAGTGAAACAAAGGTGAACATGTGCTATTGGCGTAAGGGACGCCCTGAAACACATGCGTAAAGACAGAAGGTAAGAGAAAGCAATAACTCTGACCGCAGAGCTCAAATTTTTCCAACATAAAGAAGATAGGCTACAGATACATGATTTATCATATAGAGCCTGAATATTAATATTCAATTTGTAAGTATCTCCTAATATTTACTAACAGAACACATCATTGGAAAATTGAGCCTAAAGATTATAGGCAGATAAGCAACAAATGAAATTTAATGCAATAATCAAATTTTATATTGTCTGTAAGATGAAGAATTAAAATGAATTATTCAGTGCTTAAAAGGCTGTGGTAAAATACACCCTTTCATATATATCACCTTAGGTTTTAAATTGGTTCTTCATGGTGAACAGCTTGGAAAGAAGTTTCAAAAGCCTTAAAAGCAGGTATATTTTCTGCCAAATTCCATATTTAATCTTCAAGGAAAATTGAAAGCAAAATATTGTTAAAAATATTCAAGTATTGAAAAGTTTTTGCATATTAAATTATAAAGATTTGACTAAGTACATTATTGCAGTGGTCCTCAACTTTTTTGGCACCACGGACCATTTTCATGGAAGACAATTTTTCCACGGACCAAGTAGGGGGATGGTTTCAAGATAATTCAAGTGCGTCACATTTATTGTACACTTCACATTATCAGGCATTGCATCCCAGAGTTTGGGGACCCCTGCATCATAGCACATAAAAGGTGCTGCCTCATATCCATTTTAATGTTTTTAAGATGGTGGATAAACAATTACTACTTAGGTATTAACTGTGAGTTAAAGGCATACGTGAAAGTAAAAAGAAACAAGAAAAACTAGAAAATCTTACAACGTAAAATGTATATATTTTCACATCTTAACGAAGAAGCTTTATTTTTTAAATGCACTTTGCTGTTGTTCAGTCACGAAGCCGTACCCGACTCTGCAGTCTCACGGACTGCAGCATGCCAGGCTTCTCTGATTGTAATCTGTCAGCCATTATCCCAGAAGACCTAATACAGAGATTCTCCAGGAAGCTGTCTTCTCTTGTAGAAGCAGTGGTCACTGACCTAAAGGCACGTCCTTTTGGATATAGCAGGGGTGTGAACACACATGCTTGTGTTTCTGTATGTGATTGACACCAACCATTACAGGTTTGCTACAGGAAACATTTTTATAGGGATTTTTGGATTATCAAAAAAAAAAAAAACCCACAAGGAATTAAATGAAAGTTGAATGGAAAACTTCAAATTCCATCTCAAGTAGAAAATCATGGGAAAAAACCCGTTTGTCCATTTTTGAGTAAGGCTGTCTATGAAGGTGAAAATCCCTCAGGTGTATCCAACTGTTTATGACCCCATGGACTATATAGTCCATGGAATTCTCCAAGTCAGAATACTAAAGTGGGTAGCCATTCCCTTCTGCAGGGGATCTTCCTAACCCAGGGATTGAACCGGGGTCTCCTGCATTGCAGGTGGATTCTTTACCAGCTGAGCTACCAGGGAAGCCCCAAAGTATCAAAGAATTTTTTAAAAATGAAGAGGATATGATTTAATTTTCTTTTTATGTAACATATTTAGAACGCACAACTGGATTTCCAAGTTCATCATCAGACCACCTTCACAGCCTTTAAAAGGGCCACAGGTAATCTCACTAGGGTGGAGGAATATCTGCCTTATTCATATTTTGGAAGATAAGGCAATTCTACCTCTCCTTGAGTAAGGTATTTATATCTTTACTGGACTAGAAATCATGCCTTAAGCTTATCTAAATCTCCCTTGCTGCACTTCAATAGATTGATAACTAGTTCTATTTAGTTTTGGATTTATGTGTGTTCCATTTGATTCAAGGAAGTTAAAAGTGCTTATGACTATTTATCACATCCTAAGAACCTCCTGGTATCCAGGATTTGGAATCAGAATACATAAATTCATGCCCCAACTTCATCAGGCATTCACTGTATCACATTCAGCAAGTCACATCTCCCCTCTAAGCTTAATTCCTTCCTGGGCACAAGTAGAACCTTTTTTTATGCAGTTGTAAGAAATCAAATACAATAATTCATGTAAAGGACTTTGCAATTAAAATGAGATGTCACATAGATATCAGTCACTTTAAACATAGTTAAATATGATCAGTCAACAATGTCTTGGATCATTCTTTTTAATAATTAAATAACAGCAGCACCGATTATACCCGTTGGTTTGTCATACAAGATTTTGTTTCTGCAATGCTAGTTTATTCCCCAGTTTAAGTAAGTAATACATTGTTCGGTCTCGAAACATGGAATCATGTTTTAACTTCTCCCTCTTTTCATATTAGTCTGTATGTCTAAAATGACTAAATATGTTCATCTCTCCTTAAAATGTTTCTCCCATCCACCCCCCATTTCCATCGCAGTGTATTTCTTGTATCTTCAGCTTTTGCCAAGAAGGAATAGATGCATCAGACAGACTCATGTATGAATTCTCCACACGCTGGGTCCTGTTTCTGTGACCTTGTTCATATTATGTAAGCTTAAACTTCAACGATCTCACCTATGATGTGGGGATAAGGCAAACTTATCACAGCAATTAAACGGAATAAAAATTTCATTATGAACTCCTTGTGTTCAAAATCGTCAATTATTCACTAAAGTTTAAAGTTCTTTGACAGGTTTTGGAGACCAGTCTCTTACTTCCCATCTACCTTTTCTTTTAATTCTTTTCCAATCATTATCACCACCCACAAGATTTTGCTGCCTTGACAAGTAGAGGCACAAAACTTACGTCCCAAGAATACTTCTTAAAAGAAGGCAATTAATCCTTTTATTCCCTTGTTTTAATATGGATTAAGCAAAGATTTCTGCATATGTCACACAATTACTTTTAGGGAAAATACTGATCTGTGTCACAGAATATTGGAAGATTCCGATACTACACTTACTTGCCTGACACACTAATGCGCATAGCTTTTGGCTCATTGTGCAACTGGCTAAAATAAAATCTTCACCATACCTCTTTAGTCTCTCTAACTGAACATAACTGACTCCAAGTGGAGAGACAGAGTCTTTGTCATCCACCATTCCCTTTCTATCAATGAGATGCATAATTAAAATATGTAATATTCAGTCACCCATCAAACGTATTCATATAAAGGTTAGGTACCAGATAATGACAAAACAATGTTTTCTGAAGTCTACTGAAGCATCAGTCTTGGAAACATTGAAAATATTTATATTTTACAAGTGTTTATCATGACCAATCATAAATAATTATAAAAATATATGAGGAATACTGTAAAAATAATTTTTTCTATAAAAAATATCTATTTCATATGGTACATAGCACAGACCCTAGAAAAGAGCTCTGAGTACATGCTCCTTAATGATTGAATTCAACATATTGTATAGTTTTGCTAAATGCATTCCTGCTTAATTAATTCTGTTAAAACTCTCCATATTTGCAAATGAACCTATTTACAAAGCAGAAACAGGCTCACAGAGAACAAACTTATCCTTACTGGGGGTTGGGGGGTGGTGGAGTGAAGGAATAGTTAGGGAGTTTGGGATGGGCATGTACACACTGCTATATTTAAATGGATCACCAGCAAGGACCTGCCGCACAGCTTAGGGAACTCTGCTTGATGTCATGTGGCAGCCTGGATGGGAGGGGAGTCGGGGGGAGAATGGATGCATGTATATCCAAAGGCTGGGTCCCTTTGCTGTTCACCTGAAACTATCACAGCATTGTTAATCAGCAATACTCCAAAATTAAATAAAAAGTTTTTTTAAAAAAAGAAACTCTGTTATTTGGATGAGAGGCTTCATTGTGCTTAGTTTTAAGCAAAGAGCTGGAATTCAGAGCACTCAGGTAAGTCTAGGGAACTTGGGAGATGAAGAATGTTTCTAGGATGACACTAGGCCAAGAAATGCCAAGGTCTAAGAAGAGCTGGATTGTGGAACCAGGGCTACTTTGCTGCAGACCTGCATCCACTGATAAAAGGTCAGAGCAAGGACATGAAACAGACCATGGAAGGTTTAGAATGAATTCATTTGCCACCTGTCAAGGGCAAGACAGGTAGCCAGATCAGAAACCAGGCAGCCAGACATGAACAGAGCTGAGACGTTAGGGGAAAAAACACAGATGGCAAGTTGGTGTCAGGAGTTGAAGGGACCCAACCAAGCTCCTTGGTGAGGAGAACATGGTCACAGTACACAGTGATTACACACAGAGAATGCCCCGTGAATGCAACAGTGAATGCCCAGTGAATGCCCAGAGAATGCCCAGTGAATGCAAGAAAGAAATTAATAGAAACAAATATAGGAGCATTACCATAGAGAGACTCCAATTAAAGTTAGCTTCTTTAGAAATGGTTCTTTTAGACTGGTGCCCATCAGAAGAAAATTTACAGAAAAAGTCTCATTTAGTGTCAAGACGATTTTAAGATTCTGTGTGGCTCGCTTGATTCTTATGCGAAACCCTCTATGTGAAACCACCCACGGAAGTGAAGAGGGTGTGAACAGGGAAAAATGGCAGCTAAAAGGGAGAATGTAAGTGCATACGTCACTTCTGTACGTATTTAAATACCTAAAAGTGACCAGAACCCAGAAAACTAACTCCTCACATCAAAGTCAATTTTCTTGTTCCACTTAGGGACTAGCCTTGTTTTCAAGAGTCCATCTTTCCAAGTGAAATGTTTTATCAATTTAATTATATCGGGAAAGCCTAATTGTTTTTAAGTTTCGTTTGTTTCCCTTTGTTTTTTAAATACTGTTAGCAAACTGTTCATTCAACTATGAATAAAAAGAGCAAGAACCTTCTCAATTAAAGCACGTTCTTTCTCAGCAATAAGCCCAGTTTCTTTGATGAGCAAAAGAAATCTTGGTATGTCTTAATGAATTGCTGGCTTTTCATAGAGTAAGCTTATGAATTTAAATTACTCAGAGACAGGTGGAGACTCCCGGTGTAAACAAGGTTGGTGTACAGTGACCTTTGCCAAGGCTGATATTATTTACGGGTTTTATAAATGATCCAGAAAGATGGCACAAAATGAAATCTCCTTCTTTGCGGATGACATTCAGCTTTTGAGAGTAAGAAAAGGCCAAGATAATAGAAGCAAGCATCTTTTATTTATTTATTTTTTTCCCCAGCTGCTTTGTATTCTAGCTGTTCCTTTTGGACGTGCTATTATCAACTTCCTTCGGCTTCTCTGGTGGCTCAGTGGTAAAGAACCCACTTGCGAATGCAGGAGACGTGGGTTCAGTCCCTGGGACAGGAAGATCCTCTGAAGTAGGGAATGGCTGCTTGCTCCAGTGTTCTTCCCTGGAAAATCCTATGGACAGAGAAGCCTGGAGGGTCCATTGGGTCACAAAAGAACTGGATATGACTTAGTGACTAATAACAACAGCGCAACATTGTTAACTTACTGACTTACTTAATATATAGCATTGTATCTACCTTCAAAATCTGTGAATGTGCGTTCTTACCTAATAGATATGAAAAACAAGCATCAGAATATGGTAGACATCTCTTGATTATCTGAATAAGCATTCTGACCCTCCCACTATGATTTGGAGAATCGAACTACTTTTTGAGAGACAAAGAGAGAAGATTGGAGTTTGGAGATGGTGTTAACACTCCTAAAATGCTTTTATAGGCAGGACTATTGTCATATATTTCAAACAGAGGCATATTTAATATTAAAAAAGTAATGCATAGTGGTGCCTTTGTTGAGGGAAAAAAATTAACTGATTTCTAAACCTTACGCAAATTATTTAATCTGTTTAAAATTTCATGTTTTTTTTCATTTAAAATTTTCATGATTTAAAATAGCACCTGTAATAATTTAAAGTCAAATTAATTTTTAAATTATACCTGTGTCTTCTGGTAAGGAAATGGAATCAAGAGTATGTGTCAAAAGGAACTTTGTTAATGCTATATGTTAAATATCAGTTTATTCTTCGTATTTCATCTTAGCTAGATAGTTTTGACTATTTTGTTGTATTTTGACTAATCAATTACATGAGTTTTATGCTACTTCAATTATTTTGTCATTTATTTAAAATATATCTAAATTTTTAAGAATATATAAACTAATAATTAAAAATCCTCAAAGTAACACAAGATTGAATTTGGCTGCTGCTGTTGCTGCTAAGTCACTTCAGTCGTGTCCGACTCTGTGTGACCCCATAGACGGCAGCCCATGAGGCTCCCCTGTCCCTGGGATTCTCCAGGCAAGAACACTGGAGTGGGTTGCCATTTCCTTCTCCAATGCAGGAAAGTGAAAAGTGAGAGTGAAGTCGCTCAGTCGTGTCTGACTCTTAGTGACCCCATGGACTGCAGCCCACCAGGCTCCTTCATCCATGGGATTTTCCAGGCAAGAGTACTGGAGTGGGTTGCCATTGCCTTCTCCATTGTATTTGGCTAGGTTCACTTAATCAAATTATTTATATAATTATATAATGCATCCCCTAAAATATATAATTTTGTTAAATTATTTTTAAATTTTGGTAAAATGTGTTCCTTTTGAAAAGAATGAATCCTGTATATTTTACATATCTTGGCTAACTCACTCTTTGCTTTTAGGAATAATCAAAGTTTGCAAACTGTTTCTACATGTGCAAAATCACTCTGTCAAAAAAAATAGCTTTTAATCAGCTCTGTACTTTTACAAAAGCCTGGGGATATTTTCAAACATTTGAGAGTAAAAATGGGGGAGTAGGCAAAGGTTTTTGAAGTTCTTATGGAACAGTTTTCCAGTTCTCTAGGTGAACTTCCTACATCCGAAAATAGCCAGAAGATTGACCAAATAAACAGGGCGAAAATCCCCATACCCTTTCTTTGTACAAAACAGTTTGCATTGCTTGAAGGATCCACACCAGGCATCTTGAAACTTGATCATGTAAGTTAACAATGAGAATAAATTGATAAACAAACTCTACCATATTCATACTACACACAAGAATCCAAGGTCCAAAAAAGCGTATAGTTTTTGTAAAGTCATACATGTTGATGGAAAACTAGGATTAGAATATGTTTCCTTTTTACAATATTCTATGATTTAGAAGATTTGAAGTAAAAATGGCTGAAATAGTCAGACTTTCTATAATATGGGTGGTAAATTCAGAGAACCGACCTGAAGGATTATTATGTTGTTGTTTTAGTTGCTAAGTCATGTCTGACTCTTTGTGACCCCGTGACCCCATGAACTGCAGTCTTCCCTCCAGGCTCCTCTCTCCAGGGATTTCCCAGGCAAGAGTACCAGAGTAGACTGCCATTTTCTTTTCCAACATATCTTCCTGACCCATGGATTGAACCCTGTCTTCTGAATTGCAGGTGGATTCTTTACCAAGGAGCCACCAGGGAAGCTGGGCCTAAAAGCTATATTTCAACAAATCAGTTGTCTATTAAAAACAAAAAAACAAAACAAAAAAACCTAGCCAATGATCCACTGAACAAAGCTTATACTGTAATTGCTGTTAAGTATTTCTAACTAGTCTCTGTTAACCACAATGAGCTACTGCACAGCCTTGTGGGTAATTGGGATGCTCCCAGGGAAAGGGACTTACTTTTATTTTCTGACTGTGCAGGGCCGCATTGTATCCTAAACGGTGCATAGAGCGATGAGTTAGGCACATTGTCACAATCAATCTTGACATGTCAGGTAGCTTCTGGCAGCTCATGACACATTGGAAAAGTTCAACGATTC
Source organism: Bos indicus (assembly GCF_029378745.1). NCBI lineage: Eukaryota > Metazoa > Chordata > Mammalia > Artiodactyla > Bovidae > Bos > Bos indicus. The sequence goes on along the minus strand of NC_091771.1, from coordinate 83,936,034 downwards.
AAGTACAAAGACTGGAGGAAAAAAAGTCAACAAAACCCCCTGAAACGTGCACTTGTTTCTCCTGACTAGTACATTTTGGTTCCAGAAACAGTATGTGGCACATAATTATCCTTGTCAACATAGATTCATCAAATTCGGGGAAAATATATGGACAATGGAGACAGAGATTTCTCTGCCTATCCACATGGCATTGATTTGCCCAGAGAAAATATTAACAGTTATATTTGTGTATATATAAGATGCATGTATATACATTCATAATGTGCATAGAATATGAATTTATATATACATATATATGAGTATATAAATATACATGCATTTAAACCCACATATATGCATCGAATAATCTGCAAGTACCTGGACCTGCGATTCTTCAGAATGCTCTGATCACACAGGAAACTTTCTCATCCGGACCTAATGGTGCTTGACAGGGAGACGCAAGTGTGAGCTGCGTTCATCCTGCCACAGCACTGACCTAATGGCTTACTTTGCTGCGATTTCCTGCTTTTTTGTTGTTTAAATGAAAATAAATTTCAATATTCCGCTTGCTTGAAAAAAAAAATCCGATATCGCATTCCAGACCGTTGTTAGAAGCTTTTCCATCTATAAATTATTGGGCTATCACTTCACCGACTCTGGTGAGCTGTGGCTATTCTTAGCACTCTGCACTTCTTTCCAGACTTCTTTTGGTGGCATTGCTGTTACAGACCCATTAGAGGGAAAAGAACCGCTGTCACTGCACTATGTGGGTGATGGATACTAGGAATCCGATTGCTAAAAGCATGCATATTTAATGAAGCGAGGCTAAACACAAGGTTATAATGTTTAATAGCCTAAAAGAGGCCAAAATATATGTGAGAAATCATCTCCCTGTCATTGAATGCTAGACCCCAAAATTAGGAAAACATGCTTTGTGGGCACTAACTGTCTGTGACATTTTTCAGTCAATATAGCAAATAAAATTAGTTTTGTATTTGATTAAATTATTAATGCATGGCTGCATTATTAATAGTTGAAGCAATTATACTTAACTTTATGTCTCAACGTATGATGTAAGTAAATTATTTCGAAGGACAAAGCATATTGCACATAAAGCTCTCTGTAAAATTTACTATTTCTTAACACTATTGGTATATTTGCAGGGTGTTTTTTTTTGGTTACAATTTTACTTCCCTGAATACTGAAAATTTGATATCATCTATTTGTTCATATTATCCTTTTTGCATTAAAAATTGCACGAGAGGCAAAGAGAGCTGTTAAAAATGTGCAAGCCAGTGAAACTAAATGATGCTCCTGTTTTAAAAACTGTGCTAATTTTATTTAACATTAAATACAAGTGTTTTTTAAATAAATAGCATTGCATTTTGCAGCTTGTGTTATTGTATCTACAATTTGCACTTATTTCCAATTATTTCAAATTTCAAATTAGTTGTTATATCATAGCCTTGAATATGACTTTACAAAAATTTCTGATGTCATCCTGATGAACCAGAACTGACTTTTTTGAATTTATCTGTGCATTCAGCATGCAGGGAAAATTCAGGATAACATATATAATGTCTAGAAGGATTTCTTTCCTCAAAGTAAGTTCCAGATGATGGCTCAGCGTGGATTGTTGACTTGTCATGCCATGTCGTGATGGGGAGGTCCTGCTCACCACCCATGACGGGGGCAACGTTGAGCATTCCCGACACGGTCCTCACTCACTGGCCGTCTCTGGCACAACCACTGCTGACTTTGTTGGCATAGGCATCACTAACCATCTTTTGCAAGAGCATAACCAACCATCGGTAAAATACCATCACTGACCTTTCCTTTTTATGGGCATCAGTGACCTTAGCAACCCTTTGAAATAGGGAACAGTCTACGAAAGTTAAAATAAAGTGCTCTTAGTCTCACAGCTCAGAAGTAGCAAAACAAACATTTAATACTAATTCATTTTTTAAAATTAAGAAATCTGGAATTCGTAACCACAATAAAAATAGCTTAGTCCAGAGTATACAGTGATAAACTGACATACCAAAAGTCTACATCCATCAAAGCTCTGAGATATGTAGCTGTGAATGGAGATTCTTTTGAGACTTACTACGTAAATCAGTTGATTTCCTTGTGTTGACATTAATGCTAATGCTTTTTCTCTTTTATAACCAAAGTGTAATTGCATACCCTCGATTATAATTTTCAAAGATAACTCTGACCTGGCACAACATGTCCAGGACTTCTTTCTCTCTAGATGGCGTTTGAGATAAATGAAGGAAAGTGAGGATCCACGGAAGAGGTCATTTGTTTAAAGAGAAAAAAATTAATAAAAATAATTTGTCATTGTAATTTATTTCAATTTCCAGTGTATACATTTTTAAAGCAAAGATAGTTAGCTTTTACACTGTGATAAGATCCACATTCAGTTAATCATTGCCTTCTTCATGGCCTTAAAATCCAGAAAATTTTGTTTTCAATCTTTTACGTTTCACCATTTTTCACTTCGATTACATCCACAGGCAAAGAAGAGTCAGGAGTAGAAAAATGAAAAGAAAGAAATGAAATGCCAGCAAACAGGTGATCAAATGACTATGATGTAGGAAATGATCCCCAGAGTCATTTGTAACTGAGTTAAACATCAGAATAAGAAGCACTATAAATTATATCGCTAGAATTTAAAAAAGTGGAAACTGAATATAATTGTAGATGGCTATCTGTTCCTAGATTCTCCCATGCTCTCCAGCTACTTAGTTGCTTCATTTTTGCGACTGTTCTCTAGTCAGTCATGAGCTAAAGTTGTTATCACTTCTTTAAAGCCCTTCCCCCTCCTCCTCTCACCTTAAATATGAGTTAAAAACAGTTCCTCACAGAATTAGACAGGAACCAGCCCTCCTAAACAAATGGTTTCATTTTGAAATTACATTACAGAGAACACTGTTTTACATTATGAAAACACATTTTCCCCAATGATTTTTACAGGACTGCGTCTGTAGGCTTTAGTCTTCAAAACAACCAGAGAAGAATTACAGTTATAGAACAACTGAACTGCTAACTGAAGTTGAGAATGCATGACGTATTTTCAGATGTACTTGATGTCTAAAAATTAAGGTCATCCATTCTCATTTTGAATAACAACTTTCACATGTACATAGGTCAAAACCTGTACATGGCAAAGTCTTGGTCCAAATTCACTCCTTTTTCTTTCTTACGGGGCTTCCCTGATGGCTCAGTGGAGAGTCTGTCTACACTGCAGGAGATACAGGAGACCCAGATTCAGCCCCTGGTTTGGGAAGATCTCCTGGAGGAGGAAATGGCAACCTATTACAGGTTTCTTGCCTGGAGTATCCCGTGGACAGAAGAGCCTGACAGGTTGTAGTCCATAGGGTCACAAAGAGTTGGACGCGACCGAGCGACTAAGCATGCACACACTCTTTTTCAAAAACTTTTTCTCTTAATTTTCCTCTTCTTTTTATAGTATCATTTCTTTCTGGGGACCCCCACATAGCCTCTGCTTCTAAATTTGTCAGAAAATGAAGCATGAAAAAAAGATGGGACTAGATAGAGGGATCTCATGCTTAAAGCAGAGAAAGTGAATAAAGCCATGGAAGTAATTAAAAGTATATTATATATATACTGTATTATTATATATATTATATATTATATTATTATATTACATTATATTTATGTATTATGTATTCTATTATATATATTATTGTTGTATATTAATATATATAATATAATATACATATATTATATATATACTGTTCTTCTCCTTGATCTGATCAGTTCCCCAAGCTTGGAATTAGCTTTCCCTTCCAAGCTCCTGACACAGCAGACATTCAAAGCCCTTGTTTATGTTTAAACCACTAGAAGGAAGGAGGTAATTGACATGCAATGAGTTCACTCAGTTTATAATGTTTTTGCAAATAAATTACCTAAATTGATCAATGTCTAAAAACTCAATCTGATTGAGAAAAATTCTCCTACTTTATTTCCATACAAACAGGAGTTCAGTATTGACTTGTAAAACTACTTATAAAAAGCCTAATGTGAGTCAACACCATGCATTGTCCACCTGTTCTAAATGTATGGATAGGTCAGTGAGCCAAGGAAAGTAGCTTTGCTCCCAGAATTCACCTTCCAAAAGGGGAAGCGAGGCAATCACATGCACACACATACAACAGGGACAGTGATGTGCTTGTTCTAGAAAAAGGCAACAAAGCAAAGTAAGGGAAAGGAACAGGGACTGTGGCTGTTGGGAGGGTAGCGGTAGACTAATTAGCGTGGTGAGTAAAAGCCTCCCTGAAAAGGAAATAGTCAAGCAGAGACTGCAGGAAGGGGGAAAATGAGTCATGTGACTAAGTGGTGGGAAAGTCAGCAGACAGATCAAGAATCTCCCTGATGGGGACTAGGCTGATATGGTCGGTGGACAGCAAGGAGGTCACTTTGGCTGAGGCCAGCTGAGAGTGGAGGAAGCTAGAAAAAGAGGTAGAAATATTACTCAATCATGAAAAAGCATTCAATAATGCCATTTCCAGCAACATGGATGGAGCTGGAGATCGTCATACTAAGTAAGTCAGACCGAGAAAGCCAAATATGATATTACTCACATGTGGAACCAAAAAAAAAAAAAGAAAAAAGAAAAGAAAATGATGCAAATGAACTGAACTGCAAAGCATAAACAGGCTCATAGACTTAGAAAACAAATTTATGGTTACCAAAGGGGCAAGGAGATGGGGGCACCCAGAGGGACAAATTGGGAGTTTGGGTTTAGCATATATATATTACTATACATAAAATATATATGTACATATATATATTACTGTACATAAAATAGATAACCAACAAGGACCTACTGTATATCACAGGGAACTATAGTCAATATTTTGTAAGAGAAAAGAATTTGAAAAAGAATATTATGTGTGTGTGTATATATATATATATATAACCAAATCACTTTTCTGAACATCTGAAACTAACACAGCATTGTTAATCAACCATACTTCAATAAAAAATAAAAATAAAAAAAAAAGAACCTAGAAACAAAACAACAACAAAAAAGGAGTGGACTCTCCAAGTAATGCTGGAGTTGTGTGGAGGAGGAAGGAATTGACAATGATCTAGTTTTCAGAGAAATCTGAGCAGAGAAATTGGGATCAGAGCCATCTTTGAAGGGTGAATAATATTTTTAAGAAAGTAAAAGAGAATATTAAGAGAATCATGAAGAAAGTCACATTTCAGTTAGGAGAAAACCTGACTTCCATTTAATACTATGTTAAATTTAATAGGAAATAGCTCTCCAAGGTAGGAGGTAGAGAATAAAGTTATCACGTTAAGAGTTCTTGACTTAAGTTAAAAGTTCTTTAACTTATCACATTAGAAGTTCTTCCCTGCTAAGTCACTTCAGTCGTGTCCAACTCTGTGCGACCCCATAGACGGCAGCCCACCAGGCTGCCCCGTCCCTGGGATTCTCCAGGCAGGAACACTGGAGTGGGTTGCCATTTCCTTCTCCAGTGCATGAAAGTGAAAAGTGAAAGTGAAGTCGCTCAGTGGTGTCCAACTCTTAGCGACCCCATGAACCGAAGCCTACCAGGCTCCTCCATCCATGGGATTTTCCAGGCAAGAGTACTGGAGTGGAGTGCCATTGCCTTCTCCGTGTTCTTCCCTAGTCAGTGGAAAATATCAGAGAATTTTGAATAAGGGAGAGATTGATTTGCTTCAGGGAAAGGTTTAGTAATTTTGGACCAGGAAGAGTATGAACATTGAGTTTTTAGTAGTTAATAGGCAGAAGCAAATACAGAGGAAGTGATGCACGTGAGGATGATTTGTTATTAGATGGGAGTGGTGATGAGGGTTTTCCCTTTCATCACATCCCCCATACATCTCAAGAGCTTCTTTAGACTCTTTTAGAAAATTGAGGTATATAAAAAAAAGAAAGAAAGAAAATTGAGGTATAGTTGTTCTATGATGTTGTGTTAGATTTTGCTGTACAACAAAGTGAATCAACTATACATGTGCATATATGCGCTCCCTCCTGAACCTCCCACCCCTGCATCCCACCCCTCTAGGTCACTGCAGGGCGCTGCGCTGAGCTCCCGGTGCTGTGAAGCAGCCTCCCTCTAGCGGCCTGTTGTACCCATGGTGGAAGGCATCTGTCAGCCCTCACCTCCCAGTCGGTCCACCTTATCCCTCCATGTCTACCCCTCCATTCTCTGCATCTGCATCTCTATCCCTGCTCTGCAAAGAAAGTGCTTCTGCACCATTTTTCTAGATTCCATGTATACGTGTTCATATATGAGATGTGTTTCTCTTTCTGACTTACTTCACTCCATATGACAGACTCTGGGGGTGAACCAGCTTCAAAAATTTTGCAAATCTCGTCTTTTTCTCTCCCGCTTATTTTGCACTTACATTTCTTAGCTAGCACAACTCTCTGCCGTGTTTCTTAGGTTTGTCCCCTTGTCTCCATCCCCCTGAGCTACCCTACAGAGACAATACTGCCTTCTTGATTGGACACTTGGATGAATTTCTAGCTAATTTCCTGCCATCAAGGCTATCAACACATTCAAAAGAGCTTTTCAATATGGTTCAATATTCCTTCATAGTCTCACATCTCATTGTTTCTTAGATCTGCGCTCCAGATCTAAGGTTAGATGAATATCACATTTTAATGTTCAATCTCTTTCTTTTTGCTTATGTTCTCACTGCCTTCTCTCCCAACCAGAGAATTATGCATGTGTGTATTTGTGTGTGTGTATAATCGTACACATAGGTGTGGACACACACAAACTCACATCCTTCCCTTTCTACCAGTAGTCCCATTTTGGAAAAGAAAAAAACATTTATACAATGAATTATTATACAAGTTACATAGACTAGCATAATTCAATGGTATATTCCAATTACTCAGCTTCTACGATCCTCAAATCCTGATTGGGTTTTCATCTAAATCCCTGACAATTTCTCCTTACTGGGAATATTTGTTATCACTTTCCAAACAACATAATGCTTCATCCATAAATATTTAAAATCACATCTCTGAAATAAGATTCTGTTAAAACGAAACCACAATATCATTATACCTAAAAATGAGCAATATTCTCTCTATAACATAAATACTATAGCCAGTGCAGAAATGTTGTAGGCAGTTTGAATTTTATTAATTCGATTGAAACAGGGTCCAAGCAAGATCCATATATTATCATTGATGGTAGTTAAATATCACAACATTTAACTTTTAATCTGTCAGTTTCTTATCCCTGAATTTTTATTTTCTCACCATTTTATATTTTGAAGAAACCCCTACAGAGTTTCCCAAAGTCTGCTGACTGCCCCTTTAGCATGTCGTCTACCATGTTTTCCATCTCCTCTGTCTTCTGTAAATTGGTAATTTTAGAAAGCCTTGATCATATTCAAGTTCAGTTTTGTTTGGTCACAAATGCTTCCCTAGTAATGCAGATCCACACATGCGTCACATCATGTCAGTTTGTCTTTATTTCTGTGATGTTACCAGCCATCGGCAACCACCGACTCCTGAACAGGGTAATTTATAAAAAACAAACAAACACAGGGTGAATGTTTGGCTCCATCCTTTTAAAAAAGAGAAAGAAAAGGTTTTAGACAAACGACTTAGTTGTTCTAAGAGCTCTGGTCCTAGCCCTAGCAGTATCCATTATTTTTCAGTTGGTCAGCGTCCCAAGACATTTTCTGTGGGCAGAGCCAGGATTTATTTTTCTTTCTTTCCTTTTTTCCTTAAGAGATAAAATATACCGTGAGTACACAGCTAGTTTTCATCTCCATTGAAATACAGAGTATTCTCTCAAAATTTTTCTCTCTTACATATGTTTTGCTTTCTTCCACATCAAAATTCCAGTTTCCAATGACACATACATGCGTTTTTGCCTAAATAACATGTACAACAGTCTCTAGATAGCAATATGGAGCTTTGTTTGGAAGAGAGCCATTTATGAATCAGGAGCCCTTAAAGATTTTACTTCTATCATTGAGGAGTTTATCTTTTAGAGTAGCTATTGCTTCATTAATACATATGATATCTAAATATCCTTTTGTAATACTCTGCATGCAAGTTTGGAGTATCTGTGGGTATTGTGAATAAATGACTTACAGTTCAACATGACAATGACTTTGATGATTTGACCAACATTAGATACATATTGAGATCTTTGTGAAAGGTCAGATACAAAGGATTTTACATTATGTGACTAGAAAAATATTTTATCATAAGTATAAACAGGAAAGCTAGGGCACATATCCATGTTGTAACATGATTTGATATCAGCTTTAGTTTCCTGGTGGAAAATTCCTTGATGGACAAGTAACTCAGATGGTCTGTTGTGGTACATTGATATAAAGCAAATACATCAAGTTTAGAATGTTGGAGAAATGTTCAAATAGGTAAATATACAGTGACTGTATGCTTACTTTCTGCATCAAAGAACATTAAGAGGTTAAGAACAAAAAACTGGGTGGAAACATTGGAGCAATGTCCAGTTTAAATCATGAGAGAAAGATCAAGAGAGGTGCAAAAGTAGTAATAAAAAGGAGAAGATAATGTGATACTGAGGGCCCCACTGGATAAATGTTTATTTCAAAAAGGAAATCATACACTAAACTAGGCAGAGAAATTGAGGATAACAATACCACTGAATTGAAAACTTAAAACATTATTTGATATAGGTAAATGAGATTATCAGTATAGCAGTTGTAAAGGAAATAGGATTAGAGCATGCTCAAGGAAAAAATAAGAGTCAATGACTTTGAGATGGTGGCTGCAAAAAGAGAAGAATGACAATATTCTAAGTAGCACTGCTGGTGAAAATAGATACCCTAACTCATTTTGTTCAAAGATGCAGTCTTTGCCAAAGGTCTACAACGCAACTCATCCTTTACACCAACTACTTCACGACGGTTGGTTGGACCGGGGGTGGGAGATAAAATAAATGCAGAGAATCATAAGACAGGTAAGGGACTAGCGATCTGTGAGATGGCTGGGAAAATAAAAACAAACAAAAAACAAAAGGAGCTAACTGAACTTATTTTGGAAATGTGAGATAAGTAACACCAATGAAATAAGACTGGTGGAAGCTGAACTTAAATGTTACTGGTAAGTCATGGAAGGGGAGGAGCCATCGGAGCTTGAAGAAAGAAGGAAGTCAGTACATCGTGAGAGACGGTTATTCAGAAAGTGAAACAATGGGATGACGAAGGATAAGAAAACGCTACAGCTCCCAATACAGAGATGGAGGGAGTGGATGGTTTTGAAACAACCTCAGATTCTACCAGATTGCTTTTTCAAAACTTGCCAGTGGCTCTTTGCTGTTTTGTTTCATTTTAGCCAAAACAGCTTGAAAGAGTCTAATGTCTTGTGTGGTCCTGGTTCTAGCCGTGCCAGAGCTCCAGAACCCCAGTGGTCTGTATTCTTCAAGGATTATAAAGGTGGATGGTAGGAGGGAAAGAGTAGGAAGCAGATAAAAGAGGTACCAAGAGAAAGGATAGTAAACTCTGGCTTAGTGAGAGTGATGAAGAGAAGGATGCTTCCAACATAGCTCCAGTTCCTTTCTGCTTCCCTCGAGAACAGCTACATCCTGAAGAGGGAGAAAACAGATGGCCTTGTTCTAAACCAGGATGAACAGATCCCACTCATTCAACATATTCCCACATCCCTTTCCAGAGAGAGAAAACGATCTGCCCTTTTCTGGTCCTGAGGATATGAGGGCACCTTTCTCGGTCCTCATGGGAGTGAAAGCAGGGCTCTGCAGCGTTGCCAAACCTTGAGTTATAGAACGCCCAGCTTCCCGGGGGGCAGAGTGGTGAGGAACCCACCTGTCAATGCAGGAGACATAAGAGACTTGGGTTCGATCCCTGGTTCAGGAAGACCCCCTGGAGAAGGAAATGGCAACCCACTCTAGTATTCCTGCTTGGGAAATTCCATAGACAGAGGAGACTGGTGGGCTACAGTCCATGGGATCTCAAAAAGTGGGACACAACTGAGCACGCATGCATGCACAGCATGCAAAGAATAGAACTGGGAACCTCTGAGCATGTGTGGATCCACACCCAGAATAGAAACTGTGACATGACAAGGCATGAGCTTAGCCACCTGAATGAATTAACAAGACCTCCTGCAGCTCGACATCTGGGAATTTCCATTATGTGATGGCATCCTCCATCCAGGCTCTGAGAGAAGGAAAACCACTCCAAGAGGATGTTAAGTTCCCCCACCTCTGTCGAAGGTGTCATTCAGGGCTTACTTGTCCCTTTGGATTATCTAAAGGAACTCAAATAGATAAAACTTCCTTCCTGCTGATTTAATTTTCTGGAGCTGTAAACAGCCTTCTGATCACCAGAAATCGATTTTGTGAAGGTCTTCTAAATGGCAGAGTTAATAATTGGATAACAGTGGGTTTTCTTATCCCTCTATAGGACTTCCCTGGTGGCTCAGCAGTAAATAATACATCTGCCAATGCCAGAGACACAAGTTTGATCCCTGAGTCAGGAAGATCCCCTCGAGAAGGAAATGGCAACCCACTCCAGTATTCTTGCCTGGGAAATCCCATGGACACAGGAGCCTGGCAGGCTCCATGAGGTTGCAAAGAGTTGGGCATGACTTAACGATTAAACAACAACAAAATCCCTCTAAGCAATATTAGTTTCTAAAACATACTGGACATCGAGAAACATCCAAGTGAGTTACTAAGTGTCAGCAGGAGTCCTATTCCCAGTATATGGATTATGGTATTTGTAAAAGAGAAGGAAAAAGAAAGCTTATACAAATCTGGAATGTCCTAACTATTTCATTTTCAAAAGGAAAGCTACCAATTAATTCTAAATTAACATCCCCCTTATTCTTGTCTTTAATAGTCAGACTTCTATTTTAACAGTCATCATAGCATTCCCTTGGTATTACTAGTCACTGTTAATATTCAGATAGCCATTGAAAACATTTTTCCCCCTCATGGCATGATTATCTGATATAACAGCCAATAAGTAAAAGTACTTTCTCCAAAGTCCTCTTGGATTATATAGTAATGTCATGTTTTGCAAATGATTTAATCCTTTCGGTTCCATGGATTATAAATAATGATGATTGTCCACTGATAATATGTTGCAAATTCATAGCAAGCACTTTAGGTTGAGGAAATACTAGTCCTGGAATGGAGTCTTCTGAATATTCTTATGATGCTGGGAAAGATTGAGAACAAGAGAAAAGTGGGGGTAATGGGATGAGATGGTTGAATGGCCTCACCAACGCAATGGACATGAATTTGAGCATCTCCAGGAGATGGTGAAGGACAGGGAAACCTAGCGTGCTGCAGTCCACAGGGTCTCAAAGAGTCGGGCGCTACTTAGCTACCGAACAGTAACAATGCATATCCTGTTTCCTATTCTGAAAAGTAGTTGTTCTTTAATAGAAATAGTAAGCTTTCCTTTTACGTGTTCTACAGATAATATGTAAAACGTGTTATTCACCCATTTAGAGAAATTTAGGCATTAAACAGCACTATTTCTGGAATACTCTACTCTGACTGTGGAGGTCAAAGTGATCATCTGAGCTATCATAAGTTAGTAAATACCTACGGTGAGCACATACTTTATATATGCTTGCTTTTGTAAGCAAATAACAGAAGGGATATTTACATACAAAGACTTGACACTGGTAGAATATAAGGAACTTAGCTGAAATAGAAGATCTCTGGGCTGGAATTCTAATTCTATCCTTCCAGTTTCACTCCACCCTTTTTCTGCCTATGTTCTACCCTATGAAGCTCTCTGTGTGGGTAGAATCAACCCATCTTCCTCTTTCTTTGTCTTTTGATGGTGTCAGTCAATAGGCTGCAGGAAACAATGCAGGCGACGGAAAACAGAGCCAGCATGCTTATTCTCCTGGCTTTGTCATCTTGTGTTATGTTTGTGGCCGTATCCTCCCACCAAAAGCACAACCTCTATGGTCAGCATCCCAGCAGAACCCACAGCTCCTGATCTCTTGGGTCCAGCCTATGCTCTCCCTGCCCTTTCAAACCTATAGCGGTGATATCTCCCAGTTACTGACATGGGGGCTCTTATCATCCATGGTTAGCTAAATAGATTTGCCATTCCATTAAATTCTATTGGATCTCCTTCATTCCACTCCTGAGAGCACATTGATTTCTTCCAGGACTTTGGTATAGACACTGTTTACTAGGAATGGCCTTGGGAAAAGGAAGCTCAGAGTGGCATTTTGTGGCTGGCTTACTCACACAGTTGATGAGTGCACTGACATCACCTTGACGACGGGACATGCTGATCTGTGGCAGACGGTGGTGTCACGAGGGCAGGTGGAGGGCACGGTGTTCTTAGAAGAAATGGCTGTGACTCAGAGTCACTTAGCTCTAGTCATCAGAGCCATCAGCAGAGTGTAGCCTGGCTATTTCTGAAGACCTGAGAAAATGCACATGGAGAAATGGACCAACGGAAAGTCTTGAATGGATGTCCAAGTCAGAGAATGGACAGTACACACAGAAGGACACCAGACGGGCTTTAAAGATGAATTTAACCTTCTGCAGCCACACAGAAGGCAGGGATGAAATTTAAGCCCAGGTATCAACTGCAGTTGTCATGGAGTTGCAGAATGGATGAATGGACCTTAGGATTCTTGTACTAAAGTAAGAGAGTTTAGAGGAATGGGGTGCTCCTGTGATGCATGGGATGGGGCATGGAAGACCCCTGGAGAAGGGAATCCGATACTCCTCGGAGAATACAGCAACCCACTCCAGTATTCTTGCCTGGAGAATTCCACAGACAGAAGAGCCTTGTGGGATGCAGTCCATGGGGTCACAGAGAGTCAGACATGACTGAGTAAGGAACACACACACACACACACACACACTTGAGTAAGTGGAGCTGAGGCTAAGAACTTTGAACCCTTAAGTTTTCTTATAGGGGCCTTGTCTGCTAATGTAACTTCTCCCCACTGAACAGAGGAGCCAGGCTTCCCCATCATGAAATGCTTGCAGTGATTGTACCTGGAGCAGTTGCCCCACTGGACTGGGGATTTCTGTTCCCACCACATTCATGGATCCCCAGCCCATAGTGAAGTCAGATCCCAACAAAGCCCAGAAATACCAGACAGGTCTCCTCTGAGACAAAAGTCTTTCTACACCAGAAGAGTTCTAGAACATCTTCAGTTTGAATTGGCAGGAAACTGGGAAATATTTTGGAGTGGGTTCTGAGGATGACAGACCAAGAAGGATTAAGAAAAGATGTAGAGATACTCGCCTGGAAGCAAGGATTTCATACATCAGCTCAAGTCTCTGGGAATGGCATTGCTAGATTACTAGTTTAGTTAATTAAGTCTGATTCATCTCAATCAATGGCATTTAATAGCTAGAGCTGCTGGGCATTCTCTCTGTCATGGGTCAGCCCATGGGCCAAGTCAGACCAGCTAGCTTGTTTTTGTAAATAAAGTGTTACTGGAACTCAGCAATGTCCATATTATGCACGATCTATGCATGCTTTTGGACAGAAATGGCAAAGCTATAGAATTGCAATGAAGACCGTATGGTTCACAAAACCCAAAAAATTTACTATCTGGTGCTTTACATAAAGACTTTCTGGCCCCTGAACTAGAGAAAAGAACCAAAAGCTCTAGCAGAAAGAAATGTCAGCATCGATTAACTTTATAAAACTTCTCAGTCACCCTTCCTGCCGGCCCATCCCCACCACATGCCTGCCTAAACTGGACAATGCCTCGGTCACCAGGGCTTCAAAGTGCAGTAACAGACATTTTCCAGGGGCCCTGGGGCCAGTGGATGATGTTGCTATCAAACTAAACTCGGGAATGGAGCAAGCTTTTGTGAGTTATGTGACTTACAAAATTTTGGAGTCCTTCAAGTAAAAGTTGCAATATTACACATGAAAAAATGCAAAACTGATTTAGAAGAATAAAAATAACCACAATAATACAACATTTTTAAAGCAGTCAAATAAGACTAACATTACAAGATCTAAGAAAATAACATTCTAAGAAAATGAAGTTTACGAGCACTTCTTTAATACCGTTTGTTTTCTCCTGTTGGGAGCCCTTGTTTGTTTGTAGTTTAATTTTGTTTCGCTGCATCAGACCTCTTCTTGCAACAGTGATCCCATAACAGTAGAGGCCAGATGTCCTTGCTTCACTAGCAGGTAAGTTTTGTCCAATCACCATGCTAAGCCAAGGATGTCTGTAGCTGTGGCTGATTCATCACAAATCCCTAGGAGTGACAAAGATGAACAGCCCCTTGAGGTCCTGTTTGACACATAAAATTGGACAGTTCGATGTCTTCGGGTTGAAGTTGTCTTGAGTTGCCTTGGTGAGGATTGATGGCCACTTGCTGAGTTTCTAATCGAAGTCAGTTCACAAAGCTGCTGCCCATTGAGTGACAGGAAGTTGCATTACATAAGGAAGAACCCCTATGACAGCCCACTTCTCTCATTATAAAATTGGGACAATAGCCACAGGATGGCTGGTGGTTCAATTGGACCCCCGAGAGGTAGACTTGGTTCAAGAACCAATTTGCGGCCTGACGTCCATATCCTTCTACTCTGAGTGATGGATTTTGGTGGAATCTCAGCTGATTAGCTGAAGAACAGAGACAGAATAAACTTGTTAACTCTAGATTTGCACTGCAATATTACTAACGCAGTCCTTTAGGTAGATGTCTCCAGATACCTTTAGGCAAAGGCCGCAGGGAGGGAGAACCTGAGAGATAGTGTATTTAGTAACACAGAGAACTGCCACAGTAGTCACCAGATGTGCGAAGAGCTATTACGCTAGAAAGGGTGAAGTGAAAGCCCTTAAACTGTCTATTTTCACTGTCCAATCCCCATTTTTGCATCTATGAGGGCACAAAAGAACTTAGTGCCCACATCAAAGCCTTGAGGCGTTCAGCAGTTACATGTCTCTATAAGACCTGCATGTCTGTCCGGTGGAAAAATCAGGTGGGCCTTGCAGAATGACAAGGGGTTATTGAAAATATAACTATTGACCTAGCACCATGCTTTATTTTCAAATCCCTGTGAGAAAAATACTCACATCATTTTGTCTCATCAGCCATGAATGGAAATCTAACTACTTTTTCTTACATCAGAATAATGTCAACTTCCCTGATTTCTTGGCTAATGTAGATTGTGAGTTCTGCAATCATCTTAGTAGCATGTAGAATACAGTGCTGTCTATTCATTGATGATACTGTGCTAATAATTGGGCCTGGGCGGGTAGGATGGAGCAAACAATAGTAAGAACATATGACAAAAGATATAAATACCGTGTTAAGTGCAGGGTGGTGTCATACTGGAGAGGTTCCTACCACAGATTCAACGATCTGGGAAATTTTAGAATATTCTGTTAGACAATTTTCTGTACCTTGCCGCTGCTCAGTCGCTTAGTCGTCTTCAACACTCTGTGACCCTATGGACTGTAGCCCACCAGGCTCCTCCGTCCATGGGATTTCCCAGGTAAGAATACCGGAGTGGGCAGGCCAGGGGATCTTCCTGGCCTGGGATTGAATCTGTACCTTGCACTGCCTGCCATAAAGAAAGAGGCACTTCTCAGTAGGCTGCTCTGACTCAGTGACCAAAATCTGTCAGGCTGATGCATTTAACTGGGACGGGGAGCAAGAAAACCCTCTACCAGTCCTAGAACATAGTACAAGGGACCCTGCCTCTTGGATCTAAGGACTCAAAGTGTCAGCAGCAGATGAGAAAGCTCAATCCTGTATTCTCCATCTCAAAAGCAGTTCCTGAGACACCGTGTGACCCAGTGGTACATGTAATCAAGTGACTATTCAACTTAACTGTCCGCTGTGAACTGGTGTTATATGATCCATCAAACCGCAAAATTGGAAGCGCACACAGCGTTTTATTGTTAAATGGAAATGACATTTATAAAGCTGGGTTGTACAAGTTCAGAGGACCTAACTAAATCTTGATTTGTATCTAGAGCATAGCCATTGAGGAGAATTGTCATTTCTATATATTCTCTGGGCTTTCCTGGTGGCTCAGTGGTAAAGAATACACATGTAATACAGGAGATCTAGGAGACATGGGTTCAAACCCTGGGTGGGGACGATCCCCTGGAGGAGGAAATGCAACCACTCCAGTATTCTTGCCTGGAGAATCCCATGGACAGAGGAGCCTGGCAGGCTATAATTCGTAGTGTCGCAGAGTTGGGCATGACGGAAGCGACTGAACACACACACACATATATTCTACAGGCAACACACAAAGCAACTGCATTTGGCTCTCAAATATCTGCATCAACTTTGAACAGTTACAACTGACGGTGAAATTGACCATTAGTTATTAATAATCTTTTGAATGAGTTATTCATGAAGATAATATAATCTTTGGGGAATAGTTGCTTATGACTGAGAAAGAGTTCCCTCTTATTAACCTAAGCAACTGTTTAACATTTCTCTTTTACCTTTAAAAATTGAATCTTCACAAGAATATTCTGATGACTGGCTCATTCTTTTCTTTTTCTATTTTGAAGTTATTTACAGCGCTTGGCTTGTACATTTTTTTGTCTTTTCATATAACTTTTTATAGTGTCTGATTCACTAAATATTTTTTCATCAAGTCTCTTAAATAATAGGCTTCAGATTTGTTGTGAAAAACTACACCATCACTTACATATTTCATTTTATCATTCTTACTGAACATGCAGATATTCACGTGTATGCATAAATGCATTTGGAATAGCTTATCCTAACATTCTGTCTCTTTACACAATAACTGACCTATATAGAACCTCCCTCAAACAGCCCAAACATTTTGCATGGTTTCTATAAACAAAGTTACCCTCAAATTTGTCACCAACTATAATTCTGACAACCCTCCTGGGGTCAAATGATTCTTGGTATTCTTACAAATCAATAGTGATTAATCTAGTTCATTCACCCAAAGTCATTCTGACTTGCATGCATGCTGGGTCTCTGAATTGCAGTGAAGAGACTGTGATTCATTATTAAGACTTGTAGTCTCAGTCCTGTGGTGCCCATGGGGAGTGAAGAGTTCCTTTCAATGAGCTTTTCCTCTGGTCTTGCAAGAAGTTCACATACTTCGAAAGAAATGGCAAAAATCCAATCAATATGAGACCAAGAGGTAACTGAGGGCTTACAAAAATCTTCAGTGTGCTCATTGCTTCAGGTCTGTATTTCAGTGTTAGTAGAATAATAGTTGCTGCCAGCAGATAAAGAATCTACCTGCAATGCAGGAGACCCAGGTTCAATCCCTGGGTCAGGAGGATCCCCTGGAGAAGGAAATGGTTACCCACTCCAGTATTTGCCTGGGAAATCCCATGGACAGGGGAGCCTGGTGGGCACAGTCCGCAGGGTCACAAGAGCTGGACACAGCCTAGTGACTAAACCAGCCTGAACCTTGCATATTCAAAGGTATTCTTGTAGATCTTCTGAGTATCAGCATGTATTGCCAGACATTTGAAAAGAAAGCAGTATTGAGTGATGTCCAGAAGGTAAAGAAAAAGCAGGATTCTTTTCAGAGGGCTTGCTTATCTCCTATACCCCAAAGCTTGTTTCTTCCTATGATGGTATTCACTGTTTACTGCTAACATTTATAGTCAGCATGTCCACTTCTGGGTGACTTGTAGAATTGTCAGGGAACACACTTACTACCTTGCAGTCTTTTCTCAAAGCCTAAATGTAGACATCTGCTATAAATAAAACTCTTATAAAGCATCCTTCTGGATGAGATCATCATCTTGTCTCTGTGATTTTCTTCAGGTATCTCTTATCATCACAAGTAACTGAGGATGTTTCTGAAACGTTTTCCCTTACCTGCTCTGCTCTGATAATCAGAACTGTTGCTCATTCATTATGGCAGATTACATCCATCTCAGAATTCCTTTCAGTGATGCAAAATAATGTATGGAGGGTTGAGATATTTGAATCTCACTTATATTTGTAATGATGCCTCCCAAAATAATCATTTTACTAAATCTTGTTTTCAAAATGCAAGCTCTTGATTTCTTTTCAATAGCATGATCAAGGAAGATATTTGGAATCCTGTTTTCTACTTCATTTCTTTATTCCATTATGATTTTAATTTTCTTTCTTCTGTCTCATCTGATGTTGAAATTTCTGAGACACTAGCCTTCTTTTTTGATGGTGGCTTAGTCACTCAGTCATGTCCAACTCTTGTGATTCCGTGGACTATAGCCTGCCAGGTTCCTCTGTCCACGCAATTTTTCAGGCAAAAATACTGAAGTGGATTCCCATTTCCTCCTCCAAGGGATCTTCCTGACCCAGGGATCAAACTCGTGTCTCCTGTGTCTCCTACATTACAGGCAGATTCTTTTCCACTGAGCCATCAGGGAAGCCCTTTCAAAAGTTATATAACAAACAGCATAAACATTATGATCACACTTTAAAAGCTATTATGCACTGAAGCATAAATATCTCAAAGATCATACAGCAAGAAATCTAAGTGGTAGCCATAGTATGAAAGGATTTGAGATGATTGCTATTGCATTCTTCATATTTACTTTATTTTCTGCTTTTTATCAAGCATGTGCTATGCCAGTAAATTAATGTTCTTAATGTGATTGTCACATCACATATATTAATGGTCCTTCTCACTGTTCAGAAATTAAGTGGGTAGAATCTATGTTTGTGAAATGTATTTATTGTTTTCCTGTTTGCCATAGATGTATTGCCCTTATCTGCACAAGCTCTTAGACACTGCAATCTGAATCAATCTGATGGTAGTCATTATATATGAAGCAGCCTATTACAGGGTGCATTGTGAAGGTCTGATGCGGACATCTGATCGCTGAGGACTGAGGGATACTATTCACCAAGGGCTGCCCTGGTAACATCTCCTGTGTTACCTTACTTCAGCCTCAGACAACCATGTGAAGTAAGCGTTATTCCTAATACTTGGTAGTAACTTACAAAACCAAAGCACGTTGTGAAACAGACAGTGCCCTTTATTTGATACTTACAGCAACCATGCACGTATGTGCTATATCTCCATTTTATACTCAAACCAACTGGGGTTCAGAATGCTTAGGTAAGTCACCAAGAGTCATTCAGGAAATAAGTTTAAACACAGAATTCAAATAAAGATTCTGAATATTAGGTATATTTGCTTCTTCTTTGCTATTCCTCACTCAATACCTGGAGAGACCTGAGATACTGAGAGGTTAAGTTTTCCTCCTAAGACATTCTGGAAATGAGAGCTAGAATTATACTCTCGGTCTTTGAACTCTTTTCAATGAGACTGTGTTACTGTTTGGGTTGTGTAGGGTATATGTGTGTGTATTTGTATTTGTGTGTGTACCCCCATAATGCTGGGCTGGATGAAGCACAAGATGGTCAGATTGCAGGAAGAAATATCAATAACCTCAGATATGCAGATGAGACACCGCCCTTATGGCAGAAAGCAAAGAAAAACTAAAGAGCCTCTTGATGAAAGTGAAAGAGGAGAGTGAAAAATCTGTGTTAAAACTCAACATTCAGAAAACGAAGATCATGACATCTTGTCCCATCATTTCATGGCAAATAGATGAGGAGACAATGGAAACAGTGAGAGACTTTATTTTCTTGGGGTTTGAAATCACTGCAGATGGTGACTGCAGCCATGAAATTAACAGACACTTGCTCCTTGGAACAGAAGCTGTGACCAACCTAGACAGCTTATTAAAAAGCAGAGACTACTTTGCCAACAAAGTTCTGTCTAGTCAAGGCTATGGTTTTTCCAGTAGTCATGTATGGATGTGAGAGTTGGACCATAAAGAAAGATCAGTGCCAAAGAATTGATGCTTTTGAACTGTGGTGTTGGAGAAGACTCTTGAGAGTCCCTTGGACTGCAAGGAGATCCAACCAGTTCATTCTAAAAGAGATCAGTCCTGGGTGTTCTTTGGAAGGACTGATGCTTAAGCTGAAACTCCAATACTTTGTCTACCTGATGTGAAGAACTGACTCGTTGGAAAAGACCCTGATGCTGGGAAAGATTGAAGGCAGGAGGAGAAGGGGACAAGAGAGGATGAGAGGGTTGGATGGCATCACCAATTTGATGGACATGAGTTTGAGCACGCTCTGGGTATTGGTGAAGGACAGGGAGGCCTGGCGTGCTGCAGTCCATGGGGTTGCAAAGAGTCAGATATTACTGAATAACTGAACTGAATTGACTGAACCCCTATAATACCACATATATTCATAATATCTCCTGAGATATATTAAATAATTATAGTACTTGGCATCCCCCATCACTCAGCAAGTCAAGAATCTCTCTTCAATGCAAGAGATGCAGGTTCAGCCCCTGGGTCAGAAGGATCTGCTGGCGAAGGGAATGGCAACCCACTCCAGTATTCTTGCCTGAGAATTCCATGGACAGAGAAGAATGGTGGGCTACAGTCCATGGGGTCAGAAAGAGTCAGCTATGACTAAGTGACTGAGCACAGAGTAAACACACACACACACACACACAGTTATATATGTATATATTAGAGGCACCTACATAAAATTCTTGTTAAGTACGTATGATAATTGTATCTTCTTGTCGAGACAAAGATTACTGAATTCATCAGAATTTGGGTTCTTCTTTCCTTTTAGAGTTTGGAGGAATAGACTTCTCCACCCTCTAAGAGGTAATTATACTTGAGTGACATGAGAACACAGCACTCCGAGGTGGAAGCATTTCAGAGCTGATGTGTGATTCTTGACACCTCTGTTCCCACACTCTGGCAATCCTTGAAAGCTTGGGTTGGACTCATAGTAAGATGATGGATCCTCTGTTAGCTGGGATCTGTGGGCAGATTCACCCAGTCTGTTCTAAAACTGTGTTCTTGGTTTCTATACTGTGCTCTCTCACACACATTTTAAAATAAGTCACAGAAATTTACGGTTTTTTTTTTTTAAGTTTAAATTTATTTATTTTAATTGGAGGTTAATTACTTTACAATATTGTATTGGTTTTGCTATACATCAAAATGAATCTGCCAAGGGTGTACACGTGCTCCCCATCCTGAACCCCCCTCCCACCTCCCTCCTTGTACCATCCCTCTGGGGTCATCCCAGTGCACCAGCCCCAAGCATCCTGTATCCTGCATTGAACCTGGACTGGTGATTCATTTCTTATATGATATTATACATGTTTCAATGCCATTCTCCCAAATCATCCCACCCTCTCCCTCTCCCACAGAGTCCAAAAGACTGTTCTATATATCTGTGTCTCTTTTGCTGTCTCTCATACAGGGTTATCATTACCATCTTTCTAAATTCCGTATATATGCATTAGTATACTGTATTGGTGTTTTTCTTTCTGGCTTACTTCACTCTGTATAATAGGCTCCAGTTTCATCCACCTCATTAGAACTGATTCAAACGTATTCTTTTTAATGGCTGAGTAATACTCCATTGTGTATATGTACCACAGCTTTCTTATCCATTCATCTGCTGATGGACATCTAGGTTGCTTCCATGTCCTGGCTATTATAAACAGTGCTGTGATGAACATTGGGGAACACGTGTCTCTTTCAGTTCTGGTTTCCTCAGTGTGTATGCCCAGCAGTGGGATTGCTGGGTCATAAGGCAGTTCTATTTCCAGTTTTTTTAAGGAATCTCCACACTGTTCTCCATAGTGGCTGTACTAGTTTGCATTCCCACCAACAGTGTAAGACGGTTGCCTTTTCTCCACACCCTCTCCAGCATTTATCGCTTGTAGACTTTTGGATCGCAGCCATTCTGACTGGTGTGAAATGGTACCTCACTGTGGTTTTGATTTGCGTTTCTCTGATAATGAGTGATGTTGAGAATCTTTTCATGTGTTTGTTAGCCATCTGTACGTCTTCTTTGGAGAAATGTCTATTTAGTTCTTTGGCCCATTTTTTGATTGGGCCGTTTATTTTTCTGGAATTGAGCTGCAGGAGTTGCTTGTATACTTTTGAGATTAGTTGTTTGTCAGTTGCTTCATTTGCTATTATTTTCTCCCATTCTGAAGGCTGACAGCCTTCAGAAATCTACCTTCTAAGATTTGTTGATATCTATTTTCTTATTAAAATGTTTTTATTAAAAGCTTTAGAGCGTTTCAAATGCCTGCGATAGTTATACACCTCACAAACATTTAGATGCGTGATATTTTAATCACGGTGACTATTAGTGTGAGGTCTTCCCATGTGGCGCTAGTGGTAAAGAACCCACCTGCCAATGCAGGAGACATAAGAAGGCAATTTAGAGCCCTGGATCAGGAAGATCCACTGGAGGAGGGTATGGCAACCTACTCTAGTATTCTTGCCTGCAGAATCCTATGGACAGAGGAGCCTGGTGGCTTACAGTCCATAGAGTTGTAGAGTTGTAAAGAGTCAGACGTGACTGAAGCAACTGAGCAGGTATGCATAGTTAGTGTTAGTCCCGTATTCATGTTCGACTCTTTGCAACCTCAAGGACTGTAGCCCACCAAGCTCCTCTGTCTTTGGAATTCTCCAGGCAAGAATACTGGATTGAGTTGCCATGTCCTCCTCCAGGGGATCTTCCCAACCAAGGGATCGAACCTGAAACATTTTTGTCTCCTGCTTTGGCAGGCGGGTTCTTTACTACTAGCACCTACTGGGAAGCCTGGCTCTTCTTTGACCTCGTTTTAGCTCATTACATCTGTAAAGAACTAAATCCCAAATAAGGTAATTAAGAAGCACTGGGGGTTCGGACTTCAATATATTTTTGCGGTTGCCTTGTACTTCCCTGATAGCTCAGTTGGTAAAGAATCCACCTGCAATGCAGGAGACCTGAGTTCGATCCCTGGGTTGGGCAGATCCCCTGGAGAAAGGAACAGCTACCCACTCCAGTATTCTGGCCTGGAGAATTCCTGGACTCTGTAGTCCATGGGGTTGCAAAGAGTTGGACAAGACTGAGTGACTTTTACTTTCAGGGAGTTATGAATCAACTCATACTAGAATGAATTAACGATCAATATAATTTTCCTCTGTTGTTTGCAATGCCTGCCGTCTTAAACATGGTGAAATGAATAATTGTGTCATTTTTACTTCTCCAGATAGAAATCTTTCCACACCATATATGTTTTTATGGTTACACCATGAGTCACTCAGAGTAAGCTATTTCTAACATAGTCTGCTATGTTAGATGAAAATTAACTGATGAATTTTAATCCAATTTTTTTTAATGTTTCTATTTCCCATCTACAGTCTGCAACTTTTCTTTGGGGATATCTCCAGTGAAATTAAAAGTGAAAGATTCCACCTACACACCTCACACTATACTTTTTTATGGAAATAATGCTGCCTGCTTGAATAGTTCAAATTAAAGCTGCATTATTAAATACAAGGCTGGTGAAATCTGGTTACATTTTTTTGAGTCGTCTCACTTTCCTTATGCAGTTTTCTCGTGAAATGCCAGGATGGTTCTTAGCCCTCGGGTTATTCTGGGTACCTGAAAAATAAACCGTGACCCAGGAACCTTGTCTCAAAATAGGACCACTGATCTCCAAAAGAGGAGACAATTTGATTAGGAATTTGTTGTTGTTCAGTTGCTCTGCTGCTGCTGCTGCTAAGTCGCTTAAGTCGCATCCAACTCGTGTGACCCCGTAGACAGCAGCCCACCAGGCTCCACCATCCCTGGGATTCTCCAGGCAAGAATACCGGAGTGGGTTGCCATTTCCTTCTCCAATGCATGAAAGTGAGAAGTGAAAGTGAAGTCGCTCAGTCATGTCTGACTTCAGTTGCTCAGTCATGTCCAGTTCTTTGTGATACTATGGCCTGCAGCATGGCCAGGCTTACCTGTCCTTCACTATCTCCCAGAATTTTTTCAAACTCTTGTCCCTTGAGCCAGTGATGCCAACCAGGCATCTGTCCTCTGTCATCCCCTTCTGCCTTCAATCTTTGCCAGCATCAGGATCTTTTCCAATGAGTCCGTTCTTCGCATCAGGTGGCCAAAGTATTGGGGCTTCAGCTTCAGCATCAGTCATCCCAATCAATATTCAGGGCCAATTTTAGGATTGACTGGTTTGATCTCATTTCTGTCCAAGGAATTGGAGCAGAAATTAATTTGGAAACTATAAGATAGCACTGAGGCAGCTGGCCCACAGACCTACTCTGAGAACTACTGGCTTTAGAGTATAGCAGAGCCTGGTGGGCAGCTGTCTATGGGGTCGCACAGAGTCGGACATGACTGAAGAGACTTAGCAGCAGCAGCAGTGAGATGAAAGAGAATTTTTCAATTAAGCAATTCAGCATTCTTAAAAGGTGAGACAGAGAGGGCAGCAAGATCAAAAAGTAGGTGAGAGGCAGACTGAAACCACACAGTGGAGCATCTCTTCAGTTCACTTCAGTTCAGTCGCTAAGTCGTGTCCGACTCTTTGAGACCCCATGAATCACAGCACGCCAGGCCTCCCTGTCCATCACCAACTCCCGGAGTTCACTCAGACTCACGTCCATCACGTCGGTGATGCCATCCAGCCATCTCATCCTCTGACATCCCCTTCTCCTCCTGCCCCCAATCCCTCCCAGCATCAGGGTCTTTTCCAATGAGGCAACTCTTCGCATGAGGTGGCCAGAGTACTGGGGTTTCAGCTTTAGCATCAGTCCTTCCAAAGAACACCCAGGGCTGATGTCCTTTAGAATGGACTGGTTGGATCTCCTTGCAGTCCAAGGGACTCTCTTAAGTTATTGCAAAGAGACTAATTTACAGACACTGGAAAGTCATTCAAGGTTCAAGTGGGAAGGAAGGACTGACTTGATTTTGGGTTGGTTCAATCTTTCTAGCTGAAGTTAGAGAGTGGTCTTTGGAAAGAGTGAAAGTAAGTAGGAAAAGAATGGAAAAGAAATGGAAAAGACCCCAGTGGGGGCAGTGGAAGGAGGGGGCTGTAGACCAGTGAAAGAATGATAGACGGACTGGTTTATGGTGCTTGAATAAAAAAGGCACAAAAAATAAGAAGAGGGCCGATCGTCTGTTTGATGTTAAAAACAAAAGATGTTTTTAGGAGTCAGGTGAAGAAGAAGAAGACACAATGCCATTTTAAGGACATGACTTTTGGACTGGAGATGGAGTTGCCAGATGAGGGTAGCACCTGAGACTCTGATGAGACCACCAAGGAAGTGTGGAGAGGAAGAATCGCAGAAAAATGGACCTGGGAGAGAAGAGCTGCTTCAGGTTTGCATTTATTAGGTGTTTCTGTGATGGTAATCAGTTTTCAGCAATTTACTGGTCACCTTAATGGTCTTAATATCCAAAGGAACGAGTTTGAAAAAAGTATTATCTAAGTGTGCCATTAATCTTACGATGCTTAATCTGAACTACAAAAGAAACTTTTATCTGAATCAAAGAAGAAATTCCAAATAAATCATGAGTAGATCTCCTGCTATATTCTGCAATTTTCTTTTTATAATTAGTTTTTTGATTTATAGGATGTTACTTTCTCTTGATTTCAAGAAGCCTGAGACTTTGATAGCTTAATGTTTTTGATGGCCTGATTTCTTCAAATACTTCTTTTATATATTAACTTGTTTTTCCCTTAACATCTAAACATGAAAGGAGGAAGCATCTTCTATTAGAATAAATGTATTATAAATGATTTTTTTAAATGTATTGTGGTTAGAAGCATTGTCTTCCAGTCTTCAATTTGACTTTACTATGTTCTGATATCATCTAACTCTCTGTCTTGAATTCTAACAATTTTATCCGAGACACTAAAAAGTTCACATTTTTTTTTTCCATCACTTGGTTCCAGAGCTGAATTAACATGGACTTTTAAAAATCACTTTGCTAATTTTATTTTATTTTTTAAAACCTTGAGTGCCTGCATTTTCCTCATGGCTAAGAATGTGTTCTGGACCATGTGGGGATTATGCTAGTGAATAAGGCACAGTTACTTCCTTCAAGATTTCTCACAACTTAGCAGTTTCATAAAACAGAGATATAAGCAAAAAACTAAGGAGCTGAAAATCAGTTCCAGGCCAGAACAGTGGTGAGGCTGGTGCAGTTTTTATAACTTAAGATTACTTGTAACCTTAATACATAGATGCTTTCTCTCCGAGAGTTTTACTTTTCGTAATTTGACCTGAATATTTAACAAAAAAAGAATTGTAACAAAGAATATCTAAGTGTTTGTATAAGTGGATTAATGAATACAATGCAGGCACAAAGTAAAGAACACACAGGCATCAATTGGAAAAAAAAACAAAAACATTTTTTTCTGGAATTAAACTCTTTTCAAAAAGAGTTTCATTTCTCTGCTTGCTCTTTAAACAGAAGATAAAGATTTATAAGGATGTAAGTTTATGTTCCACCTTGAAATGTTAGACCTGGTCTTTGTAGACCAACATGAGCAGCCATACAGCTCACCTACTATTTGTTTTAAGGTAAACATAGAAGTTCTTTTTTCACTCTTATCAAATTTCAAACTATTCTAGAAGCAGAAAAGTACACTTAACAAAAAGATAACATTCCTCAGAAAGAGGCCCTTGCTTAGAAATGTGAGTCTGTAAGGGTTTTGTGTGTGTGTGTGTGTTTTGCTTTTTATTTTTTAGATCTATAGGAAACTCCTGTGAGTGCTATGGAGATTTAAAATAATGAGAAACAAAAGATAAGGAAGGCCAAAGGGTTTACCGTTATTTTCGCCCAATGACAGCCTGCCACTAAAACAATCTACATTGTGTAGCAGAGCAGTTAAAATCGGTGTGGCCATCTGCAGACATTCCAGGCATTGTGGCCGGATGGCCAAAGACAATTCCCTCTTAATAACTGAGCACATTCATGCAAAACCCTAACTTGAAGTCTATGGAAAAGAAAATGATTGGATAAAAAAGTAACAGTCTGAAGACGAGGCTTCTCTACATGGAGGAAATAAACCATCACAACAATTATTTGGAAGATAGAAGATTCAAATGACCAAAATTAGGTCCATATGACTCTTGCCCCCAGCATGGTTTTTTGTTTTCTTGTTTTTCATTTAATGCACTACAGAAGCAGAAGAAAATAAATATCATATGACATATCACTGTGCATTAAAAAGCTCAGTGATTTCATATTCTAAAATAAAAGAAAAAAAGACCTTGGTAGCCTCCTATTAAATTATATCACTGACCCAAAATGTGGACAGAAGTACCACCAAACTCTTTTGAAATCATGAATAATGAGTTCATTTCAATTAATCTGTGTGGGGGTGCTAAGTCACTTCAGTCCTGTTTGACTCTTTGTGACCCTGTGGACTGTAGCCCACCAGGCTCCTCTGTCCATGAGCTTCTCCAGGCAAGGATACTCGAGTGGGTTGCTGTGCCCCCCTCCATGTGATCGTCCTGATCCAGGGATCAACCTCACGTCTCTAACGTCTCCTGTGTTGGCAGGCGAGTTCTTTACTAGTGCCACTCCATATCTCTATGTTTTTGCAAATGAATGAAATCCAAGGGAATGCAGCTAAATCGTGTTTCAAGTTCAAATAATTAAATACCGATAGATGCTTTCACTACTGTGATCGTCAAGAAGACACTTTGTAAAGTCAAACATGGAGGATGGCTGTTGACAAGCAAAGTCTACAATGTTCAAGTGAATCTGCATAAAACTGATCTGAGAGTTTGGTTTTGCTTCTAGCAGCACTGCTTCAAACTATTTTTGAATGCAATTAAAATTGTATAGGTGGCATAAATCCAGAGAAGAACAGCTGTCCCTATTGATACGCCAATTGTGCAGAAGACAGTCTCATGGTTACTTTCACCATTCCATATTCACAATCTTCAAGAAATTTGGAAATAAATAAATGCTACCATATATCAAACATTAAAGTAAAGCTGTACATATTTTCTGATAGTTGGAAAGATCATTATTCATCAAATATGGATAATGTACTAGATATATTAAGAAGAGTATAGATTTTTTGGATGCTGTTATGATTTATCTTGTAATTATCATTAATTTGCATGAGTAAGTATCCATTTTTGAATAAAATTGTTTGATATTCTGTGAGAAAGCATCGGTGGACATATTTCTTATATTACTGAGCTCTTGGCTGTGTTAGTCCTTGTTACTGCAATCTTTAGTGTTAAACCTTTTATACTCTTGAGCACAATAGCTTCTCAGGATGAGTGAATCAGATTTTTCCGGTGCCTATGATACTTCTTTATTATGAACTAACAGTTTTTACTCTTCTACTTCAGTGTTGTGGCATAATTTATCATACGATGAATTTTGTTAAAAGGCACTCCATCATGAATTGCCACAAATGTGGAACCTGTCCCCAAAATAATAATGGGTGTCTAACTTAAAGTCACAGGAAAATTTCATTTTACCTTTAAAAAGTTTATTTCACGTCCTTGTTTTTACTACTATCACAGACATGTCTTAACAATTCTGAACGGGCCATTTGTAACACAAGAGCCTCTGGAGTTATCTGGAAATAGATAAACTGTGAGTTATGCAGATCTTTGATTTCTAACTTTATAATTTGTTTGAACTATGATTTTGCTTTCTAATCTGTAATGTACCTTAAAATGATCTAGGTAAACTGTCTAATTTGCAGGTCTGGAAACTGCTGATTGTAGAAATTAAAAGAGAAAATCAGTGCAAGAAGCTAGCAGTGCGCCTGGCTCAATGTAAATAAAATGTTTGAAATGAAAAAAAAAAAAAAGGTTTATCTCATCAATAGGAATTTTTTTTTTTGTTTTTTAGTATTTTCCTAATTTCTTAGCCCTGTAATGCTCTAAACTCATTTTAGGTATTTTCTGCCTAGTCCTAGAATTAATCATTCATCCAAGTGGCCTTGGTACATATTATTAAAACCAATACAATATTGTAAAGTAATTAGCTTCTAATTAAAATAAATGAATTTTAAAAAATGTGGTATTAGAAATCGTGATCAGATGGACTCTCCTACTAGGGTATAATTTCTTTAGGCCACTCTCAATTCACGCGTGTGCACACACACACACACACACCCTCGGCAGCTCCAGTGTGCATGCTCAGTAGCTTCAGTCTTGTCCGACTCTTTGACCCCATGGACTGTAGCCCGCCAAGCTCCTCTGTCCATAGAATTCTCCAGACAAGAATACTGGAGTGGGTTGCCATGCCCTCCTCCAGAGGATCTTCTCAACCCAGGGATCAAACCAGTGACTCCTGAAGCTCCTGCATTGCAGGCAGATTCTTTACTGCTGAGCTACTTTTCCAATGGGTGGCTCAGCAGTAATGAATTTATTATTTATTATATATAAATGTAATATATTTATTTCTATATATAATATTTGTTTTTCTTTTTTGTAGCACATCGTTTTGGAATCATACACTATGTAGCTTTTTCATACTGGATTCTTTCATTTTAATATCCATTTAAACTTCCTCAAAGTCTTTTATTGCTTGACGGCTCATTTCTTTTTATCACTGGCTAGTATTCCAATGTACGACAGCTGGCCTATCCTGTCACCTATTAAAGGCTACTGTAGTTGCTTCTCAAATCAGATCAGTCGCTCAGTCGTGTCCGACTCTTTGCGACCCCATGAATCGCAGCATGCCAGGCCTCCCTGTCCATCACCAACTCCCGGAGTTCACTGAGACTCACGTCCATCGAGTCAGTGATGCCATCCAGCCATCTTATCCTCTGTCGTCCCCTTCTCCTCCTGCCCCCAATCCCTCCCAGCCTCAGAGTCTTTTCCAATAAGTCAACTCTTTGCATCAGGTGGCCAAAGTACTGGAGTTTCAGCTTTAGCATCATTCCTTCCAAAGAAGTCCCAGGGCTGATCTCCTTGCTTCTAGTTAGGGGCAATTATTAAAGCTACTATAAATATTAATGTGTAGGCTTTGCACGGACCTAAGCTTTTTAATCAGTTTGGGAATTACTTTGGAGCCCGTTGCTGTGCTGTATAAGACAATTATGTCTAACTATGAGAAACTACCATATTGCCTTCCGGAGCGTCTATGCTCGTCTGTATGCCCACCAGCAGTGAATAAGCATTCCTATTTCTCCCCATCCTCACCGGAATTTGGTATTGTCAGTTTTTTTCAATTTTAGCTGTTCTAATAGAAATTAGTAATGCCTCATTATGATTTCAATTTGCAATTCCTTGAAGGAAAATGACGTTGAGCATCTTTCACATGTTTATTTAGCTATCTCTGTATCTTTTGCACTGATGTGTTTCTTCAGAACCATTGCCCATTTTTAAGTTAATTTTTTTGCTCTATCTTCAAGTCCTTTATCAATTATGAGGTTTGAAAATATGGTTGCCTAGCCTGTGGTTTCATGTTTCATTCTTTCAAGAATGTCTTTGCAGAGCAAAAATTTTTAATTAAGTATATATATATATATATATACATACATACATATTATTTTTTCTTTTATGGATCATGCTTTTGTTGTTGTATCTAAATACTTATCACCAACCCCAAAATCAGGTAGATTTTCTCCAATGGTTTCTTCTAGAAGCTTTGTGATACTGTATTTCATATATCTATATCATATGCATCCGTGTATGTTATGCCTTTTGAGGTAATTTCTGTGAATTTCTAAGTTCTATGTGCTGGTGTTTTGTTATTTTTTAGACTCAATTTTTCAGTCATCATTTATTGAGAAGACTAATTTTTTTTTTCTGGCATTCCTTTTGCACCCTTGTCAAAAATCAGTTGATTACATATTTTAAGAAGACCCATCTTGTTTCTGGGGTCTCTATTCTACTCCAGTGACATATGTACGCATGCTTTTTCCAATGCTAATCTGCCTTAATTTTTGTCTCTGTACGGTATGTCTTAGGGTTGGGAGCATCAGACCTCCAGCTTTGTTCTTCTTCAGTATTGTGTTAGGGACTTTAGATCTTTGCTTCTCAATATAAACATAAGAATCAGTTTGTTCTTATCCACAGAACAGCTATTTTACTTGAAACAGTAATGTACTTGTAAACCAGTTAGGAAATAATTAATATCTTAATATTGAGTCTTTCAATTCTAGAAAATGAAACATCTTTCCATAAAGTTAGATCCTTTTTCATATCAGAGTTTATATATATATATATATATATAATATTTTGCTAGACTTATACCTAGGTATATGATTTTTTGATACTATGTGTTTTTAATATTGAATTACAATTTTTCATTTTCCTATACAGGAAATCAATTAACTTATGTATATTGATGTTGTAACTGTTGACCTTGCTATCATCACTTATGAGTTGCAGGTGTTTTTTATTTGCTATTTTCTTGGAATTTTCTATATAGAAAATCATGGCATGTGCCCAAAAAAAGAACGTTTAATTTCTTCATTCTCGATCTGGATACACTTTACTTTCTTTTGTCTTTTTGCATTCAATATAAGGCCGTTAGCAGCTGATATGAAAGTAAGGTGAAGGGGTAAGAGGAACACTCTGTAATATTATTATTAAAGGTCGATGTTTTGGTGCTTTGGCTGTGCAGTTCATTATTCGTTCTCACCTTCACCCCAGCAGCTTAGTTGAGGCAGGAAGACAAAAGTGTTTTGTTGTTTTTGTCAGTTGCTAAGTTGTGTCCAACCCTCTGTGACCCCGTGGGCTGCAGCACGCCTGGCTCCCCTGTCCTTCACTGTCTCCCGGAGTTTGCTCAGATTCCTGTCCATAGAGTCGGGGTGCTAACTAACCTTCTCATCTAACCCTTCTCCATTTGCTTTCAATCTTTCCCAGTGACAGTCTTTTCCAATGAGTCAGCCCTTTGCATCAGGTGGCCAAAGTATTGGAGCTTCAGCTTCAACATCAGTCCTTCCAATGAATATTCAGGACTGATTTCCTTTAGGATGGACTGGTTGGATCTTCTTGCAATTCAAGAGACTCTCAAGAGTCTTCCCCAGCAACCCAATTCAAAAGCATCATTTCTTTGGTTCTCAGACTTCTTTATGGTGCAACTCTCACACCTGTACAAGACCACTGGAAAAACCATAACCTTGATGTTTATGGGCTAATTTCCTTCCCTCAAGTCAGGTATACATCTGGGATTGTTTCAAAATGATTTCTCTCCCCTCCTTCTCTCCACACATCCTTCATAATGAAAGGTACTCCTAGAAACACTGAAGTTTTTGTGTTGCTGCTGTTATTTTTATTGTTTTCTGGACTCTTCTCTATGTGAAACTCGTAGGAGTCCTGGAGGTAAATACCATAAAAATGTTGAACCTTCCCTTAAGTCATCAGCACCCAGAGTGTCCTCATTCTCACGCTGGTCTACACTCTGACCTCCGGAAAGTCTTTAGTTTCCATCGCATTCCAGGACACTTATGAGTCCACTGGCCCCTGCTGCCAGGAAACTGACCCAGTCTGTAATTCTCTGTGTTGCCCTATCTCTTCAGATTTTGGGGTGGTGATTTGACCTGAATCCTCAGTCTCTGATGAGTCCAAGTAAAGTCATTGGACTTCAGTTTTTTCCTAGGATTTTTCAAGTGGTATGTATGAAAGAGACAACCTCTAGGTTCCTTACCTTTTGCTGCTGAACCAAAAGTGAAGTAGTCTTTTAAAAGAGTTGATCCTTCTATTTATTCCCATGACTTCATCAGTATCACTCACTAAGGGACCACCATATTTGAACTGTGTAATTTATTTATAGAAAGCACAGGGCTGACGTTTTAAAACAACTCTATTTTCTTTTTCTCTTGTTTTCCTGCTAAAGCTGGTGTTAACTTCACAGCTGTCTTTCTGAGGGATAATAAAATTAAGGAGTTGTCCTCTCCGTACTGATTATCATAAAGGGCAACAACAATACACTCCTAAGTGTAAGAAACAAGATTTTAGCAAAATAAATCAGACTCCATATTTCTATCTTTCAATTATTCATAGAATGTGTTATATTGAATATCTTAGTATTTAGTATGCATTTCTTGAGCTAAATCTTGCTGAGATAAGATAAAATGTCTAAAGAGTACTATGGTCTTAAGTAATAGCCTTCGCAAGTATCATAAATTATATTAGCAAATTCCTGATCATAAGTATGTTTGTCTTTTTAATTTTTTTTACTTTATTTTTTATTGGAGTATAGTTGATTTATAATGTTGTGTTAGTTTCTGCGTGCTTGCAAAATTGCTTTAGTCGTGTCTGTCTCTATGATTCTATGGACTGTAGACATAGACTGTAGCCCACCAGGCCCCTCTATCCATGGGATCTTTCAGGCAAGAATATGGGATGGGTTGCTATGCCCTCCTCCAGGGGATATTCCTGAGGGGTCAAACCCACATCTTTTATGTCTACTGCAATGGCAGGTGGATCTTTACACTAGCACCACCGGGGAAGCCTAGTATACAGCAAAATGACTCAGTTGACTCAGTTTTATACATATCAGCTCAGTTCAGATCAGTCGCTCAGTCGTGTCTGATTCTTTACGACCCCATGAATCGCAGCACGCCAGGCCTCCCTGTCCATCACCAACTCCTGGAGTTCACCCAGACTCATGTCCATCGAGTCAGTGATGCCATCCAGCCATCTTATTCTCTGTCGTCCCCTTCTCCTCTTGCCCCCAATCCCTCCCAGCATCAGAGTCTTTTCCAAAGAGTCAACTCTTCGCATGACGTGGCCAAAACTGGAGTTTCAGCTTTAGCATCATTCCTTCCAAAGAAATCCCAGGGCTGATCTCCCTCAGAATGGACTGGTTGGATCTCCTTGCAGTCCAAGGGACTCTCAAGAGTCTTCTCCAACACCACAGTTCAAAAACATCAATTCTTCGGCGCTCAGCTTTCTTCACAGTCCAACTCTCACATCCATACATGACCACAGGAAAAACCATAGCCTTGACTAGACAAACCTTTGTTGGCAAAGTAATGTCTCTGCTTTTGAATATGCTATCTGGGTTGGTCATAACTTTCCTTCCAAGGAGTAAGCGTCTTTTAATTTCATGGCTGCAGTCACCATCTGCAGTGATTTTGGAGCCCAGAAAAATAAAGTCTGACACTGTTTTCACTGTTTCCCCATCTATTTCCCATGAAGTGATGGGACCGGACGCACATGATCTTCATTTTCTGAATGTTGAATTTTAAGCCAACTTTTTTACTCTCCACTTTCACTTTCATCAACAGGCATTTTAGTTCCTCTTCACTTTTTGCCATAAGGGTGGTGTCATCTGCATATCTGAGGTTATTGATATTTCTCCTGGCAATCTTGATTCCAGCTTGTGCTTCTTCCAGTCCAGCGTTTCTCATGATGTACTCTGGATATAAGTTAAATAAGCAGGTGACAATATACAGCCTTGACGTACTCCTTTTCCTATTTGGAACCAGTCTGTTGTACCATGTCCAGTTCTAACTGTTGCTTCCTGACCTGCACACAAATTTCTCAAGAGGCAGATCAGGTGGTCTGGTATTCCCATCTCTTTCAGAATTTTCCACAGTTGATTGTGATCCACACAGTCAAAGGCTTTTGCATAGTCAATAAAGCAGAAATAGATGTTTTTCTGGAACTCTCTTGCTTTTGCCATGATCTAGCAGATGTTGGCAATTTGATCTCTGGTTCCTCTGCCTTTTCCAAAACCAGCTTGTACATCAGGAAGTTCATGGTTCACATATTGCTGAAGCCTGGCTTGGAGAATTTTGAGCATTACTTTACTAGCATGTGAGATGCACGCAATTGTGCAGTAGTTTGAGCATTATTTGGCATTGCCTTTCTTTGGGATTGGAATGAAAACTGACCATTTCCAGTCCTGTGGCCACTGCCGAGTTTTCCAAATTTGCTGGTATATTGAGTGCAGCACTTTCACAGCATCATCTTTCAGGATTTGAAATAGCTCAACTGGAATTCCATCACCTTCACTAGCTTTGTTTGTAGTGATGCTTTCTAAGGCCCACTTGACTTCACATTCCAGGATGTGTGGCTCTAGGTCAGTGACCACACCATCGTGATAATCTGGGTCGTGAAGATCTTTTTTGTACAGTTCTTCTGTGTATTCTTGCCATCTCTTCTTAATATCGTCTGCTTCTGTTAGGTCCATATCATTTCTGTCCTTTATCAAGCCCATCTTTGCATGAAAGTTTCCCTTGGTATCTCTGATTTTCTTGAAGAGATCTCTAGTCTTTCCCATTCTACTGTTTTCCTCTATTTCTTTGCATTGATCGCTGAAGAAGGCTTTCTTATCTCTCCTTGCTATTCTTTGGAACTCTGCATTCAGATGCTTATATCTTTCCTTTTCTCCTTTGCTTTTTGCTTCTCTTCTTTTCACAGCTATTCATAAGGCCTCCCCAGACAGCCATTTTGCTTTTTTGCATTTCTTTTCCATGGGGATGGTCTTGATCCCTGTCTCCTGTACAATGTCATGAATGTCATTCCATAGTTCATCAGGCACTCTATCTATCGTATCTAGGCCCTTAAATCTATTTCTCACTTCCACTGTATAATCATAAGGGATTTGATTTAGGTCATACCTGAATGGTCTAGTGGTTTTCCCTACATTCTTCAATTTAAGTCTGAATTTGGCAATAAGGAGTTCATGATCTGAGCCACAGTCAGCTCCTGGTCTTGTTTTTGCTGACTGTTTTCATATTTTTTATTATAAGTTATTACAAGGTACTGAATATAGTTCCTCTACTAAGTAGGACATTGTTATTTATCTATTTTACATATAATAGATTGTATCTGCTAATCCTCAAACTCCTACTTGTCTTTTGTTTAGGATTATTAATACTACAAGCTTTAAATAGACTTGATCCTATTTCATATTTTCTAATTTTATCTAAGCATAGTATCGATTCTTTTAAACATTCAATCCACATGCCTAGAAATTACTGATTGTCAAATTCATGCACTCTCCATAAAATTGAAACTCTGAAATTAGGGCGGTTCACCAGGAAAGGATAGCTTCATCTGAATCAATTTCAGTTTTCTAAGCTTTTCATCAAAACTCAAGATGAAACATTTTATGCTCTCTGACTAGGATGCATCTTTTTGCAGACAAATTTCTGGTGTTCTGCAGTTTGTAACAGAACTTTCATTATAGAGATCAGAAGAAGGATCGTGTAGAATTGAAGCTTCACAAAAAAATGAGAAGCAGAGTGTAAAATAAGCTGCAGCCTCACATTTTTGTGTGGAAAGTTGAAGTGAAAAAAATAGTCACAGTCAACTCTCTTTGGCAAGAAATCTTACCTGCTGAAAGAGGGTGAGATTTGAAAAGTGCTACCATGGAAGAGAATTAATATTTACTGAGAAAATCCTAAGATCTGTGAACACTGACTTAGTATCTCCTGATTGAAATTGGGTAGAAGATAAGAAATTTAAAATACTCAGACTCATTTTAATTCAAAAATTCAAGTCCATGTCCAGTTAAATCAGACAGGTGACTTTTATGAAAGTGGCTTTTTAAAAAAAGTATGCTATTTTTCTTTATACTTTTATTTATAGAAAATGAATACAAATTTTGATGTGTTAATTAGATGCTTATTCTTTCCTCAGAGAACCACCTGGATTTATCACATTCTTTTTTATAGCAGAGTCTTTCAAGTGATAGATAAATCACTCGGAGATCTTAGTGAAATGCGTTCTCTGACCTTCTGTGTCTGGCAAGGGACTCATGAGTCTCTGTTTCTAAGCTCCAAGGGGGTGCTAGGGCTGTGTTAGGGACCACACTGATACTGCAAGTGTCCAGACTCCTGAATAGATGTGACGATGTGGTCAGAGGCATCTTGTGCTTTGCTTGTGCTTCTCTGTTGGGCACATTTTCAGAAATTGATTTCTAATTGAGTTGGTATGTCACCCTGACTACACATTAGTAGCTAGCCACAGGCATTCGAGAACTACAAGACATTTTAATATTGCCCTATCAACCCTACTGTAGCAATGTGGCTAAGAAATTGTAGCAATGATAGATCCAGCTTGTTTCAGGAAGGTGTGAGTACTGTTGCTTTCCCTGTGTATGATGTCATCATGTAACTAAATTTTATTAAGTATCTACTGTTGGTAGGGAATTATGTAGCATGCTGTGTACACAAACATAGCCCTGCCTTTATGGCAAAGTGTCAAATTTTGCATACTTACAATATATGCATTTTATTGTATTTTTATTCTCCATTACAGTTTAAAAATTATAAGATCAGATCAGATCAGTCGCTCAGTCATGCCTGACTCTTTGTGACCCCATGAATCGCAGCACACCAGGCCTCCCTGTTCATCACCAACCCCCAGACTTAACTCAGACTCGAGTCAGTGATGCCATCTAGCCATCTCATCCTCTGTCGTCCCCTTCTCCTCTTGCCCTCAATCCCTCCCAGCCTCAGAGTCTTTTCCAATGAGTCAACTCTACGCATGACGTGGCCAAAGTACTGGAGTTTCAGCTTTAGCATCATTCCTTCCAAAGAAATCCCAGGGCTGATCTCCTTCAGAATGGACTGGTTGGATCTCCTTGCAGTCCAAGGGACTCTCAAGAGTCTTCTCCAACACCACAGTTCAAAAGCATCAATTCTTTGGTGCTCAAGCCTTCTTCAGTGTCCAAATCTCACATCCATACATGACCACAGGAAAAACCATAGCCTTGACTAGACAAACCTTTGTTAGCAAAGTAATGTCTCTGCTTTTGAATATCCTATCAAGGTTGGTCATAACTTCACTTCCAAGGAGTAAGCATCTTTTAATTTCATGGCTGCAGTCACCATCTGCAGTGATTTTGGAGCCCAGAAAAATAAATTCTGACACTGTTTCCACTGTTTCCCCATCTATTTCCCATGAAGTGATGGGACCAGATGCCATGATCTTCGTTTTCTGAATGTTGAGCTTTAAGCCAACTTTTTCACTCTCCACTTTCACCTTCATCAAGAGTCTTTTTAGTTCCTCTTCACTTTCTGCCATAAGGGTGGTGTCATCTGCATATCTGAGGTTATTGATATTTCTCCTGGCAATCTTGATTCCAGCTTGTGCTTCTTCCAGTCCAGCATTTCTCATGATGTACTCTGCGTAGAAGTTAAATAAACAGGGTGACAATATACAGCCTTGACGAACTCCTTTTCCTATTTGGAACCAGTCTGTTGTTCCATGTCCAGTTCTAACTGTTGCTTCCTGACCTGCATACAAATTTCTCAAGAGGCAGATCAGGTGGTCTGGTATTCCCATCTCTTTCAGAATTTTCCACAGTTGATTGTGATCCACACAGTCAAAGGCTTTTGCATAGTCAATAAAGCAGAAATAGATGTTTTTCTGGAACTCTCTCGCTTTTGCCATGATCCAGCAGATGTTGGCAATTTGATCTCTGGTTCCTCTGCCTTTTCTAAAACCAGCTTGAACATCAGGAAGTTCATGGTTCACATATTGCTGAAGCCTGGCTTGGAGAATTTTGAGCATTACTTTACTAGCGTGTGAGATGCACGCAATTGTGCAGTAGTTTGAGCATTATTTGGCATTGCCTTTCTTTGGGATTGGAATGAAAACTGACCATTTCCAGTCCTGTGGCCACTGCCGAGTTTTCCAAATTTGCTGGCATATTGAGTGCAGCACTTTCACAGCATCATCTTTCAGGATTTGAAATAGCTCAACTGGAATTCCATCACCTTCACTAGCTTTGTTTGTAGTGATGCTTTCTAAGGCCCACTTGACTTCACATTCCAGGATGTGTGGCTCTAGGTCAGTGACCACACCATCGTGATAATCTGGGTCGTGAAGATCTTTTTTGTACAGTTCTTCTGTGTATTCTTGCCATCTCTTCTTAATATCGTCTGCTTCTGTTAGGTCCATACCATTTCTGTCCTTTATCGAGCCCATCTTTGCATGAAATGTTCTTTTGGTATCTCTGATTTTCTTGAAGAGATCTCTAGTCTTTCCCATTCTGTTGTTTTCCTCTATTTCTTTGCATTGATCGCTGAAGAAGGCTCTCTTATCTCTTCTTGCTATTCTTTGGAACTCTGCATTCAGATGTGTATATCTTTCCTTTTCTCCTCTGCTTTTCACTTCTCTTCTTTTCACAGCTATTCATAAGGCCTCCCCAGACAGCCATTTTGCTTTTTTGCATTTCTTTTCCATGGGGATGGTCTTGATCCCTGTCTCCTGTACAATGTCATGAACCTCATTCCATAGCTCATCAGGCACTCTATCTATCAGATCTAGGCCCTTAAATCTATTTCTCACTTCCACTGTATAATCATAAGGGATTTGATTTAGGTCATACCTGAATGGTCTAGTGGTTTTCCCTACTTTCTTCAATTTAAGTCTGAATTTGGCAATAAGGAGTTCATGGTCTGAGCCACAGTCAGCTCCTGGTTTTGTTTTTGCTGACTGTATAGAGCTTCTCCATCTTTGGCTGCAAAGAATATAATCAATCTGATTTCGGTGTTGACCATGTGGTGATGTCCATGTATAGAGTCTTCTCTTGTGTTGTTGGGAGAGGGTGTTTGTTATGACCAGTGCATTTTCTTGACAAAACTCTATTAGTCTTTGCCCTGCTTCATTCCATATTCCAAGGCTAAATTTGCCTGTTACTCCAGGTGTTTCTTGACTTCCTACTTTTGCTTTCCAGTCCCCTATAATGAAAAGGACATCTTTTTTGGGTGTTAGTTCTAAAAGGTCTTGTAGGTCTTCATAGAACCGTTCAACTTCAGCTTCTTCAGCGTTACTGGTTGGGGCATAGACTTGGATTACTGTGATATTGAATGGTTTGCCTTGGAAATTAACAGAGATCATTCTGTCATTTTTGAGATTGCATCCAAGTACTGCATTTCGGACTCCTTTGTTGACCGTGATGGCTACTCCATTTCTTCTGAGGAATTCCTGCCCTCAGTAGTAGACAGAATGGTCATCTGAGCTAAATTCACCCATTCCAGTCCATTTCAGTTTGCTGATTCCTAGAATATCAACATTCACTCTTGCCATCTCTTGTTTGACCACTTCCAATTTGCCTTGATTCATGGACCTGACATTCCAGGTTCCTATGAAATATTGCTCTTAATAGCATCGGACCTTGCTTCTATCACCAGTCACATCCACAGCTGGGTATTCTTTTTGCTTTGGCTCCATCCCTTCATTCTTTCTGGAGTTATTTCTCCACTGCCCAATATGCTTCTGCTTTCTCCAGAAGCATATTGGGCACCTACTGACCTGGGGAGTTTCTCTTTCAGTATCCTATCATTTTGCCTTTTCATACTGTTCATGGGGTTCTCAAGGCAAGAATACTGAAGTGGTTTGCCATTCTCTTCTCCAGTGGACCATATTCTGTCAGATCTCTCCACCATGACCCGCCCATCTTGGGTTGCCCCAGGGCTTAGTTTCATTGAGTTAGACAAGGCTGTGGTCCTAGTGTGATTAGATTGACTAGTTTTCTGTGAGTATGCTTTCAGTGTGTCTGCCCTCTGATGCCCTCTTGCAACACCTACCGTCTTACTTGGGTTTCTCTTACCTTGGGCGTGGGGTATCTCTTCACGGCTGCTCCAGCAAAGTGCAGCCAATGCTCCTTACCTTGGATGAGGGGTATCTCCTCACCACCACCCTTCCTGACCTTCAACGTGGGATAGCTCCTCTAGGCCCTCCTGTGCCTGTGCAGCCACGGCCTGGGGTTGGTCCTCCCGGCCACCGCCCCTGGCCTTGGGCTTAAGGGCGTGGGGTATCTCCTCTCCTGACCTTGGTAAACTATTTAAAATATGTTGAAAAGCATATAAGGATATAACAAAGACAAAATATTAAAATGTGCTTTGACAAGTTCTTATATTTATTAAAATACAAATATTTTAAATACAAATCTATTTTTAACAGACTATATCTAATGAAATATAAATACATTAAAATAAATATATTAAAGTAAAATGTATTAAAATGAAATACAAATAACATATATTTGTAAGATTTTCACAACTTGGGTATATAGCAGAATTTGATGATATTTTCATTTTATCTATATATCCGCAAGTTTCTTAGTTATAGCAATGCTGTTGTTGTTTGTATAATCTCATATTCTCTTTACAGACTCTTGTGTGATCACTTTTTTTGGGTAACAGGAGTTTCATTTTTTTCTTTTCATGTATTTATTTACATACTTATTGACTTGCTTATATTTTGTTTTACTATCTACAGCCTTGGATACAATGTCCTGCATAAGTAGTCATAGTGTTAACCCTTGTCTCTTCCATTACTTCAGGCACTGTTTTAAAATTTCACCACTAGATATTATTTGGATAGATTTTTTGAAAGTTATTGTCTATCAAACAAAGGAAAATATCATCTATCTTCAGATTCCAGATACATTGTTTCGATTTCATTTATTGCTAGTTGATTTAACCAAGTTTTAATGTCGACTGAAATGATCACATTACTCTCCTCCTCTAATCTGTGAATATGATGTGAAGAATTTCATATATCTTTATCCTGACATTAATGATACCATTCCAGTCATCCTAGGATGAATTTCGTTCATTGATGATATATTGTTGACTCTTTTCATTTTGGTGAGAGTGCTGGGGGGTGCTGATATTATATTTAACATTTTTGCCTAAGCTTTGTGATTTGCCTAAATTTCTCCTTGTCTGGTTTTGCTATCAGAGCTATAGTAGCCTCATAAAATGAATCTGGAAACTCTATTTTTCAGTTCTCTGGAACAGTTTATATAATTTAAGGATTGCGTGTTCTTTTAAGATTTTATAGAACTTGGTTATAAAACTGTCTGGGCCTGGTGTTGTTTTGTGTGTGGGAGGTGGGTGGAAAGGAGGGTAAATGTTAAACTGTAGCTTCTACAGCTTTAATTTCACAAGTGGTTGGTTAAGGTTTGTATTTCATTTTCAGTCAGTTTTAACAATTTTTATGTTAAATTATATGTTTAAAAATATTTATTTTATATAGGTTTGAAAGCTATTTATATTGTTATTTTGTTTTTTAAGCTATCAAATTTATGGTCATATATTGCTTCAGTTTCTAATGTTGGTATGCATGTGTGTTTTTTGTATCTCCTTGACTGATCACATAAAGGATTTATCCATTGGATTCATCTTACTAAAAAAAAATCACATTTTTTAAAAACCGTATTTTCTCTAGACTCTGTCTTCTGATTAAATTAATCGATAGATTTCCTGTTTATCATTCCCTTACTTCATTATTTCTTGTGCCTACTTTTTTGCTGTTTTTCTACATCTCTGGACAAAATAGTCATCATTGCAATTTTTAACCCTCTTTCTAACTGAATGAGTATATTTTAAAACTGCAAATTTCCTTCAAATTACTGCTGTAGTTGCAACCTAATTTTAATGTATACTGTTTTCAAGCTTGTGTTGTATTGTGCTTAGTTGCTCAGTCGTGGCCAACTCTTTGTGACCCCATGGACTGTAGCCCACCAGGAACCTCTGTCCATGGGGATTCTCCAGGCAAGAATACTGGAGTGGGTTGCCATGCGATCCTCCAAGGGAATCTTCCAACCCAGGGATCGAACCCAGGGCTCCTGCATTGCAGGCAGATTCTTTACTATCTGAGCCACCGGGGAAAACCATTTTCAAGGTTAGTCAGAACTAAGTCCTTTGTATTTTGTTATTTCATTTTTTAACCTGAGAATTCTTTAAAGGTGAGTATTTTGTTTTTTCAAAGTATAAAGCTTTGTGGATGTTTTAAAATATGAATCCTTAATTTTGTGATATATGCATAATATGTCTATCTTTTTACTTGTTGAGACTTTTTCTATGTTCTATATTGGTAATTGGAAATAGTCTATGTATCATTCAAAATCATATGTACTTCAAAGTCTTACATATTGTCTAATTTTGGATCTCTCTCTTTCACCAATCTTGTTAATTGCATTTTTCACTACTTCTTTTCAGATAATGTCACTTCTATCATGATTTCTTGAGAAAGAATTGTTATACATAAGGGGTGCTAAAATTTCTAAATATTTTGTACGTAATATTCAGAATTAATTGCTACTATTTATCTCACGTACCTCTACTAGATCTCCTCAAAACATTCTGCTTTGTTAGATATTTACATTTTTGTTTCTTTTTAACTTCAAGCAGCCTGTCAGCCATCTTCTATTTTGTGTGCATACTTTATTCTCTTAAGTACTGTAAACCAGCACATCTATCATATTTTCAGCGGTATTTGCAGCCCCTGCAATGCTTAGCCTTCTGTTGCCCCTGCCAGGGTCACCCCCATTTCTTTTTACATGAATTTCCTACCTACCTTCACTCTTTCAGAAGACCACAGTCTAACTGCAGCTAGAACGATTGAACTAAAACAAAATCAAGTCAATCATTCCGTCCCACTTAAAAGCTTTGATGGCTTTCCGTTGTCTGTGAATCAGCCCCTTTACAAACACGTAAGAGATGCTCCACTGTGTGGTTTCAGTCTGCCTCTCACCTACACCTTGATCTTACTCCCTTCTCTTTCTCCCTTTAAGCATGCTGAATTGCTCACTTGGCAGATGCTCTGTCATCTCAATACTACATGCTAAGCCAGTGGTTCTCAAACTAGTCCTTGGCCCAGCAGCATCAGTCCCACCTAATGACTTACGAGACATGCATGTTGTGGAATGACAGCCCAGACCCACTGATTCAGAACCCTGAGGGTGGGGCCGAGCAGCCTATCGTGTATCAAGCCTACAGATGTTTCTGATGAAGGCCACAGTGTGAGAACCCTTCCCACAGTTATTTCTTCTGTTTGAGACAATCCTCCTTCTCTCCCTAAACCTGCTTTGAAAACGGTCTCATGCTTCAGACTCAGGTACCTTATCATCAGGGCAAAGCAGACCTTTAAGTCAGGTTGAGTACAGTTGCTATACGCAGCTGCGGCGCAGCACACTTTTCTGATATGTGTTGTTGTCTTGCTATATGCCAATCACTCTCTCCTGAAAGCCTTCTGTGGGAAAGATGGGTTCTTTGCCGTGTATGTTCAATGCTTGTCACATACCTAGAAGGTAGGTGATTCAGAAGAATCTTTAAATGAATGAGAAGATGGCTTTAGCAATGTTTTGTTTATTGAAATCAGTCCTTCACACTCTCTCTCTCCTCATTTTCCAGGCGTATTTCCTGAGGGAACCGATATCAAAGAAGTCTGAACCTCAGATATTATTTTCTGTCCTTTCTTTGTCAAATATAAGCCTCTTGGTAGGAATATACATACAAACACACTTTTTAAAAGTCTATTCCACTTTTTTTGAGGTCGGTGATGGATGGGTTAGAATTGTGTAAAGATGTGAATTATCTACATCTATAGATATTGTAGGGGGATAATTTGTTCTAATACAGACTCAAACTTCAATTTATTCAATGAATCAATACTCTTTAAGAATTCACTCTAAGGAGAATGGTGTGAGGTGTTTTCAATAGATTGCTACAGCTGTGTTTACAGGTGAACCTGGAAAGGAGAGGCTGGGGTCAGAGTTTGAACTGCCAGA
Source organism: Bos indicus (assembly GCF_029378745.1). Classification (NCBI taxonomy): domain Eukaryota; kingdom Metazoa; phylum Chordata; class Mammalia; order Artiodactyla; family Bovidae; genus Bos; species Bos indicus. The sequence continues at coordinate 83,891,797 of NC_091771.1, read as the reverse complement.
TGTGAATTGAAGTGCAAGAGGTTAATGGTTTGTACTCTTTTCCTCATTCTTCACTTTCTACCTTTGATGACCTCACCCTGCCCTTTATGCTCTGGGGTTATTTCACCTACAAGGACTCTGTTTTCATTTGTCTGCATTTAGTTATGCATTCTCATCTATATTAAGAATCAATTTTATTCATTACACCAAGAAGTCTGCAGATCTATTGTTATTATATATTTTGTAGTTATACATAATTTCATTTTGGATTTTAACTTGTCGAGCTATATTTTCCAAGTTATATTCATTTGCTTGTATCTGTATTCATTTTGCACTCATGTAAATTTTTAGTCACTTTTGTGATTGCTTTAAATATATATTTTTAATTCCTGTACTTTATTATTTTTATTACTATATATTTATATTGATATTTTCTTTGTTTAATTTGATTGAATTTTTCTTTGCTTAGCTATTTTTAGTTTCAAATTTCTACTTTAGATTTTACATTATATTATCTTAATTTTATAGTTTTATGTTTAAATTTCCTATTTTTATTTCTTAATTTTTTTTTATGTTTCAGCTCTATTTTTATTTGTTCTCCTGTCTCTTAACATTTGCATGTGGACTTATATTTTAGCATGTTAATTACGGTTTACTCATGCATTATTTCAAGATCTGTTGCTTTGAATACTATGGATTATTTTTCATCAACAACAAAATCAACAGGCAGCCTCCTAAATGAGGGAAAATATTTTAAAATCATGTATCTGAGAAGAAGTTTATATTCAAAATATATAAAAAGCTCAGTCAACTTAATAGCAGAAAAATGAACAGTCCAATTTTACAAAGGGCAAAAGATTTGGATACACACTTTTTAAAGGAAGACACACAGATGGCCAACAGGTAATAAAAGAAAAAACAAGTTCAACATTGCTAATTATCAGTTCAGTTCAGTTCAGTTCAGTCGCTCAGTCGTGTCTGACTCTTTGCGACCCCATGAATCGCAGCACGCCAGGCCTCCCTGTCCATCACCAACTCCCAGAGTTCACTCAAACTCACGTCCATGGAGTCGGTGATGCTATCCAGCCATCTCATCCTCTGTCGTCCCCTTCTCCTCCTGCCCCCAATTCCTCCCAGCATCAGAGTCTTTTCCAATGAGTCAACTCTTCACATGAGGTGGCCAAAGTACTGGAGTTTCAGCTTTAGCATTATTCCTTCCAAAGAACAACCAGGGCTGATTTCCTTCAGAATGGACTGGTTGGATCTCCTTACAGTCCAAGGGACTCTCAAGAGTCTTCTCCAACAACACAGTTCAAAAACATCAATTCTTCAGTGCTCAGCCTTCTTCACAGTCCAACTCTCACATCCATACATGACCACTGGAAAAGCCATAACCTTGACTAGACGAACCTTTGTTGGCAAAGTAATGTCTCTGCTTTTGAATATGCTATCTAGGTTGGTCATAACTTTCCTTCCAAGGAGTAAGCGTCTTTTAATTTCATGGCTGCAGTCACCATCTGCAGTGATTTTGGAGCCCCCAAAAATAAAGTCTGACATCAGGGAAATGCAAATCAAAACCACAATTAGATGTCACCTTACAGCTTACAGAAGGGGAACTATTATCAAAAAGGCAAGAAATAACAAGTGTTGGTTGGCAAGGATGTGGAGAAATGAAAACCCTTTTCCCACCTTTGGCAGGAACGTAAACTGATGAAGCCACCGTGCAAGAAATGTACGGAGGTTCCTCAAAAAATTGAAAATACTCACGTCTTAAACACAGTAACTCACAGAAAACTAATTCTTGCATTTTCCTTTACTTATCTCCTGGAGATGCCCCTCCCCTGCATAATATGAATACCTAGAAAACCGTATGACCCATATTTTATACTTGCCATATTCTGTTCTCGTCTCCTTTCCTTTCCCAATCCTACCATCCTCTACCATCAAGTCAAAATGACATTATTAAAGAAACTCCAGGGAGTAAAAAGAACTCTCAAGATAAAATGTCAATCATGCTTGTTCTATTATGTACTCTTTATTAAAAATCAGTTTGTGTTAAATGATATGCATTAATATTCTAATTTTCATATTATAATCAGTTAATTAGTAGTAATTAGTACAGTTTAGCCCAAAATAGCTGCCTTAAATTGTATGTGCTCTTTGTAATGTTACGTATGCCTCTGTGACATTTAACTATCTAAAGAAATTTCTTTTTGAAAGAACAGTTTGAAACATTAAAAAAGATCATAGAAGTACTTTGTTTTCTTTCGAACTGACAATGCCTTAAAATGAACTCTAAAGAGCATGCTTAAGGTAAATGATGTCAACTGGAATTTGAAGGGACAGTGTATAATTTTTATAGTACTTGTAGTGCAGAGCATAATCCCCCCCTCAAAGATGTCTATATTATAGTCTCTGAACCAGGGAACATGTCAATTTATGAGTCAAAAGAGACTTTACAGATATGATGAAGAATTTTGTGATGGGAAATTATACTGCATTATTCAGGTGAATCCAGTGTGCTGATGAGGATTCCTATAAGAGGGAGGGAAGAGTCAGAAAGAGAAAATGAGGGATAACAAAGGCAGTGCAGGCCAGGCTTAGAGATTTGAAAATGCTAGTTTGCTGGTTTGGAAGATGGAGAATGGTGTCTTGAGCCAAAGAATGCCTTTTCTGATGCTGGGGAGGCAGAGATGGAATCTCCCCTAGAGACTCCAGAGGGTGCTCAGACCTGACGACACCTTCATTTGGACCTGGTTACACTTGTCTCCCACTCGTGACCTCCGTAACTGTAAGATACTACATTTGTGCTGTGTTAAGCCAATAAGCTTGTGGTAATTTGTTACAGCAACAATAGGGAGCCTAATAGGGCATTCTAGAATCACTCTGTAAGGTTGCTGATGAGTCCTTTTCAATAGGATACACTTTGGTAGTGATTTCTGTGTCAGTTTATGTAGCTGTGGCCATTCATGTTCAGTGAGGGGCTCTGAAGTGGTGACAGAGAGACCAACTCTGCGGTGGATATGAGGCGGCTTATGATGACTGGACTTGCTCCGATAGCGCAGTGGTAAAGAAGGCACCGGCAATGCAGGAGACCGAGCACACACAGGTTCGATCCCTGAGTCGGGAAGATCCCCCGGGGGACGAAATGGCAACCCACTCCAGTATTCCTGCCTCGGAAATCCCATGGACAGCGGAGTCTGGTGAGCTACCGTCCGAAGCGTTGAAACGAGCCGGGTATGACTGAGCACACACACACGTGAGGACTGGGAAGTTCAGAGCAGCAGACAGAGCTGAAGCTCTCCCCACTGATGATCGATCATCAGAAACGCCCCCTCCTGCCCAGTCTGCGGCCCACACTTGGTAGTAGGGCATTTCCACACAGCATCTCTGCTGCTGCCTCTCAAGTTATAGTCTCATCCCCTCCAGCAGCTCACAAGGACTACCTACATCTTAGAAGAGCCCGCCCATGCAGAGACCGAAAGGAAAAATGAGAAATGCACGTGATATTTGTTACTGAGAGCATTTTAATTTCTGTGAGAGTTCTGTTACATTTTCACACGTCTTATAAAATCCAGAAGGACTTCCCTGGTGGTTCAGTGGGAGAGAGTCTGTCTGCCAAGCAGGAGACCCGGGTTGTATTCCTTGGTCCAGAGGAGCCCCTGGCGTAGTCAATGGCAACCCACTCCAATATTCTTGCCTGGAGAATTGTGTGGACAGAGGAGACTGCCGGGCTACAGCCCATGGTTACAAAGAGTCGGGCATGACTGAGTGAAATTCCAGAACTAGTCTTTTCTTTCAGGGGTTGGTTGGGGCTGGCGGGGATGAATCTATTTATCAATTCTGAAGCAACTCAGAAACTCTTTTGAAAATATTGCTATGGATATTAGAAAAAAAAGTAAGATGTTTCCTTTCTGACATTTAGCCAACTGTAAATAATAAAAAATAAGAAAACTATTTGTTTAACTTCTAGGAAGAACGCAACTACTGAGAAAGTCTGAATTCGAATGCCTTTTAACAAATCAACATAATCTTTGTGTTTTTTTCTCTTCTCCTGTTTTCCAAGTTTGACTATACATTTTTTCACAACAAAAATTTGCCCAAACAGTGCCCAAACATAAGGAACATAAAATGCAAACACATTGCATTTCCAGGTTAACTAGAGACATAAAATGGTGACATTCTATTGCTATATCCGAATGCCCTCATTAACGTATGACAGTGCTCTTTACAGAAGTAGGAGAGACTAAATGTGAATAAATCTTATTTAGCTGGCTCCATTTAACACTTGAAAAAATCTGTGAGTCATGCCATAAGGGCTGTGCATAAAACACACAAAGAAAAAAAAAAAGAGTTTTTCCCAGTGACAATCACCAAGTAGTTGGGCTTGATGGTTTTTTAGCAGCTGTGTGCAAATCATTATGTATCAATGGCCATGGGGAAACATTGTCAACATCTGGAGTTTTTATTAAACAAATACCAGCAGCTACCATTTGATTGCTCTTTCCCCAAGCAAAGATTAAATAATCGTCCATCAGACACCTGCTGCATGAGATTCATCACAGCACCCCTTCTTGTCCATCAAACGTAAAGTGGCATCTTTTTTGCGTTCTCCAGCACACAAAAGTTGTGTGTGTGTGTGTGTGTGTGCGTGATTAAAACTGGAAACAGAAGAAAAGGACACTGATTAATGAGAAACACATTCTTCCTTAGTTAAATGAGAATTTAAAAAAAATGAAAATGAGATCCTTGCATTATAACAGAGCCATGTAATTTTCCTGTGAATTTTGGATTCCATGTGCTCTTTTTATTATAGTATTAAATACTTGGAATGAATCATAATGAATTCCAAAGATAGGAATGGTGGGGACCCATTACAACAAGAGCTATCAGAGTTGGATAAGGGAGACCATGTATTTGCATAAATGTGTTCACGTAAGTTTAAGAGCTCTTTGTCTAGGAAATGAAGCTGCGGATCTTAAATATCAATGGGAATTTTACCAATGCTATGCAATGGTCATACTAAATGCAAACATGGTTTTCACCTCGCATATGCCAACACCTTTCCCAAAAACAACTGATCTCTCCAGTATGAAGGAGTACAAGTACAGGGGCTTTCCTGAGGGTCCCGTAGTTAAGACTCTGTCTTCTGATGCAGGGGGTGCAGGTTCCATCCCTGGTTGGGGAGCTAAGATCTTGTGTACCTTGAGGCCAAAAATTAAAAACATAAAACAGAGCAATATTGTAACAAATTCAATAAAGATTTTAGAAAACAGTCCATGTTTTTTTTTTTAAAGAAGTTCAAGTATAACAGTGTTATTAAAAAGTATCTTTTGAAACTATTTGTATCCATGCTACTGAAAATGTGGCCCTCAGACCAATGATATGAATCACCTGGAAACTGGTGAGAAATGTAAATTGCTAGACCCCACACTAATCTCCTGGATCAGTTTTTGCAAATGTGACCTAGTATCTTGATTTTAGGTTTTCCTAGGTGGTGCTAGTGGTAAAGAACCTCCCCTGTAAAGATTCAATGCAGGAGATGTAAGAGACATGGGTTCAATCCCTGGGTGAGGAAGATCCCCTGGAGGATGGCTTGGCAACCCACTCCAGTATTCTTGCCTGGAGAATCCCATGGACAGAGGAGCCTGGTGGGCTACAGTTCATGAGGTCAGTGATTAGTACTCGAGATAAGTTAGAGAACCAAGGCTAATGTGATTTAGGGGCATCAGTAACTTGAATTTATTTGTCAAATACTGAGAAAATTCAAATTTAACACAACCCCGAAATGATTGATCTTACAGGAAATTCATGGTCTAATATGAAGTTTTCAAACACACCTCATGAAAATAACTTCCCTCATATTTCATTTCGTAAAAACACCCAGATATGTGGAACTAGATACATTGAAGACTTCTCCAAATTTAGTTTAAAATATATATATATATATATATATATATATATATGTTTTTAGTGGTTCAGTTAGGTGAGATGGAATAAAAAATAGTTGGAGTAAGAAAAATCCTCAAAGCTAAAGGAAAAATATTCCTGGTGCCAGAGTGTTTGAAAGGGCTTTCTAGATTATAAACCTAGATATAATGATTAAAATTATATTTTTCGAGTGCAAATTGAATTAGTATTACTCTGGTGTAGGCTTTTGGCTGTTCAGATGTTGTAAAGAATATTTAGACACTAGTAAGTGCATCATTTAGGTGTGTTTTCAAATGAAGTTAGTGAACTAAGCCTGACTTAAAATGGGAGTTAATTATATTCGCATAACAAAAATGTGTTGCTAGGAAAGTTGCTGGAATAATATCAGCAATTTGCAATTCTCTTGCTTTGCTTTCATGGTTGCAATACATCAGCAAGTTCACGTTCAAGGCAAGTGGAAGGGGAGAACGCCCAGCATGAGACCCTTTCGTCTCTTTAATCAGAAGAGCAAATCTTTCTTTAAAACCCTCCAATGGGCCTTGGATTAAGGCTCACGGCCCCATGAAGCCACCTTGAAAGGCAAGCGAATGACTTTTACACCATGCCTGAATAGCCAGACCACGGCTGCCACTAACAAGATGGACAGAATCCAGATCATTTTTCAGATCAATAATTCTATGATCAATAGACATTTGTTTAGTGGTTAATGTCAATTACCAGCCTGTTCTTGAAGCAGGCTAGTTCTTGAAACCCTGCAAACGTGTTTAAAGATGAGCATCTGTTTCTAGGCTCCTGGTCTCTGAGGATTCTGATTGGTTGAATACACGTGATAGGAAAAACCTGAGCAGTCATTTTCTCGTCTCCTACCTCCAACAAGATAGCTTAATATAAAACAGATGTTTGTAGCTTACAGCCCACACTTCGAGGGCGATGCACTACCCGACTGTCTTCAGTGACCTATTCTGGTACCTCTCTGCACGGTACCTCAAGGATGCTCACCCAGGACATCGGACTTTGTCAAGCACATCCCTAACAGCCGCAGGGAGCTGAACTCGATGAACTTTCAAGGTCTCTTTTAAGGCTATTATCAGCTTTGCTGCCTGTGTAGTCTCAGGACTTGTTTATATCCACATGAGGTCAACGCTTCCTCCCTCCTATTAATTTTCCTGCCATCTGTGCTGCCAGATGTAGTGAGAACAGGGGCGGCTCTCCACCCTGGGGAAGAAAAGGCAACTCCGCCTCACAGCTCTGCCCCTGGCTCAGAACTGATTCTTCTTTTTGTTGCAGGAGATCTATGCTCTTGTTCACCAAAAGGAAAGGTCTGGGTATACAACAAGCTGAAAATCTCTCTCTGTTTGAGGCAAAGAAGACTCAACCTGAGTGCATAATATGGCACACATTACTTTTGCTATTCGTAAAATATTTTTGAAATGTGCCTACCGGCTAGAGGTATGCTGGGTTGGTGGTTTGGTTTTATTGAGTGATTGACCGAAGATAAGTGGGATAAGATCCACTTGGAGAAGGAATTCAGAGGAGCATAAAGTAAAGAAAATCGGGGCCTGGAATTAATTTATGAAAGGGGTAGACAAGACATCAGCTTCTCCTGCCATTCCTGGAGCAGGCTTATAAATGCCCCCCCAAATATGAGATGCACCCAGATAGGGAAGATGTGCCTTGTGGATGGCTTGCTTCTTCTGGCTCTTCAGTGTCTTCCTTATTCATTTGAACCCCTGAAATTCCAGCACTGAGAATGATGGAAAATGTTGAGGAATTATTGCTGAGCTTTGAGCCACCCTTCTATGGACTGTGTGAGCCTGAGAGGTCTTCCAAAGTCATCCATCTATCTGATTTCACGTTACAGAGGCAGCGATGCCGGCATGTGGAGATGCCTTTTTCAGACCAAGCTACCTGTTAGAGAGAAAACAACACGTTTGACACGTTAATATTTTAGTTACCTTTCACAACTACAAATCCTAGCAACCGAATTGAGCTTTGTATTTATCAAGTAGAAAAATCACTTCTCTTTATATGAGTCCTGGTAGTTTTTAGGAGCAAGTTTACATTAGGATCAAACCATTCCTAACGCTCTCACGATGCTCACAAAAGTGAGATAGTCAACTGAATTGAATAGGAAATGATTGTAACAAAATCCTAGTACCAGTACTACTGCTAACACTCACAGTAACAGTAATAATAGCGTATTGGGTTTCCCTGGTGGCTCAGATGGTGAATATTTTGCCTGCAATGCAGGAGACCTGGGTTCAATTCCAGGTCTCTTATAGAATTATGGATCTTATGGAAGATCCCCTAGAGAAGGAAATGCAGCCCGCTCCAGCATTCTTGCCTGGAAAATCCCATGGACAGAGGAGCCTGGTGGGCCACAGTCCATGGGGTCCCAGAGAGTTGGCCATAGCCGAGCACACACAGCAGGTGAGCTCTTGACCTTTTACCACGTTAGTGGTGTTGAGCTCCTGTAGAAGGTGGGCTGCCTCAGTGCCTCAGCAACTAAAAAAGCACTCAACGCTGATAGAGTTAGTTGCTCAGCCGTGTCAGACACATTTGTGACCCCATTGACTATAGCCTCAAAGTTCCTCTGTCCATGGGATTTCCCAGGCAAGAAACTGGAGTCATTGCCATTCCCTTCTCCAGGGGATCGCCGTGATCCAAGTATGGAACCCGGGTCTTCTGCACTGCAGATAGATTCGTTGCCATCTGAGCCACCAGGAAGCTCAAAAGCCTTGAAAGTGAAAGTGTTTGTCGCTCAGTCATGTCCAACTCTTTGCAACCCCGTGAACCGTAGCCTCTGTCCATAGGATTCTTCAGGCAAGAATATGGGAGCAGGTAGCTGTTTCCTTCTCCAGAGAATCTTCTGGACTCAGGACTGAGCCCACCTCTCTTGTGTCTCCTGCACTGGCAGGCAGGTTCTTTACCAGTAGCGCCACCTGGGAAGCCCCTTAAAACTATGTTCACACAAACATGACTAAATTATAGTATTGGATGCAGAGGTAAGTGTGAATGAATTCAAGTACTATTTTAATCCTTTTTTTTCTAGTTTTTGAGATATTGAATCTCAACAAGTTAATGTCATCAAATATAGGTTTAAAAAAAACAGAGCAGATCCTGAAAAAACAAGTGAGAAAACAATTTTTTTTTTTTCAATCCTGAATCCACCGAGTCTCTTTAGGCAAATGAAACAAATATAAGTACATTTATTCAACTGTAGATTTCACTGAACTTGGAGATATCTCGAGGGTAAGATATCACAAGTTCGAAACTGTTCTGGAACGGTTTCATTGTTTGGTTTTATACTGACACGCTCATCTTGATGTAGATCTTACTGGATGAAAATTATTCAACACGGCACCAAACCCCAGTCAAGAGACTTGGTTCTCAAAATAACATCAGGCCTTCCGCTGTGCCTGTGGACACAACTGCACGTGAAGCCCCCAGAGGTTCATAGTTTTATTGCAGCAGGCCACCATCCCTCACATTCCCCATAAATCCAAGTAACACCACTGCACTCTCCATGACATCTGGTCCTCAGTGGAAGGCTATGACAAAGAGTAGCACTCAGAGATCTGGAAGGAAGGCACAGTATGCACGGGCCTCTCATCTGTGTATTTTCAGTGCAAACAGAACCCATTGTAACTCCAGGGCCCTTATACCCTCAATATGAAAAAAAAAAGACAAAAACTATTTATTATATGTGATAAAACAATCCAGGATAATAATTCTAGTTAATTTTAATCAAATGGACATTTATCAAGGGTGACACTTTTCTGGAGCCTGTGGGAAACATGGAGATGTTTAGACATAACACATTGGCTTCAAGAACATGATGTCTGAAAGAGACACAGGAAACATACAAATAATAATATGAAGCAGATAATTCTTGGGAAAGAGAGGTTTCATAGAAATGCGTATGCAAGAAGAAAATGGGGAAGGCGTTCTGGGAGTGATAAATTTCAACCTGGGCATTGATGGATGAAGCTCACTTGGCCATGTTTAAAACAACTTGCTTTGTCCTCAAAGTCATAGGTATTCATTTTAGGAACTGGGGGCTTTCACAGAAGCACAGTGGAGGGGATTTCTTGTTGGGGAGGATGTGCTTGCATATTTGCATATTTCAATGATGAATAATCCTTATTTCCCTTCCCAGGAGGGGTCCACTTGGCAAAAATAACTCCAAGTACCTACGGGAATAAATGCAGCTAATGAAACTGGGGAGCATCTGACAGCCCCAGGGGAAAATTTATGCTATGGAGGTGTCGTTTTTTCCTCAAAGTATAAAACAGATTCCAATCTTCCCCCTTTTCTATGGGAACATTTGGAAAAGCCATTGGAAAGCAAAATCCATAAATTGGAGGTACGGTGAGTTTGTTCCAGAAGAACCACAATAAAGCGTATATTACAATAAAGCAAATCACATGAATTTTTTTGGCTTCCCAGTGCATATAAAAGTTGTGGGTATACTGCACAGTAGTCTATTAAGTATGCAATAGTATTCTGTCTATAAAAATAATGTCATGCCTTAGCTAAAAATACTTTATTGCTAAAAATGCTAATCATTTAAGAGTGAGTTATGATCTTTTTGCTGGTGGAGGATTTGAAATACTGTGAGAGTGACCAAAACGTGACACTGACATACAAAATGAGCAAATGACACCGATACACGTGCGGTCAGTAGAGTTGCCACAACCTTTAATTTGTAAAAAAAAAAAAAAAAAAACCCAGCATATCTGCAAAGCATGATTAAGCAAAGTGCAATAAAAAGGATCTTAAGGTAAAAACTGCAGAATGAGTGACAGATAGTGTCTGTTCAGACCCAGGTGGGTGATCTGAATTTGTTCAAACTGAGAGGCAGCTGATGGCTGTCGTGAGGTGAGAGATTTTGTAGCTTGTAGAAATTGTTTTGGTAATATGTCTAGGTTAAAAATATAATCACTTTATTTAACACATTTTATTTCTCATTGAGAGAGCCTTGAAACTATTCTTGCATCTGTTATGAACCACAGATTATGTTGATAGAATATCTAACTTGTGGGAAAAGGAAAGGAGAGATTTCTCTGTGTTATGAACAATAGAGCACAATTTATCATTTATCTTTAAAGACAGGATATTAGAAACAGTATCCATAATGGTTCTATTATCTATTGTCCTATGCACACAAAAAAAGTGTAAAGCATGAATTTCTTCTAAAACTCACTGCTGAGAAAAGAAGAGAGTCACACACAGGTAATTTATTATGTAGATGACTTTATCAATACTAATATTATTCATCCTAAACTTTTTACTCTGCTCTGTGTTGAAGAGTAAAATCATGCTATACATACATGTCAGGAGTGTGATATCTGTTCATGGGTCAGCTAGACAGTGATTCATCATTTTCCACATTACACTGTCATCTGATAGATAGAACCTAGATGTTATAACTGTATTAACATAACTGTCAGAGAAGAAAGAGTAAATAGAATGATGTACACAAACATCAACGATTGTTGCTTTATATTTATGTATTGCACATGCAACTGGAAGCATGCATATAAAGTATATCTATGTGTTTATTATATAAATATGCACACACATATTTTTAAATTCTGTTTCTCTCTCTTTTTTTTTTTTTTTTTACCATTTATCAGTTTTTAATTAGTACAGTCATCTGTGCAATTATTTGCATTTTGACAGTTCATAAGAGTGAGCATTAAGTTTTCTGGCTTCCAGAGAACACTAGCCTATAATATCTCCAGAATGCAGAAAGCAGGAAGAAGACAGTCAATTCCCAAGATCCACCTTATCTGCCAATAGCAGAGTGATGATCTGTCTGCAGGGAGTTCAAGAGTATCAATAGAAAGAAATTGTCTGAGGGGAAACTTTAGAAAGAAAGAGGACACTGCACACCCAAGGCTTCTACCCAAAGACAAGATTTCTTTGGAGAGTACACAGCAGTACTAACTGTATTCTAAATTCAGAGGAAATTAAGAACCTATTAAATATATAAATTAAGAACCTATTAAATATATACTAACATTATATGTTACTTATGTATATGGAAAGCAAATTTCCAAGAAGTTTTCTATGTTTCTATAACCGTAGAATCAAAGTCTTTACTGGACTTATTTCAAGACTCTCAATGTCCCGGCTGAAATCTAATTACATTTTTCTCTCGGAAATCATTTTTGCTTGAGCCTAGAAATGGACTAACTTGCATTGAAGGTCGAATAGATTGTTCGGATTGTGTTTGCATATACACTCTTGGAACTATATGTAGTATATAGTAATACTGCATATAGGAAATTTCAGATGAAAACTAATTTGAATATGAAAGTTCTAGTAGAATATTAAAAAAAGATGAAACACCTCAGTTCTCTTTGGGCCAACTAAATGCATACACTCAAGACACCAAGTTAAGCTCTCTTAGAAAACATGTTTTGCTCATTTCTCTACAAGAGATCTCATTCTCTGGGGTCTATCATCCGTGAAGCTACTTTGAGGCATTAGCAATGTATACACCATTCCCCAACCTTTAAGTCTTTATAACTATTTTAAAGTTTAAATCCCTAAAATAGTGATTATAGTTTGAGTCAACGTGACTTAGCAGCAGCATAAGCAACAGTACATATCTAAAAACTCATGCAAATTATATGGTTTACAAGGAAGATTTCAATGACTTTCTTCAACAGAAAATACTGTTAGTTATTATTTTACAACTATTCTTCACCAGACATGGGAGTTTCATCTACTCTAGCTAAAATAGCATCCATTTTATATGTAAAATTATTTTAAAAATACTTAAATACATACTTTTATCTCTGAATTGGCTATTATAAAGAAGGCAATGGCATACTCTATATTACAGTAGATCGTACCTAACATGGTTGTATGCACTTGCCTACGTACACAGAAGTGCACACACACACACACACACACATCTATTTGAAGTGTATGGTGTGTGTGTGTTTGAATCAGAGTCCTCTGAATCAGACACATGATACAGATCATTCACTCTGTTTCATCTATAGATTATACATTCCTTGCAGTTTTATTTCTATTTCCTTAAACTTCACTAAATTTGAGGAGATTTCCTAGAATTGCAACCATAGCAGCTGCCAATCCATATCAGTTTGTTCCAACAGGACACCCTTTTGCTGTCGTACTGAACTGGGTAGGGCTTATGTGGGGCTTCCCTGGTGGCTCAGTGGTAAAGCATGCCCGTGCCAATGCAAAAGGCGTGGGTTTGACCCCTGGGTCGGGAAGATCTCCTGGAGGAGGAAATGGCAACCCACTCCAGGATGCTTGCCTAGGAAATCCCATGGACAGAGGAGCTTGGCAGGTTACTGTCCATGGGGTCGCAAAGAGTCAGACAGGGCTTAGTGATTAAACAACAACAAGGGATTGCTTGTGATGTCAAAGCAGAAATGTCAGATCATGTATTTGCCTTGTACAGACTGTTTTGATTTCGTTTGCATGTACACTTTTGGAAATCTCAAGGGGAAAGAATCCAGTTGCCCACCGTTAAGTGAGATGTTACCTGCATGATTTGTAAATGTTCTTTTTCAAATTGGAGAAATTCCATTCAATTTCTAGTCTTTTGAGAGTGTTTGCCATGAATTTTTGTTTGAATTTGTCACATATTTTCCCACATCTATTGTTATTATCATGTGATGTTTCTTATGCAGATCAGATTGATTTTCAAATGTTAAAGCAGACTTGAATGCATATACCTTATCTGGATATGGTATTGAATGCTTTCACACTGTTGAATTTGATTTTCTAATGTCTCCTGGAGGAGTTTTGCATCTATGTCCAGGGGAGCACTAATGAAAAACTGGACAACATGCTCCAGTACAAATAGAAGCAGAGAGATGAAATGCTAGGAAATAGTCAAAAGGAAATAGAAGGAAAAAACGTGACATAAATGAAGGCTCCCTTTCTTTGTTGAACTCATCAGTGGATTGAATATAGCCAAAGAAATAATTAGTGAGGTTGAAGAGATTGGTCTTTGGTTCCTTTAAACATGTGTGTACATGCTCTGTAGGTAAGTTATGTCTGACTCTGCAACCCCAAGGACTGTAGCGTGTCAGGCTCCTCTGTCCATGAGATTTCCCAGGCAAGAACACTGGAGTGGTTTGGCGTTTCCTCCTCCAGGAGATCTTCCCACCCAGGGATTGAAGGCTTGTCTCCTGTGTCTCCAGAATTGGCAGGCAGATTCTCTAGCACTGAGTCACCTGGGAGGCTGGTTCTTTTAAATACATGATCTGATTACTCCAGGATCCGCATCATCTGAGCCTAGTTTTGATGCCTGCTCTGTGTCATCAATGCTGTTTTCTCCACCTTGTCTTTGGGCATGCTTTGTGATTTTTGTTAAAAGTTGTTCAGTTGCTAAGTCATGTCTGACTCTTTGTTATCCTGTGGACTACAGCATGCAAGGTTTCCCTGTCCTTCACTATCTCCCGGAATTTGCTGAAATTCACGTCCACTGAGTCTGTGATGTTATCTAGCCATCTCATCCTCTGCCGCCCTCTTCTCCTTTTGCCATCAATCTTTCCCAGCATCAGGGTCTTTTCCAGTGAGTCAGCTCTTCCCATCAGGTGGTCAAAATACTGGAGCTTCAGCATCAATTATTCCAATGGATATTCAGGGTTGATTTCCATTAGGATTGACTGGTTTGACCTCCTTGCAGTTCAAGGGACTCTTGGTTAAAAGTTAGATATGCTGTCAATATATCAGTTCATAGGAGCTGGGTTGATTACACTCTTAATGTGGGTGCTTTTGTTAATCCGGGTAGGATTTTGGTTGTGTTTAATGTTTGTTTTAGCTCTTGGTTCCAGAGTTTTCCAATTCCTCTATTACCCACTTTTCTTTTCCCCTATTTCCTCTGGATTTTCCTAAGAACTCCCCTTTAGGTAAAGGGGAGTTCTCTGTGTCTCAGCTTTTTCCGTTGTAATTTGATGTTCAACATGCAGGTCCTGTGGGTGTGGCAGGAAGGCAAGGGCAGTGTTATAGTGGATCTGAGTTCTCACTGCCATGACTTTCACAAACATTTCTCACTTTTCTTTTCTTTCTCCCGTAGGTCACACATTTTGATGTGAGTGTGCTGGAGTCAGGTATCCCTTCCCGCAGGTGATACATGACTCAGGGAAGTTCCTTTCCCTCGGAAGTCCTGCTTTATGGAGAATGCTCTAGGAAAATATAAATGACTGCCAACTTCCAAATCAAATACTTCCCTATACAAGTTCTCATTGTTTTCAGAGAAGGCCTTTTCCACAAGTTTTCCCCTAATCTTTGTATTAACCTAGAGATTTATTAATAGCTGCTTTGGGAGGGATGTTATAAATTTGAATTGCATTAATAAATTCCAATCAATTGAAATACACTTAGGGATTAACACTAGAGATTGTAACCTCATATTATAAGTTATGGGACAGACAAGACATTATGGATGTTTTGATAGCAGACCCAAGGGATTAAACTCCCCTGCCCTAGATACCCATGCATCAGTCTATCCAACAAGGAATGGTCCATGACCTCAAGGTACGTCTTTTTTTTTAGCCAGAAGACAATCTGTGCAGTAAAGTAACTTCTATCTTTTTCAAAATGGAATCAGTTGACGTTCAGACTTATTTGTGGGTGACATTGCTGTATAAGAGAGAAAGCTGCATTTTAAGTTACCGAGCTGTGAATGTTGAGAGGCATATACATAATGCTGAATAGAGCATTTGTAACAAATGCACCAAAAGTATACTAATTATACTAAATAAATAGCACGGATGGCAACCATGTATAAATGCAGGGCCTGTTAGAGGAAGGGAAAAAAGCATCCAACCCTGTAACTGAACCCTGCTGTTTCCTGGGATAATCGCACCCCATATGGTCCCCGGTCTGAAAGCCCCACAACATAAGGCGTATTACATGCCCTGGAGCACCTTTAACAGATAGATTATAATGGTGTGGTATGGAAAGTATGGAAAGAATTCTTTTCTTTTATCTAGAAGCCAGGAAAGCCTAGAGGAAAATAGTAAATAATTTTTAAGGAAGTT
Organism: Bos indicus; assembly: GCF_029378745.1. Taxonomy (NCBI): domain Eukaryota; kingdom Metazoa; phylum Chordata; class Mammalia; order Artiodactyla; family Bovidae; genus Bos; species Bos indicus. The sequence goes on along the minus strand of NC_091771.1, from coordinate 83,875,850 downwards.
TTAGGGAAAAGATAGTTTCATAGAACTCCACTTTATGAAAATTAGAACTTTGTATAAAACCAAGGGGAAACAAATGCCAGGCTTCACCCTAAGGTACTTCTGTTTTACTCTTTTGAGGATCAACATGTGATGGTACAAAACTTTATTACAATAGAAAGAACAGAGACAAGGTTTTGATTGTTCCTAAAATGTATAAACTACCCGAACAGGGTGAGACATCAAATATTCCTTACCTACTTGACGAACATGAAAATTGGGGTGGATAGTATTGAAATGTGTCTAATAATAAATTTGTGCTAGTGTGTAGTATGGTAAGCAGCAAAGTCAGCTCTGTCAGATAGGAAGCCATCAGCTTTTTATTTAATTGATAGAGCTGTACTGTTAAGTTATGTTAATGCTTTAATGTTATGCTGTGTTATGTATAATTTATTACTTTCATGGCAAAAATGTATTAATGGGGACCCCTTGACTAGATCATTTCCAAGTTAAGAAGTCTGAAAATATTGCATTTCAGATTTATTTTATTTGTTCTTATTTTTTCTTTTGCCAAATCAACTTACGTGGTGTGAAGTTACATAATAGGTAGTTTTTAGAAAACTCACTGGGGCCCAGGGTGCTTTATCATTAAAAGGTAGCTAGAATCATGCTGTTGCAATATTCCCATGGTTCCTGTTAACAAAAAAAGTATGAATGCATTATCATAAACAGTTTATTAGATCTGATTAAGACATCTCCTCACACTTCATGCTTCTTGCACAAAATGTGTTGGTGCCTTCATCTCTGTATCTGAAGCAGAAATACAAATTTTATAATGAGAATTAACAGATTTAAATCACAAGTGTCTGTTGGATTTTCAAGTTACCACTTGAGAAGCATTAATTTTTATGGGGTTTTGTATTTGAAAGAGAATCATTTTGTCCCTAATTCTACATTAATCTTTTATGAGAAGTTAACATTAGATAATATAGAGATAATTATTTATGGTAAGCTAAAATGACAGCAGAACCCTCCAACATTAATTCATGTCATTGTAAATTATAAGCTCAGCTTCTAATAGAATTAACGGAAGACCAAGCAAAATACATAATTTATTGTATAATCCTGCAAATCTATACAAAGGATAATGAGAAGATCTGTATCCCATTATAATCAGGAATTTGAATGTTGTTCATAATCACCCAGTCTTTGATCTTGTTATGTTCATGTAAAGTGGTTGGGAAATCAGAAAACTGCTTCTTTCAATAAGTGGAAAAATAAGATATATCCAAAGAATGAGATATTTAAAGCTATTCATTCAAAATAGTGGGGTATTATTTAAAATTATTCAGTCAAATAGCATGACAGTCCAAATGTGGGCATAAACTTCTTTGGATTCCAGTGTTAAATTTCAGAGAAAAAGTTTATGTGCTAATGGCTACACATATCTTCTTAATGTGTTAGAAGTTTTCTTTATGTTTAGGAGGAAAAAATATCAGGGTGTCTCTTTGTCTTCTCTCTCTTCCTCTTGTAGATCAAAGTCACATGGAAATAGCTTAAGCAGGGGAAGAAATGATAAATTTAGAGTCTTATTTGAAATAGAAAATTTTCTAAAATGATAGTAATGTAAATTTAAGCTTTCTGATTATTTTCAGAAAATTACCCAAGTTTTTTTTTTTTTTTTTTTTTTTAGGCCAAAGTTAACCTTTTCTTAAGGTTGACATCTTAGAGTTTTTATGTTCTCTGTGAGTAATGAAAATAAGCTATTGCACATTTCTGTGTTTTAAAAACTTATTTATGTACCTTTTCCTTACACTTCCACTATATTCTGTGAAGAAAATAAAGTTGACATGAATCATATTGGTCTTGAGTTAAATACAGTTGAGAGAGTTTAGGTAAATCTACCATTCACTGAATAACTAACCACTTGTATCAGATATTCTGGTAAATGCTACATGAATGTGACTTCATTTAAACCTTTCCCAGAGGTTTGTGAGGTCTTGTATGATTTCTACTTTGGCGATAAGAATAATAAATCACTAAAATTTAGTTTATTACTCAAAGTCACAGAGCTAGGGGTGGGATTACCACCCTGATCTTCCACTCCAAATCCAGTCCACTTTCTCCTACAAGAATGTGTTAAAACTAGCAGTCCATTGGAAGTTTCCTCAAAACTCTGAAGGCTGAGTGGACCGACCTGCTGAGCCTGGTCTCAGCAAGACATGTTTTTCTCTCATATGTGTACACAGAAGAGTTTTGCTTAAAAAAGGACTGAGTCCCATAGAATGTACAACTGCAAAAGTGAGCCCTGATGTAAACTATGGGCATTGATTGATAATGGTGTATCTACACAGTCCATCAATTGTAATGAATGCCCCACACTGAGGTGGGAGTCTTTTTTTTTTTAACTTTTTATTTTGTATTGGAATAGAGCCAATTATCAACATCAGTGTTGTGATATTTTCAGATGAACAGCAAAGGGATTCAGCCCTACGTATGCATGTATCCATTCTCCTCCAGCTCCCCTCCCATCCAGGCAGCCACATACATCAGGCAGAGTTCCCCATGCTATACAGTAGGTCCTTGGTTATCCGTTTTAATAGAGCAGTGTGTCCATGTCCATCCCAAAGTCTCTAACTATCCTTCCCCCACTCCTTCTCCCTGACAACCGTAAGTTTATTCTCTATGAGTCTCTTTCTGTTGTGTAAGTTCATTTGTATCATTTATGCTTAGATTCCACATATAAGGGATGTCATACAATCTCTCTCCTTCTCTGTTTGACTCACTTCACTCAGTATGACAATCTCTGGGTCCATACATGTAGCTGCAAAGGACGTTATTTCATTCTATTTTATGAATGAGTAATCTCTCTCTCTCTCTCTCTCACCTCTTTATCCGTTCATCTCTTGATGTATTTTAAGATTGCTTCCGTATCTTGGCTGTTGTAAACAGTACGGCAGTGAACACTGATGTGTGTGCATCCCTTTGGATCATGCTACTCTCCAGATGCATACCCAGGAGTGGGATTTCGGTGTCATAGGGGAGCTCTATTTTCAGTTTTCTGGATATATCCCTAGTATTCTCCACAATGGCCACCCTGGTTTGATATGAGAGCTTTGTAGAAGGTGAGGCTGCCCATATGTGGGCAGGGTATGGGGAATCTCTGTGCCTTCCACTCAAGTTTTGCTGTGAACTTAAAACTAAAAAGACAAAAGTAAAAAGATAAAATGAAAAAGATGCCCTAAAAAGATAAAGCCTATTAAAAAAAAAAAAAAAAGAAAGAAAAAGAACTGAAGCTTTAACAGTGGTTTAAAATATCTATCCTAAAAAACAACTTTCCTTGAACAGCAAGATACGAGATTTCACAGTGTATGAGAAAGTGAGAGCTAAAACCCACTTTAAAGTCTCACCACCTTATTGGTGTCAAATTAAAACACAGCGTCAGCAGGATGTTTTCTCCTATCCCAATTTGGTTACTTTTCTGTTATTATTTACACCCCAAAATGATACCAGAAGCAAATAGGCCTTAATTTTCCTCAATATTTGAAATAATTTACCTTCGGGGAGCTTGCATTTTGCTATTTTAAAGCGTCTTTCTTTAACCTTTGTCCCCCCAAAATTTGGTTTCCGATGAGAAAGTAGGATCATGCACTTCTTTATATGTATAAATGGAGTTTGCAAATTTACCCTTTATCTCCCCATATTCCTCAACGTCACTTTACCTGACTTCATAGATTCTGTGTTCCTGTCCGGAATGATTTCACTGCTGAGCTCTGCACTTTCATCAAAGTCTTGACAACCTTCTTAACTCTTGGAGTACAGCCGGGTACAGAGCACCCTGACAAGCGGTGGTGCCACAGAAGTGATAAGATTGCTTCCCAGCTTCCTCCGGACCTTTGTCTTCTCATCAGACCCGTTTCCTAGTAGGGTTCCTATGACTCTTCATCATAATCTTAGGGTTCACTAGGACTCTCCGTTCTTTCTTTTTTTTAACTTTTTATTTTATATTGGATCACAGGTGATTAACAGTGTGGTGTTAGTGTCAGCTGTGCAACAAGTCATTCAGTTACACACATACATGTATCCTTTTTCAAATTCTTTTCCCAATGAGATTCTTACAGAATAGTGAGCAGAGTTCTCTATGCTATACAGTAGGTCCTTGTTGGTTATCCATTTTAAATATAGCAGTGTGTGCCTGTCAGGCTCAAGCTGCCGAGGGCCCTCTGTTCTTCCAATACATATGTGGATAGAAATGTGTATATATGAGCTTCCTTTGGAGACTTTATGAACTACTTAAACATCATCTGTGCAGACTTAATGTAAGTTTGCTGGAAGAGAGTCTGATATGATAGGAATCCTGTACATTTCGAAATCAGAGAAAAAGAGTTTTGGATCCAGTCCCCATCATTTCATTGCAATTTATTAAAACTCTCTAGCTTCAGTTCCATCATCTGACAAATTATTTACAAAATCCAAGAAAATATCTTTTCCTTCAGAAAGCTACCGCTTAACTTGGTTACATATAAGGTTGTCCTTGGCTTGCGTAGAGCATCCATGACAATTTTTTGCCTCTTTGAGTTAGTTCTAATAAATGTGTCTTGTCTCCAGACTGTTTTTCACCTAAAAAGAAATGGACAAGGTTTTGGAGAACTTCAAATTCTAAAATTAAGATGCACATCTTAGATGAATCTCTTACCACTTAACTCCGATAAAGTCAATTAATCATTTAGTTTCTCAGTGTCCTCAAACACTGTAATTATGATGACCTATATCTTTTAAAGTAGTTATAATAAATTGAGATAACATGTGAAAACTGTTTATATAAGCTACTATAGAAATAGAAGTTATAAAAATACTATATTTGAAATTAGACCAGAATAAATACTATTAATAATATATGTCTTTCTATATATAATATTAATGTCTTCATGAATATATGAAATGTATAATTATAATAGGAGCATATACATTTTAATTGGAAGTACTTATACATTTCTGTATAAGAATATACTCAAATACACAAGCAACACAAATATTCAATCTCGCTACATTTAATTGGCTGCTTCTGGAACATTGCACACCTGATTTAAGAAGAGTAAACTGTTGTTTACTAAATCGGATGTGTTTAAAGCTGGGTGTGGGAGTCTTAGTGTTAGAAATTTAAGACAAGTAATCATAGTGAAAAGTTCTACTGGTGAGTGGCTGTGACATGCCATTGGCAATGATCTCTCTGAGATGAGAGTAACTCCAAGGAACATGGCTATTGCGTTGGCCATAAGAAGTTAAATAGAGAAGCTCTGATAATATTATTAGCACATTTCATCTCAAAGTCTTTTGCAAACATGATTTTTATTATATCTACCAACATTCTTTTGCTTGGACATTTATGCCTTTTTTGGCCTTGGGTAAATCAAAGGCCTTTATACATATGTTATTATATGGTTGGTAAATGCATTTTATGAGTCTAAGGTAAATGTTAATAAAAATATGCTTACTAAGGATCAACACCTGAAAAAGTGTACAACCTTCGTGAGCTATTTGGCACAAGCTCTCCAACACCCTACATCTAATCCATCAACAAATACTGTTAGATCCAACTTCAAAATACGTTCAGAATCTGACTACCCTTGAAATCTTCCCAGATACTACCTCCCAGATAAGCCACAGTCCTTGTTCCTGGTTTTATTCCTCCACTAAAAGCCAATTCTCCATTCAGCTGCCAGAGTGACCTTTTAAAAAGTGACTCAGATTGTGCCTCTCCTGTACTCAAAACCTTCCAATGGCTGGTTTGAGATCTCATTCATGCTGAACCCTAGTCGTCACAATGATGTAAGGACTTTGCAACATCTGGTATGATCTGGTTCCCTACCTCTACATCCAGCAGCTTCTTACACACACACACACACACACACATACACACACACACACTTGCTTTCCTTATCTCCTGTCTAATCCCAATCCTGTCACTCAGGTCTCAAAGCTCTGTGTGTGGTTTTCTTTGCTTGGATAACTTCCTGGACTATGCACATGGCTCACCTCTCCTGTCTTTAGGTCACCACTGAAATGCCATCTTATAAGGGAGGCCTTTCCTGATTTGGCAATTCCACCCCACCCCCACCCACCAACTCCAGATTTTCTTTGTTCTATTTTTATTTATCACCTTAAATTACCTGATGTTATACACAGGTTTCCCAGTTGGCTCAGTGGAAAGGGATCCACCTTATATGCAGAAGATGCAGGAGATGAGAGTTTGATCCCTGGGTGAGGAAGATCCCCTGGAGAAGGAAATGGCAGCCCACTCCAGTATTCTAGCCTGGAAAATCCCATGGATGGAGGAGCCTGATGGACTACAGTCCATGGGATCGCAAAGAGTCAGACACGACTGAGCAACTGAGGATGCGCACACACACGTGCACATATATGATACACGAGTGTGCCTGTGTGCGTATCTACTTGTGTACTCACACGTGTGCTCAGTCGCTTGTGCGCTTAGTCACTCAGTCATGACTCAGTCAAGATGAATCGCATTCTTGCTTGGATAATCCCATGCAAGAATGGATTGCCATTTTCTCCTCCAAGGGATCTTCCTGACCCAAGGATCAAACTGTGTCTCCTGCATTGCAGGCAGATTCTCTACCCGCTGAGCTATCAGAGAAGCCCCGCTCAGTCACTTAGTGACTTAGTGCCCACTCTTTGCAACCTGGTGGGCTGTAGCCCACCAGACTACTCTTTCCATGGGGTTTCCCAGGCAAGAATACTGGAGTGGGTTGCCATTTCCTACTCCGGGGGATCATCCCTACCCAGGGATCAAACCCATGTCTCCTGCGTCTCTTCCATTGGCAAACAGATTCTTTACTGCTGAGCCACCTAGAGAGACTATATACTCACATGCTGCCCCTGCTAAGTTTCGTCAGTCATGTCCGACTCTCTGTGACCCCATAGACGGCAGCCCACCAGGCTTCCCCGTCCCTGGGATTCTCCAGGCAAGAATACTGGAGTGGGTTGCCATTTCCATCTCCAATGCATGAAAGTGAAAAGTGAAAGTGAAGTCGCTCAGTTGTGTCTGACTCTAGCGACCCCATGGACTGCAGCCTACCAGGCTTCTCCGCCCATGGGATTTTCCAAGCAAAAGTACTGGAGTGGGGTGCCATCGCTTCTCTGATATAGTCACATAGTTCTATGTTAAATAGCTATAACATTTCTTTTTTTTTCTTTTTTTTTTTCTCTCTAATTTTATTTTATTTTTAAACTTTACATAATTGTATTAGTTTTGCCAAATATCAAAATGAATCCGCCACAGGTATACATGTGTTCCCCATCCCGAACCCTCCTCCCTCCTCCCTCCCCATACCATCCCTCTGGGCCGTCCCAGTGCACCAGCCCCAAGCATCCAGCATCATGCATCGAACCTGGACTGGCAACTCGTTTCCTACATGATATTTTACATGTTTCATTGCCATTCTCCCAAATCTTCCCACCCTCTCCCTCTCCCACAGATTCCATAAGACTGTTCTATACATCAGTGTCTCTTTTGCTGTCTCGTACACCGGGTTATTGTTACCATCTTTCTAAATTCCATATATATGTGTTAGTATACTGTATTTATGTTTTTCCTTCTGGCTTACTTCACTCTGTATAATAGGCTCCAGTTTCATCCACCTCATTGGAACTGATTCAAATGTATTCTTTTTAATGGCTGAGTAATACTCCATTGTGTATATGTACCACAGCTTTCTTATCCATTCATCTGCTGATGGACATCTAGGTTGCTTCCATGTCTTGGCTATTATAAACAGTGCTGCGATGAACATTGGGGTACACGTGTCTCTTTCCCTTCTGGTTTTCTCAGTGTGTATGCCCAACAGTGGGGTTGCTGGATCATAAGGCAGTTCTATTTCCAGTTTTTTAAGGAATCTCCACACTGTTCTCCATAGTGGCTGTACTAGTTTGCACTAGTTCCCACCAACATTGTAAGAGGGTTCCCTTTTCTCCACACCCTCTCCAGCATTTATTATTTGTAGACTTTTGGATCGCAGCCATTCTGACTGGTGTATATGTCAAGGTTCTTCCTTTGTTTTAATTTTTACAATATACAAGATTGGTCGATTATTCCTTCAAGAGCCAAGCTTTGATTAAAAGATAGGAAGCTTTAGAAGAATAAGCTAGAATGCTAGTTTGCTGCACCACACCTATCCCCAGGAGAGTATTGAAACTTCAAACTAGAGGAAAATGAAAAGGAAAGCTGTAGAGTAAATAAGAGGGAGCCATGATGAAAAGGGGCCTTGCACCCTGCTTTTCTTTGGGGTTGGGTCTGAAATCAAGGAAGTGAGTCAAATGCTCCCCAAAAGAGCACTCTTCAGAATCTTCATGTGCAACATGGACAGTGCTACTTAACATTTTAGAAACATAAGTGCAAATCAGCACAGATGGAAGAGCAAGGAAGGGGGCCTCACCTGGCAGAACTTACATGGTAAAGGTGGAAAGGCAGTGACCTGACTGAAGTTTCCAGGCAAAATGGCGCTCAGTGTAAAGAACTAAATAGTGTGATAGAAAACCAGAGAGTTGTTTTATAACTATATATATATATGTGTGTGTGTGTATGTGTGTGTGTGTGTGTGTATGTAAAATGCACAACTACCGTTGGTGGCCTGGACATAAGCTCCTAGAGTCTTGTTTTGATTGAGAACATATTTGTACATTCTGGAATTACACTTCAATTTTCTTTAATATAGAGTAAAAATATATGAAATGGGATACAAAATAAACTTTTTTTTTTTTTTGCAAAATGAAATGTGTCATAATGAGAAGCAATGTAATAGATTCTTAACCTTTGTAGGAGAAAATCCTTAGTAAAACCTACTGAGAAATGTTGACCTTGGCCATCTATTTAGAAATGTGATTTCAAGTTCACAGAGAAATGCTGACATACCTTCTCAAGAACATACATTCATCAGGCAATGGGAAGCACACCCTTGTGCTTATTGGTAGCACAATTCCTGGGGCTCCCCTGGCAGCCCAGGGGTTAAGGGTCTGTGCTATCAGTGTAGGGGGTACAAGTTTGATCCCTGGTAGGAAACTAATATCCCACATGTCACAGTTACCAAATTAAAAAGGAAGCTCAATTTCTACCTTTCCCTGTCATCCACCAACCCAAAAGGAAATGACAGTTTGTTTATTGGTGAAAAAAAAAAACACATAAAAACAAAATAAAAATCAATCAATCATACCTATAGATTTGCTGGCCTCTACCTCTCTCCTGCAATGCTAGAGACCCTGGTTCGATTTTTGGGTTGGGAAGATCCCCTGGAGAAGAGATAGGCTACCCACTCCAATATTCATGAGGTTCCCTGGTGGCTCAGATGGTAAAGAATCTGCTTGCAATGCAGAAGGCCTGTGTTTGATCCCTGGGTTGGGAAGATTCCCTGGAGGAAGGTATGGCTACCCGCTCCAGTATCCTTGCCTGGAGAATGCCCATGGACAGAGGTGCCTGCCAGGCTAGATTCCATGGGGTCTCACATAGTTGGACACCACTGAGCAACTAAGCACAGCATCTCCCTCCTGATCACTCTGTAATTGCACTCACTCAGGGCTCTAGTGTGTGTCCCCAGATTTCTCTTTACCCTCACTGACTTCAATCCACGTGTGTAATATTTCCAACCACGTATTTTCTTTTCATCTCTGTGATCACCTCACACTCAGTTTTATTTTATTCTTTTTTTCTTGCCCCTACCTATTCCCAAGATGACATCATGCACATTTTCATCACCAGAAATTGCAATATCGCTGAACTCACTTTCTAATCTACTTTAATCAGTATAACCACTCTTTAAAAATACCCCCCAATTCCCTTGCCTCTCTCTCCTTTCATCACACTTGGTCTACCACATCCACAGCCCTAGGAATCCAGCCAGCTGAAAATCTATGTCTGAATCTTCCTTGTATATGATTCCAAATGTTCCTGAAGAAAATCAGAGTTAGGCACCTGAAGCCACTTATGTATTCATTGGTACCTGCCTGATATGACAATATACAACACCTGTCACTCCTATTACAATTTTTGAAGAAGCTTGATCTGTTCCCTACAAGGTCTACTAGACGTACTCACTCCCAGGATCCTCTTATCCACTACAGAGATCCAGACTCTTCTAAATATTCCATGGGACACACAGGTCTTACAGCATTGCTCACTGCTATCCGAAAGTCAAATTTCACTAGTCATCCTATTTTTATTTGCTAAATTTGGCAGCATTATCACTGCTTCCTCTTAAAAACAGGTTCCCCTTCCTCTACTTTATTGAAAAAAAAAAAGATTGCATCTTGTGGAAGTGCTTCATTTACCTTCCACCACCCTCTCTGAATCCTCCCCCGGCCCCACTAAGTTTCTTCTTTCCTCTTCATTTGCATAGAAAAGGAGAAAAGTCAAATATGTGGTGACCAAAGGTCAATGCCAGGAACTGGAGATCCTATACCCCCGTTCCTTGCATGGCCCCTCATATATTAGGAACATGACGATGTGCGGTATCATTCCTCTTGCTCAGTCACTAAGTCATGTCTGACTCTTTCAGGCTGTTCTGACCCAGAGATCGAACTTGTGTCTCTTACATCTCCTGCACCGCCAGGCAGGTTATTTACCACTAGCACCAAGTCCTTACTAAACCTTCCAAGACTACTTTACGGAGAACACCCTGCTTCCATTTTCTCTCACCATACCCTCTTCATATTCTTATCACTTTGCCTTTCTGTTTAATTGTCTGTCCCCTCCACTAGGCTACTGTGTGGTTCACTACTGAATTTCCTTGTAGTATCTAGCACAAATGGTATACAACAAGCATGAAATAAATATCCATTGGATACATGGAAAAATACATCAATATATTTTTTGTGAAACAGTATTTTTAAATGTAAGATGTGATTGTCAAATCAGCACAATTTTATTATGGATTATAAAACTATTAAAATAATTCAATACTAAGCTTATATCTTTATGATATGTAATTATGCATTCAACATTAGGTTAATATATGACACAAATGTTACCAGATAATAGGTTATAATATTCATTTAAGCCCTAAATAAAGTAACTCAATAAACTAAGATAAATAGTGAAGAGATCTAATGAGGAAAAAAAATTGCATCTATTATAGTGATAATTCTAAGCTTTTAATTAAACTTGTTGAAGGTATATTTCATTGTGAAGGTAAATTGTCGAGAAGCCAGTGTTTTACTTCCAAGGCACATTTGGGGTTATTTTTGCAAAGCCCCATACATAATTTTATTGTTGTGTGATTATATCAGCTATTAATAATATCACCACCATAATTATTTACAGCTTATTAATCATTACTGAACAATTATAAAGATTTAATAGCCCATTTCTCATCAACTTATCTTCTGCATAAGAGTAAGAAATTTGTTTTCCCTTGTATAATAACACATTCTGAAAGAACATCATCAGAATCTAGAATAGGAAATGTAGAAAAGGACAGAAATTTTTTTACTCTTGCTGCTAAGTTGCTTCAGTCGTGTCTGACTCTGTGTGACCCCATAGACAGCAGCCCACCAAGCTCCCCCATCCTTGGGATTCTCCAGGCAAGAACACTGGAGTGAGTTGCCATTGCCTTCTCCAATGCATGAAAGTGAAAAGTGAAAGGGAATAAAAAATAATTACTTAAAGATATTTCATATTTACTAGAAGGCTGCTGCTTCTATTCTTTTATCTTTTTCTCTCGTTTGAAACTCTCTCCTGATGCACAAACACCACACACAGCATAAAACATTTTGTTTCTCCCATTTAAGGGAGTTGGACCATAAAGAAGCCTGAGCACCAAAGAAAATTGATGAGCACCAAAAAAAGCACCAAATTGATGCTTTAGAATTGTGCAGCAGAAGACTTTTGAGAGTCCCTTGGATGGCAAGGGGATCAAACCAGTCAATCCTAAAGGAAATCAATGTTGAACACTCATTGGAAGGACTGATGCTGAAGCTGAAGCTCCAATACTCTGGACATTTGATGCAAAGAGTTTCCTCATTTTAAAAGACTCTGATGCTGGGAAAGATTGAGGGCAAAAAGAGAAAGAGGCAGCAGAGGAGGAGATGGTTAGATAGCATTACTGAGTCAATGGACATGAGTTTGAGCAAACACCAGGAGACTGTGGAGAACAGAAAGTCCAGTGTGCTGCAGTCAATGGGATCACAAAGAGTCAAACACAACTTAGCCACTGAATAACAACATTTAAGGGAGAAGTGATGACAATCTGGTAAACAAACAACTCTGATATTGACTCACCTCAAGAGCTCTATCTCACTGCATAAGATCATTTGAATTTTCAAGGATGGGAGGCAGTGAAAAATATTTGATACAGAGAGAAAGGCAATGTTACTAGTGAAATTTCCAGCATCAGTGGGGTTAAAAGGGAGTTGGATTTTCCTGAGGCAATGGAACCTGCACCAGGCCTTTGCCAACACTGTCTGTGCAGGAGGAGTTCTCTGATCTCATCTCACATGGGACTATGTGATTAGGTTAGGAATAAAAGACATTATATTACTTCCTCATACTAAATTATAATCATCAGCCTGCTTGTTCTGCTTTCCAGAACAAAGCACAACTCTTCAGAGCACAGCAATTGCATCAAGTACCAGTAGGCTGCTGCTAACAGTGCTTGCTTTTTGATATTTTTAGCTGGACATTGTCCTAAAATTACATTGTGACTCTTGGCTGAACATTTTGCAGTTGCTCAGGACTCTCCTTAGCCTAGAACTGAAGCCTGTCCACTGTCCATTAGCAGCTCAGTTGTGTCTGACCCTTGGTGACCCCATGGACTGTAGCCTGCCAGGCTCTTCTGTCCAAGGGAGTCTCCAGGTAAGAAAACTGGAGTAAGTTGTGATTTCGGCCAAGAAAGATGAAAGGGGACACTTCACAGGTGAAGGGACATGCACATCACTTTACCAAGTAGACTTTTGCTACTAATTTTACAAAAACATAGCGTTCTTCCAGGCGATATGTATGGACTGGGCGATGTGTAATGTGCAAAAGCTATTCAGATGTTTGTGACAAAGCTCGTGACCTAACGAGCCTTACGGTCCAATAGGAAAGATGAATCCTCAGCTCGAAATGAAGTTGATTGCAAAAAGTGCCAAGTGATAATGTCACTGCTGGAGAGTCACTCTCCAACCAGTCATAAAGGCACTGAATATTTCACCAGTATGTACTTTTAGACTGTTGAAGTTATGAAAATGACCACCCTGTAATGAGAATTTGAAGTTTAATTCAATGTTTTTGACTAATAACTCTGCTGTCATACAATCCAGTGTTGTGTGGTATTTAATATCTTCATGTCAGAGAAAATATCACCGTTCCATATTTAATTTCTGAGTTCTTCTCATCAGTGGTGTTTGCCATATAGGTAAGTCTACACGAAAAGAAGGACATAACCCCGTGATAGTGTGACCCAATTCTTTAGGGAAAAAAGTAAAATAGCAATTAGATAGCTTTACCATTGCTTTTCTACCAGAGAAAACACATTCACAGTCATTACTTTGGTTCTGTCTGCTTTAATTAGCTTTGCTTTATTAAAAAACAAAAAGCAAAAATAACTTAAACACTCATCACTTTGTTTACCTCTCAAATCTTGTAGAAGAAAATGAAATGTGTTCTGTTTTTACAGGTAAATTGAGAAAACTTCTATACTAAAAAAGAACAGGCTTTGAATCAAAGCAGTGGCTTTCAGCAAAATAATAATAAGACTAAAATAAACTGAAATCACACAGGGTCTCCTTACTTTGTGAATGAAATTCCTAAGACTTGGGAGAAAATATACATCTTCCAGCAAAGCAACTTCCATCAGAGAGGATGCAGTGATTTACAGTCTCATGAGGAAAGTTTCCCAGGATCTCCGAGGAAAAAGATATGTAGAGAACAGTATAAGTTGCCGTGTTCCCAGTGATAGAATGACTTTTACATGACAGAGTTTTCTGCAATATCACTCCATAGATAAATGAAGAAGGAAGCCCAATTTTTAATAAAACTTCTTGAAAAATTTGATAAACAAAAAGTCTTCTTAGAACAAAGAAGGTTTAATGAAAAATGGAGCCTTATAATTTATGTGAGGTGTACCACATCTAGAAATTCAACTTCCTCTTGGCTTCTATTGGCTAGGATTTTTAAATGGTGAGGAAAAGGACATGAAGGCATGTGTTTGCCAGAGTTCCATGTTTGAATAACTTGAACACAGGTAATTTGATTTCCAAGGTGGTATCCAACTCCAGGCAAAAGCAGTGAAGCAGGCAGGAATTCTTAGTTTCTCTTCCCCTATCCTGCAGTTTTCCATGGACTTCTGGAAGCATTACTGGATCTCCCTAACTTCAATTTTTTTTTCTTCTTTTTTCTTTAAGTGTATCTCCATGGTGCTGAGGGTTATGCTAACAAAAAGACCACTTTGATAGGAACATCATTATATGACCTTGAGTAAGATACTAAGGATTTTTAAAGCTTCATTTCCTTGTTTGTAAAATGAGGACAATACTGGCAAGCTTATAGAATGTTGGTTAGAACAAAAGTCGGGTCTAAAGCATAGACGTGGGCTTCCATGGTGGTCCAGATGGTAAAGCATCTGCCCGCAATGCGGGAAATCCGGGTTCAATTCCTGGGTCAGGAAGATACTTTGCCAACAAAAGTCCGTCTAGTCAAGGCTATGGTTTTTCCAGTGGTCATGTATGGATGTGAGAGTTGGACTGTGAAGAAGGCTGAGTGCCAAAGAATTGATGCTTTTGAACTGTGGTGTTGGAGAAGACTCTTGAGAGTCCCTTGGACTGCAAGGAGATCCAACCTGTCCATTCTGAAGGAGATCAGCCCTGGGATTTCTTTGGAAGGAATGATGCTAAAGCTGAAACTCCAGTACTTTGGCCACCTCATGCGAAGAGTTGACTCATTGGAAAAGACCCTGATGCTGGGAGGGATTGGGGGCAAGAGGAGAAGAGGACGACAGAGAATGAGATGGCTGGATGGCATCACCGACTCGATGGACGTGAGTCTGAGTGAACTCCGGGTGTTGGTGATGGACAGGGAGGCCTGGCGTGCTGCCATTCATGGGGTCGCAAAGAGTCGGACATGACTGAGCAACTGAACTGAACTGAACTGAAAGCGTAGACCCATAGAAGATGCTTCATAAGGGTAAGATGCACCTGCCCTTTCCTCCCTATGCTTAGTTGGAACTACATTCTCTAGTAGAAAGAGCAAGTCCAAGAGGCTTAAAAGGCACCTTTATAGCCATCCAGACCCTTGCGCTTTCAGCCACTGACCGAAAGGAAGAGCTTCTCCACTCAATACTATCCTAGTTTATTGGAGCCATTTCTCTTGCTGGTCGCACATTTCAAGCTGCGTCTTCTGTGTGTCTCTGGACTGCGGCTTCCGTCCAGCTGGCTCTCCCGGTGCTCTGCCCAGTAGGCGTGTGGCTCTGAGACTGGAGAAGCAGGTTTTGTGCTCGTTCTAGAGGCAGCTGTTTCCCAGCCCCGGTTCCTGTCCTGGTTTGTGGTGCCCATGGTCCCTAAATTCAATAGCACTGATTTCTGTCCATCTTCTCCTGATCCAATCTTTCCCTCTACCTCTCTGTTGTTACGAGGCAACCTTCCAAAATTTGCCATTGCAGCCTTGGTAATACTGTTATTGTTCAGTTGCTTGGTTGTGTCTGATTCTTTGCGACCCCATGGACTGCAGCATGCCAGGCTTCCCTGTCCACTATTCCTGGAGTTTGCTCAAACTCATGTCCATTGTATTGTTGATGCCATCCAACCCTCTCAATCTGTCGTCCCCTTCATCTCCTGCCCTCAATTTTCTGCAAAATCAGGGTCTTTTCCAATGAACCAGCTTTTCACATCAGGTGGCCAAAGTATTGGAGCTTCAGCTACAGCATCAGTCCTTCTGATAAATATTCAGGGTGGGTTTCCTTTAGGATGGACTGGTTTGATCTCCTTGCTCAGTAAGACTGGGGTTGCAGCGTATCTAGACGAGAAATGAAATGCAGGGAAGCATTAGATGGGAGGTCAGGATAGCATGGTTCTAGTTCGGATTTTGACAGTAACCAGCTGTGTGACTTTGGAGAAATCAATAAACTGCTCAAAGCCAAGCTTTCTTCAATTGAAAACGAGGCATAAGATTTCCCTGGGGTCCTTCCGGGTCTAAAGTTTAATGATTTCATGATTCTAATTTCACTGTTGCTCTCAGCAACTGCAGTAAACTAGAAATATTGCCTCTCTCCGCCTGTTGCTTAAGCAATCCTGAGTCTTTAGAAGCAATCTCCACCGCTTGGCTTAATGTTGTCCATGAGCTCATCAGGACAGAAGCAGAAGGGGAAAGAACAATGCCTCAGAATTCAAAGAAGGAAATAAACAGAATTTTTTTTCTAATCTTAAAATATATGTTTTACCTATAAACTTTTATAAAATCAGCTTTTATTTTTCCAAAGCAGAAAGAAAAAAAAGTGATCTCCTGGGTAATGAATAATAAATTGGTAAATGTTGTGGTCAGATCAAGGCTCAGCCTGGAAGTTGCAACCATGATGTGCACCTCATGCATGAAAGTTACACTCGTGCTTGGAAACATCATCTTACTGAGTAGGAATTAGGCAAAATAGTGATAATTATGATAATAAATTCATAACTGAATTAAATGTAAAATTAAACTAACTTTTGAAAATGCTTTATTTTATCCTTACATGCAAAAGCTAAATAAGTGAAGTAAGCTACTGAACTGTGGATGTTGGCTGCAAATATTTCTTTTAACATGCAGTTCACTGGGTCCTGTTCTCAACATCCGTGTCTTCCTTACTTTATCTAAATGTTTGTAGTGATATTGTTGATTATTCCTTCTTAATTGAATCTTTCTTCCTTGGGATTTTTTTTTTATCAAAATGGAATCCTCTAACTTTTTATAACATCTTACATGCCAGCCCCTCTTCCTTTTTCAACTTTTCATATTTTCCAGGTTATTTCCAAGGATTCCACTGCTTAAGCCCTTTCATCTTCACTCTCTGTTCTTTTTCCCTGGATGAGCAGGTCCACTTCTGACACTTCAATTATCTTGCACACTTGATGACTCACAATATGTTCTTGCATACCAATATATAAAGTCCCCCACATATGAACGTTCAAGCTGCAAACTTTCAAAGATGAGAACGTGCATTCACATAGTTCATGTGTCTAGCATTCTCTGTAAAAGTTTGGTATTTAGGTTAGATTTATTGGACTTACAAGAATTGGAATTATGAACAAGCTCTCAGAACAGAACTCTTACATGTGTAGGGGACTTACTGTACATAGTATACATTTTATATATACCCAGACACAATATTATAACTGTATATGTGTGACTATATGTATATGTATCTCTCTCCATATATATATATATATATATATATATATATATATATATATATAATTTACAGCAACATTATTTCTTCCTGTCTTTGGATGCTTCTTTTATTATTATTTTTAAGTATTGTTGATTTACAATATTATGTTAGTTTCAGGTATATGCCACAGTAATTCTTCAGATTCTCTTCCTTTACAGGTTATTACAAAAAATTACTATATATACAATATGGACATCTCTTATAACTTGCCTAATTTAACCTCTCCCAGACCTTCATTGGAGAAGGCAATGGCACCCCACTCCAGTACTCTTGCCTGGAAAATCCCATGGACGGAGAAGCCTGGTAGGCTGCAGTCCATGGGGTCACTAAGAGTCGGACACGACTGGGCAACTTCACTTTCACTTTTCACTTTCATGCATTGGAGAAGGAAATGGCAACCCACTCCAGTGTTCTTGCCTGGAGAATCCCAGGGACGGGGGAGCCTGGTGGGCTGCCATCTATGGGGTCCCACAGAGTCGGACACGACTGAAGCGACTTGGCAGCAGCAGTAGCAGACCTTCATTTTTTCTGATGTCCTCAATATTAATGCAGAAACCTGGATGTCACTCTTAACCACTTTCTTTCATTTCTCTTTCATGTTTTATCCATCAGTAACTTGCATTGATGTTTCCAAAAAAAGTATTGTTTTCTCCATCTACGCTCCAGTTTCTCTGGTGTAATTACCAGCAAGCGTAGGAATGGACTGATACCTGGACTCTCTGTCTCTGGCCTGACTGCCCTCTTGACCCCCAATCATCCATCTGGGTGCAACCAGAATGGACTTTCTCTACATGTGATCCCATCAACCCTCTCTGACAATTTTCTCTTGGCCAATGTGGTCCCTACTTATCTTGTTTATATGGGATTTTAAGATTCATCAGTTCATCAAACTCATCAAATTTCCACCTGCTGCTCAATGCTCTGGGAATATAAACTAATTATAATTCTCAATGAGGTTCCTTTATGCTTTTAAGAGCTTTTTTAAGCTCTTCCTTCTAACTGAATAGTTCTTCCTCTTACCTCCCTCCTGTGATTTATATTTCAATTTTTAGCTTAGACACCACATCAATATTTCCAGAAAGAAATATTGGACCACCCTAAAGAGAGGTTGAATTCACTTCTCAGTATCCACACTGCACTAATTTATTGTTAGTATACCCGTCTAGTTAATTACGCATCTCATTGCATGCTAATGTCTGTAACAGCAAATAGTATTTATATCTTGTCCACAACTGTATATCCAGTAAATTTGCCAAATTTTGCAAATAAATATATAGGAAGTCTCTTTAAAGCTGAAGTTCAGATAAACTACAATTGTCTTTATGTCCCAGTACTTAGAAGATATACTAGAAATTTGCGTGTAACCTGAAATTTAAATTTAACCTGGCATCCTGTATTTATTCGACCGCTTTAGTTCCAGATCTTAAATTTAAAAAATTAAGAACAAGCTCATTACATACTAGTTGTTCAATAAATATTTAATAATACTATGTAGCAGCAGAATTATTGTAAGATTTTACTCTATTTCTTCAAAAATGTCATAATAAATGTATTCATTTGGGGGTGTTAGCAATGAGTGTTCTGTGCTTTATTTGACAGTAGAGCTATTTTAAGACAGCTAATATTATGGAATTGATTGTCTATGTGGCTTGGTTGTGATATTAACAATGGAAAATATGCTTGCAGACGAGCCGTTGCTAGAGGATTCAGAGACCGTGCTTTTTTTGTTTGTTTGTTTTGTTTTTTGCATGTGTTTTGCTTTTGTTTTTCTCATAGGTCAGAGACGAGACCTGTCTAAACTTGCTTAGGAAAGCTTTCCTTAGATTTTCACTTCGCACATCCTCTCCCAGAACTGTCCCCTCCATCGCACAGCTGCGGTCAGAAACACTCCAATTGCTGACAATTGGAGGAAGAGAGAACCAAGGCCATCTGCTGCCGACCTGGAGGCAGGCTCTGGGGAGCAGAGAGCATCATTTCCCAACTTTCCACTCTGTCACTTTGATGCATAAATCCTAAAATCTCATAAAGACATGCCTTGATTTTCTGTGAGTTATTGTGGAAAAAGGGGGATTTTTTCCAATTCTGTATCTTTAATATTAAATTAATTTTGTTGTGTGATGATTAGAAGTCTACTACATAGATTCTGATTTAAGAAAATAAAGACTAAATAGCACAGATGGTCTCCACCCATAATGAGTAAAACGACTTCATGAAATTGATGAGCAGAGTGTTCATAAATCTTAATGTATATACACACATGGATTGCATCTATTCAAGTTTACACAAATTATGCTGGTTGGCTTATCTGTTTCCATTCGCAGAAGGCACTAATGTTAATATTAGACAAGTGAAGGGTTAAATTCCTGTGAGGTAGCAAAAATAATAAATTAAAGAACACCGAATGCCTGCCTTGCTTAAAAGGCAATGGAATAACTAGGGGAAAAACAAGAGCAGAAACAAAAGCAAACTGTGAGAATTGACTTTTTTCAGAATTCTGGAAACTATCCAGAAGCTTGCAGCAACCAGGGAGAATTCATTCAAGAAAAGTGTCTGGATCTTGGCAAGAATAGAGAGCTATGCGTCATTTTAACTTAACCTAGTCCCATGTCCCAATTCCCTGCTTAGTGGCGGCCTTAAAAATGACAGGCTGGATTCCATTACAGATACAGGAGGAAGCATAACTGATCTCCTTTGCGAAGAATCCTATGCATTTACGTTGATTGGCAGGCTTGTTCATTTGTTATGTTTATTTGCTTTGCCTGTTTATTGCTTGTTGGTGGCCACCTCTAGAAAATAAGCTCAAAAAGTTCATCTTTGTCTCACCTAATTCAGAATTTACCCAGCGCTAAAGCTGCTAACTTTGTCCAGAACATACACAGAAACATGTTTAAGTCACTGCTGCCTGAGGCAATGAATAACAGTTGAGGGGGCGGTGGAGAAGACTAAACAAGAAGACTGTGAGGAAAGGTTGGTGAATGAGATACTTTAGAGAATAATGTCTTTGAAAAGCTCCAACACATTCTTCAGGATCAACAAGGACATGTATATTTGCCCACGCTACTTATACTTGGGCTCAGTGAAGACCTGCGAAGACCCTGAGCTCTTCTGGTTGACTTTGAAGCTCTGTACAGGGAAGTAGTGAAGGCTAAAACAGAGTTGTTAGCTTCCAGGCTGGGTGCCAGAGATGTGTTTTAATGAACACACATAAGCCCTCTGCAAAGTCTGGGAGATTTTTGTTGGCATTTTCTAAGTCATTTCATGAATTCAATATTACCATGATATCAAAGACAGATAAAGATGTTGCAATAAAAGGAAATGTAGATCAATATCCCTCATTAATATGCACACAGAAATCTTCAACATACAATCCAGCTGTATTAAAAAAGATTGCACACCACGATCAAGTGGAATTTATCTCAGGAATGCCAGATTTGTTTGACATCCCAAAATCAATTAATGTAATATGCCCTATCAACAGAATGAAGAAAACAAAACCACATGATCATCTCAAGTGATATAGAAAATTTATTTTACAAAATCCAGCACCGTTTCATGAAAAAGGAAAAAACAACAACAACAACAACAAACAATTCCAAGAATATAAACTAGGAATAGAACTTGGAATAGAAAGGAACTTTCTTAACATGATGCTTAATGTTGTAAGAACGAAACTTCCTCCTTAAACTAGGAACAAGAAAATAATGCATTTTCTGACTACCTCTGTTAAATATTTTACAGAGAATTTAGCCAGGGCAATGAAGCAAATAAAAACAAAAAATATTCAAATAAGAAAAGGATTAAAAATATCTCTATTTGTAAATGACATGATCTGAAAAAAAGAATACTCCAAAAAGTCTAGCATTAACATTCACACAATCAATATAATTGCAAGATTTGTATACACACTAAAAATTGCAAGATTTGTTGAAAGAAATTAAAGACAGAAATAGATGAAAAGCCATCCTGCACTCATAGATTGGAAGATGATATTTTAATAATGACAAGATAATCCTCAAATTGTTCTATAAATTCATTGAAATCTCTATAAAAATTTCAACTGCCTTTTTTTCTCCAAAAATTAACAAACTCATTTTAAAAACCTATATGGAAATGCACAATAAATATTTATTAAGAAACATTGAAAAAATTAATGAAGCTGAACGGCACACACTTCCTGATTTCCAAACTTCCTACATAGCTGTCATAATCAAATGGTGCAGTATTGGCATTGATTAGACATATAGATTAGTGGATTAAGATTCACACTACAGAAATTACTCATATTTATGGTCAATAGATTTTCTACAATGTTTCCAAGACTATCCCATAGGATAAGAATAGTTATTTCACTATATAGTGCTTGTAAAACTGTTTATCCACATGAGAAAGAATGAATTCAGAGCCCTTTTTCATAGCATACACGAAAATTGACACAAAATGAATCAAAGATCTAAATATAAGAGCTAGAACAATGAGATCCCTAGAAGTAAACAGACTGGGAAAATACCATTTGAAAGGAACCTAAATGTAACTCAGGAGCTGATCAAGCATATGCTCAATGAATTTCCATGATTGCCCATTGGATACACTGCTGATAGAACATGGAAGTCCAATCCAGATGCAAGAATGGTCCACGTCATGAGTTCGCTCCCTGGAAGAAAGAAGCCAAATATGTGACTCAGTCATGGGTCACCTTCCAGGGGCCTGGGCCAAGCAACATGACGAACTGGGCCACAACAGCAGGGGCATAAGTCCTGTTTAAGTGTGTCAAATTGACACATCCATCAACTAGTCCCCAGTCATAGATGCGTGTGGTGCTTCACCACGGTGGGGGCACACGGCAGAGATGGGACTAGCGTTCCAGTGAGCCAGGTAGATACTGGAACCCCTTTCACGACTTTGGGGAAATATGTTTGCTTGTGTTCAGATATCCAGCAGGTTTCCAGTCTGATCAAGCCACAGTGATCATTGCTCAAACTACGCAGCAGTGAGTATGCTCCCATGGCATAGATGTCCTAGGCAAATGATGAGACAGAATGTTGAGACCTGCATGTCCAGCTGATGCAGCCATAGAAGAGAAATACTGTTAAGAAAGCTTGACACCCTTCTTTTAAATCCTGGGAACATGTGTGCCCAAGACTGGTGACCACTCCCTTACTTGCAACATCTGAGTTTGTAGACCCACTGGAGAAAGCTTCGGTGGAGACAGAGAAAGGAGAGTAGTGTCAAGTACCAGACAAACATGTGACTCTGTTCCCTACACATTTCTGAGCTTCTGGAAGAAAATATCGTTGACAATTATGGATCCTCATGAAGAGAGATGTGGGGTTCAGACAGGTAAAGTCTAGACCAACCAAGAGAACATCTGAACTAGAACAACATTGAGAATAATGGAGCGTATAGGGCTAAGAGAGTTTCCTCTCTCTGTTGCAGTTGTTCAGTCACCCAGTCATGTCCGACCCTTTGCAACCCCATGGACTGCAGCACACCGGGCCTCCCTGTCCCTTACCATCTCCCAGAGTTTGCCCAAGTTCATGTCCATTGCATCAGTGATGCCATCAACCATCTCATTCTCTGACACCCTCTTCTTCTTCTTCCCCCGATCCTCCTCTTTGAGGCATCCTCATATTGAAGGAATCTGAACTCAAAGATGATGGAGTCCACTAGAACATTAGTGCCTGAGTTCTGTCCCAAGAAAACTAAGTATGGAGTTACCTTCAAGGAACTGGAGATACAGTAGACGCGCTTCTGTGAAGGCTGCTTGTGGCCCTCCCCACTGATGTGGACAGGCTCTTTCTCCTCTTCATCAAGGCCATCCTGTTAAAGACAGTGACCAACAGATGTGCTAATCCACAGCCCTGAGCTTGACCTCTACTCCAGAGGTGAAGCCCTTACATTTCAAATCATCAAGAGTTTATTACTTTTATGAGTCCTTTTTTTTGTTATTGTTGTTGTTTTTTCCAGAAAAGCTTTAAATCAAGATATCACTGAATAGCAGTTCCAATCATGCGTAAAAATGGCATAAACTCAGACAACAATGCCGTATAGTAATACTTCCCAAATACAGAAGTATTGACTTAAAGCTATTCTCCTTCTCAATTCCTAGCTATGAAGAGGAAAGAGGAAATGGGGGAAATAATTTCATAGCATCATTTTCTATTATATTTCAATTTATGTTAGTAGGATGAAAAGATTACTTTTTATCCTAGGCTTCCTTGGCCATGTAAATTTCCCCATAAAAATAATTTCCCATGTGTCATTGTTAATAATAACATGTTGACTCTTTTCTGTAAAAAATACTTTTGTCACAATGACTGTCACAGAAAAAAATAGTGATAATGTATTACCCAATAGTCAAAAATAGAATGACAAAATTACTGAAATAAATTACTTTTAAAGAGAAATAAAACTTCTTATAAAGTTCAAATAAAAACAAGAAGAGAGTAAATTAAAGTAGAAATGTATTTTTCCACTTCTTTTCAAAATCACTTCATTATTTTGTAAATGTTTGTATACCCCTTATTACTTAAATATGTTAGTCTATAAAGAGAGAGGAAGAAGGGACAGCTTTCCAATGAAGATACAACATTTTTTTCACTAAGCCTTTTATCACAGGTAAAATTACATTTATTTTTTTTCATTCGGGAAGCCAGTAATAAAATTCAATGAACTCTTAGTGTGTTTATATTTCAGGAATGCATTTCACCTTACGGTGTGCATATACATTCTAAATTAATTAAGCAAGTTAATTAAACAGACAAACTTCAGAAATTCAGTGCTCTGCTATTATCATCACTAATTTGCTTTTAAGGAGTTTCAAAATTGTGTTTCACTGTGTAGGTCTGGACTTTACTCTGGCACACTCTGAACCGTCTTAATTTGGGGGACAAACGCTTGTTTATTTTAGATTTTTTTTCTTGGACCCATGTCCTCATGATTACTATGTTCTTTATGAGGAAAATATACATTTTGTGGCTTTAGATCCATCTATGCAGTGGCACCCCGCTCCAGTACTCTTGCCTGGAAAATCCCATGGACGGAGGAGGCTGGAAGGCTGCAGTCCATGGGGTCACTAAGAGTCGGACACGACTGAGCAGCTTCACTTTCACTTTTCACTTTCATGCATTGGAGAAGGAAATGGCAACCCACTCCAGTGTTCTTGCCTGGAGAATCCCAGGGACGGGGGAGCCTGGTGGGCTGCCGTCTATGGGGTCGCACAGAGTCGGACACGACTGAAGCGACTTAGCAGTAGCAGCATGCAATGAAGTTGGTGGTTTATTTGAACATCTTTTGAATTGTGGTGCTAGAGAAAACTATTGAGAGTCCCTTGGACCTCAAGGAGACCAAACCAGTCCATCCTAAAGGAAACGGACCCTGAGTATTCATTGGAAGGACTGATGCTAAAGCTAAAGTTCCAATACTTTGTCCACCTGATGCAAAGAACCTACACATTGGAAAGGACCCTGGTTTTGGGAAAGACTGAAGTCAAGAGAAGGGACTGGCAGAGGGTGAGATGGTCAGATAGCATAGCATCACCAACTCAATGGACTTCAATCTGAGCAAACTCCTGGAGACAGTGGCTATCAGAAGAATCTGGCTGGCTACCATACATGGAGTTGCGAAGATTTGGACACACTTTTGTGAAGGAGCATGCATACATGCAGCTGTCATAGGTTTCTCTCTGTTACATGCTGGTTTTGAACCAGATGGATATGATAAGATGCAGCTAGTGTAGAATATCATTGTTCCTGGTCTCCTTCCCTCCCCCAGCTATGACATAATCTCTCTACTACTGAGGGCAGATAGACTTATTTTTTGTACCACTTATTACCCTTAGCCATTACACATTATCATTTATGAGCCTGAGCACTATTGAGTTTCATTCTAAAGGAATAATTGTGTTGAATGTGAAAGTTCAATAAATAGATTTTAACATTTTATTGTGAAAAATATTATCCCAATAAAAACTGTGTTTTATTCATTCTCGTGTTTGGAGATTTTATGTGAGTGCACATGTGCTTGTGTCTGCACTGTTTTCCAAAGCCTCAGGCAAGTTGAAATAATAATTATAAATGTTTATTGCCCCAGCCCTGGGCAAAGGGGTATTATGTCACTTAATCTCCAGAGCAAGGTAAAAGGGGGTTTAGGGGTTTGACATTTGATTCCATTCTTTTAGCACCAATTCCAGGGTTCTTGTGTATATGTGAAGGAGCACTGAGAGTTTCTCCCCCATGGTTGACATTGATTTCAGCTCTGATTTTCTCAGGGTCTCAGCTGAAATCTCCAAGGTCCCCTTTTTCACCTCTGTAGTAAGGCATAGGCTGAGCATCCCCTTGGGGTGTTGAACACTGGCTGCTGGGACTGAATTGTTTATCTGTGTGTGTGTCTCCAGGACAACGCAAGGGTTGGAAAACCATCCCCACTTCTCTAGAAGCCCCTGTGTATTCAGACTGGGCTTCCCTGAAGTGAGGGTCTTAAGGAAAGTGATGGAGGAGCTTCCCTGGCTGTCCAGTGGTAAAGACTCTGCACTCCCACTGCAGGGGGTACACGTTCCCTCTCTGGTCATGGAACTAAGATCCCAAACACTTCGAGGTGCAGGCAAGACTAAAGAAAGAGAAAGGAAGGAAGGAAAGAAGCAAGCAAACAAGAGGGATAAAGATTTTTTCCACAGAATCTCACTCCCATTGAGTCTGCATTCTCCCAAGGAGTCATCAAAGGCTGCTCCTCTGCTCAGGCTCTGGTGGGCAGAGCTGGTGGGTGAAGGTGAAAGAAAAGGTAGGAGACGTGTGTGTGTGTGTGTGTGAGGCATTTGGGTGGTGGTTCTCTAAGTTTTGCTGCTCCGGCAGGGTCTCTAGTACTGGTTTCATTTTTAAGCCCAAGTTGTATAGAACATGTAAGAACAAATCTTAAGTAGCTTAAATAAATTGATAGTCTGAATTCTGAAGTTACAAAAACTCAAGAGAAATTGACACTTTGAATAAGGAGGAACACATTACCTCCCTGATATATATATATATATATATATATTTTTTTTTTTCCCTGATGTTCAGTAGCTCAGCTGTATCCAACTCTTTGTGACCTCATGAAACGCAGCACGCCAGGCTTCCCTGTCCTTCACTATCTCCTGGAGTTTGTGCAAACTCATATCCATTGAGTCCGTGATGCCATCCAACCATCTTATCCTCTCTCATCCCCGACTCCTCCTGCCTTCTGTCTTTCCCAGCATCAGGGTGTTTTCTATTTCATATGATGCATTTTACTCCAACTACACTCTAGGCAAACAAGGGTAAAGACCACAGTCAGGGATACAAGTAAAAAAAAAGAAATCTGATAAGAAATATTATTATCTGTTAATAAATGTTTCATTTTACTCTGAAAACAAACATAATGAAACGTTATTTTACTACATTTACCCACAAGATAAGTCCAAATGGAAAGCAGAGTAAGTTCCTCGAAGTGTCTTATTATTTCCCGATTATCTGATGGAAGTTAGGTTGGAGAAGGAAGGGGGGAAAAAAAAAGAAAAACACTTCTAATTATTTTGCTATTTGCTTTTATTTAAATCAGAGTCTAATTTGTTGTTACAACAGATTAAGAGGCTTCGTGACCAAATGTAATGAATTCAGTGCGTCTCAGAGCCAAGGGCTTAGACTTGGATTTACTGCGGGCATGCACTATATTCAACTTCAGACTTCTCAAAATCGAAATGCTTTTTAAATCATAAATATAAACAAACAGGGAATCGAAAAATCAAGCAAATCTCGAGCTAGTGGCACAGGCATTTGAGGCGATGCCATAAACAGTAGTAAGCCCATTTCATTTTCTTTTCTTAGCGAAAATTCAACTGTTTTACGGTACAGCGCTGCCTTGTGCCTAATCTAAAATAGCCCTTTTTTATTAATATTGTACTAAACCCCAGGAAATGATGCCATAGGCCACAGATTAGTGCCAAAATACATATGAAGCCAGTTGATTCTATTTATTAAGACCATACAAGGTCTCTGACCCTGTTGCCATGAACAAACATAGGCCCAGCTGCTACACAGCCTCGCCTTTATGCAAACCTGTCCGCTCATATCTGTTCGCAACTTTTCCTTTCATCGGGGTCAGAGCAATCCGAAACTGGGCAGGGACACAGTGGTGGCCAGCAGGATTGGGGAGGGGAGGGGAGGGCTGAGCAAGGGGGCCAATTATCCGCCAGGACAATCGGGTGCTAACCAAAACCTGCTTCTCGCAGGCGTTTGTACAATAGCACCTGGGGGCTGTCACTGCTCTCAGATGCCCTCCAGTGATTGCTTTTTTCGTGGGAAAAAAAAAAAAATTCTGCTTGACATTTGAATGGAAGACACTAGCTTTGGATAGAAAATGTGGGAAAATAAGGTTTTGTGTTTTTTTTTTTTAATTTTTATACTGTGCAAGATATGGGACCAAAATTAGGACTTGTAATTCGAAATGTGTATCATTTTCTACCCAAGTGACATAATAATTAGATGGAAGAGGTGTGTAAATATAGACCAATACCATTTCACAGGTACTTTTTGAAATGTAGTTATTAAAATAATTGAGATATCATTATTGATTGACTTAGATGGGTATCTGTGTTTTTTTCTTTTTTGTGAAGCATATTTCACAGTAATGTGTACAGTGTGATCCCACTTTTGTAAAACAGTATCATATTCACAAGCATTTTTTTTGAAAAACTGAACTCAGCATTTCCTTATTCTTTCTGTTTATTTTTTGTACTTAAATCTGCAACCTGATTTTAAATATCTTTAAAGCTTTCCCACTGTAGTCCTTCCTTCTCTTTTCCAAAGTGAAATGTTTATATCACACAGGACTAAAGTCCTCATGGGATTTCAAATCAGGTCAGTGGAGCAGTTGCTAAAAATGCCACAGAAAGATAATTTGAAAAATAAGCTCGGAAGATAAATATCTATGGGGGAATAACTTGTCTGTGGAATTCAGTTCCACTGAGTAAGTATGATGTTTTCAATTTGCAGATAAGTGCAAATTCCTCTTCTTTATCCACAGTATTGATGACTTGTTCAGCTTGTTTGGCATCGCAGAGCTTGGTATTTGGCAAAGAACCTTAAGGTCAGTGTTGTATGTGTGTGTGTGTGTGTGTGTGCTGAGTCATGTGTGACTCTTTGTGACCCCATGGACTGTAGCATGTCAGGCTCCTCTGTCCATGAAACTTTCCAGGTAAAAATACTGGAGTGGGTTGACTTTCCTCCTCCAGGGATCGAACCACGGTCTCCTGAGTCTCTTGCACTGGCGGTGGATTCTTCAGCACTGCATCGCCTGAGAAGCCAGCAAGGTGAATGAGAGATGCTCTGAACTTACTGCACTGGTGGCGGACGCAAGGCTGAGATGCTCCCTACTCCCTCAGAGAGAAACTTGTGTGAGTGTTGCCCGCAGCCTGCAGTCACTCAGCCCTAAGGAACTACTGCAGCTTTTATGATGAAGCCAGACTGTGGCCTGGCTTCTCCCAACCAATGACGAACTTGGAAGTGCTACTACGCTCAGGCCGTTCCTGGTCCCCATCACGTTGGCCATGCACCTCTCAAGATGCTCTGTAGGGTAATTCCTCCTGTTCAGACCTGTAGTATGGTCTGCCTGCTTTCCCCACCTGTGCCTTCTCCTCTCTGTTTACCTTTCACAGGGTTTCCTTCGTCTCAAAATAAACGGCTTAACTAATTAATTCCATGATGGCATCTCCCTTTTTGGAGGACTCAAACCCATAGCTGTGTCTTTCCTCTTTTTATATTTATTCTCAGAGATTCGATAGGACTGCATTTTCCTAACTATAAACTACCCAGTATGAGAGAAGGTAAGGTAGGTAAGTCACTTCAGTCGTGTCCGACTCTGTGTGACCCCATAGACGGTAGCCCACCAGGCTCCCCTGTCTCTGGGATTCTCCAGGCAAGAACGCTGGAGTGGGTTGCCATTTCCTTCTCCAATGCATGAAAGTGAAAAGTGAAAGTGAAGTCGCTCAGTCGTGTCCGACTCTTAGCGACCCCATGGACATCAGCCTACCAGGCTCCTCCATCCACAGGATTTTCCAGGCAAGAGTACTGGAGTGGGGTGCTGTTGCCTTCTCCGCAGTATGAGAGAAGCCAACTTTAAATATATATTGTTAAAATACAATCTAGCTATGTCCAAAGAAACAGAGTTTTGCAACTAACTTTGATGTTACAAATTCTACTCCCGTGGGGCAGTGCATGTTAAACTCAAGAAGTAATGTATGGCAGTCCAGAGAAGGGACTAGTAACATCCCAGTGTTCCCACTCCACCTTTCATCCCCAGGTTATTCCATTCGGCTTTTGTGCAAATTTAATTTAAATAAATACTTCAAAAACATTTCCATCAACTCTGTTGAAACTGACAATGCATCTCCTTTCAAATAACAAAGAAAAATATTTTTAAATGTGCTCAATTTATCTGCTACCTGTTTCTTATAATTATTAATTATTTCAAACAATATCCAGCATTTCAGATTGCTAGTTGTTACCTTCTAGAAACAACATCAACAGCAAAACACACAACGCCCCCAGAAGCCCATGCCATCCATCTGGATCCTTGCCCAATTCTTTTCTCTGCTCCTCACTAATAAACAAAACTCCACCCTTCCTCCCAAATAAAGGCACTGACCATGATTCTGCATATTCTGCCCCTCTTCTTTGTCCTTTGATCATTTCACCCATTACCCAGAACTTAATTACCTCTGCTTTCAGTTTTCCATCATTTTCGCAAGGTTCAGTAGCACAGCTCTGGTTTTATCCTGTGCCTCACTGTGAGAGAAGCTGCAAGTCAAATATTCAAAGCTTTTAAAGAGGAATTTCACATTAATGGTGTAGGATCTATGTTTCACATCTCTGGCTATATGAGATATCTAGCAATGGCAAGCAATGTCTTGGGTTTTGTAACAGTAGAATGAATGTGAATCTGATGTTTTCTTCTCTTTCTCCTCCCAGTCCCTACTCCCTAACAAGTTGCCTACACAAACGCAGTCTAAACCCCCATTCATGCAGAGCCGCTTCTCCCTCTCATTACTGTCCCCCATATTTTAGTTTGTATTAGAATTCCATTTCTTCTATGACACCTTCAAGCCAGAAATGCTTCTACATAACCAAAATTTGATGGCATTCGTTTATTCAACCAGTGTTTCCCGAGTCCCTGTGATGTGCTTTGTACAGACAGTGGATATGTTCTGACTTGACTGAGCTCATGATCTACTGAAGACAAACAAGTACTAAATAAGTATGTAATAGCAATTTTGATAGGTTCTTTGAAAAATGAAGGCTATAATTAAATGTAAGGAGTTATGATTGGAAGAAACATTCATCATATTTCTCTTTGAGAAAATGAGTTGTGACCTAAAGAATGAGATGGTATTAATATTCAGTGTTTATGATACTAGGATACATCTACAAATATCCATTCAGTTACATGTGTTACGTGTATCTCACTACGTGTATCTATAACTTCCTTTGCTCAGAAACTGGGCTTCAACTGGTCACTGTCAATTAGCAAATATAAAACATTACTGTAGATTAGAATATAGATACAAGCAGCCCACCAGTGTCTCCATCTGCTCACGCCTCCCTCCCTCCAACACGACAGAAGGAGGGTTTGGGTAATTAATTGGAAAGCAAGAGATGAAAAGGCAGGAGGGTATTGTCTGGCATCCTTCCCCCTGTGGTCCCTCACCTGACTCCTGCAGTCACTGCCACTTGTCAGCAGGAGTGGGATTTCTTCCAGCATCTCTCACAAGGGCTTCCTTTCTACCTGCTGCTCAACCAAAAGCTCTGTGGAGACCCCCTCACTCTCATCCTCATCCTTATACTCAGCTGTGGTACTTAATACTTTGTTAACCACATAACACTTTATTCCACTATCCCCCTCATTTATTATTTATATTTTTAGAGAGTTAGGAAGAATGCGTGTTTCCTATGGCTCTATTAGCAGCAATGTAGGTTGCAAGTCTTCTCAGTCAACAGGAAGATTTCTATCAGAGAACAGCTAGGAAGTTTCTTACGGATTCCCAAAAAAGTCCTCCTTTATTAAAGGCAGGAAGTACAGGAATTTGTCAGGGCTGAATTCAATGACAGTCTAAAATCCAGATCTCCTGACCCTGTATGTAGGATGAGCTTGTGTTCTGGTGGTCTGGGGAAGCCCTGGCTTATTCACAATCTTATCTAATTAAGCAGATTACAGTCAAAGCTTTGGTTATTTCCAGTAGTCATGTATGGATGTGAGAGTTGGACCATAAAGAAGGCTGAGTGCCAAAGAATTGATGCTTTCGAACTGTGGTGTTGGAGAAGACTCTTGAGTCCCTTGGACTGCAAGGAGATCCAACCAGTCCATTCTGAAGGAGATCAGTCCTGAATATTCATTGGAAGATGCTGATGCTAAAGCTGAAGCTCCAATACTTTGGCCACCTGATGCAAAGAGATGACTCACTGGAAAAGACCCTGATGCTGGGAATGATTGAAGACAGGAGGAGAAGGGGATGACAAAGGATGAGATGGTTGGATGGCATCACTGACTCAGTGGACATGAATTTGAGCAAACTGTGGGAGATGGTGAAGGACAGGGAAGCCTGGCGAGCTGCAGTCCATGGGATTGCAGAGAGTTGAATATAACTGAGTAACTGAACAACAACAAATTAAAACAGGTTTAATGCCTCTTGTCCCAGTAAAGTCATTCCTGGGAGCACTTTCACCTTCATGGCTCTCTCATTTTGAAGACTACTGTATCTGCTCCTTTTTAAAGTCGGCTTATCTTTTTTTACTGTATCATGTGTTTATGTTTTTGAGTCTCAGTAAAGTCTATGTTTATGCATATGCCATGTTTCTGAATGTAACATTTTGTTACATTTAAAAAAAATGGAGCTATTTTTCAGAAGTTCCCAAGTGTGTGATTTTTCTTAGGTGGAAAAGAAGCTCTCAGAATGGAGCCATTCAGAGATCTAAGCTGCTCACCTAAGAACCTTTTCATATGCCTGCTATTTCTTTAAAAGAACTACTGTGTAGAAAGTTGAAGCTGTGATTATAAGGGAAGAAAACTTGGTGGCACTTCTCTCCAGGGTGGAAATGGAAGGCGAGCATCGATGTGGACCTCCACGGGGCCTCTCTACTGGAGAAAAGGGCTGTGGCTTTGAAAAATATACAGTATGTACTTAGTCAGCGGCAGTCACTGTGCCAAGTCCTTTAATGGCATTACCTCAGTTGACATGATGTCCTTATAAATTATATACCTTATTTCTCTGACTTGATGGATGACCAAGGTGCAGTTCAATGCGCCTGCGTTAGTACCTTTTGTTCCTTAAACTAGTGAAAGTGAGTCACTCAACCCTGCTGGATTCTTTGCAATCCCATGGACTGTAGTCCTCCAGGCTCCTCTGTCCATGGGGATTCTCCAGGCAAGGATCTGGAATGGGTTGCCATGTCCCCCCTGCCCCGTTTCCCCAAGGGGATCTTCCCAACCCGGGGATCAAACCCGGGTCTTCCGAATTGCAGGCGATTCTTTACCAACTGAGCCACCAAGGAAGCCCATTCTTACCACTAAGCTGACTATTTTTACTTGCTGCTACTGCTACTGCTGCTGCTAAGTCGCTTCAGTCGTGTCCGACTCTGTGCGACCCCATAGATGGCAGCCCAACAGGCTCCCCCATCTCTGGGATTCTCCAGGCAAGAATACTGGAGTGGGTTGCCATTTCCTTCTCCAATGCATGAAAGTGAAAAGTGAAAGTGAAGTCGCTCAGTCGTGTCAGACTCTTAAGGACCCCACGGACTGCAGCCTTCCAGGCTCCTCCATCCATGGGATTTTCCAGGCAAGAGTACTGGAGTGGGGTGCCATTGCCTTTTACTTAGGTCTATAATATTCGCTGTTCTTTGTATTTTTCCTCGGCACCTCCTATTTCTTATTTCCTTTCTTTTCCATACATAAATCCCAAAGCATTTTATAATGAGAGCAAGTCGACCTTGCTTAGGGAACAGATAAGCAGGAAGAGATGAATATGGGTAATTTAATTTTGTGTCCCGTTTTCCAGGTACTTTGGGATAAACCTGTGTTGGTGACGAGTGATTTTTTAATAGCTACAAAATTGATGGGACAAGCGGGCTGAGAAATTTTGTATAATTCAGAGGACTAAATAGAAGCGCTATCGGTCCATGTGAGACTCAGGAGGGGCTCAACTGCAGACAAACAGCTAAGAGGCCAAGATCTTCTGTGCAGAATGCCTGACACCTTCATTTATTGTTTCATCGATAACAAAATTACAGTTGAAGGACATTTAGTGAGGTCCATGGGGTGTAGATGTTCGGTCACTGACAAAGTCAGCAAATAGCATCTTTCCTTTATTTAACTAAGATTTACAACATGTATTACTAGGGTTTATATCCCCATGAAGAAAAAGTCTCTGTAAAACTACGCTTTGAAAAAATTAATTTTCCCATGACGATTTGAAACGAGAGTCTTTTCATTGAGAGTAACCATGATCAGAACCTTGATAAATATGAGATAGGAAGTTCTAGGTGATCAAATACTAAATATGCTGATTGTGATTTGACATTTTATAAGCTCAGTTAGGAATAATATTTTTATATTTCTTGGTTATTTATTTTACCACGTATTTGTTAAGCATCTTGTGTCAAGTTAAATGCCACTGGAAACATGAAAGTTTGTGTTATGGTTTTTGACCTAAAGACTCATAACCCTAGAAGAAGGACCAAGGTAGTAATTAAATTGCATTTTTTTCTTCCTACTTTCCTGCCTCCTTCTCTTCCTTCCTTCCTTCCTTCTCTCTACTTTTGTCTATTGATTTATTTCCTGAAATGAAAGATAGACACAGAAATTAGAATGATCAGGGAGGTTTGGGTTATGAAACAATGTGATCTGAAGAATCTCAAAATTTAAGAATCTGTACATAGGAGAGATCTTCATACACAACATCACACTTTATTACATTAAACTTGAACATCTATATAGATGAACAAAGGAAGAAAGAGCATTAATTGAGCGCCAACTCTGCACCAAGAACCACAGAAGACATTCCACAGATATTTTCTCAGGCCTTTCTCACAACAATCAAAATTTTGTTTTCAATTTCTGAAGTTAATAACTGTCAGATAAGCCACAATCATACATGCATTCTCCAGGATGTATTAAAAATATACACAAAAGGAAAAGAGAATAGAATGAGAAAGGAACTCTACAAAAGTCAATTACACTTGAGAGAAGACATGAAGATAAGAAATGAGAAACAAACAAACAAAAAAGCTTCAAAATTGTTGTATGAGACAAAACAATAAGATATTCAGTTCAGTTCAGTTCAGTCACTCAGTCATGTCTGACTCCTTGTGACCCCATGGACCGCAGCACGCTCCCTCCCATAGCTTACTCAAACTCACGTCCATTGAGTCGGTGATGCCAACCAAACATCTCATCCTCTGTTGTCCCCTTGTCCTCCCATCTTCAATCTTTCCCAGCATCAGGGTCTTTTAAAATGAGTCAGTTCTTCATATCAGGTGGCCTAAGTATTGGAGTTTCAGCTTGAGCATCAGTTCTTCCAATGACTATTCAGGACTGATTGCCTTTAGGTTTGACTGGTTGGATCTCTTTGCAATCCATGGGACTCTCAAGAGTCTTCTCCAAGACCACAGTTCAAAAGCATCAATTCTTCAGCAATAAGACATTATACATTGGTAAAGGGTCAATTTCTTCACCACTAACCTGCAGATCTCCATGAGTTTGGAGGCAGTTACTACAAGACTGCTGTGCTCCTTTGGTGATGTCACGTTTTCTTGAGTTGTATCTTCTGCGAAGTCTTGCATGGCTGTCATTTGCAAGAGCCGTCACTTCTCCTGGTCTTTACTAAGTGACTTTGGGGAAGAAACGGCCCCTGCCAGCCCTGCTGGAGCTTCGGGGGCTTCCTCAGACCTGTGGTTGTGTCTGACACTCTCTGTGGCAGAACTCACAAGCTTGCATGCCTTCTCTGAGTCCTGCAGTGCACCAGGCCATGTGCTGACCTCCTCCCTTTTGCTTTCCCATGCGTAAGGCTTACGCTCCTGTTCTTGGTCTCTCCCAGACTCCCCCTGATTCAAGCTGCTTTCTGCGGGTGCCCATCCATCTGCCAATGCTTGTTTTCACCACTGTCAGAGCTGGCACAGAGGACTGGCTACAGGGTTGATGTCTGTGGGGTGTGATGTGGGGTGAGCCGCAGAGCCCTGGGGTGCCCATGGGCTAGTAGGGAGGGTTCCATGGACAAGAGTCCTCAGACGGTCATGGGCAGGATTTTCTGTGGAGTGTGCCTCACCGTGCATAGGATCCAAGTCCCTTTGAGAACGGATCATCCTTTCTCCGAGTCTCTTCCAGCCCCGGAGTCTTGTAGCTCAGGAATCGGCACTCTAGATGAAGCCAGGGAGAAGAGAGTTTCTCTCTGCGTCTCACACATCTGGGGAGGCCAGACACACACCCAAACTCTCACCTTCCCTCTGGGAGGAATCACAGGTTGAGAAGCTCTTGTTTGGCACAGAGCTTTTCTTGCACCTGGGGGAGCAGAGATGTGGGGAGAGTCAGACCATACCTCTCAGCTCTTCTGCAATACATCCAACACTATTTTATTCTGAAGCATGTTGCTGGAATTTCTCTGCTGGAAACCTGGACTTCCACAAAAGCTGTCTCATCCATGGGTGATGACCTAATTCATGG
Organism: Bos indicus; assembly: GCF_029378745.1. Lineage (NCBI taxonomy): Eukaryota > Metazoa > Chordata > Mammalia > Artiodactyla > Bovidae > Bos > Bos indicus. Next base: position 83,839,755 of record NC_091771.1, on the reverse strand, counting down.
TTCTCTAAGACTCCCAGAGCATGGCTGAGAGGGGCTGGGACCAGGTCACAGCTATTGCAGGGTCCTCAGCTGGAGCTGATGACTACGTCTATACATGTCTGCTACCCAACACATGAGCAGGCAAGACTCCTTTGTGGTCTCACATATGGTGTTGCATCCCACAGTCCCCAGAGATGCATTTTTGTCCTTGGATAAAAGCCACATTGTTGATGCTGAGCCACGTTCCTGATGGCATTCTGTCCAAGATAAAGATCTTGATGCATCAAATTAACTTCACCATCAACAAAACTATTAAAAAGCAGAGACATTACTCTGCTGACAAACATCCGTATAGTCAAAGCTATGGTTTTTCCAGTAGTCATGGTTACGCCATGGCTTTATTTAATTCCCTCAAGAGAATAAACTTTTGCTTCCTTTAGTATCTTAGATGGATTAGGGCCAAGACCACATAATGTTGCATACTAGTGTACATATTTTTAAAATATATGTATTCATTTTGGGCTGTGCAGGGTCTTTGCTGCTGAGTGGGCTTTTCTCTGATTGTAGAAAGTGGGGGCTACTCTCTAGTTGTGAAGTGTGGGCATCCCACTGTAGTGGCTTCTCTTGTTTGGAGCATGGGTTCTAGGCATGAAAGCTTCAGTGGTTACAGCCTGTGGGCTCTAGAGCGCTCAGGCTCAGTGGTTGTGGTTCATGGGCTTCGTTTCCCCAAGGCATGTGGAATCCTCCCAGGTCTGGGATCAAACCTGTGTCTCCTGCATTGGCAGGTGGATTCTTTACCACTGAGCCACCAGAGAAGCCCTAACTTGTAGATTTCTAGCCTGTATTTCTGTCTAGAAAGATGGAAAACAGCAAAGGGTATGATTTTACTGTGAGATATTAACTAGCTTTTGTATCTGACCTGGTAATTTTATTCCAGCATCCTTTCTTTCAGTGCCAATATTGATTTAGCCCTTTGAGGTATCTTTTCAATCACATTTCCCATCCTGGTGATGCCTTCATCAATAAGTTAAACACATTTTTGACAAAGGCTCGTCCCATGTTTGTATGAGGTTTGTCATTTTTACTATCTGTAAATTGTACTTTGAAATGTTTCATATATTCTTCTATGCCATTTCCATGGAAAACTCTGGAGTTAAAGAGAAATTTAATGGTTAGAAAAACAAAACATAAAGGAAAGCATATTTTCAATGTATTATACTGAAGAGCATCTAAATATGCTTTACCCTTGAATGTTTATTTTATTATTCACCTTTTCATAGGCTTCTGTGTTGTTGGACTTCTTTTATTAACCCTGTGTTCAATGTTGACCACACTACAAATGAATCATTTATCAAAATCTTTCAGTGCAAGGGAAAATCATGAATACTTATTGTTTTTGCCACCTTTGTCTGATTTGTAGCAGAAATCTGAGTATAAAGGAAGTATTGGAATTATAAATTCATTTTCTTTCACTGTGTAGCTAACGTCTGAGCTACATTAGGTAACAAATTGGAAGTAACTCATACTTAAAATCTTTCAATTAAGTTCTAAAGCCCTAAATAGTAATTTAATTTTCCTCCCACAAATAGAAAAGTACAAGGAAAACTGAAAGAGTAGATACTACAAAAGGAAATAGAAACTGGCCACCGTATTACCTCGCACGCCACCCTGACTGTGCATCAAAAGTATGTTGACCTGGTATTTGATTTGAAGATACAGCTTTCATCAATAAGTAGATAAGCAAACCAATGTTTAAAAAGTGTTTATGCTGAAATTGCATTTCCAAGTTAATAACAGAAGAAAATATGATTTAAAACACTGCATGCTTTTGTTAAAAGTTTATTGCATATTTTCTCATCTGTAAGACAAGATAGATACAAATTAAGAAATGGTTTTGAAGACACTTTAAAAAAAATGTTGAACCAAAATAAATGTGTTTGAAGAACTACAAGGAAAGATTTAGATAACAGTACAATTTTGTTTTAAAGCACTCAATATCTTATTGTAATTTATAATGACAAAATCAAAATTGAGACATTTTGCACATGCTAATGATTTGGCAGATGTTGAATCCAATGTTCGGGTTTCCCAGGTGGCTCAGTGGGAAAGAATTTGTCTGCCAATGCAGGAGACACCAGAGACATGAGTTCGATCCCTGAGTTGGGAAGATCCCCAGGAGGAGTAAATGGCAACCCACTCCAGTACTCTTGCCTGGGAAATCCCATGGACAGAGGAGCCTGATGGGCTACAGCCCATGAGGTCACAAAAAGTCAGGCAACTGAGCACAGTTCTCAAACGCTGACCCAGCTCGGCTGGTCTGTATCTGTGATAATAGTGATGATGGTGTGAAATATATTTCCATGTTTATAAGGAGCACATATTTTAAAAACTTAGAATCACAACACTCCAGAGAACATAGATTTCCACCAGTCCAATCTCATGATATCTTAGATACCGCTTTTAATAAATTAGTAGAGGGAACATTTATCTCCCCAGTGTGGATATTTGGGTATAATAGCACCTTGCTCCTTGACTGAGTTAGTTACGTCAGCCATGAATCCAAATACTGATTTAGCACTTACACACTGAAAATGAGCATGAATGCATTATTCTTGGCTTCCCAGGTGGCTCATTGATAAAGAATTTACCTGCCAATGCTGGAGACACAAGAAACATAGGTTTGACCCCCTGGAGAAGCAAAGGGCCACTCACTCCAGTATTCTTGCCTGGGAAATCCCGTGGACAGAGGAGCCTGGCAGGTTACAATCCATGGGGTCACAAAGAGTCGGACACGACTGAGTGACTGAGCATGCACTTACACATGCATTATCCTTGCACTATTCTAAGTGCTATACAAAAGTGAGAAGCTGTTTCTGAGTATAATCATTCTGTCCATAAGTAGTTCACAATTTTTTTGGAAGGTATTTCCATCTGAGCAGTGAATGACAGACAGACACAGAAGGATAGGGAATGAAGTAGGAATAGCTCATGTGCTAATACAATAAAGAAGCATAAATACTGACGTAAGAAATAGAAACGATGTAAAATACTATTAATTGGAAGGATTTTGAGCAGGAGAAACATATATATATATATATATATATATATATCGTAATGATTGAAAGGATGAAGGAGTATGAACCTTAACATCAAATCTCCCAAGAAAATGAATCAATAATTAATAATTCCTACATCTCTGCTTCTTAAGTAGGTGATCAACAAGAGACAGACCATTTGGCTGACTACAAACCATGAAAGACATTTTTCAATTGGAAAATTCTGCTCATAACGTGAGGGTACATCATCTATAATAAGAACTTTTCCAGAAGTATTTCTTTAGAAGAATCTGGTTTGGAAATTATATTGCTGCTGTCAATGATGCTGTGCAGTATATTTCCTTGACAAAATGGAAAACTTTTTGAAATATGCATCTTTATCATAACGACATTCATGGTATCAGAAAAATCTCCTGTGCTCTTACATAAATCAGAGGAATTTAAAAGATAGAAAATATTAATATGTCAACCACTGTCTTCAATATGAAATCACATTGACAATTACAAGTTCATTGGAAATGACTTTTTCTGGTTTGTCATAGAAGAATCTCTCCTATAGGTTCAGCATTTTTTCAGTTGATAAAGCATTTCAAGATCACTACTAAACAGTCAAGTTCCACATTTTATTCTGTTTCTGTCTTATTTTTATTAATATTGATTGTGTTTCATGTGTCTGTGATTTTCAAAGGTGTTTTGTTTTTAATAGCTATCAGTTTTGATGGTTCTTCCAAATTGAAAGTTGATATAAGTGATCTGGTCTTAACCGGATCACTTATAGATGTATGCTATTGAAAATCTTGTTACATGGATGCCTGTATTAAATTGACTATGGTGGGCACCGTATCTAGAATGACTTTTGATCTTATACATTTCCTTGCATCATTATAAAATAAGGCAAATTAATAGTCAAACTATTAAAAAATAAAGAAACTGTGAAGTGATTAACTGACAAGGGATCGAGCTTCAAAGTGTTGCCAGGAGCAGCATCATTATCTTGAGAGGAGCCTTCACTTGAAGGAAAGAATAATACCATTATGATGAGAAAGATGAAAATACTTTTACGGTGGTTAGATGCAATATTTAAGGGTTAATTTTATGTTTTTGCTTATATGTTTTTGTTAACTTGCATGTAGAATTCCTTTTAGAGAGCTAAGAAATGAGATTTCTGTTACTGAATGTGGTAACTTTGGCACACATGCAGGCATCTGCATACAATTGAAATATCTGATATTTTCATATGCATGTTCAAATTTGAATACAATTTTTTTAAGAATTTATAAACGTTTCCTATTTTCCTAAAATATGTTACATGAAAAGAATTTCTATTCCTATTAAGCAATTTCAGAATTAAGTAAGTTTATAGATAACATAAGATGGACTCTTAAATTTAGAAGAGAGGACTGAGATTCAAATATAGAAGTAATAAGTTGCCTCAGAGTAAGTGAAATAACCACGTAAATCACATAAGACTTTTTTTTTTTCAAATATGTCTATTTCTCTTCTGGTCATGAAATGATTGCATTAAAATCAAGCCATCTTTATGAAAACATCCTAAGATGAGTTTAATATATGGGACATTTATCCTTATTGTTAAATTAAGTTACTGCATCTATACTGAATTCTTGGTATTTCCAACATATAGTTTTCCACCTCTTTTGACTGGTCTAAGGGATCCATTTAAAATTTCTAAATCTGTCGTGAATTTTAAAAGAACTAATATTTTGGCCCAAGACCTTTGGCAATTACAACGCAATATATCTGCAAACAGAATGGATTCTGTTCTGCTCTTAAGTCCAAAAATGTGGACTTCAAAAGGTTCGCAGAAGATGTATTGCATTCTAGCATACGTAACTGTCATGCATAAGAACTAGTTAACTAATTCGCTTGCTTTGGGGTCATTTTTTTTTTCTTAGAAACTATATATAATTCTTTGAATTCTAACTCATAAAATCTGTTGATGAGATTCAGCTTCAGAGGACTACTTCCTGACTCATAATATTTCAAAAAACACATTTCTGGAAACTTTACTATATTAAATCTTATTAATACAGAGGTCTGGAGCAATCATTATTGAGTTGTCATCAGAGTCTACAGGATATAAATCTAAACAAATGCATTTTGTATAAAAAGAATTCTTTATTAAAACCACCTTTCTTTAAGGTTCTATTACCTCAATATGTGACTTTGGTGTGTTTAAACAGTACCCCCCTACCCCGCCTTATGTCACGGTACCTGGCCACTGCTTGCTTGCATTCCATCAAAACTGACACCATTAAGAATTTTGAAGAACCACTTGGAAAACTCCCTATTCTCATACATAAAGTACACTCAGTCAAACTGATCATCTTAAGTAGAATTTTATTATGAAGGGTGGAGGACAAATATTCCTGTGGTCAGGCAATCAAGTTCTTCCAAATGTCTGTGATTGTTTTTAATTCACATGGCTCAACTTTTTTTTTTGGTAAAAAATCATTCTCTTTTCCTCATTATCACATTCCAAAAGATGAAATCGGTTGTTAACTAAATGTTCATTCCTTAAAGCAAAGGGATCTATTTAATAAAAATAAACTTGAGATGTTTTCATAATAGTGGTTAATTTTCTTAGGCTACTTAAAATGCTGACATTTGATCCCCATCTTGCAAAATGCACCCTTTCTTAAAATGTGTTTCCAAGGGAATGAAAGGCTGAGCTTCGGAGAGTCACAGATTGTTATGTGTGATTTGCTACAGCTCACATTACTGCAAGGTAGAAACAATGTCAGCGGGAACAAAATCAACGTTTCATGTAACTCACTGTCCATAACAATCCGTGAGCTAATAAAGTCGGCATTAATATGCTGCCACTGTGCATAAAAATTCTTAACTATAAGTTTCACGTCTTAAATAGGGCAGGTATATACTATATCCAGTTATGGTAAACTCTGATTTCACTGCTGCTTGTGAAATTCCTAAACTAAGCCAGAGTTAAATATGCATTTTCAAGACTCAAATGGGTAGGGAAGAAATGCCCAGTGATATTTTATTTCAGAACGTGGAAGGCACCATATGCTTTAACCCAACGAGGGCAAGATAAAGTTCATCTACCATGTGGCAGCTGATAAGTCGTTGAGTAAGCAGTTCTACATTGAAACTAGAGCATTTGCTAACTCTCTTTAAAGGAAGGTGATCCTTGAGTTAAATTGAGCTAATTTTTAGAAAAGATTACACCTCGGTATTTGTGTTTGATCAGACTGTGCCTGCTCAGTCATGTCTGACATTTTGGGACCCCATGGACTGTAGCCCACCAGGCTCCTCTGTCCATGGGATTCTTCAGGCAACAATACTGGAGTGGGTGGCCATTTTCTTCTCCAGGGGATCTTCCCGACCTGGGGGTAGAACCCACATCTCCTGCATTGGCAGGTGGATTCTTTACTTCTGACTTACTCAGAAAGCCCTCCTCTATGTCTAGAGTGTATCAATTATTTTACCGTGAAATAGGACTATAAAACTAGACAAAAGCACTTTCACAGTTGAAATTCTTCCAAAGATGTGGAATAAAAATCTGCATGTGATGGATGCCTTGGCTTTCAACATCCCTGACTGAACCATTATTGTAGCTAAAAGTCCAAGACTGATAGATTTCACAAAACAGCCCTTTACTTTGGTGTTTTCAATAAAACTAGGACCCCCTCTTCAATCCTTGAGAACATGTTCTTGAAATGCCCAGGTCCTCACTTCCCTACAGTCTCAATGGTTAATGTTAAGGCAAGTTTACTCGTGGCCTTCCCTAGAGGTGCAGTGATAAAGAAATCTGCAGACCAATGCAGGAGATCTAGGTTCTTTTCCTGGGTCGGGAAGATCCCCTGGAGAAGGAAACAGCATCCCACTCCAGTATTCTTGCCTGGGCAATCCCATGGACAGAAGAGCCTGGAGAGCTACACAGTCCATGGGGTTGCAAGGACTCAGACATGACTTTAACAACTAAACAACAGCAAAGTTTACAGGTAAAGCACAACGGTGGCCTGTGACTGTCGCTAGCATGAATCTACCTTTTTAATCCTCTCTTCGGCATCCAGAGGTTTCAGGTGTCAGCTGAAAATTAAAAAGGAAAAAAAAAAAAAAAAGTCTTTTGACTTGTCTGTAGCTTTCTGCACACGTTCCCATGCATTTTTATCCCAACTTCAGAGGTGGGATTAAGAATGGATTATTGGCGCTTAGCCCCAGGTTTCATTCTCATTTTCTCCCTTCTCCCATAGCATGGTCTCCCTGAACCTGATTACTCTGGAAGGTTTAGATAGAAGCAAAGTGGTTGTAGTTCAATCGATGGGAGACAGAGTGCCATGGATGAGCCTGGGAAAGCAGAGACAGTTATTGAAGCGGTCAGACTCTCCACCTAAAGGAATGGGACTGTTTTGCAGCTATGATCCAAGTCTTCTGTTTTCTCCGAATGCACTATTGATCCGGGAGGCTGGGAAACCTTGTTCCCATGGACACCGAGCCCAGCAACTGCTGCACCTTCCAACACATTTGGAAATCACATTTGGAAATTACGGTCAGAGACTGTCTCATTTTTACACATTCTCTTCACAACCCGCCAGTTCATCTGTATGCTAAACCATCAATGCATTTCATTTAATTTCTTCATGGAAAATGTCACCTCTTCAAATTCCTGAACAGAAAGTCTTCAGCAATTCTGCCCCACCCCATTTCCTCATAAATTCAGTTTTACTACTTTCTGTGGGTCTAGTATTATTTTCCTCAATCACGTTAAGGTCTTCTTTACCCTGATACAAAACAAAATCTGGACATGTCACATTCCTACTGTCCTTTTGAACAATTTTTTTGTTGTTAAGTTTTTGTATATGTATACTTTGAATTTGTTATATTTTTATTCTTTAAGCCATAACCATTTTTATTTGTGTGGGTAGGTTAGATTTTTTTCCCTTGTTTTTCCTATGAAAGTGAAAGTCACTAAGTCGTGTCTGACTCTTTATGGCCCCAAGGACTGTAGCCCGCCAGGCTCCTCTGTCCATGGGATTCTCCAGGCAAAAATACTGGAGTAGGTTGCCATTTCCTTCTCCAGGGCATCTTCGCAACCCAGGGATCGAACCTGGGTCTCCCTCATTGCAGGCAGATTCTTTACTGTCTGAGCCACCAGAGACCCCTTTTTCCTATGTTGTGGTTTAGTCACTTAAGTTACTATTTTTCCTATAGTAGGTTCTAAAAGTATTTGTTGTTGTTGTTTTTAAGATTCTGATGGAAACGCATCACACAAGCTAGCTTTTTTGAAAATGTTTGAAACCAAAAGTGATCACAGATAATATGCCATTTCTCTTTTTCTCTTTTTAAGAACTTTTTCTTTAAGAACTTAAATTATGACTTGTCTTAGAGTAGATTTTTTCTTAGTTTTATCTTTTTGTGATTGACTCAGTTTCTTCATTTTGTAGATTTTCGTCTTTCACGACGTTTGGTAAGTTTTCAGCCACGATTGGCTTCTGAGGTGGTGCAGTGGTAAAGAACCTGCCTGCTGATGCAGGAGATGTGAGAGACTCAGATTCAACTCCTGGGTGAGGAAGATCCCCTGGAGGAGGAAATGGCAGCCCACTGCAGCATTCTTGCTTGGAAAATCCCATGGACGGAGGAGCCTGGCGGGCTACAGTCCATGGGGTCACAGAGTCAGACACACACCAGCGCACAAAACACACAGCCTTTATTACTTTAACTATTCCATCACGCCTATTTTTTTTTTAAGCTCTTCTGAAATTCTCTTGATAATAGTGTTGCCTCTTTTGTTACTGCCCTATGAACTCCTGAGGCTCTGTTCATTTTTTATTTCTGTCTCCTTTCTCTTTGTTGTTCAAATTGCACAAACTCTATTGGTCTGTCTTCAAGTTCACAGACTACAGCCTATCATCTCCACTTAACTTTTAATTCTGTGCAGCATTTTCTTTAACTTATTTCTAACTTAATTTTGAGTTTTATAATTGCAATTGCAATTGGTTATTATATTAACAATTTGGATATTTTTATAATTATATTATATATTTTTTAATTTTACATATACTTTAAAAATTTTAATTACAACTTGGTTATTTTTTATTCCTTCTATTTCTTTGGTATGATTTTCTCATTTGTTTCAAACGCATTTATAATTGCTATTTGAGGCATTTTTAAGATGGCTTCTTTAAAACCCTTGATGGATTTCATTTTCCTCTAAGGTACTCAGTCACTTGATTTTGATGGGTTAAGCAATTAAACAAATTCTCCTGAAAACCAGCACACAAAGACAACCCATAGAAGTCATATTACAGTCAAGTTTTTGCTATAAATATCCTTTGCTAAAATCTTGGAGGGATTTTATTACTTATATATAGATCTACTTCAGTTTCTTAAGTAATAGATATATATAATTGTATATATTTGTTGGATAAATATATGAATCTAAATTTCATAAATCTAAATTTATGAAAGAAATTCAGTTTGCAATCAAGTATATCATGACATTGTTTGATCTCAGAATTCTTCTTTTTTTTCTTTTTATATATTTATTTTGGCCATGCCATGCAATCTGTGGGATCTTAGTTCCCTGACCAGGGACTGAACTTAGGCTACTGCAGAAAAGGGCCTAGTCCTAACCACTGGACCACTAACAAATTCCTGATCTCAGAATTCTGAAATGACTTTTATTACATGCATTTTCTCATTATTTTATCACAAATTCTAATTTTAACCAGTCGGAAGTCAATGATTATTGCCACTTTGAAATCCAAGAAAACACGGATTTTTAAAGTTTTACAGTAAAATAAATATCTCTTCTTTTCATTTTTGCTTATATATTGGCTTTATTATTTTAAGATATTTTAAATATGCTTACTTTTTTTGCCTTATCTTATTAAATATGTTGGAGAAGGAAATGGCAACCCACTCCAGTATTCTTGCCTAGAGAATCCCGTGGACAGAGGAGCCTGAGCTCCTCCAATGCATGCATGCATTGGAGAATGAAATGGTAACCCACTCCTGTGTTCTTGCCTGGAGAATCCCAGGGATGGAGGAGCCTGGTGGGTTGCCATCTATGGGGTCACAAAGAGTCGGACACAACTGAAGCGACTTAGCAGCACCAGCAGCAGCATTAAACATGTAAGCACAAATCTTATTAATGCCAAGAGCAGAAAACTGTCTACATATGTACATCTTTTAAAATTATATCATAATACAAAAATAAAAGCAAATTTGGCCACATACACAACTTCAAGCACTATTTAGATAAATAATGATAAATTATATACATATATATAGTAATTGCATATATAATATTTCTAAATATATTTAATATTAATTTCTGCATATGTTTTTGAGGGATGCTAGCTCACATTCTGATAGAAAGGCTGTTTTTATAATAGAGTATTAGTTTTACGTTTTAGGCTGACCACAGAATTGTAACCTCTCCATCACAATTGCCATATAGCCAGCCACCAAAAAAGATTCTTAATGAAGAAAAATTAGGTATGAGATTCCATTATACCAGAAGCAGTCAAGATCGCAAATCTTTTTTACCTCCAAACACCCCAAATATCTACTTGGCTTAAACCATTACGATAGAGACAAAGAAGACCTTGCATTTTCCAAAATATAGCTTTAAGGAGGATAAATAGAGGTTGGCAGAGTATTGCAATCTTGTAGGCTACTTCTATCACACCCTGCCAAAACCATTTAGAACTTATTTTGTTATCCAAAAACCCTACCATTATTCTCCCCCACGGTTGCTTCTCTGCATGCCATGTCTTCATCTCTAAGATCTCTGTAATTAAATGCAGTGGTTAGAAACGTATCAACCATAATAATAACCACATCTACAACCACAGCTACCACCACCACCAGGACAGACCTCTGCATACAGACACTCACACGCATGCAGAAGCTTCCAACGCTTTCCACTGGCTTCTAGTAATTAAATATTAAAAAAAATTCTAATGAATTCCAAAGGGCTTACCTTGCTTACTTCGAGGACAGAGGAATAGATTAAGAAGACTAATGGGAGAGTATGTGACTTCTGAATACACAACATCACCAAGGCCATGTGAGGTACTGGAAACCAAAGATAAAAGAAAGAGCCTTCAAGGTCAAAGAGCCCAGGGAATCCAGGAGGTACTTCTACTCAGTTGGAGTAGAGTTTGTGACATTACAAGGAAAACTACAAGCCTACAATTGTAGGCTTCATCTGGCAGCTCTGCACCTTTATGAAGGAGAGAGAAGGCGAGCTGTTTCCCCACTGCCCAGCCTCATCTCTGTGTGCATAATGACCTTTAACAATAGGGGCAGGACTTCAGATCTGAATGATAAATCTGCAAATCAGTTTTCAAAAGTCAATGTAAAGACAAAATGTGGACTGCCATTTTTTCCTATAAACTTTCATTCTCAAATTTTTCTTCATACAGAAGAAGAAATAAAATGCTTTGCACGTCCAAAAACACTTTATTCTTACCTGTGATCACATACACTCTCACACACACACACAGACACACACGCACATACACATACCTCCATGGAGATGACACATGGAAGATATAGCTATACATATAGTCATAAATACATTAACTGTGTTACAAATGATCTTTTGTTTAAAAAATTACTCATGCTCATCTTCCTAAGCTGCCAATTTTCTGAGTAGTGATCATATAGACACAATATGATGACTTCCCAGGTAAAATTTTTACAGGTAAAATTAACTGTGAACATACCTATCCAATATTTATCACTTGATACATTGCAGCTGTTTGGTTCCTTAATCTCAAGTCTGTAGAGGACGTTGTGTTCACCTTTGTGTTTTGTGCCCCATGTTGAATTTCTTGAGGCCAAATCTATAGTCATATTTCAAAGACTCAAAGTTTCATTTTTGTTTTTTTTTCTGGAAAGCAACATGATATGTCTATTATCGTAAAGGCACTTTTTAAAATATTATTCTATTGGAGTATAGTTGAGTTACAATGTTGTGTTAGTTTCTGGGCTACCATAAAGTGATTCAGTTCAGTTCAGTGGCTCAGTCGTGTCCGACTCTTTGCGACCCCATGAATCGCAGCACGTGAGACCTCCCTGTCCATCACCAACTCCTGGAGTTCACTCAAACTCACGTCCATCGTGTCGGTGATGCCATCCAGCCATCTCATCCTTTGTGGTCCCCTTCTCCTCCTGCCCCCAATCCCTCCCAGCATCAGAGTCTTTTCCAATGAGTCAACTCTTCACATGAGGTGGCCAAAGTACTGGAGTTTCAGCTTTAGCATCATTCCTTCCAAAGAACACCCAGGACTGATCTCCTTTTGAATGGACTTGTTGGTCTCCTTTCAGCCCAAGGGACTCTCAAGAGTCTTTTCCAACACCACAGTTCAAAAGCATCAATGCTTCGGCGCTCAGCTGTCTTCACAGTTCAACTCCCACATCCATACATGACCACTGGAAAAAACATAGCCTTGACTAGACGGACCTTTGTTGGCAAAGTAATGTCTCTGCTTTTTAATATGCTATCTAGGTTGGTCATAACTTTCCTTCCAAGGAGTAAGTGTCTTTTAATTTCACGGCAAAGTGATTCAGCCATATACATATATATATATATATATATATATATATATGTATATATGTGTGTGTGTGTCTGTGTGTATTTAGTAATAGTTTGGATTTGCTAATCCCAAGCTCCCAATCCATCCCTCCCTCAGCAGATGGCATCTTTTATGAAGGTGCAGAGACTGGCTGTGGCCATCCTGAATTCTCTCCCCCTATATCCAAGAGGTCTGCTTGTAGATGTAATCTACTCATTTCAGCATTGATGATCTCATCTTAACGTGTGGAGAAGAAAAGAGGAATGTGACAAAGGAACTTGAAGTTAGTTTTCCCCACTTTCAAGAAAATAAAAATTGGGTGCTTTTGAATACATTTACCATGACAAAATATGCACTCGTTATGTGAGAAAAAGATTCAGTTTTGCATGTAATTGAATTCTGATAATAATAGAACACCTTCCGCCAAAAACTCTTAGCCATCATTATTCAAGATTGAAGTTGGACTCTAATGGCCCATTAGACTGGTCCCCAAATTCAAGGATACTAACAAAGTCTAGCCTGCATAAAACTAGACAAACATCTCAAAAATGCTGCTGGTTTCCTCCTACTCACAAAGGAAGTGAAGGAACAGGAAGCCTGCTGAGAAGAAAGACTAAAGGAAGCTCTCATCCATTTTCTATTTGTACTTTTTGAAAGCTTGATTCCATTTCTAAATTTTGTATCAGAAAAATAAACACTGAAGAAACTCTTAATTCAAACAGCCGCATTTGTGCCTGCTCTGATGCGTTTTTATTGTCCTGACTATTTCAAGAAGTTATTAATTTCAGTTTGCTTAGACTGCAGTTTTTTATTTCTATATCCTATAATAGAAACCCTTCTGGTAGCCGAACTGTTGGAATATAGATATTTGTCTCTAGGTGTTAATATATACTGTTTGCCTTACAGGGGCAAAAGCAGCTGACTTTTACCCACAGGGCTGATACCACTAGATAGCTTGCTTTGTGCAAAGTAGCACATGTGACTAGATGAGAGGGAGAGCAGGAACACTCGTAGAAACTTTTAGATGAATTGATTATGTGTGTGTCTTTTAATCGCTCAGTTGTGTCCAACTCTTGGCGACCTCATGGACTGTAGTCTGCCAGGATCCTCTGGCAATGTGATTTCCCACACAAGAATATTGAAGTGGGATGCCATTCCCTTTTCCAAGGACCTTCCTCACCCAGGGATCAAACCTGGGTCTCCCATTTGAAAGGAGACTCTTTACCGTCTGTCTCTAGGGAAGCAACCCATGTCTCCGCGTTGCAGGCAGATTCTTTAATGTCTGAGCCACTAGGGAAGCCGTGTATATATGCAAAACACATATATACAGTTCTTTGGATGGATAATCTTAAAATTATTAAAGATCTAAAGAAACAAAATGCATCTTCTGTTACTTTAAACTGATTTTCAAAGGTGTTCTATTAGTAAAATGTTAACCATCATGGCAAAATAAAACTGAGCAGGTTGGCCTTGGCCTGTCCACAGAATAGCCCTGTGTCTTATGCTATATCATGTCATGCAGTTGAGCATCTGGCTCTATAAAGGAAATAAGAGACTTTGCCTCTTGAATTGGGCAAAACCCAGGTTTGGCAAGCTTTTCTGTAAAGGGCCAGACAGTAAGTTTCTATGGCATCACAGGCCATGTGGTCTCTGTCAGGGCTACTCAGCTCTGCTTTTAGCAGGAAACCAGCCATAGACAATATGCAAATGAATCAGCTTGGCCCTGTTCCAGTAAAAGTTCATATTCAAAAGTGGGTGGGACCTGGATTTAGTCCAAGGGTCATGGTTGTTGATCCCTGACCTAAGCTAGGGATGAACCGGCTCCACTGGCTAGCCCATTTAGCATGTAGAGGACCCTGGGGCTAAGAACTTCTAAAGAAGAAAACACACACACACATAATGCACTGATGTACTGTGAGATAAAATACATAATGCATATATTTATATGAATTTTATACTAGTTAAAAAAAAAATACTGGGGGAAGGGTAGCTAGGGAATGTGGGATTGACAATTACAATGGTGCTGGTGGTAAAGAACCCTCGTGCAATGCAGGAGATGTCAGAGACTCGGGTTCGATCCCTGGTCAGGAAGGTCGCCTGGAGGAGGGCATGGCAACGCACTCCAGTGTTCTTGCCTGGAGAATCCCATCGACAGAAGTGCCTCTCGGGCTACGGTCCATAGGGTCACAGAGAGTTGAACACGACTGAAGCGCCTTAACATGCAAGTGGATTTAACATAGATAGACAACAAGGACCTAGTATACGGCACAAGGAACTCTCTTCAATATTGTACAGCAACCTCAATAGGAAAAGAATTTGGAAAAGCATAAAAACATATATATGTATAACTGAGTCACTGTGCTGTACACCTAAAACCATCACACTGTTGTTAATCAAGTGTACTTCAGTATAAAATAAAAAGTTAAAAAAAACACTGTGTTTTTATACCAGTGCCTTTAAAAGCAATAATACAAAATCACTCCCCAAGTTAACACATATTTAAGAATTTAGGCTATGGCACAGTAACTAAAAAATAGTGAGTTCAAAACATTTAAATACAAATAATAATTCTGCATATGTTTTAATAATTCAGCATGCTAATTTTGATTTATATTTTTCTTTCAAACTCAGTGTAAATAAGTGACCTCTTTCTATATATCACTCTAATGTTGAGGATAATATACCATGCTTTGAAAGGCAAGTGAAATTTTCTCTAACCCCTTCCACAGGTTAGGGCTGAACCCTAGAATTCTAACTTCTTTCCCTAAGATTCAGGTGGTAAAGAGGGTTCCAAACTGGGAGGATTTCCCTATTTCTGGTGGCTTTGTATACATTCTTCTGCTTCCAAGGCCACTGTCCAGGCATTCCACTTGCTCTTCCCATTGCAATGACACCATGACACTTTAGAGACAGCATAGACCCTTATCTTATAGGTAACAAATGCTGTATTACCTTCATACGAGGATTTTCTGAAGTTTTGTGCTTAGAAATTGTTATAATCTATAAGTGAATCATTGTGTTCTCTTTCCAGATGTCTTAATTCCCCATTTCCTGGTCATCTCACCATGAGCTGTCCTTGGAAATTCAATCCTCTTAGCTTTATTATTATAGAAAGCATGGACACTTCCAATGAGAAAGAGGAGGAGGAAAGAGAGGAAGAGAAAGGCTGAGGAGACTTTTCTCTCAATATCTGAAAGCACCCAATGGCCTCTGTCTTTCTCACTGATGTGTGTGACTGCACTCCCCAGGGAAGGAGTACGCATCTCCTCCCAGCTAATAGTTGGAGTCCAGACGCAGAGTGATGCTCTTCAGGGACGTTACCTGGGTGGAAAAGTCATGCTTCCATCTAATTAATCCTAAATTCTGATGCCACTTTTAATTTTCTTGTGATTTGGAAAGGAGGCACTATCTATTCTTGAAATGGCTTCCATGGGGAAAACGTTAGGCAGAGGAGACGTTTTAAGAAAGTTCCATGAACAGTAGCTGTCTCTAGATAGGAAGGCAGTGCACTGAGTGGTGTCTGAGGGAAGATGTAGTTTTGATCCTAATGCTAAGTGGTTATGACCAATGCCGACGATCGTATGGGACTTGTCAGGAAGTGGGAATTCAAGCCGTGGGGAATGTTCTGTGTTAT
The DNA here is from genome assembly GCF_029378745.1 of Bos indicus. NCBI lineage: Eukaryota > Metazoa > Chordata > Mammalia > Artiodactyla > Bovidae > Bos > Bos indicus. The sequence continues at coordinate 83,823,517 of NC_091771.1, read as the reverse complement.
TTAGAGAAGGAAAAAGAAAATAAAAGAACTGCTAAACAATATTTGCAAAACCCTATTTTTTTGTGACTTCATCAGCACAATTAAAGCATATATTAAACATATATATATATGTGATGTGTATGTGTATATATGCATGCATGCATATTATTTTCCAAGACAATGATAATATTATCAATAATCCTCAGCAGTTCTCTGGAAGCAATCACAAAGCTGGAGGTCAAAATTATGCCTCTTATTCAAAACTTCAAAGGAAGGAAACTCACAATAATGTCACTTCTTGCCTTTTAGTTTAACCTTACCCACTAGTTTTTGTAACAGTAACAATAAACACGTTTAGTGCCTCTTCTGCTTGTAAAAAAAGGGTTTCACATTATTGATTTAACTGTGCCTTGATGCTTTCTTCTCTAAATACCAGTTGAAGAAAAATATTGATTAAGCCTAGAAATGCTTTATCACAGTCTTCTTCTTAACCATCCGTGGCGTGAGGTCAATGAACATTTAATCGATTTTTGATTCATTTGTGATTAGAAAATCGGTAAATTATTTCACTCAGCCTGAGAGGTACACTCATCACAAAGAAATTTAGTTGAGTTGAACTTCGTCCATGAAACTGAAGGGGCATCAAATGGCATAATTAAGTAAATACATAAATTTTATTTTATAAGGTGAATATTACCCTACAGGGATATGCCAGGTTCTTGGTTTACATCCAGAGTCTAGAATCTTGGCAGAGTCCTCCAGGGCAAATCTTACCTCTTGTGAGAAATGCAATTACTTCTTTAATATACACCTACTGTGGGCCAGTGGTAGGTATATACCTTTCCTGCAGTGTTTTCCCTCAGTAATAACTACAGAAAGACCTGGATTCTATGTTGCCCATTTATTCCACTTGATGTTGACACCATCTTAATGCCTTTATCCTCGTGTTCGAAGAAGGACTTCCTGGATGGAAGTCTAGCCAAAAATCTGCCCCTTGGGACTAAAATGCAAGAGATGTTTCTAAGTTGGTCACTGCTGTAGATCAAGAGGTCAATTCTAGACACAGCCAACCCTTTGACCTATAGGAGTAACTTTTCATGGAAAAAGGAAAAATCTGGAGTACATTATGCATATTACATGACCTTGCTCTAAATGTCATGACTTTTCTATGTGTATTGCTGGAGTTTATCTCCAATAATGCAGCAAAAGCAGAGATAATAACCAAGTTTGGCAAGCTCAGAGATAATAAGTAGGTTTGGCAAACTTGTTTTCATTGTTTGGCTTAGAAGGAACCTTCTGCTTCTGCTGAATTAAAACCGAAATAGCTGTAATCCTGTACCTCAACGTTCTCATATGAGTAGAAGTAGCACTCACCTACTTCACAGTAAAAGGGTAAATGAAACATTACACGATTTTTAAGTTTGTCATAAATGCTTAATTAAGTATATGGAGACACATGATGGCAATTTTTCATAACACTTTTGCTTAAGAGCAGTAAGGTAAGGTCTGTGAAGCTCTATCTGCTTCACAGCTTCATTTAGATACTTTCCTGTGTTAGGATAGGCAAAGGTCCTTATGATGCTTACGTCAAAGAAAGAAAAAAACTGTGAAATGACACTGAAATAACTATTTGGCTTTTCTGCTCTTTCCTGTTTGCTGTTTGTCAGGCTATCATGCAGGACAGTGTATCAGGCCCTGCTAAAGTGGAATCTCTCTGTGCAAGACCGAGATTATAATGCCCTTGTCATTTTCGTAATTATTAGTTTCTAATAATGGCTGATGAATGGTCCTGGCTTTGAAAATGTGAACACATAGAAAGTGAAGAACTCTGTGCAATAACAAAAAAGGTTCTGCATGTGTTTTTCTTGGTGGACACTGATCTTTTGTTTAAATTGTGCAGTCTTGTTTTGTCCCACAGTGTAAAATAATATTTTCTTGCAGAATCTTTGAAAGTAGCCAAGGAGATTTGGGTGATGAAAATGATCGTGAGGAAGGGGATTGATGATTGTCAAGTTAAAATACACAGCAAATTCTGAGCATTTAAAATCTTTATAATTGTTTTGGAGCGATTTTTTGATGTGTTGCAATTCAACATAAGACTGAAATATGTATGTGCCTGTAATTATGGCAGATCATATATGTTTCTTGCATTTACTATACTAATGAGCAGTACTCAGTTAAGATAAAACAAAAGACAACTACTGCACTTGTTTCTGAGTTAGTTTTGACCTTGGGTCTAATCCCTGTAAATAATTCCAGTTGTCCTGCATTCTCAGATAATGCCTGTGTGCTTAGCAGCTCAGTCGTGTCCTACTCTTTGCAACCCCGTGGACTGTAGCCCGCCAGGCTCCTCTGTCTCTGGGATTTCCCAGGCAAGAACACTGGGGTGGGGTGTCATTTCCTTCTCCAGGCGGTCTTCCCAACCCAGGGATTGAACCCACATCTCCTGCATTGCAGGCTTTCCCCCACTGAGCCTTCAGGGAAGCCCCTTAGATACTGTTGTTCAGTCGCTCAGACATGTCCAACTCTCTGAGACCCCATGGACTGCAGCACGCCAGGCTCCCCTGTCCTTCACCATCTCCCAGAACTTGCTCAAACCCATGTCCATTGAGTCTATGGTGCCACCCAGCCATCTTGTCCTCTGTCATCACTTTCTCCTCCTGCCTTCAATCTTTCCAGCATCAAGGTCTTTTCCAATTAGTTGGTTCTTTGCATCAGGTGGCCAAAGTATTGGAGCTTCAGCTTCAGCGTCAGTCCTTCCAATGAATATTCAGGACTGATTTCCTTTAGGATGGACTGGTTGGATCTCTTTGCAGTCCAAGGGACTCTCAAGAGTCTTCTCCAATACCACAGTTCAAAAGCATCAGTTCTTTGGTGCTCAGCTTTCTTTATGATCCAACTCTCACATCCATGCATGACTGCTAGAAGAACCATAGCTTTGACTATATGGACTTTTGTTGGCAAAGTAATGTCTCTGCTTAGATAGCAAGGTCACCTTAAATCAAACCCACCTAAGCATAACTGGCAACTCCCTTCTTTTTCATCACTTTTTACCCTTACTCATCTTTGAAAAATCACTCCCATGTTCCTTTTGTGCTATGCAATTATTTCTAGCCTATCTGAGAATATGTGTCACCATCCAATGTTAGTTGCTCTTCAGGGTAAGACTCCCAGACTCTAATCTTCATGCCTGTATCTCCATCAAAGGCTTCTAGAGTGGTTACCCCAGGGAACCCAGTTGTTCCCATCCCTCTCTTGCCCAAACAAAGATTCCTTCTACCCAGCATGAGGAGTACAGCAGAAGACCACAGCAACAGGAGAAATATACCATTCACTGATTAATTTCCTAGAAGGCTTTGTGTGTTGTGAACTTGTCGTTAATCAGAAACTTGGCTGCTATACGCTTTTGAGATGACTGAGTCATACTCTCGTACAAGTGAACTCCTTTCAAAATTTAATGATGGGCAGTACATGGAGAAACGGTATTTACTATAACCATTGCATTTTCAGTATGCCTTACAACATAAGTGAATGTGTATATGTGTGTGTGTGTGTGTGTGTCTGTGTCTGTGTGTCTGTGTGTGTGTATATATATACTGCTGCTTTTTTTATGGATTTATTTACTTATAATTAGCTATTTTTAGATTAGTACCTAATACCTGACAGTAGCATTGAAAAGACAAAAGAATACTAACTTCATAATTGTCATCCAGAAGATTTCAATCTGGTTGAAGATACAAGACTATAAAAAATAAATAAATACATGAAGATTAAGGAACAATGCAAATGTTCTTTAATGAGACAGCCTGAATTATAGGAAGTGTCAAAAAGTTCAAGCATAGCAATAACATGATTGCTTAGAGGACTCAGCAGATGAATCTTGCATCATCTCTCAACTTCTAATTTCATCCCCAGATGTTCCAATTATTTAGAGGACTTATTACTATAGTAGGCATTTCAGAATATAATAGAAGTCTTTGTCAGTTTATCTTCTCTAATTCTTAAATAACTCTGATCTGTGTCAGTTGTATATTTTATGTTCATATTCCAACTGGGCTAAATTTCTTATAAAGAAAAGAATGAAGAAGAATGTTTTTCTCTTATCAGTTGCATATGTTTTTAAAGTATTGCTTAACAAATGTTGGGCTTTATGAAATGGAGACATGTCATTCTTCTGAATTATTTGGCCAGTGTTGAAAGGCAAAGTGAACTGGATTGTGTACTTATGCTTTTTTCATGATTCTTACAACCATCAGAATTAATGTTAAGCAAATTTCACCCAATGTATTATGTAAGTAACCTCCATACATATTATACAACTATTTACATTAATAAACTACAACATTATTTTTAGACTGAGTCTAAATTTATATAAGAAATCATCAGATGAATAACTGAATTAATAATCTTGCTCTCATATTACAATTAACAAAATATAAATATCACAATTTTAAAACTGACAGGTAGAAATAATTCATTTATTTAACAAATTAGGTTATAAACATTAAGTACTCTCTGTGAGCTTAAGTACCTTGCTGTGCAACGGGCTCATGCTAGTGGAAAGAGTGAAGAAGTACTCTCATCTCAGAGCTTCCGGTCTAGTGGGGATTACCATATAATTTTCTAGGTTCAGCATTCACCAAAAATCACAATCTTGAAAATACTGATGTATATATTACCGAAATTACCAAATTCAGCAAGTGAAAATACAAATCTGACTTGGGACCTACTCCTACAAACATTTCACAGGATAGATACTTATATCCTGCTGTCTATCTGAAATTCAAGTTTACCCCAATATTCTCTATTTTGTCTGGCAATCTTCATGCATACCTCTTGTCATGTGGTGAATTACAGCCCTCAAAATTAACGTGCTGAAGCCCTAACTCGGAAAACCTCAGTATGTGACCTTATTTGGAAACAGAGTCTTTTCCGTGATAATGACTTAAGATGAGGTTATATTGGAGCCAGTTGATTCTCCAGTGCAACTTGACTGATAGGCTTACAAAATGGGGAAATTTAGACACAGACTTGAATGCAGAGAAAATGGCAGGTGAAGATGAAGGCAGAAACCTGCAAGTCAAGGAACACCAAAGATCTCTGGCAACCCCCAAAAGCTGGGAGAGAGAAGCACAAACCAGATTCTCCCTCAAGGACCACAGAAGGATCCTACCTTGATCTTGGATTTCTAGTTTCTAGAACTGTGAGACAGTAGTTGATTTCTGTTTTTCAAGCTGCCCAGTGTCTGGTACTTTGATCCAGCAGCCTGAGCAAATGTTTACACCTCTCTTTAAAGAAACGAACTCAAAACGATTCTTAGATCAATAAACATATCCGGAAGAAATATTACCAAATATTTATACGGTGTTTATGTAACTTGACGTGATCCTTTTTACTGGCCTATAGAAACAGAGAAGTCGAAAGTATGATTCCCTTCACTTACTGAAGATACGAAACAAAACCTCTTCAATGGATGGATATTTTTCTTAGTTCCCCAACAAGTGCGTGCAGAGCTCATCCTACACCAGCTCCCTATCTAATTAAGCAAGCTTGTGCCCTCTTGTGCTGCTTTCTATGGGAACTATCTGTAGTTTTCTCGTTCTTTCTTTAATTGACAGGCACTTGGAACTGCTACTCCAGGAGTGTTTTCCCTCCCTCTCTGCTTCTCTCCCTCCCTCTAGGTCTCTCTTTCCTGTCTCCCTTCCCTTCTTCCTTTCTATCCAGCTGTTTCGCAGGCCTCAAAGAGTCAGCATCTACATCTGCTGTTATTTTTTTTCACCCTACAATACAGCCCTTTGTTCTCTAATTTCAGTGATTTCATATTTGCTATTTGAGCCTTTCCTAAGAGTCTCTCCTTTAAACTCAGGTCTGTTCCGAGCCTTCCAAGTAGGTCATCTGTATCTATTTTAAAAGGTCATTGTTCTCGGCTTGCACCTCTGCTTCCGCTCCTGAGCTCCGGTGGATCTCTGTCCCCGCCCCGTCAAGGATCCCACACCTGAGCTGCCTGCCTGCTTACTCTCAGCACTTTTCGTAATGGCTGTGCTTATTAAATTTTCTGCACATTCAACCAAATTCTGGGAATTTATGACTATCATGTTTGCTGCTTTATCATCCTTATTTTGCATGCTTCATTTAAAAAAAAATACTAGCTTTTATTTACTGTGAACGCAATTTCTACCTGCTTAGGTAGGGTATTTGAGGCCATATGTTCAATAGGTGTCTCTTGGGTATCCCTTTTCCATTGACTCTGCCCTGTGGCATATGCAGTTCCGTTTCCAGGTAGTTATGAAAATTTCCCTGAATAAGCATTTAAGATTTTCTTTTGTTAACTCGTTGCTTAAGTTATTTAGTATTAATATTAAAAAAATTATTCGTTTATACTTTTTAAAAAGAGTCTTTACTGAATTTGTTGCACTGCTGCTTCTGTTGTGTATCTTCTGTTTCTTTGTCCTTGAGACATGTGGGATCTTAGACCCACGGCTGCGGATTGAACCCACACCCCGGGACTGAAAGTTGGGATCTTAACCACTGGCCTGCCAGGGAAGTCCCATCCTTTATTCTTCATTATTGATAATAACGAGGACATATGTGCCAAATAAGCACCTCATCTTTAGTAATGGTCTTGAATCCTTGTTAGTTTTTGAATACTGATTTTGTTTCTGCCATAAGTAAAAGAAATGGACATATTTGGTTTCAAATAATGAACACACTGGGCAATCCATGAAATCTTGAGTCTTACGTAGGACATGCCACTGACCAGGGGGATCCCTGGAATAATGGACAGGTTGACAATGAGTTCACACACGTCACAGGAGAACAGGAACTGACTAGCTTTACTTCCTGTTGTTTAGTCTCTAAGTCATGTCAGGCTGTTTGCGACCCCACTGACTCCAGTCTGCCAGGCTCCTCTGTCCATGGGATTTCCCAGGTGAGAAAACCGGAGTGAGTGGCCATTTCCTTCTCCAGGGGAATCTTCCCGACCCAGGGACTGAACCTACGTCTCCTTCAGGGCAGGCAGAGTCTTTACCTCTGAGCCCCCAGGGAAGACTGACTAGCCTAAAGACTTACAGACATTGGGAATCTCTTCCAGCTGGCCCCACCCCCCAACATTCACGGGATAGTCTTAACTATACATGGCATGATTTTAAAAGGCCATCGTCACCACTCGGGATCTGGGCTATGATGTTGTCCTGTGCTGTGCTATGCCTAGTCACTTAGTGGTGGTCACTCCTTGTGACCCTGTGGACTATAGCCCACCAGGCTCCTCTGCCATGGGAATTCTCCAGGCATGTGGGTAGCCTATCCCTCCTCCAGGGCATCTTCCCAGCCCAGGAATCAAACTGGGGTCTCCTGCTTACTACAGGCAGCTTCTTTACCAGCAGAGCCACCAGGGAAGCCCCGTGTTATTAGGTACAATATCCTGGCTGCTTGAAGGGCCCTCCTCAGTCCGCAGCCCAGAAGCTGGTCTCACGCACTAGTGTTAATTACTAGTGTGTGCCGAAATTCCCAAGTGCCTTGTGTTTCCTCAGCTAGAAAGTGAGCCCTGTTCTTAGCCTCAAGTTTCACTATAATCCAGCACTCCCTCCCCAGCTCCTGGTAGCAACCTTCTTCTCCCATCCACTGGGACATGGCTTCTCATATTTATAACGACTAGCTGGGAGCCAGATTCAATTCGCCAACACCTAAAGAAACAGAAGTCATCGGCACTCTCTCCCCTGCTAACCTTGTGTGTGACTTCTATTGGGGAACAGCTGGCTGCCTGCTTGATTAGTCTGTGTATGTGGGAAACAGCTGGATTAGATTGTACATCTCTAGGTCATCTGAAGCATTGTGATTTAAACTTCTGAACACCCGCCTTATAGCAAGACTTACAAATGAAGTAGTCATTTTCCCTATTTTAAAAATGTACCACCAAAGAAAGGAAAAATAGAACCATTACTATGAGGTGGCCAAAGTACTGGAGTTTCAGCTTTAGCATCATTCCTTCCAAAGAAATCCCAGGGCTGATTTCCTTAAGAATGGACAGGTTGGATCTCCTTGCAGTCCAAGGGACTCTCAAGAGTCTTCTCCAACACCACAGTTCAAAAGCATCAATTCTTCAGTGCTCAGCCTTCTTCACAGTCCAACTCTCACATCCATACATGACCACAGGAAAAACCATAGCCTTGACTAGACGAACCTTTGTTGGCAAAGTAATGTCTCTGCTTTTGAATATGCTATCTAGGTTGGTCATAACTTTCCTTCCAAGGAGTAAGCATCTTTTAATTTCATGGCTGCAGTCACCATCTCCAATGATTTTGGAGCCCAGAAAAATAAAGTCTGACACTGTTTCCACTGTTTCCCCATCTATTTCCCATGAAGTGGTGGGACCGGATGCCATGATCATCGTTTTCTGAATGTTGAGCTTTAAGCCAACTTTTTCACTCTCCACTTTCACTTTCATCAAGAGGCTTTTGAGTTCCTCTTCACTTTGTGCCATAAGGGTGGTGTCATCTGCATATCTGAGGTTATTGATATTCATTGGAAAAGACCCTGATGCTGGGAGGGATTGGGGGCAGGAGGAGAAGGGGACGACAGAGGATGAGATGGCTGGATGGCATCACTGACTCAGTGGACATGAGTCTGAGTGAACTCTGGGAGTTGGTGAGGGACAGGGAGGCCTGGCGTGCTGCAATTCATGGGGTCGTAAAGAGTCGGACATGACTGAGCGACTGATCTGATCTGATCTGATCTGATGAACATGTCAAGCATACACAAATGTATACATGTCAAGTATATACAAAAATAAGGGAAGTGGTGTAATAATTTGTATGTACCCATCTCTAATCATTGTCCACTTTGATGATTAAATTTCTGTGCAAACTTGAATTGGGCTAAGGGATGCCCAGAGAGCTGGTAAAACATTATTTCTGGATGTGTCTGTGGGGATGTTTCCGGAAGAGATAAGCCTTTGAATCGTAGACTGGATAAAGATCACCCTCACCAGCGTGGGTGGGCATCTCCCAATCTGTTGAAACCTGAATGGAACAAACAGGAGAAAGAGTGAATTCGCTGTCTCTGCTTGAATTGAAGCATGCATCTTCTTCTGTCTTTCTTCATCTGTGCTTCTGGTTCTTGGGCCTTAGACTGGAATTTGCACCATGAATTCCCCTGGTTCTTAGGCTTTTGAATCCAGGCTAAATTATGTCACTGGCTTTTCTGTTTCTCTAGCTTGCCGAAAGTCAATGATGGGACTTTATGACCTTGGTGACTCCATGAGACAACTCCTATAATAAATCTCTATCTATCTATCTGTGTGTGTGTATGTGTGTGTGTATGTGCTCAGTTGCTCTGACTCTTTTGTGACCCTATCGACTGCAGCTCACCAGGCTCCTCTGTCCATGGGAGTCTCCAGCAAGAATACTGAAGTGGGTTGCCATGCCCTCCTATTGGGGATCCTCCTGACCCAGGGATCAAACCCAAGTCTCCTGCATTGGCACACAGATTCTCTACCGCTGAGCCACCTGGAAAGCCATCCATCTATCTATCTCTGAATTTATCTATCTATGTATCATTTATCCATCTTTCTATCTTATTGGCTTCAATTCTTTGAAGAACCCTGACTAAGACATCTTCTCATAACTAACCTTGTTTCCTCTCTACTCATAACCATTTCTCTCTCTCCTGACCACTGTAGTTGATTATTTTAAATCAGATATCCCAGATACATAGAGTTTCATCTTTGTATATATATTTAATTATGTATATCTAAACCACAACTCAACTTTTTTACATAATGATAATATCATTATCTCTCTAAACTAATAATTCTTTGATGTCATCAGTTGTTTAGACACTGATTCAAATTCCCCATATACCTTCTCACACTCCCACTAGTTGATCATTTGCATAAGAGTCCAATATAATGAGGTTTATAAATATATGTCAGTGAAATTTAAATAACTTCAAGGAAACAAGTTTTTAATTAGTAATGGGAAATACTAATAATCAGTCAGAAATGCAAAATAAATGAAAAGTTGATGCACCACTTTTAACTGTATCATCTCTTTATTGTGTCTGTAGGAATGCAATTCAGCAGAAAATTGGCCCTTGCCTTGAAAGAGAGAGATCATATGCACAATTACCTATAATTGTGGATTACCCAAAAGCCTGTGTTTAATATAAGCAAAGTGGTTTGCCTGAAATTCCACCAGGAATATAAGAGATCTTTCATTCCATAGGAAAAAGAAAGCTGTGGATCACATTAGCTATTGTACGACCTTGTGCAGACATACAACATATACAGTTGCACACACAAATGAATAATGCTGTACTTTTCAAGACATTGTTTAAAAGATGCTCTAACCAGGGTACCCTGATGAAACAAAATTCCATAACCTCAGATTTAAAAAAAAAAAAGCAAAGGCATCACAATCATAAGTTTGGCTGGACTTACTGAATCTGGATAAATGCATTTTTGCCTTTGCCAGACCTTTTCTGAGTTTTATTACTCTTTGCATTCTGACTACTAACTGAAAACAGGATCCCTTCAGATTCCTGGGCAGCTTGCCACTACTTTGGGCCAAGGGGCCAATAAAAATCATTAGCAATACATAAATTTCATCCAGTGGGCTTTCCTGAACATGTGCAAGTGTTCCTAAGGTCTGAACACTGAAACCCACATGTTCTATCTCATCACGTGCTCCTCATTTGCTGGCAATTGGTTAGACTCAAATCCGCTATGTAATTACATTGTAATTTATGTCAAATGAGGATCAATATACCATTCAAATACACTAATAAGACGTAATTAGATAGACACTTTTGTTCATAAAAGACAGTAGGTAAGACTAACAGTTCGATGTACCCAATGCATCTTCTGAATTGTAATTTATTCGTTTGCAGTGAGTCTGATATGAATATATTCATAAGAGGAAATATTAGAATGAAGTATGTTCATAATTATCATGACGAGATGTATCAGCCACTTCACAAAACTGAAAATCCCTACTTACATTTTTTCATTTTATGATTCACAATTGCCCTTTGACGAGGCTGGTCACATTGCATTTGTTTTCGTTTGCATTGCATACATTGTTTTTGAAAGTGAAAAATGTTTCAGGAAAAATGTATCTTCACTTAACGTCAGGTTGAAACACACACACATAAGCACACCCATATCTGCACAAACAAATACACTCCAAAGATTACACGAGGTGTATTTTACCCTGATGTGTAATTAAAACCTGCCAATATGACAACTGCCACACAGTGTACTACCACGGTGTGTCCTGACACTGTAACCCCCTGACTTCCACTCTATTCCCAGTATTTGGTTTGGCTACATTAGGCAGAAACAATGAAAATAAGAAGTAGCATTTCAGGAATAGAGAGAACACAGAGGAGCCTAAGATAAAGTATTAAGGGGAAAATATATATACAGTGAAACTCCTTTTAGGTGCTGTTTTAACTAAGTTGTCATCTACCACATTTATCTGATTTCCAATGATATACTTCTTTTTGGTGAATTCACTTTATGTTCTTGATCCTAGAAATCACATTTAAAATGAAATCCAAAGTAAAAAATAAAAAAAAAAAAATCAAAGGACACCTCCTTCTTAATTTAAACCAGAGGCTGACCTACTTTAGACTAAAGTAATCTAGTGGGAAATATATTTTGGCTATAAAAAACTACTTAAAAACATTTGACAACAAACTAACACCTCTTTGTACACTAATAAATTAAATACAAATTAAGGCCAAAGAATTTCATTTTTTGTCTTTTAAATTCAATAAAATATCAAATATTTGTTTTTTTTTTAAAGGAGGGTTCAGAGAATCTAAAACTTGAGAAATGTATTCTATACACTGGCAGCATTTTATTAAACTTGTTCTAAACAGATGGGTATCTATTTATAAAAGCTCTGGGGAAGACAGACCCACATGTCATTCTAATAGTCAACATAATCCTACAATTCTTCAGTTCTCTTTCACAGACATGCATATATTTTTATTTCACCAAAGGATGCATTAGGAAATAATTTTAAATAAATTAGACATTAGGGCAAGAATACAGCAAGTGGATGCAATTTATTTGAAAACAATAGGATAGGAGATTAATATTTAGCAGTTTCAGAAAAGATTATTTTTCCTCCACAATATAAAAAAAATCTTTTAAAACTATATTTTTCTAACACATTGGCTTATTTATATCCCAAACATGTGTGAGAAAATTAATTTGCTTTTATTTATATTTAGATAGTTTTTATTTTTTCCCCTTTATGGAGCAGAAGTCCTTTTTTCTTAAAAAGTCTTGATACAGCAATGTATACTGTTTATATACAAATTGTTCTTGTTTAGTTGCTAAGTTGTTTCTGACTCTTTGTGATCCAAGGCTCACTGTAGCCCGCCAGGCTCCTCTTTTCATGGAATTTTCCAGGCAAGTATCCTGGAGTGGGCTATCATTTCCTTCTCCAGGGGATCTTCCCAACATAGGTATCAAATCCGCATCTCCTGCATTGACAGGTAGATTCTTTACCACTGAGCCACCAGGGAGCCTGATCACTTCATACAGGATGTCAACAACCCTGTGTCCATTTCTGACAACTCTAATCAGGCATGCCGACTCCAGAAGCAAGTGGAACTATGCTTTGAACTTGGAACTATGGAATGATTTGCACACGGTGGGTCAGCCTCTGCCTCCCCCATCACCGGCTCTCCTGCACCCCTTATAGGAGCAGCTCCTAAAATCATTCTCCAGTGACACAAATGCAGGCTATGCTCCTTCATAGGGCCCAGGGAATCCAATTTAAGTCACTCTCAATATTGCAAAGTGAATTTTTGTTGTTGTTCAGTTGACAAGTCATGTCCAACTCCTCACAACTGCCATGGACTGCAGCTTGTCAGGCTTCCCTGTCCCTCACCAAGCGAATACATTATTTAAAAATCCATTTGAGAAATTTTGGTACACAATTTTTCAGTCTGTGTTCTATCATTGCTTTAATGTAACCTAAAAATATAACTGTTTACAATTCTTGATGGGCCAGAAAATCAACAAGTAAATTTGGAACATATTAGGGCTCTTGGTAGGTTTTGCTGGTGTCTCAGATGGTAAAAAAAAATCCATCTGCCAATGCAGGAAACCTAGGTTTGATCCCTAAGTCAGGAAGATGCCCTGGAGAAGGGAATGGCAACCCACTTGTGTTCTTGCCTGGAGAAACCCATGGACAGAGGAGCCTGGTGGGTTACAGTCCATGGGGTTGCAAAGAGTTGGACAGGGCTATAGAGACTTAGCCCATTCCCATGCAGGATTCTTGATGCTGGAAATACACCATAGGATTTATTTATTTACCTTCATTTATTCTCAAGCATAAACTAAGGACATAGTCTCCAATGCAGGTGCTTGCACCCTGAGAAGACAGAACACACGCACATAAAAGGTTTCATTTTGCAGAAATACTGTATTGCTACTATTTCTGTCATTTATACATGTTTACTTCTTATTCACAATTATATTACACATGTCTTTGCTATAAGCCACCTCAACACTTTCAAAAAGCAATATATATGCCATTAAAAGTGATTAAAACGGTTCTAATAGTCATGAAAAAGATAAGGATCACAGGCTTTGGAGAAAGGGCACTTTTTAAATTGACAGAGGCAGGAACTGCATTCCAGAAAAAGGATCAGCCTAGAAGAAGTGTCAAAAAGCAAATGTATTCTTGGTATGTTTGAAGTCATGCATAGACCAATTTAACTAGAGTTTATGTTACAGAGTTGCAGGGGATAAGTTTGGAATGCTAAATGCTGCCAACATGGCTATGAACGACAAGATAAGGAATGCATTTGTATAGAGAAGAGGGTTGAGTTATTAAGGATAGGAATAGACTTCTCTGAAAAATCTTACATTATTATTTGGACTATGATACATAATACAACTGTTTTACAATGCAAGAAATTAAAAAATAAAATAGATGTTCACTAAAATTGGATGTCAAATTTAATGAATTGAACATAGAATATGCTGAGTGGGTGACATACCCACACAAGGACAACCAAGTGACTTCAGGGGCTTCCCTAGTAGCTCAGCAGTAAAGAAGCTGCCTGCAGTGCAGGCAAGCTGGGTTTGATCCCTGGATTGGAAAGATACCCTGGAATAGGAAATGGCAACCCACTCCAGTATCTAGTCTGGAGAATCCCCTGGACAGAGGAGCCTGGAGTGCTGCAGTCCATGGGTTTGCAAAGCCTCGGATAGGACTGGGACGACTGAGCATGCACGCAAAGAGACTTCAAGAATAAAATCAAGTATTTGATTCAGTTAAAATACTACTAAGAACTCCTTTTCAATTCCCTAAAGTGTGTATTTACTAGCTTATGAAATGTTAAAGGCCTAGAATCAATGGCAATGCAGCAGAAATGTGCACTCTGAGAATTTCTTACTGAAATTAACTAAGACACTTCAAAGTAAAGACAGGCGATTCCAGTCTGCAGCAGAAAATATTCATGGTGATTCTGGGAAATGTTGTACCAGAGAGCAAGAGAAGCCAAAAAATCTAATGAGTTTATGTCAAAAGGACACCATGGCTCTCATGAAGGTTTTTCAATTAGCCAAGGATGGCTAATTGATTTAATTTGAACATCTAAAGACAGCAATCACAGCGGCAAGGACTGCGATTGATTGAAATATGTGGATTCTGTAATGCCAATGAGTTCAGAGTGGGGACCAAAGAATCTATATTTCAACAAAATTCATCAGGTAGGTGTACACACAAGAACCACGAACATGTGAGAAGTACCTTCCTGCCAGATGAATAGTTCTAATGATCTCTGTCTTCTAGTCTCATCCCTTCTTGATTTGCTCACTTCAGTTCAGTTCACTCAGTTGTGTCCGACTCTTTGCAACCCCATGGGCTACAGCACGCCAGGCTCCCTGTCCATCACCAACTCCCAGAGCTTACTCAAACTCATGTCCATTGAGTCAGACCATCTCATTGTCTGTCAGCCCCTTCTCTTCCTGCCTTCAATCTTTCCCAACCTGAGGTTCTTTTCCAATGAGTCAACTCTTCGCATGACGAGGACAAAGTATTGGAGTTTCCGCTTTAGCATCAGTCCTTCCAATGAACACCCAGGACTGATTTCCTTTAGGATGTACTGGTTGGATCTCCCTGCAGTCCAAGGGACTCTCAAGAGTCTTCTCCAACACCACAGCTCAAAAGTATCAATTCTTTGGCGCTCAGCTTTCTTTATAATCCAACATAATCCAACATCCATACATGACTACTGAAAAAACCATAGCTTTGACTAGACAGACCTTTGTTGGCGAAGTAATGTCTCTGCTTTTTGATATGCTATCTAGGTTGGTCATAGCTTTTCTTCCAAGGAGTAAGTGTCTTTTAATTTCATGGCTGCAGTCACCATCTGCAGTGATTTTGGAGCCCAAGAATGTAAAATCTGTCACTGTTTCTCCATCTATTTGCCCTGAAGTGATGGAACAGGATGCCATGATCTTAGTTTTCTGAATGTTGAGTTTTAAGCCAGCCTTTTGTTTTAAGCTACGTTTTAAGTTTTAAGTGGCTTTTTCGCTACTGTACCATTAATCATTCTCAGTTTACTGGGACACTTGTTTTAGCCTGCCCTCGCTCTCATGTGCTATTAGAGCGTCTGTGTCTTTCCTTGCTCTTCTTCAAATGACTTTACAACCAAGCCATTACAGTTGAGTAGAATGTCCTGAGGTTCACCAGCTACCCTTAAACATGTTGAGTGATGCTAGGCGGTCACCTCCCACCATTTTTCTTTCTTGCTGTAGGTCTTTACACCCTATTACTCACTTCCCCCTTCATCACCACCTAAATCCCGTCAGCCCCTCACCATCATCATCCTTTTGCTCGTTGCCTGTAATGGGTGTCGAGATAGGGGATTTGTTCTTGCAGATCCATCTTGATGTTATCACGCTGGCTGTATCTGGGAATGGAGCACTTGACATTAGTGGTGTCTTTTAACTGAACTCAAACTTGCTTGAATCTTTCTAAAAGACAGATGAAATATCCTTCCCCAAATTGTAAAATTCCACTTGCAGATTCCTAATCTTTCAAATGCCCATAATATCATAAACCCAGCTCCTGTACAGATATGTTTTTACTGGGAAAAGTCACAAACCCTAAAGAGAGTTCTCTATCTCTGCTGAATCCTTGCATTTGCAACTGCAGTTCTCTTCCGACGTGCTTGACTATGTCCTTCAGGAACTGGAAGCTGTGTAACCCTCTCTCATTTGTCCCCTGCCCACTCTTTTTTTCTCACTGGTCCTATTTTAGTTTCTTGATCTTCACTTTAGAATAATCTACATACATTACTAAATGCAAAAACAGTCTATTTTACCATTTCTTGTCTTATATTTAGTGGCAGGTTTTTTCCCTGGATATGCAACTAGTGACATCTTAAAATGAAAACAAACCTTCTTTCTCCAGTAATTAAAAATTTGAACTGCTTCCTCTTGTAACAGAAGTTTTTTTTAAAGAAAACATCTTCCATGTAATTTCCAAATTTCGAAGATAGTGTGAAATTAGTTTTAGCGATTGCAAATCATGATAAGATAAAGCAGCAGTTTTCTCCCTGCGGTTTATAATTCTCACTTTCCTGTTGCTCTGTCAATGGTTTCGAACATGCCAATTTGCTGTAGTTCTATTTTAGGTGATCACTGTGTGTATCTTGGTATACCTCCTTCAATGGACACACTCACAGACTGATTTTAGAGCACTTGACCTTATTAGGATTCTCTGATTAAATTCAGACTTTCATGAATTTTTCTAAAAGATGAAATTTCCTTCCTCAAATCATAAAATTCCCCTTGCAGATTCCTAATCTTTTAAACACTTATTTGTGTCGTAAATCCAACTCCTGTACATATATGTTCACCCAGTTTTCGCTGGGAAGAGTCACAAACCGTAGGATGAAAGAGATTTCTCAATTTCTGCCTGAATCCTTGTGTTTGAAACTGCAGTCCTCTTTGAGCTGCTCAACTCCGTCCTTCAGGAGCTTAGAGGCTGTGTCTTTTTGACCTTCTCTGTGTTCGGTGTTCCAAGCGCCAGAATGGAAGGGCAAACCCCCAGAAGGGAGAGGACAGGGAGCCCTCAGCCATTCTGAAGCCCCATCTGCTCACTTAACGTGTAAGGAAACTGGCCCAGAACACCCAAAGCAAAACAAAACACACCTGTTTACGCAAACTGTCCTCGTATTTCTCCTCCTCCCCAACCTCCCCAGCCCCACCATCATTCTTCCCCCTCCCCTTTCTTCTATTATGGTTTGTTTGTTTCAAATGGGAGTCTATGTTAATCTTTTCATCACTTCTGATAAAATTGACTTGCGTCCTGTCTCGTGATGGACGTCTACTGGAACCTACTGCTCGTAATCAGTCCTCTGGGACATCGCCTTTTCCTTTCCTAGTATTTATGGGGTTAACTCTTCAAGCGTTCTTTTGAACCTCCTTAACTTTCGCGCCCTTGAGTTGCACTATTCCCCGTGTTCCTCCTTGATTTATCTTCCCCTGCACTCAGCCTGTTGCGAGAGGAGGTTCTCCTTCTGGCCCTGCTATTCTCATTTCTGTATTTGGTTTCCCGTCCATTCGTTCCCTGTGAGCCCTCCCCCGCTTTCTCTCCATCATCTGAGGGCTGCAGACGACAGTGTCTTTGCTGATGTGTTTTCTGTCTCCTGTTCTCCGCAAGATCCATCTCCACCCTGCTGGTCTTCTGCGGCATTTCAGGTCTTTCTCCTGTGATATATGCTTTCCTTGTCTTTTTCCCCTCTCACTTCAACCTGAAATCAGTCTTTGCTTTATTTCTTTCTATTTCTTCCTGTAGGTCCCCTCCCTCCTCACTTCTTCTCCTAGAATCTTTGTTATATTCATTTAGGAGAATGTTACCATATCCATTCTTCTTTTTTTTTTTTTTAATTTCTCAAACTTTCATACTGAGTCCTTGAAGTGGGTCCAGCTGTCAGGCAGTTTGCACAGACAGAATGTCTCTTTGCATCATAAGGGTTGCAGGTATTTTACTCGAGAATGTGCCGTGTTCCTTTTCTCCACACCAAGCTCCCGTTTCCTGACTGCACATTGCTCTCAGGGGACTTCTGGTGCCTTGCACAAAACACGGGCTGAATTGTCTTTTTTATAAGGACAGTCCTTCTTTGTTTCCATTGGAAAACACCTGGCAAGTGGCTAATCCCTCTCTCTCCTTGCCATGTTTCTATTTCACACGTACGTTTCCCCGTCCAAATCCCAAACCTGTCTGCTGCACTTGCTGGAAACACTGACGTGGTGCGGTATCTTCTTAGTTCCCAAATACTCACCATTTATCCCACTAACTGGAAGCAACACCGTGTGCTCGTAGTTACGTTTTTCAGCCAATTTTAAGACAGCAAAAAATTAATACTGGTAGATAAGTTGGTAACAATAAGATAAACGAATAGCATAAATACAACAAAAAATATCTAGACACCATGTAGTTCCTGTTTTTGGTTCTACCTGCTTATTCTATTCCAGCTGACTCGAGCTGCCCTGTGAGCCTAATTTCAGAATGGCAAGATTCATACTTATTCATAGTTCATGCTGTCCTACTCCTGGAGACAGCAGTGGCACCCCACTCCAGTACTCTTGCCTGGAAAATCCCATGGATGGAGGAGCCTGGTGGGCTGCAGTCCATGGGGTCGCTAAGAGCCAGACACGACTGAGCGACTTCACTTTCACTTTTCACTTTCACGCATTGGAGAAGGAAATGGCAACCCACTCCAGTGTTCTTGCCTGGAGAATCCCAGGGATGGGGGAGCCTGCTGGGCTGCCGTCTCTGGGGTCACACAGAGTCGGACATGACTGAAGTGACTTAGCAGCAGCAGCAGCTGTCCTACTATCATTTTTGATTTTTTTAAATTTCACCACTAAGTTTTGATCTATTGTCTTTATCAATGTATTTGAATTACTATAACATTCTTCACACTATTATTTTCTGTTTTTCCTTCTTTCCGGTGTCTTCTAATCGATATTACACTTGCACAAGAAGCCAAGTGTGTTTCTAAAATGTCATAGATCAAGTCATATCTGATATCAAATCATATCAATCATGTAAATGTAAGAGAAGCAAGTCTAAATATTGGGTGATTTCACCAAGATTATTGAACAAGTTAGAGACAAAGCTGGGTAGAATTCAAGCTTACAGTTTCCTAGATCAAGATGTACACTGTATTACTTCATATCATCCTTCCTATCTGCCTATCTAAGTAATGCATGCACTGGCATGATAATCTGGAAAACTAAAGAAGCAATGACATTAGTGATTCAATGGACTTGGGAAATTCTGGGAGATGGTGACGGAGAGGGAGGCCTGGCATGCTGCAGTCCATGGGGTCGCAAAGAGTTGGACATGACTTGGTGACTAAACAATAGCAACAACATGGCTTCAAAATTAACTAGTATTATATAAAAATTTCATAGATATACGTGAACATGTGCCTTAAAGAAAACCTGGTATTAACTATCCAAAAGCTTGTGAAAGACAAGCATCCATACAGCTATTATTACTTTTAAAATGCTTTAGAAATAAAAAAAATAATTTTATTTGTACAACATGCATTACTTTGAATAAATTAAAATAATACCTCAATATTACCACAGAACAAGGAAATAAATCAATTTACAAGAAGAGGAAAATAAATTATTACTGTTCAGGAACTCTCTGGATCATACCACAAGTCTCTAAGGAGTATGAATTTCTCAGTTGTCATCCTTCTAAGTTGTAAATGCAACCATCTCAACTGTTAAAGTGCTAAAAATCTGTCCATGAGCCAGCAACATCATCTAAGCTGTTAACATTCTCTTTTCATGTGAATTTTTGGTCAGTTCTTATAACCATAGGCAAAGGATCCAATATGCAAATTTATAAACTCTTTGAAGCGTACTTTACAATTTTTTCCTATGTCTCCAGAACACCTAGTACTATGTTTTGAACACAGGAGTAGATGTTAACTGTTTTATCTTAAAATATCTAATTTGTGAAGAAATATTAACTAAATGATATCTACAACAAGTTGGTTTCCATTTATTAGTGGAGACAAGTCAAAATATTTTAGATCTCTGTGTTTTTTTTTTTTTCATGCAGTGTGCAAATTATTCTTTAAAGGGACATTGAGAAGAAGTTGAAATAAATCTGTGCCTTGAACAGTAATGCAATTTCTTTTGCTTGGTTTTAGATAAAATAGAAAGCTGATTAGAATAGCAGTTTTTAGAAAGTAAAACTATATATCGTCTTATGCTTCTATCCATGTTAAAGTCGCCATTGTTACATACAGGGAAGGCTTAGATACTTTTTAAAGATGTTCCATAAATTCAGTAACATATGTGCTCTGAGTAAGCATTTCCTGTGCCCCCTGGATTCACTGTATGTCTGCTTGTCTGTTTCCTTTTTGCTTCTCTACATCCTCCGGCTACTGTTTCAAAAGCAGAAGGTGGGATTCATTGCCAAAGCATGTTACATGGTTCCTATATGCTTCATATCTCACGTCTTCGAAGTCTTCCTGTTAGCTTCTCAATAGGTATGAGACACTATTGTACAGATGAAGAAATACTGGAATTGCCAAGAAAGCTAATAGCAACAGTAACCCCATAAGACCGTCCTCCTGCTTTCATCACGTCAACGCCCTTGTTTGTGTTTCTTTGACTCCTTCATGCGGGATAGTCCTCTGCCCACCTTCATGCTCTCCCTGTGGTTCACCTCAATCTGTCTTCCTCTCTCCTTGGCTGGCGGCCAGCTTCTGAACCAGCAACCGGGCTATTTATAACGCATGGGCTGCAAAGGTGAATGTTTCCTATCAGGGAAATAGTCTTTGTCTTGTTGTCACTAAGGCCACTGTCCCAAAGGATCCAGGGCAATATTAGTACCCTTGACTTCTCGTGAAAGAAGTGTCAGTTCATGGTCAGATCCTGAACCACACAGTACATGGGTATGTAATCTCGAGGCAGTTTGAGCTTTGCCAAATTTCTTGATGTGGAATATTGCATGTTAAGTGTTTTCTCTCTAGAATGTGGTTTTTGTTCAGCATTCCAGTTGGAAGAACACAGAACTACATCAGACTTGAGTGGATTTTGATCTGAAAGAGAAAAAAAAATACTCAACATTATAGAATTCTGGACAAGTCTAGAAGTCTGGACAAGCGAGTGTCAGAAATGAATGCTATCATTTTGTTACAAAAATGAATGCGTTAAAGATCCAAATCACATATGTTAAGAAAATATGGTTTCTTTGAGTCTAATGAAGAAAATCTTGAAAAAGGGAGGGCTGTCTGCTTTGATGCACCTGCTCTGCACTCCCATAGCAAGCTGTATGATACAGAACATTTTATAAACTATTGTTAGCATTAGCTTTCCTCCTTACCTGAATGTTTCCTTAATTCATCTTGGTAGTCACCTGTTTTTATAAATATATATATATATATTTTAATGAAACACAGACGCACATTTATTCCTGATTATGGATGACTGCTTTCCTACTACAAAAGTAGAATCAAGTGGTGGCCACAGTGCTGAGTCATTGCCACAAAGACAGTATAACTTGCAGTGCTTAAAATATTATCTGGCCCTTTGCAGAAAAATAGTTTACTAGCCTAGGTTCTGGAATACTTATCTGTTAACAGTATGAATAAATTTATGATCTTACATGTACAGTACAGAATAATTTCCTTTAGGTATTCATTCAAGTATTCATTAATCCCAGTAGAATTCTCTGGAGTCAGATAACCCGGCATTTTATAATAGATTCTTTTTATTATGCTGCTTCTCTTGTTTGTTATTTCTGTCATCTCAACTACGTTGGATGCCCCTTGAGGACAAAAATCATATCAATGAGTACCTGATAAATATATCTTTTTATTTATAGATTCCATGTACTACATGTTTTGAAATAAGGAATATTGTTATGGCAATAATGCCAATTTTCAGAATATAAGCAGTCTCCACCTGAGAATTAAACAGCATTCTTGATTGGCAGTGCTCTTTTGGCAGTTACACCATTGTTTTATTATTGCCTAACATTCATATTGGGCTTCCCAGAGAGAGGCTCAAGTGGCAAAGAATCTGCCTGCAATGCAGGAGACCTGGGTTTGAGCCCTGGTTCCGGAAAACCCCCTGGAGAAAGAAATGGCAACCTTCTTCAGTATTCTTGCCTGGAGAATTCCATGGACAGAGGAGCCTGGCAGGCTACAGTCCACGGGGTTGCAAAGAGGTGGACACAACTGAGTAATTAACACTTTCAGCATTCATATAACACAAATATTTTCGGCACACATTCTTGGAAATGATTGAGTCACATTGAATATCTACTCAATTTTATCTTCACCAAACAAAAGAAAAATAAGGGGGTGGGGAAGAAGGGAAAAAAGAATTAGAGAAAGTAAGCAGTAAACTGGGAGGATATAGAAACAGAAAGTGAAAGTCACTCAGTCGTGTCTGACTCTTTGTGACCCCATGGAGTATATCGTCCATGGAATTCTCCAGGCCAGAATACTGGAGTGGGTAGCCGTTCCCTTCTCCAGGGGATCTTCCCAACCCAGGGATCAAACCCAGGTCTCCCGCATTGCAGGTGGATTCTTTACCAGCTGAACCACAAGGGAAGCCAAGAATTATGGAGTGGGTAGTCTATCCCTTCCCCAGCAGATCTTCCCAACCCAGGAATCAAACCAGGGTCTCCTTCACTGCAGGCGGATTCTTTACCAACTGAGCTATCAGGGAAGCCCATAGAAATAGAGAGGATAGAACCAATTCAGAAACAAAAGGAGGGAAAAATTGAAGACTTGCCCAAAATGTTTTCTAAGATTTTCAAACTGGTTTTTGCACCCAGAAGTGATGTTTCTGACTATA
Organism: Bos indicus; assembly: GCF_029378745.1. Classification (NCBI taxonomy): domain Eukaryota; kingdom Metazoa; phylum Chordata; class Mammalia; order Artiodactyla; family Bovidae; genus Bos; species Bos indicus. The sequence goes on along the minus strand of NC_091771.1, from coordinate 83,800,665 downwards.
GATCTGTGAATTTAAAGATGTACTTCTTTATAGCTTCACCTCACAAAATTCAGTATAAATTATTTCAGAGTAGTCATTATGCTGAACACATAAAAATTACATTATTGGGTTAATACCTGAAGAATATTTTAAACATCATCTTTCTACTTAGAGTTCATCATGAGTTAAACATTTACTCTCTGTCAAGCATACTCCACTTAATCTCATATGCATCAACATGGAAAATACAGAAAAGAAGACCTCCGAATAGTCCCGTTTGGTTCTGTGTTATCTATAGATGGGCTTCCCTAGTGGCTCAGATGGTAAAGAATCCGACTGCAATGCAGGAGACCTGGGTTGGTTCCCTGAATTGGGAAGATCCCCTGGAGAAGGGAACCCACTCCAGTATTCTTGCCTGGAGAAGTCCATGGACAGAGGAGCCTGGCAGACTACAGTCCACGGGGTCACAAAGAGTCAGACATGACTGAACGGCTGACTTCCACTTCCCTACCTATACACAGATTATTTTTGCAGAAGATGTTTAACTTCTTGCAAGTAAAATTCACTTGCAAGAAATGGTGTTACAAGGGTCCAGCAGATTTTCCTGTCTCAATAATTCTTTTGATGTTTCTTCACCTCATTTCTGTTGATTTCTTCTCTTCCTCAGATGGATCACTAAAACACCTTTGATAATTTGCAAATACATTCTTCCTCTACACCCAGCCCTTCCCCAGAAGCATACAATCTTTATCTATCTGCAGATCTGCCAAATACTGGTGCTGAAAGCGAATCACAGAAGTGAAGCTCCAATTTCCTAAGAAAAGAGAATGAGAAGGGGTGGGGAGATAAACAGACTGATGAATTTAAGAGGCAAACAGCAAACTTGGGCATAAATATCTGATTCTCTACCGACTCCTTTTTGATCAATGACACACCCTCCCCAAAGGCAAGCGGACACTAAGCCAAGTTTTGCAGATCTCAACTGTGAAACTTCTGGCAAAACCATCACTACTTAAATCATACCTAATGATCTTTCAATAGAAGTTAAAATGTCATCCTTATTTAATGATGCCGAATAAGAGGCCATCATTTAAAGTCTATCACAGCTTCTTCTTTACTGGTTTAAATGTTGACATATTTGAAACCAACTGTGGAAGAGGGATGCACGCAGTCTGATTTACCTTGAATGCCTGAGCAACTCATCTTGCCTGGCTTACAAATGACAGCGTGACTATAATAGCTCATTTTGATAACAAGAAAAACTTAAACTTTGGCTCAAAAGTCTGGAAGAACAAAATGAATCTTGACATGGGTCTAAAAATAAGAACATCTGCTTGCTGCAGGAAATAGTAATGATTTATGTTTCCAACATCATCGTGTGATGTGTTGTTTTACTTTATGGTAATTTACAGCATTTAATGTACTATATAAATCGACATAAACTGAGGTAATGCTCCCTCAAAATGCAATAAAAGGAACAAAAATGCAGATTATAAATGTTTGGTTTCCTGTGTGAAAGTTTTGGTTTTTAAAGTGGAGATTCATGTGGGAAGGACAGAATGATTCTAAACCAAAATTGCCCTCGAGGCAGCTTTGAAGGTTTGCTGGTGTCAGCATTCCAGACCCACACGAGGTGCACAGCACTACACGTCCCAGGGCAGACCTCATGAGCCATCAGCCTACTGATGAATTTTTATTTACAGTTTTAAAAGCATTTCCTTCCTGCGCAATTCGAAGCCCCCACCCAAATGCCCCCCCTCCACACACATTTATCTTATTTATTTGGCTAATAGTAGAACTTTGTCTTTTCAAGTCTAGGAAATGATTTTATAAGAAATTGTCCCTAATCCTAAAAAGTGTCCTGCTTTTGAATCTATTTCAGAACTCTCACAAAGCTCTCAATCAGCACCATTTTATTCAAAGTATGTTAAAATGGAAAATGATGCTATGCTCTCACAAAGCTGCATGAATACCTCTCAAAGAAGTTGCAGTCTTTAACATTTTATATTCTGCATTCCCCAGCAGTATATTTCTTATACCTGCTGAGTATAGTCATCTTGGTGGAGTCAGTGGGGAAATGGTTGGGGAAGTACAGAGGTGGGAATTTTGCAGCAAGAGATTCAAGGATTTAGGACATAAACCCCCAATGCTGTCTCCTGAAGAGTTGAGTGATAATGCTTATAATGAACAATAGAGCTAGTTGCCTGAGCTAGAGATTACAGGAATAACAAAGTCATGCTAATGTATAGAGTAAGTTATGTGGGAAGTCTATGGACTTAGAATTTAGAGTCCTAGCTAGATATAGTGGGGGATGTATTTACTGGAATTTATGAGCATTCTGTTAAGCCAGTACTGTAAGAACCACAGGAGCCCAATGATGAAGGACTGGCATTATGCATGCATAAATGGAAAATGGCAAGCACTTCAGTTAAAATATAAAGGACTGTCCTATAAAGGACTGTCCAGAATTGTCTGAACTCTGCACGCTTATAAAATCCCACCCCAAGTCCCTGCTGTCATAGATTTCTATTTCACAAATGAGAAAACAAGGCAGAGGTGAAACATCTTGTCCATAAAACAATCAGTCCAGTTCAGCTCAGTCATGTCCAACTCTTTGTGACCCCATGGACTGCAGCACGCCAGGCCTCCCTGGCGTCCAGAGAATCCATTGCCAACTTCCAGAGTTTACTCAAACTCATGTCCATTAAGTCTGTGATACCACCCAACCATCTCATTCTCTGTCATCCCTTTCTTCTCCTGACCTCAATCTTTTCCAGCATCATGGTCTTTTCCAGTGAGTCAGTTCTTCCCATTTGGTGGCCAAGTTTTGGAGCTTCAGCATCAGTCCTTCCAATGAACATCCAGGGCTGGTCTCCTTTAGGGTAGACTGGTTGGATGTCCTTGCAGTCCAAGGGACTCTCAAGAGTCTTCTCCAACACCACAGTTCAAAAGCATCAATTCTTCAGCACTCAGCTTTCTTTATAGTCCAACTCTCACATTCATACATGATTACTGGAAAAGCCATAGCTTTGACTAGATGGACCTTTGTTGGCAAAGTAATATCTCTGCTTTTTAATATGCTGTCTAGGTTGATCATAGCTTTTCTTCCAAGAAACAAGTGTCTTTTAATTTCATGGCTGCAGTCACCATCTACAGTGATTTTGGAGCCCTAATATATAAAATCTGCCACTGTTTCCCCATCTATTTGCCATGAAGTGATGGGACCACATGCCACGATCTTAGTTTCCTGAAGGTTGAGCTTTAAGCCAACTTTTTCACTCTCCTCTTTCACTTTCATCAAGAGGTTCTTTAGTTCTTTTTCACTTTCTGCCATAAGGGTGGTGTCATCTGCATATCTGAGGTTATTGATATTTCTCCTGGCAATCTTGATTCCAGCTTGTGGTTCATCCAGTCCAGCATTCCTCATGACTTACTCTGCATATAAGTTAAATAAGCAGGGTGATAATATACAGCCTTGACGTACTCTTTTTCCTATTTGGAACCAGTCTGTTGTTCCATGTCCAGTTCTAACTGTTTCTTCCTGACCTACATACAGATTTCTCAAGAGGTAGGTCAGGTGGTCTGGTATTCCTATTTCTAAGAATTTCCCAAGTAGCTATGAAACAATAGCTACTAAGTGAAAGTAACAGATCTTGAAATCATATCTGGCTGATTTGAAACCTATATTATCCACTGCTCTGCTGTTTAACCTTGAAATCCAATTTCCATGAAATTTTTTTGTGTAGTATTTTCTCTCCTATTTAGATAGCTTCAGGATGTAGTTCGTCATTCTATATACAGGCTGGGCCCTAAACTAATGTTAGTGGTGCTAAGAAAAGCACAAAATAAAATTAATAAATCTATGAAACTTACATCAACCAATTTCTTTCTCAAAAAAGATTGGAGGGTAGGTTTTTGACAAAAAAAGAGGCAGAGTTTAATCTCAGATCGGACCCATAGCTCACTTTCTATCCACACTGGTCAATTGCCTGCCTCATATCCAATCTTAAACATTTCTCTTTTTCTCTACCAAATTGTATGTCTCGCTTTTTGAACCTCAGTTTTTAATACATATTTTTCCTTGATGTTTACTCACATGAAATCTTTTGAAACTAATATTCAGATTATTTAGAGAATTGCTTAATATGCATTTATACATGTGAATGGTTGTAAAGTGTGTATTCGTGCTCAGTCACTGGTTGTGACCAACCCTTTTATGACTCCATGGACTGTAGCCCACCTGGCTTCCTCCTCTGTCCATGGGATTTCCCAGGCAAAAATACTGGAGTGGGTTGCCATTTCCTTCTCCCAGCAACCTTCATGGCCCAGGGATTGAACCCATGTCCCCTGCATTAGCAGGTGGATTCTTCTCCACTGAGCCACCTGGGAAGCCCATATTATAAAGGTAGCTTATTACTTTTAAAATTCATGTGTATATGCATTGTTTACAAAACTCAAGAGTATAAATTCCTTAGGCGCTTCTAATACAGCTTTATTTTATTTGATAGTTCTTTATGGAATAGGGTAGGTTATAATATTAGAACCACAAGTGTGAGTATTTTTATCAAAAGCTGCAGTACATATATTCTTAATTTTTACAAATATAACTGTGAAAAAGCAGTTGCAGCTTAATGCTTTTCTTTCATAGAATTCCCTGCCCTGGATAAATTCTTAGCTATAAATAAATTGCAAGTTTTAACTTGGTAGGGAATTAGTGTGCTTTTTCATTTTTATCTTGCTTATTTTTTTGTAGACAGGAGCTTGCAACTGAAGTTCATTCAGACTACATTTTTGTTTCTTGAATGGAGTTAAACATTCTCTTAAGGGAAAGGCAAAAATCACAATTTAATTTTCACCTGTTTTCTTCCATTTGCTCCTATTTTGTTCCATTTGCTCCCATAACTAAGTAATGATATGGTAATGATTTCATAGAAATGAGCATTTTCTGCAAGTTGTATATTACCATATACGGCTTTATTTTGGAGTTTTGTTTTCTACTTTTCTTCCTTCAGAAATTACTGTCATTCTTAAATACTATTTTTACTGAGCTTTATAATATGGCCCTGCTAGGATACCAAATTATTTTTATGTGCCCCAAAGAGTTTTCCATTATTTAAATGTGTTTTTTTTCTTTTTTTTTTTTGAAATTCAATGTTAAATCAGATTTACTTAGAGAAAATAAATGAGCTCATCGTACATCCCTCCAACAGGAGACTGAGGTACACCATGTTACTTTACTATTCTTATTTCCTATAAGTGCTAAAGAAGAATATTTTTCAAACCATTTTAAGTACTCTCACATAGTATATTTTAAAGACATGCCAAATAGTGACGTGGGCTATGGGACACAATATTTCACATGAACATCTGTCTGGATTGTCATGAGTACAGAATGGACTCATTCTGATTGTAACACAAAATAGGAGAATAGGAACACTTCCCAAGAGAAAGCACACCCTGTCGTATTGCCAAGTGTGTAGAGTTTATAGATTCTTATACAGTAAAGTTAACTGGAAGGGGAATTTGAAAAGAAGATGTCCAGGGATCTTGGAATGTCGATTCAAAAGTCATTTGGTAAGTGCTTATTTTGGGAAAGAGCCAGTATGACTGCACATTGAGAAATGAATTAATGCATGGAAGGAATGCTGTCTCCACTGGCCATCAGATTTCAATAAGTGTTGGACTTTATTTTTATTTTTTAAACATAAATTTATTTATTTTAATTGGAGGCTAACTACTTTACAATATTGTATTGGTTTTGCTATACATTGACATGAATCCACCACAGGTGTACATGTGTTCCAGCTCATCAATACATGTGACTGCTTAGATTTGGGATTTCTATAAATATTTTCTGATAATGATTTTAAATTAGCCAAGTGATATATGCACAAGGTGGTGGTGGTTTAGTCGCTAAGTCACGTCTGACTCTTGCAATCTCATGGACTGTAGCCTGCCAGACTCCTCTGCCCATGGGATTCTCCAGGCGAGAATACTGGAGTGGGTTGTCATTTCCTTTTCCAGTATGAGAAAAGGACTCTCTCAAATTAAAAAAAAGATATTTTGTTTGTATCAGGATTAGGATTAGGAAAACTTATGTTTAAGTTTTCTGTGTCTGGAGACTGCTTCTTCAAATTGTAGTTCAGCATAAAGAAGGGGAAATCACTATAGGTCAGCCTAACTGCCGTCCTGGAATGAAACCTTGGTATGTGCAGGAAGGAACACAGCCATATGGTGTTCTGGGCTTTGTCGTGGCCTATCCTCTTCCAGTCTCTCAAGCATAGAATATATGCAAGATAGATAATGTAAGAACATAAGTCTTCTGTCCCAAATCCCAACCTACCTGGAATATGTATATTTATTTTTTTTTATTTACTGAAATAATTAGGACTGGAGCCAAAGTAGTTAAAATATCTCTAAGATTATACCCAAATTGCAGGTTATTTTGGGAGGGCAGAGAAAGGGAATGGTGATGGGGAGAGGGCAGATCATAGGAGCCTAGAAAGAGAATGAAAGAAAAAATGCAGAAAGACAGAGACAGGATGTAAACAAGACTCTCTCTGTTCTCCCAAACCAAAGGTCTAGTCTGCCTTAGTGTCCAGCTACCTTTTAGGACGAAGGAAGAACAGAAGTAGAGCAATTTGGCTCAGTCTCGTAACATTCTGGAATCATTTGAACATTAAACACCAGGGCTCTTTGACTCTCTTGATAGGGTCCACTGGTGCTGTTTTCTCTCAATGTCTTTAATGCAGATATTTTCAAAGCATATTTTAAATGACCAAGGGGCTCTAAGATGATAGTTTTTCATCGCTTCTGTTTGTTTGGAACACTTTGAAAATATAATGACATTGTCTTGTAGCTTTCACTATTCCAGTTTAGAAATCAGATCTTGATTTTATTACTTTCCTTTGAATATAAACTGAATTTTTATGTATTTTTTAAGACACAATCTCTGGTTTTTTTAGCAGTTATATTATGATGAACCGTGTGTGTGTGTGTGTTTCTGCTTGGAGATTGTAATACTTTTGAAATAGTGTCCTCTATAAGGTTTGAAATTATCATTTTTTGCAAATGTACTCTCTAGTCTCTTTTTCTTGCATTTGTTAGCTCCCTCTATATGTATCGTTAATCTCTCTTGGTGTATTCCTTGTATCTCTGAAACCTTTTTATACGTTCTGCTCTTTAGTCTGTTCTTTGGGAGGAGTGCATTCTCCAGATGTTCTGTTCACTGATTCTCTCTTTAGCTGTGTCTACTCCACTGCTAAATGCATTTACTGTGTTCTAATTACCCTTGATTCATTATTATTTCCATGTGATTCTTTTTTACATATTTTCAAATTATCTGTGAAAATTCTTAATAGGGCATTTTATGTGTTGAAATTATGCAGCATATTTCTTTTAAAATGTTTGTGTGATGTATCCATTATCTGTCTTCACGTGCTCTGTTTTATTCTCTTTCAAAAAAGTTATTTGTTTCTTGTTTGCCCAGTGGAGTATATCGCTAATAAAACATTGAGAAGTGCCTTGAGGTGTAAGGAAATGCTTTGCTTTGAGAAAGTTTTTAGTTTTTTTTGTTGTTGTTGTTGGCTTGCTGGACTGCTTCAGTTTTGGTGCATCTGGAACTTCCATTTTCAATCTTCTAATACCAGAGAACAATTAAGCTCTCCTGGTCTTCTCAGAGTCTCCACATTATCTTTCAGAATCATCAGGCTACCCCCAAGGATTTAAAGTCTACGAATGGGGTTGTTATGGTGGATCTTGGAAGCTTCTCAAGATATTGCTACAGATTTTAACAGATTATTCAGGGTTTCTCATTTTTCTCGGTAGGAGACTTTTCCTGAATTATCAATTCTGCCATTTCCAGGAGCTGAATTTCATTTTCTGGGATCAAATGTGAAACCACAAATTATGAAGAATAGTCTCTTTTTGATGGAAAAACAGCTTAGGAAAAAAACAGCGTCAATCTATCATAACCAAGTAAATAAAAGTCCCATTCACCAAGACAGCATAGCAACGAGTAATACTATGAAAGCATCTTTCCACTCACAGATCCTCAAAGATACACTTACAGAGGTGAGCACTGAAGCAGCCATTGCTACTCTGCCATCAAATCCAGTACAATTGTATAGAGTCCTAGACAGCATAGCACAGGGCTACAGCGAAAATCTTAGGTGTTAAATCTACGGAAATACGGCACAAGTTTTAGTGATGAAATTAAGTTTAAAAGGGCTTCCCAGGTGGTGCTGGTGGTTAAAATCCGCCTGCCAATACAGGAGATACAAAGAACACGCCTGCCAATGCAGCAGACATAAGAGACGCATGTCCGATCCCTGGGTGGGGAAGATCCCCTCAAGGACAGCATGGAATCCACCCACCGCAGGATTATTGCCTGGAGAACCCCACGGACAGAGGAGCTTGACAGGCTAAGATTCATAGGGTCGCAAAGAGTCAGACACGTCTGAAGAGACACAGCACGTGCACAGTAACATTCAATGCGCCACAAACACTTGACTGTGGGTTAGTGCCTTTTCTGGGCTCTGAAGTTTCATCGAAAGAAATGGGAATTCAATCTTTATATAATTGTACATTGACAAGGCAAATATTTATTTGGCTTTCTAAGAACATAATAACATATGAACTATTGAAAACATTGCCTTGGTTGCCAAGATAGCAATAACATTAACTTGAGAAAGAACTCTTCAATATCTCACGAAGGGGAAAAAAAATATTTTTTTACTTAAAAAAATTTTATTAAGCATATTAAGAGGCAGACAACTATAAGCAACTTTTTGCAAAGCAGACTGAAGACAAAATTAAAGGCATATCCTTTCCTATGAAAGCAAGGTAATTTCTTCCACAATACTTGCTTACTGTCACTTTACCAATTAACATCAAGTTGTACTCTGTGTGCCTGTATGTATGTGTGCGTGTAAGGAAAAAGAATTAGGGGACGACAAATCAATGCCTGTGAAAGTGACATTTACCATTTAGGCAGGCTCTTCCTAATCCTCAGATTGATTCTATAACTTGTGATTCACTGAACTTTTGTTTAACTGAAAAAATAATTTTATACACTTATTCAATTATGATGTTGCATTACAGTTCAGGAAGAGAGCTTTTTTAAATGTCTCTCCAACTATAAAGCTGAGGCTTAAGCTATAAACAGCACCAATGGCCCCTGTGGTGTAGGGTAACTGACCAGCTGCTAAGGCATTTCAACAATTGCCATAGCGCAGGAAGTTAACATATTTATCAGATACTTGAGATGAAAAAATGGTATTCATGGGGACTTTTTACCCTATGCCATCTGGTCCTGAGGTGCCTATTACATCTATTATTGACTCATTAAAGTCAATGAGGTGAATAACACAATTAAACTTGTTTACTTGTCATGTAACAGCCAGTTAACGTTGAAATGTAACTTCCAGTTTCAGGACCACAATGTGGCACAGAACTATCCCAACAGCACCGGCACCCAAAATTAATCTCAGGCTAAGATCTCTCAAAATTATAGTGCAGTTTACAAGTACAAGAATATTTGAGGTTACTTTCAACACAGCAACAATATATAAGTCACCGTGAAGATCGGCCTTTATAATTAAAACAATAAAACAGAAATAAATGGCCAATAGGGAGCAAATACAGGCTCTGTATTCCTGAACTCCACTAATCATTCAACTGCAGATGGCCTGCACTCCTGCAAATAGCTTGCAGAAAATATGGGTCCATTTCTATAGGCAGGGCAGAGACAGGCAGAGCTATCAGAATAGAAAAGCTTATTTCCATGAAGCAGGTTAAAATTTCATGATCAGATAAGCTCTTAAATATGAACCTAAATGGCTAGGGTGAAATAAAGACATTATTTTTATTATTTTAATTTATGTCTAATATTCCATAGTGAAAGGAATGCAAACAGAATCTTTTGATTTTAATATTGGATCTAAGAAAAACACTATAACAAAAGGTTTAAGACTTTATAAATATTTATTCAGCTGTATAATAATAACACCTTCTTCAAGTATTTGTAAATGGGATAACGTTTGAAATAAAACGTGAATTTTTCATTTATAAATGCTTATGTATATAAAGCAAGTAGACGTCATGTGTTCATTATACACTTTGGAAGTTCAGACAAATTTATAAAATGCAAGGTTTAAAATGAAGGCTTTCCACAAGGAACTCCACTCAATGTCATGTGGCAGCCTGGATGGGAGGGGAGCTTGGGGAGAATGGATACATGTACATACACGGCTGAGTCCCGTTTTTGTCCACCTGAAACTATCACGACATTGTTAACTGGTTATACACCAATATAAAAATAAAACTGTAAAAAGTTTTTTAAAAATAAAGGCTTTCTGAATAACCGTTCAGTCATTTCAGAGTTAAGAGTGGGTCCATTCATATAATTGTTCATCCATTTTACCAATAAAAATATGGGGAAGAAAACCAACATGACACAGGGAGAGAAAGAGATGCTCTCAACCACAGTTGTGCGTAATGTTTCCTAAAATTTTTGAAGCCAAAACCATTTTTGGGTTATTTTCTCACCTTTATCGGTTGCCTATCCAGCAACGGATATACCACCCTTTGCTGTTGTTCTTCAGTTGCTAAGTTGTGTCCAAAACTCTTGTGACCCCATGTCTTGTAGCACACCAGGCCCCTCTGTCCATGGAATTTTCCAGGCAAGAATACTAGAGTGGGTTGCCATATCCTTCTCCAGGGGATCTTCTGACCCAGGGATTGAACCCATCTCTCCTGCAATGGGAGGTGGATTCTTTACCACTGAGCCACCAGGGAAGAGGTCTGCCACTCTTTAGGCTGAAGAAAATATTTATTCAACTTAAAAATGATGTCTTCCTTCTCAGTATCAAATTCATACCAACCAGGACCCATGAAAATTTTTTCAAATATTTTTTACATATACTATCAATATATCTTTTAACAAACCTAGACAAATTGGTTCGGAGAAGGCCTGGAAAATCCCATGGACGGAAGAGCCTGATAGGCTGCAGTCCATGGGGTCGCTAAGAGTCGGACTCGACTGAGCAACTTCACTTTCACTTTTCACTTTCATGCATTGGAGACGGAAATGGCAACCCACTCCAGTGTTCTTGCCTGGAGAATCCCAGGGACGGGGGAGCCTGGTGGGCTGCCCTCTATGGGGTTGCACAGAGTTGGACACGATTGAAGCGACTTAGCAGCAGCAGCAGACAAATTGGTTCAGGCAGTAAAGAATCCGCCTGCAATGCAAGAGACCTGAGTTTGATCTCTGAGTCAGGAAGATCCTCTGGAGAAAGAAATGGCAACCCACTCTAGTATTTTGTGTGGAGAATCCCATGGACAGAGAAGCCTGGTGGATGACTGTCCATGGGGGCCAAGAATCACACAGGACATAGTGACTAAACCACCACCACAGACAAATGTGAAGAACTTGTGAGAAATTTCTCATTCATATGATAACAGTATTGTAATCATAATATCAAACAAATGGCCTTGAATGCTATTCTTTGATAGGAAGAAATTCAGAAGCATCATTAGCTAGTAACATTAAATAAATACCACATTGAAAATCTTTTCACAAAAGAAAACATGCCTTATCAACAGTTGCTTTAACCTAAGCAATTCAATTTAAGATTCAAGCTGTAGACTCTACTTAGAAGAAGAAAGTGATCAAAATAATCCAGACATTCAGTCTCAATTTACTACATTATTATGACTGAAAGTTCATGCTCCTCAGGGTACAAAAATAAAATAGAAAACTAGTGAATACAAATAAATATCCATTGTATCAGTATGCTTTTGGATGAAGAAAACAGCTGTACTTGAACAATTTTTATTATCAAAAATGGTTGTTTCAATGAAACTTGTCTAACATATCTTAAGGATTTAACAGCTTAAAGACAAATGGACTTGCTTCTTCATTCTAATATATGAAGAAGATATTTGGTGAGTTATTATGGTTAAGAATAATTCCAGGTTTGAAACACCATGCATTTCTATGATTGTAAGTTTTATTACATGAAAAAATATACAGATCTATTTTTTTTAGGGTTGAAGTAATCAGCTCAGATGGTAAAGCATCTGCCTGCAATGCAGGAGACCCAAATTCAGTCCTGGGTTGGGAAGATCCCTCAAGAAGGAAATGGCAACCCACTCCAGTATTCTTGCCTGGAGAATCCTACGGACAAAAGAGCTTGGTAAGCTACAGTCCATGGCATTGCAAAGAGTTGGACGTGACTGAGGGACTGACACTTAAATTCCTTAATCATTATTTCAGAATATTCTGGAACATTGATTTTTATTCAGAGTTTAATATCTCCATGTATCTTTGAGAAACAATTGTGATATTTTCTAGTCTTACATACATAAGGGCAAAGGTTAAACTTGTGTGCATGTTGAGCAAATTGATAATTTTCAAGTCGTAAAAGTTCTTTCCATTAAAGTGTGTATCTCCAATAGCTCTTGAGAGAGAAAACACTGCATAAAAATCAGATTGATTTCAGTTTGGGTCAGTCTTGTGACTGTCTAATCCATTTGAACATACAATGTAGACTTCAATTAGTTAAAGAAAAATGAAACTCCATTTGCTTTTTTTACACATGGAATTTAAATCATGTAAAAATAAACATACATTCAGAAACTCTATAAATCCTGGAAGCTATTCAAGAGGAAAAGACTAGAGAAGACACTTTAGAAAAATACCCTTATATCACTTGGAATTTCCTCTGTATACTCTACACAGAAAAAAAAAAAAATTGTATAAAGCTAGGCTATTAATTGTCAGATCAAGTAAACTTCTTAAAAAGGGAAATTGATTCTCAAATGGACACTTGGGATGAAATGATAGTAGCCAATCCATATGGAGCAGAGTAAGTAAATACAGGATTAAGTATTTCATTTTGGAAAAATGAAAAAAGAAGGAAAATTTGAGACGATGAAGGTCACTTCATGCATCTTTAATATATATTTAATCAAGATACAGACTGATTTAACAGTGAACACAGGCTGAAAAAAAAAAACACTGACTTTTAAAATAAAGTATTTTTAAACTGAACTATTTTTTCTTTTATCATACGAGCACTAATTTACCTATGATGGATATACCTCAGTAAGAAAAGCAGTTTTATGGAACCAGTGATATATAAAATGCACAGTAACTTTCTACACCTTGTGTAAAAAATGAATTTACATCTCATGTGAAAAATAAATTTTAAACAGTTGCTGAGCACTCTTCAAATAAAGTGCCATGAAATGTCTCATAATATTGAGTCTTAATGCGTTCAAATATGGAAACATAAAGCTAGACAACAGCATCCACAGTCGTGCAAATTAACACTTTTGGAACTTTTCATTAGAACACAAAGGTCTGAAAGCCATGAGTGACGTGGAATGTGTTCTGAATGACACGTGCTCTGTCTCTTCAAACAGCCAACAGTTGCAGTTCCAGTGAGTGGGTCGCCAGCATCTTGCTTGTCCCTGTGCCTCCCACAGATGAGAGAACATTTTTGGACAACTTTAGAACACTGAACACAAACTCCTCAGCATTTTGGTTTATCCTGGGGAAAGCAAAACTTCCTGTTTTTTTTTTTTTTTTTTTTTTTTGCGTTCTAAAGGATGACTGAAAAGTCTCAACAGTCTTCACGGATATCAAATCGCCCTAAAAGGCTGGTGTTTTGATGATTTAAGTGTAAATGAATCAAAAACAGATGTACTAAATTTCCGTTAAGATACATGAGGTTGTAAAAATCAGGGGCAAAGTCATTCCAAAACGGGCATTGGGATCTTTGACTTGGAGTGTTTGAAAGCAGTTCAAGATGTCGGAGGAAACCAACCTGCAGACAGAACACACCATTCAGACTGAATTTTGTTGCAGGGCAGACATGTTTTGTGTTGAAAGGGGAGAATTTTAGAGATTTTTACATGCCTCATTGAAGCCAGATAAACAGTGATTGAAAGAGATCATGGAAAGTAGTAGACATGATGCAAAGTAACATATCGATGCTTTGCCAATTTCAATTCACCACTTGGAAATTTATTTAGAAAGTAGTTGATGCTTTCATGGACTTTTCAGACTACAGGCTTTTCATATCATTTTGTTAACACCTCACCTTAAAAAAAACTCCTTTAGAAGTCTAAAATATTAAAGAAAGATGGAAAATGGTCCTATATTTGGGCAAAAGAAGGCCAGAGTACTGGAGTGGGTAGCCTTTCCTTTCTCCAGGGGATCTTCCAAACCCAGGGATTGAACCCAGGTCTCCTGCATTGCATGTGGATTCTTTACCAGCTGAGCCACAAGGGAAGCCCAAGAATACTGGACTGGGTAGCCTATACCTTCTCCAGGGGATCTTCCTGACCCAGAAATCAAACCTGGGTCTCCTGCATTGGAGGCGGATCCTTTACCAATTGAGCTATAAGAAAAGTTAGCCAAAAGAACTGAAAATAGAGTCCATTACCCCGACCACCTTTTCAAACTTAAATATTTTTTATTTTATTTTATTTTATTTATTTATTTTTTTGGGGGGCCACTTGTAGTCTGGGTGTTCCCACTGGCCTCAGCAGGCTGCCTGGAACCGCTCTCCTTGTTTCCACTCATTTCTGCTCTGGTCAAAGTCCTTTAATCGTTGGGGGCCTCAGAGACCTCTCCACTGCGTGCTCCTCTCAGTAAGCCTGCTTACTCTCAAACTTAAATATTTTTTAGATATAATTCACATATCACACAATACACTCATTTTGTAAATAATTTAACGGTTTTTAGTGTTATGCAAACAAAACTACAATCAATTATAAGACATTTTGATCACACAAAAAGAAACCCCATTCTCAGTGGTCACTCTGCATTTCCACCAATCACTCCCACCCCTTCCTCCCAGACTATTATTAACTCCTTTTTTTCTCTATGGATTTGCCCATTTTCCAAATTTCAAATAAATTATACATGTAGTGTTTTTGGACTGGCTTCCTTCATGTAAAATTATTGTTTCAAGGTCTATGCATACTGTAACATGCATCGGTATTTTTAAATTGCAAAATAATACAGTTGTTGTTGTTGTTATTGATATTCTGTTGCTAAGTTGTGTCTGACTCTTTGTGACCCCATGAACTGCAGCACATCAGGCTAGCCTGTCCTTCACCATCTCCTGGAGTTTGCTCAAACTCATATCCATTGATTCAATGATACCATCCAACCATCTAATCCTTTGTCAGACCCTTCCCTTCTTGCCCTCAATCTTTCCCAGCATCACAGTCTTTTCCAATGAAATGACTCTTTGCATCAGGTGGCCAAAGTATTGGAACTTCAACTTCAGCCTCAGTCCTTACAATGACTATTCAGAACTGATTTCCTTTAGGATGGACTGGTTGGATCTCCTTGCAGTCCAAGGGACTCTTAAGAGTCTTCTCCAGCAGCACACTTCAAAAGCATCAATGTGGCACTCAGCTTTCTTTATGATCCAACTCTCACATCCATACATGACTACTGGAAATATCATAGCTTTGACTAGATGGACGTTTGTTGGCAAAGTAATGTATCTGCTTTTTAATACTCTGTCTAGGTTCTCCATAGATTCTTTTTTCCAAGGTGCAAATGTCTTTTAATTTCATGGTTGCAGTCATAGTCCACAGTGATTTTGGAGCCCCCCAAAAATAAATTTTGTCCTTATTTTCACTGTTTCCCCATCTATTTGTCATTCAGTGATGGGACCAGATGCATGATCATACATTTTTGAATGCTGAGTTTTAAGCCAACTTTTCATTCTCCTCTTTCACCTTCGTCAAGATTCTCTTTAGTTCCTCTTCGCTTTCTGCCATTAAAGTGGTATAATCTGCATATCTGAGGTTGACATTTCTCCCAGCAATCTTGATTTCAACTTGTGAGTCATCCAACCTGGCATTTCACATGCTCTACTCTGCATATAAGTTAAATAAGCAGGGTGACAATATACAGCCTTGACATACTCCTTTCCCAATTTTTAACCACTCCATTGATCCACATCTGGTTCTAACTGTGGCTAATTGACCTACACACAGATTTCTCAGGAGACAGGTAAGGTGGCCTGGTATTTCCATCTCTTTAAGAATTTTCCACAGTTTGTTGTGATTCACACAATTAAAGGCTTTAGCATAGTCAGTGAAGAACTAGATGTTTTTTTCTGGAATTTTCCTGCTTTTTTTCTATGATCCAGTGGATGTTGGCAATTTGATCTCTGGTTCTTCTACCTTTTCTAAATCCAACTTATACATCTGGAATTTCTCGGTTCACAGGCTGCTGAGGCCTAGCTTGAAGGATTTCTGAGCACAGTTTTGCTCGCGTGTGAAATGAGTACAATCGTATGGTAATTTGAACATTCTTTGGCATTGCCTTTCTTTGGGATTAGAATGAAAACTGACCTTTTCCAGTCCTGTGGCCACTGTTGAGTTTTTCAAATTTACTGGCACATTGAGTGCAGCGCTTTCATAGCATCATCTTTTAGGATTTGAAATCTCTCCGCTGGAATTCCATCACCTCCACTATCTTTGTTTATAGTGATGCTTCCTAAGGTCCACTTGACTTCACACTCCAGGATGTCACACTTTAGTTGAGTGATCACACCATCATGGTTATCCAGGTCGTGAATATCCTTTTTGTATAGTTCCGTGTATTCTCGCCACCTCTTCTTAGTCTCTTCTGCTTCCACTAGGTCCTTGGCATTTATGTCCTTTATTGTAACTCTTTTACAGTTATTACTCTGTCATTGAAGTTGGGTCACATCATGGAAAAGCCAGCTTTGGAAATTGTAGGTTTAAATCTCAAGTCCACCTCTTGGATAGCAAATATGCATGGAGTAGGGTCAGAAGGAATCTTGAACTTTGAGCTGATTCTTTGTTTCCTCTTGGCCATTGTGGGGATTTCCCCTTCTCTCTACCAACAAGCCTCCAGGTGTGTGGAGTACTGCTCTGTTCTGTGGAGTGGTGTTAGGAGATGGTGTTAGGAGGGACACCACAGTGGTTATGACTTTGATGGCGCATCTTATTTTCATGTAATTTTTATAATCCTTCAGCTACGAGAGGAGAATGAGAACACTCTCCTTCAAAACACTGTGATCATCATGTGCATAGTGTAAGCTATTCTACTATGCACTGCATACCCTTAAAACAACAAATTCTCTAGTTTACCTATATCCTGTCATTTGGTTTGTATTTCGGTTCAGTTTTAGGACCCCTTCCCTTCTCTACCCACATGCCCTCCATGGATGATGGCTCTGACTGCTTTCTGAACCCCATGCTCTGCTCTTTCTCTTGCAGACCTATCAGCTTCTTTGCTGTCTCTCAGGCATCAGCTCACCTCCCTGCTTTGCACTTGCTGTTCCCTCGGCACAGAAGGCTCAACTTTTGACCCTGTGTCTTGCTCTCTCATTTCCTATGGGTTTCAACTCGACCTTGGTGTAACCTACCTACACCTGGTAAATGTTTTCTTTTTCTTAACAGCACTTAATACCACGTGACAGAGGGTAGGCACGTTCCCTCGGCCACAGTAAAATCTCAAAAAGGTAAGAACCTTTATCTTTATTGCGTCTGCTCCCCGCCCCCACCAGTTAGAAAATTGTCTAATATGAAGTAGATACTTCATAAATACTGATTTAAAATTTTAGAGTTAAATGTTTCCTTTGCATATCAGATCAGATCAGTCGCTCAGTCGTGTGCGACTCTTTGCGACCCCATAAATCGCAGCACGCCAGGCCTCCCTGTCCATCACCAACTCCCGGAGTTCACTGAGACTCACGTCCATCGAGTCAGTGATGCCATCCAGCCATCTCATCCTCTGTCATCCCCTTCTCCTCCTGCCCCCTGACATAAAATATGACATTTTCAAGACACATGAAAGTCATGTAATCTGATCCTGATGGCACTCTACAGTCTCTACCCAAAAGACGACTTTGCATTTTAATGATCTCTTTAGAGTCAGTGCTTCCTACTCGGGTATGTGGGTCTCATCAGAATTCTCTAGCCACCCCTCCCCATGTCTTACTCCCCAGCGAAACAGTTTGGGAGTGGTTGTTTGCACAGCAGAATTTGACCAAATATTCGACACCAGATATACATTTTTCCTGGCAACTGAGGATGTTATGAGATCATGAAAATTGTTTAGATTTAATTTAGCTCTCTCTTCAGGAATAGACACTTGTTTTGATAAATCTATCTCCAAAAAGTATTTAGATTAGAACAAGCCTTCTCTTTATATTGTACATGAACAAAAAGGAAATATACAGTGGACTTCAGTTTGGTTATAGTGTCTGCCCCAGAAGAGTAATAAATGGACCATGACCACATTCTCCATTCTAGAAACACAGGGTAGTGAACTCAGGGGATAAAGGCAGCTTCTCTGTTCAGCTCAGGATGTTGAGATGGTACAAAAGATACATCCTTCCTTGACAAAATGCACCCCGTTTGAGTAAGTGAACGCAAAACTATCAGTTTATTTGAATCTTATTTGGCTCTATAGTTGATGGGAAATCAAGGTAATGGAAAAGCAGTCTTTATCTCTTCTCCTCCTGATTGCATTTCACTGGGATGAAAAATTTCAGAATAAAGTTGTCCCAGAGAATAGTCATCTTTACAAAAGTAAAAAATCTAAATTAAAACAATAGTTTTATTATTTTATGTTTATTTTATTATTTTGTATTTGTTGTTTTTATAATAGTCTCAACTTGATGAAAATAATTCCTTGATTTTCCTGATAGACCTTTTTAATTGTTGATTTATTTGAATAACAGACTCCTTGCAGAATCACTGCATTTTTTGAAAAGCATGTAGTTGTTTAGCTGTGAAGATGTGTCTGATACTTTTGAGACCCCATGGACAGTAGTCCATCAGGCTCCACTGTTCATGGAATTTCCTAGGCAAGAATATTGGAGTGGGTTGCTGTTTCCTCCTCTAGGGGGTCTTCCTGACCCAGAGATTGGACCCATGTTTCCTGCATTGGCAGGAGGGTTCTTCACCACTAAGCCATCAGGGAAGCTCCTTTGAAAGGTTAAATTCTCACTACGCCAAAAATGGCCCTTGCTCAGTCCTGAACACTCAGCATGCCCTTGGGGTTCCTGGAAATGAAAATTCTCAGCCTACCCCAGACCTGCAGAATCAGAATCTGCAATTTTTTAACAAGATCTCCAGGTGATTCTTGTGTACATTAACATGTGAGAAGGGCCGGGTGAAACTCCTCCATGTCTATTATTCAAATACATTCAGGGATAAGGCAGGCAATATAAAGAGGAAAGTGCGGCTTGCTGGGAGGTAGGATAACTGAGATAGGCTGAGGAGAGCTTGACAGTGAGCACATTATCCTTTGAAGTTTTCAGTTTAAACTGAGGATAAAATCATACACTGTGCAGGGAAAAAGATTGCTTGCTCTATTTTCCATCTCTATGCTGAAACTATATCATTCAGCATGAGTTACCAAAAAAAAAAAAAAAAAAGGTATTTTAATCAGATCCACACCAAACTGAAGCCAAGCTTGATGAACTAGAATGGAAGGTAAGGATATTGGGGAGCAGAGGGCATTTTAAGAAAAATTTTGGAACTGGAAAAGACCAGCAGGAGGGTAAAAGTTCACCCAATTAATAAGAGAGAGGAGTATAGGAAGGGATGGGCTTCCCAGGTGGTGCTAGTGGTGGGGAATCCGCCTCCCAACTCAGGAGATATAAGAGACATGGGTTCGATCCATCCCTGGGTTGGGGAGATCCGCTGGAGAAGGAAATGACAAACCACTCCAATATTCTTGCCTGGGAAATTCCTTGGACAGAGGAGATTGTGGACTACAGTCCATAGACTGGCAAAGAGTTAGACACAACTGAGCATCCGGTCCCACCACTTCATGGGAAATAGATGGGGAAACAGTGGAAAGTGTCAGACTTTATTTTTCTGGGCTCCAAAATCACTACAGATGGTGACTGCCGCCATGAAATTAAAAGACGCTTACTCCTTGGAAGGAAAGTTATGACCAACCTAGATAGCATATTGAAAAGCAGAGACATTACTTTGCCAACAAAGGTTCATCTAGTTAAGGCTATGGTTTTTCCTGTGGTCGTGTATGGATGGGAGAGTTGGACTGTGAAGAAGGCTGAGTGCCGAAGAATTGATGCTTTTGAACTGTGGTGTTAGAGAAGACTCTTGAGAGTCCCTTGGACTGCAAGGAGATCCAACCAGTCCATTCTGAGGGAGATCAGCCCTGGGATTTTTTTGGAAGGAATTATGCTAAAGCTGAAACTCCAGTACTTTGGCCACCTCATGAGAAGAGTTGATTCATTGGAAAAGACCCTGATGCTGGGAGGGATTGGGGGCAGGAGGAGAAGGGGACGACAGAGGATGAGATGGCTGGATGACATCACTGACTCGATGGACGTGAGTCTGAGTGAACTCCGGGAGTTGGTGATGGACAGGGAGGCCTGGCGTGCTGCAGTTTATGGGGTCGCAAAGAGTCGCACACGACTGAGCGACTGATCTGATCTGATCTGAGCATACACACACACAGACACACAGAAAGAGAAAGTCTAAATAAAACTTTGTTCCTTTCCTTTCTAAAGCAAAGAGAAACCAGGTCCTCTTGAAAAGAGTAACAGATGTGTCTGAGGTCACATCCTTGAGAAATGACCGATCTGAGAATCTATCTCCACTCTGCCGAATCCCACAGCCCAGGCGTCACTAGTGCTAGAACCAAGGGCAACCCTGAGCTATTCATCACTTTTGGGTTTCTCTGGCCATGCTTACTGACCAAATGTATGCCACGTAGACTGTATCTTCTTGCCTTTGATTGAATTACCCTGCATATTATATCCTCGTCACCACCCTTCTACAGTCTTGATTTCTGACCTGTGAAACGTTAAATTTCAACCAGAATTTTATTCTCTCTTTATAAATTCATCTTTTCTTTCTGCTAAAACTTTTCTCATGTGACCGATATTCATGCTTTTCTGTATATCCGCATTGCCATTGCCTTGGTTTTAAATCTCATTTACATAGATTGCTTGAAGTCTCATTTTATAGCACAAGTTTGGTTTTTGTCCTGCTCATCCAAAATCCATATATGACAATATGATTTAACTTTGAATATTTTATAGGTGATAGTCTGCCTCGTTCTGTATACCATATATCTTCCCAACATTGTGGTCAGTCAGTCAGTCAATTTAGTCTCTTAGTCATGTCTGACTCTTTGCGACCCCATGGACTGCAGCACACCAGGCTTCCCTGTCCATCACCAGCTCTCCGAGCTTGCTCAAACTCATGTCCATCGAGCTGGTGATGCCATCAAACCATCTCATCCTCTGTTTGTCCCCTTCTCCTCCTGCCTTCAATCTTGAACATTATGGTAAATTATTCTAATTGCTCCTATATATCTTGGCTCCTAAATATTAAATTTCTTTTAGCTACTGAAATTTTTGCTTGAGCTTAAAGTAATCTCTATTCATCCTGCCTGCTCCATAAACTCAAGTTCTGTGTCCAACTCATTGAAAACTAATCTGGATTTGATCTGCAGTGTCTCATCTTCTGTACTACTAACATCATGGATTGGATAATCCTTTATTTGGGGAGCAGTATTTTGCAATGTAAGATGTTGATGCAAAGAGCTGACTCATTGGAAAAGACCCTGATTCTGGGAAAGATTGGAGGCAAAATGAGAAGGAGGTGGCAGAGGATGAGATGATTAGATAGCATCACCGATTCAGTGGACATGAATTTGAGCAGACTCTGGGGGATGGCAGAGGACAAGGGAGCCTGGCGTGCTTCTGTCCATGGTATCACAAAGAGCTGCACACAACTCAGCAACTGAACAACTACAATTGGACACAACCTAGGAGATGACAAAAGCTCCTCCCCCCAGCCAGATCTTGTCTATCAAAATCATCTCCAAATATTGCCATGTGTTCTGAGGATCACAAAATCACTCCTCGTTGGGAACCACTGTCCTCCTGAAACTTACCTTTCTAAAGCCACTGACGACCAGGACCAAGAGTCCACTTTCAGATTTTCCCTTACTGCTGGCAGGTAGGAGCCACTGTTGAAGTGTCTGTTGTGTGTTCGCCTTTCCAGCCTCCTCTGCCTTTACATGAGTTCCTTTTCCATGGCCCAGCAGCAGATGGGGGCACCCCTGAGTTCTTTTCTCCTTATTGGTAACGTTGCCTCATTGTTGCTTTCATAGCTTTCATTCCTCTGCTACCTTTGTTTTTTTGTTTTTCTTTTTTAGAGTAGAATGTAAAATTTGCATGCGTTTTTTAAATTGGAGTGTAATTTCTTTACCATGCTGTATTAGTTTCTGCTGTACAATGAAGTGAGTCAGCGATATGTACACACATATCACCTTCCCCCTGAACCTCCCACACCCCATCCCTCCCCTCTAGGTCATCACAGAGCACCAGGCTGAGCTCCCTGTGCTACAGCTTCCCAAAGCTGTCTAGGTTACACATGGTAGCATGTATATGTCAGTCCTAATCTCTGAGCTCATCCCGCTTACCCCTTCCCCCCTTGACTCCGTGTGTCCTGTGTCTCTATTTCTGTGCTGGAAATAGGTTCACCTGTACCATTTTTCTAGATCCCACATATATGTGTTAATATATTTATTTTTCTCTTTCTTACTTACTTCACTCTTTATGGCAGGCTCTAGGTCAAGTCCACATCTTTACAAAGAACCCAATTTCATTCCTTTTGATGGCTGAGTAATATTCAATTGCATATGTGTTCTGATGATTGCTGGGCCTTCGTTTCTAGTCCTGGACACACTCCTGAGCCCCAGACCTCTGGACATTGGCCTTGGTTCTTCTGCCAGCATGGATGTTTAGTTTTCCCACTGTGCATGTTTATCTTCTCCAACATACCTGGTACCTGTCATGCATCTCTTTTATCACTTTATGTCCCCAATATCAACCAAGTCTTTCACTTGTCTCAAATTAATTACTAATTCTTGTTTGTTACGCACATACATTCTGAATACATTCTGAATCCAGTTTCTCCAACAGAGCTTCATAGCATTTACCTACACTGTTTTTACAATATAATATGTGGTCTCTGGTTGCCAGGTCCTCTAGACTTTGGTCCACAGTACATATTTCTGAAAAATTAACTGTGCTAAAAAATAAATTTGGGTATCATTCCATTGCTCAAAGGAATTATGCGACCATGCTTGGCTGAGTATAATTCACTTTAATGCAGCACTTACACACCTTTATGATCTGACCCAATACATCTCTCTAGCATCATCTTCCTTGACAACCATCATGCACTCACTGGACATTTTTTTCTATGACTGCACTGAAGATTTTGATCTTTTCCCATCCTTAGTGACTCACCCCTATGCCTGTCTCACGATCTTTCACTGATCCTTCCTGCCAAAGCTCAAATCGTGTTCCACTTTGAAGGGGAAGTCATGAAGGCAGAAGTAGGAACTCTGAAGCTATTGCCATTTATCACAGTGCACTCTTGAAAAGCATTCTTTTAAAGGTTTATTTCCTCCAGTGAGCCATCAGGTCATACAAGAGTCGCATCCTGTGGATGCCAAACACAATGATTACTTGTAAATTAAAGAAATTTAGCTGATTTAGATGTACATTTCACAAGATTGAGAAATGAAAGCAAAATGTATGTTTTTAAGCGCCTGTGTGCATTCATGTGTATGTGTGTGTGTTGTATGTATGTGTCTGGAAAGAAAAATGAGAAAATGAGGTTATCTGAGCTGTATTATTAAATAAGGTATATTTTTATAAAACAATTTCTCTTAATTTAATATTGCCTACATCATGCAAACATTAAAAAGTCAAAAAAATTAAAAGAAAATAAGATTATTTTGCATGCAGATGGAACTGAAACTTTCATGGAGAGAAAAATAATATAATCATACAGTTGTTCATATTTTAATCAAATTGACTGCTAACAAATTTCATATCTCTCAGAAATAGGAATGCAGAAATATATTTTGAAATGCAATAGAAAGAAAATTTATGTTTGTATTCGAATTTACACTACCAAATGCCTGGGTTCCTCGTTATGGATTTTACAAGCTGAGTATTTTCTTTGCATTTGGTTTAAATACAAACACTTTCTGTACCTTCAGCCAATTAATTTCATTCTCTTAGCAGGGCCAAGATGTACTTCCAATTTCAGCTCTACTCATTCTGGGCTAGAGTCTTTGAATCGCGGCTTGAAATTGATGCAATCTTGAAAATGAAAGGCCAGTACTTTATCTGCTAATCTTCTTCAAAATATTGACTCAGTGTCCATGAATGTTCATCAATGCTAAGGGATAAATCAGTAAAGCTCTCTTAATGGAGTTTGATCAGTGAATGCAGCCACCCGTGTTCTCAGGGCTCAGCCTGGTAACTGAGTCAATATGTTCAAACCTATCATTTGGGCATAGTGATTTCATTAAAGAAAAGACACCTTTGCCCATTCTTTCTAATTGTTTTAGGAGTTGAAGTTCTGCTGGTAATTTCCTACATTGGCTTGTAAATGGGAAAGAAGACATTTGTTGGGAATTCTTTCTATTACTCTTGATCACTATACCAAAAACAAAAACAGATAATAGTAAGAAAAGGTATGAGTATCAACAACAGAGCTAATTTTCTCCCCCTCTGGTAAAGCTGAATTATTTGAGACTGATTAACACTTATGTTTAAAAGTTCTCCTCTTAACATGCATGTGTGTGTGCTGAGTCACTTCAGTGTGACACTATAAACTGTAGCCTGCCAGGTTCCTCTGTCCATGGGATTTTCCAGGCAAGAATACTGGAGTGGGTTTCTAAGCCCTCCTCCAGGGGATCGTCCCGATAGTGGGATGCAGCCCACGCCTCTTATGTCTCCTGCATTGGTAGACAGATTCTTTATCACTAATGCCTCCTGGGAAGCTCCCTGCTAACACATATAGCATTTATTAACAGTATAATATTACTTGCCATCAAAATAAATTTTGCAGCCTCTTTTCTTGTTTGATAGGTGGGAATGTAAAATTTAAGTTCCGGAGAGAACCCGCTGTCGGGCTTGGTCTTTGGTTTACTAACTTGCCCTTTGGTGGAGAGCATAGGTCTGGGACAGTATGTTCTATTTTCGTCTATTCATATCCCCTTTTCGTTTGAAGAACAGAATCATATGCAGCTGCTGCTCCATCAGGTTGACTGTCAACTGATTTTAGAGCTTCATCCTAATTAGATCAATAAAAGCTAATCCCTAGGAGAGTATAAATAAGTCTTGCCAATTGCACACTTAATTTAGAGAGAAGTAGCACTATTTTCAGTTAAGTGGGATTATTATGACTGATCCATTGCTCATCTTCACCATTTACTTCCCTGGATCACGGAGTCGCAGATGTAAGGCTAGAAATGTAGAGCGGGTGTGTAGAAAGAGCAATGATGGCTTGATACTTACAGCTGTTCTGAGACTTGTGGGTTGATTAAAGAAGAGGAAAAAAAATGGTTTTGCAAAAGGTCACATCATTGCCTTAATAATTGCTTTATATGATAGAAGCTCTAAAACAATTATACGTATGTGTGTGAAAGTGACTTAAAATCATTCCACTTGACCGTCACAAGGAAAGGCCGAGGAGGAAGCCAGTACAGTGATCAGAGCTCTGACTGTGATGCAGGTGGCACTTAGGTCAATTTCTCCATAGTCTGTGATAATGGAACTGCCTCTGGCCAGAGCAGCTTTAAGGAGAATGTGCCTTCACCGCCAATGGAGTCACTTTCTATTGACCAGGAATTGATTTGGTCCCTCGCTCTAGCCTCCATGCAGAACCACCAGTTATAACATGCTTACTGCATCAGCTGCTGCTGCTGCTAAGTCGCTTGAGTCATGTACAACTCTGTGCGACCCCATAGATGGCAGCCCACCAGGCTTCCCCGTCCCTGGGATTCTTCAGGCAAGAACAATGGAGTGGGTTGCCATTTCCTTCTCCAATGCATGAAAGTGAAAAGTGAAAGTGAAGTCGCTCAGTCGGGTCCGACTCCTAGCAACCCCATGGACTGCAGCCCACCAGGCTCCTCTGAGCATGGAGTTTTCCAGGCCCAGTAGGTCAAAAACGTTAAGAAAGGAGATTGTGTTCTTTGTTATGAGAAAATACACTGATTGAAAGGTTTTACAATTTGATTTACCATGTTGTAGATAATGTAATTATTTTAAAATTGATTTTAGCTTTCTAGTCTATTAAATCTTCCTTTTGACATTTATTTTGAAGTGAAATGATATAAATGTGAATCTAATTCTTTAATACTGTATATGTGTAAGTTGGGATATAAAAATGCATTTGTTCACACCCTATTGGATAAAATACCATTTCAAAAGCTGTTCATGAGCCTATATTTTACTTAGTTATTAAAAATAATACTTTTTTAATTAATAAAATGTAAGTATCAAATTTCATTTTAAGCAAGACAGTCATCACAATTTCTATTCTATAGTTCTTAAATTAGTTTTACACCTGGGTTTTAAAATCACCTCTCATGAATCATCACTACCTAAGATTGTGCTGATGTATATACCTAATTCTGCAAGCAGAATAATTCTCATTTTCTCCCCATCATGGCTCAGCTTCAGAGCAGTCTCCCCTTTTTGTACTGTCTGGAGAACATCATGATTTTTTTCCTATTTAGACTATGAGGCAGCTGAGAGAACATTTTTCTGATTTCACAGAATAAGTTAATTTAGCATTGATCTTGAATTCAGATTCATACAGAGGATGAGATGGTTGGATGTCATCACCGACTCAATGGACATGGGTTTGGGTAGACTCCGGGAGTTGGTGATGGACAGAGAGGCCTGGCACGCTGTGGTTCATGGGGTCACAAAGAGTCGGACACAACTGAGTGGCTGAGCTGAACTGAATACAAAGTCAAATATATCGTCTGTGCTTAGAGAAATAGTGTTTTAGGTATATACATATATATATGAAAACTGAAAGTATTATATATATATGTTTATATTTATATATATGTGTATAGGGTTGGACAAAAGTTTGTTTGGTTTTAAGTAAAAATAAAAGACACCTTTTTCATTTTCACCATAACCTTTATTGAATAACATATTTAAAGATTATGTGTAATTGAAAATATACACACACATATAGAGAGAGCCACAAACACAAACATCCGCCCAGGTTACCTGGAATGTTAGACGCTCAGGTAATGCTTAACTTTTTTTTGCATTTGCCTCACAGAGTTATGTAGAAAACCCTCCTGGCGTGTGCATGTGTGTGTGCGTGCTTAGTAGCGTCTGATTCTTTTGTGACCCCATGGACTCTAGCCCACCAGGCTCCTTTGTCTGTGGGATTTCCCAGGCAAGAATGCTGGTGTGGGTTGCCATTCCCCTCTCTGGAGGATCTTCCCGACCCAGGGATGGAACCCGTGTCTCCTGCATTGGCAGGTGGATTCTTTACCACTGAGTCATCTGGGAAGCCCAGTGGTGTGTATCAATTACTCATTTTAAGAAAGTCGTTTTTTGCTTCTTAGGCAGCCTGCGATAATACAAAAGCAGAGACTAACCAGTGGATCAAGGCTGCAGCCTTCCAACCGTGTGACTTGTCTGGTTCCTGGGCTGGCACTCAGGAGTCCTTTCTCTTTTGATGGGTGACAGGGATTAATATCAGTGAAAGAAGAAAAATGCAGAAACAGGAAAGACAGGATTCTGTAATCTCTCAAATGATGTTGAATAGCAGAAACTGACAGAAAGCCATAAAAACTAAACCCTTGTTTCCAAATAAAATCTAGAACAGTTTTATCTGTCTATGAATCTAATGATTACTCATTTTTGACATGATATTTTTTCCCCACTTCATGCATTCACATTTACTATAGGTGGGTGATGATAGATCACCCAGCTGGGATCTGGGGGTTTGGAATGCTTCTACTCTCGAAAGACTCTTCACAGTCCTAAAGAAATGGTCATTTCATCATTGAATCAGATGCTTGCATGTAATTGCATTTGGATACACATGCACTCACATACTTACACAACTGCATTTAAACTTCAAAGAGAAATTTTCTGAAGGGCATTTGTTTCTGATGGAAATAAAATAAGAATGAACTGTATTCAAAGAGTGAGGAAAGCTGTACACAGGAGACCTCTGTTTTATTGTGGTTTAGCTCATGGAGCAAATATGTTTAGTGGCTTCGGTCGACTTCCTTAGAAAAATGTCCACATTAAACTGACCACCCAGGTTAGCAGAGTCTGGCATCAGGCTAACATCCTGGAAAACAGAAGCCTCTCTCCAGGGCCAATGTCCACTTCCAACTCTTACTAAATTTCTTTTCCTCTGGGAAGAGATTTAAGGAAAATCAAGAGAGGTTATTCTGTGGGTCTAAAACACTACAATAAATCAGGCACTTTAAACCCATGACTACTAAATCAAAATAATTTATTATCCTCTATTTTTAATCATAAATGGATACCATCAACTATACGAGCAACCAAGAATGAACTATTCCCCAGCTGCTTACAAAATTTATTTGAATATCACAGAATTGTGACCTGGTAACCTGCTCAGTATTAGAGAGGTTGAACGCTAAAATGGAAAGGCTGTTAGGCTCTATGATATATACTTTTTCCTAAAACAGCATCACATTGTAAAAAAGGTTTATAATTATCAACCCATGCCACAGTGCTATAAAATTATTCCCCCCTCATACTTTTTGTTTTACCCTGAATTCTCTGTGCTTATCAATGGATGATTGCTCAGAAACCAGACCACTACAATTTAGGAAGGAGGCTTATCCAGTCCTTACACTAGACCATGAATTTTCTACAGGTTATTGGCTTGGGTTTCAGTTTCAAAGTCCTCATATTTTTCAGGTATAGTAAATATTATATTTTTGTGGATGACTATATATATATGCATACAGCTCACTAAAATATTATATACAGATTCCTTAACACATTTTCAACAATAATGTGGACTGGAAAAGTAATTCCATGCAATTGGCATTAAATAAATTGGGAGATTGGAATTGATATATACTACTATATATAAAATAGATAACTAATAAGGACCTATTGTGTAGCCCAGGGAACTCTACTCAATACTCTCTAATGACCTATATTGGAAAAGAATCTAAAAAGAGTGTATCAGTTCAGTTCACTTGCTCAGTCGTGTCTGACTCTTTGTGACCCAATAAATCTCAGCACGCCAAGCCTCCCTGTTCATCACCAACTCCCAGAGTTTACCCAAACCCATGTCCATTGAGTTGGTGATACGATCCATCCATCTCATCCTTTGTCATCCCCTTCTCCTCCTGCCCTCAATCTTTCCCAGTATCAGGGTCTTTTCAAATGAGTTAGCTCTTTGCATCAGGTGGCCAAAGTACTGGACGTTCAGCTTCAACATCAGTCCCTCCAATGAATATTCAGGACTGATATCCTTTAGGATGGACTGGTTGGATCTCCTTGCTGTCCAAGGGACTCTCAAGAGTCTTCTCCAACACCACAGTTCAAAAGCATCAATTCTTCAGTGCTCAGCCTTCTTCACAGTCCAACTCTCACATCCATACATGACCATTGAAAAAACCATAGCCTTGATTAGACAAAACTTTGTTGACAAAGTAATGTCTCTGCTTTTCAATATGCTGTCTAGGCTGGTCATAACTTTCCTTCCAAGGAGTAAGAGTCTTTTAATCTCATGGCTGCAGTCACCATCTGCAGTGATTTTGGAGCCCAGAAAAATAAAGGCAGCCACTGTTTCCACTGTTGCCCCATCTACTTCCCATGAAGTGATGGGGCCAGATGCCATGATCTTAGTTTTCTGAATGTTGAGCTTTAAGCCAACTTTTTCACTCTCCTCTTTCACTTTCATCAAGTGTATATATATATATATATGTATATACATATATATGTATGTATATAAATAACTGATTAACTTTGTTGTGCAACAGAAAGTAGCACGGTACTGCAAATAAACGATACTTCAATAGGAATTGAAAATACATAAATAAATATGAATGTCCTAAATAAAGAAGCTACAATTTCTTCAGATAAGAATAAGCTTCTATTTTGTTCTATTTTGTATGTATTAAGTGTATATGTGTGTGTGTGTGTGTATACATATATACATATACATATATATATACATATATATATATTTATATATGAAAGTGAAAGTATCAGTCACTTAGTTGCGTCTGACTCTTTGTGACCCCATGGACTGTAGCCCACCAGGCTCCTCTGTCCATTGAATTCTCCAGGCAAGAATCCTGGAGTGGGTTGCCATTTTCTTCTTCAGGGGATCTTCCCTACCCACGAATCAAACCTTGGTCTCCTGCATTGCAAGGAGATTCTTTACTGCTGAGCCATTGGGAAGGGACATAAAACACTGTATGATACCTCCACCACTGAGATTATTTGTAATATTTCAAACTACATGAGTTAAGGGTGGGTTTAGTCTATACAACGAAGTGGACTGGAGAAATTATTAGGTAAATATAGGTGATGTGAGCAGTACTTGTGGATTTCCCGTTTTACCGTAATATTCATTCAACCTCACCTACCCAATCCTCAATTTAATTGATTTTTAAATAAATATTAGGAAAATGTCTTTTATGAAAATTAGCATGTTTACTTTTTCAATCTTTGCTATTTTTTTGAAATGTATACAACCATATTTGCTTTTTTTTCAAAATTAACTTTTACTGGCGTGTAGTCAAAGAAATCAGAGAAGGCAATGGCACCCCACACCAGTACTCTTGCCTGGAAAATCCCATGGACGGAGGAGCCTGGAAGGCTGCAGTCCATGTGGTTGCTGAGGGTTGGACATGACTGAGCGACTTCACTTTCACTTTCCACTTTCATGCATTGGAGAAGGAAATGGCAACCCACTCCAGTATTCTTGCCTGGAGAATCCCAGGGGCGGGGCAGCCTGGTGGGCTGCCGTCTATGGGGTTGCACAGAGTTGGACACGACTGATGCAACTTAGCAGCAGTAGCAGCAGCCGTCAAAGAAATGGCAACCCATCCTAGGACTCTTGCCTGGGAAATCCCATGGAGAGAGGAGTCTGGCAAGCTGCAGCCCATGGGGTCACACAGAGCTGGAGATAACTGAGTGGCTAACCAGCAGCAGTTGCTTTACAATGTTGTGTTAGTTTTGGGTGTACAGTAAAGTGAACCAGTTATAGATATGTATACATCCACTCTTCCTTAGATTCTTTTCACATATAGGTCACTCCAGAGTATTGAGTTGAATTCTCTGTGCTATATATTAAATCCTTACTGGTTACCTAATTTTTGCATGCATGCATGCTAAGTTGCTTCAGTCATATCAGGCTGTTTGTGACCCTCTGGACTGTATTCTTTACGACTAGCACCACTTGGGAAGCCCCCTATTTTGTGTATAATGGTGTGTTTATGTCAATTCCAATCTCCCTATTTATCCCTTCCCTTTTTCCCCTCAGTAGCAAAAAGTTTGATTTCTACATCTGTGCCTCTCTTGCTGTTTTGTAAATATGTTCATCTGTGCCATTTTCTAAGACCCCACATATAGAGGGATTACAAGATGTTGTCTTTCTCTGACTTCAATCACTATGACAATCTCTAGATCCACCCATGTTGCTGCAGACGGCATACAATTCTTGGAAGTGTCTTTTGCAAGCAACTTGCCAGAAACGCAGAATTCAGTTCGTTTCCCATCTGTACCAGCAAGACAAGTTGCTACATCTACAAGGTAAATGATATTTTCGTAAAAGAAAAAATGTAGACCTCTATACCCAGACCAGTCCAGTTCGGTTCAGTTCTGTTCAGTTGCTCAGTTGTGTCCAACTCTTTGTGACCCCATGAATCACAGCATTCCAGGCCTCCCTGTCCATCACCAACTCCCGGAGTCCCCCCAAACTCATGTCCATTGAGTCAGTGATCCATCCAACCATCTCATCCTCTGTGGTCCCCTTCTCCTCCTTTCCTCAACCTTTCTCAGCATCAGGGGCTTTTCCAGTGAGTCAGCTCTTTGCATCAGGTGGCCAAAGTACTGGAGTTTCAGCTTCAACATCAGTCCTTCCAGTGAACACGCAGGACTGATCTCCTTTAGGATGGACGGGTTGGATCTCAAGGGACTCTCAAGAGTCTTCTCCAACACCACAGTTCAAAAGCATCAATTCTTCAGTGCTCAGCCCAGACCAGAGCAACCCACAGAAGCAAGAGCAAGTATGATGCAATAGAAAGATGGTAATGATAACCCTGAATGGGAGACAGTAAAAGAGATACAGATGTATAGAACAGTCTTTTGGACTCTGTGGGAGAGGGAGAGGGTGGGATGATTTGGGAGAATGGCATTGAAACATGCATAATATCATATACGAAATGAATCACCAGTCCAGGTTCGATGCAGGATACAGGAAGCTTGGGGCTGGTGCACTGGGATGACCCAGAGGGATGGTATGGGGAGGGAGGTGGGAGGGGGGTTCAGGATTGGGAACACGTGTACACCCATGGAGGATTCATGTTGAATGAATGAATATGACAAAACCAATACAATATTGTAATCAGCCTCTAATTAAAATAAATACATTTAATTTTTAAAAAAAGAGCAGCATTGAAAGTAATTCTGTGACAACTCTCAGCCTTACATCAGTAACTTTTAGCTTAGAGTAAAGAATCCACTTCTTATGTTCTTCAAAAATCACTGAGTAGAGAAAGATACATATGATATTTTGCTTCTGTGATTGTCTTCTGTAAGATGAACAAATAAAACAAACATATAAAAAAGTTCTGCATGTATATGTAGGGCTGAGTCCCTTTGCTGTCCGCCTGAAATTATCACAACATTGTTAATCAGTCATACTCCAATATAAAATAAAAATGTAATTAAAAGTATTTTTTAAATGGTTTGCGTGTTAGTAGAGAGTGTTCAGTATATCCTCCAGTTAAAAAAAAGAGGCTAACAAAATATCAGACCACATTAATTCAATACAAACCAACATGAAAATTCAAAAGCATATTAATTGAAATCCTTACTGTATAGGTCTGTTCCTTACAGCCAATTGAATGGGTTTCTTTTCCTTCTAATTGACTAAACATCTTCCCTCAACACATCTGCACCTTGGCACCAGTTATTGATTACTGAATTTACATCTTCACTAAATTAACTAAAATAAAATGTTCTTAAAAGGAGTAATGGTGGTGAAGGAACTGGTATAGAAGCATAGACCTTGATGACAGGACAAGTGAGAAATCGCAGTTTCCTTAAAGTAGAGCTTGACTAATCTTTTTAGACCCACACTTATTACTGTGCTTGGCATCAAAAGTAAATCAATAATGGCTTTTGAATTGTTGAATTAACTCTGTTCATCTTGTGGGAGAATTCTTATTTTAGTCACAGATTTATCTTGTCAATAAAACTGCTTGATAGTTCAGGCTTCCTTTAATCGTCTAGTCAATAACTTAACTGTCACTGTATTTGACTCTCAAGGAATCTATATAAAAGTGGTAAAGGTATTTGTACATGCTGGTTAATTAATCAATTATAGAAGAAAAAATAATCACATTACATTACAATGCAAATGGTTCTATAATTCAGGGATTAACATGAAATATATACTGTGATTTACTTTTAGAGAAGGGATTTTGCTGTTATTCCAGTCTCACTAACGACAGTTGAACGTGAACTTGTCTTTTGAGTGAATACTGCTTTCCGTACCATTATATCATCACAATTCTTTACTAATTTTGGTATTTGTTTCTCTTTGAGTTAAATAGAGCAACTTCTGTCTCATTATGGTCTTTTCAATTAAAATGAACTGATGTGGATAGACAAATATTTGCATTGTTATAGTATTGGGTTAATAACCCTCACAGCAATAGCAATTAAATCCCTTATCACCAACATTTAATATGTCCAATTTTATTCAAGTCTGTGAAGAATATAATTTTTTAAAGTCTGTTTTTTTTTCTTTGTGTTTGGTGTAAATAGATTTATTTTTTTCTTATACATTTAATTTTCACCCAATATTGATTGTCATCAGAAACAGGCAGCTGGTAAGTTGTTTTCCATTCTCTAAGGCAAACAGTGAAACATCGTGAATTAAGTAGATCTATTACCATGTGGTCATTTTCTTTGATGATGAAACCAGTTTTATATTACTTATTATTGGCACAGTAATCACTTGTAAAGCTTAGGAATTCATTGTGAGAAAAAATTGCACACGCTGCTCTAGTAATAGAATCACATATGCAAGCTGTGTGCACGCATGTGTGTGTATGGACTTCAATTCTTAGTTTCCAGGATATATTTAATCCAATACTACCCAAATGAAGTTTGGTTCAAACAGACACCAAAACAAACTTTCTGGGGGTTTACATTAAAATACAAATTCCGATTTAGGAGGTTTAGGGAAAAGCCTGAGAGACAACATTTCTACCAATCTTCATGTGATGATGATTCTGTTGGTCTGGGACAACATTTTGAATAGGAAAAATGTCAGTGACCCTTTAGGTTATTCACAGGTTTGATTTTAAGATTCTGCTAAAGCAAGGACTGAAAGATCACACAGTTATATACAGGACTAGGAGTTAGGAAAATAAGAATGCTTGAGTCATATTTCTCAGATCTTTCGCCAAACTGCTCTGTTTCCATGGCAGCTAGTGAATTTCTTTGTGAGATTTCTTGAGACTAAGCTTCAACTTATTTTGCTGATCTCTGCTTCAATAGGAGAAAGCTGATAATGCCTTAATGCTAATGAAGAGAAAGTAACTGCTACATATCCTACAAAATATTCAATCCTTTTAGGATACATGAAACCATCCTTGAATGATTAGTTTATATATTTTGTTTTCATTTTTTAGTACTTGTATATCTGATTATACTTCAGTGTCTACAACCAATGACTCATATGTTCTTAAATGAAACAGAATGATATTTCCCTAAATACTCTATTAATTAATTAACTCTAGTCAGTCAGTTCAGTCGCTCATTCATGTCTGATTCTTTGCAACCTCATGGACTACAGCATGCCAGGCCTCCCTGTCCATTATCAACTCCCAGAGCTTGCTCAAATTCATGTCCATTGAGTCGGCGATACCAAACAACCATCTCATCCTCTGTCATCCCCTTCTCCTCCCACCTTCATTCTTTCCCAGCATCAGGGTCTTTTCAAATGAGTCAGTTCTTTGCATCAGGTGGCCAGAGTATTGGAGTTTCAGCTTTAGCATCAGTCCTTGCAATGAATATTCAGGACTGATTTCCTTTAGGACAGACTGGTTGGATCTCCTTTCCGTCCAAGGGACTCTCAAGAGTCTTCTCTGACACCACAGTTCAAAAGCATCAATTCTCTGACACTCAGCTTTCTTCACAGTCCCACTCTCACATCCACACATGACTACTGGAAAAAACAGCTTTGAAAAGATGGACCTTTGTTGGTAAACTAATGTCTCTGCTTTTAAATATGGTGTCTAGGTTGATCACAGCTTTTCTTCCAAGGACCAAATGTCTTTTAATTTCATGGCTGAAGTCAACATCTGCAGTGATTTTGGAGACCAAAAAAGTAAAGTCTCTCACTATTTCCATTGTTTCCCCATCTATTTGCCATGAAGTGATGGGACCAGGTGCCATAATCTTAGTTTTCTGAATGTTGAATTTAAGCCAACTTTTTCACTTTCATTAAGAGGCTCTTTAGTTCTTCTTCACTTTCAGCTATAAGGGTGGTATCATCTACATATCTGAGGTTATTCATATTTCTCCTGGAAATCTTGATTCCAGCTTATGCTTCATCCAGTCCAGCATTTCTCATGATGTACTCTACATGTAAGTTAAATAAGCAGGGTGACAGTATACAGCCTTGACATACTCCTTTCCCAATTTGGAACTAGTCTGTTGCTCCATGTCGAGATCTAACTGTTGCTTCTTGATCTGCATACAGATTTCTCAGGAGGCAGATCAGGTGGTCTGGTATTCCCATCTCTTGAAGAATTTCCCACAGTTTGTTGTGATCCACACAGTCAAAGGCTTTGGCATAGTCAATAAAGCAGAAATAGATGTTTTTCTGGAACTCTCTTGCTTCTTCAATGATCCATCAGATGTTGGCAATTTGATCTCTGGTTCCTCTGCCTTTTCTAAAACCAGCTTGAACATCTAGAAGTTCATGGTTCATGTACTGTTGAAGCCTGGCTTGGAGAATTTTAAGCATTACTTTGCTAGCTTGTGAAATGAGTGCAATTGTGCAGTAGTTTGAGCATTCTTTGGCATTGCCTTTCTTTGGGATTGGAATGAAAACTGACCATTTCCAGTTCTGTGGCCACTGCTG
This sequence comes from Bos indicus, assembly GCF_029378745.1. NCBI lineage: Eukaryota > Metazoa > Chordata > Mammalia > Artiodactyla > Bovidae > Bos > Bos indicus. The sequence goes on along the minus strand of NC_091771.1, from coordinate 83,764,464 downwards.
AGTTTTCCAATTTATTGGAATATTGAGTGTAGCACTTTTACAGCATCATCTTTCAGGATTTGAAATAGCTTAACTGGAATTCCATCACCTCCACTAGCTTTGTTCGTAGTGATGCTTCCTAAGGCCCACTTGACTTCACATTCTAGGATGCCTGCCTCTAGGTAAGTGATCACACCATCATGGTTATCTGGGTCATGAGGATCTTTTTTGTATAGTTCTGTGTATTGTTGCCACCTCTTTTTAATATCTTCTGCTTCTGTTAGGTCCATACCATTTCTGTCCTTTATCGAGCCCATCTTTGCATGAAATGTTCCCTTGGTATCTTTGATTTTCTTGAAGAGATCTTTAGTCTTTCCTATTCTATTCTTTTCCTCTATTTCTTTGCATTGATCACTGAGGAAGGCTTTCTTATCTCTCCTTGCTATTCTTTGGAACTCTGCATTCAAATGGGTATATCTTTCCGTCTCTCCTTTGCTTTTCAGTTCTTTTCTTTTCACAGCTATTGTAAGACCTCTGCAGACAGCCATTCTGCCTTTTTTTGTTTTTTAATTTAATTTAATTTTATTTTTTAACTTTACAATATTGTATTGTTTTTGCCATATATCAAAATGAATCCGCCACAGGTATACATGTGTTCCCCATCCCGAACCCTCCTCCCACCTCCCTCCCCATACCATCCCTCTGGGTCGTCCCAGTACACCAGCCCCAAGCATCCAGTATTGTGCATTGAACCTGGACTGGCGACTCGTTTCATATATGATATTATACATGTTTCAATGCCATTCTCCCAAATCATCCCACCCTCTCCCTCTCCCACAGAGTCCAAAAGACTGTTCTATACATCAGTGTCTCTTTTGCTGTCTCGTATACAGGGTTATTGTTTCCATCTTTATAAATTCCATATATATGCATTAGTATACTGTATTGGTGTTTTTCTTTCTGGCTTACTTCACTCTGTATAATAGGCTCCAGTTTCATCCACCTCATTAGAACGGACTCATTCTGCCTTTTTGCATTTCTTTTTCTTGGGGATGGTCTTGATCCTTGTGTCCTGTACAATGTCACGAACCTCCGTCCATAGTTCTTCAGGCACTCTGGCTATCAGATCTAACTCCTTGAATGCATTTTTCACTTCCATTGTATAATTGTAAAGGATTTGATTTAGGTCATACCTGAATGGTCTAGTGGTTTTCCTTACTTTCTTCAATTTAAGTCTGAATTTGGCAGTAAGGAGTTCATGATCTGAGCCAGTCAGCTCCCAGTCTTGTTTTCGCTGACTATATAAAGCTTCTCCATCTTTGGCTGCAAAGAATATAATCAATCTGATTTCAGTACTGACCATCTGGTGATGTCCATGTGTAGAGTCTTCTGTTATATTAATCTGGAAGGTTATTTTAAAAACATAATTTTAGTTTTCATAGGCTTCATTTACAGATGAAGTATATTACTATTAAAATAAACATCATAACAAGACCATTTCATATATTTGAATTGATACTGCATCTTGCTTCTTATATCCACAACTGGGCATTTTCTGTAGTTTCCAAAATCCAGTATAAGAATTTCACAATCTTTTCTGTCAAAATCACTCACAGAACACAAATTCAGCTTGCTCTTTAAAAAAAAGCAAAAACGAATGCAAGCAAACTAAATGAAATCAGCTGCACTGTTCAAACAGGGGAGTGTAATATTTAAAAGAAGTCAGAAGGAAATAATATATTCATCTTGGCCTGTGTTTATGCAAAATTTTTATATTTAGTTCATCATGGATATTTTTCATTAAATTTGGTTTTTGCTAAATATTCATTAAAATATTCTTTATCTTGATTACTGAGGGATTTTTGGTGTCATTTTAAAATTTGTAGCTGTTCCTGCTTCTATAAGTCTTGTTCTTAAACATGACCATGCTCTTATTAAGTGTTTTATTATTAAGAATAATAAGCACATTCAAAATAATTTCCTCTCCAAATGAAATAAATGAAGTATTATCTGATTTTAAAAACTCATATCCATTAAAATTTGATTCATTACTATCCTCTTATATTTACTTCTCTAGTCAATCTCTGTCCCCAAACAATACTTTTCTTAAAGATAAATTAAAATATTATTTCTTCTATCCTAAGACTTTATTTTCAAGCTGGTGTGTTACAGTCCTCCCTCTGCCCAAATTCTCAACTTACACTGACCTATAGTGCTAAATTCTACCCTTAAAACAAGTTCAGAATGATGCTTCTGGCAAGTAAAGCTCTTCTTTTGATTACCTTCCAAGTTGTTTATCTCTTGAATGCACAGTCCTATTTTATCAGTTCAAATTAATTTATTATGAAATATGCTTTACAATTTTACCCTAATCCTCCCATTTTCATTAGTCTTTTAAGTATTTTAAAATAAAGTTTTAAAGTCTTCAATATACGATATGACTGCACACCATATAACTATATAATTCCTTTATAAGGTCTTGGTGTAAACTGTTTCTTCACTCCATGCCATCATATTTCTTTCCTTGCAAATTTGCTTCCTAACCCTTTTTATCTTTATTTTTCCCCTTTCAATTTTGTTCCTGGCATAAAAGACCAACTTTGGGACACAGTATTCTTGGAAAGGAATGTAAGGAAGAGAGGAATGATACTAAATAAAGCAAAACTTTGCAGATCTGATTTGTTGTAAGGAGGAGGTCAAAACGACTCTCCTTGAAGCTGGTGTAACTCTCACCCTCCACCCTTTCTCCTCACTAGGACCCTGTCGCAGTTTGCCATTTTCTCCTATTGACTTACAAGTTGTAAAGGTTTGATTTTGTGATTTTCCATTAATTACTGGTCTTTTCATAATTCAAGTTTGCCACATGATGATTTCTCCACTTTGATACTATATTTTTGTTTGAGTTCTAAAAAGCTTTGTGCGTCTGTCTTGAAACTGCTTACATTTTTATTTAATGAAAGCCTAATTTCGCCTCCTTTTCTTGACACATATTTTACTACACCTATCACCCATGAAAGGTGGATGGAAAATTTTTCAGCTATCCAATAGACTCGGTGAAGAAAAAAAGTAGAAGAAGAGGAAGAAGGAGGAGGACAAGGAGAAGAAGAAGATGGTGATGAAGGAGAAGGAAGAGGAACACAAGGAGGAGGAGGAGATGAGGAAGTTGGGAAAAAATCATCAGATGCGAAGAAATGTGGCCGAGTTGTTCATGTTCGTTGGTCACAGCTGATGATACTTAGTGAATCCATGTTTAAATGTAAGGTGTTGTTTGTGTGCGTGCTAAGTCACTTCAAAAAGCACAGTATGTGAGAGTTGAACCGTCAAACTAGGAAAAAAAATTTTGTGTATTCTCAGACAATATACAAAAAGAAAAGAAAAATTCCCTTTGTAGTACCTTCATATTTTTTCCGTATGTTTGCAAGGAATTAAGAGAAGGTATGTGAAAAACCAGTAGTAAAATATCAAAATCTTCATGACTAAACAAGCAGATTAATGATCAGAGGGAATAACACATTTTGGAATCCTTTTATCCCATCTTAACTATGTGCCTAAGTCTGTGAATCACAAGAACGGCTGGAATTGATCACAGCTGCAGACCGTTCATTGCTGGCACATGTTTCACTTGTTAGTGATGCAGATGGAGTTCATATATGTTTTCTCCCCATGAATAACCCTTATTCAGTCTGATAAAAAAAGGGGTCCAGTAGTCTCAGTATTCAAACTCTATTCACATCATCAATTCTGATATTGATTGTCTTATAAACATTACGTAATCCAGAGTATTCAAATTGACCTCTGCTTATGCTATTAATTGTAATGTGCTTTTTATTCCAAACATGAGGACACAGACAGAATTTCATACAAGTGAAGGTTTATCTGCCCTTTAGTATGTGTCCTGTGCCTGTGAGTGTGTGCATTTGTTGTTGTCATTGTTCAGTCGCTAAGTTGTGTCTGACTCTCTGTGACCACAGCACACCAGGCTTACCTGCCCTTCACCATCTCCCTGAGTTTGCTCAAACTCATGTCCATTGCATCAGTGATGCCATCCAACCATCTCATCCTCTGTCATCCCCTTCTCCTGCCTTCAATCCTTCCCAGCATCAGGGTCTTCTCCAATGATTCAGTTCTTCCCATTAGGTGGCCAAAATATTGGAACTTCAGCTTCAGCATCAGTTCTTCCAATGAATTTTCAGGGTTAATTTCCTTTGGGATTGACTGGTTTGATCCTTGCTGTCTAAGGGACTCTTAAGAGTCTTCTCCAACACCACAGTTCAAAAGCATCAATTCTTCAGTACTCAGCCTTCTTTATGGTTCAACTCTCACATCCATACATTACTCTGGAAAAAAAAATGCCCATATTCAAATCATACTCAAAAGTATTATTGATCAATATCCAGTAAAAATAACTGTAAAGATAATGTGTTGCCTTTCAATATTAAAAGATGTCCTTTTTTCTCTCCCTCCCAGCTTTTATTTGCTTCATCACAAATATCATAAGTATAAAAAGCATTATTTTTCCTAGAAATGGAATAACTCATCCAATATGTGTCATTTTTATCAATAACAAAAGTACATGTTCCAGAGAGGGATAAAGAAGCATTTGAGTTCCATTCATAGAGATTTTCTGAATCTTAGGAATCTTATATCTCTATATTTTATTTTTAAATGAGATTAAACAGCTTTAGCCAGGATACCCAATATCAAAGTTATGAGAAAAATGACAATTATCTACACAATTTTATATATTCTGGGTCTCCTTAATAATCATTTTTAGAACTGGATACTTTCAAAAGTCAGTTTAGGAAAACAACTCATAAAATTTTTTTTTTGTTTTCCACTTTCTACTAATCCTTTAATAAAGAGGATATTTGCATTGAGTCCAAGATAGAATGAAGTAGTATGTTGACTCTTTACCTTTGAGTTGTCCTGTTTCTTGTTAAATTAGTCTTTGAGGGAAGCCATGCAAATTAGCACAAGATTTGACTTGAAAGGGATTACCTGGGCTCTCAAGGCTGTATAACCCACAGCAATGCTGGCTACTTCAGGCTATTTTCACTGACTCTTGCATTTCCTTGCCTTGTCTTGTTATGTATGCATATCTGAAAGCATATTTGTGCATTTTCTGTAAGCCGTGTTTAATTATCTTCAATTTCTCTTGAAATTGTATGAAGTCTGAAGAGCACTAAGAATTACAATCTGTGAAGTAGGTGATAAATTCAAGACAGAAAGCATTTGGATCAGCATTGAGCTGCTAAGTCGCTTCAGTCGTGTCCGACTCTGTGCAACCCCAGAGACGGCAGCCCACTAGGCTTCCCTGTCCCTGGGATTCTCCAGGCAAGAACACTGGAGTGGGTTGCCATTTCCTTCTCCAAAGCATGAAAGTGAAAAGTGAAAGTGAAGTCGCTCAGTCGTTCCCGACTCTTAGCGACCCCATGGACTGCAGCCTACCAGGCTCCTCCATCCATGGGATTTTCCAGGCAAGGGGACTGGAGTGGGGTGCCATTGCCTTCTCCTATTTCTAGCTAATCATTATCTCTATCAGGTTGTGACTGGGAGCAGTTTTTCCATCCTCCAAAGTAGCACACTTTAATTGTTTCTAATGTTTTCCAATACTGTCTTCAATGAATGCTTTGGGAGAGCATTTGTGATTTCTAAAGATCATGTTAATTAATACTTTTGCATGTTTATTTCTCCCATATATAATAAAATAAAAATGTTTTTCTGATAAAGGATCAATTATTTCTTAGAGGCTACTAATATTTATTAGAATATTTCTCAAGATTGGTACTTTAGTAATCTTGTTTATACACATAACAATATATAATTATATATATATAACATAATTATATATAACAATAAAATATATATAATTATATAACAATATAATTATTCATTATAACATGATATCTTAGTATTTTAACAATATATTGAATGAAATGCAAAGTTAATGACAGAAAGGGAAATCGTTCTACCCCATACCTCTTACCTATGAAACCATCCTAGCCTGAATAAAATCTTTCCTTGAAGACACTCCTCGTTTCTATCTCCTTTTATTTCTTACACAGCAAAGAATTCATTTCCAGGGTTAGATCCACACAGAAGGAAAGAATTTACTTATGTATTCACTCATTCTCTCATTCTACATGAATGTATTGAATATCTATTCAATCAATCAGTCCAAAATGTATTTACTTCACCTTAATCTTGAGCAGGACGCCATGCTAGGCAGACAAGGCTGAATATACGAGATCAGAAAGGAGCACAGTCTAATCTTTTCCATATTTCACCTTTACTTGAAAGGACTCTATTGACTTGTTCTGGATATGACCAGATAGTATTAGTCATTTCAATATAATATAACCTCATCTGAAAAGCAAATATCTCCCTGAGTGCCTGACTTACTACCACTAGGCGATATAATCAGCAGTGAAAACTAGAATCAATGTATGCGGCTTGTCTGTGATACCTTCAGAGTATTGCATCATAAAATGTGTTGTACAAAAGAATCCATGACAAGAACATACACCTTGGCTTCAGGGATCCAGGTTGCTTGGATCTCATTTAGGTCAAGGTTGTCCATACTCCCTGGTGACAATATTCTGCTCTCTAAGGCTGAATCCTCCATTCTAAAAGCCATGACTATGCCTACTCCTTGAATATCAATTACATTACCATAGTAATCTTCATGGTCTCCAGTTGCCCATGAAACGGAGCCTGGAAATTCCTCCAGAACCTCGATCACCTTCAGTCAGTTTGCTCAATCAATATGATGCTCAGGCACTGAAGTTAGAGCCTGCTAATTTAGAAGATGCATAAAAATAAAAAATGTAGCTACTGGGATCCTTCCCTTTTTCTTTACACTAACAAAAGAGAAAATATAAATATAAATGTTCCCCTATATTTAAATTTTATATATTTAAATACCTGGCACTCTCAACAAATGAAAAAAAAAAGATAACTGTGCTTCATTAGACATATATTTTTCTTCTTTGAAGTGTGTATTGATTTTCTCTTAAGTAAAAATTTGAGGTAATTTTGTTAAAAAGAAAGAAAAATACAAGGTATCCATCTATTCTGTGCACTTCCTCAGTAAAGGTACACAGCAGACATCTGTTTGTATTTATACACTAAACACACATGCAGCTTGTGTGAAATTTTTAAAAAAGAATCTCCATATTCGCTCTGATTTTCTACATTAAGATTATGTCTTCTATACATGAGATGTCTTAAAACTATAATGTGTTCAGTTGTGTCCAACTCTTTGTGGCCCCATGGACTGTAGCCCACCAGGCTCCTCTGTCCATGGGATTCTCCAGGCAAGAACACTGTGTGGATTGCCATTTCCTCCTCCAGGAGATCTTCCCCATCCAGGGATTGAACCTGGGTCTCTTATGTCTCCTGCACTGGCAGGCAAGTTCTTTACCACTAGCACCACCCAGATAGCCCCAGAATTAAAATGGCCGATGGCTAAAGACCACTGTTGGGAAGATTATAAAAGTATCAATTTCTCAGCACATACTTAAAAGACTAAACATGAAATGTTAGTGAAGAATTTGAATATTTCTTAATTCAATTTATTATATTTTTACATCTGTAGAAATAATTTTTAAAAAGTGTTTCTTAAACTGACTCAGTACAAGCCTTTGTCTCTTCTCATTTATCTATCAGCATGTATACAGTCATAGATTCCAAAACAACAATCACTTGGGCTGGAAAAAGTACATTTTAAAGATATATTGTAGAGAACTAAGAGAAAAATACCTATAATATAAATAGAAACTTGAAGAATCAAAGATATGAAAACAATGCATCTTTCCTTCTTTAGTTTAGTCAAATCAATACAATCGACCAGAGTAAATCATTCAAAATTCAGGTTATGCAATTTTTATATGTTTTCTGAAACAAAAAAGTGTTATTTTAGAATTTGAAGGTGTTCTCATTGATCCTGCTGTTGTCATTCAGAAACTGTTAAGACAGTGTGTATATACCATACAACTTACATGCAATTTTAATAGCTACATATATATTTTGTTTTTATCTATTTATATATTTATGTGGCATGTATATGTCTTCATTTCCTCATTTATAAGCTAAACATAAAAGAGCTACTATTTATATATCACTCTGAGGAAATCACAGACTCACAAGTATTTTGAGCTGATTAACACAACAGGGCATAGCAGTGTCATTGAATGCTTTATATTTTCAAAAAATATGAAGAAATATTGCATATGAACTGTAAACTCTTACAGAATGATTTTTATGGCATTATCTCTGTCATGTGATTAGGACTCTGAGGACAGCAGATTTCCAAGTTTTCAGTACATAAAGTGGCATGCCCTGTGGGCTGTTAAACGCAAATCATAAATCAATGATCAAGTTACTTAATAAGACATTATTATACCACCTGTTCAAAATTTTAATAGACAACGTGAAAAATAGGAAAATTTCTCATTGTAAAATATTGATTGGGTTAATGCTGTAATGACACAGCTCTAATTAACCTCAAGTCAAGAGAGTTACTTTTGTGGGATTTCATGAGCAAAGACAAAGATGTTTCAATTCAGCTTGTTTTAACATAAGGAAGAAAATAAAAGGATCTGAAGTCATCCCTTCACTTCATAAGATGATGATACACTGAAATTCTAAACACATTAAGTCTCTTTTGTTCTAATTTTCAAACTACTGCATTAAAACAGTGAACCTCAAAAAATATGTATTACATTTATGAATTTTCAAATCCAATTGTTTTCATTTTAGAGCTGATGTCTTACCTTTTTAAAAAAACTTTGTTAAGAAATAATAAGTACTCCAGTGATCTTCAAGTATTTAAGGGCTCCCATGTTAACTGAAATCTAAGCTTATAAGATATTAAGATATCTATAGTCATGGCTTATCCCTGAATTCTGAAATGTAAAAGACTAATTTTCCTCCTATTTATTTATTTCTCCATTTTAATTTCTATTTAAAATCTCCTTAGTCTTTGTTTGATATATGAATAATTATTGATGCTGCATCCAGAAAACAAACAAGACATGAAGCGTTTCTTAAACATGTCAACATTTTTAAATTAAATTTAAACAGTATTTAGTGATATGCCACCAGTATAGAACAGTTAATTTGGTAAGACCTGAATATATTGAAAGACTAGTATAAAATAAGTATAATACATAAGACTAATCTGTGCTTATTAATTACATTTCTCACTAAATTATTTAGTCTGAAAGCAATAGCTAAGATGGATCAGTTGTAGAATGTCTTCCAGGGAACCATTTAGCTAGCATCCTACATGGGAACAAAGGTCACCATAGCTGATTCATTACAGAAAAGCCCAAGAAGTATCTTAATGAGTCCTTTGTTAGAGAACAGAAGGCCCATAGAATTCTACTTCCCAGCATCACATTGTTTTTCAAATAATTAAGATATTTTGCATTTAAGCCTTGTTTTTGTAAAATACAAACAATTCCTCTTTATTCCATGTTCAAACTCAGTTCATATAATTTACATGAATACTTTCAGGTAACACAAACTTTGAATATTAGAATGATAAGCTTACTGCTTATTACTATTTCCCCAAACAAGTGAATAGAAATAGGTAACTAAATAGAAAAAGCAAGAGAATTTCAGAAAAACATCTACTTCAGCTTCATTGACTATTCTAAAGCCTTTAACTGTGTGGATCACAACAAACAGTGGAAAACTCTTCAAGGGATGGGTTTACCAGACTACCTTACCTGCTTCCTGGGAAATCTGTATGCAGGTCAAGAAGCAGCAGTTAAAACCGGATATGGAACAATGCACTGATTCCAAATCGGGAAAGGAGGACATCAAGGATGTATATTTGTCACCCTTACATCAAGGCTGTATATTATCACCCTGCTTATTTAACTTCTATGCAGAGTACATCATGAGAAATGCTGGCTGGATGAAGCACAAACTGGAATCAAGATTGCTGGGAGAAATAGCAATAACCTCAGATATGCAGATGACACCACCCTTACGGCAGGAATCAAAGAGGAACTAAAGAGCCTCTTGATGAAAGTGAAAGAGGAGAGTGAAAAAGTTGGCTTAAAGCTCAACATTCAGAAAACGAAGATCTTGGCATCTGGTCCCATCACTTCATGGCAAATAGATGGAGAAACAATGGAAACAGTGACAGACTTTATCTTCTTGGGCTCCAAAATCTCTGCAGATGGTGACTGCAATCATGAAATTAAAGATGCTTGCTCCTTGGAACAAAAACTATGGCCAACCTTGACAGCATATTAAAAAGCAGAGACATTACTTTGCCAACAAAAGTCCACTCAGTCACAGCTACGTTCCTTCCATTCATCATGTATGGATGTGAGAGTTGGACCAGAAAGAAAGTTGAGTGCTGAAGAATTTGTACTTTTGAACTGTGGTGTTGGAGAAAATTCTTGAGAGTCCCTTGGACTGCAAGGAGATCCAACCAGTCCATCCTAAAGGAAATTAGTCCTGAATATTCATTGGAAAGACTGATGCTAAAACTGAAACTCCAATATTTTGGCCACCCGATATGAAGAACTGACTCATTTGAAAAGACCCTGCTGCTGGGAAAGATTAAAGGCAGGAGGAGGAGATGACAGAGGATGAGATGGCTGGATGGCATCACCAACTCAGTGGACGTGAGTTTGAGTAAACTCCGGGAGCTGGTGATGGACAGGGAAGCCTGGCGTGCTACAGTCCATGGGGTCACAAATAGTCAGACATGACTGAGTGATTGAACTGAACTGAACTGAACTGAAAACACAAAAGGCTATCAACCATCATCATTACCAGGCATTGAAAGTAAGCAATCTCCCTGAGCTTTCTTTGCTCTTATAAATAAATTGAATGGGAAAGAGAAAAATAGAAAAAGGTACTGAAAATAAAGTAAAAGATTGTTTCATAAGAGAGAGCATTAGTTCTTTAGCTTCCTGTAGTATGACAAACCAGGTCTTTGATGATGTGAAAATTTCAAATGGATACCCATGCTGGATTTTTAATAATCGATATAGTTTAACAGTAGATTTATTTTTTGTTTACTATGTCATCACTATAAAGAACTTTAACAACAACAAAAAAAAACTCTAAAAAAAAAGACCTAATAGAATGATGGCTACATATATTTGATGAAGCCCCCCTAATTAGGTACCTTATAAAGAATTCAAAGTGATTGCTAATCATCACATGTTTAAGTTATGTATTTGTTTAATTGTGACAAGTGAAATAACAAATATATTATAATCTGTCTTCAGGCGAAATTCATTCTAATTAAGGGTAAGCATTTTGGAATTGCTTAATGTTTGTTACTATATTAAAAACAGGTCTTGTAATACCATGAAGTTTCATCTAAATGGCCCTAGCGGAACTATAACTGTTGTGGGAAATCTTGTATTTTGCCTTTGGCAGAATCTCCTGCATTTGCTTTAAGTGTAGTAATCCATTATCTAGAGCTAATATCACCAGTCCCCCACAAAGCTTAAAAATGTTTGTTTCAAACCAATATTTCAAGGAATATTATTCTAGCATATCTGCCCTTTTCTTTCTTTTGATACACAAAGGGATTAAATATTTGTGTTGAAAAGACCCATTTATATATTTCTTTGAACATGATAAAAATATTTAACTTGCTATGTTTTAATGAATAGCATGCTTTTGATTGCTGATAAGTTTCTATTTTTTGCATTATCAAATAACTTAGAAAATTTGTCTCTACTATTATCCACTATAAAATAGTATCTTAAGTGTGTTATATCCTTGTCTCTCATTGAGCTTGCTGTTTTATTAAAGAAACAAAAACTTTACAAAGAAAACAACATCACATTCAAATATATATATATATATATATATATATATATATATATATCTCTCAGAGAAGACAATGGCAACCCATTCCAGTACTCTTGCCTGGAAAATCTCATGGATGGAAGAGCCTGGTAGGCTGCAGTCCATGGGGTCGCGATGAGTTGGACACGACTGAGTGACTTCACTTTCACTTTTCACTTTCATGCACTGGAGAAGGAAATGGCAACCCACTCCAGTGTTCTGCCCTGGAGAATCCCAGGGATGGTGAGAGATTTTATATATATATATATAGATATATATATATACATATAAATATTTATTTACCAAAATATGATAACTATTTTATCACTATATGAAGCATAACTATTCAGGTGTCTCTCTCTTTCAGTAGATAAACAACTATTTACCTCATTTGTTTAAATCTTAGTTAAAATCAGTAATAACCTCCAGTTTCAAGCATTTCCATAACATTTCAATTTATTCTGTAATAATTACCCCAGGTGGCTCAGTGGTAAAGACTTCACATGCCAATGCATTAGTGGCCGGAGATGCAGGTTCAGTCCCTGGGTTGGCAAGATCCCCTTGAGGAGGAACTGGCAACCCACTCCAGTATTGCCTGAAAAATCCCGTGAACAGAGGAGCCTGGCAAAATACAATCCATGGAGTCACAAGGAGTTGGACATGACTGGAATGAATGAGAACCCATGCATACTCATCTCAAATTGTTTATTTATTTTTATTAATGTAAGTTGCACTCTAAATCAATCTTTGTAGTTCAAAGAGTATGTGTATTTTTAGTTTCTGGTGAATCATGCCAGTTTAGATTCAACAAAAATCATACCTTTTAATATTCTTGCAATCAGTGTATGAGAATACCAATTTTCCATACACTAATTAATAATACAGAATGCTATAGAGAAAGGAAAGAAGGGAGAAGGAAAGGGGAAAAGAGAATATTGCAGTCTTGAAGCCCATCTTTTTTTTTTTTAATGGTAAGACAATTTCTAAGAGTTTTATGGTGAAAAGAAATAGGCTGGGTCTGGGGTGGTATATAGGGGGATAAATAAAGTAATGAGGGGTTTGCACAGATCACTATGTCATGAATCAAACAGAATGATTAAATCAAACTTTTCCACCTCAAGTTAAAAAAAGATGAGGCAATTTATATTACATTATACCCTACATTAAATGGTATTATATTACAATGTATTATATATTGTATCATATTTAAGCATGATATTCCTCTACTCAAAAAACCTTTGGTGATTCCCTAAGATCTACAACATGAAATCCCAGTCTTCTCAATCTAATATTTAAAAAGCCATCCATTAATTAGTAACAACCTTTATTTATTTGTCTCACTCTATTCCATTCAGTCATTTGCTTAATGGTATCAATGTTATTTTCCAGCATGTCTTGCTAATTTATGACTCTGTGATTTGAAGTCATTCTGAGTGCTCACCTTCTTTCACTTCTGATCCATGAACAAATCCTACGTGTCCAACCTTTACTATAAATCGTGTAACTGGGGCCCTTTGCTTCTCATTGGAAGTATCTGGACAGCCTCCTTATAGCTTCATCTCAGTGGAAACATCATGGAAGCTTCCTCATTGGCTGTTGCCATTGGAACATCACGGACAGCACCCCCATTGGTTGATATCAGTGGAACCATCAGCACGGTTTCCTCATTGGCTGTTTAGCTTCCACATTTGTTACTGTCTGCCAAGCACCGGAGCAAGGTTTGAGTGTTCCTTTATGAACTGAATTATGTGTCACCTCTCTGCTCAGAGAACTCCAAGAACGTTCTGCTCTTCATGAACTAGAAGGGCGTATGTGGTTGGATCCATTTACCCTTCTCAGACCTACCTCGTCTTGTTCCAGCTCTACTGATCTCTATCTTTTCATAGCGCACGTGGTCCCACACCCAAGCTTATAGATTTGCTTTTCCCTCTTCCTCTAAATAACTGAATAACTTCCTTCCTTTTTCTTCACATGTCTGCTCAAACATTACCTTACTTGTGATGATTTTATATAAAATCGAACCCTCTTCTATCATTCTGAATCTCCCTTACTTGCTTGCTTGCTAAGTCGCTTTAGTACTCTGTGCGACCCTATGGACTGTAGCCCACCAGGCTCCTCTGTCCATGGGATTCTCTAGGTAAGAATACTAGAGGGAGTTTCCACTTCCTCCTCCCGGGCATCTTCCCAACACAGGGATGGAACCCTGTCTCTTACATCTCCTGCATTGGCAGACAGGGTCTTTACCACTAGTGCCAACTGGTAAACCTGAAACTCCCTTAACTTTACTTTTTATAGAATATATTTTATATACTTTTTTATTCTTACCAATTATTTGATGAAGTTTGGTTCATTTCTCTCCATTTGAATTTGAGTTCTAGGAAAATAGTGCTTTTTTTTTTCTTCCCTAGAAGCAGTTTTCCTAGTCCCAAGAATAGACAATTATACTTACTATGCCATGGTAAACATTTTCTCTCTGAATTTATGTCATTTCCTCATACTGTTGATAATACCCTGACATACCTGTCTTTAAATTTTCATAACTTCTACATTTTTTAGAAACTCAGTATAAATACCGTATCTTCCACTAGGCCTCTTTAATTCCCTCAGTTCTAATTAAATGTTCTCTCAGAAAGGTTTCAAAGTTTCAAAGTATTTTAAATTCCTACTTTGGAATCTTTCGCATTGTATCATGCTTTCAAGGGCCTAAATACATTGCTCTCTTTCCCAGTAGAATGTAAACTGCTTTTAGATGTGGTCTTATTGAGACAGGCAGTCTGCCACTGGCCCGGAGGGTACTCTCTATGTAGGTTTGCCAGATAAAATACAAGATGCCCAGTTAAATTTAAATTTAAGATAAATAACAAATGCGATATGTGGAACACACTTGTACTAAAATATTTATGCTATTGAGGTCCATTGTAAATTCTAAGTTTTCTCTGGGTTTTATTTCTAACCTTACTTATAGCATGAAGGGTAGATGTAATTTCTTTCCAGAAATGAGTGTAAGCAAATCTTCACAGTCATTAGTCCTCCATTTTAATTTATTTGCAATATCTTCTCATACAGTGTAACTTACAATCATTTACTTAAAGAATTTGGCAAGAGTCTAGCTTCTTTTTAATTCAATTAGATTTATCATAACTCTATACCATTTTCCCTCTTCCCATCACATATTCCCAGTGGAATAAACCTGCATTTTTTTTTCTTCTTAAAATCAATTGGAGAACAAGGAAATGACTTTTAGAGGGCACCTGTGGCATTACTGACTCTTTTTTTTCTGGATCAACTTTAGATTTATAGATAGTTGCTAAGATAATTCATAAAATTCTCAATACATTTAGTCCAATTACTCCTTATCATGTTATCATCTTCCATGACAGTAATGTATTTGTCAAAACTAAAAAACTATCTTTGGTAAAATACTATTATCTGGAAGCTAGGCTTGATTCAGATTTCTCCAACTTTTCTGTTGACATCTACTTTCTGTTGCAGCATCCCACCTGACATTCAGTTGTCTTGTCTAAATAGGCTCCTCTGGTCGGAACAGGTTTCATAACCTTCCCTTTGATTTTGATTAGACCTCAAGTTTCTGAAAGGTACTCATCAGTGTTCCAATTTGCATTTTCCTCTAAGAGAAAATTGGTAATTGTAGTTACTACAATGATACGACGCATGTATGCATGCTCAGTTGCTTAGCTGTGTCCCACTCTTTTCTACTCCATTGACTGTAACCCACCAGTCTCTTCTATCCGTAGAATTTTTCAGGCAAGAATACTGGAGTGGGTTGTCATTTCCTCCTCCAGGGGACTTTTCAGACCCAGGGATCTAACTTGAGTCTCCTGCGTCTCCTGCTTTGGTAAGCAAATTCTTTAACACTAGCGCAACCTGGGAAGCCCATTTATACTGGATATATTTTCGGGGCTGGTTGGGGGCAGGGGGAGGCAAGCGCTATGACCACATTTATTTGTGTGTGTGTTTATTTAACACCTTTCAATAAAGTCTTTCACATGATATTATTCCAGAGATGGCTATTGAACGAAATGTCTACAATTTCATTTCAACATAGCATCACACGCCTGTTAGAATGGCCAAGAGACCACCAACACCGTGTGCTGGTGAGACTGTGGAGCCACGGGATCTCTCGTTCATTGCTGGAGGCAGTGCCAAATGGTGCAGATACTTTGGCCATTTCTTATAAAATTAAGCAAACCCTCACAGTAGCATTTAGCTGTCATACTCTTCAGTACTCAAATGACCTGGAAAACGTATGTCCACACAAAAGCTGCACAAGGATGTATACAGCTGTTTTATTCATAACTGGCAAAACCTGAACGCAACCAAGCTGCTATTCCATTCAGTAGGTGAATGAATAAATAAACCGTAGTCAAATCAGACAATAGAGTATTATTAAATATGGAAAATAACAGATCTATCCAGCCATGAAAAGACATGGAGAAACCTTAAAGCCCTACTACTAAGTAAATGAAGCCAATCTGAAGAGGATATATACTGCATCATTTCAACTGTATGATATGATGGGAAAGGTTCAAAAATGGAAAGAGTGAAAATCAATGATTTCAAGAGGTTAGAGGGGAGGGAGGTATAAATTGGGGAAGCACAGAGAATGGGCATGGGGTGGGCAGTGAAGGTATTCTGTATGATACAGTAACAGTGGCTACACATCATTACACGTTTGTCAAAACTCATAGAATATACAGCGAGATGAATTCTAATGTAAATTTTGTGTTTTGAGTGATAACGATGTGTCCATGTAGATTCATCAGTGATAGCAAATATACCATTCTGGTCGGGAATGTTGACACATGCTTGATCAGGGGGTATATAAGAAATGTCTACTTACCGTTCAGTGTTTGCTATAGCATAAGACTGCTGTAAAAATAAAATCTTTAAAAAATAGCATCAGTTAACTCTTCTAAAATCTATTTTTCCCAAGATATATAAGCATCCTTTAGCTTCCCAAATCTATTTTTAAAGAGTTTAACATTTTTCATATTGATGGTAAGTGGTTGCATGCACAGCTTCACGCAGACAACACACTATCTGTTCAAAGCCTGACATGAAGGATTTGTCTGCTTCCAAATCCTGCTCAATCATGAATTACTTTAGAGAAGAAGGATTCATAATTTTCATCTTTCTGTCCTCAGATTGCTTTGCTACATTCTGACACACTAGTAAGTGGTGGGTTGAACGATATTTTTCACAAAGATATTTTTACATGCTTTAAAATTTTCCATGTCATTTTATTTGAATTTGGAGAGACATAGTTTGTCCAATTCACAATTTTGATAAGGAAATAATAGAAAAGGAAGAAAATAAGTAAAATAAAAATTATGAAAGTGATTAAGATATTTTAAAATTTTCTTGCATATCACCAGCCATTTCTTAATTTTATATCTAATTTGATTTTAGTTTCTGTCTTATGTTATCAGTCTTCATAAATTTTAAACCATGCCTGATGACTTCATGCTCTCTTTTCTCCTAGGAAGACGCAAGCTCTCATGCTGTTATGTGGACTTTGCAGAGGTAACTAGTGCAGGAGGCATGTTCAGTTAGTCTAAACTGGTGCTGTCCATGGGTTATAGCTGACAACTTATTTGACTGGTTTTTAAGTGCTTTGAAAACAAAAACAAACACCAGTCTTTGATAGACTTCCCTGGTGGCTCAGACAGTAAAGCGTCTGTCTACAACGCAGGAGACCTGGGTTCGATCCCTGGGTTGGGAAGATCCCCTGGAGAAGGAAATGGCAATCCACTCCAGTAGTATTGCCTGGAAAATCCCATAGACAGAGGATCGGCTACAGTCCATGGGGTCGCAAAGAGTCAGACACGACTGAGTGACTTTCCTTCCTTCCTTCCTTCCTAAGTGCTTTGATAGCACCATAAATCAGTGATTTTTCCAGGAAATCCTTGGCTTCTTACTTTTATACCTACTCCATTCCATAGAGATGCAGGCTGTCCAATAAGCCATCTATAACATTCCAGGCAACCATCTAAACAGGGTGATTGAACAAATACGTGTTTCAGATACACGTTAGACTAACAAAGATAAATAGGGACTATCACCTTACGAACCTCAAAGAGTGCTGACCAACCAAAATCTAGGAAGCAAAGACATTCTGTTGTAGGTTAAGCAAAACAAAAACAGAGACCAGAAAACGTCCAGAACTTTCTCTGAATCTCTCACTGTAGCTCTATTTTCCTTTCTCACAGCAGACTGGCTTTCTCCTTGTAGGGCCAAAATCTAGCAAAAGAGAACTCCTAAAACACATAGTTTAAGACTTCAGCCACATACAGAAAGGAATGAACCTTCTTAAATCTACCTAAGGAAAAAAAAAATGAAGAAGAAAGGAAACTAAGACACTTTTCACTGACCTGGCTTGTATCCAGTGAACACTACTGGATAAATCAGCAGTGGCCACAGATCAAGTTAGGACAAGTAGTCCATTTAATTGGCTCGAAAGGAGTGGCTCTGGCGTGGCTGCCAATCTCAGACGAAGTTTAGCACGTGGACTCCATGAGTGTTCACAGCGCAACGGACCACAGGGAAGGCATATTATGGTGTTGCTGTTATTCAGAATCTGAGTTATTCAGAATTACAGCACTCTCTGTTGTTGTTATTCTTAGTTTTAAATGGATACAAGCTTTAAATCCTGTGACATTTCATGGTGATACTTTAAACATGTAATATATAGTATTATATTAGAAAGAGACAGAAGACAGATGATAAGATAGAGATGATACGAACTACAGTGGAGCTTCTTATAATCTTTTGTTTTCTCAGAGAGTGCTTTCAAGCTCTGCATTCAGGAGCATTACACTAGCTTCACTTCTGCCTGAAGGTAACCATCTTCAGAGTAATACTACAGTCATCTGCGATTCTAAACGTTAGGCAGTCCAGAAGGAAGTAGGCTTCTAAATTCTCATCATCTGGAGTCACAGATGTTTGACTTCTTTGTTTGCTTTTTTGTGCACTTAGAGTGTGAAACACTTAATCTTATTGACTAGACCTTGTTGAACAGTTTCAGTTCAACCACTAAGAACTGTTTGCAAAATCGGTCTAGCTGAAACACTTAGAGTGACTACTATGAATGTTGTTGAATAAAAATACTCCAGGTGATATAAGTCACTTTGTAATGGTTTATGCCTAATATTTTACTACTTATCTAAACAATGCAGAAATATGCAGTTAGGTCTTTTGTACATGTTGTTTTGTCATTGTTTTTTCTTCTTTATCATTAGCAGCCACTCACTTTATTGAAATTTCTCTTGCAATAAGAGACTCAGGTTGTTTTTACAAGAATATTTCATCTAATTATCAATATCAACCTGATGGCTCATTGGTAAAGAATCCCCCTGCTAACACAAGAGACTTGGGTTTGATCCCTGGGTCAGAAAGATCCCCTGGAGAAGGAAATGGCAACCCACTCCAGTATTCTTGCCTGGGAAATCCCATGGACAGAGGAGCCTGATTGTCTACAGTCCATGGGATTGCAAAGAGTCAGACACGACTTAGCGACTAAATAACAACGAACTCTAGAAAAGATGTGGGGTTTAGAGTCATTTACACTTATGCCCAAATGCCACTGCTCTTTGCTTTTGTAACTGTGGGAAAGTTATTAAAAAATCTGTGAACATCAGTTTCTTTGCTGGTAAAATTGATTTATCAGAAATATAGTTTCAGGATGCTACAGAAGTCATATGGTTCTCTGAAAGATAATTCTAGGACAAGGAGGACCACAGTCAAATTTGTGTTTTAGGAATATGTCTTTGGTAGCAGAGAAGAGATAATAAGGGGGAAAAACTTGCAGACACTGTAGGAGAATTTATCTGTTTGAACTAAAAAAGCAAATCTGGGTTATAATAGCATTGTCAAGGATCATATACATGAAGTAGTGTCAATGGGGTTAGTTCTTAGCCTTGGGTGGAAAACTGGTAGGACTCAAATAACAGTGTATTTTCCAGGTTCCCAGGACAATTGCAGGGTCCAGCTAACGTTGTGAACCAACGACCCACAGATTTGATAAACTGTCGGA
The DNA here is from genome assembly GCF_029378745.1 of Bos indicus. Taxonomy (NCBI): domain Eukaryota; kingdom Metazoa; phylum Chordata; class Mammalia; order Artiodactyla; family Bovidae; genus Bos; species Bos indicus. The sequence goes on along the minus strand of NC_091771.1, from coordinate 83,744,603 downwards.
ATTTGTATGAGATGGAGCTGTATCTCCTAACCCTGACTGTAATTAATCACCTGGTCAGCTTTTAAGAAACATGAATGCCCTAACTTCACCCGGAAATATTAAATCAGAATCTTTGCTGTGAGGTTTAGCTTTAGTATTTTATAAAATTCCCTAAGTGATTTTAAAGAGCAGTCCAAATTGAGAATCCCTGAGAAAGAAGACAGCTAGGCAGATAATAAGAAGCTCAGATATGTATGTACATGGAGATGCCGTTTACTGGTGAAAAAAATATAAAAATGCTCAGGTTTGGAGTGAGGATCTAAAGAATGGTTTATTGGGTTGTGTACATGTTGAACTTAAGATTCTAAGAGACCACCTAGCAATGATGCCCAAGAGGAACTTGTGCCTATTACTAAGAATCTCAGAAAGGAGGCATGGATTAAGAACATATGTCAGTATATAAGTGACAGTTGAAGCCAGGGGCAAAGATAGTCTATTAAGAAGAATGTGTAGAGTGAAGACAACAGAAAAATAAAGACATAAGTCCAGTAACAGCAAATAGGGGGTGGGAAATATGCTCTATTTTTCAGATGCATGTGCAAAGAGACAATGAATCCCATTGGTATATATACTTGAAGGACCGCGTCAACATTCAGTGATTCGATCCAGCCATTTGGATACAGAACTACATGCTGGAGAAAATTAGAAATGCAAAGAGTAAAGAGGCCTCAAACCAAAAGCAGATGAATTTATTTGAACAGGCCTACAAAGAATCTCCTGACCACTAAATGAGGATCAATTTATTGCAAAAGAGAAAATGAAACTTAGGAAACAGATACCCTGTCAACGTTCTCAGCTTTACCAAAGCAGTAGGCCTTTGCACTGTTCCAGAATTTATAACATTTTTAATTCCACAAATTAATTAACTTGCTTTGAGTAGTTGGAGAACAATAATTAAAACCTAATGTCTTTTCTACTGGGAAGTGTAGAATCATAAGGTAAAGAGGATTGCTTTTGTATTTTCCTTACCTGCACCAGGGGAAATAAAACAGAATTTCACAGCCAAAATGTATTTTGGCAGAACTTTTCAGGGTTTTAAAGCAGAGAATTTACTCTAGTTTCTGGAATTTAAATGCGGAATCCACTAATTAGGAAACTATGACCTAGGCCATGCAAAAATTCTCAATATTTGAAGATTAAATCACTCTGAGTGGTAATAATTGACCTTGGTCAATTAAACATACTTAGGGAAAACGGGAGTATTGTGAAATTGGTAATTAGTATATATTAATTATGTTCTACCCTTTTAAAAATATTTATTTTGTATTAATTACATTGTATTCTTGAAGCAAACTTGCTAGAACTGACCCTTTTATTCATTACTGTGACATGCCCTACAGCAAGAAGCTACAAAGGAAAGAATTTTTCCCCACTTTTTTTTTCTCCAAGTATGTTTGGTGGTCTTTCCAACTGTCTTCAGAAGAAACTGAGTCTGAATTTCAGCTCTAACTTCAGATTAAAATATAGTCCAGTTATACACTACATCATCTGGAACATGAAGAGGATAATGAGACTGTGGTGATAACTGAATGAAGGAATGACGTAAAATGCTCACTGAACAGTTTTCCAAATAAAAAATAAATACTGGCTTTCATTGTTATTGTAATCAGTGATATTGTTTGTTCCATAAAAATCTTAAGTCCTACATTTTTCTTTTTTTTAATTTGATTGAGGTGGATGAATGTTTTTTAAAGTCTTTATTGGATTTGTTATAATAGTGTTTCCATCTTATGTTTTGGTTTTGTGGCCATGAGACATGTGGAATCTAGGCTCCCCGACCCCCCTGCCCACCCTCCACATCAGAAAGTGAAGTCTGAACCACTGGACCACCAGAAGAGTCCCAAGTCCTATATCTCTAATAATTATGGCTGTTAAGAGCAATACTTGGGGGACCTAAACTAGTCAGGACCTGTATTTTCCAAAAAGAGAGCTCTCTTCTTGTTGAATTTAAGGAAACTATTTATGTGTGAATACCTAAGTGAATTCCCACAACGTGCGCAAAGTCAATGCTCAACTTTCACTCCAGCCTCTTGTTCTACTTTTCCATGGCATGTTATATTTCAGCCAAATTTAATACATTAAAAAAAAGAAAAAGTTTTTGCTTTGACTATCTCTCCTTTCCGATTGACCACTGTGAAAGGTCGAATAATTGTCTCCTGAATATTTTAACATCTGATTCCCTCTAGACTATGAATAGGAGAAGGCAATGGCACCCCACTCCAGTACTCTTGCCTGGAAAATCCCATGGTTGGAGGAGCCTGGAAGGCTGCAGTCCATGGGGTCGCTGAGGGTCAGACACGAATGAGCGACTTCACTTTCACTTTTCACTTTCATGCATTGGAGAAGGAAATGGCAACTCACTCCAGTATTCTTGCCTGCAGCATCCCAGTAACAGAGCTTCCTGGTGGGCTACCGTCTATGGGGTCGCACAGAGTCAGACACGACTGAAGTGACTCAGCAGCAGACTATGAATATGACATATGGCATATAGGGCTTTGGAGGTTTTTTTCAAAAAGAATTTTTAAACAGCGAGATCATCTTGGATCATCAATGTAGTCCCAGTGTAATTCGGGGCAATCTCAAGTGTCCTCTAAAGAGAGTGGCTGAGAGAGACTTGACTAGAGAAGAGAAAGCAGTGCGCTCTAGAAGCAGAGATTAGGTTGATGTGGCTGCAAACCAAAGAATGCTGATGGGCACTACAAACCGAAAGAGACAAGTATGAATTTTCTCCTGGAGCCTCCAGGTAGAAAAAAGCTTCATTTGAGCCCTATAAGATTCATTTCAGCCTTTTGTTTTCCATAGATGTAAGAAAATAAAGCTATATTGTCTTTAGGTTACCAGGTTTGTGGTAATAAGTTTCAGGAGTCACAGGGAACAAATATAGCCACCTCTCACACTGTCTTAGGAACTAGTTTATCCCTTCATATTATTCAGGTTCCTGCTCAAATATTTCTACAGAGAGAATTTTCAGGGGAAAAAAAAGAGAGTTTATGTAAAAGACTTGGGCTTCAAAATGGCTTCAGATTTTCAACAGCAACTCTGAAAGGTAGAAGGCAATGACGCCATCCATTAAAAAACCCTGAAGGAAAATAATTCCCAGCAACAATATTCTATATCCAGCTAAGCAATCAATATTGTGTTGGTAGATGAAAGATATTTTCAGACTTACAAACATTTTATTTTCCAGTAGTCATGTATGGGTGGGTGAGTTGGACTATAAAGAAAACTGAGCACTGATGAAGTGGTGCTTTTGAACTGTGGTGTTGGAGAAGACTCTTGAGAGTCCCTTGGACTGCAAGGAGATCCAACCTGTCCATTCTGAAGGCAATCAGCCCTGGGATTTCTTTGGAAGGAATGATGCTAAAGCTGAATCTCCAGTACTTTGGCCATGTGATGTGAATAACTAACTCACTGGAAGAGACCCTGATGCTGGGAAAGATTGAGGACAGGAGGAGAAGGGAACACAGAGGATGAGATGGTTGGATGGCATCACCGGCTCAATGGACATGGGTATTTGCAAGCTCCAGGAGTTGGTGATGGACAGGGAGGCCTGGTGTGCTGCAGTCCATGGGGTTGCAAAGAGCTGGACATGATTGAGCAACTGAACTGAACTGAGAACAAACATTTTAAATATTTACCTCACAATCCCCCTTTCTTATCTATCTACTGAAAGATGTGCTTCATTCAAACAGAAGAGCATTTCAAGAAAGAAGATAACAGAGTCAAGATGCAGGTGGCGCAGTGCCAAAAAGGCGATAGAAGGGGACTCTAAGACAGCTGTATTGTCAGGTGTACAGAGAATAGACTTGGATCAGAATCAGTCAAACTACTGCAGGAGACACTCCTTCTAACAAAAAAGATCTATTACTTAATGCAGATGATCATCTCACGAAGAGGAGAATTGGGCTGAATTATGAATAAACACATAGAAAAGTAAGAGAATGTAAAAAGTACTCCATGGTACCAGAAAAATGCAGAAAATGTAAGTAACCCTGGTCTTCTATTAATATATGGGCTTCCCAGGTGGCTCAGTGGTAAAGACTTCACCTGCCGATGCAGGAGACACAGGTTCAATCCCTGGGTCAGGAAGACACCCTAGAGAAGGAAATGGAAACCCACCCCTATGTCCTTGCCTGGGAAATCCCATGGGCAAAGAAGCCTGGTGGGCTACAGTCCACGGGATCACAAAGAGTGGGGCATGCCTTAGCAACTGAGCATAGCACTGCGTGGTCTTCGATATAGTGTAACTCTAAAAAGCAAGCATAATAGTATAAATAGTGATCAGATTATGCACATATTCACATTTTTAGAGTCTGATGGAACTGGAATAAAAAGAGCTAAGTCATTATCTTAGAAAATAATTTCTTCCTAAACTTATGGAATGAAAAATAGGAAAGTAAATGTCTTATTAAGAAATATAAGCACTAAGATCAAAGATTTGGCCACAGTCATTGGTTCTGACCTGAAAAGGGAAGTGATCTTGTTTGTATTTGTGAAAATACTATATAAACAAGTTAAATTTTAAAAATCTGTGTGGATATAATTTTGATAGAAGTAAGAACATAAAAAGAATGTAAAATAAAATTTCTTAGAGCAAGAAAGAAACAAATAGGATTAATCTCAACAACAAATAAATAGAACATTTATGGAGAAAGCAATAAGATCTATTGTAGAAAAAGGTAATTGATTATAAGAAGAAAAACACTATGAGACAAGTCGTTATCATAAGAATGTCAAATTTCCCCAAGTTTGTCTGATATTATTATAATTCCATTCAGTTTAACTGGGACAGAATTATAACCAAGTAACTCTAAATTTAACATGAAAGGATACATATGCATGAAGAGATAAAGTAATTTTGAGAGAGAATGCCAAAGGAGAACATAATCTTCAAAAACATAAGACATATTAAAAAGAAAATTGGTGAGAATGTAGGACAAGCTTGAGTAAGGTTTTTAGTCCAGATAGTGATACTGTGCTCATGTTAATTTCCCATTTTTGATCATTGTACAATGATTCTGTGAGGTGTTTGCTTTGGGAGAAGTTGAAAGGAAGAGATAAGGAAACACTTCTTTTTATTTTAGCAAATTTTCCTGTATTCTAAAATGTGTTAAAAATAAAATGCTTAAAACAGCCGAGGCAATTAAAATACTGAAGAACTGATAAAGGAGCAGAGTTGAATAAAATATAGTAGTGAGTCCCAAAACATCCATCTGTATATTGTAATTTGCCTTGAAAAAGTGGCTTGGACGATCAAAGTGTATGCGGTGACATTCTTAACTAAATGATCTGAGAAAACTGGCTCACCCTTTGGTGAAAAAGGTTGGACATCATCATCTCATATCATAGAAAAAGCAGTTTCAGAATAGTGTATATGTAATTTTAAAAGCAAACGATTAATATGCTATTTGATGACGCTATCAGTTTTGGAACCTGTGCATGGAGGACAATGTCTTAACTTTTAAATGCAAACTATATTCATCTGAAAGTGAAAGTGTTAGTCACTCCATTGTGTCTGACTCTTTGTGACCCCATGGACTGTAGCCCATTAGGCTCCTCTCTGTCCATGGGATTTCCCAGGCAAGAATACTAGAGTGGGTAGCCATTCCCTTCTCCAGGGGATCTTCCCTACCCAGGGATCAAATCCAGGTCTCCCACATTGTAAGCAGGTTCTTTACCATCTGAGTCACCAGCGAAGCCCATAATGCAACTAGATTAATATGTGAAACTAATCAGTTCAGAAAGAAAACTTAGTGGCTAAAAATACATTAAAAGGTTGTCAACTGCACTGATAATATGGGATATGCAAGTTAAAATCATGACATATCATTTTAAGCCCATAATACTGATAAAAGATAGAAAGAAGGATAACAGTGAATGCTATCAATATATGAGGAAACGATTAGACTTCCCTGGTGGTCCAGTGGTTAAGACTTTGCCTTCCAATGCAAGGTTTGATCCCTGGTTGGGGAGCTAAGATTCCATACGCTTCATGACTAAAGAACCAAAAGCAAATCATAAAACAGAAATATAACACTTTCAATAAAGACTTTAAAGTGGTTCAGATAAAAAATAGTTTTAAAATATAAAGAAATGAGAAAGCTTTGCTGGTGAGAGTATATAGGACACCCTTCTGAGAGCAAACTTGCAGGAGATTATGTAGACCCTATGACCCCGCAGTCTTCCTTCTTAGTAAATACCTAAAGGAAAATCTTTCAGAGGTCCACAGAATTTATAAAGGATATTGCCATATTTTGTTGACCAAGAAGACCAAATGACAATCAAAGTTGCACAAGAGGAAGGTATTAATGAAATGTATTATAAGCATGAAATGAAATAATATGCATTATTGGAAGGAATATAATTATATTGCCATAGATAAATTGAAAGTGATCTCATTTATAAAAGATGGGCATATCAGAAAAAATGTATTGAGATGTGTAGCAAAATATTTCAAGTATATTTGAAACTTCAATATACAGAATATGAATCTATTAACAAAAAAAGCACATAACTAAATAAATATATAAATGTTGTGTTGTGAGCAAATTTATTAAAACACTAAGATGTAGGTGGCAGTGAGACTGAGGATGTGATTAAAGATTTCAGATGAGAAATAATAAGTAAATTTTAAACAATCAGACAATATGCATTGAAACTGATGTGTCCCATGAATTGGCCAATAACAATTTCTTGTGCTACTAGTTAAAAATAATATTTGAAGATAATAATAGTAACCCAGTATTACTATTGAGTAGCTAACAGGATACAGCACTTCATTTTATGACCAAGAATTTAGCATAAAGTTAGTAAGGCCCATAGATTTTCAGCTAATAAAACACACTTTTTAAAGGCAAATGCAGTGGATAGGGGTTTATACATTTTAAGTCAATAAATATATGTTAATGTTTACATATATAACTACAACTTGTATATTCATATGTTTACTATGTTGGTTTGTTGTACATATTGAATATAACTAACAGGATGATTTTTAGAGAATTAGCTTTTTTTACAAGTAGTTGCTTTTTGTATTGTCTGGTAGAATTTTATTTAAGGCATTTCAAAAACTGAGTGTATATTTTATTAAGCATTGTTGGGGAGAACAACTAACAGCAAGACCAAAAAGTTTTAGAAAAGCTCATGGGAGGGGAGGCCCTATTTGCACGGACAGCATCTGTAAATTTACGTGAGGTTAATAGTACAATTGTGAGAATGGAGAAAAGAATATGAAAAAGAGGAAAGCTGAAGTGCAGAAGGGCTCTTATAGATGTGTGAAACTTGAATACAATTAGCCCTAAATTATAAACTGACTAATCTAAGATTCTTTACCCTTGTCTTGAGAGAGAGTTGGCAATTTTTTCTGCAAAGTCTTTTTCTCCTATAATTTTCCAGACTTTTTTCACATGTTCTCTTCTGAGAAATAGAAATTTGACACAAACCGTGCTAAATATTTTAACAGCTAATTTTCAAGTAAATTCCATTTCCCAATCTCTTGAAAGATAATATGATTATTTTTTCCAAATATAAAGACACATTGTCCTTCCACTCTTGAGAGTTCTCATTTGAGACAGTGTTACCTACTGTGGTGGTTTCCTAGGATCCATTTGAAGTGCCTTCATCTACTATGGCCAAAGATCTCCCATTATGTACCTTTCCTTTTATTCCAGTTATACAGTCAACTATTTTCATCATAAATCTTATTTCAGTATTTTTCTTCTTTGTGTCTTAAGGCGTAAGGTTCACAATTATATGCCAGTATTATTGAGCAAGAAAATATCAATTGTTATGAACATAACAATCACGGTCTTAAATAGTTTTTTTCATTTTTTATGGATGTACAGCTCATGTATTTCATCTGGGGCATCAATTCATCGCAGGTTATCTCTAGGCCTCCCTCAGTCTTCCCAGGTGGTACTTGTAGAACCCTCCTGCCAATACAGGAGGCGTAAGAGACATTGGTTCGATCCCTGGGTCAGGAAGATCCCCTGGAGAAGGGCATGGCAACCCACTCCAGCATTCTTGCTTGGAGAATCCCATGGACAGAAGAGCCAGGTGGGCTACAGGCCGTGGGGTTGCAAAGAGTCGGACACGACTAAAGCAACTTAGCATGGGCATGGGCTATGGGCTTCCCTCGTGGCACAATGGTAAAGAATCTGCCTACCAGTGCAGAAGACGCAAGTGATGTGGGTTCAATCCCTGGGTCAAGAAGATCCCCGGGAGCAGGAAATGGCTACCCACTCAAGTATTGTCAGGAAACAGAGGAGCCTGGCGGGCTACAGTCCATGGGGTTGCAAACAATTAGACATGAGTGAGTAAGTGACTGAGCGTGCATGCATAAAATATAAGTTATTCTAGAGTGTTGACTCTAAGATGATAGTTTGGGTTTTTATGACATAATTTATTTATCATTATGTTATTATAGCCAAATAGAAGTAATTAGACATTAAAAGGTACCTTTATATTGAAAGGAAAGTGTTAACAATTTCTCTTGATCCTTCCCTAGTCGATGTGGAACTAATTACCAGTGCTATTCCTTTTTTTGTAAGTGTTTAATAGATTTCTACTGATCTAAATAGAAATTCTAAATATACTTTGCAGTCACCTTGTTAAGTGGTTTATGCTGTTCAAGTGTCTATTTGCATATTAGTGAACTTATATTTCATGTATTTATGGAATATTTCTCCCACCTTAATTTTATGATCTTGCTTTTTCAGCTATATTGGCAATTAGTGACTGTTTTGCTTATTTTACTAGTTACAAGTTTAAAAAATGCTTTTTATTCTGTTCCATGACTGTTAGAATACATATCCTCTGTTTCTTTAATGAGACTATTAGTCCCATGTTTTCCTTGATGTTAATTTGATTTGAATTTTAAAATATTCTTGTCTGTTTTCTTTTAAATGGAAGTGTATTTATTCTAGGTAATTAAAATGATAATTTTGTTTAAAGAAGATTTATTGTCACATTCTTGGGAAACACAAGTGTTAGGAAACTGATTACCAAAACCAATTCTGTATCAAGATACATACATTTTATCCTAAGAATTATAGTGCTCAAAGTGAAATAAAATTTTATTGGAACATAAATGGTAAGGGCTCCATTACTTTGAAACCCAAATAAAGTAGTTGTAAAGCTTGGGAGTTTTAAAAGTTGTATTTCAAGAAATACATATACATATATAATATAGTATATATATTATATATAGAGAGAGACAGAGAGTTAGAGAGACAGAGAGAGAGCTGAATATGGAATATGGAAAACTTTGCTTTTCAATACCAGAAGTGTGTTTCAATCGAAGATGCCATAAATATACCTACATATTAGCATGTGATCATTGTTAGAAAAGTTTGGGGAAGAATAAGTGGCTTACGGGTGAGAGGAGGTTAAAATGGTGACACCAATAGAGTGGTAAATTAGATAATTTTGACATATGGTTCCTTTCAAGGAAATGGCTGTGCTAATTACGTATTCTTAATTCTTTATCAACAGTCTCTTTCAATGTCTTCAGAGATCCTCAGTGACCCCATGGCTAGAGTTCCTGACACTCAGTAGGAGAAACATTGAATGCAAACAAGCAAAAATTGCTCAGAGCTATGTTATTTCAGAACTACAAAATGGCTTAGAGTTAAAAATAGGAATCTGAATACATGTGTCAACACTTACATGGAAAACCCTGAACATCCTCTTTCAGACTCAACATCCCATCTTAAAGTAGATAAAGGAATATAATCAGGGTAAGGTCAAGTAATTGTTGGTGGGGTCCTGAATAAGACATTCTTCTTACACAAGCTATTGCTTTATTTTTAAGTACCTCTTGCCATTGCCTTATAATGCCCATATTTAGAATTACATGGAATCTGTATGAATCACAATTTTATTTAAATATAAATCTGAACTTTCATTTTAAGTTGAACTTAAATGCATATTCCAAGAGAGGAAAAGGCTATTCATTTTTAGCCTGAGTATGACCAAAAAAAAACAAAACAAAAATGACAAGTGATAACAATGAGGTGTACGGACAAGACGCATGGTTATTCAACTGCTATTTTTGACTAAAAATAGCTTTTCTTATAATTCTAAAGAATTGCCCACCAGAGAACAACAGATCTCTGTTAAAGTTGTTAGAAACGCAGGTACCTACTGGATTTGGGAGAGATGGAGGCAACTTAAAATGGTAGACAATTCACATTAAGTAGATGATAATTTTGGACATTCTAAATAGGTCCACATTTAGCTTCAGATAAGAGTTAAAATGTAAAGTGAAATAAAGCAGATTTAAGATTTTTTTTAATTATCCTTGTATTAAGGAGCATCTTTTTATTATTGTATATTTTACATGATTTATCTAATTTAATACAGATTACATCAGAAAACTCTGCTGATTAAAACATGGAGAGTCCACTGGTGTGCTATGTCACAAAATAAGCTGGAAAGCCTGGATTATTTTATGTTGATAATTTATTCACTGGGTCACTGAATAAACATTTATTGTATGTTTACAGGAGGCCATGTGAGTTGTTTTATAAAGGGGGTTATAATTTAATAAAGATAATTATACAGAGGACTTAAAATTAATATCACCTATAAAGACCATTTCTCTTTCCCACCTGAGTCTTAATCCATGATAAATATGTTTACTCAGTGCTTTTTAATAGCTAAAGTAATCTTGTTTTAAAATTATGATACTAATTAATAATTAAATATATACATTGGTGTAATTTTTTAAAAATCATTACCATGGAAAAATACACTTTTTCTCTTATTGATACCATTTCTATAATATTCAGGAGTTAACTATAGAAGGCATCCTGAATATTCTAAATGAAGCAGTTATCTAAAAGGGTTAATCCGATCTTCAGATGGTCTGTGTCACTTCTGAACAATGTCCTTTCATTTTGGTTAATATGATGAAATATTTCACCTCTTAATTTCCATTCAAGTCTTACCTCCTCAAGAAAATTTATTTTTCTTTTCTTTTTGGATTTCCAGCTTAGTGAACTTTCTTTTCTGCAATTATTTAAGATTTATTCCCCACACCACTCATGCAACACATTTACCTTTCCTGTCTCTAAAGTGTGTTTCTCTATTTTTTTGGTCTTTATTATATTTGTTACAATATTGCTTCTGCCTTATGTTTTCATTTTTAGGCCATGAGATGTGTAGATCTTAGCTCCCCAATCAGGGATTGAATCCGCATCCCCTGCTTTGGAAAATGAAGTCTTCACCATTGGACTGGAGCAAGTCAAAAGTCTGTCTCTTAAAGGAGGGTCTTGCATTGGTTTATGAATCCCGAGAAGTCAGTAGTGAATAGCCCAAAGGATAAAACCTTTTACATAAAACTGGTAAGTTGACAAAAAATGTTTCAGTTCAGTTCAGTTCTGTCACTCAGTCATATCCGACTCTTTGCATCCCATGGAATGCAGCATGCCAGGCCTCCCTGTCCATCACCAGCTTCTGGAGTTCACTCAAATTCATGTCCACTGAGTCAGTGATGCCATCCAACCATCTCATCCTCTGTCGTCCCCTTCTCCTCCCGCCTTCAATATTTCCCAGCATCAGGGTCTTTTCAAATGGGTCAACTCTTCACATCAAGTGGCCAAAGTATTGGAGTTTCAGCTTCAACATCATTCCTTCCAATGAACACCCAGGACTGATTTCCTTTAGGATGGACTGGTTGGATCTCCTTGCTGCCCAAGGGACTCTCAAGAGTCTTGTTCAACTCCACAGTACAAAAGCATCAATACGTCAGCGCTCAGATTTCTTTGTAGTCCCGTTCTCACATCCATACATGACTACTGGAGAAACCATAGCTTTAACCAGATGGACCTGTAAGGGCAAAGTGATGTCTCTGCTTTTGAATATGCTGTCTATGTTGGTCATAACTTTTCTTCCAAGGAACAAGTGTCTTTTGATTTCACGGCTGCAGTCACCATCTGCAGTGATTTTAGAGCTCCAAAAAATAAGATCTCTCACTGTTTCCATTGTTTCTCCATCTATTTGCCATCGATTGATGGGACCAGATGCCATGATCTTAGTTTTCTGAATGTTGAGTTTTAAGCCAACTTTTTCACTCTCCTCTTTCCCTTTCATCGGAAGGCTCTTTAGTTCTTCTTTGCTTACTGCCATAAATGTGGTGTCATCTGCATGTCTGAGGTTATTGATATTTCTCCTGGCAATCTAATTCCAGCTTGTGCTTCATCCAGTCAAACATTCCTGACTATATATGGCAAAAACAAACAGAGATCTGAATTGGTATTATAGAATAGTTCCAGGATTCACCTAAAGTTATGACTTAATCTCAAATCCTAGAGGGCACTGACTAATAGGTGTAATTTTAAATAGGAAGGTTGAATTTAGAGACAGAAAGGAGAGTTGGCATTGCGTCTATGCCCTTTCCCAATACATTTATGGATTTATTCAAGCCACAAGCATTTATTATAACCCAAGTATATGCTAAGAGTTGAGTTGGTTCTGGGAATATAAAAATAAGGATAAAACTTTGCTCACATATCCATGCTCAGGCTCTGGTGGTGGTTTAGTCACTAAGTCATGTCTGACTCTCATGACCACACAGACTGTAGCCCACCAGGCTCCTCTGTCCAAGGGACTCTCCAGGCAAGAATACTGGAGTGGATGGCCATTTCCTTTTCCAGGGGATCTTCCTGAACCCAGGAATCAATCCCTGGTCTCCTGCATTTCAGGCATATTCTTTACCAATTGAGCTATGAGGGAAGCCATAAAGATAAAACTTTGCTCATATCTTCATGCTCAGGCTTTAGTTGAGGTTTGTCTGATTTTGTCAGTTCTCTAAGATTGAAAGCTTAGCACAAGCTTACCTTTTCTAAGTTGCAATTAGTCAACACCCAGTTGAAATCTCAGTTTCTCTAGAACTTTTCTGAATCTCTTGACACTCATGGTTAACAGTTTCTTCCAACCTAATACCAGACAACTCTATTTACAGCTCTTATTTCAATTATCTTTATATATTATAATTATATGTCCTGTTAGACTTTCTTATTCAACAGTTCTTTATTTTCTGAAGAGTATCGATTCTTTCTTCACACTTAGTAAGTGCTGGATGAACTAATTACTTGTACAAATACACAAATGTATACTAGAGAAGTATAGTTCACTGTACGATGCTAACACAAAAAGTTTAGATAAAAATTGTAGAATTACCTAAAGTAAATGATAAGAGGCATAAAGACAGTGCAAAATAAACTCAACACTATTATTTGAATTGGGTGATCATAAGATTTGGTTTTCAAGCCAGGAGAATTTAAAAAGTGAAAAAAAAAAAAAAAAACAACACCAACAACTGTCCTAAATAATCATGTTGGTACACAGGCAGATACAGGAACTCTCCAGACAGTCATCATATTTTGAAGAACCAGATGAGCCTTGCTGTTGCTCGGTTGCTCAGTCCTGTCTGACACTGTAATCCCATGAACTGCAGCACACCAGGTTTCCCTGTCCTTCACTATCTCTTAGAGTTTGCTCAAACTCATGTCCATTGAGTCAATGAAAGATGCTATTAAGCAAAGCTTTAGGAAGATTATTCAGCAAAACAGCTGTATTAATCTTATTTCATGTTATTCATCATTTATAGAGAAAATTCTGCTCAGATTTCTTCCACGTAAAATAGAATTTTGTTCTCATGAACAGTCAGTCAACAAGTTTAACATAAATATCACAAATTAGATATAAACAAATCAACCAATGAAAATAAGGATATATTCACATGCAGCTTTTGAAGCCAAGTAAATATGCTAATTTGAGTGGGCACTCATGCATAGTGAATTATATTCTAATCTATAACATGATTTTTACAGCTTTTTTTGCTCAGTGGAATCTGGCATAATGTGTCTAGAATGAAAAGAACATCACTGCTGTTCTTTTTTATTTCCAAGAATTCTAAAAACATTGCTTCAGATAAATAGTTACATTCAGCTCTTTGATCTTAATACGGGAAGTATGGAGCATTGGTACATGACTTCCCTGTTCAATACCCAACACTTCATTCTGGATGCATACAAATTCCTTTCTGCTATCTTGCTCAGCTCTCTCCAAGAGTGATTATTCACTTCCATTCTTAACTACCACCTACACATGGTGATGATTTTGAGTTTCATCCTCAACCCATAGGTCCCTTAGAAATGTATGCACTTCTACCTTATCATACATACGGAAGTGAAATTGATGACTATCCTCATGCACCGAACGTTTTCTCTCCTTTCTTTCCTATCTTGGTTAACATCATCAGAAATTATTTTCAAATTATTTTTAAGGCTTTCATCATCAATTTGCTGTAACTTCCTTATTATTCTTTACAAATCATCATTTTACCCTGTCTTTTCTTGTGTCAAAAACACTTTACTGTCTCCACACTGACTGTAGAATCAGTTAAAATTATGTAACGTATTGTGCCAAGTCTGTCATCACTGGACCCTTGTATTTATATAGTTCGTTTTCTGTAGTTTCACGACAAACAAGTTTATGAGCACAATGGCATCGCATTGTCAATCTATTGCTCATTTATATGAGCACAGCTGAGTTAGAGCTTCTTTTTATATGCATGGTGAAACATTTGGATTTTCTCTTCTGTGAATTATCTTTTCATGGTCTCTTTCAATTTCATTATCGTATAGGTTACTTTCTTCTTTTCAAAACTCGTTTCATCATAAAATTTTACCTCTGGCTAAATTCTCTATTACACTTACTTTTGCAAGTTGATTGGATGTCTATTGATTTTGTTTATAGGGTGTTTTCTTATGTGAAGCTTTATTTGTATATAGTCTAGCATGCCACATTTTATAGTATCTTGATATGTCTTGCTTAAGAAATGTTTCTCTTCTCTTAGTTTTAAATTTCTCTGATATATTTTTATAGGATAACTATATTGTGATTTTTGTTTACTTGTTTGTTTTTAGCCTTTAATTTGTTTGGATACCCCCTTTGCCTTTTTGGTAAAATATGTTTGTTTCCAATTTTATTTAATTTTTCCTAAACAATAGCAAGTACTAAGTTTTGCTTTCTCCATAAAATAATTAAATCATTCATCTTTTTTCTTACTAATCTAAAATATCAAGTTTATCATATGTTAAATTCTTATATAAACTTGTGTTTATTTTCTGGATGTTCTATTCAGTTTCATTGATCTAGATTTGATTTCCAGTAGCTTTATGGGATGTATTAAATTTTATAATTTTAATTTCCATTTCTACTCAATGTAATTTTTTTCTCATCCTTTGCCTGTCTGTATTACCTTCCCACCACTGGGACAAGGCTCTGTTAAAGTCCTCTCCTCTGGTGGGAGGGTCCTTGTTACGGAGAAAGTTCTCAGGGTAGTTCACAGGATTAATCCTCCTCTCTCCTTCCCAGAACTTTGATGAGACTTTGGCAGATCTTTACCCTGAGAACTCCTAGATTTCTGGAAATAAATCCCAAGAAAATGTGCTCCAAGTTTTCTCTCATGTTAATGCACATTTAGTTTCTGGTAATTCTTCAAAATTGCCATCCAATATTCTAGTTTAAGGCTTCAGCACACTCAGTCATATCTGATTCTTTGCAACCCCATGGACTGTAGCCTACCAGGCTCCTTTGTCCATGGAATTCTCTAGGCAAAAATACTGGAGTAGGTAGTCATTTCCTTCTCCAAGGGATCTTCCCAACCCAGGAATTGAAAGGTTGCTGCTGAGCCATGAAAGATGCCAAGATTCTTGGCCTCCAGAGGAAAGGAATTCAATCCTGGGCCAGTGACAAGGCTTGATCACTCACAGCTTTTGTGTAAAAAAGTTTTATTAAAGTATAAAAGAGATAGAGAAAGCTTCTGACATAGACATTAGATGGGAGTAAAAAGGGTGTCCCCCCTCCTCATCTTAATATGAAGTTATATACCTACTAATAGGCTGTTAATTATAGAAAGGAAATGTCTCAAAACTCAGAGAGCGGCACCAGGCCCCTCACCCACAAAATGCATTTTAGATAGCACTGGCTCAAGGTGAGTCATCCCAGTCCATAAAACAATTGACTTGAATCTTGAAGAAAGGCAGGTTTCCAAGCAAACACACAGTCTCATTAACATAGATGAGGTGAACAATTGTATGAGTTAAACATACTGGTTTGTTGAGCCATTATCAGTTCTGAGTCTTCAGATCAGATCAGACCAGAACAGTCGCTCAGTCATGTCCAAGCCTTTGCAACCCCAAGAATCACAGCATGCCCGACCTCCCTGTCCATCACCAACTCCTGGAGTTCACTGAGACTCACGTCCATCGAGTCAGTGATGCCATCCAGCCATCTCATCCTCTGTTGTCCCCTTCTCGTCTTGCCCCCAATCCCTCCAGCATCAGAGTCTTTTCCAATGAGTCAACTCTTCCCATGAGCTGGCCAAAGTACTGGAGTTTCAGCTTTAGCATCATTCCTTCCAAAGAAATCCCAGGGCTGATCTCCTTTAGAATGGACTGGTTGGATCTCCTTGCAGTCCAAGGAACTCTCAAGAGTCTTCTCCAACACCACAGTTCAAAAGCATCAATTCTTCGGTTCTCAGCCTTCTTCACAGTCCAACTCTCACATCCATACATGACCACAAGAAAAACCATAGCCTTGACTAGACGAACCTTTGTTGGCAAAGTAATGTCTCTGCTTTTGAATATGCTGTCTAGGTTGGTCATAACTTTCCTTCCAAAAAGTAAGCGTCTTTTAATTTCATGGCTGCAGTCACCATCTGCAGTGATTTTGGAGCCCAGAAAAATAAAGTCAGTCACTGTTTCCACTGTTTACCCATCTATTTCCCAGGAAGTAATGGGACTGGATGCGATGATCTTCGTTTTCTGAATGTTAAGCTTTAAGCCAACTTTTTCACTCTCCACTTTCATTTTCATCAAGATGCTTTTTAGCTCCTCTTCACTTTCTGCCATAAGAGTGGTGTCATCTGCATATCTGAGGTTATTGATATTTCTCCAGGAAATCTTGATTCCAGCTTGTGTTTCTTCCAGTCCAGTGTTTCTCATGATGTACTCTGCATATAAGTTAAATAAACAGGGTGACAATATACAGCCTTGACGAACTCTTTTCCTATTTGGAACCAGTCTGTTGTTCCATGTCCAATTCTAACTGTTGCTTCCTGACCTGCATACAAGTTTCTCAAGAGGCAGATCAGGTGGTCTGGTATTCCAATCTCTTTCAGAATTTTCCACAGTTTATTGTGATCCACACAGTCAAAGGCTTTGGCATAGTTAATAAAGCAGAAATAGAACAATTGACTTGAATCTTGAAGAAAGGCAGGTTTCCAAGCAAACACACAGTCTCATTAACATAGATAAGGTGAACAATTGTATGACTAAAACATACTGGTTTGTTGAGCCATTATCAGTTCTGAGTCTTAGACAGAACCAACTTGAAGAAAGACAGTCTAGGGTAAATACAAGATCTTCTACGAGATGGTGGAGGAGAATGATATGTGCTCATCTTCTTCTGCAAGAAATCCAAAATTAAAACTCGCTGCTGAACAACCATCCACCAGAGAATGTTCAATATCACCAAAAAAAGATATCCCATGTCCAAAGACAAAGGAGAAGCTCTAGGAACATGGTAAGAGGGGTGAAATCATTTAGAACCAAACCCCATACCTGACAGAGTTTCTCAGAGGGCTCAAACCAAACCTTGCAAGCACCAGGAGACCCCACAGAGACTGAGCCAGACCTGCCTTTGAGTGTCTGAGTGTCACCTGTGGAGATACAGGTCAGCAGTGACCTGCTGCAGGGCCAGGGGCTCTGGGTGGATCAGATCTGGGTGTGGCTTAAGTGCTCTTGGAAGAGGCCACAATTAACCCTACCATAGATCCACCAGAACTTACAAAGGACTGGGGAAACAGACTCTTGGAGGACAAAAATAAAACCTTGTGCACAACAGGATCCAGGAGAAAGGAGCAATGACCCCACAAGTGACTGACCCAGACTTGCCTGTGAATGTCCAGGAGTCTCTGGGGAAGTGTGGGTCAACAGTGGCCTGATGCAGGGTCGGGGTACTGAATGCAGCAGTGTAAACAGGGGACCTTTTAAAGGAGATCCCATTATCTTAGGGGCTTCCCTGGTAGCTCAGATGGTAAAGCATCTGCTTACAATGTGGGAGACCTGGGTTCGATCCCTGGGTTGGGAAGATCCCCTGGAGAAGGGAATAGCAACCCACTCCAGTATTCATGCCTGGAAAATCCCATGGACCAAGGAGCCTGGTGGGCTACAGTCCATGGGGTCGCAAAGAGTTGGACACGACTGAGTGACTTCACCTCACTTCACTTCCATTATCTTCATTACCTCCACCATAGTTTGTTCTCAGATCAAAAAACGGGAAGGGAACACAGCCTTGCCATCAACAGAAAATCAGATTAAAGATTTACTGAGAATGGCTCCACCCATCAGAACAAGAACCAGTTTCTCTCAGTCAGTCTCTCCCATCAGGAAGCTTCCATAAGCCTCTTATCCTTATCTCTCAAAGGGCAGACAGAATGAAAACCACAATCACAGAAAACTAATCAAACTGATCACATGGACCACAGCCTTTTATAACTTAATGAAACTATGAGCCATGCTGTGTAGGGCCACCCAAGACGAATGGGTCATTGTGGGAGTTCTGACAAAATGTGGTCCACCGGAGAAGGGAACGGCAAACCATTTCAGTATTCTTGCCTGAAGAACACCACACCCAGTTGTGAATGTGACTGGTGATGAAAGTAAAGTCTGATGCTGTGAAGAACAGTATTGCATAAGAACATGGAATGTTAGGTGCATGAATCAAGGTGAATTGGAAGTGGTCAAACAGGAGATAGCAAGAGTGAATATTGACATTTAGGAATCAGTGAACTAAAATGTATTGAAATAGGCAAATTTAACTCAGATGACCTTCCCTGAAGAATCCTTTAGAAGAAATGGAGTAGTCATCATAGTCAACAAAAGAGTCTGAAATGGAGTTCTTAGGTACAATCTCAAAAATGACAGAATGATCTCTGTTTGTTTCCAAAGCAAACTACTCAATATCACAGTAATCCAAGCCTATGCCCTGACCAGTAATTGTGAAGAAGCTGAAGTTGAATGGTTCTATGAAGACTTACAAGACCCTCTAGAACTAACACCACAAAAAGATGTCCTTTTCATCATATGGGACTGAAATGCAAAGGTAGAAAGTCAAGAAACACCTGGAGTAACAAGCAATTTTGGCCTTGGGGTACAAAATGTAGCAGGGCAAAGGCTAACAGAATTTTACTAAGAGCATGCACTGGTCATAGGAAACACCCACTTCCAACAACACAAAAGAAGACTCTACACATGGGCATCACCAGATGGTCAAACCAAAATCAGATCGATTATATTCTTTGCAGCCAAAGATGGAGAAGCTCTATATAGTCAGCAAAAACAAGACCAGGAGCTGACTGTGGCTCATATCATAAATTCCTTATTGCAAAATTCAGACTTAAGTTGAAGAAAGCAGGGAAAATTATTAGATCATCCTGGTATGACCTAAGTCAAATCCCTTAGGCTTATACAGTAGAAGTGAGAAATAGATTCAAGGAATTATATCTCAGAGAAAGAGTGCCTGAAGAATTATGGACAGAGGTTCGTGACATTGTACAGAAGGCAGTGATCAAGACCTTCCCCAAGAAAAAGAAATACAAAAAGGCAAAATGGTTGTCTAAGGAGGCTTTACCAACAGCTGAGAAAAGAAGAGAAACTAAAGGCAAAGGAGAAAAGGCAAGAATTACCCATTTGAATGAAGAGTTCCAAAGAAAAGGAAGGAGAGATAAGAAAGCCTTCCTCATTGATCAATCCAAAGAAATCTAGGAAAACAACAGAATGGGAAAGACGAGATGTCTTCAAGAAAATGAGAGAAACCAATGGGACATTTCATGCAAAGATGGGCATAAAATGGTATCAGTTCAGTTCAGTCATTCAGTCATGTCCGACCCTTTGTGACCCATGGGCTGCAACATGTCAGGCTTCGCTGTCCATCACCAACTCCTGGAGACTGCACAAACTCATGTCCATCAAGTCGATGATGCCATCCAACCTTCTCATCCTCTGTCGCCCCCTTCTCCTGCCTTCAATCTTTCCCAGCATCAGGGTCTTTTCCAATGAGTCAGCTCTTCACATCAGGTGGCCAAATATTGGAGTTTCAGTTTCAGCATGAGTCCTTCCAATGAACATTCAGGACTGATTTCCTTGAGGATGGACTGGTTTAATCTCCTTGCTGTCCAAGGGGCTCTCAAGCGACTTCTCCAACACCGGAGTTCAAAAGCATCAATTCTTCAGTACTAAGCTTTCTTTAAAGTCCAGATCTCACATTCATACATTACTTTTGGGAAAACCATAGCTTTGACTAGATGGACCTTTGTTGGTGGCAAAGTAATGTCTCTGCATTTTAATATGCTGTCTAGGTTGGTTGTAGCTTTTCTTCCAAGGGGCAAGTGTCTTTCAATTTTATGGCTGCAGTCACCATCTTCAATGATTTTGGAGCCCCCAAAATAAAGTTTGTCACTGTCTCTGTTGTTTCCCCATCTATTTTCCACAAAGTGATGAGACTGGATGCCATGATCTTAGTTTTCTAAATGTTGAGTTTTATGCCAACTTTTTCACTCTCCTCTCTCACTTTCATCGAGGCTTTTTAGTTCCTCTTCACTTTCTGCCATAAGGGTGGTGTCATCTGCATATCTGTGGTTATTGATATTTTTCCCATCAATCTTGATTCCAGCTTGTGTTTCTTCCAGCCCAGCACTGCACATACTGTATTCTGCAATTAGGTTAAATAAGCAGGGTGACAATATATAGCCTTGACCTACGCCTTTCCCAATTTTAAACCAGTCTTTTGTTCCATGTCCAGTTCTAACTGTTGCTTCTTGACCTGCATACAGACTTCTCAGAAGTCAGGTAAAGTGGTCTGGTATTCCCATTTCTTGGAGAATTTTCCACAGTCTGCTGTGATCTACACAGGTAAAGGTTTTGGTGTAATTAGTAAAGCAGGAAAGCTACGGACCAAACAGAAGAAGAAGATAATAAGAGGTGGAAAGAATACACTGAAGAACTGTACAAAAAAGATCTTCATGAACCAGATATGCACAATGGTATGATCATTCACCTAGAACCAGACATCCTGGAATGTGAAGTCAAGTGGGCCTTAGGAAGCATCACTACGAACAAAGCTAGTGGAGGTGATGGAATCCCAGTTGAGCTATTGCAAATCTTAAAAGATATTGCTGTGAAAGTGCTGCACTCAATATGCCAGCAAATTTGGAAAACTCAGCAGTGGCCACAGGACTGGAAAAGGTCAGTTTTCATTCCAATCCCTAAGAAAGTCAATGCCAAAGAATGCTCAAACTACTGCACAATTGCACTCATCTCACACGCTAGTAAAGTAATGCTCAAAATTCTCCAATACAGGCTTCAACAGTACATGAACCGTGAACTTCCAATTATTCAAGCTGGTTTTAGAAAAGGGAGAGGAACCAGAGATCAAATGCAAACATTCATTGGATCATTGGAAAAGCAAGAGAGTTCCAGAAATCATCTACTTCTGTTTTATTGACTATGCCAAAGCCTTTGACTGTGTGGATCACAACAAACTGTGGAAAATTCTTCAAGAGATGGAAATACCAGACCACCTGACCTGCCTCCTGAGAAATCTGTATGTAGGTCAAGAAGAAACAGCTAGAATTGGACATGGAACAACAAACTGATTCCAAATCAGGAAAGGAGTTTGTCAAGGCTGTATACTGTCGCCCTGCTTATTTAACTTATATGCAGAGTACATCATGAGAAACACTGGGCTGGAGGAATCACAAATTTGAATCAAGATTGCTGGGAGAAATATCAATAACTTCAGATATGCAGATGACACCACACTTATGGCAGAAAGCCAGGAAGAATTAAAGAGCCTCTTGATTAAAGTGAAAGAGGAGAGTGAAAAAGTCAGCGTAAAACTCAACATTCAGAAAACTAAGATCATGGCATCTGGTCCCATCACTTCATGGCAAATAGATGGGGAAACAATGGAAACAGTGGCTGACTTTATTTTTTGGGCTCCAAAATCACTGCAGATGGTGACTGCACCCATGAAATTAAAAGATCCCTTGCTCCTTGAAAGAAAAGTTATGACTAACCTAGACAGCATATTAAAATGCAGAGACATTACTTTGCCAACAAAGGTCCATGTAGTCAAATCTATGGTTTTACCAGTACTCATGTATGGATGTGAGAGTTGGACTATAAAGAAAGCTTAGCACCAAAGAATTGATTCCTTTGAATTGTGGTGTTGGAGAAGACTCTTGAAAGTCCCTTGGACAGCAAGAAGATTAAACAAGTCAATCCTAAAGAAAATCAACCCTGAATATTCATTGGAAAGACTGATGTTGAAGCTGAAGCTCCAACACTTTGGCCACCTGATGTGAAGAACTGACTTATTGGAAAAGACCCTGATGCTGGAATGATTGAAGGCAGGAGGAGAAGGGGACGACAGGGGATGAGATGGTTGGATGGCATCACCAAGTTAATGGACATGAGTTTGAGCAGGCTCTGGGAATTGGTGATGGACAGGGAAGCCTGGCGTGCTACGGTCCACAGGGTCACAAAGAGTCAGAGATGACTGAGTGACTGAAGTGAACTGAAGTGAAAACACAAAAGGGTATTAACCATCATCATTACCAGGCATTGAATTCAAGCAGTCTCCTTCAGCCTTCCTTGCTCTTAAAAGCAAATTGAATGGGAAAGAGGAAAAAAAAACTTACTGAAAATAAAGTAAAAGATTGTTTCATAAGAGAGAGCATTAGCAAAGAGTTGGACAGGACTGAGAGACTGAACTAAGGCTGAATACATAGTTCATTAGCAAAGCTTACGAAAAACATTTCCTTAAGAAAAAAGCATTGGTTAGCTCAAGGATTGAGAAAAGTTAAGTTCTGGTGGAACCAGGTGTCGTCATAGCAACACAGAATTTTAAAGGTAACCTTTTTTTAATTTTGTACAGGGAAGAGAAAAAAAATTGACACTTGTAGTGCTTCCTCCTGCCGCTTAAGAGAGAGATAAAAAAACATCTGACACGTGCAGCCTATTCCCCAGTTTGGGGGCCCCTAGCCTTCCTGCCTATCACCCTCTCAGGGTCAGCCCCCAGCCTCCCACATTGCAGGCAGATTCTCTACCATCTGAGCCACCAGGGAAGCCCAGTTTCTAATGCAGGTAAGCATATATCAGCTGCGTCTCTCTCATAATGGCATCTCTCTAGATTTCCAGTGGCTCCCAAAACATTTTCAAATCCATCACTAAGAAGAGATTCAGGGACACTACACCCAGCCATCGCTAGCTGTGGATCAATGATGATGGCTAACCGAAGACTTGGTATTAGTTGCCTGTTGTTAAATGATGTTGTTGTGAATTTCCCTTTGGCTTAACTTATTTTCAAGGCAATAGAATAAATAGCAACGTTGTGTCCTGTCTCCACTGTAATGGTATTTGCTTGAGGATACAGTACATCACTACATAGTGTCCTCACCCTTAGGCATCCTAAGAAAATAATCTTTATATTCTTAACGTCAGGAAGTAGAAGGATGAGGAATGTGAACGCGTGTTAAATCCCTTACCTTATTTTATGAAAGAGTCAAAAGGTATTTTAGATAAATTTGATTCTGTTTGGAAATGTGGGTTAAGATAACATTTTGAGAAAGATAAAGGCAATTTTTTTTTAATGTAGTAAAAACACATTCTGCTTCTTTCACTGGAGAAAATAAGAATAAATATAATACATATGGCAGAGAAAAAATAGATAAAATAAACACAACCAAATTTAAAAATAAAGTGACGAGATAAAACCATTCTATATCAATTACAACAGAAATAGATTGTGTTTAATAAAAAACAAGGGATTTCATAAGGGGATTGTGGTTCTTGTATCTTAGAAATGACCTAGATAACTGTTCTTACTGCCTATGTGGGTGCATTCACTGCAGCTGCATGCTTATGACTTTTTTTTTAAATCTGTTATTACCTGTATCTATTTTGATACATTTTTAAAAAGATAAGTTTGTGCAATGTACAGTAGACAAGACAAACACAAGGGACACTGCTTTTGTTCTTGTTTTTTTAAATACAAGGCTGGGCTATGCCAGGCAAAGGAAGAAAGAAGGTTCACTCTATTAATACCAGAAAATATGAATACAAAAGAAAAGGCATTAAATGAGATAGAGAGAAACTTCATAAAAGATCTAATTTTCAAAGAATACACATTAACATGAATATATACACATTTAGGATTAAAGGTATATTAAATATGTGTGCTCAGTTACTTCAGTCATGTTCAACTGTTTGCAACCCTGTGGATTCTAGACCATCAGGCTTCTCAGTCAGTGGGATTCTCCAGCAAGAATACTGGAGTGGATTGCCATTGCTTTCTCCAAAGGATCTTTCCAACCCAGGGATTGAACTGGCTTCTCCTGCAACTCCTGCCTTAGCAGGCAGATTCTTTTACCACTGAAGCCTCCTGGAAGGCCCCAACATGATTGATGCTATTGGAATAATATGTGTATAAGTTTCATATCCTAAGATTAGTGAACACAACCTCCCTGCAGCAAACACTGAGGCCATTTATCTGATTTGCCATATGCTAGGCAACCGCAAACTCCTCGAGAAAAAGAAACTCTAAAACTGTAGACTAGACTTTAATTACAGTTTATTCCTAAAAATTTAATTTGTCTACGAATTAAAAATATTAAATATTGTTATATCAAACTTGTTCAAGGTGCAGTCGATATAGGCATTCTCATACCTCTCATACCCTGATGTTGTTTGCATAATTATTGCAAATTTTCTAGGAAGATACCTTGTCTTTCTTTAAAGTTCCTTTAAAAAATTAAATAAAATTTGACTTAGTAACCTTGTTGCTAGGCATACATTAACATAAAATAGTCGAATATATAGTCAAAGATTTAGAGACAGATTTGACACATTATTTTTATACATTTTATTTTAAAAATTGGAACAACCTTCAGTGTTTATACAAGTTTAAACTTTTGCTACATGAATACTGTGATATCATCTCTGCTAACATATTTAAATATTATAATAAAGAGTTTATATAAAAAATAAAAAATTGTAAACAAATAAGTAGGCAAAGAGGTAGTCTTCCCTGGTGGCTCAGTGGCAAAGAATCTGCCTGCCAAGCAGGAAAAGTGAGTTCAGTCCCTGTGTTGGGGAGATCTCCTAGAGAAGAAAATGGCTCCAGTATTCTTCCTGGGAAATCCCATGGACAGAAAAGTCTAGTGGGCTGCAGTCTATGAGGTCACAAAGAGTTGGATTCAACTAAGCGTACACAAGCACACAAGGTCAGTGATATTTATTTTCTTTTTTACTTTTCATCTTATTTCTGAATTTTGTAGGAGAAAATACAAATTACTCTAAAAAATATAAAAAATAAATATCTACTAAAAATAAGTATTTAAAGATGCACAAGTTAACATAATTGTTAATTTTATCACCAAAATCTTTTAATTATAAGTAACACTTATAATATATTTAAGTTAAATTAAATTAAATATAATTTAAGTTAAAGCACACTTTAACTTAAATGTTATAGAGTTTAATGGTTTAATTTTTTCAACAAATTGCCATAATTATCTTCAAACATAAATTAGTAATAAGCTGGTATGCAAAGTGAGCCTAACACATTTATATATATGTATATCACATATCATATTTAAAACTCATATTCTATAATAGTGTTGGACAAAATTATAGAAGTCTATTATGCAAATTGAATGATCAAAGTAGAGATCATAAGAATCTGAAAATAAAGATGTCTTTAATTATAAAAACAAATAAAATAAAACATCTGTAGTTTATTTTAGGCCATGGTTTGCAGAAACCTCATCCTATTTGTGACATCTAGATCTTATTTAAAAATGGATAGTAGATAAAGTTAATTTTGATTAAATTAGCAAAATAATAAATAACAGGGATTCAGATATAGAAAAAATAAAATGGACTATTTCAATAATTCAAATAAGTTCAATGAATTAGAAGGTATATCATCATTCTAAATATCAATAATGATTGATTCTGACAATAGCCAAAATTATATAGCTTTACAATTTACAAACTTCCCTCCCTTTATATATATGATTCTCCTATCAATCCTGCAGGAAAGTTATTATCCACATTTAGGGGTGTTTATTAATGTACACATATTCAGTTCATGCTTTATTGTACATGCACATTAAAAGAGTATGTACTTTATGTGATGCTCAGGCAACTGGGAGTTAATTATCACATTCAACAAAATGAACTAAAACTGTGTCACACTTCAATAGAAATTCCAGTTAATTTGCTCAATGGCTGTGGAGGAAGTGAAATAATTCGAGAAAATAACACAATTGCATAGACATCTGCATTCTGGCCAGCATGCAAAAATCTGTGAAATTGGACTGACTTCCACAAAACAATAATTTTGTAAATGAAAAAAGAGAGTGCACAGGCACATCCAATGATAAATTTAACAAGAAGGAAAAAAAAAATCACATGATAAGAAAAGTTAAGGCACAGGATATTTCAGATTACAACTTTTACTTCTAATAGGTAACTTTAAAAAAAATGTCTTAAATCATCTTTAATCTTTCTGCCAGATGTGGCTTTATCTGCTTCATTTATCTACTCATAATGCTATTTTCTGAAAATTTAGATCAAATAACAAATGCAATTCAGTTTAATACTCCTGTTTCTGTTCTTGGCCTTCTTTTTAGTCCATTTTGATTGTTTTGATTAAGTTTCCCAATATCTGCTAGAATGTTAGAGCTCGCCCCTGTGATACTCTACTGAAGTAATACCATTTTACCATGAATAGGTCTGTGTCCTTGATAATAAGGCAAAATACAAAGAAACAAGGATGCTTTATTTGGCTTTCAGTGTCAGGATTTATGGATTGATTTGGATCATGTCATACTATCTTTTGCTCTAGCAATGACCAGGATCAACCATTTAATTTGAAATGACAAACTCTAGGACTATTCAGTTCAGTTCAGTTGCTCAGTCATGTCCGACTCTTTGCGACCCCATGAATCTCAGCACGCCAGGGCTCCCTGTCCATCACCAACTCCCGGAGTTCACCCAGACTCATGTCCATTGAGTCAGTGATGCCATCCAGCCATGTCATCCTCTGTCGTCCCCTTCTCCTCCTGCCCCCAAATCACTGCATTGATAAATAGTTGATAATTATTGTTATTATTATCTCTACAGAATATACATTTTATGAGGTCTCTACTGGGGGAACTGTGAATAAGATTCTATGACATTTTTCATTACAGTTTGAAGACAGTCTTTTAAAACCCTTGAATATTGCATTTCTAAAATACTTTAAGATATCATAGCTAGCAAGAATATCCCCTATCATATAGATAAATTTTTGAGAAAAGAAGGTTTTATTTATTTATTTTTTTTCCTGTCTTCCCTGGGCATCACGGCGGTGCGTCAGGGATTGCCACGCAGGGTTTAAAGACGATGTCACTCACACGAGGACGCCTGGCGAGAGAAAAAAGAAGGTTTTAAAGTTGGATTCCTTGAAGGAAAAAAAAACCTTAATAACAACTGCATTAATATTTTTAATGGTTTAAGCATAAACAAGCAAGGTTTATCTAGTTACTAGTAAAACCGCTGTATGATTTTATAGCTACAAAAGGACATGATCGAACTAAATTTAGTTGTAATGAGAAGGACAATAATCTTTGTATCTGCTGGAAACATGAAAGTAAAACATTACATAGTGAATAGTCATTGATTTATAAAATAAGGGAAATGAATCAAAAAAAAGAAAAAAAATGTGAAAAAATATGCATGCTTCAGATAAATATGGAACAAACATTATTTGTCATCCCCAAACTGAATATGCAGTGATAAAATGGACAAGAAAATCAAAAGCAAATGGCCTGACCATCTGTTAAATAGCCATTAAGATGAGAAGAAAATAGACTGAGTGAACTTTTAGGCCTATTGGAAGAGAACATTGGAAGGATCATGGGTAGATGGGGAACATTAATCTTCTATGACATGAAGATACTTACACAAAGCCAATAAAAACAAAGAGTACTGACCTAAATTTAATATCAGAACAGCTTACAAACAGGAAAATAAGATTAGCAACAGTAACTTATTAAGACTTAGAAGTATATAAATAAATAAAGAAACTTCCAAGACATTGAGATTGTCCAGTTCAAAATCCCAGAAACGTCTTTTTCATCACTGGGAAAACAGCTCCACCATCACACACAGAAAGTACTGAAATGCTTCTTTCCAAAGGACCTAAATATTTTTAAAGTATTTGTTGGCTTTGAGTGCAGGAGACCTTGGTTCGATTCCTGGGCTGGGAAGATCCGCTGGAGAAGGGATAGGCTACCCACTCCAGTATTCTTGGGTTTCCCTTGTGGCTCAGCTGGTAAAGAATATTCCTGCAATACAGGAGACCTGGATTCGATCCCTGGGTTGGGAAGATCCCTTGGAGAAGGGAAAAGCTACCCACTCCAGTATTCTGGCCCAGAGAATTCCAGGAACTATACAGTCCATGGGGTCGCAAAGAGTCGATCATGACTGGTGACTTGCACTTTCACTTGACTTAGAAATGCTTCGGGATGTTTTTGGGGCTCTTTGCTGCAATATGTCATTTAATATCCATCCTCTTAGGTTTGTATTAATTAATTTCAAAGAAAATCAATATTTAAAAGTTCATGTGGATATGGTGATAAAGAGTCTGCCTGCTAATGCAGGAAACACAGATTCAATCCCTCAGTTGGGAAGTTCCCCTAAAGTAGGAAATGGCAACCCATTCCTGTATTCTTGCCTGGGAAATCCCACGGACAGAGGAGGCTGGTGGGCTACAGTCCATGGGGTCACAAAGGATTCGAACATGGTAACTAAACAACTAATAACAACAAGGATATAGAACTTTACATAACTAGCAAAGAACTCGGAGACGGCGATGGCACTCCACTCCAGTATTCTTGCCTGGAAAATCCCATGGACGGAGGAGCCTGGTGGGCTGCAGTCCATGGGGTTGTGAAGAGTCGGACACAACTGAGCGACTTCACTTTCACTTTCATGCATTGGAGAAAGAAATGGCATCCCACTCCAGTGCTCTTGCCTGGAAAATCCCAGGGACGGAGGAGCCTGGTGGACACGACTGAAGCAACTTAGCAGCAGCAGCAGCAGCAGCAGCAGCAGCAGCAAATAACTAATGCTCACGGATTTTGTTATTTGTGTTTGCTTTACAATAATATGCCAGTAGTACTACTTTTGTGAGAGTCTGTTAAAACTTCCTAAAGGACGCTGAAACCTAAAACTAACCCATTACAAAATTGAAATCCTGATTCAAAACAGCGATTATAACTTTTTGCTTTTACTCTGTTATAAAGAATGTTTAAAGTGTGGCTAATTATCTAATGAGAAGTAGTGAACATTAGCATCAGGTGATGATTTTTCTTCTGTGTATCTGCATATTTAAAAAGTTAGGTTGGGTGATATCTTCTGGAATTTTACAATGGCAAGACACTTCAAGTTTCTCTATTTTAAACCTCATGTCTTTAAAAACAAAGCTCTTTAGATTAAATGACTTGTCTAAGACCACCCAGAGGGTTAGCAGAAGTGAAACAAAAGCCTGCATAGACATACTTCCCCACTCTTCCACTTAGCCTGGATTTTTAATTAGCAAGAAACTAACAGAAAACTCATCCCCTTTATTTCCTTCTGTAAAACTGAGTTTTCTGTGAGAAGCAAATTTTATTACAGGACAATAACTAGGCCTGATCTATAAAATTAAAAAAAAGAGAGAGATAGATAATGCTGATATCTAAAAAAAAGGGGGGGGCATTGGAAGAGAAATGAACTGGCATCATTAGAAACAAAATAAAATATGAACTGTTAAATTGGTACTCAATATCTTAAGGCTACTCTGGCTCATTGAAGCATCATTATGGCATTGATGAGTGTGGGAAAAGCTTAAGAAAAGCTACTCGATTGACATTGATAAATGTGGGAAGGACATGTGAATTTTTTCAGAGTGATAGTTAAACCCATGTGCAAGGCTGTTTTACAGGAAATGACAATCTTCTGTGCTGCTTAAAGAAAATGATTGTATCTGGCCCAAAGACAGACTTCTAAGAATGAAACCAGTTGTTTGTATCTCCTTTCCACTGATTTCTTTTTTCTGAGAAAATATAATTATATGAGCTGAGGAATTCTTTGCCACCCCCTGCATTAGCTTCTCACAGCCTAAGCCCCTTTGCTGTCACAGATTTCACCCTCTGATTACAGCATGAAGGAACTCACCCACCTCCAGCCAGCCTGCTGCCTCGCGTTCCTCCCCTCCTGCTCCGTTATCCTCAGATCTCCAACAGGCCACATGCTCTGCCCGGCTTGGGTCAGCATTGCTGGTACAGGAAGCTGCAAATCAAAGTGGGGGCAACAAGAACTGGGAGGCCCTCCTAGCATGCAAGGTTAGATGCAGATGGACTTCATGAATTGTCCCTTGATTCTGAATTTCATGGAGTGGGTCCTTAGGTCTTGGGAAAGACCTCTATGACGGCACCAAATTCTTGTGTCTGTTTTCATGGGGGGTTCTACATTCATCTCTCTGCTTGTGTGATGAGAGGGGAAAGGAATGGCCCATTTCTTGCTTGGTAAAGGTTTCAGCCTGCCTTTTCATTCATATTTTACCACTTCCCCCATTCTGCAATGAAAACAAAAGCAAGGAAAAGAAAAGCACATTTCTCCATGTAACACTCTATGCTTATTTTCAGATGGATTCCATCCAGAAGAATATCCCCATTGCTTTTGTTGTTATTTTATTTTTATTTAGTCGAAGGGTCCTGTCTGACTCCTCAGCTTCATGGACTGTAGCCCGCCAGGCCCTCTCCGTGGGATTTCCCAGGCAGGAGTACTGGAGGGGGTTGTCCTTTCGTACTCCAGGGTATCTTCCCCTCCCAGGGATTGAACCTGCATCCCCTGTGTTAGCAGGTGGATTCTTTACCACTGAGCCACCAGGGAAGCCTCTTACTCTTATCTAGGGGCACTTAAAAGACATGACCAATCATCTCCCAGGAAGAAACAACAAACTATTTTAAATCGTGTGTAACATTTTACACCAAGCAGCAATTTAAATCACTTTGAAACCTTTTAGGACAAAGTATATGATACTTGCCATTCAACTGAAACCTTCCTAAGTGATCTGCATTAAAAATGTAAATATCTGAAAGAATTTTTATAAATTAAATATCTGAAACAATTTTTACAAATTATAAAGGAACATTTTAAGCAAAATTAGTCAATTATTTATTAAATATATTTGTCCTGGATGCAAATGAGATGTTCATGGTGCTTCTTTTTAATAAAATAATAATTATAAGAAATCACAGAGTTAATTCACAGAGTTAAAGCACAGTTTTTAAAAAATCACAGAGTTAATGTTTTTATATTATAACTCTATCAATAAATTAACTTGAGAATTATTAAATAGGTAATGTCATCTTACAATTGTTGTTGTTTAGTCTCTCGGTCGTGTCTGACTCTTTTGTGACCCCGTGGACTGTAGCTCACCAGGCTCCTCTGTCCATGGCATTGTCCAGGCAAGAATACTGGAGTGAGGAGCCACTACCTTCTCCAAGACATCTTCCCTCACCCAGGGGTCGAACCCACATCTCATGTCTCCTGCTTTGAAGGTTGGTTCTTTACCACCAGCGCCACCTGTGAAGCTCATAACCCCAGTGTGCTTATTTATGAATTACTAATTACTGTTAATTATTTTAAACCCTAGAATCATTTAAATTTTTTCTTTGATATGAAACAGCGAGTCTCTGAGGAAATTCTGAGTATACTCTTCTAAATCTCATGCCAGCCTTATTTCATGGCTCAGCTAACCTGATTCAGATTAATGATCTTTTTTGCACCCTATAGCATAAAAATCAGTCACAAGTGACAAGGTATTTATTTTGTAAGCAGTGTACCAACATTCTAAATATAGAGATGTTGAGGTGTATAGGTAGAAATATATAGATACATTGATAGAGACATCAGTTTCTGTATCTATATAGATGATACCGTGTCTCTGAAACATCTTCTAATTGGATAGCTCACAGTACAATTGATTCATTTCTTATATGTCTAATTGCAGCAATTTCCAGTAAAATGATGTATGTTGATGACAGAGATGCATTGACAGTTCAATAACACTGATCAATGAGAGTAACCATTGGAGGAATGCTATGTTCTGTGCTTCAGAATGGCATCCAGGCACTGACTACTGAAAAGCCACTCTCAGAAAGTCTTCAAGTGTGAAATAGTATTCGTGGGCATAAATGTCAATCTTGCTGTTCATTTTTCAGTTTAGAGTATAAACTTGCTGTGATATGAATGTTTTGATAAGTCAAATTCTGGGTTAGAATCTGTAAAGCCAAGAGTGTTTTTCTTGGGGTGGATGGATACTTGTGTCTAAACAACTCTTCCAACTCAGATGCTTTCCATAAAATCTCATGTGTCACACGTGTTTCTTCTCTGTATCTCCCCCATTGCATTGGCTAAGGAATGCCAACTGCTGTAAGAATAATTTCAACATCTCGGTGGAGTCACAAACACAGTTTTGCTCCTAACTTATTTCTATTAAGTGGGGAAGTGCTTTGGCGGGGACTGGAGCTCCTTTAGTCCAATAAGTGCTCAGTCTCCTGCACTTCAGCATCCTCCCTTGGATTCTCTACATGGTGCCAGCAGAAAATAAAAGGAGCAGAATGTGAAGACCGCAGACGGAAGACGGAAGGATGGCCAGGAAGTGACAGGGCTAACACCCTTTTTCAGAACACAATCATTTAGGCCCACAGATTCCTAAGGTGGCCTGGAAAATGCCATCTTCCCAGGAGCCCTGGAAAATAATAAAAATAAATTGAAAAAAAAAAACATTAAAACAGCATTGTCTTTTTCACATACACACACACACACTTTCTCTCTTTCCATGTTATTTCAAAAGTCTTATTTTCACTTCTTTTACCAAGTATCTACCAACATTGTACTACCATTACAATAGACTAGACACTTATGCATTACTTACAGATTTTTTGCTTCCTGTTTTTCTCTTTCACAGTTTTCAGTAAGAACATATAAATTAGCCTTTTTTCCCCCCACTAGCCAAAAGCCACTTTAATTAGACTCCCTTTGAGTCAGTAAATGTTAATGGTTTTGTAGCTTTGATACACAATAAATCTCCTTAGAAAATTTGTATATAAACAAATAATTATAACAATGATGAGTCACCAAACATTTGTTTCATATTCATCTCTTTTATATGAACACATACAGTTACTTAATTTCCTACAACATTGTATCTAGTAAATCAAGGATGAAATTTTGCATTATGTACATTAGAGAAACTAATACTATGGATCTCCAGACATGAAGTGATATGAACATAATGCTTTTTGAACTAAAATATTTAACCTGAATGTGAGCAAGCTTTGAGAATGAACTTCTTGTTTGTAAGACATGAAAGGAATAAGGAATGTGTTACACAATGTAATAAAGAAATGACCATTTTAACTTGACACTTCTCCAAAAGCAGATCTTGAAACAAAGGTGTGTGTAGTTTATATGAAAAGTGATCTGAGGAAGCACATGTAAGAGAGGAGGGAAATAGAGGAAATGGAAAAAGTCTAATAAAAAGTTAACTATCACTTTCATGCTACAAGCAAGGAAGCACAGTCCTGTTGGGGAAGCACTGAGAAACCAAGTGAAACTGAGTCTGAATTTCCCTCCAAGCCATGGTGAAGTGAAGCCAAAGTGTCTCACTTGTGCCCAACTCTTTGGGACCCCACGGACTCTGCAGTCCATGGAATTCTCCAGGCCAGAACACTGGAGAGGGTAGCTTTTCCCTTCTCTGGGGAATCTTCCCAACCCAAGGATCGAACCCAGGTCTTCCGCATTGCAGGCAGATTCTTTACCAGCTTAGCCACAAGGGAAGCCCAAGAGTACCAGAGTGGGTAGCCTATCCCTTCTCCACCATGTCCTTCTGACTCAGGAACTGAACTGGGGTCTCCTGCATTGCAGGCAGATTCTTTACCAACTGAGTGATCAGGGAAGCCCTGTTCACAACTTAATTCTCTGCTCACAATCATACTGCATGCCTTGGAGCCAGCAACGGCAACTGCTTTGGTCAAGAAAAGCCCTGGTAAAAAACTTTAGGCAGTGAGACAGAGGCAGAGAGAGAGGAGATAAAATATTTATAAATATTGAATACTGATTGTGCATAGATGGTTTATAAATATCCATTGTACTATTCCCCAATCTTTTTTGTATCAAAGCAAAATTTCATACCAAAATGTTGGGAGGAGAGAAAAAGCATCGTCCATGCCAAACAGGATGTCAGTGATATTTTCACATGTTTAATAATACTAGCCAACAATAGCCATGATCTTAAAAGCTTAATACATAAGTATCACAACATTTAATTTTTTTAAGTTCTTAATATGTAGTCAATCAATGTCAAATAGATAAGCTTCCTGGATCTCTTTCAAAATATTTACTCTTCAATGTGACTTGATATTTACGGCTTTTCAACTGCCATGATAAGATCTACTGAAGGCACAAAAAGACATACTGGGAACTTTGCAAAGGTATAGAGATTATATTGTAAGCTTGGCTCACTATTTTTATTTTTTGTGATATTTTTAGTATTTTAAAGTCTTTATTGATTTTGTTACAATATCACTTCTTCTTCTTCATCTTTTGTTGTTGTTGTTTAATGGTTTGAGTTTTGGGCCACAAGTCATGTAGCATCTTGGCTCCTGGACCAGGGATCAAACCCATTCCCTCTGTACTGGAAGGTGAAGTCTTAACTACTCAACCACAAAGGAAGTCCCGGTCACTAATTTTAAACTCTTAATGACAATTAGTTACAACAGAAGCATATTGTCAGTTAAGTTTAATGCAGTTTTCCCAGTGGATAGTCACAGTGATAGAGAAGGGATTCCCCCCTCCTAGGAAACAAAACTGGTCACTAATGGGATTTCCCTAAAGACAATTGGGAAAAGTCAAAGATAAGTCATAGATGTAGCTCTTACATTAGTTGAGAGATTTCCTAATTTGAGACATTACTGTAAGCCCTTCATTAAGTGAGATGGTATGTATATTCAGTTTAGTTCATCTAAAATTGAACTCCCAGATCAGGTAGGTGGATAATTGTCACATAATGTATGGTAATGAAATGGAAGTTTTGAAATATTCCACATAATATACATAAAGGAGAAAGACTTACAGACTGTCTTTGGGACATGGCTCACATATTAGACCAAACAGTTGAGTGTCATGAGTTCTTGCTCTTATCCTCTAAATATTCAGACTTTGATCACAATCCAAGGGCTAGCTGAAAACCATTAATACTCTCCTATTTTATTCAAAACATTCTGAACACGAAGAGATCTACAGAATTCAAAGGAAAGGCCTAAATTTAGAGATGAACACCTGAGTCTCCACTTAAGGCTAAAATACCAGTAAACTGCACGACTCCTTAGAGAGGCTTGTATTATGATAGTAATAGTATCTGCTTCATAGTTTTTAAAACCAAGTGTGTTAAATATGGAGCGTAATTGATACTCTGTGCATTTTGTTTTCTTTCAGAAGGAAAAAGCTGGGGTTTTGTGTGTTTTATTTTTTAAAATTTTCGTTATTTTTTGTTTTGTTTCATTTTTATATTAAGCCCTTCTTTACTCTAAAACAAAGTGGAAAGAACTCATTATGAACTACCGATCTAGAGCTCAGTATCCTTCAGGGCTTTGTTATGAACTACTGCTCAGGGTGTTCAGTATCCTTCAGGCCTAAGCCTTTTTACTAGTTTTAATCCTAATAGATAATACTAGTTTTAATGTGGTCTCTTCTTCCTTATAGCCATGGGGTCACAATAGGAAGACCAACCTCTAATATCACTCAAACCACAGAGTGCGGAAAGTGCATAGATATTTTAAGAACTGCTTGTACACATACACACACTATCACACAATACATGTTTACATGTGAATTTTGTATATGCAAATACCATAATATATTAAATGTATGTATTTAAATATAGTGTCCATGTTATATATATATATATATGTATTCAATTTGAAATAGCAGTATTTTTATTTTTGAGTGTAAAATTATTAAAAAATATAAATTGGTTTGAAGCTGGGAGTTGACAATTTTAGAAATGTGTGAAGTTTAAACTCAGGCTCAAATTGCTATTAAAATCAGGAACAGAAGAAAAGTCACAGAAACTCTAAACAGAACTAAAATATAAGTGAGTATTTGTATGTTAAACAAAGTAATGCGTTTAAAATCAGGCAGTTACATTATGATCCCCTTCCTAAACTTCCGAACTAGATAAAGCCATCCAGACAAAAATGTACCCTAATTTCCTTTTTGTGTCAGGCAGGTAAAATAACCTCTCTGGTCAATGAGGAAGGAGGGAAAAGGCTACAGGCTCTGTCTCTAAGCCACAGCATTAAATCTGGCCTATTGTCAAGTTTAAGGAAAAGAGTATGAATTCCATTGGTTTGTCAGCAACCAAGCTTTACCATCTTCCGAAAGCAACTCTCCGCATGCACTTCTCCTGTGACCTTTGATTATCATAATGACAGATAAAGCAAAATGACTGTTTTTAGAGACAGATGAAACTCCCCTGGCTTAGACTATCCCTTGCTTGGAAACACAATTATTTCAAAAGTTGAAGAGGCAAACAATTATTAACACTAAACAAACAATTGCTTGTTAATATGTCAGTATATCTAAAAAATGTAATCTTCTGCCAATAAAACAACAAACAAAATTAAGCAAAATGTAACATATATTTGACTATCATTTGATACTTTGTTAATGTCTTTGACTCTAGAATGTAAATGGGCTACATGATTCACATTTTAGGGTGGCTGACCGGAGAAGGCAATGGCACCCCACACCAGTACTCTTGCCTGGAAAATCCATGGACGGAGGAGCCTGGTAGGCTGCAGTCCATGGGGTTGCTAAGAGTCAGACATGACTGAACGACTTCACTTTCACCTTTCAGTTTCATGCATTGGAGAAGGAAATGGCAACCCACTCCAGTGTTCTTGCCTAGAGAATCCCAGGGACGGGGGAGCCTGGCGGGCTGCCATCTATGGGGTTGCACAAAGTCGGACACGACTGAAGCGACTTTGCAGCAGCAGCAGCAGACCTTGAAACAGACACTGTTCTGAGCCTTACTATTCATTCACATTCTTGCAAAGTACAGAAAATTAGGTTGCAAAACTGTGTTGATTGGATATACGCTATTCTGTAGTCAACCCCTAAATTTATATAAAACAGACTTCTTGAGATCTGGGGATTCATTTATATTGTTACTGATCTTTCCCATTACTTAAATCCATGACATGTTGGTGTATAGTAGGTGAACAAAAAATAGTGCAGGAATGAATGAAATAAAATTAAATAGAGTAATAAAATGATCAAATGACTGACAGGAAGAGTATATGAATGGCTCAGATCTAGACACTGTCTCAAGTTGTGAAAGTAAGTTTCTTTCTCATTGGAATTTGCAGGTAAATTATAGGCACCTTAGTGGATTATGCTAATAGTTATATTGGAAGTAATTTAGAGTTGGGACAATATGAAACTTGGTAAAAAGGATGGCAGTTCTACAAGAAAAAACAGTGCAGAGAAAACTGGCACCCAGACTCACCAGTTCCTGGATTCAATATTTTTAGAGGCTGAGCTCCACTTTCTCTTCACCAGCTCTTCCGAGTCCTTGCAAATCTTTAAAATTAATTCTGCTTTTTCTTTTCTTAAAGATTGAAGAGATTCAGCTCCCTGCAACAATAGATTCAGCTCCTTGCAACTTGAGTCCAAATATATACAACAAAGTGGTTTTTTGTATCTATTTTAGTCCAAGTTTGCATTCATCACTTAGAGTAGCGTGATTAAGTTTCAGTTTCTGCATTCTGAATTCAAAATGTTAATTCACTGGCATGACTCTTCCTCTAGAGAAGTCTCTATCCATATTAATAGAAAAAGAAGCCAAAACAAAGGGAAATGCCTGCTAAAAGGTAGAGAAATAAAAACAAGACCAGGGAGGTGGTCACACTAAGCATCTTGGCAGAAGCCCTGTACTCCTTCTGTCTGGGGAGGAGCAAGTGAGAAGCAGAGTCACATGTATGACAAGGAACTTGACTTCAATTAGCAGAAAAAGATGAGATTGTTTTTACTCATTTAAGTGAAAGTGAAAATTGCTCAGTCCTGTCTGACTCTTTGTGACACCATGGATTATACAGTCTATGGAATTCTCCAGGCCAGAATACTGCAGTAGGTAGCCTTCGCAACCCAGGGATCGAATCCAGGTCTCTGGCATTGCAGGAACATTCTTTATCAGCTGAGCCACCAGCGAAGCCCAAGAATACTGGAGTGGGTAGTCTATCCCTTCCCAACCCAGGAATCAAACCAGGGTCTCTTGCATGGCAGGTGAATTCTTTACCAACTGAGCTACCAGGGAAACCCACATTAAGGGGAAGATATTCCATATTGAGACCTCATCTGAGCTCCATTTGTTCGCTATAGCTTAGCAAAAATCAGAGAAGAGAGTTCATCTAACGTTGGACTTGACCTAGATGAAAAATATGAAAGTGAAAGTGTTAGTTGCTCAGGCTCAGTGCTATCTGACTCTGTAACTGCAACTGCAGCCCCCCAGGCTCCTCTGTCCCTGGGATTCTCCAGGCAAGAATACTGGAGTGGGTAACCATTCCCTTCTCCAGGAGATCTTCCCCACCCAGGGATCAAACCCAAGTCACTTGCATTCCAGACTGATTCTTTACCATCTGAACCACCAGGGAAGTTACCTAGATGGATGGTATAAAATCATAAGAGAAGAAAATAATTTAGTACATTGCAAAAAAGCCAACGAAATAATGACTCATGGGCTTTAAGTTCAATAAGGAAGGAAGTGAAGAAAAAATAATAGATGAAAAGAGTAGAAAACTGGAGAGACAGAAGCCACCCCACCCTAGAATAACAAAAAGAAAATAAAAAATTTGAATTAACTTTTTTTCAGAACTCCAGAAATGAACCAAAGGCTTGTCTCAAATCTGGAAGACTTTATATACATATATATATATATATATATATATATATATATATATGGCACTTTTCCTGGAAAGATCAATCAACTTTGTGGAATATTAACTTACAGAAGTCCCATGGCCTGATCCCCAGATCAGTAGTAGCCTTGAAAATAGCAGCATGCAGATGGTAGCAAAAGAGCAGACGGAGCTCGTTTGCAAAGAACCTGTGACCTGTCTTATTCTGACCTGTCTGGTGGTTGCATGGAAGATTGGTTCAAATTATCTCTGATTGTCTTTATTTCACCTAACTCAGGACAGACCTAGTGCTAAAGCTGCTTCCTGGGGAAATTTGTCAAAAAGAATTCATGGGCTAATTTATTAGGTTGCTGCTGCCTGAGGCAATAGATAACTGTTGGTGCAAAGAGCATACTAATCAAAAATACATAGAAGAGAAGCTGGGGAAGGATATGTACATAGATTTTTTTTCTTATAAATCCCCACATTACTGGGAATCTAGAAGGTCACACACATGGGCAAGGCTTTGCACATGACCAGGGAAAGCTTCCAGCTGACCTTAAGGCTCTATGGATAAAGGAAGTCAAGACTAAGGAAGAGATGCCTACTGCCTGGCTGAGTGTTAAAGTTAAGCCTCAACACACAATGATGGATTGCTTTCAGAAAGAGAAAAAGAATGAACTGATCTGGGTGGAAGAGGCCTCTCTATTCATGACAGTGGCCATTCTGCTAAAGGATATATATAAATATGTGTGTCTAAAATATTTCAGACTTTATAAAGTGTATTTTTTTAAGTTTTAGTATGCAAATACGTGGTATTGCCCCCAAAACTTCTAAAGGGAAAGTGTTAGCTGCTCAGTCATGTCCGACTCTTTGCGACCCCATGGACTGTAGCCTGAAAGGCTCCTCTGTTCATGGTATTCTCCAGGCAAGAATACTCAATTGGGTTGCCATTCCCTTCTCCAGGGGGTCTTCCTAAACCAGGAATTGAACCCAGGTCTCCTACATTGTAGGCAGATTATTTACCATCTGAGCTAAGAGGGAAGCTGGTCAAAACTTTTAAACACATATAAAAATACATATTTTCATGTATATATGTGTGTGTGTGTGCGCATGTATATATCAGTTCAGTTCAGTTGCTCAGTTGTGTCCAACTCTTTGCGATCCCATGGACTGCAGCACACCAGGCTTCCCTGTTCATCACCAACTCCCAGAACTTATTCAAACTCATGTCCATAGAGTCAGTGTTTCTCCAAGTTTCTAAATGCGAGTGAACTTGTATATTTTTCAAATAGAAAAGTAAAAAAAAAATTGTCTGGAACCTGGAATATTGTAGAATTTTCAGTTATGATTCCATAAATAATGGCTGAATATTCAGTTTTATAAAGTGATTTCCATTTGATTCATTTTGGTCCATTTTCTGGTATGTTAGACAAGTGACCACTAAAAAATCTGCAGAGTGTGCTTGAGGTTCATTTCCTAGGTGATGCTAGTGGTTAAAAAAAAAAAAAAAAAAAAAAACCTGCCAGTTTAGGAAACACAAGAGACATGGGTTTGATCCCTGGGTTAGGAAGATCCCCTGGAGAAGGACATGACGACCCACTCCACTATTCTTTCTGGAGAATCCCGTGGACAGAGGCAGCTGGTGGGCTACAGTCCATGGGATTGCAAGGGGTTGGGCACTGCTGAAGCAACTTAGCACACAGCACACACTATTTATTGAGTATCTGTGACTTCACTTGATATTTTAAGTGATTTTAGTATTTATATTCAATATTTGAATTATTTACTATTGCCCCATTTTGTGACTGAGAAAATGGAGTTTTAAGAAAGGTTAGATAAATCTCCCCAAATTAGGAGAAGAGCTTCCCTGGTAGCTCAACAGTAAAAGATTCATTTGCCTGCCAAGCAGGAGATGCAGGTTCGATCCCTGGATTGGGGAGATCCCCTGGAGAAGGAAATAGCAACCCACTCCAGTATTCTTGTCTGGGAAGTCCCATGGACAGAGGAGCCTGGCTGGCTACAGTCACAGTCACAGAGAGTCAGACAGGTCTGAGCCACTAACATCGTCATCAGACACGGTCAGTGTTGGAGTTACAACTCAAACCCGATACGGTCAGATTCTAAATCCAGCGTGCTCTTTGCAACTTAAATATATTCTCATAGTGAAAATAAGAGAGGTCCTGAATGCTATGTGCATGCCAGTTCTACTTCGTGAAATTTAACATAAGGAGTTATTTATGTTGTGTGTCACATACAATATTATAGTAGTTAATGACTAAGTGTCTATTAAGTAAACATAATAAAAATTAGGACAGATAATATCTCAATCTACAAAATGTTATTCAGGATAATTGGAAAACAAGATACAAAGCACAAGCCTCTTTATTAAGGAAATTTTATTTTAACAGAGATAAACTGATTTTACAAATTCAGAGAGGTCATGAGAAATTCTGCTTGTTTTTAGATATCCCTCTGGTTTTTGACACGAATTAATTATAAAAAGAAAATTATGTAGAACATGTTCTATGAAAAGTTGAAAAGAGAGAATTAGAAGACTGTCATACTGGAGATCTATTTTAAGACCATTTATATAAGACATCCCAGGTAATTATACTGTAGAAGGTATTTTTCCCCCTATTTTTAGGAAGCATTTTAAGTATTGAATGCAGAACAAAACCATCAAAGTCAGTAGAAATAAAATGTGATCACTTTTCACAGGGATCCTGAGAGAAAACCATCTAATAACTAAAAAATATTCTTTGCATTAGGTTAGATAAAATAAACATGGCTTATTCTATTGCCTCCATTAACAGTCTAATGTTTTATAGAAGCAAAATCTGTCCAAAGTTTTACAGAATGACCACCTTCTTTTCACTTATGATCAAAATTTGTTGAGTTTATTAAACATCTTTAATACTTCAACTGTCAGTAATCTAGTTTGTGAAGTTAGCTGAGTTGATTAGCAGCCATGACTTCCA
The DNA here is from genome assembly GCF_029378745.1 of Bos indicus. Taxonomy (NCBI): domain Eukaryota; kingdom Metazoa; phylum Chordata; class Mammalia; order Artiodactyla; family Bovidae; genus Bos; species Bos indicus. The sequence goes on along the minus strand of NC_091771.1, from coordinate 83,702,453 downwards.
TGTAGTTAGGGGTTCAATCTCCACGTAGAACATTAGTTTTGCTCCTGTCACTTGATTGTAATTGCTTCTATAGCTCTGTTTTTCTTCCTTGAAAACTAACTGAAATATAAAGACATTAGAAATATTTATAACTTGCTGTAAAAATGTCACAAGTACAAATGAGTGCCTCTGTCTAATAAGGATGGTTCTTCTAAAACTGCATGATTGCAATCCTTACCTCTGTGTGTGGTAGTTGTTCAGTCGTGTCTGACTCATTGCAACCCATGGACTGTAGCCCGCCAGGCTCCTCTGTCTATGGAATTCTCCAGGCAAAACTACTGGAGTGGGTTGCCATTTCCTTTTCCAGGCGATCTTCCCAACCCAGGGATCAAGCCCAGGTCTCTTGCAGTGCAGGCAGACACTTTACCGTCCGAACCATCTGGGAAGTCCAGTGAAAAATCTTCTTGTGTTGAGACTTCTATAGTTCTTTTGAAAGGATTTTTGTGAGAGGAACCTAGTAAACACTGCTGCTGCTGCTGCGTCACTTCAGTCGTGTCTGACTCTGTGCGACCCCATAGACAGCAAGCCACCAGGCTACCCTGCCCCTGGGATTCTCCAGGCAAGAGTACTGGAGTGGGGTGCCATTGCCTTCTCCAATGCATGAAAGTAAAAAGTGAAAGTGAAGTCACTCAGTCGTGTCCAACTCTTAGCGACCCCATGGACTGCAGCCCTCCAGGCTCCTCCGCCCCTGGGATTCTCCAGTCAAGAGTACTGGAGTGGGGTGCCATTGCCTTCTCCGAGTAAACACTAACAATCTACTACAAGAACCCAAGCATGCATAATTTAATACTACTGGAGAGGACAAGGTTATATATCTCTACTCTCTGATGCACCTCTGATGGTCTGAAAAATAAACTGTAGTTTGGATAGGACAGGTTTATTTAAAGAAATACAGGAATCTTAGTTAAATTTCAATTTCAGGTAAACAGCAAATGATATTTTAGTGTAAGCATATATCACGTCTTGCATGGGATATACTTGTACTACACATTGTTTGCTGTTTATCTGAAATAAAACTTTAACTGAGTGTCCTGCATTTTATCTGTCAGTTTTTTATTCAGAGTGAATCAACAGAATAATGGACATAAACTAAATACACTGTGGATCTCTAGGGTCATGAAGTAGATATACACATTGGTTATATTTCTCTTTAAACAACTCATGTTGTTCTTTAAACAAATATTCATGATTACTCTAGGTTGGGAGTCATATAAAAACCTGATTCTCTATTTAAAAGATTTTAGAAAAAGATTGTTTACAGTTTCATATGATTTAGAAGGATTTTGTTTATAGATTTAACTGAAGAAAAACTAGAAAGACAAACAGACCAACTTTACTTATTAACAAACTCATTGTTTGAAATAAACTCTTCAGAATACAGTTCTATTCTTTCAGTGTAAACTCTTATACGATAATGTCTTGCTTTATGTTAATCATATTTTTAATATTGAGCACTATAGACAAATATTCAACTGATTACCCAACAGTTTTACTCCTTTTTTAGCCTTTTCTCAATAATTTCACATTTTAGTATTTCAAAATTCATTATTACCTACATTTAGAGGGGAATGAAAAATAGTACATTTAATGAACCAGCTTTTCTGTTAGATGAAAGAAAAATTTAAATAAAGATTGAAGCCAGGTTTTAGATGACCTATTGGTTTCATTCTCAAATAAAATGAATAAATGACATATTGGGTTGCTTCTAATTTTAAAAAATCCTCTGAAAAATTATCTGCCAAAAATGAAATTACACTTCTGCTTCAAGAATATTCATAAAACTGACATTTTAAGTATATTAGATGTTTCAAAAATGTTTTAAAATATCATCATATATTATAAAAATATGTTGTTTCTTAAATAATAAATGATTTAAAATATTTATATTAAATATATGTATATACACACAAAATATACATACCCATATTTATATGCATTTATTAATTATATGAACATTCAGTTCAGTTCAGTCACTCAGTTGTGTCCGACTCTTTGCGACCCCATGAATCGCAGCACACCAGGCCTCCCTGTCCATCACCAACTCCCAGAGTTCACTCAGACTCACATCCATTGAGTCAGTAATGCCATCCAGCCATCTCATCCTCTCCTGTCCCCTTCTCCTCCTGCCCCCAATCCCTCCCAGCATGAGTCTTTTCCAATGAATCAACTCTTCGCATGAGGTGGCCAAAGTACTGGAGTTTCAGCTTTAGCATCATTCCTTCCAAAGAAATCCCAGGGCTGATCTCCTTCAGAATGGACTGGTTGGATCTCCTTGCAGTCCAAGGGACTCTCAAGAGTCTTCTCCAACACCACAGTTCAAAAGCATCAATTCTTCAGTGCTCAGCTTTCTTCACAGTCCAACTCTCATTATATATATGTATATATATATATATTTTTGATGATGATAATATTAGTATTTTTGCATATAGAAAAATAGAAAAAATTAAATCTATTAGTAATTAGTGGCAAAAAAAAAAAAAAAAAACCCACCTGCTAATGCAAGAGATATGAGTTCCACCCCTGGGTTGGGAAGGACCCCTGGAGAAGGAAATGGCAACCCATTGCAGTATGCTTGCCTGGAGAATCCCATGGACAGAAGAGCCTCGTGGGCTACAGTTCACAGGGTTGCAAAGAGTCAGACACAACTTAGCAACTAAACAACAACAGCAGTTAATGATTTTAGCAAGCTTGTCCAGGCTCTGTGAAAGATATGTTACAGAATATATAAAAATCAATGTGATTCTTGACTAAGTTAATGTAAAAAAGGATTCTATAACTGTATCCATTTATATCTTATAGATACTATTTATATTAGAAAACAGCTGTTCAGTCACATATATAGCACATACATTGAACTTTTATCAAGCATTGGCAATAGGCCTGAGGATAAAACCTGAAAATCATACTATATTATCAAAAAAATTCATAACTAAAAGATTATGGGGAACTTTCTGGAGTATCAGCCACAGAATGAAAATCTTACTTTTGATATTCTCTTTCTCTGCAGACCTGAGGGAATAGACAAGACCAAAACAGATGGTGGCTGACTTTCACCCTCTGGAAACAATGGTCAGGTTAATAACTTGACCTGCCTCTTAGAAAGAAAATTGAAGCCATTCTTCCACTTGGTCTAGACAGTGACCATGAAAAGAGGCTATTATAAGCAATGTAATGAAGACCATAACATTTTTGTCATGAGCAAATCTATCACTGACAGACCTAAATTTCAACTCAAAATTTGAGATTATTCTTCAATGAAGCAAATTAAATGAAAGTAGAGAAACCTGTACCAAGAGATAGAGAAGAAAATGCTGGTTGTAGAGGCTCCAGGTGTGTGTGCAACTCTTTTGTGACCAGTTGTGTCTGACTCTTTGTGACCTCATGGACTCTACCCCACCAGGCTCCATGGATAAGTCCATGGGATTTATCACAGCAAGAATACTGGAGCAGGTTGCCATTTCCTCCTTCAGGGAATTTTCCCAATCCGGACATGGAATCCTTATCTTCTGAAGCTCCTGTATTGGGAGGTGGATTTTTCACCACTAAGCCACATGGGAAGTCACAGAGCTTGAGGAAATATGTCTAAAAATTATTTGTTTTTAACGGCACAACAGAGTCAAACATTCTGATATAATTCTCCCATCAAACCGTACAGTTAGACATGCACTGCAGGACTTCGTTATCAAGTTGCATTTGTGAAGGAAGCCTGTGGCTTGAGTGGGCCCTCAAGACACTCGTTGATTGTATGAGCAGCGTGTTGTTATGGTCTCAAGGAAGAGCTGCTTGAGAAAGAGCAATTCAGACCTGGTGTACAGATGGGTCCATAAGATATATTGGCATTAGACAGAGGAGGATCATTTCAGCATGAGGTTCTAACCACAGGAGGCTCTGAAGGACAGTGGTGAAAGAAAATCTGCCCAGTTGGCGTAACTCTGAGCAGAATATCTAGCAGTTTTTTAATGCATAAAAAAAGAAATGGCCAAAATATGGGACGACATTGATACATGGGCAGGGGCTAATCTTGTGGATGAATGGCAAAGAACTTGGAAGCAATGTAACTGAAAAACTGGTGGCAAAATTTCTGAAAAATGGCCTGTGATGTGGTATCATTCCCTGAGAAAATAAGCCAGCCTGGTTGATTGCATTGGATCATTTCTATCATGAAAGGGTCAGAAAGATCCCCTAGAGGAGGAAACGGCAACCCACTCCATATTCTGTTGTTGTTGTTCAGGTACTCAGTTGTGTCCAACTCTTTGAGACACCTTGGACTGCAACACACCAGGCTTCCCTGTCCTTCACCATCTCCTGGAGTTTGCTCAAACTCATGTCCATTGAGTCAGTGATGCCATCCAACCCTTTAATCCTATGTCATCCCCTTATCCTCCTGCCTTCAATCTTTCCCAGCATCGGGGTCTTTTCCAATGAGTACTCCAGTAATATTGCCTGGGAAATCCCATGGACAGAGGAGCCTGGCACGCTATGGTCCATAGGGTCTCAAAGAGTCAGACGTGACTAAGCAACTGAGTATGTGTGTGCACACATCATGAAAGGGGCAGAATTTCTTTCTCACTGGCATAGACACTTGCTCTGGATATGAATTTGCCTTCCCTGCCTTTAGTGCACCTGCAAAAACTATCATCCATCGACAGCCATATTATTATTGCCAAGATATTAAGCACAACATTGTTTCTGATCAGAGAACTCATTTTACTGCAAATAAAACATAACAATGGACTTGGCACAAGGAATTCACTGGTCTTACCCTTTCATGCTACTCTGAAGCAGCTGGCCTGACAGAAGGGGGTGGGGGATGACCTTCTGATAACTCGGCAATTAGTGTCTGTTGGGTGGCATTATTCTACGGACTTAGGGTAATGTCCTGCTATTTTTCCCCAAGGTCAGGATTTAGGGCTATGATAATCAAGGGATAAAAATGAGAGCAGATCCTCTCACTAGGCCCTCTGCTAGATTTATTAGAAGAAAAAAAAGTTTTGTTCTCATAAAATGTTGGGCTCTGTCAGTATAGAGATCTTACATTCCTCCGAAAGAATCCTCCTCCTGGGGAACTCAGTAACTGTTTCATTAGACTAGAAGCTTAGGCTACTACTCGGCCACTTTGGCCTTTTGCCCAACTGACAGGCAAAGGAAAAGTTTTTTTGTTTTTTTTTATTGCACTGGCTAGGTGGTTGACAAGGATGATCATGAGAAGATTGGGTTGCCACTAAAAATTGGGTTAGAGAGGGATATGTCTGGGAAGTCTCTTGATTTCATAATTATCCAGTATTATGTGATGAAAGTTAGTAGAGAGCCCAGTACAGACAGGCCAATTATTGTCACATCCTCCAGAAATGGAGGCTTGTGTGACTTTCAGAAGACAGAAGGAAACCAGTGGTCATTGTCATCTGGAGGGTTCTCTGGTGAGACACAGAGGTACTGGCAGTCCAGGTTCCCTTGCTCTAAATTCTTCTATGTGCTCATCTTTCTGCAGCTGCCTGTGCTGGTCAATATCAACACCAAGGTCACCGCCAGATGCAAAGCTGACAGTCTGACGTCTCCCCCATTCCTGATTATGGTTCCATTATTTGTTGGACATGCCTGGCTTTGCAGATTTCCTTGCAGGTTCCAATCCATCCACCCATCGCATCTCAGTGCTTCACAAGAACTGCTTACCAACTTGTCTGTTCTTCAGTTCCCCTTTCCAGACACCACCAGCCCCACCTCTTTGGCTACCAAGTAAAGTCTAATTCCAACAGTTAGTCCCTTGCTTATAAATACTCATTGCGGTTATGCTTTCCTGACCAAGCACTGACTAATACCGCTCTGAATTAGTAAACAACAATTTCTGAAAGATGTTTTCTTTCTCCCATAAACTCAGCAAGAAATATGTTTTCTGTGGAGCCGTGTAATTTTCAGACAAATCATTTGCTTTTCTGCCAAGAAATCTCTGTTGCATCGGACTCCAATCATCATCAATATCCAGTTATAAATTCCCAAAAAAAGAGAGATCATGGAAAGGGAGTTGGATGTGAATATTCAGCCAGTTATAATATGGAAACTGACCGCATTCTACCTCCTCACCCCTGGACTACACGCCCATTGTTTCCATCCAGAGAGGAAGTCAATCCATTAAAAGAAGAAAGGCATCAGTCCCCAGATATAAGATAGTGATATCTTTACTTCCATGCATTGTTCAAAAACAGAGCTCTCTGCGTGTTGAGATAAAGGAGATTAGCTTGTAGTCTGCTAAATGAGCTAGACATTTTTAAAATGTTTCTTTAAGATATACTGGTCACAAAGGAAAGCAATGTATGTGTGTGTGTATGTGTGTGTGTGTGCATTTGTACGTCTACAACAAGAGGTCATGGAGGAGAACATGATGAAAAATAAGTGTGGGGTCCTAGAAATCAGGGAAATGACAAGAAGGACCTCTGGTCTGAGAAGAGAGAGCGTGTGTGAGCCCCCAGAGAGGGGTCATGGTGATGGCCACTGTTAAGTGCCTTTAGTGTTACCCAGACCGAGGCAGAGCCAGAAATAGACCCGGTCTTCATGGAAGGAGAGGCTGGCATCCTTTCCTCACAGGACCTCCCTCTGCAAGCTCTTGTTTGGAGGCAGAAGAGAATTTGTTCCTTAACATGTGATTAGCTAAGCAGTGAAGACTCTTCCTCGCGCTTAAACGTTATGGTCTGTTCCCATCAAGGTCTTAGCTGCAGATAACTTTCCACAATATTTCAAGGCATTCATGAGGCTAAGGGGAGGCTGGCAGGAAGCATCATCCAGCAGATGGGTGGGAAGAGCATGCTACATCAAAAGGAAGTAGGGAGGTTGCTTAGACATCAAGCTGAGGAGACCCACCTGGGACCCTCATCCATGAAGACCCATTGTAACAAAAGTATGGTTATATTCCCAGTAAAATACTACTGTGGTTTGAGACTGTTGAAGTTCCTTAAGGAATTTTACTCCTTATGTTTAGTAAAGATCATCATCTGTACATCAGAAGCATGTATTTTAATTTACTATAAATATTATTTGTGATTTTCATTTTAAAGCCTTGAAGACTTACATAACTGAATTGTTTCTATTATACTGCTGCTGCTAAGTCATTTCAGTCGTGTCCAACTCTGTGTGACCCCATAGACGGCAGCCCACCAGGCTCCCCCGTCCCTGGGATTCTCCAGGCAAGAACACTGGAGTGGGTTGCCATTTCCTTCTCCAATGCATGAAAGTGAAAAGTGAAAGTGAAGTTGCTCAGTCGTGTCCGACCCTCAGCGACCCCATGGACTCCAGCCTTCTCGGCTCCTCCATCCATGGGATTTTCCAGGCAAGAGTACTGGAGTGGGGTGCCATTGCCTTCTCCTATACAGTTTGAGAAATAAAACTTTCTCAGCACCCTTGAAGTTCTCGCACAATTGCCTCCCTAAAAGTTGTATTCTAAGCGATAGAGCGATTACTACCTGATCTGCACCGCTAGCCTCATTTTGCCATTTTGGGGGCTTTAAAAAAAATAACCATATTGTACATCTTCTTCCTTATCTGACTTCTCAGCATTAGGAATATGTGGTTGAATGGCTTTAGCTGGTCATACGGAGAAGGCAATGTGGGGTCACACAGAGTCGGACACGACTGAAGCGACTTAGCAGCAGCAGCATCTGGTCATAGCTGTACTATCTCTAGTTTTACTGATAAGGCTTTGCTGTGGTGCATTGTGCTTACTCAGTCGTGTCCAACTCTTTTCAACCCCAGGGACTGTAGCCTGCCAGACTCCTCTGCCCATGCGATTCTCCAGGCAAGAATAGTTCAGTGAGTTGCCATTTGCTTCTCCAGGAGATCTTCCTGATCCAGGGATCAAACCTGTATCTCCTGTGTCTTCTGCATTGGCAGACAGATTCTTTGCCACTGAGCCACCTGGGAAGTCCCAGATGACACATAGTAGACTACATTCACTTTTAGTCACAATATATGCGAGATTTATTTCTTTCAAATCATTTGTCTGTATTTAATTTTATCATTTTTTTTCTTTTTCATTTGTAAGCCATTCTGGTGAATGCTGGTATCACTATACGGTTATAATTCATGTTCCCCTGACAACTAACACAGTAATCAAAGGATTGTTTCATATGTTTGATAGCCACTTAGAATGAATCTATTATGAAATTTCTGGCATCGTCTCTTCCCCATTTTTCTGTTGGCTGGTTGTCAGACTTTTTCTTAGTGATTTGTAAGAGACTTTCTTGTTTGTTGTTGTGTATAAAATTTTTATAGGTTATTTGTATCACAAAAACCTTCTACCCTATGTATATATATCCTGAAGACTTTCTATTTTTTATTATTTTTTTTAATGAACAACTGTAGTGTCTTCAGATAATCAGATGTTCTTAATTTGAGTGTAGTAAAATACATCATTAATTTCCTCTGTGGGTAGAGCTTTCTGAATACTATTGAAAGTAACTTTGCCTAACTTGAAATTTTGTAGGTATTTTTCTAAATGGCTTACTAAAATTGTAATTGTTTTATCTTTCACATTTATGTTTCCATGATTTATTTTTGGATATGACGAGAGATGAGGCAAACATATGCATACTGAGTAATATCAGACTCATTTATTGAAAATACCTTCCTTCCTCCACTGATCTTCAGCGTCAAATTTCTGCTTTGGGGCTTTCAGTTACATTCTGTTATTTCATTTATTGTTTGTTTGTTTGATACCACATTTTTCTAATCACTTTATTAAAGCTTTATAGGAGAGTCATGGAACCTGATGGACTTTCCAGGTGGGACAGTGGTAAAGAGTCCACCTGCCAATGCAGAAGTCGAAAGAGATGTAGGTTCAATCCCTGAGTGGGGAAGATCCTCTGGAGAAGGAAATGGCAACACACTCCAGTATCCTTGCCCGGAGAATCCCATGGACTGAGGAGTCTGGTGGGCTACAGTCCATGGAGTTGCAAAGAGTCAGACATGACTGAGTGACTAACACTTTGAGCAAAATGTGTAGAAATTTCATCTCACAATATGATGCATAATCAACAAAATTTAAAAATGTATTTGGACTTTGTCTTTGGCTACCATTATTATCAGGACACCTAAGAGAAAGCTAGAGGAGCTCAGAGCCAAGGCTATCAAATTTGTGTTTCTGCAACAGGGAACAAGAGGGAAACCCATTTCCTGAAGGGAGTATAACTCTGAGACTTGAGCACTGACCACAGTTTCATAGAGGGCCCAGCACGAAGATAAATTAATCTTGAGCTGCCCCAACCACTAGCATGAAAAGTGAAAGTGAAGTCCCTCAGTCATGTCCGACACTTTGCGACCCCGTGGACTGTAGCCCACCAGGCTCTTCCGTCCATGGAATTCTCCAGGCAAGAATACTGGAGCGGGTTGCCATTTCCTTCTCCAGGGGATCTTCCTGATCCAGGGATCGAACCCAGCTCTCCCACATTGCAGGCAGATGCTTTAACCTCTGAGCCACCTGGGCAGCCCTAATCACTAGCATGGGTTTCATTAAATCGTCTTTTAATCAGTTTAGCTAAAAGCACAGAAAGAGGCTGAGTAACCTATGACATGGAGACTTGAGGGAGGAGGACAGAAGAATTCATGGAGATAATGTTACTTCTGCTCTTAGTAAACCCATGGTAGTTAGAGAATAAGGTGGAAAGTTTAAGAATACTTAGACTGAAAGGACTGTACCCCAAATTACTTCTTGATGCATTATTTTTCTTTTTATTACTCTTCCATTATGTCACACAGTTTTATGTGTTTTATCTTTTGCTGCTGCTGCTGCTAAGTCGCTTCAGTTGTGTCCGACTCTGTGTGACCCCATAGATGGCAGCCCACCAGGCTCCCCAGACCCTGGGATTCTCCAGGCAAGAACACTGGAGTGGGTTGCCATTTCCTCCTCTAATGCATGAAAGTGAAAAGTAAAAGTGAAGTCGCTCAGTCGTGTCTGACTCTTAGCAGCCCCACGGACTGCAGCCCACCAGGCTCCTCTGTCCATGGGATTTTCCAGGCAAGAGTACTGGAGTGGGGTGCCATTGCCTTCTCCAGTTTTATCTCTTAAACCAGGGCTATTCTCACCTCTCCACTTGCTTTTCCCTTACGTGAATCTTGGACCATGAAAGCCTCCCCTGGATTACTAAGTGATCTTCCAAAGTCTGGCTGGTACCCCTCTCAAAATACAGAGCTATGGCCTTAGATGAGAAAAAGACTTCTTGAGCCATCAAGTCAACATAAAAAGTCACTTGCCTGGCTTTTATTGTTTCTCAGGATTTGTTTTCTCTTCCTGTTTTGCAAGCTGAAATTAGTATCCCTCACCTGCATATTTTACCTGTGTTCTCAAGATGGATGAATGTTTAATGATCATGAATTGGGATTAAAAATTCTACCAAGGCACGGAATTATTATTATTTTTAAAGAGTATGCTTTGTGTGTGATAACACTGTTCAGGCAATATTATTTTGATTATCCCTACTGAGCAAAAAAGGCAGTTCAAAGCAATTTGCAATTTTATAGCCTAAGGAAATTATTTCTATGGGAAAAAACATCCATTTCTGTTGCTCAGATTGCCTAAATTCTCTATAGTCTAGAAGCTGAGCTGAAGGGCAGATTCTTCTCACAATGCTAGAGCTTTTGAATGACTTTCTTTGTCTCATCTTTTGGTCAAATCTCATGTTCCTTTTAGTACATAATTAATATGCTTAGAAAAGTATAATTTTGATATGATTTTTGTTTGACTTTACAAGGATTTGAGAAAGGATGCTTGAAATTGAGTCAAATTTTTAAACTTACTCTGTGGGAGAGGGAGAGGGTGGGATGATTTGGGAGAATGGCATTGAAATATGTATAATATCATATATGAAAAGAGTCGCCAGTCCAGGTTCGATGCACAATACTGGATGCTTGGGGCTGGTGCACTGGGACGACCCAGAGGGATGGTATGGAAGGGAGGAGGGAGGAGGGTTCAGGATGGGGAACACATGTATACCTGTGGCAGATTCATTTTGATATATGGCAAAACCAATACAATATTGTAAACTTAAATAAAATAAAATTTTAAAAATAATAATAAAAATAAAATTAAAAAAAATAAACTTACTTTCAGAATATGTGTATTAATATTGTATGGAACTTACTTTGCAGTTACTTTGTATATTTTATAAAACAAATTAATGGCTGAAATTATCTTCCTAAGTTTTTGCTCACTTTCTAATACAAATTTTTATCTCAGGAGTTTAGAAAAGTATAAATATAAAAACCCAAGTCCTTCATTTTTTTCTGCTAAGCTCTATCTATGGTATTTTTGTATTTGACATAGGGTTTTCAGTATCACTGTGCAAAGTATAGCCTTGCGTGACATTTACCTGATTTTTTTTTTGACTGCAATGCATAGTGATGTCTAAAGCCAGAGTGGAAGGTGAAAAAGTTGGCTTAAAGCTCAACATTCAGAAAATGAAGATCATGGCATCCAGTCCCATTACTTCATGGGAAATAGATGGGGAAACAGTGGAAACAGTGTCAGACTTTATTTTTCTGGGCTCCAAAATCACTGCAGATGGTGACTGCAGCCATGAAATTAAAAGACGCTTACTCCTTGGAAGGAAAGTTATGACCAACCTAGATAGCATATTCAAAAGCAGAGGCATTACTTTGCCAACAAAGGTCCGTCTAGTCAAGTCTATGGTTTTTCCTGTGGTCATGTATGGATGTGAGAGTTGGATTGTGAAGAAGGCTGAGCACCAAAGAATTGATGCTTTTGAACTGTGGTGTTGGGGAAGACTCTTGAGAGTCCCTTGGACTGCAAAGAGATCCAACCAGTCCATTCTGAAGGAGATCAGCCCTGGGATTTCTTTGGAAGGAATGATGCTAAAGCTGAAACTCCAGTACTTTGGCCACCTCATGTGAAGAGTTGATTCACTGGAAAAGACCCTGATGCTGGGAGGGATTGGGGACAGGAGGAGAAGGGGACAACAGAGGATGAGATGGCTGGATGGCATCACTGACTCAATGGACGTGAATCTGAGTGAACTCTGGGAGTTGGTGATAGACAGGGAGGCCTGGTGTGCTGCGATTCATGGGGTTGCAAAGAGTCGGACATGACTGAGCGACTGAAATGAATTGAACTGAACTGAAAGCCAAATTTTAAAAAAAATGTCATAATGCTCTGGATATTAGGCCTTAGTAATGTAAATAGCTAAGAGTTCCAGAGGTGGCCATTTTCCTCAAAGTAAACTTTTGCTTATAAGGTCAGTTAGCTGTTTCCAGGATGATGAAACATGAGAATGCCTTTGCATGCAACTAGCTCAGTGCAAAGTTTGAAGTATGTGAGGTTTGCTGTACCATCTAATTTTACATTCCATTCACTTTTTCCATCACTGACAACACTTTTCCATTGTTAGCTTTAGAATCACAGGGCTTTTCTGATTTCCAATTGCACTGAAATGGTATAATTCAATTAAGTGAAAATAAAATAATATTCAGGAAATACAGTGAATCGTATCACAATACTAACTTTATTGTTACTCAATCACACTAACCTGTAACTCTTCCATAATTTGCTTCCTTTAGTACAAACAGTAATAGATTTATCATAAAAAAGAAACATAATTAGTGGGTATAAAGCTTCAGTCATACAAGATGAATCAACTCTAGACATCTGTGCTACAACACTGTGCCAATTCGTTAACAATACTGCATGGGACAGTTGAAAATTTGTTCAGGGAGTAAATCTAATGTTAAATGTTGTCACTTCAATTAACATTGTGTAATAAACTTTAGCATTATAATTAACATCAGTATATCTACAATTGTTAATTAATGATATCATGGTATATTATTATATTGATATATATCAATATGAGTATTTACAAGTAATATTATTCATAATCAGTTCAGTTCAGTTCAGTCATTCAGTTGTGTCTGACTCTTTGTGACCCTGTGAATTGCAGCACGCCAGGCCTCCCTGTCCATTACCAACTCCTGGAGTTCATTCAAACTCATGTCCATCGAGTCTGGGATGCCATCCAGCCATCTCATCCTCGGTCGTCCCTTTCTCTTTCTATCCCGAGTCCCTCCCAGCATCAGAGTCTTTTCCAATGAGTCAACTCCTCGCATGAGGTTACCAAAGTATTGGAGTTTCAGCTTTAGCACCAGTCCTTTCAAATAACACCCAGGACTGATCTCCTTCAGAATGGACTGGTTGGATCTCCTTGCAGTCCAAGGGACTCTCAAGAGTCTTCTCAAACACCACAGTTCAAAAGCATCAATTCTTTGGTGCTCATATTTCTTCCACAGTGATTTTGGAGCCCCCAAAAATAAAGTCTGACACTGTTTCCACTGTTTCCCCATCTATTTGCCATGAAGCGATGGGACCAGGTGCCATGATCTTCGTTTTCTGAATGTTGAGCTTTAAGCCAACTTTTCCACTCTCCACTTTCACTTTCATCAAGAGGCTCTTTAGTTCCTCTTCATTTTCTGCCATAAGGGTGGTGTCATCTGCATATCTGAGGTTATTGATATTTCTCCAGGCAATCTTGATTCCAGCCTGTGCTTCTTCCAGCCCAGTGTTTCTCATGATGTACTCTGCATAAAAGTTAAATAAGCAGGGTGACGGTATACAGCCTTGACGTACTCCTTTTCTTATTTGGAACCAGTCTTTTGTTCCATGTCCAATTCTAACTGTTGCTTCCTGACCTGCATACAGGTTTCTCAAGAGGCAGGTCAGGTGGTCTGGTATTCCCGTCTGTTTCAGAATTTTCCACAGTTTATTGTGATCCACCCAGTCAAAGGCTTTGGCATAGTCAATAAAGCAGAAATAGATGTTTTTCTGGAACTCTCTTGCTTTTTCGATGATCCAACGGATGTTGGCAATTTGATCTCTGGTTCCTCTGCCTTTTCTAAAACCAGCTTGAACATCTGGAAGTTCATGGTTCACATATTGCTGAAGCCTGGCTTGAAGAATTTTGAGCATTACTTTACTGGTGTGTGAGATGAATACAATTGTGCTGTAGTTTGAGCACACTGCCTTTCTTTGGAATTGGGATGAAAACTGACCTTTTCCAGTCCTGTGGCCACTGCTGAGTTTTCCAAATTTGCTGGCATACTGAGTGCAGCACTTTCACAGCATTATCTTTCAGGATTTTGAAATAGCTCAACTGAGATTCCATCATTTCCACTAGCTTTGTTCGTAGTGATGCTTCCTAAGGCCCACTTGACTTCACAATCTAGGATGTCTGGATTATCCTACTCTTCGTGATTATCTGGGTCATGAAGATCTTTTTTGTACAGTTCTTCTGTATATTCTTGCCACCTCTTTTTAATATCTTCTGCTTCTGTTAGGTCCATATCATTTCTGTCCTTTATCAAGCCCATCTTTGCATGAAATGTTCCCTTGGTATCTCTAATTTTCTTGAAGAGATCTCTAGTCTTTCCCATTCTGTTGTTTTCCTCTATTTCTTTGCTTTTATCCCTGAGGAAGGCTTTCTTATCTCTGCTTGCTATTCTTTGGAACTCTGCATTCAGATGCTTATATCTGTCCTTTTCTCCTTTGCTTTTCACTTCTCTTCTTTTCACAGCTATTTGTAAGGCCTCCCCAGACAGCCATTTTGCTTTTTTGCATTTCTTTTCCATGGGGATAGTCTTGATCCCTGTCTCCTGTACAATGTCACAAACCTCTGTCCATAGTTCATCAGGCACTCTGTCTATCAGATCTAGGCCCTTAAATCTATTTATCGCTTCCACTGTATAATCAAAAAGGATTTGATTTAGGTCGTACCTGAATGGTCTAGTGGTTTTCCCTACTTTCTTCAATTTAAGTCTGAATTTGGCAATAAGGAGTTCATGACTTGAGCCACAGTCAGCTCCTTGTCTTGTTTTTGCTGACTGTTGAGAGCTTCTCCATCTTTGGCCGTGAAGAATATAATCAATCTGATTTCGGTGTTGACCATCTGGTGATGTCCATGTGTAGAGTCTTCTCATGTGTTGTTGGAAGAGGGTGTTTGCTATGACCAGTGCGTTCTCTTGGCAAAACTCTTTTAGTCTTTGCCCTGCTTCATTCAGTATTCCAAGGCCAAATTTGCCTGTTATCCGAGGTTTTTTGACTTCCTACTTTTGCCTTCCAGTCCCCTATAATGAAAAGGACATCTTTTAGGGGTGTTAGTTCTAAAAGGCCTTGTAGGTCTTCATAGAACCATTCAACTTCAGCCTCTTCAGCAATACTGGTTGGGGCATAGACTTGGATTACTCTGATATTGAATGGTTTGCCTTGGAAACGAACAGAGATCATTCTGTCGATTTTGAGATTGCTTCCAAGTACTGCATTTCAGACTCTTTTGTGGACCATGATGGCTACTCCATTTCTTCTAAGGGATTCCTGCCCGCAGTAGTTATATAGATATAACGGTCCTCTGAGTTAAATTCACCCATTCCAGTCCGTTTTAGTTGACTGATTCCTAGAATGTCAGTGTTCACTCTTGCCATCTCCTCTTTGACCACTTCCAATTTGCCTTGATTCATGGACCTAGCATTCCAGGTTCCTATGTAATATTGCTCTTTACATCATCGGACCTTGCTTCTATCAACAGCCACATCCACAACTGGGTATTGTCTTTGCTTTGGCTCCATCCCTTCCTTCTTTCTGGAGTTATTTCTCTACTGATCTCCAGTAGCATATTGGGCACCTACCGACCTGGGCAGTTCCTCTTTCAGTATCCTATCATTTTGCCTTTTCATAGTGTTCATGGGGTTCTCAAGGCAAGAATACTGAAGTGGTGTGTGATTCCCTTTCCAGTGGACCACATTCTGTCAGACCTCTCCACCATAACCCGCCGTCTTGGGTGGCCCCACACGGTATGGCTTAGTTTCATTGAGTTTGACAAGGCTGTGGTCTGTGTGATCAGACTGACTAGTTTTCTGTGATTATGGTTTCAGTGTGTCTGCCCTCTGATGCCCTGTCACAACACCTACTGTCTTACTTGGGTTTCTCTTACCTTAGACGTGGGGTATCTCTTCACAGCTGCTCCAGCAAAGCACAGTCGCTGCTCCTTACCTTGGATGAGGGGTATCTCCTCACTGGCCGCCCCTCCTGACCTTGAACATGGAGTAGCTCCTGTGTGCCCTCCTGCATCCATGCATCCTCTGATTCTTGGACATGTTTGTTTCTATGTAAAAACATCACATATGTTCTTTTTCCCAGAGCAGATTTTTCATCTCAAAACACTAATATTAGAGAGGGCATCATTACTTATCTTCACGGCTACAAACATTTGGGGAAAACAAGATTTCTCTGCTGTATACTTGTAAGTGTGCCACCTTGTTCCTTTTGTGACTTATGAATGCATTTATTCCAATTCTCATTAATGAATCATCCTCCATGGTGACAATGTTTATTAACGACATTGGAAAAGTGGGCTTCTGGATCTATGATATTGTTTCTGGGAATTCTCCTCTGAAATTGTAGCATCAAGCAAATGTTTCTTTTGTTCTTTTTTTTTTCTTTTTTGTTTGACCTGCCCAATATTTATTTATTTATTTATTTTTACCTCATTCTCGATAGGACATGCCATACAGTTCACAATGGCTGTAGATATCTTTTGAAAAATTAATAAAATTAAAAAGTAGTAAAACAAATGTCTTGAAGAAAATTTGATTTTTAATATTCGTGGTTGTGAAGTTTATTGGATAAAAAAGGACTGCCATGAAAATAACACAGTCTAACCGGTGTTGGAGAAGACTCTTGAGAGTCCCTTGGACTGCAAGGAGATCCAACCAGTCCATTCTGAAGGAGATCAGCCCTGGGATTGGTTTGGCAGGAATGATGCTAAAGCTGAAACTCCAGTACTTTGGCCACCTCATGCGAAGAGATGACTCATTGGAAAAGACTCTGATGCTGGGAGGGATTGGGGGCAGGAGGAGAAGGGGATGACAGAGAATGAGATGACTGGATGGCATCACTGACTCAATGGACGTGAGTCTGAGTGAACTCTGGGAGTTGGTGATGGACAGGGAGGCCTGGTGTGCTGCGATTCATGGGGTCACAAAGAGTCGGACACAACTGAACAACTGAACTGAACTGAACTGAACCTCTCACTTACCATACATTGTTCAAGCAAGGATGACTGTATATTTCATATTTTTAAAAAGGAAGGAAGGAATAATTTTCAGATATTAAACACTAAAACCAATCCAAAAAGATTGAGAAGAAAATACTGAGGGTATTTGAAGATATATTTATGGTATAAATACTAATTGAATATGATAGCCTTTTTTTTTTTTAATTTTTGAGTGAATGAGAACCAAAAGAGTGATATGTTTCTACCTGTTTCCTATTTCCTTGCTACTCAAAATCTAGTTTAAGGTTCAGCAATGTTTGTAACACCTGGAGGCTTTATTGGAAATAAATTCAGGCTCCACCCCAGACGTGAGGAAGCTAAATCTTCACTTTAATAAGATCCCCGGGTGATTCATATACACAAAAGTTTGAGCAACATTGCAAGTTAAGTGTCTTCTGTGTGTACCTACAGAACTTGGTTACTTAATATTCAATGAAACATTTTAGTTATGTAGATCACAGTACCCATACATTTTCATAAATCTCTTGTTGTGTAGTAAAAGAAAAAGTGGTAAAAAATGTTTTAGGGAGGTCAAGCGTATTTCTTTGAAAAGTGACATGTGTTTAAATAAAACAAATAGCTTCTCAGTATTTGGTTTGTGTGCAAGGAAGAGTCATCTGAAGGACTGAATAAAATATATTGAGAGACTCCCAGCACCAGGAAATTGGAATACCCTGAATTTTCACTTCACCTGAGTGCAGACCAAGTAAATATTGTCTCTTTTATTAACTGTGAAGCTCTAATGAGGTGAAGAAATACTCAGAGAGGCCTTCTTTGAGAGTAATTTCACTTTCACCTGTTTCCATGAACTTCTTACCATTATATTCAAAAAATCAAAATTTATGAAGACACATTTTTTCTGTAAATATACCCAATAGTGTTGTAGCAGCACATTTCAAAACAGTCCAGACAGTGCAAGCAAAGACCATGTCTAATAACAGTCAAACAGCTCAATATTTTGTAGAAATGAGAATTCCTATTAAACGACCGTGGTCAGTTGTGGTGTCCACACCTGCAAATGTTGATGCTCTTTTTTCATTGCTTCTGGAATGTTTTCCTCTTACAAGAAGAAAAGAGAGAGGAAAAAGAAAGTCTGGGTTGTATTAGTTCATAGTTAATAACGCTGAACTCAGAGAAGGCAGTGGCAGTTAATAAAATAAATAAAATAATAAAATAAAATAAAAATTTTATTTTTATGACTTCTTATTGTTCTATTTTATTCAGCATGTGTCTTGTCTGTGCATAGAGTTTGCATGTATATATATATATATATATATATATATATATATATATATATCGGAGAGGGCAATGGCACCCTACTCCAGTACTCTTGCCTGGAAAATCCCATGGAGAGAGGAGCCTGGAAGGCTGCAGTCCATGGGGTTGCTGAGGGTCGGACACGACTGAGCTACTTCACTTTCACTTTTCACTTTCATGCATTGGAGAAGGAAATGGCAACCCACTCCAGTGCTCTTGCCTGGAAAATCCCAGGGATGGGGAAGCCTGGTGGGCTGCCGTCTATGAGGTTGCACAGAGTCAGACATGACTGAAGTGATTTAGCAATAGCAATAGCAAATACATATGTATATATATACATATATAATGTATATATATGTGTGTATATATGTCTGTACATAAACACATAGATAAATAAATAGGTAACAGTCAGAAGGAGTATATACACTGAATTAAATTAGAACTCAGTTCTAATCCCTAATCCCTGGAAGCCTCTCAAGTTGATAGCTCATTTCTTTTAAATGCTGAATAATTTTCCATTGTTTGAAGAGTAGCACAAATGATTTATCCATTCTCCTACTGAAGGACATCTTAGTTGTTTCCAACTGAGTGAAGCTGCTATAAACATTCATGTGCAAATTTTTGTGTGGATATAAGTTTTCAGTTAATTTGGGTAAATACCAAGGAGGGTGGTTGCTGGGTCATATTGTAAGAGTATGTTTAGTTTTGTTTTATAAGAAATATTCAAGTTATCTTTTAGCATGGCAGTACCATTTTGCATTCTCACCAGCAATGAATGAAAGTTTTCAGTGATGCCAAAAAAAAAACTGTAAAGAGTATTTTACTTTCCTGAACTTGACAACAGATGCATATTTGTGGCCTTAAAATGAAAACATGTATATCAGTTTAATGTATCTGCTCTAACTTTTTAAGAACCAATCTAAATAATGCCACAAACATTTTAGAAGACAATTATGCATTAATTGACTGATCCAAAATTGCTTAAGCTAATCTGCAAACTGGGGCTTCCCTGGTGACTCAGTGGAATCCACCTGCAATGCAGGAGACCCAGGTTCAATCCTTGGGTTGGGAAGATCCCCTGTAGGAGGGCATGGCAACCTACTACAGTATCCTTGCCTGGAGAATCCCATGAGGTCCAACTCTTTTGTGACCCCATGAACTGTAGCTTACCAGGCTCCTCTGTTCATGGGATTTCCCAATAAGAGCACTGGAGTGGGTTGCCATTTGCTTCTCTAGGGGCTCTTCCCAACCCAGGTATCGAACCCATGTCTCCTGCATTAGCCAGAGGATTCTATACCACTGAGCCACTGGGGAAGCCCTTACTGGCATAGCAAAGAACATATTGACAAGGTAATTGTATATAAGAACAATAATTATAATTTTATAGACTTTGAGAGTTTGAGCCTTCTCTCTATAATACAACATCTGAAACGTGCGTGTGTGTGTGTGTGTGTGTGCGTGTGTGTGTGTGTCTGCATCTGTCCAGAAATGTTGTGCTACAATCCATCTGAATAAATCAGGTCCAGTTGCCTTGGGAAAATGTACAAATGGTTGGTTAATTTTGCCTTTGGGAAGGAATTTTAAAGTCAGTTGTGAGTGGAATACTTTCTAATTGTTTTTAATTTTTTAAAACTCAATAATCATATGCATATATATGATTGATTCATATAATTTATTGTCTTAAGACATTTCATGAGTGTTGTCTCCTTCTTCTCCTGATTCTCCAATTGCCTTTTACTGGAGGGTGTATGTCGAGACACCTCCTTTCCTGCTACCTAGAGATCACCACTGGCGATCAGTGAGCATGCTTTAAGATTCCCAGAGTCTGTTGTCTTGCAATCTCAGATACCAGTTGTAGAACAGACTCGGATATGTTTCCTCATATGAATGAGTTCCCTGTCACTAAGACCTTAATAGAACAAAAACATTTCTTGGACTTCCCTGGTGGCTCAGTGGTAAAGAATCTGCCTCCCAGTGCAGGAGACCTGAGTATGATCCCTGAACCAGGAAGATCCCACATGCCGCGGAGCCACTAAGCCCATACTTCACAAGTACTGAGCCTGTGCCCTAGAGACTGGGAGCCACAGCTGAAGCCCATGCGCCCTGGAGTCTGTGCTCCTCAACAAGAGAAGCCCCCACAATGAGAAGCCACAACTATAGAGTAGCCCCCACTTGCTGCCACCAGAGAAAACCCCCACAGCAAAAGAAGATCCAGCACAGCCAAAAATAAAGAAATAATTTTTTAAAATTCTTGAACCATTATTTCTAAATGTAGTGGAGTTCTAAAGACATTTATTGCTCTCTTTTTTCCCCATAAAAGAACTTTTATGCTCTGACATCAAGTGTATCACATATTCAGGTTTTCCAGGTGGTTCAGTGGTAGAGAACCTGCTTGCCAAGCGGGAGACAGAGGCTCAATCCCTGAGTCAGGAAGCAACCAACTCTAGTCTTCTTGCCTAGAAAATCTGATGGACAGAGTAGCCTGTCGCGCTGCAGCCCATGGTGTCACCAAAGAGTCAGACACCACCTGGAGACTAAACATCAATAGCATACCATGTATTCACTTTATTCTGCCATGCCTAGACACACTGCCCAGGATTACATTCCTTTCTTAATTCTTGTAGACACTACTTTTTAACCTTGAAAAAGAGTTTGCAATTTAATTGCAACTTCATATAAATGTCATTTCTTTCAAAATTCAAACAATGGTTAGTTAGAATCACAAATTAGTTCTCAATTATTTAATTGGTAAATGTTAATTTTTGTCAAAAATTAATCAGATGTTAATTGAATGCTTCCTTTATAATGCTCAAATTTTTAAATGTTCTGAACATCCATTGTCATCTTCTAAATATGTCAAGTTTTTATTATGCACTCCTTTCTTTAGACTTTCATTAAAGGACAGAGTTTAAGGCATTAGGATTTATAGCCAAATTAAATAAATATGTATTTCTGTTTTTAAAAACATACTTAGTATATGTAATATATATAAATGTATAATGAATAGTACATAGCCATATCCTTGGTCTTCTATCACTCTTTATGAAGAAGGACAGGTCACACTTGCTCTCTCTCAGGGCTAAAGACCTCTCATAATTCAGATCTCAGGGGAAGATCTGATTATCATGAATTATTTCCTGGAGCCTTATTCTTCAAGGGGGGCAGACACATGCTTCTTTAGTCTCCCCTCCTCCCTGCCTCCCTCCCTCCTTTCCTTAATTTCTAAATCCTGATCTATCACTGAAAAGTGTGCAAATATTTGCTAAGGGCACATAATATGCCCTTCAATAAATATTTGTTGAATAAGTGAATGCTGTTTTATTCATTTTAATTGTGTGTGGAATTGGAGGTGGTAGTCTATTACTCCTAGGTGGGAGTAATATGTAATTTTCTTACCTGCGGTGAGTGTTCCTATGTGTATGCATCTTCAAAGTAGCTTTGAACCATTTGAAAAATTATGTAAAAATTGAAAAAAAATTATTTGTGGTCAGTAGTCCTTTTCTGTAAAGTAACACATAGTAACTATTTGTGGCTCTGGAGACCAGACAGAGATTTTTGCAGCAGCTACTTCTGCCTTGGTAGCACAAAGGCAGTCATGGACAGTATAGAAACAAATTAGCTGGGTGTGTTTCAATAAAACTTTGTTTACAAAACAGGCAGTAGGCCAGTAAGTAGTTGGTCTGATTCCTGTCTTAAATACTTAAAATGTTGGATTAAAAAATATATATATAATCAAAGAAAAATAAATGTTATTGTTTATTAACACTATAGACAATTTTCAGATTTTATTAAATTCATAAAGATTATCTAGATTAAGACTGTTAAACTAGTCAAAAACGTCTTTGCCATGAATATCTTGTACTTAGGATTACATCTCATTAGTAAATCTTTTATCTTCTGAAATGAAAATATATGAGCTTATTGAATTCATATACCTGGGCTCTGACCCTAAAGAAGAGAGACTGCTGATCAATCATTGTGATATTCACTAACCTAGCAATCTACTTGTATGTTATACAGATTTGTGGAAAGATTTTCAATTAAATATAAATCATTTTGTTATGGTTTTTGATAAAAGTATTATTCTTAGTGGCTATTTTAAATGCAACTAAGTAAAATAGAAAGATAAAAAGAAATGAGAACCTAAAATAAATTGAGTTGGTTGAAGTTACACACTGTATATATGTATGTGTATTTATATATACACACACAGATAGATGCAAGTCTCTTTTATTTTAAAACATTTAAGTTATATAAAAAGCTCAAAATATTTTTAAAAAATTTAGCAACACAGCAAACTACTTCTTCAGTTAAATTAAGATGAACCATCCCAGTGCATACCAGCAGTGAAACCCCTACGGTTTAGCTTTTCCTCTTTTGAGAAATAATTCAAGTATTTGGGTGTTACTTTAATTCATCCTGAAAGTGTAAGTCCTATACTATTGTTAGAGAAAATACAAAAGCTATATTAGGTTCTAATCATCTATAACTCAGCTCTTCCTAGAAGCTAATGTACAAATTGGATTAAATTGTAGAAAATCTTATCGTACGTGTGAAAACAACGGTATTACTATTTTTGCTAATTGAGATGGATTTTCATCCTCTGGGAAGTACTAATTCTCAAGAGAAATATAGCATTCCTTCTCGTGTTGACAAAGGTTTACATTTCTGCTGAAGGATTTGAATTCTGGAGCCAGATTTCCTGGGTTCAACTGGTAGTTTGAGCAAAACTCATAAGGTTTTTGCAACAGAGTATCTAAGCTGAAAGGCAGGAAGAACAAAAGCATTGTGGTTACCTTATTATTTTGTGACAATTTAATCTGAATCATAAGGAACTCCAGTGTTCTTGCCTGGAGAATCCCATGGACGGAGACGCCTGGTGGGCTGCAGTCCATGGGGTCACACAGAGTCAGACATGACTGAAGCAACTTAGCAGCAGCAGCAGCAGCAGCAGCATAAGGAACTATTAATAAATTAATATGTGCGTCCTTGTTTTTCCTTAGAATTCATTGGTGAGTGTGTATTAGAGAATTACTTCGACCAAATCAGAACATAAAAAAAAAAAAAAACAGAAACAAACTTTTAAAGATTGTCTTCAGCTCATGACATGAGTCTTGTCCTCATCTCAGCTGGGAAAAGCCCCTTCTCTCCAAGCATCCACTTTACACCCAGTTCTTCAAAGCCCAGTGCTCAGCGCTGCACCCCTGACCACCTGAAGCCTGGCTAGAGATTCTGGGTTTCCCCGGGGTGTGTGCGCTAAGTCGCTTCAGTCGAGTTGGACTCTTTGTGGCTCTATGTACCCTAGCCCAGGCTCCACCGTCCATGGGATTCTCCAGGCAAGAATACTGGAGTGAGTTGCTATGCCCTCCTCCAGGGGATCTTCCCAACCAGAGACTGAACCCATGGTTCTTACCTCTACTGCATTAGCAGGTGGGTTCTTTACCATTAGCGCCACCTCGGGTTTTCGCTGCCTCTCCTAAAATCTGCAGACGCATTTGCTAGATCCCAAACTAAGATCATGGCATCTGGCCCCATCACTTCATGGGAAATATATGGGGAAACAGTGGAAACAGTGTCAGACTTTATTTTTGGGGGCTCCAAAATCACAGAAGATGGTGATTGCAGCCATGAAATTAAAAGACTCTTACTCCTTGGAAGGAAAGTTATGACCAACCTAGACAGCATATTCAAAAGCAGAGACATTACTTTGCCAACAAAGGTCCGTCTAGTCACGGCTATAGTTTTTCCAGTAGTCATGTATGAATGTGAGAGTTGGACTGTGAAGAAAGCTGAGTGCTGAAGAGTTGATGCTTTTGAACTGTGGTGTTGGAGAAGACTCTTGAGAGTCCCTTGGACTGCAAGGAGATCCAACCAGTCCATTCTGAAGGAGATAAGTCCTGGAAGTTCTTTGGAAGGAATGATACTAAAGCTGAAACTCCAGCACTTTGGCCACCTCATGCAAAGAGTTGACTCATTGGAAAAGACTCTGATGCTGGGAGGGATTGGGGGCAGGAGGAGAAGGGGATGACAGAGGATGAGATGGCTGGATGGCATCACCAACTTGATGGACGTGAGTTTGAGTGAACTCCGGGAATTGGTGATAGACAGGGAGGCCTGGTGTGCTGCAATTCATGGGGTCACGAAGAGTCAGACGAGACTGAGTGACTGAATGGAACTGAACTGAACTGAAGTGATTTTTGTCCCATTCATGTCTGAGGAACACAGCTGTAAGAGAGCTGTGTGTATTACTAATGTGCCAAGTGGCTTTAGCCATGTTCAACTCTTTGCGACCCCATGGACTGTAGCCCCCCAGCCTCCTCTGTCCATGGAATTCTCCGGGCAAGAATACTGGAGTGGGTTGCCATGCCCTCCTCCAGGGGATCTTCCTGACCCAGGGATCAAAAACACGTCTCTTATGTCTCCTCCATTGCCAGGTGGGTTCCTGACCACTAGCACACCTGGGAACTCCATATTACCAGTGCCGGGTACAAGTATTCCTTCAATCCCATCACTAGGGTACAGCAGTCAGATGACAGAAAAGTGTCTGAAAGCTCATCCCTACGTCCTTGGAGAAAGAGTATCGCATGAAGGGCCGTGAGTGCTGCAGTCAGCGTAAGAGATGGCCAGTGCTGTGGACTTGGTGCAGTATTTGCGCAATGAAAGTGCTAATACAAGAAGAAGGTCAATAGTTAACTTGTTGATCCTTTCTTTCAGGGAGTATAATAATAATAGCTCGTCTATTCCTGGTCCTACCAAGTGCCCATTTTCTTGTTTCTCTTCTTGTTTCAAGTTGGGGATTCCTAGGAATTCAGGATTAGCTCATTATTCACAACAGTTGCACAGAAAACCTGAACAATTGATGATATTATAAAATGTACATCACTTAATAGAGCAGAAGTAACTTTCTACCAATTCCATACTTCCATGACTTTGGCAATCAAATAACTATTGATTACTAAAACTACATACTTTTATTTCTTAAATCATTTATTCAACTAGAATTATGTTTCCAAAAATAAAGTAGCTTTAATTCATTGTAATTAAAATTTTATGTTTCTAGATTACAAATTATTTCTCTTAGAGCTGAATTTTTAATAGTTTTTGGAATAAAAATGTGAAATATATTCTTAATTTACTTTTTTATGTTTACATTTACTCTAATTTTTATTTTTGTGAAAACATTATTATTATGATCACTTGGAATATAATCACATTTTACTTTTTAATTCTTTAGTTTCTTTCTTTTTTTGGTACATTGAATTCTTTTCACTATTTGTTTATTAGAAATAGTTATATCAAAGGTGATAAAAAACATAAGATTAGATTTATTAATTATACTTGGTTGATGACCTCTAAAAGGCACATTTACTTATTTCAAAGATTTGAAGAAATATGTTTTTATGAGGTTGCATTTATTTTTTTAATGGGCATATAGTTTTCTTTAGTTTATTTCTAAAATATTAAATAAAATTCTTGGTAACAATATAATTGACATTGGTGAAATAGTGGCATATAATAAATCATGTTGAATGAATATTTAGTCATTTATTATATGTATATTTTTTCTTTCTTGTCCAAACATTGCTCTCCCAAAAAGATAACACCTAGATATGAGTAAAAATAAAACCATTCAGACATCTTAACCTTACATGCTGTTCAGTTTTACTCTTATAAAAGTGAATTGGTAAAGGAAAGGGAGGTCTTTCCTCATGTTTGAGTGGTAAAGAATCTGTTTGCCAATGCAGGAGATGGGTTCTATCCCTGGGTAGGGGAAGATGCCCTGGGGAGGGAAATGGCAACCCACTCCAGCATTCTTGCCGGGAAAATCCCATGGACAGAGGAGCCTGGTGGGCTACAGTCCATGGGGTCACAAAGAGTCAGACATGATTTACTGATTAAACAACCACAAGAGGAAGGAGAATAGAACGTGTTTTTCTTACAATGTGTTGGCCTCATTTACCCCTTGTAGGTATCTGGAGACAAAATATCATGTGGGCTTCTCTTTGTACCCAGCCTGAGTAAACGTGAGTGGGCGATCTGTCTTCCTCTCCTAGCTCCTTCCTGCTTCACTTCATCTCCTCCTGTCTAACTCCATTGCGTTGTTTTCTGTCCATCTCTTTCCCTGGCCACATTGCCTCTTCTCTGCCTCTCCCTTCTTAGCATCTTATCCTCCCCTCCTCTTGTCAGTAATCTGCATCAAAAGTAAGAGAGATGAAAATGTGAACTTTAAAGAAACGCTGGTTGAGTGTATCTCACCGCATTACTGTACTTGTTTTTCTGCAATCCCTGACATAAAATTAAACCCTTTAATAGGCAACTATCAGGGGTTTTGCCCTTTCAAATTGTGAGTAAGTATCCACCAGTTGACCACACACAAAGTAAGCCATCAATTGAGATGTGTGAATTCAATGATATTTATGAGCTCTTAAGAGGATCCTTAATGATGAGATTAATTGACCCGATGACTCCTGAAATGAGATCCATTCAACATAACAGACAGATAATCCCATAAAGGAAGCAAATGCTTCCCTTGAGATCAGCCTCCCAGAGGCTTGAAAGATCAGTTTCTAAAGAAAGGATTTAAAAATGACTTCCTGTCATCCATTTAATGTATAATACACATGTTCAGAGGGTGACTGAGTGGACTAGAGGGAATAAATCGTACTTAACATTTAGGTCATAGAGAGATTGGTACAGATCATAGAGTTTTGTAAATTATTTGGGATTAATCAACCTATTTGTGTTCTGGTCACAAATTTACCCATCCCTGTGAGGCCAAGTCTAGCACTGAGTCCTGAGTAATGAGCTTTTTAGTTGTAGCCTTCTCTATCATCAATGTATCCTTTTACTAAAGCATCTTAATATGCTCACACAATTTAGTAGAGAATGGAGACTCAGTAGTTTCTTCTTTCTATAAGGGTTAGAACCATGCAGTTCTGGATGTGTCTGCTAACTATAAAATGTGGTGCTGTGCTGTGCTTAGTCACTCAGTCATGTCTGACTCTTTGTGACCCTATGGACTGTAGCCCTCCTCTGTCCATGGGGATTCTCCAGGCAAGAATACTGGAGTGGGTTGGCATGTCCTCCTCCAGGGGATCTTCCCAACCCAGGGATTGAACTCAGGTGTCCTGCATTGCAGGCTCATTCTTTACTGTCTGAGTCACCAGGGAAGCTCATAAAATGCAGTAGGGATTACTAAATTGAATCTATCAGTACTAGGACAATGTGACATAATCAAAGCATATGGTTTTCAGGCCTGTGTTTACCATTACCTAGCTGTGTGGCCTTGTGCAAATATTTTAACTCTCTGAATCTTGATTTGCTCAACCAGTAAATTGGAATGATAACAATATTTGCTTGGGTTCACTTACAGTGATATGGTGAATATCGAAAGAATTTAAAACACAAAATCATTGTAGAAACGAGACTAATATGCTCTGGCATGCAGTGTATGAATGGATTATCCTAGAGTAACATCATCAGTCACATACACTAAGAGACAACCTTACCTATCCTTACCTCTTCAGTGTCTAACTTGGGTCCTAGACCTGATGTTGGGAAAGATTGAAGGCAGGAGGAGAAGGGGACGACAGAGGATGAGATGGTTGGATGGCATCCCCGACTCAACGGACATGAGTTTGAGTTAACTCCAGGAGTTGGTGACAGACAGGGAAGCAGGGCATGCTGCAGTCCATGGGGCCACAAAGAGTCTGACACAACTGAGCCACTGAACTGAACTTGGGTCCTAGGACCAATGACTTGCTATAAAACAATCTTAGAGAGTCAAATACCACAAAGTCCAAAATACTGTGTCACTGAAATGTCTTGAGACTTATGTTACCGATTAAAAGCTGAGTGAGTAGTATATGCCCCAAATGTGGCTAGCTGTTTAAGGAACAAAAATAAACCAAATTTTGTGATTGGTTAAGTGAAGTATCCTGGAAGCACAAGACTTGGATTCCCCTCAGATTACTGAGGAGTTACAGGGTGAGGGTCAGTTAATGCAAAGGGCATTGTGACTCTTTTAAGTGTTGATGTTGAAATGTGTGGCTTGTATCATGTGAGTGAAATGTTCTTAGGCAGGTGAATAGCAGGTGAGTGAAAGGTTTCTCACTCATGTCTGACGCTTTGCAACTCCATGGACTATCAGTTCAGTTCAGTTCAGTCCTTCAGTCATGTCCAACTCATTGCGACCCCATGGACTGCAGCACGCCAGGCCTCCCTGTCCATCACCAACTCCTGGAGTCCACCCAAACCCATACCATTGAGTCGGTGATGCCATCCAGCCATCTCATCCTCTGTCGCCCCTTCTCCTCCTGCCCTCAATCTTTCCCAGCATCAGGATCTTTTCAAATGAGTCAGCTCTTCGCATCAGGTGGCCAAAGTATTGGAGTTTCAGTTTCAACATCAGTCCATCCAATGAACACCCAGGACTGATCTCCTTTAGGATGATTTCCCTGCAGTCCAAGGGACTCTCAAGAGTCTTATCCAACACCACACTTCAAAAGCATCAATTCTTTGATGCTCAGCTTTCTTTATAGTCCAACTCTCACATCCATACATGACTACTGGAAAAACCATAGCCTTGACTAGATGGACATTTGCTGACAAAGTAATGTCTCTGCTTTTTAATATGCTGTCTAGGCTGGTCATAACTTTTCTTTCAAGGAGTAAGCGTCTTTTAATTTTATGACTGCAATCACCATCTGCAGTGATTCTGGCGCCCAGAAAAATAAAGTCAGCCACTGTTTCCACTGTTTCCCCATCCATTTGCCAAGAAGTGATGGGACCAGATGCTATGATCTTAGTTTTCTGAATATTGAGCTTTAAGCCAACTTTTTCACTCTCCTCTTTCACTTTCATCAAGAGGCTCTTTAGTTCCTCTTCACTTTCTGCCTTCAGGGTGGTGTCATCCGCACATCTGAGGTTATTGATATTTCTCCCGGCAATCTTGATTCCAGCTTGTGCTTCCTCCAGCCCAGCATTTCTCATGATGTAATCTGCATATAAGTTAAATAAACAGGGTGACAATATACAGTCTTGATGTACTCCTTTTCCTATTTGGAACCAGTCTGATGTTCCATGTCCAGTTCTAACTGTTGACTATACAGTCCATGGAATTCTCCAGGCCAGATTACTGGAGTGGATAGCCTATCCCTTCTCCAGCAGATCTTCACAACCTAGGATTTGAACTGGTGTTTCCTGCATTGCAGGCAGATTCTTTACCAACTGAGCTATCAGGGAAGCCCTTAATCCTGTGAGTGAAAGGTTCTAAGGCAGGTGAATAGCAGGTAAGTGTGTGCAAAGGACAGAGGGGAGGAAGGGAAATAGGTGATTTGAGGATCCTCTGAGAGTTTTGTATTTCTGCACTGAGGGAAAATGGCATTGATATTGACATTCCTATCAGCTAACACAGAGTTTTCTTCAAGTTGGGTAGAATGGACAAGTGCAAGGTTATGTGAGAGAGGGCTTTCACAGAGAATGAAAGTTCAAACATAATGGAGTTTATCTTGGATGCAACAAAAGCCTTTGGAAAAACTTTATCAAAACTGTTTTAGAAAGAAATCATATTCAGAAAAGCCTAAGTCATAGAGAATGAAATGGAAGAAGGGAGACCAATTTAGGTTTCATAATAATCCAAGTGGGAGAGGAATAAGAGCTCCATGTAAGATGTAGGGGTGAAGAAGAAAGTATTATATCTAAATTATTTAATAGATACTGATATATTGCTTATCAATTTGATGTGCAATGTGATGGAGAGGAAGGCTCTGAATTTTTGGTGCAAGTACATAGCAATAGCTATTTAAATAAAAATTTCAAAATGAGGACAGGGTTTTAGTTTTGCATATTTTGATTTTGAGGGATCTAAATGACAAGCCACCTCCAATAAGGATGTGAAGATTATACGGTTTCTCTATTGGACAGAAATCTGGTCTGGGAATAAAGGGTCAGAGTTTTTTTGACACAGGAGAGAGCTGAGTCAGCGGGGTAAGTGAGATGACCTCGGAAATCTCTGGATACAGACAAGAAAGAGTAGCCTCCAGGAAACCTGTGAGACTCCAGGACATATGGAGGAACAGAAGAAAACGTTGTGGGCAGTGAAGCAAAAGTAGGTAGGAGGAGAGAGCTATTTTTCAATTCTGGTCTGACCTGAAAATCATTCTGTCGTTCTGATTGATTATATTCTAGTTTTACTTTATTTATTTTCTATGGAAAGTCTAGAGGCTCATCCTAAACCTACTTGGACAATTTATGTCTGTATCCTAGGTGAAAAACCAGGTCCCCGTTGAAATGTTCAATATGAATTGTCTTGGAAATATTTTTTAATAAAATAATCAATTATAAGGTGCATGAAAAAAAAAGAAATCCTTTTTAAAAGGATACAATATTCTTTTGATGATTGCCTCACACGCACACATATGCTATTCAGGAAAGAATGTGTTAGAATTACATCTGAAATTACAATATGATTACTTCACAGAGCATGCTCTCAGGTTGTGAAGGAAGCTAAAAGATAACATCTGTGCTCAGTAAGCATTTCCACCAACCATCCAGTGAGCGTCAAAACGCTGACACAGCAATGTGAGAAATCAAGGTTATTTACTTCCATGTTAATTCTTTGTTAGGCGGGTCTGTTCCTTTCAGCCCCACATATTTTTCTTTTTTTCTTTCGTATTCTACCAGCTCTTTCAGTCCCAGATTGAAGGTTGTTGGTTCCTACATACCCTCATCATTTAAGCTCTATTAATTCTGTAACCATGTGGACACTTTTGGCCTCAAATAGCAACCTGGGTAAAATGTTTTACTGTTACTGTAAGTTTTAGTCTCTGATGTAACAAGAAATCTGGACAGAGGCAATTCCAGCGTTGGCTAATTTAGTCTCAACAACGTCACCAAATGTATGAGCTTTTTTCTCTGCCTCACTCTTAAGTGTTAGAAAGGCCTTGATCAA
Source organism: Bos indicus (assembly GCF_029378745.1). NCBI lineage: Eukaryota > Metazoa > Chordata > Mammalia > Artiodactyla > Bovidae > Bos > Bos indicus. The sequence goes on along the minus strand of NC_091771.1, from coordinate 83,671,109 downwards.
ATCAGAAAGCGCATTTAAGACAGTTCTCTCTATGATGCAAAGGTGACTTCACAGTTAAGCCATCATCAAAGGCAGGTCCAAGAAAGAGCATTTGAGGTAGTGAACTTTACAAGAGTTTCCTTGATGCCTCACTGGTAAAGAATCGGTCTGCAATTCAGGAGCTGTAGGTTCGATCCCTGGCAGGGGTAGATCCCCTGGAGGAGGGCGTGGACAGAGGATCCTGATGGGTTACAGTCCGCAGGGTCTCAAAGAGTCAGACATGACCGAAATGACAGCACACACTGCAATGAAAATTAGTTAAGAAAAAAATTCAGAAAGCAAAGAAATTATATTACCTAACGTCTTTCTCTCTTTTTCCTTCTGTGGGTATAGAATTCAGCAGTTCAAATTTCTCCTTCCCCTCTTAAACTTGAATCCTGAGGAGAGATCAAATTCAAATCAAATTATGTTCTATTGGTCACAAAAATCTATTCATATTATTTATTACACAGGAGGTATTTAAACATCTGGTTTAGCCAACTTAGACTTTTATGGATTTCACATTTCTCATTTCCTGAAGATGCTCACAGCATTGGGCAATTTTACTTTAAAAGATACAGTTTACTTCTCAATCAGTTCCTTCCTGTGAATTTTTTTCAGTTTAAAAAAAAAAGAACGAGAGGCTTTAAGTCTCTGTCCTCTTCATACTCAGTTTTTGTACTTTGAATACAGTTTGCCAGATTAAAACAAACTGGAGAAATTAACTGCTAACTGCTTGCCTAGAAAAGTTTTTCTTGTAATTTTGTTAAGAGTCAGTGATGAATGATAGTAGTGTATACATTTTACAACCTGCTTCTTAGTACAGTTCAGTTCAGTTCAGTCACGCAGTCGTGTCCGACTCTTTGCGACCCCGTGAATTGCAGCACGCCAGGCCTTCCTGTCCATCACCAGCTCCCAGAGTTCACTCAGACTCACGTTCATCGAGTCAGCGATGCCATCCAGCCATCTCATCCTCTGTCGTCCCCTTCTCCTCCTGCCCCCAATCCCTCCCAGCATCAGAGTCTTTTCCAATGAGTCAACTCTTTGCATGAGGTGGCAAAGTACTGGAGTTTCAGCTTTAGCATCCTTCCTTCCAAAGAAATCCCAGGGCTGATCTCCTTCAGAATGGACTGGTTGGATCTCCTTGCAGTCCAAGGGACTCTCAAGAGTCTTCTCCAACACCACAGTTCAAAAGCATCAATTCTTCGGCACTCAGCCTTCTTCACAGTCCAACTCTAACATCCATACGTGACCACAGGCAAAACCATAGCCTTGACTAGACGAACCTTTGTCAGCAAAGTAATGTCTCTGCTTTTGAATATGCCATCTAGGTTGGTCATAACTTTCCTTCCAAGGAGTAAGCGTCTTTTAATTTCATGGCTGCAGTCACCATCTGCAGTGATTTTGGAGCCAAAAGAAAAAATAAAGTCTGACACTGTTTCCACTGTTTCCCCATCTATTTCCCATGAAGTGATGGGACCGGATGCCATGATCTTCATTTTCTGAATGTTGAGCTTTAAGCCAACTTTTTCACTCTCCACTTTCACTTTCATCAAGAGGCTTTTTAGTTCCTCTTCACTTTCTGCCATAAGGGTGGTGTCATCTGCATATCTGAGGTTATTGATATTTCTCCCGGTAATCTTGATTCCAGCTTGTTTTTCTTCCAGTCCAGCGTTTCTCATGATGTACTCTGCATAGAAGTTAAATAAGCAGGGTGACAATATACAGCCTTGACGTACTCCTTTTCCTATTTGGAACCAGTCTGTTGTTCTAACTGTTGCTTCCTGACCTGAATACAAATTTCTCAAGAGGCAGGTCAGGTGGTCTGGGATTCCCATCTCTTTCAGAATTTTCCACAGTTTATTGTGATCCACACAGTCAAAGGCTTTGGCATAGTCAATAAAGCAGAAATAGATGTTTTTCTGGAACTCTCTTGCTTTTTCCATGATCCAGCGGATGTTGGCAATTTGATCTCTGATTCCTCTGCCTTTTCTAAAACCAGCTTGAACATCAGGAAGTTCACTGTTCACATAGTGCTGAAGCCTGGCTTGGAGAATTTTGAGCATTACTTTACTAGCGTGTGAGATGAGTGCAATTGTGCAGTAGTTTGAGCATTCTTTGGCATTGACTTTCTTTGGGATTGGAATGAAAACTGACCTTTTCCAGTCCTGTGGCCACTGCTGAGTTTTCCAAATTTGCTGACATATTGAGTGCAGCACTTTCACAGCAATATCTTTTAAGATTTGCAATAGCTCAACTGGGACTCCATCACCTCCACTAGCTTTGTTCGTAGTGATGCTTCCTAAGGCCCACTTGACTTCACATTCCAGGATGTCTGGCTCTAGGTCAGTGATCACACCATCGTGATTATCTGGGTCGTGAAGATCTTTTTTGTACAGTTCTTCTGTGTATTTTTGCCATCTCTTCTTAATATCTTCTGCTTCTGTTAGGTCCATACCATTTCTGTCCTTTATCGAGCCCATCTTTGCATGAAATGTTCCCTTGCTATCTCTAATTTTCTTGAAGAGATCCCTAGTCTTTCCCATTCTGTTGTTTTCCTCTATTTCCTTGCATTGATTACTGAAGAAGGCTTTCCTATCTCTTCTTGCTATTCTTTGGAACTCTGCATTCAGATGCTTATATCTTTGCTCCTTTGCTTTTCGCTTCTCTTCTTTTCACAGCTATTTGTAAGGCCTCCTCAGAGAGCCATTTTGCTTTTTTGCATGTCTTTTCCATGGGGATGATCTTGATCCCTGTCTCCTGTACAATGTCACGAACCTCATTCCATAGTTCATCAGGCACTCTATCTATCAGATCTAGGCCCTTAAATCTATTTATCACTTCCACTGTATAATCATAAGGGATTTGATTTAGGTCATACCTGTATGATCTAGAGGTTTTCCCTACTTTCTTCAATTTAAGTCTGAATTTGGCAATAAGGAGTTCATCTTAGTACAGGGCTTCCCTGATAGCTCAGTTGGTAAAGAATCCACCTGCAATGCAGGAGACCCTTGTCCGATTCCTGGGTTGGGAAGACCCCTGGAGAAGGGAAAGGCTCCCCACTCCAGTATTCGGGCCTGGAGAACTTCATGGACTGTTTAGTCCATTGGGTCGCAAGGAGTCAGATGCGACTGAATGACTTTCATATTGATGCTGTCATGGATTTTGAAAAAAAGAATTAGAGAATCATGCAGAAGCAGCAGACTGTATTAAGAAGAGGTGGCAAGAATACACAAAAGAACTATATAAAAAAGATCTTCATGACCCAGATAACCATGACGGTGAGATCACTCTCCTAGAGCCAGACATTGCATGTAAATCCATGGGATTGCAGAGTCAGAGGCCACTGAGCGAATTTCACTTTCTTAATACTTTCACCTTCTTAATATAGATGCTCTTAATTTTTACTTATGCCTAATAATTATTATTAAATCTACATTATCATGACAGAGTAGAAATATGATGCTCTTCATACAATAAATAAGGCCCTTTATCCCCTATCACCTGGGCATGTCATAAATTCTGCAAGAACAGCTACTGAGTCTGAAAACATTCACTATTGCATTATGTGTGCAATCATTACTAAGTCACAGATTGCTAGCTGTTACAGGATGCAAAGCTGTATGAACTGTGCCGTAGAGTTGCTAAGGATCTCATTTAGGAGACACAATAATCATATGAGGTCATCTTTCTTAGTCTAACATATGAGGCATCATACAGTTTGACCTACTCTATTTTTTTCGTCTCATCAGCTACCATTTCCCTGCACCGCAGCCCCAAGGAACCTCTCCCTGCTCTTGAAAGGTATAGACCCTGCCATGGCTTAGTGACTTTAAGTGTGGTTGTCTTTATACATGGAAGATACATGTCTCATGCTCCAAGCGCACCATTCATCTGCCAATCCAATACTCAGAAGTACACTCTGGACCTTAACCTACAGCTAAAGTGTCTCTTTTTACCTCCCGTCTGTCTCTGTGCCTATCTCTGTCTCTTGTCTGTCTGTCTGTCTGTCTCTCTCTCACACACACACACATTTCCCCCAAATCCCTTATCTATAAAAGTTTCCATGACTTAACTTCTCACAATGGAATTACGCTTTTTCATTTCTTTGTGGGTTCACATTGATTATTTTCAGGCTGGAAACACTCCATACTAAATTGTATTTTTCCAGTGTCTGGCCAAAACTCTTTTCCTTCCAAGTCTCTCAGTCATGCCCATACTAGCCCTTCGGCATCTTCAAAACGTAATAAGTTAATCCTCTGCAGGACTCTACATCTGTTCCAAATACTTAGCCCCTTCTTGTCTTCATTTCTTCCCATATATGTCAAACATTTCATGATCCTTCACTCGTGTCCATAACTCAGTACAGCCCTTAATCTTTCCAATATATTGAGAAAATCCCTGACTCAACTTGATCATTCACTTTCTTCTTGCTTTGACTTTAGCTACTAACAATTGACCCAGGAAAAATCATATTTTAATGTATTATTGATTTCTAGTTTCTAATGCTCACTGGGGCTCCAAGAAGTCAACAAAACTTCCCTGTCCCTTCCTGGCAAGGATAGTTAATTAAAAACAGTATCACATTCTGCAATAACGGTGAACATTCATGCCCTCATTAAAGATATAAAGGAGGCCCATGCCTTGTGATATGTATCATATCTTCATTCGTTTGCCAATCCAGTTCTTCCAAGACTAGATGGAGCCTGGAGAATGACTGTGGGATAACTCAAGCTCATACAAATGTGTTCTTTTCCATTGCAAGAGGATCGGAAGAAAGAGGATCAGAAATAGTTCTCATTCATGTGGTATTGAAAATAATGCACATTAAGTGTAATGTTTCAGAGCTATGTTAACTCTGTCCTCTGTCACAATATAGTCCGAAAATATCCAGACCATCTGGACATCCATACAGAACATCAGGCATGGATGACATCATTCTCTTCAGGCAGGATGAACATGAGACGGTTTGCATGATGGAGGCTTTGCTAAGAAACATGTCCTGTAGTGGGTGGAAAATAAAGTTTTTAGAGAGCCCATGGGCAGGAGCATGCTAGGATATTACTTCTGAAGGTAAAGATAAATTACAACATTTTTCATGTCATTCTACAGAGTATGAATGATACTTGGTATTGCTCATAGATTCTAGGAGAAATTCAATCAAACTAGGAACTTGTTTGGGAGAATAGATCAAGTGAAATGGAAAGTTGCCTTCTTTGAATAGGGCCAAGAGGGGGAAAAAAAAGTTCTATGGCCTTCTCCTTGGGTCATATAATCTGAAAACTCCACGGTGATGAACATGCCAATTGTTAAAAAGGATGCAGTATGGAGTCTATGCCAACAAAGGTCTATATAGTCAAAGCTATGATTTTTCTAGTAGTCATGTACAGATGTGAGAGTTGGCCCATAAAGAAGGCTGAGTGATGAAGAATTGAAGCTTTTGAACTCTAGTGTTGGAGAAGACTCTTGAGAGTCCCTTGGACAGCAAGGAGATCAAACCAATCAAACCTAAAGGAAGTCAAACCTGAATGTTCATTGGAAGGACTGATGCTGAAGTTGAAGCTACAAAACTTTGGTCACCTTATGGGAAGAGCCTGCTCATTGGAAAACACCCTGATGATGGGAAAGATTGAGGACAGGAGGAGAAGAGGGTGACAGAGGATGAGATGGTTGGATGCACAAAGTTTAAAAAAAACTCTGGTACATAGTGAAGGACAGGGAAGCCTGGTGTGCTGCAGTCCATGGAGTTGCAAAGTGTCAGACACAACTGAGCAACCGAACAACAACAATGGAGTCCATGACAAGTTTGAGAAGGAGAACTGCAAAGTGGAGTGTGGTTTTCTGGACTAAAGCCAGTTATCGCACCACAGAAAACTGCATGCTTTTTGAGTGAAAAAAAAAAACAACACATGCTGCTATAACTTGTGGAGACTGAGCACTCAGCTATGGATCCCAGGAGACCACGCATCCCATTGCTTACCTAAGCTGGGTCCTGATGGGCTTACAGGTGGCAGTGGGTGTGCACAGCAGTGATTCATCACCATAGAGACATGGAATATCCAGGATGAAGCAGGACCAGAGGGCACAGACAGGATGCGTGAGACGATGGCCTAGAGCTCACTTCTCCCAGCGAGTTGCACTACAGCCTCGTCGTTGACTGTCACCTGGGGTGACATGGGATGTCCTCTATGACTCGTTGCAGGAGGCTGGAAGCTCCCATCCTCACAACCTAGATGAGTTGACTTGTGTCCCGAAGAGCAAATGGAGCAACGGGTGCTGTCATTGTCCATTGTCTTCCTTTTCCAAAAGCAATCCCCCGAGTGGGGAGGAAGTCTCATATGAAACAGTCTTTGAAATAGTTGGTCCTGAAACTGCAAAGAAGTGGAACAGAGTGGCCCAAAGGAATGAGTGGCCTAAACTCACACCTCCGTTCTAGAACCTACTTTTGGCTCACCCATGTGGGTAACTGATCATCTGCAGATGTTTGCTTCTCTAAGCGTTCCTCAGCTTCCCAGCCAGGTCAGACTCATCTCAGGGAAGCCTCAGCCACTCACTGTGCAAGGTGACAGTATAGGAGTCTGGCTGTGTCTACTGATGTGGGCTCTTCTGTCTGCAATGGGGCTCCCACCTGGCCCGCCACACTCGGTCAGGTCTGCAGCATAACCTGGTATCAGAAGGCCACTCAGTGTCTAGAGAAAGGAACAAGGACCTCACGCTTCAGCAGAGGAATGCTAACACCTCTTCAAAAGAAGAGCACGTGCCACGGGATATGTTGGCGTGGCATCTTTGGAAAATCCCATCTGCCTCTTTCCAAACAATAGAAAGGTCCTCATTTCTTTTATTTAAAAAATAGCTAAACCTGCATCCATATGGCACTTTTCTCTTTCCTTCCTATGATAGGAAGGATTAAAAAAAAAAAAAAAAGACTCCTTCCTTTCTAAAGCCAGCTCCCCATCTGCGTTCCAGAGCTGCTTCTTTGCTGCTTCCTCGGTGGTCTTTTTTTCTATAACGTATGTCTTTATGTGTCGATCCCACACCCTTGAGTTTTTTGTTTCTAACATTATCTTCCAGTCCACACAAAAAGCTATATTTCTCCTCTTAAAAAAATCAAAAACAAGTCCACCATGTGACTCTAGGTGTCCCATCTCCTGCCTCACCTATTCCCTGCTCTTCTCAGCCAAATATCATCAAATATATTGACACTAAGAACATGTGTTTCCATGCCTTCCTTGTGTTACTCAATCTACCGATGTTTTAGGATCCTGGCTGTGCCATTCCCATAAAGCTCACTTTTTGGGGACTTAACACGACTTCCTTGCAGTCAATACAGCTTTTGTTAATAATCATCCTTGAGTTCTCTTTGGCTTCTGGTATCTGTGGGGTCTTCGTCCTTCCTCAGTAATTGTCTCCATCCTCTCCTGACCTCTTTCATTCCTTTGAAGCTGCTTGTTTACGCGCTCTTCCTCTCTCCATATCTTAAATGATGAGATTCTTCATGCCTATTATCACCTCTCATCTTCTCGACTTAGAGTTTTCCTTGACAATTTCAAACCCTTACATATTTGTTCGTTGTCTATAACCCAAATTACTCCTAGATCTTTAGTCTGTATCTCAGATCCTCAGAGTTGTTCTCCAATAAGCCTTCTTTTTATTCCACTGCAATTTAATCTGTGCCTAAGATTATACTTCTCATGGACTAATTTATAATGGATATAGCTCTCCTTATCCCACTGTCCAACCGTGTTCTGAGACTTGAGGTAACTCCTACTTCTGGTCCCAATTGACCTAGACATCCAAGTCTTGGATGAGTGCCCCCAGTATCTACCCTGAGATAATTTATTGGATCAAAGGCAGGTATCTATACATAGTCCTACATCATAGGGCTTGGCTCAAAAGATAAACTGTACCAATCAAATTTTGTTCAGGATTTTTCACTACGCCCTCAATGGGGACATTTTATTTGTCAAAGAATAGAATGAGGGTCCACATGCCATGTCATGCTAAAAATTATCTGTATAATTCAGCCTCTTGCAGATTCTTGAATTAGTTTTTGATGTCCCAGGAAAGTTGAGATGTGCTAACATTTCTGGCCAGGTATTCCTGAATGTCTTTCTCACCTCTGCATCTCTCCCTGTTCACTAGGTATCATCATCTCCATCGAGTGCTCCCAGAGGAAGTAATCGTGCCTTCTAGTCATCACTGTTTTATGCTCAGTATTTCCAATGACCTTTGCAGTTCTTGTGATGTATTTGGGGGAAGAGAACAGCACAGCTGGAAGTATAAGAAGAGAAATATTTTCAGATAAGACTAACATCTTATATCAGTTTTTTTATTTTTATTTTTTTGTTTTTTGTTTTTTTAAACAAGGAACTCTCTAAAGTAACCCTAGTTCATAGACTGCTTTTTTGAGGAATGGGGAAATGGAGCTCATAGGATTACAGGACTCTACAGATAAATTATTCAGCTAAACTTCAGGAGCACTGGAACAGAGTGCAAATCAGTTTAGGGGAGCTGGGAATAGTCAGTTTCTCTCTGAGGTCTTCTTATTATGTCACTCCTTCACTTATTTTTTTTTAATTTCTTTATTATGTATCTTTTATTTATATTTTCTTTGCTCATAATTTATGCTTCTTTCTCACTTCTCTCTTTGGAGTCTCTTTATGTGTCTTTTAGTCTTACCAGATAGCTCACTTGGTAAAGAATCCACCTGCAATGCAGGAGACCCCGGTTAGATTTCTCAGTCGGGAAGATCCCCTGGAGAAGGGATAGGCTACCCACTGCAGTATTCTTGGGCTTCCTTGGTGGCTCAGCTGGTAAGGAATCCCGCCTGCAATGTGGGAGACCTGGGTTTTATCCCTGGGTTGGGAAGATCCCCTGGAGAAGGGAAAGGCTACCCACTATAGTATTCTGGCCTGGAGAATTCCATGGACTGTAGAGTCCATGGGGCCGCAAAGATCTCTCAAATTTAATTTGCTGCACACTCATTTCTGTGATTAATATTTTCATGTTCATATTTCTAAGAAAATCTGATTAGATTAACCAACAATAAGCTCAGATTCATTTACAGTGTACATTCTAGGTGCTCTATTATCTCATAGAGATATCATTATCCTTATCATTATACCCATTTGTTGGAGGAAGAAACTGAAGCTCAGAGAAGTTATTTATCTTAGCCCAAGTTAAAAGAAAAAAAAGTTAAAGAGATAGAACTTGGATCTAGTTTCTCCGCCTGCTCTCCAAACACAAGCTTGCATATCTCATGATCCTACCGCAGTTTTCTCTGAGATAGTCCAGATCAGCCAGGTTGAGCAAGGTGACAGGGTACAAACCATGAGCGCCAGACGCAGCTCTCTTTAGGAGCTTCAAAACCAACACTTTCATTCAGAAGGAGTTGTGCTGGAAAGGCTAAAACTGTGTCATACTGCAGTGTGAATATGAAGGTAAGGAATTTATACTCAATTATGAAAACCAGTCTTGGAACTTCAGATTCTAGAGGCCTTCTAAAGCCACTGATTTTCTTGTTTAGTGCACACCCTGGGAAAGTAAATGAACAGGGAAAAGCATACAGCTGTGGATGGGCCATGCTTGCACACTTAGACAAATCTTCACTCACGCCAATTTAAGCAATAAGCGTGGTGGACAAATTCAGCAACTTTTCCTGCTTCCTATTTACATACAGGAGTTCAACCAGTGGAGGAGAAGTTCAGAATGAGAACAGTCACCCTGGGAAGACCCATTAAATGACTGGACGTGGTTCCCTGGCTCAAGAAAGAGGCCAATGGAATCAAATAGAAATGAAGAGGTTGGAAGATGAGGGAAAAACTGAGTCACTGGTTCACTTTTCCATCTCTTATCTACCCTCCATTTCCTGTAAGAAGGAGGAGGATCCCAGGTGTGAATTTTTATCTCTCACTCCCTGACACACTTTTACCTTCTGCAAATTTGCATTATCAAATTTCTCACAAGAAACATCATTTCCTGCCAATGATGGTTAGTCCTGTCCTTTCCACATGTCTTGTATCCTCCGCAATGTATATTATTGCATTTTGATCCTATATCATTCATTTTTATGTCTCCTATGGCACCCCTTTAAAAGACACACACAAAATCCTAAGTCAATGCACAAAATTAACTGAGATCTAGATCACTGTGTTATGTGACCCTGTGGACCTTAGCCCGCCAGGCTCCTCTGTCCATGGGACTCTCCAGGCAAGAATATGGAGTGGGATACCCAGCCCTCCTCCAGGGGATCTTCCTGACCCAGGGATCAAACTCACATCTCTTATGTCTCCTGCATTGGCAAGTGGGTTCTTTACCATAGTGCCACCTAGGAACCCCTTTAAATTATTAAGAATAGGCAAAACTTAGGAAAAAAAAAAAGAAAAGAAATTCACCAACATTTTTGTTGAAATTGGAGACTTTTGGAAAGAAACAGGAAGAACTGGCAAACTCAGTCACTGCTGCTGCTGCTACGTCGCTTCGGTCGTGTCCGACTCTGTGCGACCCCATAGATGGCAGCCCACCAGGCTCCGCCGTCCCTGGGATTCTCCAGGCAAGAATATTGGACTGGGTTGCCATTTCCTTCTCCAATACATGAAAGTGAAAAGCGAAAGTGAAGTCACTCAGCTGTGTCCAACTCTTAGCGACCTTGTTATGAGTCACTGATGTCATTGAGGGAGATGGGTGAATGTCAAAAGCATTCAAAGAAGATTTTGAAGAGAAAGCATACCATCAGGATGAGACAATGGTAGGAATCCCAAGACAGAATACATTATAAGAGAAGAGGGTGTTCTAATTGTCTGGAAGCAACAGAAGGCTCAAGAAGCACAGCCCCAGGCAAAACTAATTGCTAACATCTCTCTAGTCCTGAGATCCTAAGGCACTTGACTCTTGTATTGTCCTCTACCTAACCATATAATTCGGAGATGGCAATGGCACCCCACTCCAGTACTCTTGCCTGGAAAATCCCATGGATGGAGGAGCCTGGTAGGCTGTAGTCCATGGGGTCACTAGGAGTCAGACACGACTGAGCGACTTCACTTTCACTTTTCACTTTCATGCACTGGAGAAGGAAATGGCAACCCACTCCAGTCCTCTTGCCTTGAGAATCCCGGGGACAGGGGAGCCTGGTGGGCTGCCGTCTATGGGGTGGCACAGAGTCGAACACGACTGAAGTGACTTAGCAGCAGTAGCAACCATATAATTATGTTTTTTGCTCCACTGAATGAGCAGAGGAGGACCATTTTTCATCACTATATTTCTAGGATCAATCACTCATCTGGGAACAGAGGGATAATAAATAAACACTTGTGAATAAATGATTGAGGAAATCACAAGGATACACTGAGACTGCTGACACTATTCCTGTTCTCTTGAATGGTGGAAAATACGAAAAAAGGATGATCTGAATTGGAAAGATCTGTGAGCGGTATAGGGTCCTCCAGTAATTTCATGAGTTGGTAAAATAAACGAAGAAATGTTCAGGAATTCACTGACAGTCCAGTGTTAAGACTCTGCACTTCCAATGAAGGGAGGGCATGCCAGCTCACTGGATCCATGGTTCGGAAACTAAGATCCCACATGCTGAAAAAAAAAGATTAAAATTTCAGAAGATAGGGATGATTGTTTATTATATACTCCTGAGAAAAAGAGAAGTAAAATGGCCCTCATTTCTCATCTATAAAATACGAGGCTCAGTTTTTTTTAATCTCTGTAGACCTAAGAGTCCCTGGTCCCCACTTTGCACACACACTTGGCCTTGGCAGTGACCACAGAGATGCTACGTGGCCCCGTCTCCTTGGGAACGAAAACGGGAAGGAGGTCACAGAGGTCACAGGGGTCCTGCAGCACCCCCGTTCTCTCGTTCCCCACTGACCGATGGCCTTCTGTTGGTCCCAGCCGGGCTGCTCTAAGGGATGTTGTAGCCAGACTCCTGCTCTGGGAGAAGGGACAGCACGTTACCCACCTGCTCTATATTTCTGATCATGATTATGTTTTTTTCTGTTTTCAGAAACAGGCTATACTTTACAAATAAAGATCCTTATTAAAAAGGAAAGAATACATTTGAATCAGTTCTAATGAGGTGGATGAAACTGGAGCCTATTATACAGAGTGAAGTAAGCCAGAAGGAAAAACACCAATACAGTATACTAACGCATATATATGGAATTTAGAAAGATGGTAACAATAACCCTGTGTACGAGACAGCAAAAGAGACACTGATGTATAGATCAGTCTTATGGACTCTGTGGGAGAGGGAGAGGGTGGGAAGATTTGGGAGAATGGCATTGAGACATGTATAATATCATGTATGAAACGCGTTGCCAGTCCAGGTTCGATGCACGATACTGGATGCTTGGAGCTGGTGCACTGGGACGACCCAGAGGGATTGTATGGGGAGGGAGGAGGGAGGAGGGTTCAGGATGGGGAACACATGTATACCTGTGGCGGATTCATTTCGATATTTGGCAAAACTAATACAATTTTGTAAAGTTTAAAAATAAAATAAAATTTTAAAAAAATAAATAAAGGTTTACCATATTTACCCCCCCAAAAAAAGGAAGGTCTTAAACATGAGTATCAAATGATAACCCATCTAAATTGTCTCAATAACCATTTCAACTGTCCTTCAAAATTGTGAATTAAACACACCCAGCCCATCAGATAAAAAACAATATTGTTAAGTAATTAGCCTCCAATTAAAATAAATAAATTTTTTAAAAAAAGCTTTTGGAGGTATGGAACTTACTGTAGCTCTAACCTTTTGGATAATGAGAACTGAGTTAATTCTACAGGCTCAGCTATGAAAAACTAGCTGCAAGAGAGAAGGCGCTGTTTCTGTTTGACCTAATGAAGAACGACACTGAAAAAAATACTGTTTAAATAAAAATAAATGCTCATTTCAAATGTTGCTTCAGATTTGAGTCTTGCTGTGACTGTGTACTGAGAAGCTTCTGTTAGAAACAGGAAAACTCGTTTTCCACTTCCAACAGCTAGTCATTTCTTCTAGTCTACGGTGGATTTTTTTTCAGCTTAGAATTGTTATTTATGAAGTTGTCAGAGGTGTTAATAAGCACACATTAATAAAACTCCTGTCTGAAATTGAATACTTAGTAGATTAGTGGTTGAGCAGCCACAAACACATTCAACTGGTCTAAGTCAAAAAAAAAAAAAAATACACCCAAGTTCCTTCCCTCAATTAGGGACACAGAGCACCTAGGGCTTAAGGTAGGATTACAAAATTTATACTCCTATGCCAAGACCAACTCTAACACAGGATCCAGATTTTTACTGAAGAATGCCATTTTGTGGAGAAAGGACATGCAGGAATGTCGTTAAAATGTATTCAGAGATAAAGGTTTCTTTTTGCTTTTTTTCTATTGGATAGTATTGATAGTTGTCACTAAAATGTATTCAGAGTTGAAGGTTTCTATTTGTTGTTGCCTGGAAAATCCCATGGGAGGAGGAGCCTGGTAGGCTGCAGTCCATGGGGTCGTTAAGAGTCGGGCACGACTGAGCGACTTCACTTTCACTTTTCACTTTCATGAATTGGAGAAGGAAATGGCAACCCACTCCAGTGCTCTTGCCTGGAAAATCCCGTGGACGGAAGAGCCTGGTAGGCTGCAGTCCATGGGGTCTCGAAGAGTCGGACACGACTGAGCGACTTCACTTTCACTTTTCACTTTCATGCATTGGAGAAGGAAATGGCAACCCACTCCAGTGTTCTTGCCTGGAGAATCCCAGGGATGGGGGAGTCTGGTGGGCTGCCATCTATGGGGTCACACAGAGTCAGACAGACTGAAGTGACTTAGTAGCAGCAGCAGCTATTGGATAGTATTGACAGTACAAACATGCTTAATTTCCCCTGAATATGCTTTCATTTCAACCAGAAATTGTGTGAATGTAGGTTTGGGGTTACAGAGGCATAAGGGTGTATAATGTCTGTGATGTTCATGAATTACAGTAATCTTAAATAAATTGTTTATATGGGTGTGTGAGTGCTCAGTCATATCCGACTCTTTGCGACCCCATGGACCATAGCCCACCAGGTTCCTCTGTCCATGGAATTCTCCAGGCAAGAATACTGGAGTGGGTTGCCATGCCCTCCTCCAGGGGATCTTCCCAGCTCAGAGATCAAACCCTCATCTCTTGTTTTCTGCATGGGCAGGTGGGTTCTTTACCATTGCCCCACCTGAGTGTCTACATGGGTACCACCAGCTTTTCAAAGTTTGCTTGACTCCACTTGGCTTTTATACAAGGCCAACATTTGTACATGCTTTTACTAACTGAAAGAAATTTGAAGAGGATTTTCCCTTTGAGGGAAAAAATGCAAAAGAAGAAAGTAGTGTTCTGTGTATGTTCTGCAGCAGCCTCTGCAGAGGAAGGGCTCAGCCAGAGCAGGGTGAGGGGCACTGCCAGTTTCTGTGCTTTGAACTACACTCAGTGTCTCAGAATCAAGCTCCCAGAGCTTTGAGTCATCTACGAGCACCTGTGCTTTATCTGGGTTTATCTTGTTCATCCATCAGCAAGTTGTGTTCTAAAAGATTTTTTTTTTTTTCACTTTACGCTATTTGGTATGGAAAGTTTGATGGTAATCTGGTACTTCCGGAATGAGAAGGAAACCTCTACCATGGAAAATGACTCTCTAGGCAAAGCTTTGCACTGTGAGCAGTTCCAACAATCACACTTTCATGACCATAGGATTCACGGTTGGTAGAAGGGACCTATGGATTGTAGCCTCGGTTGTCATCCAACATGTTAGCAAGCTGCCCACAGCAGTATTTGCCCCATCCTTGCTGTCTGCATGGCTGGCCTGAGGAACAGTTGGAATCCTAACTCAGTTCTCTGGTTTTTGCATCTTTTCATATTTGATCCATTCTCACTTACAATTTGCCTGTGTTTAGTTCTCTTTCCATAATTTTGACTTCTAACAAATCAAGCTATTCCTTATAGAGTAAGCCAAAGCTTAAAAAAATAGATAAGGAAATAATGTTTTTGATGTTTTTTCATAGCTGCTCATTCATTTGGACTCTCTGGATCTGAGCTGGCTGTTCAGCTCTCTGAAAAGGATGTTAAAATCCATCGATGAAATTTAAGAGATTTTTAGACGAGGATAATGCATTCTTGTCCAGTCCAAGGGTACCGAGTCAACTGAGAGATGAGTGAACAGGAAAGAAGGAGGGAGACCAGGAAATGAGACATAACTAGAAGGAACGGGAAAGAGACCAGAACAGGTGTTAGAAAAAAGGCTATTTGGCCAAATTATGTTAAGAATTTGGCAGAAAGACAAGAGGAACAAAACCCTGGCTATTAGTCATCTGTTTTTGTAGGAATATAAACAGGACTAGTGTTCAAGTAAGAGCTGGTGTCTTAAACCAAGAAAAAGAAATGACATAAGATATTGATGTGAAATGTGCATTATTTGTACCCCAAGGAAAGGAAAACAAAATGAGACAATTCCCCCAACAATTCTAAAACACGTCCTGAGTTCTCTACGAATATTTGTCATCCCACATACAGAGATATCGTTAGACTGCAAATGACAATAAATTTTATGAACATATTGAATTAGTGCAAAAAGATGCCCTAGATTTAGTTCAACACCCGAGATTTTCTTAATTAAAATGCTTTTATACTCAGCGACACTTTAAAAGATCTCTCATACAGTTTGGAAACTTTAAAACCAGATGGTACTTTTGTGAACACTTTAACAGGCAAATGTGATGTTGTCACTGGATTTAAAAGGAATATGTGGATTGAGGCCCCTGTAAGACAGACATAAAATTTTAAAGTGTCTGGATGTGTCTGCTCTGCAATCAGAGGTACCTACCATGATCATCATCTGATAATCAGTCAAGGTGGATGAAAGTGCTGTGAGATTCTTTCATACTTTCACCGAGTATTTTCTTTCTATTTGGATACAATATGCTTTTTAAGTTTACTTTTAAACACAAAAAGAAATGCAAAATGTAAATAAAATACAGTAGAATCAATAAAGTATCCTTTTTACCATAAAAAATTGATTTGCAATTTTACCCAGGCCATTATATTTGAGATCATTACACTACTGCAGAAAGTATTAATATCCTGTTTCCACATGCAAACTGTCTTTTCTCTATAAGCTGGCATGTGATCATTATCACTTAATCAAAAGAACAGATGTAATGGATTAGATGAGTCACACAAACAGGTCAATAGTCCACGGAGTTTGACCTACCTAAAAGGCATGTTCATGTTACTTGACATAAAGCATGAATCCTATTACTGCTGCTTCGCTTAAGAAACAAAATTTCACCAATATTACAAAGAACTTTGAAACACCCATGACCCTTCTCCTCCTCATCCTCTGATTGCCTCAGAGTTTGTGGTGTTTAATCCGTGGTTTTATTTAGAGTCCTACCTTAGACTATATGCTAGCATAACATAATAGGCTTTTAAATTCTATCTTTTGGATGCAATATTTGGATGAGTAATTCTATAGCTGCTTTTCCAAGCTCACTGTTAAGTACACCTGTTTAGGGAGCAGAAATTGAGGTTATCCATTTCCACTTATTGTCTTATGTGGGGGTCTGTGCATTTTTCATTTCCAAAAACATTTTTGTAAGCATTTTATTGATTGACTTTTTGCCTTAATTGGCATAGCCTGCAGAATACTAGCGGAGAAGGCAATGGAACCCTACTCCAGTACTCTTGCCTGGAAAGTCCCATGGACGGAGGAGCCTGGTGGGCTGCAGTCCATGGGGTCGAGAAGAGTTGGACACAACTGAGCGACTTCACTTTCACTTTTCACTTTCATGCATTGGAGTAGGAAATGGCAATCCACTCCAGTGTTCCTGCCTGGAGAATCCCAGGGACAGGGGAGCCTGGTGGGCTGCCGTCTATGGGGTCGCACAGAGTCGGACATGACTGAAGTGACTTAGCAGCAGCAGCAGCAGCAGAATACTAGATCTTTGAAAGTTTCAGGGTTTATCTTTGAGAACAAATAGACAAGTGTCAAGAATTCTCCTGTGGAGAAAAATTGGCATATTCTTCACCTATTGAATGCCATGATAGATATCTACATGTGTACATAATGTGTCTCTCTCACACACATACACATGTATGTGTGTATCTGTGGGTGTGCCTGTGTAATTTTATACTAATTAATTTTGCTATTCGAGTCCTCTCTCTATATTTTTTTCTGTTATATGAAAGTGGGCTGTCAGTCTTATATACAGTAAATTTGTCAACATTTACATATTTCTGTCCATTTTATCTCTTACATTTTGAAGTTGTATTATTAAGTAGACCTATTTTTACATTTGCCAGGTCTTCCTGTTAAGTTGTATATTTTTAAAATTCTGCGTGGAAGTACAGCCCATTTATGTCTAGCGACGCATTTTAAACCTAAAGAACATCTTATTGGCATTTATCTACCACTTTTCTTTTGGTAGTATTTTCCAGGTAAATCTTTTTTAAAATTTGTAATCTTTCTGTTCGTTTTCTGTTAGATATGTTTCATATAAATCTAATATAGTTAATTTCTTTATTTTTTAAACTCAGGTATGCAATCAATATTTTTTAAATTTAAGAGATATATTTCTACATAAATGAGTGCCTCTGTGTTGACTAAGATTGCTGACATATTTGAATTTACTTTTGGCACTCTATTTCCTACATTATAGCATTTCGATATCTCCCTTAAATTCTTAAGTGGTCAAATAATTTTAATCCCAACAAACTATGCTTCCAATCTTTCTATTTCAAAGAAATTTACTGATATGAGTTAAAAGTGAGTTTATCACATTTTCCTGTAAATTATAGAAAACCCCAAATGCAAAGTGAAGTTTAGGGACGGGGGAGCCTGGTGGGCTGCGGTCTATGGTGTCGCACAGAGTCGGACACGACTGACGCGACTTAGCAGCAGTAGCAGCAGCGACAAAACTTTAGCTTAAATTTTATTATTGCTCCTCTCAGATTTATCTATTCTTCATGAGTCTGAGCTCAAAAATTAGGTACAAAGGTGGGTGACGTTTTTAAAACTTCTGAAATGAGTTAGAGAAAATTATTTTGTTTAATCCAAGCTTATACTAGGTAATGAAACAATTATACATATATAATAATACAAAATAATATAAGCATTATTTATAGCATAGTGGTTTAAATGATTTATTCAAGCAGATTAAAACGGCAAGGTAAAAATGATAATAATGAGTATAAAAATATCCATCTTTCACTTTAAAATATCTACTTTGCTGTGTGGTATAATTAAGTCAAGTCTGTTGGGTGGGTTTCAGGCATGCAGATAACTCTTCCCTCATCACCACTTGTGAATGCACACATCTGTAATTTCCCACAAAGCTGTGGTGCACAGCTTTTTCCAAGTAGGCTTGACACCTGTAAAAGTTAAGATGGAAGGGAAGACCCTGCAGATAACAGCTAGTGAGACAATTAAGACAGTGAGTAAGAGCAATGGGTAGGTAGGTAGCTTAGCAGTCAAAATCTCTAATATTTGGAATTTAATTTGCTCCTACATAACTTACATATTTTTACATAGATCAAAAAATGTGCATCTCATTTTGACAACTCTTGGGAAAAATTTCCCAAGAATTATATGTTATCAGTTTCTGGTTTGCTTTCTTTTTGCAACATATAAACATTTACCACAATGCAGTGTACTTAAAAGGATCTCAATAAATGTTCGTTGAATTTTCAAAAAAGGCATTAGAAGAGATAACTGGTCAAACTATAGACCCAGGTGAAGTAGTTCTCTAAGACAGAATAAACTTAAACAAAATATCTTTTAAAGGTAAAAAATAAAAGACAAAAGATCTTTCACACAAAATGTATTTAACGTTAAGATGAATTTGCGCATATTATATGTGCACTAAATGATGTCCACATGTAATAGGTGTTTGTGGAAAGAAGTAGATAAGAAACGAACTGAAACATATCACAAAGCGTATCAAGATCTCAAGAGACGTTGTGAACAATACAACACAAATATCGAATACTTGAAATCAATTGCAGGAGGGTGGAGAAGTTCAGTGCAAATTCCAGAGAACATCTCAGAAAGTAAAGAGATTAAACTGCAGAGAAACACTTCCCTGGAGCATACACATCCACCCTAAATTTCCTACTTGGGAGGAAACAGCTGTGGATAAGCCTAACTTGCAAGGCTAGGAGCTCAGTATTGGAAGGAACATCTTATGAAATGCACAATATTTTGATCGTGGACCAAGAGTTAATTCATTTTTAGATATGTCATTTCTAGTCTTCGTTTTTTTCTGCCTCAGAAAATTGCAATATTCAGGTCAGGATTTGCAACAGACGGTCAGGGAGATGCTTATTAGGAGAGGAAAACGGGACCTCTGGACATCTTGTTGCTAATGAAAGGTTCAAGTTAAACCTTGACTAGTTAAGGAACTTGTAAAGTTTTACAGAGGCTTGCCTAGAATCCAGAATAAGGACCCGGAGCTGAGGTCAGACAGTGGCTCGAAGGAGAACAGTAGCACTAAAGGGTTTGCTTGGAGGAGACAAAGTATCCACCTCTTTTCAATATTTTGCCTGAGGCCCCTCTGGCCCTGCCATTCAAAATCATCTTTTCTGTCATTCTGGCATTTGTGGTAAGTTACAGAACCCTGATTTAGGCTGGCAGGTAAATTTAGAATATTCTTCCTGACACTTTGTTTTAACTTAGTAAAATAATAAATAAAATACAGCTTCTTGTCACAGATCCCAAACATCAAATATAAATAGATAACAGTATTTATTTTAAAATGAAATTTGCTCTGGCAAATACACTTCATCCTTGGTTGCAGTCATTCCACGCAATTTCCAGTTTCTCTTTTTCACTTTGGAAGCATACAATTCTATGTTTTATGTCTACACAGTCTCTCGCATGAGGCCATTCAAAAACAAAAAGTGCATCCTTAACATTACATTTCTTTGCTTTTAGCTTGCACCAGAACTTTCCCCCCGTCTCAATGTGGCTTTTGTACGGGCACGTGCAATAAAAAAGCTAATAAACTTAATAAATGGTTCAACTGCGGGCTGCACCTGTGTGTTACCTTCTTCCTCATTATCCATTTCCTCAGACATTGTCCATTACCTCGACTTGGTCACAGAACCCTATTGTAAGTCTAAGAAATAGTGCAATAAAAGTAAATAATCTGAGAAAATATTACAGTGCAAACTGAAAATAGTTTTGTTGTAAATTTATGCACGTTTTTATTCGCTCTGCCAAGTTCAAGTATGCTGGTATTCTACTGTTCGCTTTAGATCTCCCAAAGGGATATGACCCAAATCCTTATTTCTTATGAGCTTCATTCAAATATATATTAGAGTGGCTCAGTGCCAGCAGGCTTTTTTCTCAATAGGATTGGGGAAAACTGATGTAGACAATAGCATGTGCTCTACACACACACACACACACACACACACACACATATATTTCTGAAATGACCCTCTAAAACGGTCTGCATGCTCAAAGTAAAATAGAAAATTAAGTTTTTTCCAATAGTTCAGACATCAAATGCATTTCCCTCCTGATGTTCCATAAATATGAACAAACTGTGTATTTTTTCTTGAGACTTTTGAATAATAGGTATATTTCCAAACAGTTGTGAGTGTGTGGACTCTGTTAAGACAGGGAAAGGGCAAGACTTCCTGGTGAGCCTTAGTGACCTCAGTGGTCAGATGACACCATTTATATGGAGATAAATTAAATTACTTGACCAAGCCCATAAAGGTAGTAACTGGTTGATACAGAACAAGGCTGCTTGGATCCCAACCCTTTGATCTTTCCTGTCATGTCACTGTGATTTCTGAGGTCACATTGTCTATCAGATAACAGCAAGATATGAAGAAGCAAAGGCTCAACCTCCTCGTGTCTTACTAGTTTTAGATCTTTTTTAGATAAAGACCATTAAAAAAAAATGTGCTATCTACTTAGTCTACATGACACTGTGTTTTCAATCACTTTTTTGCATAGGCTCTGTTGGCTGTTGATAATAGTATTCTCATCAATACTTTTGACAGTTCATAGGCTGTCAAAGACAGTTCATAGGCTTTTCAGTCAGAAAAGATTTTCACAAGCTGCATGGAGAAGGCAATGGGACCCGCTCCAGTACTCTTGTCTGGAAAACCCCATGGATAGAGGAGCCTGGTGGGCTGCAGTCCATGGGGTCGCACAGAGTTGGACACGACTGAACGACTTCACTTTCACTTTTCACTTTCATGCATTGGAGAAGGAAATGGCAACCCACTCCAGTGTTCTTGTCTGGAGAATCCCAGGGATGGGGGAGTCTGGTGGGCTGCCGTCTATGGGGTCTCACAGAGTCGGACACGACTGAAGCGAATTAGCAGCAGCATTCAAGGCATGAGAAATGCACAGAAGTGAAAAAGGTGATCCTAGACTGACAAATCGTTTGGGATAGCTGGATCGGGTTCTAAGTGACTCTTGGTTTTCTCTTTATGGCTTTCTAAAGAAGACAGTGAATTAATAAAGTGATTTGATGAAAATGTTAGCTAGATTGTGTCTGTTTCTGCCACTAACCAGGTGGCACTAGTGGTAACTAGTGCCCATGCAGGAGACCTAAGAGACGCGGGTTCAATCCTAAGAGACCTAAGAGACGCGGATTCAATCCCTAGATTGGGAAGGTCCCCTGGAGAAGGAAATGGCAACCCACTCCAGTATTCTTGTCTGGAGAACCCCATGGACAGAGGAGCCTGGTGGGCTACAGTCCATGGGGTCACAAAGGGTCAGGCACAGCTAAAGAGACTTAGCAGGCATGCCTGCACCCTGACACTAATCAACAAGACATATTTACACTACATGTATTTTACATATATGCACACAGGTTTTAGTGTTTCCACTGGCTTGAATAGCATGCATGCATGCTCAGTTGCTTATTCTTTTTCAGCTCCCTGCGACCCCATGGACTGTAGCCCACCAGGCTCCTCTGTCCATGGGATTTCCCAGACAAGATTAGTGGAGTGGATTGCCATTTCCTCCTCCAGGTGGCTTGTGGAGAGCACAGGATATTTTCCTTTATAGCACATTTTGTTCCCTTAACTAAAAACAGGACTAGGAACAGCCAGATAACCTCATAAAAATATGGAGACAGTGTCCAATATTTTATGTGTAGTAGTTTATATAGAGCAAAATTTCCAGTGAGATATATATATATTTATAAGTTTTCCAGTATGTAAATTTTATTTATCTATAACCTGATTAAGAGGTGAAAACATAATTTAACCATTTAAAAACGACTTCTCTCGGAAATTTCTTCCAGGATACTTTAAAATGCTTTATTTATAATAAAAGCAACCATTGGGACTTCCCTGGCAGTCCAGTGGTTAAGACTCCTTGCTTCCAGTGCAGGGGGTACAGGGTTGATCCCTGGTCGGGGAACTAAGATCCTACATGCCATGCGGTATAGCTAAAAATTTTTAAAAGAAAGAAAAGTATTAATTTTTTTTTTAAAGCAACTATCAGTTTAGTTCTTGCTAAGTGCTAGACCTTGCACAGAGCACTGGACCTCCATTAATCCTTGCTTACCTTTATAACTCTACAAAGTAGACAGAATTATCCTCAGTGTTCAGATGACACCATTTATCCAGAGATAAATTAAATGACTCGACCAAGTGTGGCTGGTTGATACAGAACAAGGCTGCTTGGATCCCAACCCTTTGATCTTTCCTGTCATGTCATTGTAACTTCTGAGGTCACTTTCAGTTCGTAGAATCTCTTTTATTTCTTGTGTAACTGTGCTTGTTGGAGTAGTTCAGAGGCCACTGCTTTTTGCTCTGCGTGATTTCCTCTTCCATTCCAAGTGTGTATGCCTATGTTTCAGTTAACTTCCCATTTACCAAGTTAGAACAAAGCTATAATTAGAATGACCCCTTTACTGCATCAATATCAAGATATAAAATAGCATCTTTAAAAAAATTTTTAAAAATAAATGGCAACCTTATAAACATCCATAACTACTTCTGACTTTCAAATGACGCAAAGCAATGGAAAATAATTGATAATTTGTTTCACCAAATACTGTGCACAACTTGTTATTTGAATGTTGCCTGACCTGAGAATACCCTTCAGAGCAGATTACCTATCAGAATTTTATCTGATGGTCCTAAAGGGAATCTTCTAGACTAAGCCATGGTTTCTCCAGAATATTTAGAAAATTTAGTGCCCTGAGTTATTAAATATTTGAGATAAATAATTTAACCTTAACTCCAACTTAAATATTTGAGTGAAATAATCCCCATATACAGCCTATTTTCACTTATATGATATATAGATATTTGGCATATTTATGAATACATGTAGTTATATGTTAATAAACAATAATATTTCCATTAGATTATTTTAGTATGGAAATCATAAAAATATAACAGAATAACATACATTTAATGCTAAAACTATGCAAGCAATACTTTTATCAATATATTCTAATTCTTACTTCAATGAGGGTGATCATTGGGAACAATAATTTTCAATGTCTACATAAAGAATATAGAATATATAACATGCTTAATTCCATGTAATTTCTGCTTGATGAATGTTACATAAAGAAATAAGTGAATCCCTTAATAAATGAACTACTGGAGATAACCTATTTTTATTTGAAAGCATAATACTTCCACACTATCTTTGAGCTACAACTTTAAACACTAAGCCCAATATTTTAAATATGGAAAGAAAGAAAGTGGAGTTGCTCAGTCGTGTCCGACTCTTTGTGACCCCATGGACTGTAGCCTACCAGGTTCCTCCGTCCATGGGATTTTCCAGGCAAGACTACTGGAGTGGGGTGCCATTGCCTTCTCCAGGGGATCTTCCCAACCCAGGGATCGAACCCTGGTATCCTTCATTTCAGACAGGCACTTTGCCATCTGAGCCACCAGGGAAGCCCAAAAAGATCCTTAATAAATGCTGAGTGAAATAAATTGAATCTGAAAGTATTCTATGGTGTATTTGGAATAATGGTTTCAAAAGTACACACTGAAAAATTATTTCCTTCAAGGGTGACTCTTAAGTATGTGTTCCATAATCACATACATTGATGACATGTGCTACACTATGTAGGGCTTCCCCAGTGGCTCAGCCATAAAGAACTCAGAAGCAGTTTAAGACACTCAGGAGACCGTGGCTTTAATCCCTGGTTTGGGAAAATCCCCTGGGGGAGGGCATGGCAACCCACTCCAATAGCTGGGACGATCCCATGAACAGAAAAGCCTGGCAGGCTACGGTCCATGGGGTTGCAAAGAGTCGGACACAATTGACGCGACTGAGCACGTACTGTGAAACCCTTTTGGAGACTTTAAAAGTCTTAGTTTACTCGGCTTCTGACAACTCTTACAGTAAAGAAATCCTCTTTAACTTTATCCATTCATTCCCCAAGCCTAATTGACCACAGAAACTCTTTTTTACTCCACTTATATTTTCCCAGTGGGGCAGCTAGCTTTCCCAGTAAGTCAGTATAAGAATCATTGATCAAGATGTCAATTCTTTGAATCAAAAATTCTTAATATTATTCTATTTAAAATGTATCTGTCCCTTTATAGATGACAACTGTTATCTATAGCTTATATTTGGGTTTCTGCTATTTATGCTTTAGCTAATGAACATTTCAGTTGTAATAAATAAGGATATAAATGTGCTCTGAAAATGTCTCAGTTGTCTTAGTATTATCATGACTAAGTTTCATTATGGCATCTTGAATAATATATGCCAGTGCTTAAGATGAGGATGAAAATAATATGAAAATTTCTTCTTTATAATTTTTGAAATCTGTCTTAGGACATACACTCAAAATGTTATGCTTCCATCAATGGATAAGTATTCGAGACATGTATCTCCTCATAGAAAGCTCCTTTTTAAAATTTTTTAGGTAAACTCCATTTTCTTTTTATATTAAATCAAAGCTAGTAGTTGGTATAAATTATTCATGATAAAATTGCTTTTCATTATATTTCATTCTTGGCTCAAACACTTTAGTTAAGAAATTGGAGTTTATATTAGTTTTAATAATGTTTTTAAA
Source organism: Bos indicus (assembly GCF_029378745.1). Lineage (NCBI taxonomy): Eukaryota > Metazoa > Chordata > Mammalia > Artiodactyla > Bovidae > Bos > Bos indicus. The sequence goes on along the minus strand of NC_091771.1, from coordinate 83,646,066 downwards.
TGTTACAGTAATACACTAGAAATGAATATATCCAGATGTATTTCTTTGTAAGTATGACTAAGAGGTAGAATGAAGAATTGAAATAGTATGACCTTTGAAGTCTCCTAGATTTCAATCTTAGATTTGCCGCAGGAACTCTGTGAGTCATAGATTAATTATTTAATAGCATGGGATATATTTTTTGTTAATTTTTAGATTTGTTATGAACCATAAGTGTAGCCGGAGAAAGCAATGGCATCCCACTCCAGTACTCTTGCCTGGAGAATCCCACGGACAGAGGATCCTGGTGGGCTGCAGTCCATGGGGTCGCTGAGGGTCAGACACGACTGAACAATTGCCTTTCACTTTTCACTTTCATGCATTGGAGCAGGAAATGGCAACCCACTCCAGTATTCTTGCCTGGAGAATCCCAGGGATGGGGGAGCCTGGTAGGCTGCCATCTATGGGGTTGCAAAGAGACGGACACGACTGAAGCAACTTAGCAGCAGCAGCATATGTGTAAGCTAAGGCTACTTTTTCTTTTGAGATAAAAATCATTGACTCAGTGTTTCTATTTTACCTTCTATAAATAAAAAAATTATAAAAAGTCACTCAATCATATCTGACTCTTTGTGACCCCATGGACTATACAGTCCATGGAATTCTCCAGGCCAGGATACTGGAGTGAGTAGCCTTTCCCTTCTCCAGGGGATCTTCCCAAACCAGTGTTCAAACCCAGATCTCCCACATTGCAGGTGGATTCTTTACCAGCTGAGCCACAAGGGAAGCCCAAGAATGCTGAAGTGGGTAGCCTATCCCTTCTCCAACAGATCTTCCTAACCCAGGAATGGAACCAGGGTCTCCTGCCTTGCAGGCAGATTCTTTACCAACTGAGGCATCAGGGAAGCCCTATAGGAAGTATAACAAAAATCTCAAGATTGCTATAAATCCCTGTTACAGGCAGATTTGTGAGCTCTCGAATTCATATATTGGTCTTAACCCTCAGTACGTAAACTTGTTTCTGTAGGTGAAAATAATATAATTAAAGCAGTAATTAAATTAAAATGAATTCATTCAATGAACCTTAATCAAATATAATTGATGTCTCTTTAGAAGAGGGAATTTAGACACAGCATACACAGAGGGAAGGCGATGGGAAGTAATGGGAGAAGACAGCCATCCACAGTCCAAAGAGAAAGGCTAGAATGCTCTCAGTGTCATTAGAAGGAACCAACCTTTCCTACACCTTGATGGTGGACTTCCAGGCTCTAGAACTGTGAGAAAGCAAATTTTTGATATTTAAGTCATCCAACTGGTGCACTTTGCTTGGTTGGCCTAGAAAACTCAGCTATGAAATTAAAAGATGCTTATTCCTTGGAATAAAAGCTATGACAAACCTAGACAACATATTAAAAAACAGAGTCATCACTTTGCTGACAAAGGTCCATATAGTCAAAGCTATGGTCTTTCCAGTAGTCATGTATGGATGTGAGAGCTGGACCATAAAGAAGGCTGAGGACTGAAGAATTGATGCTTTTGGACTGTGGTGTTGGAGAAGACTCTTGAGTCTCCCTTGAACTGCAAGGAGATCTAAACAGTCCATCCTAAAGGAAATCAGTCTTGAATATTCATTGGGAGGACTGATGCTGAAGCTGAAACACCAACATTTTGGCCACCTGAAGTGAAGAACTGACTCATTGGAAAAGACCCTGATGCTGGGAGGGATTGGGGACAGGAGGAGAAGGGGACGACAGAGGATAAGATGGTTGGGTGGCATCACTGACTCAGTGGCCTTGAATTTGAGTATACTCTGGGAGATAGTGAAGGACTTGGCAAGCTGATATGCTGTAGTCCATGGGGTCACAAAGAGTCGACACGACTTTGTGACTGAACAACAACAGAGGAAACTCATGCAATCCCAGGGGGTCTGCAGGCCTGGATCTAATGCTTAGCTTCTAAAGCTAAATCCAGTCTCCATACATCAACACCAAATTAAATCTCAGAGACAGAGTTTTGGGTGACATAGAAAAGAATTGCTCTGCCAGGCAAAGGGAGCCAGCAGCTAATGCCCTCAGAACTGTGGGTTCCAACTTGGAGAGGGTAGTAAGGAGTTTAATAGTAGTTCAAAGAAGGCATGATCAACTCATGGACATTCTTCTGATTGGTCAGGGGTGATGTAAGTGGGCGTCAGCATCATCAACCTGGATCTGACCTGTTTGGGGTCCCTGTGCAGGTGGACAGCTTACCCTTATCTTCTCTCACCTGGTGAGGATTTAGTATCTGCAAAAAAAACTCAAAGATATTATTATGTGTGTCCCTTGAGGAGGAACCAGGAATCTGCTCCGAAGCTGCACTGTTGTTTTCTGACCACTCCGCCCTAATCTCTGCATTTCCTCCCTTCCCTGATTAGCAACTGTTTGAACTCAGGGAAGAAGACAAGGAAAGGCTTTTATGCCCAGGAGCCCCCAGGTCCTGCTGTTATCCTTCAGTTTTTCTATGGTGTCCAGCTCTTTGCTTCACTATGGGCTGCAGCACGCCAGGCTTCCCTGTCTTCACTATCTCCCTGAGTTTGCTCAAACTCATGTCCATTGAGTCGGTGATGCCATCTAACCATCTCATCCTCTGCCACTCCCTTTTCCTTCTGCCCTCAATCTTTCTCAGTATCAGGGACTTTTCTAACGAATCAGCTTTTCACATCCGGTCAAATATTTGAGCTTTAGCATGTCCTTCCAGTGAATGAATATTCAGGATGAATTTCTTTTAGAATTGACTGGTTTAATCTCCTTGCTCTCCAAAGGACTCTCAAGAGTCTACTCCAGCACCACAGTTTGAAAGTGTCAATTATTCAGCCCTCAGTCTTCTTTATGGTCTAACTCTCACATCCATACATGACTACTGGCAAAACCATAGCTTTGATTATATGGACCTTTGCCAGTAAAACAGTGTCTTTGCATTTTAACACATTAGCTAGTGTTGTCATAGTTTTTCTTACAAGGAAAGAAGGTCCTACTTGGTTTTAATTCCACTAGACTGTACCTTCATGAAAATGTGTGGAATTTAGGAGATAAACAGGTATATTTTCAATTTTCTGCTTTGTAGTAATCTACAAAGCAGTTGGTTTTTCTAAAGTGAAAGTGTTAGTTGCTCAATAGTGTCTGACTCTTTGCAACCCCATGGACTGTAGGCTGCCAGGTTCCTCTATCCATAGGATTTCCCAGGCAAGAATACTAGAGTGGGTAGCCATTCCCTTTTGGGGATCTTCCCAACCCAGGGATCCAACTTTTTTCACATTCCTTGGTTTCTCTAAAGACCACTCATAAAGTTTTAAAGGTGATTTCAGGTTAAAATAAAAACAAGACAAATAATCCGAACCTGTGTATTGTATACTTCTTTATTGCAAATCCTTTATTTAAAGCCTCAGGAAATTTTTCAGCTGTGACATTTCTTTGCAGATTCTAGACTGCAACATACAGTGTTATTTGAATGCCATCTCTCGTCTCCCAATTTCAGCCCCTCCCCCCACACACAAATCTCTCAGCTTTATATTCTCCTAGGTTATTTTCCTTTAAATCCTTCTAAGAAACTGCATTCCCTGCATTTTATTATGCAGAAAAATTTGACATTCCATTTGGGCCTGGCTTTGTATCAATAAAATACATGGGTTTCAAACTGAGTAGTGAGAAGTCCTGGCTAAAACTTAGAAATGTCAGCCTCACTTTTCTTTTCCCTCCACCTGTCTTTATAGGTAGGAAAAAAAGGGAGAATAAAAATGTATTTATTTCATTGTTATGTGTGCTAACTCACCTCAGCCCTGTCCAACGCTTTGCGTCCCTTTGGACTGGAGCCAGCCAGGCTCCTCTGTCTATGGGATTCTCCAGGCAAGAATACTGGAGTGGGTTGCCAAGTCTTCCTCCAGGGGATCTTCCTGATCAAGGGGTTGAACCCACGTCTCTTCTGTCTCCTGCATTGGCAGACAGGTTCTTTATCACTATCGCCATGAACATCAAAGGGTATAAGGTATACAAAAGTGTTGATCATCCTATTAAACAGCTCAGGCTGCCATAGCAAAATATCTATGGCAGACTAGATGGCTTCAACACCAGAAATTTAATTCTCTTGCTTGGTTCTGGAGGATGGAAAGCCAAGAACAAGGTGCTGGCTGACTCATTTCTGGTGAGAACTCCCTGACTTACAGACAGCCACTTTCTCCCTGTCATCATGTGACACTGAAGAGAGAGCCATCTGGTGTCTCTTCCTCTTTTGATAAGGGCGCCAGCACTGTTAGACTAGGGCCCCACCCTTGTGACCTTATTTACCCTTGAAAACCTCACAGGCCTAATCTTTGCATAAAGTCACACTGGGGTTTGGGGCTTCAACATGAATTTTGAGGGAAGACAATTCAGTTGAAAGTGTCCCGCATTTGGCCCTTCAAATTTCACATTCATCTTATGTGCAGAATACATGAACTCCATCCCAACATTGACAAAGTCTTAACTTACTCTGACATCAGCTCTAAAGCTCAGTCCTTGCGTCTGTGCTAAGTCATGTCCCACTCTTTTCAACCCCATGGACGGTAGCCCATAAGGCTTCTCTGTCTGTGGAATTTCCAGGTAAGAATTCTGGAATGGGTTGCCATTCCCTTCTCCAGGGGATCTTCCCAACCCAGGAATTGCACCCAAGTCTCTTGCAATTAGGGGCTTGTAAGACCAGACAAATTATGTGTTTCCAAAATACTATGGCAGGACAGGCATAGAATAGCTATTTCCATTCCAAAACATAAAAAAAAAAAAAAAGAAGAAGAAGAAGAAGGTGACAGGTCCCAGGCAAGTCCAAACCTGTCAAAGAAAATGCTGCTTGGTTAGTTTTATGGGAAACTCAGTTATCTAGGTGTGATATAGGGTAGAATCCTTTAACTTGTATTTAGATGTGTTGCAGAATAAATTGACTTATGAAAAAATGTCAAATTAATAAGCACTGAGCAACAGCTGAAACAATGTCAAAACACAATGTACTTACAGTTATGTTAATTTCACAGCTGCAGTCACTGGAGATGGTTAGACAGCATCACTGACTCCACGGGCATGAATTTGAGCTAACTCCTGGAGACAGTGAAGGACAGGGAAGCCTGGTGTGCTGTAGTCCATGCAGTCGCCAGGAACTGGACACAACAGGGACTGAACCACAACAATAACAATTTACAGCATGAGAGCCAGCTTTAAAGCAAATTCATCTAAATAGAAAAGCCTTGTCCAGTTAATCACCAGCAAGACCTCAGTTGGTTGGCCCTGTTTTATTACAGGTACATTTTGAACCCAGCTCAGGAACAGGCAGCTATTTCTACAGTCAGTCCCTTCTGTAGCTTCTCTAATTTTTTTTTTTTTTTTCATTTTCTTGTCACCAGTGATCCTGAGACATAGCAAGTCTGCAGCTTTTGAAACACAGATCAGGTTGAGCAAGGGTGGTAACAAAACTCAGCAGACAAATGCTAAGCCACTATGTAACGCAAGAGACGAAAGAACAAGATGAGAGAAGGGGAAATGCCGCACTTCAAGTGGGAGCTGTGACACGCTGAGCAGAAATAAGCCAAGAAAGGGAAAACACATATCTGTAAGCAGGAAGAGATTAGGCAGAGGTAGCAGAAAGGACAAGCTGGGCTATGGGAGGAAATGCTTGGTAATTCATCTTAATGCCTCAAGATACTGTGTCCTTGGATGGGTGATTTCTCCCACTGCAGTTCATACACCTACTCAAGAGAATGTTAATCGAAGAGTGTTACCTGACACGTGAAACCCTGAGCCCATCATGGTAAGCTTTGCTGTTTTCTTGGCTTGTCAATCATCTGAATAAAGATGTGGCTTTTCATGATGCCTGGCTTCTTTGTTTTCTTCTTTTCTGCAAGGCAGCTGTGTCCCGCCTGATTCCTCTGACCCATCAGCTTGTACTCTGTAATCTGGAAGCTCGTGTTCACTAGTGGCGGCCTTTACCACAGATAATCATGCAAGATCCACCCCTGACCAGTGCCTCCTTCAAGGTGGACTTGGCCACTCTTTTTATGAGCTGGCATATTTTCTCATCACTAAAAAAATGTATATAACTTACCCTTGCTAGTAATGCTGGGAAAGATTGAGGGCAGGAGGAGAAGGGGGCAACAGAGGATGAGATGTTTGGATACCATCACTGACTCAATGGACATGAGTTGGAGCAAACTCCAGAAGACAGTGAAGTTCAGGGACGCCTGGTGTGCTGCAGTCCATAGGGTTCCAAAGAGTCAGACACAACTTAGCAACTGAAAAACAACACTATGAAATACATCCATATTATAGTGCTGCATGTGACACATGGTGCAATATTAAGCGAACACAAGCTCTCAGGTTTAGTCACCCATCTCTAGGAGTATTCTGTTGCAAAATCTACAGCTCCCTCATTCTAGAATTCCAGACCTTTGAAGGCAGGAGAAGAAGGGGACGGCAGAGGATGAGATGGTTGGACATCATCACCGACTCAATGGACATGAATTTGGGTAAACTCCAGGAGTTGGTGATGGGATAGGGAGGCCTGGCCTGCTTCAGTCCATGGGGTTGCAAAGAGTTGGACATGACTGAGTGACTGAACTGAACTGAGCATGCAAGTCAGGTCAAATAGAAATATGGAAAGAAAACTGTAAATGGACCTGGAGTCTATCATACAGTGTGAAGGAAGTCAGAAAAAGAAAAGCAAATATCATATATTAATGCCTGCATGTGGACTCTAGAAAAAAATGCAGAGGAACTTATTTGCAGGGCAGGGCTAGAGATGCAGACGCAAAGAACAGATGTGTGGACACGGGAGGTGGGAAACAGTCGTGGATTGAATTGGGAGATCAGGATCAGCATATATACACTACCACGGGTGAAACAGAGAGCTGGTGGGAACCTGCTATATAACGCAGGGAGCTCAGCTGGGAGCTCCGTGATGACCTAGAGGCGTGGGATGGGGAGGGAGAGGTTCCGGGGTCGGGGAGCGGTGTATGTTACATAGAGCTGACTCATGTTGTTGTACAGCAGAAACCAATACAATATTGTAAAGCAATTATATTCCAATCCAAAAAAAAACGACATAAAAAAACAATATAGAACTAATGCTGTAGAAAGCTTTCATTCCTCAAGGAGCGGGAACTCCAGCCTGCACTCCCTAACTCATACCTGCCTTCTCTTTATGCTCCAGCTTGGATTCTCTCCACCAAAGGACATTAATGGAATAGCATGTCCTTCATTTTCAATCCTTGAGCCCTCCCCCTCTACATTTCTAACTGATATCTCTTTAGAGAGAATTTCTGACTCAGCTCAAATGTGTTTCTAGGCAAAGTTTTTCATACACTTCCTCCCACTCCAGTTCTTCTCTAGGTTCTTCTTCTTTTGTTCCTGCACATAGGTTTTTGAACACTTCTATCATGATCCTTAAAATGACTGAGAGTTATTATGTGTTTGTCAGTTTTCCTAGTTTGTGGTTAAACTCTGAGCATCTGACAAAGGGGAAGACCCTCTGTAGAAGTCAGCCAGTGAAAGTGAATAAAATAAATTTGCATCTCAAAAAATAGAGCATCAAAATGGTTGCATTCTGCTTCCTAACAACCAGAGAGATGTATAACTTAGCAGAGTGATGTGTCATAATATATATGTATGAACACTAACATCTAAACCCACATAGGTTCAAAACCATCAAAGCTATACAGGGCATTTGAAATGGAAATTATGATAAAAAGTGCAATTTAGCAAAGATCAAATAATTGCTCTTCAATGCAAAACACTGAATTTTCATCTCTAAAAGAAGAACTTGGGCTCAAATCAGTGTTTACATTGTTTTAAGCAATGAGGTCTCCTTTGAAATTTTTTTGTCTTTGTTTTCAGTAAAAATTTGCACAGGGGCCCAGTATACAATAAAAGGATCATGACCCTGTTTGGCAAACTTTGTGAATGCTCTTTCGTGCTCTGCTCCATGGAGGCCCTTGATACTTGCTGTGAAAGTCAAAGGTTTCATCCACAACAATTTGAAAATAACACACCTATGATCTGTTTCTTTCCCATTCTTCACAGCTTTGAATCAATAAAGCTGAGTTTTCTCATAGACAAACATTGACTGGTTTGTATATAGTATACTTTATCTATATTGCCAATGTTTTATTTCTCAGTTCTAAATAGGTAAGGGCATCTGGTTATTAAACTAATACTGGTAAATATGTAAATAGCAAGTCCGTTTTTTTAGTCTAATGAGATTGATCCAAGTCTACCTGTTGGTCCAAAGCTATAATGTTGTTGTTGTTTAGTCACCAAGTTGTGTCCGATTCTTCTCAACTGGAGAAGAATGGACTGCAGCAAGCCAGGCTCCTCGCTCCTCACCATCGCCCTTTCATGGATCACTGCCTTGTTGTTGCGGAGGGGCTTGCATAGCAATGAAGCTATGAGCCATGCCACGTATGGCCACCCAAGATGGACAGGTCGTAGCGGAGATTTCTGAGAAAACATGATCCACCGGAGGAGGGAATGGCAAACTACTCTGATATACTAGCTGTAAGAACCCCATGAACTATATAAAAAGGCAAAAAAAAGCTATAATATTGTGTAACAAATTACCCAAGAGCCGATTCCAGCAATAGATCAAACATATCTGAAAGAAGCAAAAAAGATATCCTAGAATATGTCCTCAAAACTTTATTCTATACCTGTGAAAAATACTTAGCTATATTGGAGTTCAAAAAATTACTAAAATGTTTTCAGTGCTATAATATGGGTGTATAGCCAATGTAATTTCAGTTCTCATATGCAAAGCTCGTCTATAACAGCACTTATATCAAAGTGGCTGGGTGCTTTCATTCATTTTTATAGCTATTTGCATTGTACATCCATCATCTGAAACACAAAACAATATGTCTGTGAAATAGAGTCAAATTTTGCATGCACAGCCCCTTGCAATATGCAAAATCATCAAACTTGGAAGCACAAGGGGTTGGTGTTGGAAACTAATGAGAAGAAATGTGTTTGGAGCTTTACCAAATCAATAACTTTCAATATGCAGTTTAAAGCATTTGTTAAAGTCATAATGTGTGCAGGTATGCACATCCTTAAATACACGAATGTTTTGTATTTACTGGATGTGCACAGAGATCAAAGCTTTTGTCATAAACGCTCTCAGTGTTTGAAGCACTTCCTTGAGGTAGAAGTCTGGCTTTAAAAAAAAAAAAAACCAAAAAATGACTTGCAAAAAAACAATGACCTACATTAATAGCATATTTAGAACCTTAACCAGTGCTTCCTAACATTCAATTTTACATCTTAAGCTTTGATATAAACCATGTTTAAAATACTGAAACTATTGTCTTACTCTATGAATGCAGCCTGCCAGACTTTATTGCACACCTTTTCGGTGTAGGTTATTGCTGTAGGCATAAAGTCTTGGGCTTCCCTGGTGGCTCAGCTGGTAAAGAATCCACCTGCAATGTAGGAGACCTGAGTTCAGTCCCTGGGTTGGGAAGATTCCCCGGAGAAGGGAATGGCTACCGGCTCTGGTATTCTGGCCTGGAGAGTTTCATGGACTGCATAGTCCATGGAGTTGCAAAGAGTCGGACACAACTGAGTGACTTTCACTTTAAAGTCTGCTCCAGTATTAAATTTGCAACTCATTTTCCAGAATGCTTTGGCAAAAATCACTTTTCTCCCCAAATTGTACTTATATGTAGTATATGTCTTTATGTTTATTAAGCACTACAAAATAATAACAAACTTGGTTAAGAGATTAAGCTCAATATTCACACTTTGTTGTTCAACTATTATGTGTTGTAATGAATCAAATTCCAGGTCATGGGAAGTCCATCATCAAAGGTTTAACAAATAGAAAGTGAGTACCTTGATTTCCTTAAGATTTCTTATACAACATAGAAAACTTAAGGGCTTTGATAATTTAGAAGTTATTTTAGCTAATAGATTCTACCTAACATTCTCTCCACCAAAACTTTTAAACTATCAGTGTTTCCAAATTTGTAGAATCAAAGAGAATGCATTTGCAGAAAGTCCAAATATTTGGAAGTAAATTACAGAAATAAAATACTAGTCAGAGATCTGTCCTCTAACCAATACTTGGCTAACTGTAGCATCCGCTCAGATGTGAGGTCTTGCCTTGCAGGTCTATGTGATTATGACATGGATATTACCTTAGGACTTTCTTTGGAAATGATGTTCAAGGTATCAGTTTTGTGTCAGTTCGTCCTGTTTCAACTTCTTCTCTATGACAACAAGGAAAGAAAGGAACGAATGATCTTAGGAAAGATGAGACTCATCTGTCCCACCAGGGCGGGACTTAGGTGCGCAGTGAAAAGGGAGGGTCCTTGATCATTAGCTTTTCCCTGGTGGCTCAGTCATAAAGAATCTGCTTGCTAATGCAGGAGACCCCCAGCTCAATTCCTGGGTCAGAAGATCCCCTGGACAAGGGAATGGCAACCCACTCCAGTATTCTTACCTGGGAAATCCCATGGACAGAGGAGCCCCAAGGGCTACAGTCCATAGGCTTGCAAAAGTCAAGCATCTAAAACAACACCAAACTTGGTCATTAAAAGAAGCATGATTGGAAACCAGGAGGTGTCCAAAACAAGAGTTCTCCAATTTTCTTGCTGAAACAAAATGGTTTTATTTTGTTTTGTTTTTTTGTTTTTTTTTAGTTTAGTTCCCACTTAAGCAAAAACAGCTTTTGCTGGAAGTACAAAGAAAGAGAAGACAGAGGGGTGGGAGACTAAAATGAGATTTTTTTTTGTTTTTTTTTTTATGGAGATTCCATTCCCAAACTTGGAACCTCACACCATGTACTACGACTAATGACTTTTTGTCCAAGAAGGAAAATTTCAGTCGAGTTTGAATAGCTAGGACTACATTGAATTGACATCAATATTTATGTAAAATATAGCACAGCCTTCCCTCATTTAATTGCATTTTAGGAGAGAAAGGAGACTCAAACAGAAGTCGTAAGCGGTTGCTGAAATGTCCCGCAGTAGAGTGTGTGCTTTGCAGAGAAATGAAAGTTATATGATGTGCTACCTTTTCATCTGTTCCATGTCTTTGCCAGCTGTGGAGACACGTCAGATGCCATTATTCCGCAAATTTGACTCTCTTTTTCAATTGCTAACCTCTTGTTGACAGTAATCAGAACTTGATGGCGGGGCCTCTGCAGGTGTTACACGATAGTTGGTGCTGGTTTGATATAGTATGTGACAGTTTTAGTATTACATCCTGTAGGATGATACATCATCAAATAATATTTCAGATAATCCTTAGTCTTTCAGCAGAAACGTAATTGTTACTCATCTAATAATATTTCCAGATGGCACGGTGGGTGAGGAGTGGGCTAAAAATAAAGGAAGGCTAGGCTTAAAAATTGACGCCAGAGCAAAACGTGAAAGAGAAAAAAAAAAACTTACTAGGGATTGTGCAGAACTATGAAGCTCTTTTCAAAACTAGGGTTGTATAAGATGCTATGGCATAATACTTGGATAAAATGGAAGGACAACGTGAAATGTTCCCCACATAAGGCAAGGGGCAAGCATTTCAGTAAAAGCAAATAATGGTTTTTTTTTATAAATTTCAGAATGAGGTCCCCCATTTGCATAAATTACATTCCTGAAGATAGCATTTAATGGTAACTAGCTGAATATTGCAATATACGATTCTACATTTTTCCACAAATTTTGATTTGCTAAACTGCAAAGTTAAAAGGGTTTGTTGCTAGAATTCATGTTTCTCTTTGTTAACTAACATCTGCTTTTACTAGCTTACGTTGTTTCTCCACCAGAGTGTATTACTATTTCTTTATTTACTGACCAACTAGGCAACACTTTCTAAGGATTCGATGCATTTACTGCGATAAAAGGCATGGACTTGTATTATGTGCACGCGTGCTCAGTCTCTCAGTGACGTCTGACTCTTTGTGACCCATGGACTGTAGCCTGCCAGGCTCATCCCTGTAGCTGGCCTGGAGAATCTGTTCATGGGATTTTCCAGGAACGATGCTAGAGCAGGTTGCCATTTCCTTCTGCGAGGTAGAAGGCCCACCCAAGTGCTATTTACAAGTAGCGGGTTAAAATCGTATAACTTACATAAAGCCCATTAACTCTTCAGCTCAATTCAATGAAGTATTGCACCTCTCCATAATTACAGTGCTTCCTTAATAACAATGCATGTCACACCTACAAGATACATTTTCTAAACTGGCAAGCAAATATTTAATAAACAAATATTCTATGGTACATCTTGTATTTTAATCAGTGAATGAATTTTTTTTTCATGTTTTGGAGAATGAAGACATAAAATTTTCCTAAAATTTTTACAGTCTCCACAAATAATGTTTATATTTAAGTTCTCATAAAATCCCTCTAAATTTTATACTGTATAAGTAAAGTGTACTTGTTTCTTACGAAATGGCAGAATTTTTAATGCAATACTTGGTAGACCAATTATATTTCCTACCATTTTGTTTACCCAACTGAAAGAAACAGGGCAACTAGAGTTATGAAATATCAACTTTTGGCAACTTTTGATAAAAACAAAGTAGCTCAAATATTTGTCTTTGATACAATAAATTAATAATTATAAATATTTAGTTTGACCATTTCTTCATTCAGATATTCTTGTCTTTAAAGCAAATCTACAGCATAACCTACTGGATGCATATAAACATCTTGCTTTTTCCTTCTATTTAGAAATCTGTTTAGAAATAGGAATCTTCTATTTAGAAATCATAGTGGACATGGGTAAGTTTTCTAAAGTAAAGATCAGTACACTTTATATATTTTTCATGTATATTCTAAGCCTTTCTTTGAGGTAAGACTGAAGAATATTCCCAGTTTAGCAAGTATGTGAAAAAAAAAGTTTTGGATAAGCTACAAAATAATTAAATTGATTTGTCCAAGTCTCAAAGCAAGTTAATAGAATAGTCAGGAAAATAAAGTAGAATATCACTTCTCTCACAGGTTTCTCTACTCCACCAGGAATTAACTCATATGAATATGCTCATGCCACTCTCTAGGTCTGGAGCTATACATAAAAATGGCTTCAGGGTTTTCATTGACTTGATCATAAAACAATACTGTTTATTGATAATAAATGCCTGTCCAAATATTATCTTTCAGTCATTTCAAATATTTAAAGCTGCCTATCAATCTGTATCTAATCAATTGTCCACTTCTGCCTATCATTGTATTTATGTTTTTTTTTTTTGTTTTTTTTTTTAAGTATAGGAGTTAGGGAATAATGGGTCTTGGAGAGGATGATAAAAAGTGAGCAAAATGCCTTTCCTGGAGCTTTGAGTGTCTTTCCATAGCCTCATTATAAGATGAGTCTCCAAGGCGTTAAGGATGTACCTTCATATTTATCCCCATTTAAGATCTCCAAGTATGGAGATTACACTGCAAATGGTGCAATCATTGCAGATGGTGATCGCAACCATGAAATTAAAAGACATTTGCTCTTTGGCGGAAAAGTTATGACCAACCTAGACAGCATGTTTAAAAACACAGACATTACTTTGCCAACCAAGGTCCATCTAGTCAAGGCTATGGTATTTCCAGTGGTCATGAATGGATGTGAGAGTTGGACCATAAAGAAAGCTGAGGCCAAAGAATTGATGCTTCTGAACTGTGGTGTTGGAGAAGACTCCCGAGAGTCCCTTGGACTGCAAGGAGGTCCAACCAGTCCATTCTGAAGGAGACCAGCTGTGTTGTTGCTCTTACTGAGTACTCTGCACCATGTTTTACAAAATCTTTACAAAATACTTTCAACAGTTTTCTATTACTTACATAAATTGAGAGATTAGAAAACGGAACCCAGAGAGACGGCTTCGTTTGCCTGAGGTCACACAGCTATTAAGTTAGTGAACCTGATGTGGAAACCAGGTCCATTTGTCCCCCAGGTTAACATAGGTTAGCTTGCTACTGTGGCCCTAGGCTGGTGGCTTTGGTCAACTGCTTAAGACAAATGAAATAGGCATACTTTCCAGTAAGACCCTTTCATAAGACTATACTGTTTTGCTGTACATTTTTTTTTTTTTCACCTTATCCTAACCCATGCTTAATTCAAGAAATTATGCTTCCTGATCACCTGGAAACTGTCTACAACAAGTAATGGTGATAATGACAATGTGTGTGTGTGTGTGTGTGTGTGTTAGTCGCTCAGTTGTGTCCAACTCTTTGTGACCCCATGGACTATAGCTTGCCAAGCTCCTGTGTCAATGAAACACTCCAAGCAAGAATAGTGGAGTGGATAGCCATTCTCTTCTCCAGAGGATCTTCCCAATCCAGGGACTGAATGTAGGTCTTCCACATTGAGGGCATATTCTTTACCATCTGGGTTACCAGGGACTCGCTAATGACAACATCAACCCTTAAAAGGACAGCAGGGTGATTGTTTTATATATTTTCTACGTTAGCACATATAATTCAGTGATACTTCATATTTATTTATATTTTAAATATATTCTCAATCTTAGCATTTTTCCCTTCAAAATCTTCATTCTCTATGTAATTAGGTTAAACTACTCAGTATTTTCCTATACTTAGTAATCATGCATTATACATGCTTATGTTTCTACTTGATACCAATTTCAGAGCAGTCCTGTATGTGGCTACATTCAAAAATTTTTTTTCAGTTTTAGCCTGAACAATATGTAACAAATATTGCTGTCTTAGTTATTTCTTTCAAATTTGCAGCCAAGAACGTGAGATCTACATGTACTACAGTGTTCACATTTATCTTCAGTCACTCTATACAGAGAAAAAGGTCCACTGAAGCTAGCATCTTGGCTTTAGGTTGTGCATATATTTACAGGTAATGAGTGTAAAGAGAGATGTTCTAGAATTTTGATTTTAGCAAATATGTTTTTCTTTTGAAATTTCCATGACAAGCAATATTATTAGAGGGCAATTTTTCCTTGTAATTATTTTATAAAAGAAGATCTATTTAACTTTTCTCACAGCAAGTCTGTACATACAGAAACTAAATTTTAGCCCAGTTAAAAATTAGCTGATCGATAGTTTCACTCCAGAATGTATAAATATCCAAGGCAATATACTTAATTGGGAAGAAATCCTTAGTTTTCCAAAAATAAGAAAGAAGAAAATAAGGAAAGAAGGAAGGAAAGAAAGAAGAAAAGAGGGAAAGAAAAAGAGAAAAAAAAAAAAAGAAGAATTTTGAACATCATTATAAGTAGAATATTGTGGTCTAGGAGTTTTATAGCTGGTAAAATGAGTGCCCCTCTTTGGATATTTCAGAATTTCATTCCAGGTGTGAATAACCTCAGAACAGGGACACTTTCTGCAAAGCACATTAGCTCTAAATTACTAATAAAAAACAGATTGTATTTAAGGGCAGAGCAAGTTCGGGAATTGAAATTCCAAGACTGCACGTTATTGTTCACTCAGGGATACTGCATGAGCTAACAGTGAAGAAAAAGGAGAAAAAAAAGAGAGAAGAAACAGTGGAAAGGCCAGTAGTCTTAACATGGAATACCAGAGCGTGTTCTGAGTGTGAACCATAATACCCAGAGGGACTGGAGTCTTGATGTCAGCCTGCTTGATCTAATCCCATAATGTAAGAAATGAAAGGCGGTTGACAGAAGCAAGTAATGCTATGTCTGTTTTGTTATTTTTTAAAAAATATTTCCCACCACTATTCAAGTGTTCCCTGTGAGGTACACAAAACCAGTTTTCATCAGTTGAGCCATGCATTTGTGTTTCTGCCGTAAAACAAACCAAAACACAGCAAATAGGATAGCATGCCACCTTTTCCTCTTTAGGCTGTGATATTTTTTCTGTGATCCCCACAGTGTTGTGAACATGTTAAAGCAGAGAAAAAGCAATTCAGTAGTTTGGCTACAGATTTAGAAAATTTTACGAAAATGGAGAAAGCTTCCTTCTTAGAACGACCAGTCCCTACTTGAGTATCTCCTTTCTTCTTGACTCATCTATCCAAAGACTTATATATATAACCATTTCCAGTGCTACGTTTTTTGACCTTTTCACTAGAGAATAATTATTTGAGCTATGTAAAATACCAACATCTTCATCAAACATACTCTTCTACTACTGTGTTTCAAGCTTTTTTCAAAGTAAAGAAAGTTTTGTTGGATTCAGATTACACAGAATTGGTGAAACTGAAGAAATTCTGAGATCTGTTAATGTCCCAAGTATGACCAACCAGACTGTGAAAGAGGCATTTGAAAAATCATGGTGCATAGACCTGGGGTGAGAGAAGATGAGTCCCAGAACAGACAGGTTGCAGGTTTAGGTTTTCTCAGCAGGTTGAAAATACAAACTGAAAAGAAAAGTTAACTGTTTCCAGTAATGAAGAAGGCAGTGGCACCCCACTCCTGTTCTCTTGCCTGGAAAATCCCATGGACGGAAGAGCCTAGAAGGCTGCAGTCCATGGGGTCACGAAGAGTCGGACACAACTGAGCGACTTCACTTTCACTTTCCACTTTCATGCATTGGAGAAGGAAATAGAAACCCACTCCAGTGTTCTTGCCTGGAGAATTCCAGGGACGGGGGAGCCTGGTGGGCTGCCGTCTATGGGGTCGCACAGAGTCGGACACGACTGAAGCGACTTAGCAGCAGCAGCGGCCGCTTCCAGTAAAAGAGGTTCTCAGGGTCAACGTACTGACCAGGAAGGAAGAGAGATGAAATTAATTGGAAGGAATGGAACTTTGAAGGAAGAGCTCATTTTCTTTCATTCTTTTTTGTGTTAATTGAATTTTTTATTGGAGTATCCCTGGTGGCTCAGTGGTAAAGAATCCACTTGACAAGGTAGGAGACAAAGGAGATGTGGGTTAGGTCCCTGGATTGGGAAGATCACCTGGAGAATCCCCTTGGCAGGGGAGCCTGGCAGACTACAGCTCATAAGGCCGCAAAGAGCTGGACACCACTGAGCATCCACGCACAAAAACAAAAATCAAACAGACAAACCCTATGTTCATGAGTTTACATGGGGTTTCCAGGAGCCCGGCTGGAGAATAAACTAAGGTGATGCGTCTAACAGAGTTTGATGCCTTATCTCCTTTGTCCCCAATCATTGGTTCTCCACTTTGTTGTTATTTAGTTGCTAAGTTGTGTCCGACTCTTTGTGATCCCAGGGAGTGCAGCCCACCAGGCTTCCCTGTCCTTCACTGTACCCAGGAGTTTGCTCAAACTCATGTCCATTGAGTCGGTGATGCTATTCAACCTTCTCATGTCACCAGCCCCTCTCTTCCTACCCTCAATCTTCCCCAGCATCAGGGCCAGTCAATCACTTTAGGGCCTTGATTAGATATTCTTTCATTGGAAAAGACCCTGATGCTGGGAAAGATTGAGGGCAGGAGAAGAAGGGGACAACAGAGGATTTGATGGTTGGATGGCATCACTGAATCAATGGACATGGGTTTGGGTGGACTCCGGGAGTTGGTGATAGACAGGGAGGCCGGCCTGGTGTGCTGCAGTTCATGGGGTCACAAAGAGTTGGACACGACTGAGTGACTGAACTGAACTGAACTGATCTCATATCTGTAATTCTACTTTGTGTGTGTGTGTGTTACTCTCTCAGTCATGTCCGACTCTTTGCAACCTCATGGACTGTATCCCACCAAGCTCCTCTGTCCGTGGGATTCTCCAGGAAAGAATACTGAAGTGGGTTTCCATTTCCTTCTCCCTTCTTCCATAGGAAAGCCCAAGAATTACTTGAGTATAGGCTACCCACTCCAGTATTCTTGGGCTTCCCTAGTAGCTCAGCTGGTAAAGAATCCACTTGCACTGTGGGAGACGTGGGTTCAATCCCTGGGTTGGGAAGATCCGTGGAGGATAATGGCTACCACCTCCAGTATTCTGGCCTGTAGAATTCCATGGGGTCAAAAAAAATTGGACATGAATGAGTGACTTTCACTTTTACTACCCAAACTTGGCTTAGGAGCATCCCTGAGAAAAACACAGGACCAGGTAGAAAGCAGTCCAGGTAGAATTGAAATCAACAAACACAGGTGAAACCTCCAACCCCATCCTCACTTCAACCCCTCAACAGATATTCAACCCATTGTCTCACAAAGTGAGGGTGATTATTCACAAGGTCTCAGTTCCCAAGAGCAAGAGAGTCTGTGCTCAGTGGCTCAGTCATGTCAGACTCTTTTCGACCTTATGGGCTTAACCCACCTGGTTTCTCTGTCCATGGGATTCTCCAGGCAAGAATACTGGAGTGGGTAGCCATGCTCTCCTCCAGGGGATCTTTCCAACCCAGGGATCAAACCTGCATCTCCCATGGCTCCTTCTTCGAAGGAGGATTATTTACCACTGAGTCATCCATCCAGGAAGCCCTCATACTCACCTCTGCCCTAACCTCCTTTTCATCATAAATAGACAGCTTTGTCGCTCACCTCAGCATTTAATTCAGCTCTAGTTTCTCCTAACTAAATAAACTCTTTGATTGACACTAGTTTCTCTTTCTGCCTTGAACACTTTCTACTCCTTTCTCTCCCAGTGACAAACTTAGAAATAATTTTCTAGAATTATTAATTTTACTTCCTCTGTCCCCTTTGCCTCACTCTAGAGTTTTTCTTACCAGGCCATTGCTCTTACCAGGTTGCTCCTTCTATATCATAAGGATTACAGTTCACAGTATTCTGTTTAAGGTCATCTCTTCTCAGTTTCCACACTTTCTGCACAAGTGGTAACATCCACTTTCAAAACTGAAGCCATCATTTCTAAGTAGACCACTTGTGGTATATAAAATTGCTCTCTTTAAACTTCAAGCATCTCTTCTTCAAAGATTATGAATGGAAGGATACTCAGAATGGATGGAAAAGGAATTGCAAGGAGACCATTTGCACACTGGTATCTTCATCCCCACATTATTCTTCGCCCTGATCATCTTCAACTCTGGGTCTTGCAAGTCCTTCCAATGAAATACATCTAAAACGTAGTTCTTCATCTCAACTCCTTGATCCCTCTCTCTAGATGGCTATTCCCTCCATTTTTGACCATGATAACTTGCAACTGTACAAGAAAGAAACCCATGGAGCAATCCTATTCTCACATCCTCATGAAGCCCTGCCCCACAGCCAGCAGGTAATCAAGTGCCAAGTCCTTCACATTCAGCTGAACAACTTTTCTTCAAATCTGATTGCCCCTCTCAGTTGGTACTGCTAATATCCAGCCCTCCCAGCCACT
The DNA here is from genome assembly GCF_029378745.1 of Bos indicus. Lineage (NCBI taxonomy): Eukaryota > Metazoa > Chordata > Mammalia > Artiodactyla > Bovidae > Bos > Bos indicus. Next base: position 83,626,889 of record NC_091771.1, on the reverse strand, counting down.
GTTTTTTCTCAGCTTAACAATCACAACAAATCCTCATCCTGTCTCGCTTTCTCCATTGCTCTCTGTCTCACCCTTCCCCACTGGTAAATAAAACCTGGTAATGTTTATAATTCCAGCTTCACATACTTCAATTTTATTCCAAAGTCTCTTGAGTTTAGCTGCTTTCCATGAACCTATATGACATTTTTTTTTTACTTGTCATTGTACCCCTTGTAATTCATAGCCCATCAATTCTGAATTTCCTTCCATTCGTAATATTTTAAAAAGGGACTCTCTGGAAACTTAAAAAGAGTAATTTTAAACAAGGGGCTCACTAGTTAACACTAGTACTAAAGAATCTTCCTGCCAATGCAGGAGACACTAGAGACATGGGTTTGATCCCTGGGTCGGGAAGATCCCCTGGGGTAGGAAATGGCAACCCACTTCAGAATTCTTGCCTGGGAAGTCCCACGCACAGAGAAGCTTGGTGGGCCAGAAGCCATGGGACTGCAAAAGTGTTGGACATGAGTAAGCACAATTTTAAACAATGAAAATATTTATCTAGGTAATAGGTTTTTTTTCAGCTAGAATGATACGTATTTAAAATATAAAGAATTTTATGAAATATGGATTCTATACCAACCCAGGCACTAGTGATAATGGCACACAATAATAGTAAGGCCATACACTACTTTATGTGTTAGTAATGTTTTCTTGGTTGCAAGCAACAGAAATTGACTCTTACTATTTTGAGGGGAATGGGTACTGTGTTAATTCGTGGAATTAAAATAAAAATTTAGCAGTGAAGTCAGGAACTACTTAGGTAAGAAACCAGGATGACACTAGAAAATCAGGTACAGCAGTTTGCTGATTTTGCCTTGGAAACTCTACCTTTGCTGAGGTTCAACCTAGGTGACTCCAGGCTTTGAGTCGCCCCATCCCAAGTTTCAGATACCTAGGCACCACAACCTGATCATCTTTATTGGAACAAGTGTCTGCCTTGGATCAAATAGCCAAGTCCACTCCGCACGCTACAGAGCTTTGGACACGGAACCTGGAGCCCTTCATCTCTCTCTGTAACCAAGTCAGAAAATGAAGACTCTCTTTAATTCAGGATTATTGATGGGGTTTATCACACTAGCCAATGTTTGCTGTAAAGTGAAAGTGCAAGTTGCTCAGTTGTGTCTGACTCTTTGCAATCGCATGGTTTATACAGTCCATGGCATTCTCCAGGCCAGAATACTGGAGTGTAGCCTATTCCTTCTCCAGTGGATCTTCCTAACCCAGGAATCAAACTGGGGTCCCCCGCATTGCATGCAGATTCTTTACCAACTGAGCTATCAGAGAAGCCCCCATTTTTTAAATTATTATTATTTTGGGAGCGCCAGGCCAGAATACTGGAGTGGGTAGCCATTCCCTTCTCCAGAGGATCTTCCCAACCCAGGGATCAAACCCAAGTCTCCCACATTATGGGTGGATTCTTTATCACCTGAAGCACCAGGGAAGCCCATTTGCTGTAAGTTTTTGTTTAAAGCAAGGACCATAAAGATCTTGTGTCCTTTGGGAGTGAAGGAATAATTGACCATTTTAGAGAATGCTTTAGCAAGTGATGCTGGGAGGGGTATAATATGAAAAGAGTTTAATTCATTATCCTAATTGCCAACTATGAAAGGAGAAAAGTGTAACAGCTTTCTTTTGTGGCACAACAGGATTCCTTCTATGCTGATTCAAGATGATTTATAATACAACCTGAACAGAGAGGAGCCCGATTTTTTATATTTAGAATTGCATTACATCAAGCAACTAAATATTTTATGTTCTTAAGGGTATTTGAGCAGAGCCTGTAGGTTGTTTTGTCTTTCTAGACGTAGATCTTGGCCTAAGGCATGCCCACCTGCTGGGGTAGCAGCCACCAGCCACCCGCAAGTCTTAGAGAATTCAAGACACTGCTGAGCAGTGGTACTGTAGTTTCTTGTGGGCATGTCCAACTTCCTATTCCTCCTCTGCCTCTCCAAACTCCCTTACCTGGAAGCTGCATCAGAGCCTTTTATTACTGAAAGGGATCTGAGAATATGAAACAGCTGGTCATGTCTAATGTCTTAAAGATGCACGCGTGCTCACTTTTTACTCGATGCCCTCCTGGTAATTCGAGCAGATGCTGACTGCAATGGCAACATGAGTCATCTGAAAAGTATGTATCTCAAAACGGCTCAAAAATATCAGAGGAAATTTACATAACTTTTTTAAAAAGCTAAACTAAAAATACATATACAAGTGATTATAGGAAGCAAAGAGATTTCACCTAAAATCAACTGATTAGTGAAGACATACTTGCATGTACAAGATTCTTTTTTTTTCACTGAAATACTGGAAGGTTATTTTATCTATACAAATGGAGTGTCCTTGAATCTAATCAATTATGCAGTGTGACAAAATAGTCTGTTGCATGGCCAATTCACCAAGGTGTTTCAGCCATGTGGGAATGATGCAAATTGTTTAATTTATGACTGTTAAAATGCATTGGAAGGAATTGTTAAAGGGTTTAAAATATTGTTAAAGCCTACATACTAAGACAGTAAATTATGATAAGAGGAAAGCTTTTTAAAAAATCTGTTTTATTTTTTAATTAGCTCAGTACCCATAACACTACATTTTATTGTAAAGTATATTCTTTACAAAGAAGCCTGCAATCATCATCGTCTGACATGTGACTTTTATGAGCTCATTTGTCATATTTTCTAATATGAGTGTAACAGATTTTGGCACTGCCTCACTAATTTTGGCATTGCTTTTTCTCTTATTTAAAATACTGACATTATTAAAGATTTCTTACCGCTTCTGGCTTTTGAGATCAAAAGTATAAATACTGATTGCTTTAAGAGAAGAATCAGAAACAAAATCATCTAACTTTGACTTTCTTTCCCCCCAATTGCTCTATATCTATGTCCTCGTAAGTGGAATGTCTGGATAACGCAAGACTGAAAAGAAATCCTATATGTCATCCAAATTAAAGAATGTATAATTTAGGATTAGATGTGGCTATAAGCCATCATGGTCAACAAAAGAGTCCAAAATGCAGTACTTGGATGCAGTCTCAAAAACGACAGAATGATCTCTGTTCGTTTCCAAGGCAAACCATTCAATATCACAGTAATCCAAGTCTATGCCCCAACCAGTAACACTGAAGAAGCTGAAGCTGAACGGTTCTACGAAGACCTACAAGATCTTTTAGAACTAACACCCAGAAAAGATGTCTTTTTCATTATAGGGGACTGCAATGCAAAAGTAGGAAGTCAAGAAACACCTGGAGTAACAGGCAAATTGGGCCTTAGAAAATGGAATGAAGCAGGGCAAAGGCTAATAGAGTTTTGCCAAGAGAATGCACTGGTCATAGCAAACACCCTCTTTCAACAACACAAGAGAAGACTCTACACATAGACATCACCAGATGGTCAACACCAAAATCAGATTGATTATATAGTTTGTAGCCAAAGATGGAGAAGCTCTATACAGACAGCAAAAATAATACTGGAAGCTGATGTGGCTCAGATCATGAACTCCTTATTGCCAAATTCAGACTTAAATTGAAGTAGGGAAAACCACTAGACCATTCAGGTACGACGTAAATCAAATCCCTTATGATCATACAGTGGAAGTGAGAAATAGATTTAAGGGACTAGATCTGATAGACAGAGTGCCTGATGAACTATGGATGGAGGTTCATGACATTGTACAGGAGACAGGGATCAAGACCATCCCCAAGATAAAGAAATGCAAAAAAGCAAAATAGCTGTCTGGGCAGGGCTTACAAATAGCTGTGAAAAGAAGAGAAGTGAAAAGCAAAGGAGAAAAGGAAAGATGTAAGCATCTGAATGCAGAGTTCCAAAGAATAGCAAGAAGAGATAAGAAAGCCTTCCTTAGTGATCAATGCAAAGAAATAGAGGAAAACAACAGAATAGGAAAAATCAGAGATCTCTTCAAGAAAATTAGAGATAGCAAGGGAACATTTCATGCAAAGATGGGCTCGATAAGGACAGAAATGGTATGGACCTAACAGAAGCAGAAGATATTAGGAAGAGGTGGCAAGAATGCACAGAAGAACTGTACAAAAAAGATCTTCACAACCCAGATAATCACGATGGTGTGATCACTCACCTAGAGCCAGACATCCTGGAATATGAAGTCAAGTGGGCCTTAGAAAGCACCATTACAAACAAAGCTAGTGGAGGTGATGGAATCCCAGTTGAGCTATTTCAAATCCTGAAAGATGATGCTGTGAAAGTGCTGCACTCAATATGCCAGCAAATTTGGAAAACTCAGCAGTGGCCACAGGACTGGAAATGGTCAGTTTTCATTCCAATCCCAAAGAAAGTCAATGCCAAAGAATGCTCAAACTACCACACAATTGCACTCATCTTACATGCTAGTAAAGTAATGCTCAAAATTCTCCAAGCCAGGCTTTAGCAATACGTGAACTGTGAACTTCCAGATGTTCAAGCTGGGTTTAGAAAAGGCAGAGGAACCAGAGATCAAATTGCCAACATCTGCTGGATCATGGAAAAAGCAGGAGAGTTCCAGAAAAACATCTATTTCTGCTTTATTGACTATGCCAAAGCCTTTGACTGTGTGGATCACAATCAACTGTGGAAAATTCTGAAAGAGATGGGAACACCAGACCACTTGACCTGCTTCTTGAGAAACCTATATGCAGGTCAGGAAGCAACAGTTAGAAATGGACATGGAACAACAGACTGGTTCCAAATAGGAAAAGGAGTATGTCAAGGCTGTATATTGTCACCCTGCTTATTTAACTTATATGCAGAGTACATCATGAGAAACACTGAGCTGGAAGACGCACAAGCTGGAATCAAGATTGCCTGGAGAAATATCAATAACCTCAGATATGCAGATGACACCACCCTTATGGCAGAAAGTGAAGAGGAACTAAAAAGCCTCTTGATGAATGTGAAAGTGGAGAGTTAAAAAGTTGGCTTAAAGCTCAACATTCAGAAAACTAAGATCACGGCATCCGGTCCCATCACTTCATGGGAAATAGATGGGGAAACAGTGGAAACAGTGTCTGACTTTATTTTTTTTTTTGGCTCCAAAATCACTGCAGATGGTGATTGCAGCCATTAAATTAAAAGATGCTTACTCCTTAGAATGAAATTTGTGACCAACCTAGATAGCATATTGAAAAGCAGAGACATTACTTTGGCAACAAAGGTCCATCTAGTCAAGGCTATGCTTTTTCCTGTGGTCATGTATGGATGTGAGAGTTGGACTGTGAAGACAGCTGAGCGCTGAAGTATTGATGCTTTTGAACTGTGGTGTTGGAGAAGATTCTTGAGAGTCTCTTGGACTGCAAGGAGCTCCAACCAGTGCATTCTAAAGGAGATCAGTCCTGGGTGTTCATTGGAAGGACTGATGCTAAAGCTGAAATTCCAATACTTTGGCCACCTCATGCAAAGAGTTGACTCATTGGAAAAGACCCTGATGCTGGGAGGGATTGGGAACAGGAGAAGAAGGGGACAATAGAGGATGAGATGGCTGGATGGCATCACGGACTCGATGGACATGAGTTTGAGTACACTCCTTGATTTGGTGATGGACAGGGAGGCCTGGCGTGCTCCAGTTCATGAGATCTCGAAGAGTTGGACATGATGGAGCGATTGAACTGCACTGAACTGATAAACAATATAAGGGCTTCCCTGCTGGTTCACATGGTAAAGAATCTGCCCGCAATGTGAGAGACTTGGGTTCAATCTTCTGGAGAAAGGAATGGCTACCCACTCCAGTATTCTTGCCTCGAAAAGAAGTCCACGGACAGAGGAGCCTGGTAGGCTACAGTCTATGGATCTGCAGAGTCAGATACGACTGAGAGACTAACACACACACACACACACACACACACACACACACACACAAGCAATATAAAATGAATTCCAGTTTAAACAAGATAGACACTTACTTCTCTGTCGTACTAACCAAGTTTAGAGAAGGCCATCCAGAGGTGCTGAAGCACTGTGCAACAGCGCAGATGGCTTCTCTAGTCCTGCTGCTGTTAGCCAGAGCTCCTTTCTCAAGGTCATCTCATGGTTTGAGCAATAAAGACCTCAAACTAATTATTCAGATTATAAAATAAAACTAGTCTTTAATTATAGAATTTACTAGCTTCATTGTCAATTTAGGTTAAAAAAAATAAAGCTACCTTCTCCTTCCTATCTTCTGCTCAACTGCATGCAAAGGGAAGCCTGCTATTTTGTAATTACAAGGATAAACAAGGGAAGATTGTTTACATACTCTGTCAATTCACAAGCCAACATTTCCTATAAAATCAGATATTGATGAATCAGTAATATTTTACAAAATGTGTTATATGTCACAAACAACAGGAAACTATTGGATATAGGATACTGAGTAATACATACTTATCTGGTGGCCCCAATCTAATAAATTCAAGGTGTTTATAGATATGTAATGCTGACAGCGTGGATAGTGTGAGGGCCTTTTTACACAGGGGTCAAAGATAAAGGACTGGAAACAATGTTGAAAAGAAAAAAAAATTGCAACAAATCGATATATGAATAGGCGGAATTGAGACAACAAAAGTAAAATTAGTAGTATCTTGAAGGAAATAAAAATATAGAGTAGAAAAAATTTTAAGACATACAAATTTCCTGATTAAAAAGGAAAGTGTAGTAGAAACTTTTAAAAATACAAGCTTTAAATTGATTCTGACCTATTATCAGGCAAGTGAAAATTACACCACAGATATAATTATCCAGACAATTAAATGTACTCTAAGATCTAAAGTGTAAATATTTGCTTCTCATTTTTCATAGCTCTTTTTGCACCAAGTTAGTAATGATAAAGCATCAAAAGGGCACAGAAACCAAGCTGCCTCAGACAGAATGGCCAACAAAGGGATGGGATTGCCCTCCCAGATCTGCCAAAGTAGCTGTGAAACAAGAACTTTATTTTCTGCCAAGTTCATCATGCATAGAGGCACTGGCTAACGTTGTCCACTTTGAACAAGCTTGGCAACGAGAAAAATAAACAATTCTTGTCAGTGAAATCTGGTCAAAGAAAAGTTAAATAAAAGCAACTCAAGAACTGAGAAAAAATTATGCATGGTATTCCATCAGTTAAACATAAAGTAACATGAAAGAACCTCCAGAACGATTGCTACTGAACTGAATAACAGTGTAACAGGCCTGGAGAACCGAGATATACTATTACGGACAGTTTCAAAATACGGGGATGAAGTGGAATATATGAATGCTGATATTTTCAGTTGGTGGAAAGCCTAATACGGAGCTGAGAGAATAAAAAACACCACAACAAACCCAATCTTATTTTCTCAATTAACAATTTTTAAACAATCCTAAATTTTTGTTGTCTTTAAAAAATTATCTTAACATCAGAAACAATAATTCATGCCAGAAAACCTTATATGTCAGTAATTTTTACACTTTGCTTTTATGTTTATATTTATCTCAAGAAAAATTAACAACACAATTCAATATTTTTAAAACCATGCATGATACACTAGCATTTACAGTATAATCTTAAGTGTCTTTTGTCAACTTTGTCAATTTTATATATTGCTATGAAAAGAAAGTGAAAGTGAAGTCGCTCAGTCGTGTCCCACTCTTTGCGACCCCATGAACTGTAGCCTACCAGGCCCCTTGTCCATGGGATTTTCCAAGCAATAGTACTAGTACTGGAGTGGATTGCCATTTCCTTCTCCAGGGGATCTTCCCAACCCAGGGATTGAACCCAGGTCTCCCAAATTGTAGACAGATGCTTTTACCGTCTGAGCCACCGGGGAAGTCCTGTATCCTGCTATATATTTATATAAACATCTTTAGAATCGTGTGCAACTAATGTCAACCTCTATAATTCTGATGGAGACATTAGGAAGTTTTTGTTTTCTTTCTTTATCTTCTACCGCGTTTCAGTTCAGTCCAAGTCTTCCACCTGATGGACTGCAGCACGCCAGGCCTCCCTGTCCATCACTAACTCCTGGAGCTTGCTCAACCTCACATCCATCGAGTCAGTGATGCCATCCAACCATCTCATCCTCTGTTGTCCCCTTCTCCTCCTGCCTTAAATCTTTCCCAGCATTAGGGTATTTTCCAATGAGTCAGATCTTTGCATTGGGTAGACAAAGTATTGGAGCTTCAGCTTCACCATTAGCCCTTCCAATGAATATTCAGGACTGATTTCCTTTAGGATGGACTGGTTTGATCTCCTTGCAATCAAAGGAACTCTCAAGAGTCTTCTCCAACACCCAGTTCAGAAGCATCAATTCTTCAGCACTCAGCTTTCTTTATGGTCCAACTCTCACATTCATACATGACTACTGGAAAAACCATAGCTTTGACTTCTTTGGCAAAGTAATGTCTCTGCTCTTTATTATGCTGTCTAGGTTGGTCACAGCTTTTCTTCCAAGGAGCAAGCGTCTTTTAATTTCATGGCTTCAGTCACAATCTGAAGTGATTTTGGAGCCCCCCAAAATTAAGTCTGTCATTTTTTCCATTGTGTCCTCATCTATTTGCCATGAAGTGATGGGAACAGATGCTGTGATCTTAGTTTTTTGAATGTTGAGTTTTAAACCAGCATTTTTACTCTCCTCATTCACTTTCATCAAGGGGCTTTTTAGTTCCCCTTCGCTTTCTGCCATAAGGGTGATGTCATCTGCCTATCTCAGTTTATTGATATTTCTCCTGACATTCTTTATTCCAGCTTGAGCTTCTTCCAGCCTGGCATTTTGCATGATGTACTCTGCCTGAAAGTTAAATAAGGAGGGTGACAATATACAGCCTTGACATACTCCTTTCCCAATTTGGAACCAGTGCATTGTTCCATGTCCTGTTTTAACTGTTGCTTCTTGACCTGTATATAGATTTCTCAGGAGGCAGGTAAGGTGGTCTGGTATTCCCATCCCTTGAAGAATTTTCCACAGTTTGTTGTGATTCACACAAAGTCAAAGCCTTTAGCATAGTCACTGAAGTAGAAGTAGATGTTTTTTCTGGAATTCTCTTTCTTTTCTATGATCCAATGGATGTTGGCAATTTGTTTTTTTTTTTTTTTTTCTTCCAATTTTATTTTATTTTTAAACTTTACATAATTGTATTAGTTTTGCCAAATATCAAAATGAATCCGCCACAGGTATACATGCGCTCCCCATCCCGAACCCTCCTCCCTCCTCCCTCCCCATACCATCCCTCTGGGCCGTCCCAGTGCACCAGCCCCAAGCATCCAGCATCATGCATCGAACCTGGACTGGCAACTCGTTTCCTACATGATATTTTATATGTTTCATTGCCATTCTCCCAAATCTTCCCACCCTCTCCCTCTCCCACAGAGTCCATAAGACTGTTCTATACATCAGTGTCTCTTTAGCTGTCTCGTACACCAGGTTATTGTTACCATCTTTCTAAATTCCATATATATGCGTTAGTATACTGTATTTATGTTTTTCCTTCTGGCTTACTTCACTCTGTACAATAGGCTCCAGTTTCATCCACCTCATTAGAACTGATTCAAATGTATTCTTTTTAATGGCTGAGTAATACTCCATTGTGTATATGTACCACAGCTTTCCTATCCATTCATCCGCTGATGGACATCTAGGTTGCTTCCATGTCTTGGCTATTATAAACAGTGCTGCGATGAACATTGGGGTACACGTGTCTCTTTCCCTTCTGGTTTCCTCAGTGTGTATGCCCAGCAGTGGGATTGCTGGATCATAAGGCAGTTCTATTTCCAGTTTTTTAAGGAATCTCCACACTGTTCTCCATAGTGGCTGTACTAGTTTGCATTCCCACCAACAGTGTAAGAGGGTTCCCTTTTCTCCACACCCTCTCCAGCATTTATTATTTGTAGACTTTTGGATCGCAGCCATTCTGACTGGTGTGAAATGGTACCTCATAGTGGTTTTGATTTGCATTTCTCTGATAATGAGTGATGTTGAGCATCTTTTCATGTGTTTGTTAGCCATCTGTATGTCTTTTTTGGAGAAATGTCTATTTAGTTCTTTGGCCCATTTTTTGATTGGGTCGTTTATTTTTCTGGAGTTGAGCTGGATGTTGGCAATTTGATCTATCATGTTTAACATGACTTAAATTCTTCATGCTAAGTAAGTATGTTTCACTGGAAACATTATTTTTCTAGGAAACTTTCTAAATAAAATTTTAACAAAAAATTGTTGTGGAGAAAAAAAACTTAACTGAACTGTTTTGATAAATGAATTAAACATATCTGCTTCTGGAAAAAAATTCCAATGTAAATTGTTTGGTTACACAAACCATTTTAAGTATTTCCAGAACATGTCATAATTGCAATTAAGCCATGTGGAACTCGACAGTATAATTATGCAAAGTTAAAACCTTAAGACTGTTTGTGTGGGTTCACATTGGTTATGACAGTGAGATTCTTTAAGAAGAAAGTTAAATTTTTTTAAAAAGCAAGTTTTTTTTAACTAAATAATATTGGTTGGAGAAACCATATGATATCCAATATTTTTAAGAACTTTTCTTAATTAGCAGAGGGATATCACTGCTAACAATAACTTTATAGGATACATATGTATATCTCTGTAAATATGTATTCTTATATATGTATATATATTTATGAAGCGTCCAGGAAGCACAGTGAAAAGTAGTTGCCTACCAGTGAAGCTCCAATACTTTTGCCATCTGATTCAAATAGCCAACTCATTGGAAAAGACCCGGATGCTGGGAAAGATTTAGGGCAGTAGGAGACGAAGGCCACAGAGGATGAGATGGTTGAATGGCATCACTGACTCAAAAGACATGAGTCTGAGCAAACTCTGGTTGGGATTCAATCCTTTAGGCCCTCGGCAGCAAAAGCACTGAGTTCTAACCACTGGAGTGCCAGTGAACTCCCAACTAACTGCTTTTTTGACCATAGAGAAATTATGTTACCTCACATTACAGAATACTTTGCAAAGTGGATAACATTACTAGTCAGAAAAAAAGAAAAAGCTGGACAATTTAAGGAGCATACATATTATCGGAATCAACCTGAAGTTTATATTTTTCCCTAAAAGAAATTTAGATCACGTCAAGAACTTAAAAATATAAATCCATCATGAGTAAAAAGCATGGCAAAGTCTAACTGTTAAGCATAGTGTTTTGCATTATTTCAGCAATAAACAAAATTTGCAGGTTTCATAAATCTTCTCCAAGAAGATTTAATACATCTGTACCCCATCTTTTTTTTTTGTTTATAAAACAGGTAAACATTTATCAGAGAAGCCCAAATATTGTCCCTTCAATTTTACCTTGAAATGTGAATTTTTTCTTCTGTAGGCAAATATTAAAGAATAGTAGTAGGTCATGCAGTGATAACGGTCTTGGAGAACATAATAGCTTAATAAAAGGAGGAATATAAGCAGTATAAATTAGATTTGGGTACAGACTATTATATGTTTGTGAGAATGTGATCAGCCATAGACAAGCATGCCATGTGAAAAATCACATAGCAGAGATGACAACACATGGAGATTGTATTACTTTGCCGGAGTTGACTTAACAAAGTACCACAAACTGAGGAGCTTAAACAATAAAACTTTGTTGTCTCAATTTTGTAGCCTAGAAGTCCAAGACCCAAATATTGGAAGGGTTTTTCCCTCCTAGCGGCTGAGGGGTAGGGTGGGGTTGTTCTCTGCTTTTTCTCGTGGTTCACTGGCAATCTTTGTTTCCCTGGGTTGGGGCTGTATCATAGCAATTTCTGACATCTCCCTCACTTGGCAATCCTTCCAAGTGCATGGGTGACTTGAAATGTCCTCTTTTTATAAGGACACCAGTCATATTGGATTAAAGGCCTGCTCTACTTCAGTATGGCCTCGGATAATTGCATTGCAACGACTTGGTTTCCAAATAAGGTCGCATTGGGAAGTGCTGGAGGTTAGAACTTAAGAGAATGAATTCGATGGGAGAGGGGCATAATTCAACCCCTAACAGAAATCTTTTGAGTTAATTGAAAAGCTTTAAAGTCTGAAGCAAAGTTTGAAATCTGATTCCTGGAATACAGACAGCAATCCTGGCTCATGCGTCAATCACAGGCAGTTAAATAACTGGGTAAGGCAGAGACTGGGGCGACAATGCCAATGGTGCATCTGTGGGCATTGGTAGGAGGCAAAGCTGGAAACAGAATGGGGAGGGCGGTGAAAAGAACCTGAAAGTGCTAGTCGCTCAGTTGTGTCTGACTCTTTGTGACCCCATAGACTGTAGCCCGCCAGGCTCCTATGTTCATGGGATTTCCCAGGCAAGAATACTGGTGTGATTTGCCATTTCCTTCTCCAGGGAATCTCCCAGACCCAGGGATCAAACCTGGGTCTCCTGCATTGCAGGCAGATTTGTGACCATCTGAGCCACAAGAGAAGCCCAGGAAGGGTATAGCAGCAGCCAAATATTAGGCAGGAATAGATCATGGTGACATACTGCCTAACTAGGGAGACAAGAATTTCAAGGGGAGTGCAGTTAGCGTTTAGCAAAGCTCCATCTGCCTCCAAGCCCATCGATAAAAGTACTGGGATACTGGTAAATATACCTGCAGTCCACTAGAGTTGGGATAATGGGAAGAGGTCAGAATCTCCAAGCAAGGAGAGATAATAGGGATCAGCCCCAGGGACACTGAATGCATATGTGAAAGAACAGGTTTATGTTTGTGCATTGAGATAAGTTCACATCAAGACACATGTGGGTCTAGCTGACTGTATGTTGCCCTGAATTATCCAGATACTGATGAGACAAGATGAGACTGGGCTGGCTCAGGGAGGCTTTCTTCTCTTTCTAATCTTACTTCCCCACTAACTGAACTCCTTGCACCAATCAAGATCAGTCACACAAACACTATTTCATCCCAGCTCTCCAGAACCAAGTCTTAGAAAACCACAAGGAAGAAAGGAGGAACAGCATCCCCTCATCTGAGGACAATGGGAACCTGAATGGCTCATTAAAGGATTGACATTGGGGAAAGACATCACTTTGCTGACAAAGCTCTGTATAGTTAGTGCTATGGTTTTTCTAATAGTCAGGTACAGATGTGAGATTCAGACCATAAAGAAGGCTGAGTGCCAAAGAATTGATGCTTTTGAACTGTGGTGCTGGAGAAGACTCTTGAGAGTCCCTTGGACTGCAAAGAGATCAAACCAGTCCACCCTAAAGGGAATCAAACCTGGTTATTCATTGGAAGGACTGATGCTGAAGCTCCAATACTTTGGCCACCTGATGCAAAGAAACACCAACCCATTGGAAAAGACTCTGATGTTGGGAAAGATTGAGGGCAGGAGGAGAAGGGAAAGGCAGAGAATGACCACTGACTCAATGGACAGGATTTTGAGCAAACTCTAGGAGTAGTGGAGGAAAAGGAATGTTGCAGTCCATGGGGTTGCAAAGAGTCGGACACGACTTAGTGACTGAACAACAAAAACACTAGGGAGTTTTTGCAGTCCAGTCAGAAGAGGTGATCAAATCATCTCCCTTTGGGATTCTAGAGGTCCTGAATTCTGAATAGCTATTACCTAGCACATTAGGTCGGAGAAGGCAGTGGCACCCCACTCCAGTACTCTTGCCTGGAAAATCCCATGGACGGAAGAGCCTAGTGGGCTGCAGTCCATGGGCTCGCTAAGAGTCGAACGACTGAGCGACTTCACTTTCACTTTTCACTTTCATGCATTGGAGAAGGAAATGGCAACCCACTCCAGTGTTCTTGCCTGGAGAATCCCAGGGATGGGGGAGTCTGGTGGGCTGCCGTCTATAGGGTCGCACGGAGTCGGACATGACTGAAGCAACTTAGCAGCAGCAGCAGCACATTAGGTACACAAACTAAGACAGCAGATATCTGGGCCTAACTTCACCTGGTAACGTGGATATAAAAACTTAGGGAAGATTTCCCTTGCTTTTTCTTCTTCATAAACCTATGACTCCAGTGCTAGTATATCAAAAGAGAGCAGAAGAATGTAGCTGATCATATGGTGTTCAAAAAGAAATATTATTTGGCTGTAATAAGATTTGGAAAATTATTTCAGCTAATCAGCTTGCATCCTAGAATAGGAAGTGTGGCAATGTGGGAAACTCGACCTACATTGGAAGCAGTAATTATAACCAAAGCTTTAGTGGATGGGAGTGGCACTCTGATGCACCAATAAAGAGAGTTTATTTACACCAATACAAATATTGACATTGCTTTTAAGACACTGTGACTAATCAGTATTGATGCTGCTTGTGTGAAATAATACTATTATCCAGTATTAAGGCATACTTTTCATTCCACAGCCCTATTCTGAATTGCATAAATAAAACACCACACCCTGGATGAACAGGTAGGGGAGTAACCCCATAGCATACATTTATCAGAGCCAAGGCATTCATAACTGGAAGACTTTTATATTAAAAGAGACAGCTCATCTGATGGCAAGCTTGTATAAAGGAAAGAAACTGTTATCAAGTGTATGAGACATTCCAAGCTCAGACCCCCTTCACTGGCTCCTGTGCTTTGAAGGTAATGCCTCTGTATTACTTACTAATGTTTCCGCAAGTCTAGAAGCAAGTGTTTGGATACCAGTATGTCTAATGAGTAGGTCATGCCTAACAGACCAAAAGTATTTGCCTCCCATGGCAGGTGCCACAGATTGGGGTCTAGATATGGATGGAAAATTGAGTTCCCCTGTCAACTATAACTACTGGTTATATGAATCACGTACATATACATCTCGAGGGGTGAGTAGGCAGCAATTTGTAGGAATAATCCTACAGGTTCCTAAAATCTATTCTGGGATCAAGAGAGAACTAACAAAGAAATAAGATTATTCTAATATACAATTTACATTGAAGAGTTATTGAAAATCATGCAATATATTAGCCTTATCAAGACAATGGGGTTTACCATATGGCAAATGACACAGGGTCCCAAGAAAAGGGGTTAGGAGAAATTGGTGTTCTAGAATCACAGAACCTTTTAGGTTCTATTGTGACTTAGGGGAGGAATTACATTCTGTTTGCTGGGGGAAAACATTTTACCTAATCTTTTGGACAATTCTTGTGATCCATAGCATACATCAAAGCACACACATAAGGAAGTGGCTCAAGTTACCAATCAGTCTTGAAATGTAGCTTTGGTTTTCCTCTATTTGGGGAACAAGAGAGGTTACATATGAAGTTTCTTCTGTGTTTGTTTCTTTCACTTTGTTATGGCGGACTGTTACTTAAAAGATGCTGCTACAGCTTTGAAGCCATCTCTATGTATTTCAGGTGATCCAACTTTTAGAGCTTTGGAGAGAAAAATGTCTTCCCTTTGCTCAAATCAAAGAGTTGTATAGATCGTGAGTGTGCCCTTATCTTTCAGTTTCTTCATGGAAAGCTTTTCCATTAAATTAAAAGGGGTCTTGGCTTTGTGATTCAGCTAGAAACCTCATACCCCTAAACTTCAAAGTTATTTTTTGTATGACAGTTGGTACATGATGGTCCAAGGATGTCATTTCTGCTAACTTACTAAAGAGGCAACTTGGACTCTTTATTGATATTTTTGATGCTAAAAGCTTCAGGACAATGCAACCATGACACCTAGAAAAATGAATCAATCTTTCAGTTTTTCCACAGTATTACAGTGTGTCTCTGAGGTGCCTCTGCCCCGACACAATGGAGCCCAGACACTCATTCTTTAATTAACTACTTCAATAAGCAATAAACACACTTAGACACACATTCACCTACAATCTTGAAAACAACTAATACCTGAATTTTACCACTTTATTATAATTTATTTATACTAAATTTTACCACTTTATTATAATAATAGGTAGATCACATTATGTTAGTCTTCATAGAGATATTTCCAGCGAGTGGCATTTTGAACATTATACCATTTGTTTCAACCTTAGGGATGTTATAAGAAACAGCATTGCAAAATTAATTGTTTCTTTTATTTTAGTAAAATATACATATCATGGGGCTTCCCAGGAGGCACTAGTAGTAAGGACCCCACCTGCCAAGGCAGGAGACATAAGACACTTGAGCTGGATCCCTGGGTGGGGAAGATCCCCTGGAGGAGGGCATGGCAATCCACTCCAGTCTTCTTGCCTGGGAACCCCATGGACAGAGGAGCCTGGCGGGCTACGGTCCATGGGGTCGCAACATGACTGAACTCAGACACGGCTGAAGCCACTGAGCACACACACCGGGCTCCCAGTGCCTGGCGATCACCGTTCTACTGGTCTACTTTCTATCTCTATGAATTTGACTCTTTTAGGTATATCAGGTAAAAGGAGTCATACAGTATGTGAACTCTTATGTCTGGCTTATTTCCCTTAGCATAATGCCTTCAGCATTCATCCATTATATAACATGTGTCAGAGTCACCTTCCTTTTGAGGGCTGAAATATATTCCATTGTGTGCATAAGACATATATTCTGTCCATTTATCTGTTGACAGACACTTAGGTTGCCTCCACCTTTTGGTTCTTGTGAGTATAGCTGTGATGAGTCCTTATCTAAAATTATTTTGGATCTGTATCCAGAAGTGGAATTGCTGGCTCCTACAGTGATTCCATGTTAACTTTTTTGAGGAATTGCCATACTAGTTTGCATGTCTGCTGCATCGTTTTGCATTCCCACTTACATTGTTTCTACGACTAATATTTTTGTGGACACCTGCTACGTTGTATGTATACACATACCCACCTCTACACTCATATCTACATCTTTGTTTTATTTTCTGAAAAAATGTTAATTGTTCAGTGCTGTCCAACACTTTGAGACCTCGTGGACTGTACCTTGGTCCATGGGATCCTCCAGGCAAGAATACTGGAGTGGGTTGCCGTTCTTTTCTCCATGGGGTCTTCCTGACCCAGGGATTGATCCCAGGTCTCCCACATTGCAGGCAGATTCTTTACCATCTGAGCCACCAGGGAAAGGCATGGGGAAAATTGCTTACATGAAAAAAGGAAAAAGAAAAAAAAAAAAAAAAAAGAACAGCAGTAGCTTTTGTTCTCCAGAACAAACTGTTGTTCTGCTCCCATTGGATATTATGAGTCATGTATGTATGTTTCTCTTTAGCTTCAATCTGTAGGAAGTAGAGAGTTGAGATTTCAGCCTATACCTAACAAACCCACATCTAGCACTTAATGTCTAACTTTTCCCCAGCTTCAACTTAAGTTTATTTTTTGGGGTCTAAATTTGCTCATTTTTTTTTCCATGATGAGCCACACGAATTTGTGTAAGCAGCTGGAACATGGTAAGCTACAAATAAACATGCAATATCTAAATTACTTCAAATTTAATTTCCATTCACTTGAAATAGTTTGGAGCTTGGAAAAAAAAAATCTATGTCTTGCCTTCTCCCAAGTAGAGTGAGAACTTTAATGGAGATAGACTTTGTTTGAAAATAATTATTCTTGTTTACACTGATGAAGGGCAATATGAAAAAGTGAAAGTTACTCAGTCGTGTCTGACTCCTGCCAGGCTCCCCCGTCCATGGGATTGTCCAATAAGAATACTGGAGTGGAATGACATTCCTTTCTCCAGGGGATCTTCCTAATCCAGGGATCAAAACCAGGTCCCCTGTGTTTCAGGAAGATTCTTAACCATTTAAGTCACCAAGGAAGTAATATATGGAAGGTCAAAATCTGCTAGAAAAATTCAAAGAGAGTAAGATCAACCCTTTCTTTTCCTCCTGGTTGCTAAGAAGTATACAAATATTGTGTAAGTCTACATTGTTGAGTTGTTAGCAGTTATTTTAATGGGTAAGAAAGAGAATTGTGTTTCCTCATCAATGCCTAAGCTTAGTGTTTTATATTTTCAGTGAAACATGTGAATGGAGAGAGACAATAAGTGTTAAGGGCATTGGGTTTTTAAAGTGCTAGATTAAGCTTTAGGGTGGATTTCTGTGAGTATTTTCAGGGAGCCTTCTTTGGGGACTCCTGGGGAACCACTGAATATGATTGCGGTCCAGCTCCCACTGGGCTCAACATGACTGACGTGTGCACACATCTTCCTAGACCTCCCCAGTAAAGGCAGTGTGTGACCTTGATTCACACAAGATTCTGGAAGCAGCCATGGTGATTCATAGAGGTTTTTATGAGCTCATGCATTTAGGGTTCAGTGAGACACAAACAAGGAATTCAAGCAGTTTCGAATTGTTCTCCTAACTCCAATTAAATTGTTACGAACTTTTGATATATATATGACCTTTACATATTAAGCCCTTTACAGGCTTCCCTGGTGGCTCAGCTGGTAAAGAATCCACCTGCAATGTGGGATACCTGGGTTCGATCTCTGGGTTGGGAAGATCTGGAGAAGGGGATGGCTACCCACTTCAGCATTCTGGCCTGGAGAATTCCATGGACAAAGGAGTCTGGCAAGCTTCAGTCCATGGGATCGCAAAAGAGTTGGACATGACTGAGCAACTTTCACTTACATATATTTGGGAAAATCAGTTCATGTTGTACTCGAAAATACAAACCCCCAACTACTTCTGTGCATGATCTTTGATTAACAATTACTACGAGAAATTTAATTTTAAATACTAAAGAAAACAATGAGTACATATATACATATACATGAAGTACAATAATTTATATTCAAGACAAGTATAGATGTAATCTATTGACTTTATTATATACCTATATTCATATCTATAGATGTGGGCTAGTGGCTCAGTTGGTAAAGAACCTACAGAGCAGGAGACTAAGGTTAGATCCCTGGATCAGGAAGATCCCTTGGAGAAGGGAATGGCTACCCACTCCAGTATTCTTGCTGGAGAATTCCAGGGACAGAGAGCCTGGTGGGCTACAGTCCACGGTGTCACAAAGAGTTGGACACGACTGAGCGCACACACACACCCAAACATTCCGACAGGCATGTAGCAATGCTTCACTGAGGTTTTCATTTGAGTTTCCCTCACGGCTATTGTGGTTGAACAGCTTCTTGAATGCATATTGACCAATGGGATTGCCTCTTTTCCGAAGTGCCTGTTGGAATTGCTTGTACACTTGTTTTGATTTATCTGTCGTCTTATTGATAATTAGGGGTTCTTTCTATATTCTGAATATGAGCAGCTTGCCAGCTGTTTATAATACCTTCTTTCACTGTGTGATTTTTCATTTTTCTCACATTCTATTATTTAGCTTTTAATTGGAGTCTAATTGCTTTACAATGTTGTGTTAGTTTCTGCTGTACAACCAAGTGAATCAGCTACATGTATATATATACATGTATATGTATATATATGTATATATATATCTGCTTCCTCTTAAGCCTCCCTCCCATCTTTCCAACCCACTGTTGTAGGTCATCACAGAGCACCCAGCTGAGCTCCCTAAATGGTGTCTCTCAGTGACCAAAAGTTCTTCATGGTAAAGTTGGTGAAGTTGATCTATCTTTTCAATTAGAATGTTTTGTTTCTGTCTCATTTGACAAATCTCATTTTCCCTGACACCAGGAGCTTATTATACCATATTTAGAACTACAACTCACTGGACTAGATTTTTTAATATAGTGTAAAAGGAAAATAAAACAAAACACTTTTTAGCTTATTTTTCAAAATAGGTAATGAGTTCTCCCATATACTTAAAAGTTTGCTCCTTTTCACTGCTTTGCAGTGCATACTTGCAATCAATCAATATGCGGGACCATATCTGAATCTCTATCCTATTGGTTCATTTGTCTGTCTTCGCACAAGTACCATACTCTCCTAATTATCATAGTATTATAATAAATATTCATACTTGGTAGAGAAAGTTCTTCCAGTTTAATCTCCTTTAGGATTTTCTTTGAACTCCATATGCATTTTAGAAGTAGCTTGTCAGGGCTCATCAAAATACCAGTTGGAGTTTAGTTTAATTTACATAATATATTAGCAGAATTGATGTGTTTAAAAAATCATCTCCCTTCCATGAACTTGGCATCTTCTGTCTCTTATTTAGGGTGTCAGCAATCGTTGTCAAGGACTAATACTTCTGAGTAGAAATGCCACGTGAACTTTATTAAACCTATTCCTAGCCATTTGTATTTTGTTGATCATATAAGTGGAATCTCTTGAAAATCTTGTATTTACTAACTCTTAAGTGTTTCCATATAGAAATGGAAGTGTTTTTCAGATATTAATGAGTTTCTAAAAAACTGCTAAAACTACTTATTAATTCTAATAATTTCCTTTAGTTGGTTTGGGATTTGAGAGGTAGGAAATTATACTGTTTGAATTGATGCCTTTGAATCGTGGTGCTGAGGAAGACTCTTAAGAGTCCCTTGGACAGCAAGGAGATCAAACCAGTCAATCCTAAAGGAAACCAACCCTGAATAATCATTGGAAGGACTGATACTGTAGCTTAAGCTCCAATACTTTGGCCACTCAATGTAAACAGTCAACTGATTGGAAGAGACCCTGATGCTGGGAAAGATTGCTACAAAAGAAGAAGAGGGTAGTAGAGGATAAGATGACTAGAGAGCATCACCAACTCAATGGACATGAATTTAGGTAATCTCTTTGGAGATAGTGAGGGACAGGGAGGCCTGGCAAGCTGCAGTCCATGGGGTCACAAAGAGACAGCCACAACTTAGCAACTGAACAACAAAAACAAATTATATTGTCGGTGAATAGTTTAGTCTTAGTTCACTGATCAGGACAAAATTGATCTCACTGTGATATTAAGTATACCTGCCGTGTCAATTACCTCACAAAGAACACTTTCGGCATCTCATTATTAAGTGTTACATTTGTAACATTGATTTTAGATTTTTTAAAATGAAACTAATAAAGCTTCAATTTTTCCCCAGTCTGTTAAAATATTACATCAGATATATATATATATATATATATATATATATATATATATATATATATATATATTCATATATTATGATGATCATATGGCCCTTATCTTTTACTCTGGTGATAAGAAAAACTCAATTGATAGAATTTTTGAAGGTTAAACTACCCTTGAATTGTTGAGAATAAAGCAACTTGCCATAATGTATTATTCCACATATATATTTCTGGAATTCATCTGCTGTATTTTCTCTTCATTTTTAAAAATCGTATTCATGAGTGAGTTTGGCCTTTAATTTTCTGTAAGTTTAATGTCCTTATTAAGTTTGGAATAATGGTTATTCTGACCTTTTAAAAATTAGCATTGATTCCTCATTTTTTGGTTTCCAAAAGAAATTGGAACATTTGGTTATTTCTGCTTTATGTATTTAGTAGAATTTCTCAGTGAAACTATCTGGATATGAGAAAGTTAATATTAATTCATGTTTCATTTCCTTAAATAATTGCATGTCTATTTAGATTTTCTGTGTCTTGTTTATTTGACTTTATGGGTTGTATATTTTTCAAATACTTTTCCAGTTTACCTAATTTATTCATGCTTTTCACTGTGAAGCTGTACTTACCTGGAAACTTCTGTGATGATGTCCTACATTTTATATGTCATCTAAGTTATTTTGCCGAGAGGAACAACCCCACACCCAAAGTCAGGGGAGGCAGCCCAGAGGAGCAACCCCACGTCCAAGGAGTGGTGGCTGTGTGAGCACAGGAGGGCTGAGAGGAGCTACTCCACATTCAAGGTCAGGAGGGGCGGCCGTGAGGAGATACCCCTCATCCGAGGTAAGAGAAACCCAAGTAAGATGGTAGGTGTTGTGAGAGGGCATCAGAGGGCAGACACACTGAAACCATAATTATAGAAAACTAGTCAATCTGATCACACAGACCACAGCCTTGTCAAACTCAATGAAACTAAGCCATGCCCTGTGGGGCTACACAAGACAGATGGGTCATGGTGGAGAGGTCTGACAGAATGTGGTCCACTGGAGAAGGGAATGGCAAACCACTTCAGTATTCTTACCTTGAGAACCCCATGAACAGTATGAAAAGGCAAAATGATAGGATACTGAAAGAGGAACTTCCCAGGTCAGTAGGTGTTGGGGGCCAGCGTGAGGCACTCCGCCCATGGCAAAGGTCATGAGGAAGGAGGCTCGACATATGCAAAGGTGGGATCGAGCCCCAGGAGTCCCCCTGGAAAATCTCGAGCATCTACCCCCATAACCAGAACCTGCCTACTTTACTACTTTGTGCTCTCATCTGCACCTCTGACTTTATGGGGGGCTGTCCCCCACCACCTCTTTCGGAGAAGGAGTTAACTTAGAGCTCCAGTTAATAATAATTGCTGGGCGTGACAGGAGTGTTTTAACCTACAAACTCCTCTGAAAGTTCTCTAGCCTGCCTGACAGGCTTGTCCGGCCACATGTGATTGCTCATAGCTTCCCAACCATGAGAGGTACGAGATGCTTTAAACCTTCTAAAAACAGGTTCTTTAGAGAAGTTAGAAAACTATTAGTAAAAGTATAATGGGCTTATTAGAAATTGTATTGGTGAAGGGTTTTTCATTTGTTGAGCCAATGTTCGCTGCTAAGTCTCCACATCCCCTGCCCTTACACACATTAATGAATATATAGAATAAATATTAACCTTTGATATAAATCACGTTAGACCTTAGGCTAAGTAAATTCTTTCCTTAATTAAAACCCACTACACCCTCACCCTATAGGAACGTAACTTTATTTGGGTGGCGTCTGTTTTAAGAATAATCACCCCTGGAGAAATAAGTGTTGACTGACCGCTGTCACAAGGAGAGAGTCATAAATTGTCAGCAGGCCCCCTGGCCAGAAGATGATGTAACACCCCTAAGACCTCTGTATGCATCTGTATGAAGCACCTGACTGTAAAAAAAAAAAAGTCAGGACTGCTGACCCCGTGTGACTTTTGTATAACACCTCAGTGTATAAAAACAGACCCTGGAAAATAAAGAATTGGGATCAGTTCCTCGAAATACTGGTTTCCCCATGTTTCTCTCTCTCTCAAACTCTGGCTGAGTCTCTAGCTGGAGCCCGGAGCCTGCCAAGTTTACTAACTTTGCCTGGGCTTCTAAGATCTGACCAGGGAGGCCTCAGTGTCTCTTCTCCTTTGGGAGAATGGAAGGACGCCTGCGGCCTACGTAAGTGGTGCAAGCTTCTTGTCTTGAAGTTTTATTGGTTTCCCGCATAAACCAAGCTACTCAGCCTCTTTTCTCCACTGAATTTTCCTACTGAGCTGTTCTTATTCTATTATTCTTTATATCTCTAATTAATATTTAATTAAAGCTACTGTTTCCTGATCGCCGAAGCCATCTCCTCTTCAAATACCCTGGATCAGCTGGGGCTGGACCTAGGCAGGTAGGTGCCCAGTATGCTACTGGAGATCAGTGGAGAAATAACTCCAGAAAGAATGAAGGGATGGAGCCAAAGCAAAAACAATACCCAACTGTGGATGTGACTGGTGATAGAAGCAAGGTCCAATGTTGTAAAGAGCAATATTGCATATGAACCTGGAATGTCAGGTCCATGAATCAAGGCAAATTGGAAGTGGTCAAACAGTGGATGGCAAGAGTGGATGTCACAGTCTAGGAATCAGCGAATTAAAATGGACTGGCATGGGTGAATTTAACTCAGATAATCATTATATCTACTAATGTGGGCAGGAATCCCTTAGAAGAAATGGAATAGCCATAATGGTCAACAAAAGAGTCCGAAATGCAGTACTTGGATGCAATCACAAAAACGACAGAATGATCTCTGTTTGTTTCCAAGGCAAACCATTCAATATCATGGTAATCCAAGTCTATACCCCAACCAGTAACGCTGATAAAGCTGAAGTTGAACGTTCAATGACCTACAAGACCTTTTAGAACTAACACCCAAAAAAGATGTCCTTTTCATTATAAGGGACTGGAATGCAAAAATAGGAAGTCAAGAAACACCTGGAGTAACAGGCAAATTGGGCCTTGGAGTACAGAATGAAGCAGGTCAAAGGCTAATAAGAGTTTCGCCAAGAGAACGCACTGGTCATAGCAAACACCCTCTTCCAACGACACAAGAAAAGGCTCTACACATGGACATCACCAGAAGGTCAACACCAAAATCAGACTGATTATATTCTTTGCAGCCAAAGATGTAGAAGCTCTATACAGTCAGCAAAAACAAGACCAGGAGCTGACTGTGGCTCAGATCATGAACTCCTTTGCCAAATTCAGACTGAAATTGAAGAAAGTAGGAAAAACCATTAGACCATTCAGGTATGACCTAGATCAAATCCCTTATGATTATATAGTGGAAGTGAGAAATAGATTTAAGGGGCTAGATCTGATAGACAGAGTGCCTGATGAACTATGGATGGAAGTTCGGGACATTGTACAGGAGACAGGGATCAAGACCATCCCCATGGAAAAGAAATGCAAAAAAGCAAAATGGCTGTCTGGGGAGGCCTTACAAATAGCTGTGAAAAGAAGAGAAGTGAAAAGCAAAGGAGAGAAGAAAAGATATAAGCATCTGAATGCAAAGGTCTAAAGAATAGCATGGAGAGATAAGAAAGCCTTCCTCAGAGATCAAAGCAAAGAAATAGAGGAAAACAACAGAATGGGAAAGATTAGAGATCTCTTCAAGAAAATTAGAGATACCAAGGGAACATTTCATGAAAAGATGGGCTCAATAAAGGACAGAAGGATATGGACCTAACAGAAGCAGAAGATATTAAGAAGAGGTGGCAAGAATACACAGAAAAACTGTACAAAAAAGATCTTCATGACCCAGATAATCACGATAGTGTGATCACTGACCTAGATCCAGACATCCTGGAATGTGAAGTCAAGTGGGCCTTAGAAAGCATCACTACGAACAAAGCTAGTGGAGGTGATGGAATTCCAGTTGAGCTATTCCAAATCCTGAAAGATGATGCTGTGAAAGTGCTGCACTCAATATGCCAGCCAATTTGGAAAACTCAGCAGTGGCCACAGGACTGGAAAAGGTCAGTTTTCATTCCAATCCCGAAGAAAGGCAACATCAAATAATGCTCAAACTACCGCACAATTGCACTCATCTCACACACTAGTAAAGTAATGCTCAAAATAGAGGAAAACAACAGCCAGGCTTCAGCAATATGTGAACCGTGAACTTCTAGATGTTCCAGCTGGTTTTAAAAAAGGCAGAGGAACCAGAAATCAAATTGCCAACATCCGCTGGATCATTGAAAAAGCAAGAGAGTTCCAGAAAAAACATCTATTTCTGCTTTATTGACTATGGCAAAACCTTTGACTGTGTGGATCACAATAAACTGTGGAAAATTCTTCAAGAGATGGGAATCCCAGACCACCTGACCTGCCTCTTGAGAAACCTATATGCACGTCGGGAAGCAACAGTTAGAACTGGACATGGAAAAACAGACTGGTTCCAAATAGGAAAAGAAGTGCGTCGAGGCTGTATATTGTCACCCTGCTTATTTAACTTATATGCAGAGTACATCATGAGAAACACTGGACAGGAAGACGCACAAGCTGGAATCAAGATTGCCTGGAGAAATATCAATAACCTCAGATATGCAGATGACACCACCCTTATGACAGAAAGTGAAGAGGAACTAAAAAGCCTCTTGATGAAAGTGAAAGAGGAGAGTGAAAAAGTTGGCTTAAAGCTCAACATTCAGAAAACCAAGATCATGCATCTGGTCCCATCCCTTCATGGGAAATAGATGGGGAAACAGTGGAAACAGTGTCAGACATTATTTTTCTGGGTTCCATACTCACTGCAGATGGTGATTGCAGCCATGAAATTAAAAGAAGCTTACTCCTTGGAAGGGAAGTTATGACCAACCTAGATAGCATATTCAAAAGCAGAGACATTACTTTGCCAACAAGTTCCGTCTAGTCAAGGCTGTGGTTTTTCCGGTAGTCATGTATGGATGTGAGAGTTGGACTGTGAAGAAAGCTGAGCATCGAAGAATTTATGCTTTTGAACTGTGGTGTTGGAAAATAGTCTTGAGAGTCCCTTGGACTGCAAGGAGGTCCAACCAGTGCATTCTAAAGGAGATCAGTCCTGGGTGTTCATTGGAAGGACTGATGCTAAAGCTGAAACTTTGGCCACTTCATGCGAAGAGTTGACTCATTGGAAAAGACCCCTGATGCTGGGAGGGATTGGGGTCAGGAGGAGAAGGGGATAACAGAGGATAAGATGGTTGTATGGCATCACTGACTCGATGGATATGAGTTTGAGTGAACTCTGGGAGTTGGTGATGGACAGAGAGGCCTGGTGTGCCGCCATTCATGGGGTTGCAAAGAGTCGAAGAAGACTGAGCGACTGAACCGAACTGAACTGAAGTTATTTTGTGCTTTCTCTTTTGTTTTCTTTGTCTTCCTCAGAAATTTACCAATGGTGGTTATTACTTTGAAGGACATATTTTTGTCTCAATATTTTCAACTGCGTACTTACTTTCTATTTCATAGATTTATACTTGCATCACCTTTTTTTTTTTCTGTTTTGGAGTTTTCTTTTGATACCTTTTTTACATGGATATTTAGCTCATTAGAACTCAGTTTTCATTATTTTTTATAAATTACTGTTTATTTGGCTGCAGAGGTTTTAGTTGCGGCATGTGGGATCCTTGGCCAACTAGCCCCATCCATTATCAGAAAATTGGATTAAAGATTTACTGAGCATGGCCTTGCCCACCAGGGCAAAATCCAGTTTTCCCCACAACCAGTCCCTCCCATCAGGAAGCTTCCATAATCCTCTTATCCTCATTCATCAGAGAGCAGACTGAATAAAAATCACAAGCACGGAAAACTAACCAAACTGATCACATGGACCACAGTCTTGTCTAACTCAACAGTCTTAGTCATTTAAATGTTGTGAATTTGCTTGTCATGGGTATCTTCTCATCAATTTTTGAAAATGCAAAGTATTTTCTTGAAAAGAATCCATATTCTAAGTTGCTGAGTGTAGTGTTCGTTATATCATCATGTCAGACATTTTGAAACACTCATTTCAAGTAATTTCTAAGCACTGTCCAATAGTATCTCTGTGATGATGTACAAGTTTTGTGTTCTAAATTGTCTAGTATGGTAATCCTTAGTCCATGTCTAAGGGGAGTTTGAAATTTGGCTATGGTAGCTTAGAAAGTATAATTTTAGATTTAATGCATTTAAATTTAATTTTAAACACCCACTATTGGCCCAGAAGTTAGTATATTAGATGGGGACAGTCCTGTACTTTTACTTAATTTTTCACTCTTTTTCCTAGTATGTTCAGTTGCTGCTGCTAAGTCGCTTCAGTCATGTGTGACTCTGTGTGACCCCATAGAAGGCAGCCCACCAGGCTCCCCCGTCCCTGGGGTTCTCCAGGCAAGAACACTGGAGTGGGTTGCCATTTCCTTCTCCAATGCATGAAAGTGAAAAGTGAAAGTGAAGTCGCTCAGTCGAGCCCGACTCTTAGCAACCCCATGGACTACAGCCTACCGGGCTCCTCCGTCCATGGGATTTTCCAGGCAAGAGTACTGGAGTGGGTTGCCATTTCCTTCTCCAGGGGATCTTCCCAACCCAGGGATCAAACCCGGGTCTCCCACATTAACCTCTGAGCCACCAGGGAAGCCTGATGTTGCTTTTTAGGTGCATATGAATCAGGAACTATTATGTTTCCCTGGCAAATGAACATTTTAAAATTCCGTATCCTTCTTTATAACCTCTGGGCTTTCTTGGTAGCTGAGCTGGTAAAGAATCCCCCTGCAATGCGGGAGATATGTTAATGTCACTTTCTCGGCTTTTCTTTTTTATTTTTTTTATGATACCACTTTCTCTAGTATTTTGTTCACCACATCCACATCTTTATATTTCAGATGTCTCTTGTAAACATATATACTTTTGTTTAATTTAATTCAGTCTGAATGCAGTCACTCAAAAATTGCAAGGTTTTATGCATATATATTCAGCGTAAAACTTACTGATTTAAATGGATTTCTTTCTGACAGTTTTCCACTTGATGAGTATAGTTCATCACTTTCTTTTTTTCTCTCTGTCCAAACACTGCACAAACACACACTACCATATAAGCACTTACTTGCTATTTTATTGCTAGAAATCAAAATATGCTTCCTAAACTTACCAGAAGCAAAACTTTTACTTCTGCTCTCTTCACAGAGTATAAAGAACTTACAGCTCTAATTGTATTTGTTTTTGGCTCTACATGTTTTATTGTTGCTCTGTATTTTATCCTTTGTAATATTTCTAAACTCATAAAGCATTATTATTATATTCTGCAGCTCTTATCCAGTTAGGTTTACAAACATAGTTTTTTTTCATTTTCAGTTCACTCTATTCTTATCTGCATCTCAAATGTAATCTCAGATTATGTCCCTTCTACTTCAGGAAAACACCTCAGGGTTCCCCTCTAGTATGCATCTGCTAGAGGTAAATTCTCTCATTTCTCCTTGGTCCAAACTAAGTTTTTCCTTCCTTCATAGAAGACACTTTGTTGGGTATGGAATCCTAAGTTGGGAGCTACTTAATCTCTTTCAGCTGTGCGTCTCCAGTCTGACTGTTCCGTTGTGCAATGTGTTCTAAGGCTTATTTTGTGTTTTTGCAGGTCGTCTCTCTTTGCCTTGGCTGCTGGTCGTATCCTCTCTCTCTGCTGTTCCTTCCTCCCCCCTTTCCTCTCTCTACAGTTCTGTTATGTTTCTCAGTACAAATTTCCCATTTTTAAAAAATGTAATCAGTGCCAGGGTTCAGAGGCCTTCCTGAATCCGTGAATCAATATTCATTTATTTTTGAAAACTCTCATCCATTAATTGTCCAAAGCTTGCAGCTACTTCACATTCTATCTTTCGTTCTTCTGGGGCTACAGAAAATTCCCTGTTAGCTTTTCTCATTGTATCTGTGTATCTTACTGTCTCCTTTCAATATGCATCAATTTTAACTGCTACCTTCTGGTTATTTTCCTTGTAGCTATGTTCCAGGCCATAGAACCTATTGAGCTACTTATCCTATCCCTTTGGTTCTAAATTATGGCCGTGTTGATTGTTTTTATAAATTTTCTATAATTTTGGTTTAAGATTCTTTTAAAGTATTGGGCACTTATAAAAAGTCTACCGTTTCATTATTATTTTGATACATTAGAAAAGAGATGCAAATTGGTCTCCATATGTCCTTCCCTAAAATTCCCCTTAATAGTAACAGTTCATGTCATTGCAGAGCATTTATCAAAAATAAGAAATTAATCTTGGCATTATACTATTAACTAAAGCAACACATTGATTCATATTTCACCATTTTTTCTACCTATGTTCCTTTTCTGTTCCAGGATCCAATCTGAGAACCTGCAGTATATTTAGTTTTTATGTCTCCTGAATCTCCTCACGTCTGTGACAGCCACTCAGTCTTGCTGTGTTTCCCACGTCCTTGACTCTGTTGGTGAATGTGGATATGCTCTTTTGTAGAATATCCTTCAGTGTGGGTTTTCTCACGGTCACTTTGGAGCTGTGTATTATTGCAAAGGATGCTGAAGGCCATTTTCCTCCCTTTTCACTCTGAGCCTTGTCCAAACACTGTCAGTTGCTTTGGGGTCCTCTTTCCCCCATGAAGGTTGACCAGGTGCCCTGCAGCCAGAAGTGCCAGGGATGACACTGATCACAGTCTGGAGGCTGGAGAGCACAAGTTGAGTGGGGAGGTGGTCTGATGGGTCCACAAGAGAGGACAGCAGGCCCTTGTTCCTCCCTTGACTCCAGGGTTTAATTTGACTGTGTTCAGTGAACATCCAGGTCCAGAGGTCCCTTTTTCTGAGACCTTGTGATGCCTCCATTGTTCTGCCCTGAAGTCTTTGGTGCTGCTTTTCACCTATATGCCCACTCCTCATCAGACCAGACATGTGGAATTCAACAGAGACCTCAATTATGGCTCCTGCCTTTTCCCCAGTTTCTCTAAGGTCCTCAGCATGGTGGACCTGGATCCCAAAGATAATCAGCTTTTTTCCCTTAAATCAGCTGAAGTTGAGTAGAGGGCAGCAAGACACTCTGGACATGAATGGAAAGAGAGGCTCCAGGTCTGTAAGATCCTACATTTATTTTCAGTTTTGTGTAACCACATGCTGCTCTGAACAACATTCTGATGTTTGATTTTTTTTTTGGTTGACCATGAATCCAAAGATAAAGTCCTCTCTACTGAGACTGGTCATTTCACATGTGGGGGTTCTTTGACTCAGGAGCCCCAGACACACTGTCTTTCAGAGGAGGGGGTCTTAGGAATTGCCGATCCTTTGTTAGGAAAGTCTCCATTGTACTTGGAGGAAGTGAGCAGTAACCAAGTCACCGATTTAGTGGCTTGTTCTGATGTTGCCTTTTCCAACTCAGCATCACTTACAGGCTGACCAGTGAGCAGCTCCTACTTCTGGTCCCTTCACCAGGTGCTCAGGCCAAGTATTAGCTACCAGATTCCAGGGTATATTCTCTTATCCCCAAATCAAGACCCACTGACTCTTTCTCCCTTCTTGTCCAGAAACCCATGTCTCTTTCAGCCTCCTATTCTCATCACCAAAAATATCAGAATCTCTGACTTGAATTTGCCTTAGTTACAAATGGATATAATACATTCCTCTGATACTCTTTTCAGAATGCTGGGAGAAGACCAGGAGGACTTTATTACTCCTGGCACTGGAAACATCAAGAGTATAAAGTGTTTGATCCCCTTACCCTGCACCTCAACCCACGTGGAGAGCCCAAGTGGTGGCCAGAACATACTGATGGTTGCTTTACTAAGGAGGATCGATGAGTTTGGGGAAGGGATTTTGTTTGTTTGTTTAATTTTGTTTGTTTTTTCCTTGTGTGTGCTGAGTCTTCATTCTTGCATGGGCATTTCTCTAGTTGCTAAGCAAGGAGACTATACAGTGCTTGAGCTTCTCCTGTTGCAGAGCACAGGCTCTAGAGTGCATGGACTTCAGTAGCTGTAGCTCCTGGGCTTTAGAGAGTGGGCTCAATAGTTGTGGCACTAGATCTTAGCTGCTCCGTGGCATGGGGGATTCTCCCAGACCAGGCTATCGAACCCTCCTGCATTGGCATGTGGATTCTTTACCACTAAGCCACCAGGGAAGCCCAGAAGCATTGTTTTATAGCAAGCAGTAAGCAAACTTGCTTTTTGCCCTGGAGGGAGACATCACATTATCCTTCAGGCTTGCCCTCTGCAAACACAGTCCTGAGCAACATGCCAGATAAAGAGTGGCCAGAGACTTACATCACTCCCAACAGCTTTACAGGGAAGCATGGATTGAAGGGACGATGATGCAAAGGAATAAACTGCTTTCTTTTTATTGATCCCACTCAATTTTTAAGCTAAACTTATCTAAAAATTATATGCATATACAACTCTACTATTCTCTTAAGTATATTGCAAAATAGTAAATTGAACTAAATCTTTTAAAATAATAAGAAAAGATAAATATAAGAACACTATCTAACTGTCCTTTCTGTAAAGTGCTGAACCATTATCCTTTTTTGTGATATGCCTTGTTGCTTCAATTCTTAATGCACAACTAGAGGATTTTTAAAATTCTCTTGTGTGTGTGTCTCTGTGTGTTTAATATACTTCCCTGGTGTGTAATGTATTTTTCCTTGCTTCCCTGTTGGCTCAGATGGTAAAGTCTGCCTGCAATGTGGGAGACCCAGGTTCGAACCCTGGCTCAGGAAGATTCCCTGGAGAAGAGAATGGCAACCCACTCCAGTATTCTTGCCTGAAGAGTTCCATGGACAGAGGAGCCTGGTGGGCTACAGTCCAGGGGGTAGCAAAGAGTCGGACATGACTGAGTGACTAACAATACTGTATCTCCTCATCATATATTTGTTGAAGAATTACTGTGGTAGAAACATCCCACAGCCATCGGCGACACTTAATTTATCCGTGTCTGTGTCTAAGCGTGGTCAGACTCCAGCGGAGCCCCTCAGTCTCAGCTAGTCACTAGACGTGGATGGACCACTTATAACCCGTTCATCTGTCCCAAAGCAACGGTCAGAAGTCCAAATTTGCTTTTACACCAGAGGTGATCCAAGTTCTATTATATTTTTTCTCGTTGGTGAATGTGTACAATTTGTTCTAATGTTTCCGCTCAATTCTTTCTTGTCATAAAAGCAAAGTTGTTTGGAATATCAGGCAAAACAGACGAAGAGTTGGATTTCAGTCAAACCCCTCATGTTATTGAGGCAAAACAGCAATACATCACTTCCTCTTGTCACCTTCTATTATTTCCTCGATTACAGGAATATCCAACCACAGAAATGCAAAGTCACCAGTCAAATATGCAAGCCTGAACCATGGCATGTAAGTTCCCCAGCAGATAGGATATAATAACAGCAGCTATAATAAATCACAAGGTTTGCTTTAAAGATCTCCACTTAGAAGTTGGTCTACGTTCTGGATCCATCAGTTTGCACGTGGTTGGGCCTGATCTATAGATGTCTCATGTGCATTTAATGTTTCTTAATCTATCACTTTATAGAAAATGAGTAGGTTAATTTATCAGTAATGTTATCGTCAGTATAAAATTTTTAGAAAGTGAATAGAACTTTCATCTATACAATATAGATCATATTTTTTTATTTCTCTCCCCCTACCCCCCAAAAAACTGAAGGTTTGAATACTTTAGCTGCTTTAATAACCCACAGAGACTCAAAGGTTATGGAAGAGAAAAGATAACTAAACCAAGAAGAGGTAAGTGAAAGTTTCACTGATTACATGGCTTAAGCTGAAATACTAGTTGAGGAAGGAGGTGAAGTTGGTAAGAAAGGAATTCAGAACCAAAACATCTACTCAGGAAATGTTTGTACCTGAGAGGTTAGGAGGCTTTAGAAATGAGTCCGTGAAAATACGTGTAATACCAAACTGGAATCACTTTAAAATTAGGCTGGTCATCTATCCAAAAGGACAACTTAAGAAGTGGGGAAAAAAGCCCTGCTTTTCTGAATAGATTAAGAGACCTGAAGGTCTGTTCTATTTTTACCTTAGAGGATTTCATGATCTAGTCTCTCCAAATGGCATGCTGCTTGCTAACTTCTTTCAGTCATGTCCCACTCTTTGTGATCCCATGGACTGTAGCCCACCAGGCTCCTCTGTCTATGGGATTCTCCAGGCAAGAATACTGGAGTGGGCTGCAATGCCCTCCTCCAGGGGATCTTCCTGAATCAGGGATCCAACCCGCTTCTCCAGCACTGCAGGCAGATTCTTGAGCCACTAGGGAAGCCCCTTCTAATGATAAGCCTATTACAACAACAGCAACTGACACGGAACACTGCCTTGCATTAAATTACCTGTACAACTTCAGGTGAGAATAAAAGACATATGCAGTGTATAAGCAGCAGTCTGTGCAGATGTTAACTAGGAAAAATGTACAAAACTTTTAAAAAGCAAAAATATGCTATTATGAGAAAGGCAAAATTTTAGGAGTCTATTTTGAAATGACATTTCATCAACACTGGATCAAGTTATTGTTCTAGATCTGTTTTTAACTAGCTATGTGAATTCAGATTTTAAATCTACATCTTGGAAAAATTGGATTTACTTACCACTGTGATCCTTCACGTCTAATAGAAAACAGTCTGTGACTCAAATTACAATGTATAGTGTTGTGATAAGAAAAACATTGCTATTTTTTAACAAACATTGATGTCATCATTTTTTTTTAATCTGTGAAACTTGTAGTTGGAAAATTACATTCATAATACTGCATTGGAACATCTAAAGAGGATTTTATTTCCTCATTAAAAGGAATTCATTGGGAAAGAAGACGTTTTTCCAACTGCAGTGCTGAAAATTCCTCAGTACTTCCACCAAACATTTCCAAATGCTTTGTATTTGTTAACTTTTCTCCATATTAGAGGAATAATGTTCACTCTCTAAGCTGTTGGTCCAAAATGTATTCCCAAACTCTCTCTATATTAGCACAATCAACTTCTTTTCTAAAACATACATGACCTAAGTTTGAAGATGGCTTTTCAGATACAGTGTCAAAGTCACAACCTACGAAAGATATATTTGATATGCTGAATTTTAATAAAATTAAACATTTCTGCTCTGCACAAGATACTGTCAAGAGAATTAAAAAAGTCACAGACTAGAAGAAAGTGTTTGCCAGAGACAATCTGATAAAGAACTATACTCCAAAATATACAAATAATTCTTCAAACTTAATAATAAGAAAATAACCAGATAAGAAAAATGGTCAATGACCTTAACCTTAACACACATCTCAAAAGAGAAGATACACAGATGGCTATCAAGCCTATGAAATTATAGTCCTCCTCATCTCTCAACAGTGGGAGGCAAATTAAAACAACAAAATCCAGAAAAATGGAAAACACAAAATGTTGATAAGGATGTGGAACAATAGGAGTTCTTACACATCATTGACAGAAACTCCACATGGTAAGCCACTTCAGAAGATAATTTGACAGTTTCTTACAAAACTAATCATGCTCTTACCCTCCTGTCCAACAATCACGTTTTTAGTGTTTACCCAAAAGAGATCAAAACATGGACACATAAAAGACTTACATGTGGATATTACAGTAGCTTTATGCATAATAACAAAAACTTGGAAGCAACCAAGATGTCACAAGGATTCATGGTTAATAGTATACCAAAAAAGATGAAATCTATTAAATTTTGACCAAGTTAAATTTGCATGGATGTTCATACAGCCAAAACTATCCCCCTATATTATTGCAATCATTGATGACAAATTCACCATACACATCTTTACATGTTTACCCAAAAGAGATCAAAACATGGCCACACAAAAAACTTGCACATGGATGCTACAGTAGCTTTATGCATAATAACAAAAACTTGGAAGCAACCAAGATGTCACAAGGATTCATGGTTAATAGTATACCAAAAAAGATGAAATCTATTAAATTTTGACCAAGTTAAATTGGCATGGATGTTCATACAGCCAAAACTATCCCCCTATATTATTGCAATCATTGATGACAAATTCACCATACACATCTTTACATGTTTTAGCTATACAATGTAAATCAACTTTAAATATTTATCTTTTTGTGTTTGATATCATTACTTATAAAATGTCTGTGGGATGCAGATTTAGCATCAAGGGTCTATGTTACAGGGAATAAAAAAATTAACATCAGGCTTCCATTGAGGACTTAAATACTTTTCAGAGTCTCTTTGTTCATCATAAAACTGCAGTGTTTCCAGTGTGTTTCTGCTAAAGAAGAAATTATTGTGAGTGCTTCAATTAAAATTGTATTGATATACAAAATACCCCCAGCTGCTTAACAGGAAGTTACTGTTAATTATGCTATTGTACTTCCCACTTAAGGCAGAAATAAATCCAATATATGTTCATATTTGTGCTGACTTTTTCCATACATTTATTCAAACAAAATGACACCCTTAAAGGCTCTTTCTTATTAGTATAAAAGTGTTATTTGCTTTTTAGATTTCTGAAATTAAAGCAATTTATTATATCACAAGGCCAAAAAGTATTTGCCATCATTGGCAGCTTTGAAAGAGAGTATAAAAATGTGTAGGCTTTAGGAACTCAGCAATTTTAATTCTCACTTCAGCTACCTGGCAGGGTTCCCTCAAAGCCGAGCCTAGCTCTTCAGCAATGATGTGCCTGGCTGAGTTTTCTATCCTTAGGTTTGTTTTCATTTTTAAATAAATGTTCAGAAAGTCTATCATGGATGAATATAAACAAAGGTCATTTTCTTCTGCTTACCGAAATAACTCTGAAGTCATCAGACATGAATACAATATTTAAACAATTTTTTACTTTATTTGATACCATATGATTTCTTTTGAAAATACTTGAATGTCCTCATTCTGTATGTCTTGGAAAGCTGCAGCCACCCATTATACACTATATGGTTCTAATCCAGATCTGATTCTTTTGGGAAAAAAAAATTATGTAAGGTACTTTTCAATGAAATTAATACTTAATTTATGAACTATGTACTTTGCTATTTTTGATGGATTTTAAGAAGAAAGACTATCTTCTATGTAAAATTCATTTTGATCTTGGTGATTCAAACTGATACTTTCTAATTCAGTGGTAATTAATGAAAGAGAGTTTAAAGTTTAGTTTTTATTTTTAAGAAACTTATGACATGAAGTATTGTTTACAGAAATGTTTTCAAGCAAGTGTCCTGTGCTATAGAGACAATATTACAGAAAAAAATAAAATGGCCCTCAACAGCTCTGCTTATGCTGATGGAGGTAAAAACCTCTATAGCCCTTAAAACAACTGTGCTAATTGGTCCTTTGCAACAAAGACAGTGTCCAGAGATGGATCAGGGCACAGTGACCCTGAAGGATTATCAAAGACTCTCTTCATGTGCTTCCACCCACCTGGTTTCTGACTCAGAAGTCTTAAACTAAGATAACTCATTTCCTTTCTTTTGAATAAGAAGACTAAAATAAAATCCCCTGTACCTATTAGGTTGTACACAAGTAATTTTAACACTGGGAGGGTATGAAAGTTTACACCTTCTGAATATTTATACATAAAATTTGAGAACAAGTTTAAAAGGATCAAAATTGTGGCAAAGAGACTCTTTGGACTACTCAATGGACTCAATTGGTTTTGAATATACCACAGGGAATTCAGAGTTCCTAGTCTCTGAATTTGTTGCTAGCCTACAGAGTTCACAACTTTATTATACATTTAAAGAAACTAAATCAAGACAGATTAACCAAAACGTTGTATTCTAATGACTATTACAGAGAAAACTAATACTGAAGTCCTATGCTTTCCATTAAAGTCATTTCTTTAAATTGAGAGCTGAAGAGTCAATATTTTTAGTGTCATGATTCGTTTGCCAATTTTGTGGCAGTACATTTGAATATACTAAAATACATTTTAAAATTACTTTTAATTATGTGTATTCATTATTTTATAAGAGCAGTCTCCAATTTATGAATTTCAATTCAGCTCAGTTCAGTCACTCAGTGGTGTCCTACTCTTTGCGACCCCATGGACTGCAGCATGCCAGGCCTCCCTGTCCATCACCAACTCCCGGAGTTTACTCAAGCTCATGTCCACTGAGTTGGATTTATGGATTCATAAGTTTATGGATTTATACCCCAGTAAGGGCTTCCCTGGTGGCTCAGATGGTAAGGCATCTGCCTACAATGAGGGAGACCAGAGTTTGATCCCTGGGTGGGAAAGATCTCCTGGAGAAGGAAATGGCAACCCACTCCAGTATTCTTGCCTGGAAAATCCCATGGATGGAGAATCCTCGTGGGCTACAGTCCATGGGGTCTCAAAGAGTCAGACACGACTGAATGACTTCACTTTCACTTTCAAAAAGAAACTAAGAATTTTATCAATAGTAATAATATTTTCAGCACCATTTTTGCTGTAGTTTATGATCATAGAATCAAGCATTTTGTATTTAATAAAAGTAAGTCAACTTGAGAAATTAACTTGTGTTTACTTACAGGAGAAATAGAAAAATTAATTTTAAATGAGTTAATTATCAAATATGTTTAGGTCTCCCCATTGTTTTCAGCATAATCATTTATTTCACCATCAAAATTTTTCCTGTATTTTGAAAATTATATAATTTGCACTGTTTCTAACATTATTGTAAAAATAGCAGAACAAAATCCATTTTGCTTCGGAATTTCTATCTAGATCACACTGCTTTCAGCTGGAGAACTAGCAATCAATTCCAAGCACAATTTTTCAAATGGAAGCCCTGGCAAAGAGTTCCTAATTCTTTATTATATACAGGAGCTTTACTCTGTACATGAACTAGGTTTTATATTTGTGTATTTAAAAACTTACTTTCATAAAAGTTATTTTATTCAGAATTATCTGACCTTTTGAGTACCTGCTATAAACTTTTATATCATCTTATGTGTTCCTTTACAATATTTCTCTTTCATAAGAGAACAACTCTGACTCTGAACTAGATTATGCCTGAGAACTCACTTCCCAACAAGCATTAGTTACATGGGCATTTTTTGCTATTTCTTTCTAATATTTGTTTCCAAATTCCCTGATTGGGATATACTTATAAATAAAGAAATGCATATTCTTATCATTATATTGTTACTTAAGATCATTGTTTGCCATTTGTTTTAAGAGTATGAAACAATTTTTCAGTGTAAGTGTTTAAGTTTTACTGCGTTGCATTGACATCGTTTACATAACCCTTTGTGATGCTTGTAGTACATATCATTTGTAGAGTTTTCTTCTCTTTTTTTTAAGAAAATGTCAAGGAGGAAAAAAAGAACAAAAATAAAAAATAAATAAGGAGAAATGAAATAGACAAATTAAATAAACAAATTTAATTAAATAAATTAAATAAATATAAAATCCAATATACTAGAGAAAAAGACTCTGATGCTGGGAAAGATTGAAGGCGGGAGGAGAAGGGGATGACAGAGAATGAGATGGTTGGATGGCATGATTGACTCAATGGACATAAGTTTGAGTAAACTCCGGGAGTTGGTGATGCACAGGGAGGCCTGGCATGCTGCAGTCCATGAGGTCGCAAAAAGTCGGACATGACTGAGAGAGTGAACTGAACTGAAAGGACATGTATTCCTTAATTTCCATCTTTCTGATAGAGCCCTTTTGTTGTTTTGTCCAGTCACTAAATCATGTCCAAATATTTACAACCCCATGGACTGCAGCACACCAGGCTCTTCTGTCCTTCACTGTCTCCCGGAGTTTGCTCAAATTCATGTCATTGAGTTAGTGATGCCATCTAACCATCTCATGTTCAGTCACCTGTTTCCACTTTTGCCCTCAATCTTTCCCAGCATCAGGATCTTTTCTAGTGAGTCAGTTTTTCACATCAGGTGGCTGAAGTATTGAAGTTTCAGCTCCAACATCAGTCCTTCCAGTGAGTATTTAGAGTTGATTTCCTTTAGGATGGGGCTTCCCTGGTGGTTCAGCGGTTAAAACATCTGCCTGCAATGCAGGAGACCTGGGTTTGAATCCCTGGGTCGGGAAGATCCCCTGGAGAAAGAAATGGCAACCCACTCCAGTATTCTTGCTTGGAGAATCCCATGGACAGAGGAGCCTGGTGGGCTACAGTCCATGGCGTCGCAAAGAGTCGGACACGACTGAATAACTTCACTTTCTTTCACTTTCCTTTAGGATGGACTGATTTTGATCTCCTTGCTGTTCAAGGGACTCTCAAGAGTCTTCTCCAGCACCGCAATTGGAAAGCACCAATTCTTCAGCCCTCAGCCTTCTTTATGGTTCAATTCTCACATCTGTACATGACTACTGGAAAAACCATAGCTTTGACTCTATGGATATTTGTTGGAAAAGTGATGTCTCTGCCTTTTATTATGCTGTCTAGGTTTGTCATAGAGCCTTTTTAAAAATCGTTTAAAAGATTTTAACTTTATGGAAATCATTGATTTTCCCAGTCAATATTGGACTAGAAGTGGCTTATTTTTAAGGCAAAAGATTGTTTGTGATACTCTGTGGAATTCATATTTTAGATTTTTTGTATAATTCTTCCCTTAGTTTTAATTTTATATGTATGCACAAATGGGAAATAAGTTTTCTTTCCCCTTTATATTGGTACGAAAAATGACACTAATTAAAGGCATTGGTTATGAAAAATTTACATTACATGTGCTTTGCACAGGATTTTAGCTCAAATAACCAACTTAGACACAATTTCAATTTTAAAGCCTGATTCTTCTCAGGCATCCTTAAAATTCAGTCCAGGTGGGAAGAAGAAGAAAAAAAGAAATTTTGGCAAACTTGCCTCTTGAGTCATTTCATAATAAACATCTTGTTGAGCTCAGCTCAGAGAAACAAAACACATGTTATCCAGCAGAAGATTGACCAGAAAACCTTAAATATCCTGTCTATACTAAGCAGATTGGGAAAGGAGAATGAGTCCTTACCTTTAGAAACAATTTCTGAATTTATGTGTTTCCTTGTCTCAATATTAGCACGTTTCAAATGTCTCAGTGGTCAAAGCTTCAATTCTGAAAGGTCTGTGAAAGCAGAGACTGAAATCCGAGGTGTGATTGGGGACACCACCTTCCAAGAGAAATGTGGCAGAAAAATGCAAATATCTATGCTGTACAGGGAGTGGAGCTAAATGGCAGTTTAAAAAAATTATCCTCAAATGTTATCTCTACAGTAGATCCTGACTCAATATGTTAGTTAATTGAATGAATTACAGAAGGTTAGTGAGTGACTGTTCAGTGATGACCAGGAGATAATGATGAGAATTAACTGGAGAAAGAAAGAAAAAAGGGAAGAATCTATTTTGTTAAATAAGATATTAAAATACAAGGTGAAACCTCTAAATCTGAGTCTTTTCAAAACCTCTGCTATTCTGTTTCATTGGATTACAGTATCATCTGTTGGAGGTGAACGGATAAAGAAGATGTGGTACATATATACAACGGAATACTGCTCAGTCATAAAAAAGAATGGAATAATGCCATTTGCACCAACATGACTGGACCTAGTGATTACCATACTCAGGGAATTCCGCAGGGCCTAATGCCCTCCCCCAAGTGGAGGATGAACAATGATGTTGATCCTGTTGACTTTAATCAACTAAACCTTGGACTCTATTGATCTTTGCCCCAAGTCTACACTGAATTTTCCTCTGCTTAAGCCCCTTCATGAATATGCATGCACCCTGAGCTCAAAACTTCCCCAATTCTGCTGTTTGGAAAGACACTGCTTTGGGAAGGATCTCCAGTGTTCTCCTTACTTGCTGCAAGCAATAATAAATATTCCCTCCTCCTAAAAATGATACATAAATGAAACTGAGGTTATCTCAGATTAAAGCCCAGCCCCCACCAATTTCCATGGGTTTTAACAAAATAATTATGAATATTGTATAATGAAAGTCTCAAGAAAATAAAAACCCTTGTCTTTGATTTAGCTATACACAGCAGTTAGCATCAAGTAATAAAGAGCATAACAGGCATAATGTGTTTGTCTTATATAAACACAGAAGAGACACACACTTTTCAAAGAAGTCACAAGGTTTTAATGTATTTATTTAATATATTTAATGTATTATTTAATTCCCTTATTCAGTCAAATTTGAAACAGAGTCAAAATACAGTTGACTCATGAACAAGACAGTTTTAACTGGGCAGGTCCACATATATACGGATTTCCTTTTTTCAATCATAAATACTGTAGAATCACATAAACCATGGTTGGTTGAATCTATGTATTTCGAACCATGGATATAGTAAGTGTGCACGCTAGCTCAGTTATGTCTGACTCTTTTGCGACCCCATGGCCTGAAGCCCCCAGGCTTCTCTGTCCATGGGATTTTCCAGGCAAGAATACTAGAATGGGTTGCCATATCCTTCTCCAGGGGATCTTCCCAACCCAGGGATAGAACCCGTGGATTCATTTCTGCTGAGCTACTGGGGAAGCCCCTGAGATAGAAAAACCATCTGTTAAACCTGGATTTTTCCACTGCTGAGAGACCTGGTGTCCTAGCCCTTCCTGTTGTTCAAGGGTTAACAGAGTACTAATGCCTTTGTTTTATTAGTTTTGCTTATTTTTATTTCTTTACCTTTTTAATCGGTAGACTATTTTCTTTTATTGGCCACAGCTATGTAGCATGCAAGATCTTAATTCCCCAACCTGGGATCAGACTTGTGCCCCTGCATTGGGAGCTTGGAATCTTAACCACTGGACCACCAGGGAAGTCCTTAGTGTTGCTTATTTTTAACATTTGTGCCGCTAAGTGAAAAAATTTGTCAGGGTTTTTCACTACATAATTCTGCAGAGTATAATGAGTAGGTGAAAACAAATATGACTAAATTAATTGATCTTATGTAAGATAATCAGATTTATATCTTATTATTACCATAAATTTTTACTAATTGGAGAACTGAAGTTTGATCTATATTTTTCATTAAAACCTTTTTTTTTTTTTAAACTTAAACTACCTGTTCTTGGTGACTTCTAGTAAGAGATGAAGACCAGAGGCAAGAGAGTTAAATAAAATGATTGTTATCATTCATGGCATCAGATAGACTTTAAAAAATCCCTAAGCCTTAAACACGTCTACTCTGGGAGATGTTGAGTGAAGCACAGAAGTGCCATGTATTGTGAATAAGTATAGACACCGACATTAGGCTGGCATGAGGGTCAGCGCTGCCTGGCTTCTTGTTTGTGTGATCTTCATTTGAATGGACTTTCCTGTACTAGCATCATACTCTGGAACGCAGGGAGACTGTGAATTGGCCTTATATTTCCAGAAAGGTCTGATGAATCTGAGGTTGATGGGGTTCGGGAAATACTGACAAGGAAAGTGCTTGAGACACTTGGGACTCCACTACTTCCTACAAGGTATACTTTCTCAGATGGCAACATTAGTATTAAGATGTCTGATGTGTGACCTGAATTTTAAACAACCTCATGGACACTAAGGAGCCTGGACATAAATCCATAGGCGTATATATTGCAGTGATTTCAAACTCATGAAGATTTATCTGATGATTGATTATTTAAAATAAAAATACATATTTATGTGCCTAAACATTGTTATTTTACTTCTTTCATCTTTGTTAGAAACTGATGAGAAAAGAAGGACTTCCCAGGTGGCACTAGTGGTAAAGAAACTGCTTGCCAATGAAGAAGACATAAAAGACACGTGTTCAATCCCTGGATCGGGAAGATCCCCTGGAGGAGGGCATGGAAACCCACTCCAGTATCCTTGCTTGGAGAATCCCATGGACAGAGGAGCCCAGTGGGCTACAGTCCATAGCATCCCACAGAGTCAGACACAACTGAAGCGACTTAGCATGATAAGAAAGATGATTTTTGAAAAAGACATGATTTTTGCAAAAGACAAAAATATTTCTTTTCAGTTGAATAAAATATTGGTATTTTATAATGTCAGTGTAAAAAATTCCACAAACATTATTACTACTGTATAAAGGTTATAAATACGGTATAAATGAGAATGCCATGTGGCAGCCTGGATGGGAGGGGAGTTTGGAGGGGAAGGGATACATGTACATGTGTGACTGAGTCCTTTTGCTTCCCACCTGAAGCTATCACAACATGGCTAATCAGCTAATTAGCTAATAATCCAATACAAAATAAGAAGCTTTTTAAAAATGTCCTATAAAACAAAAGGTTTATAACTGTGGTAAAAAGAAAGAATATAATCCAATCTCTATTTTAGGTTTAATAAATTCAAGTTTTATTAGAATGTGTTTCTGATTGTGGACCTGCACAATCTGAGTAGCACATACACACAAACATAATTATATTTTCTTGTTAGCCTCCAGGCCTGAACCTCTGGGTTGAACTAGTGGGTATGTTTGATGTTTTCATTTCTTTAACATTATTATAAAATTATTCTTTATGGATTTTTTTTTCTTTGAACAGTATATTATTTTTATAAACAGATCAATAGTAACCTATGCTGGAGTGGGAAATTCCATTTATTTTCATGCTAAGAAAAGAGGGAGATACTTTGAGGAGATGTTGACCTGGAAAAATCTCCAGAATTGACCTGTTACAGTAAAAAAAAAAAGGGGTAAGGGAAAAAAACCAACTCAGAGAGGTAGCCAAATTCAAGTCTCTTTTCCAGCTGCTGGCTGCTCCCAATATCTCATTCTCCGCACAGTGTCACCACCATTGCTGACATGGCCCAACCCCAAATCCTGAGTAGTTTATCTATTCATCTACGTGCTTGTTCATCCCCCCATTCTCTGTATCTTACAGTCATAGTCTAGTCTTGAGATCAGTTATTAAGTTTCTAAAAGGAAGGCTCTGAAAATGATTACTAATTTGTTCAAAATTAATTTTTTCTGGATTTTATTTAATACGAAAACAAATTCCAGAAGAAACAATTGAAACACTTCTCATGGTATGAAATCACTCTGTGCTTCCCATTTTCAAATGGGCCTGAGCCTTTTTCCTAACATCCATTCCGACAACTTCCTGAAATGTATTTTTGAAAAGAAAACAAAGCAAACAAACAAAAAAGACTTCTTTGTAAAACGTGTTTTCTTGGCTATCCTAACTGCTGAGATCATAGCATCATTTCTGGCACCTTCGTCATTGCTACATTTCCCTAGGCTCAATGTCTATTGCCTATAATCTGTTTTGCTAAGTTCTGCCTCTTTGAGTTGATCATGTTTCTATAAAGTGGGACTCATTTTGTCCTAAGTACTATTCAAAGCACCTGAGAAAGTATTAGGGCAATCCAGGGTGAAGAATAATTCATGTAGGGAAGGCATTGAATAATATTCAAAACTTGGTTTGCAATCACTTAGCTGGGAACAGATAATATTAGATGTAAAATAGTGTATGTTTTAAAAGTATATATGATTGCAAAATTATGTATAGATGAACAAATAATGCCATAAGGTGCCCCGTGCTATATTAGTGTATATATCCATTATGCATTCTCAGTGAATATTATGGCTAATTTCTGTGTCTCTTTCGGGTATATTTGAAGAACCCATTAGTTAAAGGAAAAGAGAACTGTCAAGATTAGGTGTCTTCGCAAGAACGTGTTCTAGGATTTTGAACGTGCCCTGTCTTCCCTTCTTATCATTAGCCGCCCTTTGTTCGGGTCTGTGTGACATTTCTTTTCTAGGGACTGCACAAAAGGAGCACAGTCCCTGCAAGCACATCATCTGTTTGAAGGACATCCAGGGAGGGACAGCCAATTGTGCAGTCGCCAGACACGGGCTCCAGTCCCAGGGGAAGTGAAGGAGGGAGATGGACATTTGTGCAAGAGCCAAAGTGCCAAGCATGCCGGTTATTTAACTAGGAGCTTCCACGTGCTGCCATGGTGAAGGTGCTGCGAACCAGTGTTCTAAAGATACATGTTTCCTTGTTATGTTTCTTCCTCCTAAAAAATAAGCAATGTCATCATACTTTCAAGCAGCAAAAATATACCCCTAATGACTCTATTTTTCAAACTAG
The DNA here is from genome assembly GCF_029378745.1 of Bos indicus. Taxonomy (NCBI): domain Eukaryota; kingdom Metazoa; phylum Chordata; class Mammalia; order Artiodactyla; family Bovidae; genus Bos; species Bos indicus. The sequence goes on along the minus strand of NC_091771.1, from coordinate 83,582,109 downwards.
GTGTATAATTACTACATCCAAACTTCCAGCAAAGCTCCATTCTAATAACAAGGGAAAACTTTCCAAACATGGAGAATAATCACTATAGCCAAGAATCTCTGTAGGTGTGCAACTATTGAGAACTCAATGTGACTGATTCATTCACTTGTCTAAAACAATGGATATTCCTGTTGGCTAAGAGTGTCTATCAAAATCAGCCTTTAGTTAGTGGAAAATTCATGGGAGAAAAACCCATGAATAGCAGCAAACAAAGTAAGGAAAGGGAGCAGGCAGAAGCTTCAGGGCAAAATAGAAATCTGAAAACATTGACTATCATTGAACACTAATTGTTATACACATGGATAGCTTCTGTTGGAATTGAAGTGTCACAAGCCATGAAGAGCATAATCTGAAGAGCTCGACTCTTATCATATTAATTATAGAGGCAAACAGCCTTGCTCTTCTCAGACATTAGATCATAGATTTCAACTCCATCTAGAAATTAACTAGTATTCATGAAGATACTGATATATAGGATTTAGTGCATTTGTATAAAAGAAGGGGAAATGAAAAACAGATTTTGGATATATATATAGGCTTCCCTGGTGGCTTAGATGGTAAAGAATGTGCCTGAAATTCAGGAGACTCAGTTCGATCCCTGGGTCAGGAAGATCCAATATTCATGTATATAATGAAATTAGCATCTTTAAAGAACAGATGGCTAAAAGTTCAAGATTTGAGCATATGTAAATTTGATATATCTAGAACCCCATTTCTTGGAAGTTCTAGATAAACATCTTAGTCATTTAATGATGTTTTTCACCTGCAAGTTTCTGCTCTTTTTTGCTAACTGCTACATTATTTTTTTTCTCAAAGTACATTTTATCAGACACTTTTAGCTGTTTTAGAAATGAGAAACTTGCCAAAGGAACGCTAGCCTAAAAGAAAGATGGATTTCTTTAAAATGTAGTCAAAGAAAACAAACAAAAAACACTAGATTACCATGTCAACCCCAAGTCATATAAACTTGATTTTTAATGACAATGAAGATTTCATTTTGCTTGTTAGATAGTCCAAGGGCACCTTGGTTTTTAGACACCTTCATTTTGGTCATCCTGGCACGGTACATAGACGTGGCATCAACTAAAGTAGAAAGATGGATACAGTCTTAGAATATCCTGTCTTCATATCTGAAGGGAAGTATCTCAGTGTGTGTGTGTGTGTGTGTGTGTTTCTCTTTGTAACATAATTATGATAATACTTTATTAGAAAGAGCTGTGCTACAGAACTTGGACTATTTCTTTCCTTCGAGTAAGCTTCTTGATGAAATGATGCAGATACGAAAGGCAATAGTGCATAGTCGTGGCCTGCCACAGCAAAGTATAAATCAGAAGTGATCACTAGTTGGGCTCAATTTCTGAGAAGTTCATTTTCTTCTAACTGTTACAAACTGACAAGCAGAACCATTTGCCTTCAAGCTTTCTGACAGATCCCACTGAGACCAGCAAAACGGCAGCTAGAAAGCTAAATGGACGCCTTCAGCCAGTTCCGTGCCTTTCTCCCGCTATTCAAGATTGCATTACCAGGGACTTCTGTCTGCAGATGGCTTTGACACTCCCATGCTCACACAGGTAGCCTGGGTTATCTCTCGTAAGGATGAGTTTTACAAGACTACTAGAGGAGTCTGTAGTTTGGAGTGTCCAGAGGTGAGTCACAGGGAACAGAACAGCTTTGGACAGTATCTTCATCCCAACAAGGAATGACCACCGCCAGGTTGTAGAGTGGGTCCATCTGCTGTGTGGGAGGGCGGGTAAGACTTCTTAACAGCAAGGTCAGTGTAATACAATGTTTTTGGTAAGAAAGATGGAGTTGGCCTTGAGGAAAAGGAAAATGGTTTTATAAAAACACGACACCATACATTGACCAAAAACCACTACAATATTGTAAAGAAATTAGCCTGCAATTAAAATAAATACTTTTTTAAAAAAAAAGAAAAAATACTTAGTTAAAAAAAAAAAAAACACACAATGCCAAAAGGTGCATCCTTTCATGGAATACCTTCCTATTGTAATCATTATAGTAATTATCCCATAAAATACTCTCACTTACTTTTTTTTTTCATATTTAGCCCTAATGTTTGTGGTTTTCTACCATGGTTAGCGGAGAAGGCAATGGCAACCCTCTCCAGTACTCTTGCCTGGAAAATCCCATGGACGGAGGAGCCTGATAGGCTGCAGTCCATGGGGTCGAGAAGAGTCAGACAACTGAGTGACTTCACTTTCACTTTTCAGTTTCATGCACTGGAGAAGGAAATGGCAACCCACTCCAGTGTTCTTGCCTGGAGAATCCCAGGGATGGGGGAGCCTGGTGGGCTGCAGTCCATGGGGTCGTGAAGAGTCAGACAACTGAGTGACTTCACTTGCACTTTTCAGTTTCATGCATTGCAGAAGGCAATGGCAACCCACTCCAGTGTTCTTGCCTAGAGAATCCCAGGGGTGGGGGAGCCTGGTGGGCTGCCGTCTATGGAGTCGCACAGAGTTGGACACGACTGAAGCAACTTAGCAGCAGTAGCAACCATGGTTAGAGGGGAAAGCAAACTTTAAATTTGGAGTAACAGAATGGGCTTGCTGAAATGGAATACTCCGAAGTATAGTAGATAGCAGAGAATGGATTGCAGGCAAGAAACAATGATATGAAATCAAAGGAAATGAACAGAGGTAAAGCTCGTGAACTGGATGGCATCTTGACAGTGATTGGCTTTTGCTTGGTGGGAGGTGCTAAGCTACAAGGCGCTGTGCAGCAGGCTCATGGTTCTAAGTAGATGGAATCCCTTGATGGGTTTCTACCCTTCTGTTCAGGCTTTAGACAGCACAGTTGAGTTGGTACCATGATCTTACATGGAAAGTGGTTTCAGACAACTAATTAGGCAAAAAAAGAAGTTGAGGTTCATGTATTTGTATTAAGACTGATTTCCCTTTTCCTCCTTCATGTGGCAGGAATAAAAGACTGAGAGAGGAGAACTTGAGCAGAGATGGCCAGAATAACCACCTTACCAGGGTTCAATGGAAACCACTAATTTTGATCTGAGGTTTTGGTTTCTTAAGAGATGAATTCAACCAAACAAACCCTATGTGTTTGAGATCACAGGAATAATTTATTAATCAAAAAAAAACAAAACAAAACAAAACAAAAAAACCCAAAACAAAATATTGGTTTTCATGGAGATCTTAGTAAAATATAATCCTATAATAAATCCCACACAGATTTTCTGTACAAAATTTACCTTCATTGAGGCAAGTATCTTAGATGCTCTCCATTTAACCAAATACATCTCAATTAAATGCAAAGCTGTATTTGTGTGTTGGTCACTCAGTGGTGTCTGACTATGACCCTGTGAACAGTAGCCTGCGATTCTTCTCTGTCCTTGGAATTTCCCAGGCAATAATACTGGAGTTGGTTGCCATTTCCTTCTCCACAGCATCTTCCCAACCCAGGGATTGAAGCCAGGTCTCCTGAATTGCAGTCAGATTCTTTACCATCTGAGCCACCAGGGAAGCAAAATTGTGTATGTGTATATAAAACCATCACACTTGGGCATTAAATTTTCTACCTGTCTTCCGATTTATTTTTTCCATATTGTATAATTATAATAAGACATGGTAGAATTTCAAAACTTTAGCATTAAATGCATGTTATCTAAAAGTATTTTCAACATTCATAAGCATTGAATAACTATTTTCTTACATTGCTGTTTAACTTTTGCATAGATAATTCTTACCCCTACATTAAATTTTACGCATCTTGACAACTTTAATGCCTTTTCTATAGGTTTCAGTGAATTGGTACTCTAATTTTTATAGTCTTAAATTATATATACATTGTATTTTATTGGAAAACTTTAAAGGAATAGTTCTTTAAGTAAAAGACCATGTAGTTTTAGAGCATATTTGCTTTATTCTTAATAACATTGAATTAAAAAATATATAATTGTATGTACTCATGATTAAAATTAATTGATAATTAAATGTTATTCAATTGTGGAATAAACTTTGGGTGTTGTAAAATTTGTTTTAAAAGTACAGCCAACACCTCATTAAATTGGCTTATGGTATTGGTTACTTTTTGCTAGTTCCTTGTTCTTTTGCTTTTCCTCTGTCAGCAACTAAATTTCATGTAATTTGCTATTGAGAAAACCAAAGCACAATTCTAACTAACATCCAACTATCCTTGACTATTTTTTTTTTTTCAGATTTTGCACATTTATTAATAAAACAATAGTTTCTATTATATTTTTTTTTTTTTTTTGATAGTAGATATCACTGTATAATGTAATGTTTGACTCTTAGACTGGAATTTTTTTTTTTTTTTTCAAATCCCTTTCCATTTTTTTTTTTTTTTTAAACTTTACATAATTGTATTAGTTTTGACAAATATCAAAATGAATCCACCACAGGTATACATGTGTTCCCCATCCTGAACCCTCCTCCCTCCTCCCTCCCCATACCATTCCTCTGGGTCGTCCCAGTGCACTAGCCCCAAGCATCCAGTATCGTGGATCGAACCTGGACTGGCAACTCGTTTCTTACATGATATTTTACATGTTACAATGTCATTCTCCCAAATCTATTATACAGTTTATGGTAAGAATTGTGAACTTCGAGAACCTCATATATTTTAAAAGTAAGAGACATGGATGAATATCTCTGCACATGTAATTCTTTCTGGTGAATACAAATAAAGCATCAGTTAAAAAAATTAGCTTGACAAATCACTTTAATATTTTTTATCTACATGCAATCATATTATATTAAATACTTTCTTAGCCTCATCTTCCCCACCGTAAATAATTACCATCCTTCAACATTTTTATCATCCTCTATTGCCATGATTCTGTCACTAGAAGTTTCTTTCCTGTGTAACATTAAATGTTGGAGACCAAATTTAATGAATGATTTTTACAATAGAGTGTAAACTGTGCATTATGTCCTTGGATTATATCACTAAAATAACAATGACTCCCTCTTATATCCATATATTATAATTGCACAGTGATATTCTGTAACAGATAAGTGTTGATCCTTTAACTTCCCTGCTTCAGTTCACCATGACAAATACATTAATCTGTTCTGTTATTTCTCTCTTGTTCCCATACCTTCAGTTCAGTTCAGTTCAGTTCAGTCGTGTCTGACTCTTTGCAACCCCATGAACCTCAGCACACCAGGCCTCCCTGTCCATCACCAACTCCCAGAGTCCACCCAAACCCATGTCCATTTAGTCGGTGATGCGAACCAACCATCTCATCCTCTGCCATCCCCTCCTCCTCCTGCCCTCAATCTTAGTGAAGGTAAGACAAAATAGCCATCACATAAAATATTATTTACATATATTTTCATGCAACCAAAAATAACTGGCATAGATTTTTAAAATAATATTTACTTCAAAATATCATTTTATTTAACATTAATAAGACATTTTTATTTTATAGATTTTATTTAACACTAATAAGAAGGTATCTATTAGTATTAGACACAGCATAAATTTAAGTCAAGGCAAAAATTTTGGTATTATACTATTTCATGCATTGATAAATTTTAATGTTATTTAAATTAATTTTCATTTATTTAATATTTTGAAAACCACTTTCTTTTCAAAAATTTGAAATTTATTTCATCTTTTACTACTCTGAGAAAAATATAGAAAGTCTGAATCCACAATAGAGATATATTTATGTCTCATGGGGGCTTCCCAAGTGGCTCAGTGGTAAAGAATCTGCCTGCTGTGCAGTCCATGTAGATTCCATCCCTGGGTGAGGAAGATCCCCTGGAGAAGGAAACAGCAACCTACTCCAGTATACTTGCTTGGGAAATCAAAGGGACAGAGGAGCCTGATGGGTTACAGTCCATAGGGTCATGAAGAGCTGGATATGAATTAGCGATTTAATAGCAGCAGCAATGACTCATGACTGATTCTTTGCTTTTATGAAAGAAGGTTTTTCTTTTATGATAATTTTTCTGAAAAAGTTTTAATTTTACTTGAAAAGCATTGGCAAAACATTTAAGATGATAGCATGAATAGAAGTTTAAGAAAAAAAACTCTTAAGACTTGCAATCAGAGACTCCCCTATTTTAAATATGAAACTTTAAGAATTTACATTATGTTTAAATTTAAATCTGCAAGAACCTTGGTCTTTATTTTACTTTTGTTGATGTTGAGAAGAGAAAATTACACACAGGAATCTGAGACTATGCCAGCAACAGAAAATGCTACAATATATAAAACTGAGTTTTGATATACAGCTTGAATTGTCTAATCCTACGACCCATAAGAAACTTACTGTAATTAAATAAACTGAAGATAAATTGAGTGAAAAATACATTAATTTTTTATGCTTCACATTTAAGTGTTATCATATGGAGACAGATTAAACAGCAAATTGTCTTTTAACATTGGAAAATGATAGTAATAAAAATTCTAATAATAATCACTCAAACCATAGGAAATTGCTGTTTCTATATGTGAACAGCACTGAATATTGGCAATTTTCTATGACTTAATTTGTGAAGAGACACTTTAGTGGTTAAATCAATACGTTCAGATGTCATCCAGCCTAGATTGAAATCTCAGCCTCATTTATGAGCTGCAAGATGAAGCTCTCTCTTCCTCAGTTCCCTTAACTTTAGAATGTGGATGAGTAATTCCTCAGCCATCCAGTCGTTAAGACTCCATGCTGTCAGTATTGAGGACCTGGGTTCAATCCCTGGTTGGGGAACTAAGATCCCACAAGCCGCAACACACTAGAAGATAACTTAATAAATAAAAGAAAAAATTAAATAATGAAATATAGGTAACATTACCTATTGCATAGGATCATTATGAGAATTAAGAGCCTTATGAAATAAGGAAAAATGTAGAAGAATGTCTATTGTTTTAAACTAAATTAACAATATTGTGTGAATATCTTAAATTGAACTAATCAAGTTCTGTGAGTAATCAGGAAGGTTTTCAATATAATCTCCAAAAATGCCTTTATTAATAGGTTCTCAATAGGATCCTTTCCACATCTAACTAGCTTCTTTAATTCTTATTTTCCTGAAATCTCGGGAATGGAAATGTTCTTCTCGTGCGTGGAAGCTAAGTCGCTTCAGTCATGTTTGACTCTGTGACCCAATGAACTGTAGCCCGCCAGGCTCCTCTGTCCATGGGGTTTCCCAGGCAAGAGTACTGGAGCAGTTAGCCATTTCCTTCTCCAGGGATTCTTCCTGACCTAGGGATTGAATCTGTGTCTCTTATGGCTCCTGCCCTGGCATGTGGGATCTTTACCACTAGCGCTACTAGGGGAGACTTTTTTCTCTATTATTTACCCTCCTAATACTTGAAAAGATCCCCTGGAGAAGGAAATGGCTTCAGTATTCCAGTATTGTTGACTGGAGAACTCCATGGACAGAGGAGGGCTTGCAAGAGTCGGACACAACTTAGCGACCCAACCACCAATATTTGAAAAAAGTACTTTGCCTCAGTAGATTCCTTGCTTCTGAGAAGTAGTGTTGGTCAGTCCATAAGGTCAAACTAATTATTTAATTTTGTATGTATCCTTCCACACCTTTCATATGATGGGTTAGTGATTTCACTACGCTGAATTTTAGTTTCCCAATCTGTAAGAGATCCAACCAGTCCATTCTGAAGGAGATCAGCCCTGGGATTTCTTTGGAAGGAATGATGCTAAAGCTGAAACTCCAGTACTTTGGCCACCTCATGGGAAGAGTTGACTCATTGGAAAAGACTCTGATGCTGGGAGGGATTGGGGGCAAGAGGAGAAGGGGACGACAGAGGATGGGATGGCTGGATGGCATCACTGACTCGATGGACGTGAGTCTGAGTGAACTCCGGGAGTTGGTGATGGACAGGGAGGCCTGGCGTGCTGTGATTCATGGGGTCGCAAAGAGTCGGACACGACTGAGCGACTGATCTGATCTGATCTGAATCTGTAAATGACTATAGTGATATGTGAAAGCAGTATGCAAATATGATACAACATATCATGTGGATTCTGAAAATTTAAACTCGTCAAGTCAAAAGGGAAGAAGTTATAATGATGTGTCAATGGGGAAAAAAGGTGCAAATGTATACGTAAAAATTACACCCTTCTTAGGAACTGTTGCTGGTTTTAGGTGCTAAGTCGTGTCCGACACTTGGTGCATCCCATAGACTAGTGACCCCTCAGGCTCCTCTGACCATGGAATTTTCTAGGCAAGAATACTGGAATGGGTTGCCAATTTGTACTCAAGGAGATCTTTCTGACCCAGGGATCAAACCCAAGTCTCTTGCATCTCCTGCATTGGTGGGTGGATTCGCTAACGCAGAGCCACCAGGGAAGCCTTCTTAGAAATATATCTATTGGTGAAAGAATGCACTCCTGCAGTATGATATCTGCTTTTTTGATGTTTTCTAAACACACAACACATACAGGCATTGGGTTGTAATCCTTGCCTGAGGCCCTTATTTAAACAATTTATTCATCATCTCTGAAGGAGTGCTAAGGTATCTAAAAATAATCTCATAAAGGCTCTAGATTTGTTTCAGAAAGCCTTGGGATGTGGAGATGTATTTCTGATGCCTCTCAACTAGGAACAACTCTTTCCCTCGAGAGAATTAAACAGCTCAGAGTGTCAAACTTTGATCTTAACTGCTCACAACATTCAGAAGGAACACCAAGGCAGCAATTTCCTTCCAGTTTCATTGGCAGTTGAGAGTCTCAATAGCAAAACATAGAAAACCCCAAACATAAAAGTGTTAAAGAAAGTATTCCCCAGGGTGTATTTTAATAATTATCTCATTTCACCCATGATATATATATATATATATATATATATATATATATATATATATATCACACACACACACACACACACAGAGATATATATAGAGGAGAAATAGAGAATGGAAAGACAAGGGTGCAGAATTCGGCCTCGTATTTTATGTCTATTGGTTAAAGTAGATGGCAATTAAAAATGTGATTTTTGTGTATTTTAACAGCCATGCATAAATTATTTCTAACTACAAAGTAAGGAACGGGACCACATTTTATGAAATCCATTTCAAGCTCAAGCAGTCCCAACAAATGAACAGTGCTCCCTAGACACATATTTCTTCTGTTTAATTTTATCTCTGAGATGCAGATGCTGTTCTGAGGTCTCTGATATCGCAACAATATCCCCAGGAAACGTTCCCTCCTCCAGGTAACGGAGATAAGAATAATTTAGCCCCAGAGCCTGACACTTCCAGGTCCACGCTGACTACCTCCCATTGTTGGAGTCTTCCTGTCTTCGCCTCTCGCCCTCTGCCTTCCTGCCTCTTCCGCCAGTCGCTGCTGCACTGACAATGTCGGTCCCCACGACTTGGTGGCATCAGCTCACACCTGCACCCAACGCTCCTCCTGTCCTCGCGCTCGCAGCCAGAGTCCCGTCGATTTATGAGCATGCACACATATGCAAGGCCAAGCTGAGGGTTCACATACATCCCCCATGTATGTTGCAATCCAAAGATTAGTATCAATCTATGAGAATCAAAGATTTCTTTGATTTGTCCAAACAGATTTCCACCCCGAATGACCTGTTAAGTCACTTCATTCCTGTCCTACTCTTTGCGACCCTATGGACCAAATCCCACCAGGCTCCTTGGTCCATGGGATTCTCCAGGCAATAATATGGGAGTGGGTAGCCATTTCTTCCTCCAGGGGATCTTCCTGACCCAGGGATCAAACCTGCATCTCTTACCTCTCTTATTTCTTTGGAAAAAATATTTGTGCATCTACGAAGAAAGCTGAGTACCAAAGAATTGATGCCTTTGAACTGTGGTGTTGGAGGAGACTCTTGAGAGTCCCTTGGACTGCAAGGAGATCCAGCCAGTCCATTCTAAAGGTAATCAGTCCTGAATATTCATTGGAAGGACTGATGTTGAAGCTGAAACTCCAATATTTTGGCCACCTGATGTGAAAAACTAACTCATTGAAAAGATCCTGATGCTAGGAAAGATTGAAGACAGGAGAAGAAGGGGATGGCAGTGGATGAGATGGTTGGATGGCATCACCAACTCAATGGACAAGAGTTTGAGTAAACTTCAGGAGTTGGTGATGGACAGGGAGGCCTGGCCTGCTGCATTCCATGGGGTCACAAAGAGTCTGACATGACTGAGCGACTGAACTGAACTGCAAGTGTTATATCATGCCTGCCATTTCTCTCTATGCTATATGTATTTTTAAAAGGAAGGAAAGGAGGCTGGGAGGGAGGGAGAGATGAGGAAAGATGAGAGGGAAGAGAGAGATATTTGTTCTATTAGCTTTCTATCACTGGGTAAAAACAATTTCAAAGTTAGAAGCTCAAATTAAAAATAAAATTACCATCATCACACTTTCTGTGACTTAGGAATGGGGCTGGGGTTGATCTGGGGTCTCAGTTCCGTGTTTCTCCAGACAGAAAACCTGTAAGCAAGATGCGGGCTGGCACTGGGATCTCATCTCTGGCTCAAGGTCCTCTCCCAAGCTGACTGAATTTAGCTGCTGGTGGTTTCAGAGCCGAGGTTCCATTCAGCTCATGAGTTCTCTATAGGGTATCCCTCTCAGCTCCTGGAGGCCACCCCAGGTCGTGGCAATGTGACCCTCTCAAAAGACAGCAGTATGCTTCTTCAAAGTCAGCAGGGCAACCTCACCACATAGGCTACCCTAGGGACTTCTGTGACATCATGTCATCACTGGAGTGGCTCTTGTTAAAAACAAGTAATTCAGAGGATGCTTGGCCCTCACAATCCCACCCGTGCTGAAGGGGAGCTTTTGTAGGGGAGGCAGAACCAGGCCTGGATTTCAGGGACCATCGTAGAAACCTGCCCTCATTCTGAGCACTTCCGGTATTCTTGGCTGGAGAATTCACAAACAGAGGAGGCTGGCAGGCTACAGTCCATGGGGTCGCAAAGAGTCTGACATGACTGAACGACTAACACTTCATTTAGAGAGACACATTGAACAGGAGGATAACAATAGAGCAATGCATGGCTGATGACCGAGCATAGGAGAGTAGTGATCAGGAGCTAAGACTGAAGAACACGGGCCATAGAGTGACTCTGAGAGCCACACAAAGAAATAGGTTCAAGCCCAACCTGGTGAGATGAAGCAACTTCTTTTAAAGTCTGTACATTTGGCTTTCTCACTGATGGTTGGATGGCATCACTGACTCAATGGACATGAGTTTGAGCAAAGTTCAGGAAATAGTGAAGGGCAGGGAAGCCAGGTGTGCTGGATTCACAGGGTCACAAAGAGTCAGACACGACTTAGCGACTGAACCACAACAACTGACAGGCTGCAATATCTACCTTGCAATTTTATATAGGGAACTACATGAATGATGTATGCCGTATTTCCAACAGAGAAACTCAATGTCTAATGTATGCAAAGTGAAAACTGAAAATGAAGTTGCTCAGTCAAGTCCGACTCTTTGCAACCCCATGGACTGTACCTGCCAGGCTCCTCCATCCATGAGATTCTCAAGGCAAGATTACTGGAGTGGGTTTCTATTTCCTCCTCCAGGGGATTGAACCTGGGTCTCCTGCATTGCAGGCAGACTGTTTACCATCTGAGCCACAAGGGAAGTATATTATTAACCACATTTTCCTATGCATGAAAGCTCTGTCTTTACAAAACTAAAATGAATATCAGTATGCTAGCTAAATATTTTTATGTATCCATCATTGTAATTTTTACTTTCCCCTGCTTATTTAATTATAGGTCACTTGATCATGTGGGGTTGTTTGTTTCTGAAGGTTAATACTTGTTTAGTCACTAAGTCGTGTCCGACCCTTTGTGACTCCATGGACTGTAGCCCACCAGGCTCTGTCCATGGGATTCTCCAGGCAGAATACTGGAGTAGGGTGCCATTTCCTTCTCTGGGGAGAAAATTTTGAGTTTTTGAACATGGCTTTTCTGTAAGGTTCATCCAAATAATAGTATTTATTTGTGAAAAGCTTTTAGCTTCTATGTACTATATAAAACACCTATTTTAAAGCATGGGTGAAGCCTGTAGTTTCTAAACTGCCTTAAACAACCTTAGCTGATTGTTTAAAAAGACTTCTATTGTCTTTCATTTGAACTGCCTGACTTTTTCACATTGGTATTTAAGCAGAGGTTGCATCTTCTCTGATGTATGTTATGTGGTGACACAGCTTTTTCAGCATTTCTTCTGGACTGTTCTCCTCATAGGCTTCCACAGAGCAAGTCCTTCAAGGACTTGCAGACCGTTGAAGGTTATGGGAAAGTCAAATTATTGGAAATAGACTCTACAGAGTTCCAAACGATAAAGTCCTTCACTTTGCTCTGAAATTGCTGCAGGTAACTTTGGCAATCACGGTGCAGTCCAGGGAGTAATGACCCTCCTAGGAAGAGGAGTCCTGCCATTGCTGTAGGCAGCTGAAGACTGACCGGGAAGATGAGATTCACAATTTTGGAGCAAAATGTACATGCAGGCAAGTCAGTACTGAATATACATTGTACATTTCGTTGGAGAAAAACTGGATATAATTGTTATCATTTGTCACAAATAGTGTTTCTACCTATTTCTTTGCCTGCTATAAATAAAAAGCAACTCCGGAGGTTGCTGAAGGAAATCTTAGGTTATTCTCACTGCTGCTTCAGAGGAAAAGGAAATGAAATGTCTCCATCTCCTATTGCGGAAGAAATATGGCAGGGGAGAGTGATCCAGCCTAAGACTGGGGGGCATCAGCTTGGTGGGATAGTCCATCTCATGCACAATCTATTTCAAAGTTACCAGTGGAATATATTCTTTGTGCTCTCACAGAAAAGCAAGGCACTAGAAATACTGTATCTGCTGCTATCCAGGAGGTTTTACTTAATGCATGTATTAATACTGAGAAAACTTAGCGAATGAAAAAATATCATTGAGTATAATGGTCTAAAATCCCAGGAGGAAGGTAATTTTTTTTTTTTAATTGCATGGAGTCCAGAAAAGACTGTTGTATTTTTTCCTACATTTTTATTGGAATTTAATGTACAATAAACTATGTGTATTTAAAATATACAAAATGCGTTTTACATAGGCTACATGCATGAAAGCATCATTGCAAACAAGACGATCACTATGTCCATCATCCCCAAAGCTTCCTTTTGCCCCTTTATGTCTCCATTTCTTACCAACCCTGTCCTCTAGGAAACCACTGATTTGCTTTCTGTCTTTCAGTTTTCAGAATTTCATAAATGGAACTAAACGACACAGATTTTTTAAACCACTTTTTATTTTCTATTGGGGTATAGCTGATCCACAACATGGTGGTGGTTTCAGACGAACAGCACAGGGGCTCGGGTGTCCTCTCTGCTTCTCTCCTTTGCTTTCCGCCATAAGGGTGGTGCCACCTGCACATCTAAGGTTACTGATATTTCTCCCAGCAATCTTGATTTCAGACTGAGCTTCATCCAGCCCTACATTTTGCATGAGGTACTCTGTATATAAGTTAAATAAGCAGGGTGGCAATATACAGCCTGACGTACTCCTTTCCCGGTTTGGAATCAGTCTGTTAACTAAAGAGCCTCTTGATGAAAGTGAAAGAGGAGTGTGAAAAAGTTGGCTTAAAACTCAATATTCAGAAAACTAAGATCATGCCATACGGTCCTATCCCATCATGGCAAATAGATGGGGAAACAATGGAAACAGTGACAGACTTTATTTTGGGGGGCTCCAAAATCACTGCAGATGGCGACTGCAGCCATGAAATTAATAGATGCTTGCTCCTTGGAGGAATAGCTATAACTAACCTAGACAGCATATTAAAAAGCAGAGACATTACTTTGCCGACAAAGGGTCATCTAGTCAAAGCTATGGTTTTTCCAGTGGTCATGTATGGATGTGAGAGTAGGACTATAAAGAAGGCTGAGTGCAAAAGAATTGATGCTTTTGAACTGTGGTGTTGGAGAAGACTCTTGAGAGTCCATTGGACTGCAAGGAGATCCAACCAGTCCATCCTAAAGGAGATCAGTCTTGAATATTCATTAGAAGGACTGATGCTGAAGCTGAAGCTCCAATACTTTGGCCACCTGATGCAAAAAACTGACTCACAGGAAAAGACCCTGATATTGGGAAAGACTGAAGGCAGGAAGAGAAGGGGATGACAGAGGATGAGACGGTTGGATGGCATCACTGACTCAATGGACATGAGTTTGAGCAAGCTCTGGGAGTTGGTGATGGACAGGCAAGCCTGGCATGCTGCAATCCATGGGGTCACAAAGAGTTGGACAGGACTAAGTGACTAACTGAACTGAACTGGTTCTCTTCCCTGATAAAGGCACATAACTCACCTGCCACCTCCCACTCAGCTTCTCAAGGGACTCTGTCATTTACAATCATCACAGTGTGACTTGATAAATCCTGCAACGTCTAAAATTTGTCCTACCTGCTCCATAATTCTCTTGCTAGAAGAGAATGAAATCTTTTTTTCCCCAGAGTCAGCAAGTCCCCTGTGCTCCTGATCTGGGCAATGCAGGGTGTCCTCTGTCTCCTCTAGAACTTGGAAGAAGTTCTAGACTGATAATTTGAGAAATCAGGCTTAGTTAGAGGAGGACTGGATGAGTAGCTCAAACATGAATCAGCGACACATAAAAGTAATGATGAGAATTGTAATATGTTGCAACCTTGTAAAACATCATGAACATAAAAATGATAAATTCTAGGGCAAAATGAAATATGAATCTGTATTTGCATTAAGTGATATATAAATATAATAGTTTTTCATAAACTATGAAATTGAAAGTGGCTCAGTCATGTCCAACTCTTTGTGACCTCATGGACTATACAGTCCATGGAATTCTCCAGGCCAGAATACTGGAGTGGGTAGCTGCTCATTTCTCCAGGGGATCTTCCCAACCCAGGGATCAAACCCAGGCCTCCCATATTCCAGGTGGATTGTTTACCAGCTGGACCACCAGGGAAGACCTAAATGTAACAGTTTCTCATAAGCAGCAAAACAAGACTAGAAAATGTGAACAAATGTGCTGGGAACATGAGAAAAATAGATTTATTTTAATTTCTGATCCATCTGCACCCAGTTCCTAACAGGTGGTCAGTCATTAAACTTTATAGACTGCAGGAAAAGGCAACCCACTCCAGTACTCTTTCCTGGAAAATCCCATGGATGGAGGAGCCTGGTAGGCTACAGTCCATGGAGTCGCTACAAGTCGGGGGACTTCACTTTCACTTTTCACTTTTATGCATTGGAGAAGGAAATAACAACCCACTCCAGTGTTCTTGCCTGGAGAATCCTGGGGATGGAGGAGCCTGGTGGGCTGCCATCTATGGGGTTGCACAGA
Source organism: Bos indicus (assembly GCF_029378745.1). NCBI lineage: Eukaryota > Metazoa > Chordata > Mammalia > Artiodactyla > Bovidae > Bos > Bos indicus. The sequence goes on along the minus strand of NC_091771.1, from coordinate 83,566,772 downwards.
GTCAGACAAGACTGAAGCGACTTAGCAGCAGCAGCAGCAGCAACAGCTAATATCATTGACCTCTTTTTAAAATGTACTGTCCTTAGTAATTGTTTTCTTTTTTTTTTTTCATTACAAGTTTAGCACACAATTTATAGAATCAACTTCTTTTTTATTTTTTCCCCTATGAGTAGAAGGAAGAGAACAGAATCATTCACGCATCCTTCAAATTAACACTTTTTGTCTCAAACACAAGTACAGGGCAGCAGATTACCCAGAAAACTGTAAAGTCAAACACTGAGTTAACACAAATATTATTCTCAGGGAGAAATCAGAAAAAGCTGTTGACAAAAATTGCTCTATTAAATGACTCTGTTGGAAGTGGCAAAATATCAGTGCCATACAACCAAGAGCAGTTACTCTCCAGATGAGTGGAAACAGTATTTTATACCAAAGGTGAACAAAATCAATTTGCAATGTAATGTGTAGATTATAAATCAGCACTTAGTTTATGTGGATAACATATCTGATGAAGACTATTTTAACAGCTTTTCCATGTATTGCTAAAACTACATGTATTAGGAAAGTATATTTTGTTTAAATAGAATTGATTTTTTATGAGTTGTGACGTAGCCATAGAAGAGGCTAAGTCGTGTGCTCAGGGAGCACCAGCCACATTGAATGACAATATTTAAGATAGTTAAATATTTAAACATAAAATATTTAACATCTTATGTTCCCTGGTGGCTCAGACAGTAGAGAATCTGCCTGCAATCCAGGAGACCCAGGTTTGATCCCAGGGTTGGGAAGATCCCCCAGAGGAGGAAATTCCAGTATTCTGGCCTAGAGAATTCCATGGACAGAGGAGCCTGGAGGGTTTCAGTCCATGGGGTTGCAGAGTCGGACGTGACTGAGAGACTAATACTTTCACTTTGACTTTCCTTGTGATATAGGCAGCACTCTAACAGAACAAAAGGAAAACATAAGCCGTCTACCTGGAAGTAGCAGTCCACAGGAGCCAAAGTTCAGCCATAGCACATAGAGTAAGGAAGGACACTCCTCTAAAAGTGATAAAGCAAGGAGTTTTTCGGTGGGGAAGAAGGTCAAACTCTGCCTCCTGATCCTTAAACCAAACCTGATTAAGGAGGTTTCCGGTGATCTCTTCTATAAATTTGAGCTTCCATAGCAGCCAATGCAGTTAAAGCATGTTAACTTTCCCAAGGCTGATACCCACTCCTCCTCCACGCTCACCTGTAATTAAGAGAGAAATGTACATTATTAGATAAATAAGGTTCCACTTTGAATGGAGTAAAGAACAGGCAAATGGAGCTTTTTACTAAGAAATGAGTGGAATGTTGAGTCTTCATGGAAAATTGAATCTTTATGGAAAAAAGTATAAGACAAAAAGAAGATGCAGGGTTAATAGGGTCAAACAAGATATTTCACAGTCATAATGACATTTTTGCACACTAAAATCAACTTAAGACAGATGTCTACAAACATGTTCCAAATGTTAATGTATTCTGACAATTGCCCTGGTGAGCAGTGTATCTTTTAATTCCATCCCACTGATGAGTGGACACACACAGGAAAGTTGGAGGGGCTCAGGGTCACAGAGAGAATTTATAATGGCCTGAACCAGATTTTGAGAACCAGATTTTCTATTGGGATCAAGCTATATTCTCTCTCACATATTTTAAAATGCAGCTTATCATAATTAAATTTATCTCTTAATATAAAAAGTGGCTCTTTTATAATTAAAAATATGCATCAAGGTGGTAGGTGATGAGTTATTCATATTTGCTTATCATCGATGTATTTGATTTCTTGTGTTAAAAAACAGAGCTTATTAGAATTCACAGACTCCAGTTAAAGAAAATTTCCAAATTAATGATCTTTGGGAGGAAAGTGAAAGTCACTAGTTCTGTCTGACTCTTTGTGACCCCATGGACTTCTTCAAGCCAGAGTACTGGAGTGGGTAGCTTTTCCCTTCTCCAGGGGATCTTCCCAACCCAGGGATCAAACCCAGGTCTCCTGCATTGCAGGCAGATTCTTCATCAGCTGAGCCACAAGGGAAGCCCAAGAATACTGGAGTGGGGTCTATCCTTTCTCCAGTGGATCTTCCCAACCCAGGAATCAAACCAGGGTCTCTTGCACTGCAGGCTGATTCTTTACCAACTGAACTAACAGGGAAGCCCATCTTTGGGAGACGTAATGGTAATTAAGCATTAATTCTCTCAAAACACTGTATATAGTTCTATATGTATAGTTGTCAGAATAGAATATTCCCTATTTGGTTTGGATGTGCAATAATAACTAATTCTTTCACAAAAGTGTGCTTACAAGTCTCACTGGAAATATAAGAATTATATAAAAACAATGTCCATAGACTCAGAGGAAACATAATCCAACATAAAATGTAATTATGTACTGTAAATTAATTTATCTATAGAGAGACATTCTTGGAGGATTCTTTTTCTTTAGCTCTTGAAAAGAGTTAAGGCAATTTGCTAAAACAAATAATTATTGAATACCTGCTGCTGCTGCTGCTAAGTTGCTTCAGTCATGTCCGACTCTGTGCGACCCCATAGATGGCAGCCCACCAGGCTCCACAGTCCCTGGGATTCTCCAGGCAAGAACACTGGAGTGGGTTGCCATTTCCTTCTCCAATGCATGAAAGTGAAAAGTGAAAGTGAAGTCGCTTAGTCGTGTTCGACTCTTCACGACCCCATGGACTGCAGCCCACCAGGCTCCTCGGTCCATGGGATTTTCCAGGCAAGAGTACTGGAGTGGGGTGCCATTGCCTTCTTCAACTGAATACCTATTAAATGTCAAAGGCTGTGAAAGATATACTTCATATATAAACTAAGTCTGTGACTTGCTTTATCTTTTAAAGAGTTTATTACCTATTGAGCCCTTCATAAACTTATTCAGAGCTTTTCACATGGAATAATAACATAACTATAAAGGTAAGTATAAATGTGTTCCCAGGAAAAGTCAGCCCTCTGTGGAATGGGTAGAAGGAATGTAAGGATTAAAGTAGTAGGTTGTATTTGCTGTTTAGTCACTAAGTCATGTCTGACTCTTGTGACCCCAGGGACCATGGGCTGCCATGGGATTTCTCAGGCAAGAACACTGGCTGTCTTTTCCTTCTCCAGAGGATCCTCCCGACCCAGAGATCAAACCAGTGTCTTCTTCATTGGCAGGCAGATTCTTTACTGCAGAGCTACCGTGGCAGCCCAAAACAGCAAGTAGAGGAAAGGATAAATGATGAGCAAAATGACTGCATACTGTTATTTCAACTCCTTTCTTTTTGAGTTCTACCTGTTTCTTATTTAGGACACACACTTTACTCTAACTTGTTATGATTATTTATAAAAGTAGTGTTTACTATTTTTTTAGTCACTAAAAATTGGTAAACCTCCTGTTAATGTTTACTTTTATGAATTTTCATGACATTATTACCATTTGGATATTATTAGAAGCTGGATAGAAAAACAAAAATTTAGTGAGGTTTTGAATTAATTAGGAACACAAAAATAGTATGTATAAAGCCAGGATTTTAACACAATTTCTTTCTGAATGCCTCAGGCTCTTCACAGTACAAACGACACATATCTCATCTTTCCTACAATGTATATCCTGATTAAAGGCAAGTCAGTGTACATATCTCATCTATAGCAAATGTAACAGGAAACACACTTAGAAAAATGTGTGTGATCAGGAACTACTCAGTGTAATGACATTTTCCTAATTAATCCATGAAAAGTGAAAGTGTTCGTTGCTCAGTTGTGTTCAACTCTTGGTAACTCTTTAAACTGTAACCTACCAGGTATCCATGGAATTCTCCAGGCAAGAATACTGGAATGGGTAGCTATTCCCTTCTCCAGTGGACATTTCCAATCCAGGAATCAAACCCAGGTCTCCCACATTGCAGACAGACTCTTTACTGTCTGAGCCACCAAGGATGCCCCAGTTTATCCATAATATGACCTATATTCTCATATATCCTCGTCTGAATTGATTATGTAACTTACGGTCTCCCAAAGTAATAATACATTTATAAACAACATTCAACAATGTTGAATATGTGTCTGCATATGAAACTGTAATATATTTCAGGTAATTTGCTGGATGCTAGGAATGAAAAAAACATTTTTTTCAAGAATAGTTTCTTATCCCTGAGGATTTATAGATTAGATGTAGTAGACATATATGTGCTATAAAAATAAAGATGCTGTGATAGGCGTATGTATGGCTAGGACATCATTGGCTGTAACAGAAGAAATAGGGGGGAAAAAACTTCATATAAACAGAAAAAGATTCTTAGCAAATAGGTCAGCATTTGTAGCTTAGTCTTGAATGAGAGGTATGTAACAAGGAAGAGAGGACATTTGGAATAGAGAGACCAGGACTACCAAGCCTCAGGCAAGTTATCAGTCAAGTATGTTGATGGGAAGAAGGGGTATTCATCTAGTCCATTATGACATGACCATGGGTATGGGGAGACAGTGGTTAAACAAATGAAGATGAAAAGATGTGCAGAAACCACTTCCATGGTAGTTTACATGAATTTTAACTGAACAAAACAGTTGATGTTTTACTTGGGAAAATAACATAATGTGTGTTGAGTTTTTAGCACTGTGAATATCAATGAAATCAAGGATAGCTAAAACGGAAGAAAAATGATTAGGATGATCTGTTTGTAGTTTGAACAAGATTTGATGAAGAAGTCAATTCTGATGATAGCAAGAACCACAGGACAGATACTAGGCATGATAAATGTGCAACTGGAAAGGAGAACACGATGATTAATTGCGGATAACTAAACCCACACTATAAATTGGGAATTATATATGTTCTATGACACAGAAGGAAAACTGGTACTCTGCACAAGAACTAATAAGGGGTTTCCCATGTGTTTCTGATACCAGTTTCTGGTCCTTCTCCTAAGGAGCATCCTTCTCTTACCATCTAGTGATGACAAGAGCAGTCACAGACACACTCTTTCCTCTCTGCATCCCTCAGGTCTGCTCATCCCCTTCTGAACTGCTGACTCAATGGGATGTGGGATGTGATGCTTTCGTATGACTCACAGGATCCCACTCTTCACTGGTCAGATCACTAAGTATGTTCCTAAGATTATTTCCTAAGTTAGGCTTGGCAAAATGCCTTCTGTAAATCACTTTTTAATCCTCAAATTCTAACCCAGAGAACACTGAGTCAAAGGTACATCTGGTGGAAAGAGAAGGCCGATTGTGAATGGAAAACAACATGGTCCAGAATTCAGACATTTGAACATGAAAACCAAAGAACCCGGAATGAAGTTTAACAGAATCACAGCTTGATGAGCCTTTGGCAATCATTTTGTCCATACCCTCACTTTATAGAGAAAGAAATTGAAATCTCAAGAGGCTTCAATAAACTCACAGACATTCAGCTAATTAATGGTAGGTCTAGAAAGAGGATTGAAGTTTTCAGACCTAAAGTGTGGTGTTATCACCATCTATTGACCAAGAGAATTCAAGAATCACTCAGGTAGAATTTTGGGGAAATAATACTAAGAAAGCTCTAAATTGGAATGAGAAAGAACTTCCAAAGCTCCTCCTGCTGCTGCTGCTAAGTTGCTTCAGTCGTGTCCGACTCTGTGCGACCTCATAGATGGCAGCCCACCTGGCTCGCCCGTCCCTGGGATTCTCCAGGCAAGAACACTGGAGTGGGTTGCCATTTCCTTCTCCAATGCATGAAAGTGAAAAGCGAGAGTGAAGTTGCTCAGTCGTGTCCAACTCTTCACGACCCCATGGACTGCAGCCCACCAGGCTCCTCCGTCCATGGGATTTTCCAGGCAAGAGTACTGGAGTGGGTTGCCATTCCCTTTTCCATCTCCAAAGCTCCTAAGATGCACCCAAAAAGTAAATGAGATTTATGTTTAATGTTGAAGAAAGTTGGATTCTTCATTTTCAGACTTCCAGTCCCCTACTGATGTATGGTTTTTATACAGCTTCTGTATACCCACGGTAGAGTAGCTTTCATTGTGTTTCATGTAACTGACCTGATAGGAGACACATATGTGTAAATGTATAATTTCTCACAGCTGGGGCCATAGTCCCAATTATTTGAGGTTAGTATTTCACCGTACTCATTAAAGATATTATTAGGCTGACTTGTTACAACATACAGAGCCTTCTAATAGAAAGCAACTTTGGATTGAGTGTAGAGTAACTTCAAATTGTTCTGGAGCAAAACCGTTTTTCTATATTACTCTAAAATCTCATGAAGATCCATGTCTCTGTGTAAAGGGAAGTTATAAGTTAACCCCCTGTATTTGCAACTGTATTCTAATTCAAACAATATGCTAGGGCTAAAATATAAATGTGTAGTTTATTAATGTGACAGTTTTACATTTGTGAATTTCAATTTGCATCTGGAGTTCCCAGTGTCAGCGACTTCACACAGATAGAAAGTAAAGAAGAAAGAAATAAATCAGCCCCAGACAAGATTGCTGCTCTGAGAGGCACAGATCTGGTTGTCAGGGCTTCAGTTATGTTTTCCAAGTTATGTTTGTACACCTTGGCTTCCTGATTCCCTGAATTTTTGCATCACTCTACACTGTTTATGCTCCTTGAAATTCAATGAAAGCTGTGTGAGAGCTTAGTTTACATATTTGTCCCCAAAGTCACCCAGCCACACGTTCGTGTTTTTCAAATGGGCAATCGCAGTGTAAACGAATGTGGTCTCTTAAAGCATAATGTGCAGATTGTAGCTGCTCTTCTGTATGCTGAAGCAACTTTTAGCAATGTTGCTTTCTTACAGTGAGGTTTATTTTTGCCCAGTTTCATTAAATATATCATTCAGGTTAGGCTGATTTTTGCCCAGTTGAACAATTTAGTCAGGCAATGATTCAGTAGAGAGAAGTTTGTTAGGGTGGTAAAACAACCCCGAAATTTCATGTTTTAAAAAGACGTTTTCATTCTTGTGAAAGCAGGCGGGCCTATACATTATAGTCACTCAAGATTTCAGGTAAATCTGGCAGTTGGTTAGTAGATCACAGGGGAGGGGGAAAAAAAAGGGATTTTTGGGCAATTAAATACTACAGACCAATGCTTGGCATGTAGCTCAGTGATCAGAATTAGTTACGAACTCTCCACCAAGGACTTCCCTTGTGGCTCAGCTGGTAAAGAATCCACCTGCAATGCAAGAGGCCTGGATTCTATCCCTGGGTTGGAAAGATCCCCTGGAGAAGGGAAAGGGTACCCACTCCAGCATTCTGGCCTGGAGAATTCCACGGGCTATACAGTCCATGGGGTTGCAAAGAGTTGAACACAATTGAACAGCTTTCACTTTTCACTTTTCTCCACCAAAGGGGCCGGAATATAGAGTCCCAAAATGTACCCAGAAAGCTGAAAATCCGAAATAGTTGCCCAACTAAGACTGAAGATCATCTCAGGCAACAATTAAATGTACATTGTGTTACTGATAACAGAATCAGGGAGGCAAGTCCTTAGTATCTCTTGATATATGTTTAAATCAGTTAATTCTATAACATCCCTTTTTAGTTGATATTCTTTCTCATCCTGCTTTTTCAGATAAACAAACTAAGCCCAGGACAATTAAGTTACTCGCCATAGTCACAAAGTGAATGATTGGAAGAACTGGGATGGAAATCCAGCCATTCTATCTCCAGAAACTCGTGTTCAAAACCATTATACTGCTTCAAACTGTAAGCTTTAATGAGCACCTATTATGTCCCAGTCTCCTGGCCATTCAGAGCACAAGCTTTGTGTCCTGGTTGGAATCTCTGTCTCTATACACTGCTTCCCACCCCCAGAATTGTTCTGCAGCTAAGTCAAGTCATTTATATTCTTTGACCTTCAGTATCTTTATCTGTTAAAGGCTGGTGTCAATGACAGTACCTGGCTCAGCCAAAGATTACGAAAGAAATGACTAAGTGTATATGAAGTATTGACACATTGGCATGTAGTAAACCCTTGTACTACTTCCAGATTGCACAAGGAAACAAGGGCTCCTATTATCTCCTTTAATGTTAGCAAGGACCCTTTGAGCCTGGTCTCAGGACTTCTCGTTTAGGATAGGTGAACCAAGGGAAAGCCCATGCAGCACCAGTGGAAAAGAACTTGCCTGCCAGTGCAGGCGACGCGAAAGACCCAGGTTCAGGAAGATACCCTGGAGAAGGGTGTGGCAGCCCAGTCCAGTACTCCTAAACGTAGCTGAAGCAAGTCTCAGGGACAGATCCATAGTCCCGGTGCCACAGAGCTCCTGAGTGGCAGGCCTAGGATTTGATCTAGACCCTTCCAGTGCTAAATACATTCTTCTGTCTTCACTCTCTCAGAAACAATCAGCTATTGCAGATTAAGGACAGAACTTTAAAAAAAAACAACTTAAAATTCTGGAACATTTTGGTTTTCCCATTTTGATCTCTTGAAACAGTAGTTTCTGCTGGGTTTCTCCACTGTTAAGTCTACTATTTTCTCTCTTCTCCCTTTTGTAGTTTATGCATATTTGGGGAAGATATTTTGGAGATTATGCAAATCTGCTGTTTCTCAATGAGAAATTGAGAAATGAAGTCTCAAACTCTCATTCTCTTATTTTAGCACTCATTCCCTCCAATCTCCACGTTTCTTCCTCACCTCCATCTCAGTAAGAAACTGATCATTTTACTTTCCGGTTATCCTTTTTATGTTTATTTTTAGATATATGTGTATGTTTAAACCCCTGTCTTTCTTAAAGGCAACATATTTTACTCTTTGTGTCTTATTTTACTCTGTTTAACAATATGGCGTCTAGAAATCACTCGATAGTTGTTCGTTAATGAGTTTTTATAGGTGCGTATAGTTGTGCCTTCTTTCTCCCTTTGTTTTTGTCTGCTCTGATGTTCAATTATTGTGGTTGGAGTATGTATATTTGATCGGATTTTGGATACAGTTGACTTAAAATGCCCCATGTTTGTAACTGTTTGTTATTCATTGTGCTTGTTCTCTGTTACTGTTTTTCCTTCCTGTGTCTTCTCAGGCGTAACTGATGATTTCAGTTGCATTCTTTCCTAACATATGAACTATACGCCCTTAGCTCTGTTGTTGTTGCCTTTGAGTTCTTAATATATATCTACACTCGGGGCACAGTGGTGAAGAACCTACCTGCCAGGGCAGGAAATGCAGGAGTTTCGAGTTCCAGAGTTGAGTTCTATCCCTGGGTCAGGAAGATCCCCTGGAGAAGGAAATGGCAACTCACTCCAGTATGCTTGCTGGGAAAGCCCTTGGACAGAGGAGTCTGGTGGGCTACAGTGCATGAAGTCACAAAGAGTTGGACATGGCTGAGCGACAGAGCTAAGCTATATGCTATATATGCTTTACTGTTTCATGGGTGACATAGTATTCTAAACTCACCCCTCCTGTTCCTTATAATATTTCTGTTATTCATTTCCTTTATCCATATGCTGTAACTACGTTACATATTTTTGCTATTACTTTCAAAAGAGTATTGTCTATGAGATCAGTTAAGAACAAGAAACAGAGAAAAAGACTTCATTTGGCCTTCATTTAGTACACAGGAACAAAAGGGCCTGGGAAGAAAGGAGTGCACCTAATGTTCAGATCTGCTGCTGCTGCTAAGTCACTCCAGTCGTGTCCCACTCTGTGCGACCCCATAGACGGCAGCCCACCAGGCTCCCCAGTCCCCGGGATTCTCCAGGCAAGAACCCTGGAGTGGGTTGCCATTTCCTTCTCCAATGCATACAAGTGAAAAGGGAAAATGAAGTCACTCAGTCGTGTCTGACTCTTCACGACCCCATGGACTGTAGCCTACCAGGCTCCTCAGTCAATAGGATTTTCCAGGCAGGAGTACTGGAGTGGGGTGCCATTGCCTTTGAGTGTTCAGACCATCTGTTCCAAATCGTTCTCCAACACAAAGTACCTGGTCTGCTTGATGAAATGGCTGATTCTACAACTGGGACAGGAAATACATATGAGACTGAAGGGTCTTATAGTGGCAAAAAGTGAGAAAGTATTAAAAAAAAAAAAAAAAAAAACCTGTAAGTATGACGTATGTCAAAGGAACACAGAAGCCAAATGAAAAAAAAATTAATAAATAAAGTCTTAATGAGATATATACAGAACATTCTGAGTAAGAACATATAAAGTGATATTTGATTAGAACCCAAGGTATACCACAAATATCCAAGAGTGCATACTATTATAAATAAGTGATTGCATGCATAAATAAATGGAAAGAAAGACAAACTTCCTGTGCAGAGGAATTCCAAATGATGTCTTTAGATACTTCATGCTCCAGGAGGTGAAGCCAATGCCTCCTTAAGTGTGAGCTGCACACAGAAGCTTCCTTCCTAAGTGTACGGCACGAAGGTTCAAGACGGCAGAGTAGAAGGACATGCACTCATCTTCTCCTTCAGTGGCCGTGCACCCCTTTGCATTGATCCCCTCTAGTCTTTTGGCCACTGAATACACTCTCTGATTCTCTGATCTCTTCACTGATGTGTTTCCTAGGTCTAAACTCAGGGTGCAAGCAGAACTTGGCTCTCAGATTCAAGTCAAGTTCATCAATGTTCTTGGTACCGGAGAGGTCTTCTACTGGGGCAGACTTTTATGTCCATATGTGCCCATTAGGAAAGCTGATATTGTTGGGACAATTTAATCTGTGAGGATAAAGGCTAAAATAGATAGATCAGTTCATAAGACTGCATTGTACCAGTCAGGAGCTTATCTCTGGCTTCGAACAAGGAATTGTTTTTTTTTTTTTTGACCTGAGTGGCTTGGAAGTTTGCCTTATAGGCCTAATCAAGGATCCCTAGGTTCCCTGCCAAAAGTTTTGTTGTTGCTTTAAAATAAACATTTACAAATGTTTAAACAATTTTAAGTTCACAGAAAACTTCTTAAGATAACACAGAGTATGCTGCTAAGTCACTTCAGTCGTGTCCGACTCTGTGTGACCCCATAGACGGCAGCCCACCAGGCTCCCCCGTCCCTCGGATTCTCCAGGCAAGAACAGTGGAGTGGGTTGCCATTTCCTTCTCCAATGCATGAAAGTGAAAAGTGAAAGTGAAGTCGCTCAGTCGTGTCTGACTCTTAGCGACCCCATGGACTGCAGCCCACCAGGCTCCTCTGCCCGTGGGATTTTCCAGGCGTGAGCACTGGAGTGGGCGCCATCGCCTTCTCCAACACCGAGTATACAGGTGACCTCTACCCACTTTCCCCTATTAACATCTGACAATAGCATGGTTCATTTGCTAACAAGCAATGACCTGACACTGATACATTTTGATTGACTAACATCTAGGTATCCTGCCTTGGAGAGAGTACAGGATTTGTAGTTTGGAGCAAAAAGTAGATGGAAGTTAGGGATGGAGGTTGTTGTATCCACCCGCACAGAGGAAGTTGGGAGTGGGAGGCTGGGTGTTCATACCACCACGCTGGCCAAGGAGATCCACTGGACGAAGGTCGTGCAGGTAAGCTGTGCTCTGTCTTTTGAGACAAGAGCTAGTCCTTGCATGCTCTTAGCGTGTTCTTGGTTTGTTGTCAGAGAGGTGATCAGCCCCCTCCATCTCCCTTGTGACCTTGGGGACTGGAGCCCTGTTCTGCCAGTATCACCACATTTCATGCATGCAGAAACCAAGCCTGAGTTGTAGAAAAATTTGCCGCAGAACACAAAGTGTGTTAGTTGCTCAGTCATGTCAGGCTCTTCGAGACCCCATAGACTGTAGCCCATCAGGCCTCTGTCCGTGGAATTCTCCAGCAAGAATATTGGAATGGATTGCCATTCCCTTCTCCAGGGAATCTTCCCAACCCAGGGAATGAACCTTCATCTCCTGCATTGCAGGCAAATTCTTTACCATCTGAGCCACCAGGGAAACCCAACGCAAAACAAGTTAGAAAATAAGAATCCCCTGGTTCCCTTTCACTTTCTCGTAAAACACAATTTATGATATTTTCCTACAAAGTAAATGACCCCAGTGGATATAAATTCTGAGGTTTCATTTTGAGTGAAAATGGAAATGTTTATATCTTTTTGAAGAGTATTGGGAAATGGCAAGGTAAAGGAAATGTAAGGAAAAGAAGACAATTCAGGCTACCTGCAATGAATGTGAGGAAAACTGCAAATGCAACTGACCTGGATTTGTAACACAAAGAGAGCTATGGCAGACTTTTAAAGAGGACAAGGTTTTAGAGGAAAATGGAGAAAGAAATCTAAATGACATATTTACTTCTCAACCCATCAGCAGAAATTGCTGCCAAATTGGCATTCTCTGATTTATTATTACCCAAATAAATAATTAAGAAACTGAGGGAAGTTTTTTCTTCTTTTTTTCTTTGCAAAAAAATAGAGCTTGTGCAGATAGAAAGGGCAAGCTAGCTGCAGTGAAAATAAGTATAATATACTGGAGAGAAGGGAGCCCAGAAGGAAGTAAATACCACAAGAAAGACATTTCTGGGAGAGAATATATATTTCTGTACTATAAACCAAAGAGAGTGAAATTGCAGGAAATAGAAAGAATATGAGGTAGGAATTTTGCCAAGAAGAATGAAAAGTAAATGGAAAATAGATTTCAGACAAAAGGAAAATCATGGTCTAAGACCTGTTCGTGTGTGCTCAGTCATGCCCAACTCTCTGTGACCCATCCAGCTCTTCTGTCCATAGCATTTTCTAGGCAGGAATAATGGAGTGGATTGGCATTTCGTACACCTGGAGATCTTTCAGCCCAGAGATCAAACCCGAGTCTCTTACATCTCCTGCATTGGCAGGAGGATTCTTTACCACTGAAAGAGAAAAGTAAAGTGAAAGTGAAAGTCGCTCCGTCGTGCCTGACTCTTTGTGGCCCCATGGTCTACAGTCCATGGAATTCTCAAGGCCAGAATACTGGAGTGGGTAGCCTTTTCCTTCTCCAAGGGAGCTTCCTAACCCAGGGATCGAACCCAGGTTTTCTGCACTGCAGGTGGATTCTTTACCAGCTGAACCACAATGACCACTGAGCCACCTGGGAAAGTCCTATAAGAACTATTCATCCGGACAGAAAAGCACTCATAAAATTGCAACAGAGATGGAGGACCTGCAGGGGTCTGAAAAACCCCTGTCACAGAACTGAAAAAAAATGAAAGAAGAGAGGGCCAACAGTCCCGCGCCCTTCTCCAGGCTCTTCCCCCACGAACGCATGCCCCTGGCCTGGTCACTCCTTGACTACTCACCACTTCTTGTCTTGTGGAACCATCACCTATGGTCCTCTGGCCCACTTTCTCCCATCCCTTCAAAATGTGTTACCTGGACGACTATCTCGTTCTTCATTACTATTTCTGCCACAGTTCAGGATGGTTTAAGAATTCACAGAGACAAGTCTTCCAGTATTTCCCCTTAGTATGCTAATGCCATCGTGTTTCCTCAGTCCTTCTGCTTTGCCCTGGTCCAGGACCCCACCTTATCTTGCCTGTGCTATTAACATCCTGCTTCTTTTGCCTGGTTTCAATCCAAGTTCAAAAGGTCAGTTTTCGTGTCTTGGGGATGCATGTTGATGTATGGCAAAACCAATACAATATTGTAAAGTGAAAAATAATAATAATAATAATTTTTTAAAAAGGTCAGTTTTCAGCAGTGCACCCAGAGTTATTCTTTAAAATATGCAAGGACTCTCACTCTTCTACTCTTGGCCTTCTAATAGCCTCCCTGCTCATTTAGCATAAAAGCAAAAGTCATTCCAGTGTTCTTTCTGAAGAACCTGTCTCTGCCACTCTTTCCTTTGAGCCTAATTTTCCATCCACTGTCTCTTTATTAGTTCAGCTCAGTCGCTCAGTTGTGTCCAACTCTTTGTGACCCCATGGACTGTAGAATGTCAGACCTCCCTGTCCATCACCAACTCCTGGAACTTGCTCAAACTCATCTCTATCGAGTAGGTGATGCCATCCAACCATTGCATCCTCTGTCAGCCTCTTCTCCTCCTGCCTTCAATCTTTCCCAGCTTCAGGGTCTTTTCTAATGAGTCATTTCTTCATATCAGGTGGCCAAAGTATTGGAGCTTCAACCTCAGCATCTCCTTCCAATGAATATTTAGGGTTGATTTCCTTGAGGATGGACTGGTTGGATCTCCTTGCAGTCCAAGGGACTCTCAAGAGTCTTCTCCAACACCACAGTTCAAAAGCATCAGTTCTTCAGCACTCAGCTTTCTTTATGGTCCAACTCTCACATCCATACATGACCACTGGGAAAACCATAGCTTTGACTAGATGGACCTTTGTTGGCAAAGTAATGTCTCTGCTTTTTAATGTGCTATCTAGGTTTGCCAGAGCTTTTCTTCCAGGGAGCAAGGGTCTTGGCTCTTCATGCTATTCTGCAAACACCACAAGCTGTCTAGGGAATGTGTCCTGGCCACTGCTCTATAGGAAGCAGTCTTTCCAAAGACGGCCCCTCCCTGCTGCTTTGCGTTCACTCATTTCCCCATCTTTTCTCCTCCATAACACATTGCATGCACCAGAATTTAGTACCGGGCTCCCCTCTTTTATTTTCTCATAGCACTTATTCAGATCAGATTCACTATTGTTTGATTCATTTGTTTTCTATTTGTCACCACCTGGAGAATTTAAATCATAGGAAGGCAAAAATAAATTTTTATTTTAACCACAAAGCTAACATCAGATATATCTGGCAATAGAACTCAGGTATATTCTAAATATGTCATTGTTACTATTGAATTAATTCCTCAATAATTCACAGTGAACACTTTCTTAAAATACAGTAAGAGCACACATATGTTTCAGACAAACAAAGCATAAATATTAATTGTTCCACTGAAGGACTTCAGAAATATGCTTATATTCTCTGCTTCCTTACCTGGAAAACAGTTGAGTTATATCTCATTTATAGGATGAGTACAATACACTAAATAATGCCTGAAAACAATCACGATCACACACCTCAACCTCGTGAGTTAGAAATTATTTTTGATTTGCCACCTAATTGTTGGACAGTACTCAGCAGAGAGGGAATTGTGATTGATGTTCAAATATGGGAAGGAAGGGTAATATTACATAAATAACGTCAACTGATTCCGTGCTCTTAGAAAAAGCGACTGAGATAGAATGGGAGTAAGGTTGAAGGCAAGTGAAAGGATAGGGAGAAAGAAAGAGAAATAGTGTAAACACTGGCTGATTCATTTGAGCACTTCACTCCATGCGCTTATTCCCACAGGGGGCCGTGAGATGCCAGGCGTGACGCTGCCTGCCCTCCATCACACTCGACCAGTCCTGCCTCTCCTCGGAGGCCAGCTGATGGGACCAGTGGAATTCTGCTTGGAAAGATAGGGATTTTGGAACTACATGGGTCACAAATGCAAGCCACAATGAAATTAGGTGTTTATTCAAATAAGCAGTGATCTGATCATCCTTGGGGGGAAGATCAATGGCAAAAATTCTCTTGAGAGGTTGTATGCAGAGTTCCAACATTTTCTCTTCTTGAGAGATTATCACAACTACTACTAAGCACATTTGTTCTATAAATCATAAACACAGTATGTGCTTATTTGACTCTCCTGTAGAAAAACGACCTCAGTGGACCAGAGAGAAAAGAGGGCCTCGTGTGTTGAATCAGGAGAAATTAAGCTTGATGTTCATTTCACTTCCCCAAGAGCTTTATATTTCTCATTCCAAGGTTTCAGTGTTTCTATGAAGCAAATATGTAGTGAGGGAGCCTGTACTTAAAATTATGTAAAAATAATATGAACCCCATATCTAGAGAGCAATTTGATTCTGTTCTTGGTGAACATAACATGGAGTAGCGCATTTCAATTTTAAAAGGTCCTGAGATCTCTTCAAAGGCGCTGAATTATTTGGACAGGAAGCATGAGAACAGAGATGCTCTGTGGCCCCGTCTGACAGTGAGGTCAGGTGCGGGTGGGAAAGACAGGGAGAGACACCTCGGGCGCCTCCGCGGTGCCCTCTGTCCCCATGGGACTCACCCCCAGTGCTTTTGGAACCGGCGAAGCCAAGGACAACACAAGAAGCGAGCAGCGACCCTCACCTTTGAGCAGTGTCTGAGGGGGCTTGGTCACGAGCCAGACGGCTGGAAGGTTAATTCAAAAGAGCAGGCTGCACAAGGAAGGGTGTGACAATCCATGTACCGCTTCTGAGAAGCCGTCTTTCCTAATTTAAAGCAGAGATCACCATGCTGCCAGCCGTTCAGAGTGCCCGCTTCCTCACACCAGCTTACCCCTCGACCCACTGCCTGGATCTGAAATCAAATACAGTTGACATGAGACCAGGAACGCCACAAAAAAAAGCCAGAGCTACTAGGTAAAACAATTGTGAATATTACAAAGATACTGTACTTTAAAAATCAAACATTGGGGCAAGGACTATTTTAATAAAATGATTTTTTTTTTCTAGATGGCGTTCATGATTGAGGAACAGGACAAAATAATATTTCCTAGATAATTTTCGTGCTTTCTCTGGGCTGGGTCTAGCTGTAGCAAGCCATGCATGGCTCTTCTTCAGGTTAGGGTGGATCTACTAAATCACACCCATGCTGGAGACAAAGATCCCTCACTGAGAAGGCCTGGCATAACCTCATGGCTATTACAAAAATAGCTTAATAATACCATCCTCTCTGTCTCTCATAAAACTAATTGTTCTTCCAGCGGTGCTGCCATCAAAGAGAAAGAAAATACATTTAAACGACTAAAACATGCTTTATTGAACTATAGTCATATTATCTTTTCAGATTAAATATATAAAAATCATATGGGATTTACAATTTTCATCTATCCCTTGATTTAATAAAGTATTCTTATTAGAAATCTTCATTATGATAAAACAGGTCATTTTTGCTAATTGAGGTAAGATACTATAATGGCCAAAAAAAAAAAACCCTTTTCTCTGCCAGTAGAATAATGAAATTGCTCTTGAAAAGGTGAATTTTACATCCGATTTCATATTTCAATGGAGTCTCACTATGAACTTGGCCTCGGGGTTCAGACCACAGGACAATGCTATAATTATGTCTTTCTGGTGATTTCAGTAATAGGATTCTTTGAATTGACTTTGAGGTACATGAGCCTCATACTGAATTTAGTCCCAGAAGAACTTTGTTCTCTTGAAACTTGAACACACTTTTATTTCATCAATGTTGGAATTCTTGTTCTTTAGTTCTTCTTAAATACATTGTGTTAAATAAGTAAGAGAGAATAAAGCTTGAAAATGGTACAATAGGGAGTTTTGGGAAGAAACTCTCGAATCATGACCATGTTTTCAGGCTAGTCAAAAAACTTCCCAGTATGGAGAAGACACGTTTCATGACAGCTCAAGTTGTTGACAAGCTCCAAATCAATACTACCCATATTTTTAAAAACTGAACATCAAAATGGCTTGAATTTCTTTGTTACTTAATGCTTAATAGCTTCACAGATCATGCAATTTAAAAACACATGCAAAAGCAGATTTAGAAATGACCAGATTGCAAATCACCACTTGTCAGTCAATCGACGAATGTTGTCTCTTGGCTGCTTGTCATTGATTTGTAATATGAATGAAAAGGATAAAAGAGTTTTGATGAAAAATATTTTGTGGCATGAAAGTCCTGCCATCAAAAAGTTTTCAACAATGTGCAAATCCTGGACTGTTTTCCCATGGACGTTAACAAGACTTATAAAATGAAACAACTATAATAAAATTACCAGTAAACCAATTATTTATTTTTTCTGCATTTTGTGCTCTGTAACGTCATCACTGGACATATTGTAGTAGATTAAGATAAATTTTCATTATGATGTTAATGTGCATTGTTGCACAATATCTGATTATTAAATTAGAACAAGCTTTTTTTGCACCAAGATTCGTTCAACCCGATGCACATTTAACTCTCCAATTAGTAGCAACTTCTTGAGGCTTGGAGAGCTATATAGGTGTTAATAATGCATTTCTGCTTGTTAACATAAATTTCAGAGCTCCCCAGGTATTTATATGAAAATTCACTTATCTTAGCCCCAGCAGTGCCTTTCAAAAGCAAGTAGTACATTTTGCATCACCGGAACTCCCAAAGATCACATAGTAACCCATGTGAGATCACAACTAAAAACAAAGCCATGTGCAGCTTACATTTCAAAGACATTTCCCCTGTATTCTTAGCATGGATAATGAACCCAGTCTTCTGTGAACAGTATGAGATGATTTATTCCCACTGTGCCAGGTTTTTATAGTACTCAATTCAGCAATATTTTCCCCAAGAAGGTTTACACGATTAGGTAGTACTACAGTATTGCCTTAATTTTTAAACCAATAAAATACTTTTGATCCTCAAATATTTATTAGCTATGTAATTCAATTAATTGGGTGATTAGTATATGAACAACAAGATATGGAGTTTAAAAATAGCTACAGAAAGATACATTTTTTCCCCCACAAGTGGTGAATTTTTCACACCTTCCAAATTCAGACGGCTTCCAGCACTGCCCCATGATCATTGTGGTCACCATCATCATCAATTAATCATCAACTGGATTTTGCTCAAATTAATCCTCCAATGGTTTTAAAATCTAAGCCTCTTGTTTTATTATACTTCCCTTTGCTAAAAGAAATAAAAGTTTGGAATATGAAACATCAGTTCTCTAAAGCATTTCACAGAAATACTTTCCTGAGTTAGATTTCCTTTCTCTCTTCAGAATAAGTATTAATTTTAAAACGTCGATTCTGTTCTATTCTAGAGCTCTGTTCTATTTCTACCAAACTAATATGGTAGCTTTCTGTCAATGAACAATAGTGATGATTATTAATATCTTGCTATATAATTATCGATATTGTATTAGCATATTTTAATATCCTTATCATTTCACTTTTTAATCCCCTTAATATTCTATAGTTGAAGTGTTTGATTTTTTAAATACTGAGTTTTGATATTTTCCATTTCACATGGAAAATGATTACGTTGCTGGGAATTTAGAAAGCATGTTCTAGCCTTAGGGACAATGTCCTGGGGCTTCCTTGGCGGGCCAGTGGTTAAGACTGCATGCTTCCATCTCAGAGGGTATGGATTCAATCCCTGGTTATTGAACTAAGATTCCTCATTCCATATGGCACAGGCAAAAAAAAAAAAAAAAAAAAAACACTGTCCATATTTCAAACCCAAATTCTCAAAATAATACATGTTATTTACCCTTACTGTTCAAAAGTAGCTAAATCTAAGCCAGGTTTTTCCTTCCAGGTGTTCTGGGTACACACGGTAATCCGGGAACAATAGATGCCTGCATAGACAGATCGATAGATTGCCAAGGCTTCCTTTAAGCATGCTCCCTATTCCCAGAACTCTATGTACTTAACCTGCTGTGAAAATATGTTCACCCACCTTCATCTCCATTTAGCACCTCACACAATGTGACAGCTTCAGAGGACGATGTTGGGATGGTGAGGCCCAAGGGGAATCACATTCAGGCACATCTCACAGCTCACTTCCCTGTGTCATCTTAAATTACAGCGTCAAATACTTCCTGCTGTATAACACTCAAATTTGTGTCAGAAACAGTAAAAGGTGAAACCTTTCCTTGCACGAAAGTTCATTTTGTTCTAAGTCAGAGAGGGTTTTAGAGAGGACGATTACCACTTTTCTTTCTGCCAGTGCAAGGGGCATCAAGCAAAAATGACAAGCCTGGCGAGGTGTCCACAGAGTTAATTATGCCCCTCGACTTCAGCCAGATTCAGCTTCTGAAGCTTGGTCACAGTTCAGCCCATTCGTCTTGCGATGTCCTTTGCTAACCTGGAGATCCACGGGGGGCGGGGTGGGGGGAACCATCCATGGATAAGAAGACTGCACTGATGAGAAGTGAGACTCGGTGTCCTGGTTAACCCAAATATTTTGCTGAATGCTCACTCTTACTCGTTGGTGGGCTTTAGCACTTTTTTGTCATGGCTGAGCAGTTTGCTTGTACATTGTCCCTTCCAGATGCTTTGGAATCTCCAGCAGATCTCCTTGGCCACAGTCATGCTTAGCTTTGCCAGACGCCCTCTGATCTACAAGCTTCCAAATCCTACCAGAAGCCCCTTCTGCCTCTTTTGTTCTTTACAATTGTCTGCCAACCTCTGCTCTTGCATCCAGATAACTCACACCTGGATCTGTGTAGAAACTTTCCGCTAACTACATCTTCAAATATGATCAGATGTCTGAGTATTCCTTCCAAACAATCTGGGGGTAGGAAGTGGGTACAGCTGAAACAATATTGGCTATAATTCCAGAATTATTGAAGTTGGCTGGAAGTTACCTGGATTCTGTTATACACTTCTTTTTTTTTCTTTTGAATGTGTATGCTTAAAATAGTTTTAAAACATTGTCAGGATAGATATTAATTTTAGTTACGTGTATTAAAAGGCAGAGACATCACTTTGCTGACAAAGGTCCATATAGTCAAAGCTATGATTTTTCCAGTAGTCATACACAGATGTGAGAGTTGGACCATAAAGAAGGCTGAACACCAAAGAATTGATGCTTTCGAACTGTAGTGTTGGAGAAGACTCTTGAGAGTCCCTTGGATAGCAAGGAGATCAAACCAGTTAATCCTAAAGGTAATCAATTTTGAATATTCATTGGAAAGAATAATGCTGAAGCTGAAGCTCCAATACTTTGGTCACCTGATGCGAAGAGCTGACTCATTGCAAGAAACTCTGATGCTGGGAAAGATTGAGGGCAAGAAGATAAGGGAACGACAGAGGATAACATGGTTAGATACCATCCCTGACTCAATGGACATGAGTTTGAGCAAACTCATGGAGATAGTGAAGGACAGGGAAGCCTGGCATGCTGCAATTCATGGGGTTGCAAAAAGTTGGATGTGACTTAGTGACTGAACAAAAGCACTCTATATGCAAAAATTCATTAAAACAAATTAAAGTGCAATTACTGTTATCCATCGCACAGATTTTGCTTTTTTTTAAAAATCATGTTGGCAAAGTAATGTCTCTGCTTTTGAATATGCTATCTAGGTTGGTCATAACTTTCCTTCCAAGGAGTAAGTGTCTTTTAATTTCATGGCTGCAGTCACCATCTGCAGTGATGTTGGAGCCCCAAAAAATAAAGTCTGACACTGTTTCCACTGTTTCCCCATCTATTTCCCATGAAGTGATGGGACCAGATGCCATGATCTTCATTTTCTGAATGTTGAGCTTTAAGCCCACTTTTTCACTCTCCACTTTCACTTTCATCAAGAGGCTTTTGAGTTCCTCTTCACTATCTGCCATAAAGGTGGTGAAGATCTTCATGACCCAGATAATCACAATGGTGTGAACACTGACCTAGAGCCAGACATCCTGGAATGTGAAGTCAAGTGGGCCTTAGAAAGCATCACTACGAACAAAGCTAGTGGAGGTGATGGAATTCCAGTTGAGCACTTCAAATCAAGAAAGATGATGCTGTGAAAGTGCTGCACTCAATATGCCAGCAAATTTGGAAAACTCAGCAGTGGCCACAGGACTGGAAAAGGTCAGTTTTCATTCCAATCCCAAAGAAAGGCAATGCCAAAGAATGCTCAAACTACCGCACAATTGCACTCATCTTACACACTATTAAAGTAATGCTCAAAATTCTCCAAGCCAGGCTTTAGCAATACGTGAACCGTGAACTTCCTGATGTTCAAGCTGGTTTTAGAAAAGTCAGAGGAACCAGAGATCAAATTGCCAACATCTGCTGGATCATAGAAAAAGCAAAAGAGTTTCAGAAAAACATCTATTTCTGCTTTATTGACTATGCCAAAGCCTTTGACTGTGTGGATCATAATAAACTGTGGAAAATTCTGAAAGAGATGGGAATACCAGACCACCTGACCTGCCTCTTGAGAAACCTATATGCAGGTCAGGAAGCAACAGTTAGAACTGGACATGGAACAAGAGACTGGTTCCAAATAGGAAAAGGAGTGCATCAAGGCTGTATACTGTCACTCTGCTTATTTAACTTATATGCAGAGTACACCATGAGAAATGCTGGGCTGGAAGAACCACAAGCTGGAATCAAGATTGCCGGGAGAAATATCAATAACCTCAGATATGCAGATGACACTACCCTTATGGCAGAAAGTAAAGAGGAACAAAAGTCCGTCTAGTCAAGGCTATGGTTTTTCCTGTGGTCATGTATGGATGTGAGAGTTGGACTGTGAAGAAAGCTGAGCACCAAAGAATTGATGCTTTTGAACTGTGGTGTTGGAGAAGACTCTTTTTTTTTTATTTTTCAACTTTACAATATTGTGTTAGTTTTGCCAAATATCGAAATGAATCCGCCACAGGTATACATGTGTTCCCCATCCTGAACCCTCCTCCCTCCTCCCTACCCATACCATCCCTCTGGGTCATCCCAGTGCACCAGCCCCAAGCATCCAGTATCGTGCATCGAACCTGGACTGGCGACTCGTTTCATACATGAGATTCTTAAGAGTCCCTTGGACTGCAAGGAGATCCAACCAGTCCATTCTGAAGGAGATCAATCCTGGATGTTCTTTGGAAAGAATGATGCTAAATCTGAAACTCCAATACTTTGGCCACCTCATGAGAAGAGTTGACTCATTGGAAAAGACTCTGATGGTGGGAGGGCTTGGAGGCAGGAGGAGAAGGGGACGACAGAGGATGAGATGGCTGGATGGCATCACCGACTCAATGGATATGAGTTTTAGTGAACTCTGGGAGTTGGTGATGGACAGGGAGGCCTGGTGTGCTGCAATTCATGGGGTCACAAAGAGTTGGACACTACTGAGTGACTGAACTGAACTGAACTGAAAGGCCCTTAGATGGTTTCCCTGGTAGCTCAGTTGGTAAAGAATCCACCTGCAATGCAGGAGACCCCAGCTTGATTCCTGGGTCAGGAAGATCTTCTGGAGAAGGGATATGCTTCCCACTCTAGTATTCTGGTCTGGGAAATTCCATGGACTGTATAGTCTATGGGGTCTCAAAGAGTATGACACGACTGAGAGACTTTCACTTCAAAGGCCCTTAGAAACAGGTAAATAAGGAACTTTATGAGCCACGCTGGTTTATTTAAAATTCCAGCTTTACTACTTGCCAAATGTTGGGCTTTGTACAAGCTATTTTGTTTCTCATTATCTCATTTTTCCCCCCTATGGAAAAAAATCGGTGAATAGTAGCATTTACCTTAAAGAGGATTAGAAGATTTAAACACATGTAGCAAATGTAGGCATGGCCTGTTACACAGAAAATTCTCAATATAGGTTAACTACCTCTATAGAAATTCACTCCTCCGTGTGGCTCTTACAGTGTTTTATTTAAGGAAAATACCTGAGATCTCTTCCTTGTGTTTCATTTATGGAGATACAAATACATTAGAATAAACTCAAGCGTACTAGTAGTTTTTTTCTCCATTTATTCTTTGTTATTTGGGAATGAGACAACTGACGCTTTATTTGTAGAAAAACTAAAAGTGTTTGGATTACTTTATAGTCAAGTTGAATAGCATTTTAGAATAGTTTGCTAACATTCAAAGGCAATCATTAAGAGCCGATTTGATTCAGTTTGACTTTTATTCTACATTTGGGTTGTACCCTATAGGTGTGAATAACAGCTTTTCCACCTGCCTTCCTACACATGTCTATGATCCATAGATTCAACTTCTACCCTCCTGTTCACCTTATGTATGTGTTTCTAAGTCAGAGAAAAACCCAACAAGGCTTGGGGCTGCAAGGATCAGGGGCTCCTGAAAAAGTGACAAAGGTTCAAACCAAGGTACTTTCCTCAAAACATTTTTCAGTCTCAAAGTGGTCTAATGGTGATGTGGTTGTGTAGAAATGAGAAGAATGATTCTTTTCATGGGACTTCCCTGGCGGACCAGTGGCTGAGTCTCTATACTTCTGATGCAGGGGCACAGGGTTGACTCCTGGTCAGGGAACTAACATCCTGCATGCCACACAATGCCACCAAAAAGTTCCCCCCCCCCCACAAGACAGAAACTTTATTTTAAAAAGGAGAAGAATGATTATTTCAAAATCTATGAATCCCAATGTCACCTGAATTTTTAGCTTATTTTTTTTCATTTATTTTGAGGACAAAGAGGAAGGAGAAAATACACTGTTATACCAACTTAATATGTACATAAACTTGATCCTTTAAACAGCATTGTTTGTTTCAGAGTTCCACTGATCATCTCAAGTGAATAAGATCATCAGACATTGAGGCTGATCTCTCTCTGTGGGCTCAAAGGAAATGCGAATTGGGATTAGTGGATACACCATTCAGTCCAATT
This sequence comes from Bos indicus, assembly GCF_029378745.1. NCBI lineage: Eukaryota > Metazoa > Chordata > Mammalia > Artiodactyla > Bovidae > Bos > Bos indicus. Next base: position 83,542,562 of record NC_091771.1, on the reverse strand, counting down.
TTTGCATATTTCCTCTCATCTTGGGAACTCATTGCAAAAGTTCTCTTCTAGTTGATAGTCAGACTGTCTAATATGGGGCTCTCCCTGTGGCTCAGGGCTTAAGAATCTGCCTGCAGTGCAACAGATGCAGGAGACTAGGGTTCGATCCCCGAGTCAGGAAGATCCCCTGGAGGAGGAAATGGGAACCCACTCCGATATTCTTGCTGGGACAGTTCCATGCACAGAGATGACTGGTGGGCTACCGTCCAAAGGTTTCAAAGAGTTGGACACAAATGAAGTGACTAGCACAAATGCAGATTTGTGCTGCATGCATGTGGTTCCTCATGAAATCACTGCATACGTATATAATATATATAATCTCCAGAAAGATTTTCAGTAGAACTCCTGAGTAGGCACAACTTAAGATCTTGGATAATTTAATGGCAGTGGCATTGAGCTTTGGAGAACATGTACCAGTTGGAATCTACAGTTACAGGTTTCCATTTTTCAACATTTTAGGACATTCAGAAATAAGAATTTCCTTTATCTCATTCTTGGAAACGCAAGAATATCTTTTTGTCTAGGTACTATATACTCAAAAGCAATACAGTTTTCTTCTTTTTGTATTAATTTTAAGAATACCTATTATCTCTCTTACCTGCCTCCTGAGAAATTTGTAGGCAGGTTAAGAAGCAACAGTTAGAACCGGACATGGAACAGCAGACTGGTTGCAAATTGGGAAAGGAGTACATCAAGGCTGTATATTGTCACCCTGCTTATTAACTTATATGCAGAGTACATCATGCAAAATGTTGGGCTGGGTGAAGCACAAGCTAGAATCAAAATTGCTGGGAGAAATATTAATAACCTCAGATATGCAGATGACACCACCCTCATGGCAGAAAACAAGGAGGAACTGAAGAAAGTGAAAAGTCTTGATGAAAGTGAAGGAGGAGAGTGAAAAAGCTGACTTGAAACTCAACATTCAAAAAACAAAGATCATGGTATTTGGTCCCATCACTTAATGGCAAATAGATGGGGAAACAATAGAAACAGTGAGAAACTTTATTACCTTGGGCTCCAAAATCACTGCTGACAGTGACTGCAGCCATGAAATGAAAAGATGCTGTTTCTTGGATGAAAAGCTATGCACAACCTTGACAGTATATTAAAAAGCAGATACATTACTTTGCCAACAAAGATCTGTCTAGTCAAGGCTATGGTTTTTTCACTAGTCATGTATGGATGTGAAAGTTGAACTATAAAGAAAGCTGAACACCAAAGAATTGATGCTTTTGAACTGTGGTGTTGGAGAAGACTCTTGAGAGTTCCTTGGACAGCAAGGAGATTCAACCAGTCCATCCTAAAGGAAATCAGTCCTGAATATTCATTGGAAGGACTGATGTTGAAGCTAAAGCTCCAATATTTTGGCCACCTGATGCAAGGAACTGACTCATTGGAAAAGACCCTGATGCTGGGAAAGATTGAAGGCAGAGGGAGAAGGGGACAGCAGAGGATGAGACGGTTGGATGGCATCACTGACTCGATGGACATGAGTCTGAGCAAGCTCCAGGAGTTGGTGATAGACAGGGAGCTTGGTGTGCTGTATTCCATGGGGTCTCAAAGAGTCAGACATTACTGAGTGAATGATCTGAATTGATTATCTCTCTTTACTAGTTGGAGCTAAGATAATAATCTTTTCAGCTCAATGGATATAATTTTTCAATAACTGTGATAATCCACAGCACAGGAGAATGTCAAGAAAGATGAGTAGAAGAAAGTTATGGGTTGAAGAGTGGGATTAGAAGAGAGAATTATTCCACCTGTGTTTTGTTTTTTAATACAAATATGATCAAATTTTTATAGGTGTCTTCCTCTTTTCAAAAAGTTGGTGAGAGTTATTGCTGGAGAAAACAGATAAGACCTTCTGATACATCTGTAATGCTTTATCCCCAAAGGAAGGACACACCGTCACGTGTTGCCAAAACGTTTCAGCAGCTGTGTTAAAGTGTTTCACAGCCAGTAGAATAAACTAGGGCAACCATTAAATTAGTTTGCCTGCTTTAAAAATTTTTCAAAGTCCAGCTATTGCTTCATGATGGAGAAGCAAGGAATTAATGCCAATGGTTTTTTTTTTCAACCACTTTCCATCAAAGATGATGAGAAACAGATCTGTGCTTTGTACTTCCCTGTGTAGTTGTGCCAGAAATGGGTAGCTGTACCACAGCTAAACTGCCAAGCGGGCATTTTTAGATATTAGTACTGCCTGCTGGCGACAGAGCACAGTGGGAAGACCATTTGTTTGGAATCAGAACAACCAGCTGTGCGATCCTGAGCAGGTCACCAAACTTATCTCAGCCTCCAGAGTTGTGATCATTGAACCAGAGAATATAAATGGAAAATCTGTGATATGGTCGTGAGGCAGGATGGTCTGCAGGAAATAGAGTTGCATTCAGAGTCTGGTCAACTCAGATCGGCCCCATTCTCCACCTCTCACCCACCTCCATCACTGACTCTATCACCTAATTTTATGAAATTGATAAAGTGCTAAAGCATTTTGAAAATGAAAGTTGCTCAGTCATGTCCGCGTCTTTGCCACCCTGTGGACTATAGCCTGCCAGGCTCCTCTGTCCATGGAATTCTCTAGGCAAGAACACTGGAGTGGGTAGCCGTTCCCTTTTCCAAGGGGGTCTTCCCAACCCAGGGATTGAACCTAGGTCTCCCACATTGCAGGAGGATTCTTTACCCCCTGAGCAACCAGGGAAGCCCAAAGCAATCTGAGCAATATTTATCTTTGAGATGGGAATAATAATCTTCAACGCTCTGGGGTGCAGAAACGAAGTAAAGGGACACGGAAAAGCACCTATAAATGTGACAGGCATATAGTATAATTTCTGTGTGAATATTTTTTCTCTCCTAAAGGGAGAGATGTTAATATTCCTGTATGTGTGTGTGCCAAATTGCTAAGTCGTGTCCAACTCTTTGTGACCGCACGAACTGTAGCCCACCAGGATCCTCTGCCCTGGGATTCCCCAGGCAAGTATACTGGAAAGGATTTTCATGCCCTCGTGCATGGGATCTTCCCGACCCAGGGATCAAAACTTTGTCTCTTATGTCTTCTATATTGGCAGGCAATTTCTTTACCACTAGTGCCACCTTCCCTCTGCTGTTACAGCTGTAAGAAAATACCACACACTTAGTGACTAAAAACAATAACAACAAATCCAATTTATTATACAGTTTTGGAAGTCACAACTCTGAAATGAACTTTACCGGGCTAAAATCAGAGTGTCAGTAAAACTGCATTCTTTCTGGAGGTTCTGGGAGGAGAATCCATTTCTTTGCCTTTTCCATTTTCAAGGGTTTCTCATATTCCTTTTCCTGTGGCCTCATTTCTCCATATTAAAGGTCAAAACATTAGGGCAAGACTTTCTTGAACTATCATCTCTTTAAGTCTCTTCTGTCTGTTTCCCAATTAGATGGGCCCATGTGATTACATCAGCCCCACTGGAATAAAAATATAGGAAAAGGAGTTCGTCAAGGCTGTATATTGTCACCCTGTTTATTTAACTTATATGCAGAGTACATCATGAGAAACGCTGGACTGGAAGAAACACAAGCTGGAATCAAGATTGCCTGGACAAATATCAATAACCTCAGATATGCAGATGACACCACCCTTATGGCAGAAAGTGAAGAGGAACTCAAAAGCCTCTTGATGAAAGTGAAAGTGGAGAGTGAAAAAGTTGGCTTAAAGCTCAACATTCAGAAAACAAAGATCATGGCATCTGGTCCCATCACTTCATGGGAAATAGATAGGGAAACAGTGGAAACAGTTTCAGACTTTATTTTTCTGGGCTCCAAAATCACTACAGATGGTGACTGCAGCCATGAAATTAAAAGATGCTTACTCCTTGGAAGGAAAGTTATGACCAACCTAGATAGCATATTGAAAAACAGAGACATTACTTTGCCAACAAAGGTCCGTCTAGTCAAGGCTATGGTTTTTCCTGTGGTCATGTATGGATGTGGGAGTTGGACTGTGAAGAAGGCTGAGTGCCGAAGAATTGATGCTTTTGAACTGTGGTGTTGGAGAAGACTCTTGAGAGTCCCTTGGACTGCAAGGAGGTCCAGCCAGTCCATTCTGAAGGAGATTAGCCCTGGGATTTCTTTGGAAGGAATGATGGTAAAGCTGAAACTCCAGTACTTTGCCACCTCCTGCGAAGAGTTGACTCATTGGAAAAGACTCTGATGCTGGGAGGGATTGGGGGCAAGAGGAGAAGGGGACGGCAGACGATGAGATGGCTGGATGGCATCACTGACTCGATGGATGTGAGTCTGAGTGAACTTCGGGAGTTGGTGATGGACAGAGAGGCCTGGCGTGCTGCGATTCATGGGGTCGCAAAGAGTCGGACATGACTGAGCGACTGATCTGATTAATTCTCCTTTGCCATGGACCCCAAAAAATTCACATATTTTGTGATTAGCACATACTTGCACAGGGACTTGGGGTGGGGTGGAGAGGCATAATTCTGCCTGCTACTTACTGGAAAGGTTTCATGTGAGAAATGACTTTTGAATTTTCCTACGTAGGATTAATTTTACAAAGTGGAGGAAGAAGGAAATGGCAGGTTATCTGGAAGAAACAGTAGGTTGAGAGCATTGGAATAAAGGTACCACCTGGGGGCTCAGACCGTAAAGAATCTGCCTGCAACACAGGAGACCTGGGTTTGATCCCTGGATTGGGAAGATCCCCTGGAGAAGGAAATGGCAACCCACTCCAGGATTGTTGCCTGGAAAATCCCATGGACAGAGGAGCCTGGCCGGCTATAGTACATGGGGTCGTTAAGAGTCAGACGCAACTGAGCGGCTAAGCATGCAAGCACGCAACGTGCTCTGGGAATGGATAATGTCTGAGACAATAGACCAGAGCTCATAACACCTGGATCCATTGAAAAGGCCACTGTCGATATTTAGGGCATGATAAGAGATTTTCATGCAGGGCAATGGATAATAAGTGTGAGTTATAGAAACATATATACAAGTCCTGGCAACAACATTAGAAGTGAATTGGAACTGAATGCACTTGGAAGAGTTTTACATGTCCATGCATGTATGCATGCTAAGTTGCTTCAGTCATGTGCAGCTCTTTGCAACACCATGGCCTGTAGCCCACCAGGCAGCAAGAATACTAAAGTAGGTAGCTGTGCCCTGCTCCAGGTGATCTTCCAAAATCTGGGATTAAGCCTGCATCATCTCTTATGTCTCCTGCATTGACAGGTGGGTTTTATTTTTATTTTTTTACTACTAGTGTCACCTGGGAAGCTCTTACCCATTCATAGTCTATTACAGTAGACCAAGGGAAAAACAGAATCGGAGCTGAGGACTTGGAAATTGTATACCTGTTGCAGGAAAGGAATCAATATAATCCATAACTTTTATTGTGAGTAAGAACTTGAGGATAAGAGGGAATTCAGGTCAAAAATATTTTTTTTTCTTTATATGACCCTAATTAAGGGTCAATAATTAAGACATAGAGGAGGTGGGACACATTTGGAAAGAGTAAATAAAAAAGTTAAAAACAAACAAAAAACAGAATGTGTACTGAATATGAAAAAGCCCAGATGCAGGTGAATATGATAATAGTGTTACTATAGCAAACGGTATAATTTTGACTGTTTCTTTTTAATCATTTTATTCAGTGTACTCTGCTATGTTCTTTCACTCACATTGAAGCCATCTTTGATGATTCCAACAGAAGCATCTGACCTCCATTTATGATCAGTTATTCTCCTGTTTAAATCCAAGCTTTCTGACCTGGAGTAAAAGCCCCTCTTCACGTTCTTTCAGAATCATAGCGCTCCCTTCAATGAAACCAGCTGATTCTTGTGTAAAGAAATAAGTGACGTTAGAAGCAGGAACTTGCAGACTTGATGCCCAGATTTCTGGTTTTGTCTGTGATCCTGGGATTTGTAGATAAAATGAAAAACTCTTTGCCAACTAAACAATTATATCTCTGTGCCACTTGGAGAAACACTTCTGTGTGACTGACTTTTCAAGTCCTCTCATCCTTCTAAATGAACATGAATGAATGAATGAATATAAAACAAATCACCAGATTTATTCCATAATGTGATGGTGTGAGATAAGAAGATTGATTACAGCATGTTTCCACTCAGTCCATGATCATATGTAACATATTGATACTGAAGACTTGTCCTTTCAGCTGAATAGCAGAAACCCCAAAAAACCAAATGATTCTTGTCTTTGTGATGCCTTTGTTCATGTATTACTCATGTTCCTTTAATTTGATTTTAAAGAAAAGATGTGGTGCTTGAACAGCCTGGAAAAAAAAAGAGTCCCTAGAAACTATTTTTCTCCAATTAATTTTTTATTTTTTTTATGAAACATTGCTTATGACCCAAAGACCTTGTAATGCATTTCCCACTTAGAATAAAAAAGAGAGAGAGAGAAAGAAATTGAAGAGCTTCACCTTGATAAGATCTCATCACCAGACAGGGCAGAAGTATGACAATATCTGATATGTAATCTTATCCTTCTTGACAGTTCTATGCAGTTTTGAAATGGAGGTGCATAGAGATATTGAGCCAGTCTGATCAAAGATTTTAAAAATATTACTTGGTAGGCTATTTAAACCCTTTTCTTCCCTGGTGTTACTTTAGAAACCTAGTTTAATTTCTGACTTAAATGTATTCAGAAGAGTAAAACAGTATAGATCAAAAGCCCTGGGAGTGGTTTACTAACCATCTAACGCATGTTAATATAAGCATTTAGGGAAAAGCTAATTCCTATGCATTTTAAAATCCATAAGTGTATTATTAACTGATATATTAATTCTTCAGCATATTTCCCTAGCTTGTACCTTGATTTGTATTTAGCATATTCATAGAATTGATCATTTACTATTTAATAACAATACATAGTAATGCAGGGTTATAATGAAATCACAATTCATGGCTATCAGGAGAATATGTCTACCTCTTGTTTTTAACTGCTTTAAATTATTGCACGTACAATAAACTTGTAAAACACAATTATACAAAATAAATTATCTCAAAAATAACTGAGAGAATATAGAATATTCTCTTTATTATCTGCCAAAGTTCAACCCTTGGAATATTGAGATAATACTACCTTTGAAACTCCAACATCTGAGAGATAGTAAGAGTATAAATAGCTTGCTTGTCACTTTTTTTTTTTTTTTGGTATTATATTAATTTATCTTGAGCCGATATTCACTTGAAAAGTCAGTGGGATACTTTGGAAAAATGAGTATAAATCTGCAATATCCATTCATTAAAGAAAGGAACGTAGATGTATTGTTCAGAACAACTGCCTCGAGAAGTACTTACTTTTGAGCAAAGATTCACTTAGTAAAAGGCCATCAGAGGATGTAGTAACTTTCATTGTTAAAATTTAAAGAGTAAATGCAGAACTCCTGCATTAGTTTCTGGGGGCTGCTGTAGCAAAGTGCCACAGATTGGATGCCTTAAACAAGTGGAATTTATTGTCTCAGATCTAGAAACCACAAGTTCAAGTTCAAGGTGCTGGCAAAGTTGGTTCCTCCTGAGACTGTGAGATTCTGTTCCCAAGTCTTATCTCTAACCTCCCGGCGGGTGCTAAAGGTCTCTGACATTCCATGGTTTGTAGAGGCATCACTCAGACCTTTGCCTCCATCTCCAAGTAGCTAGCATTCTCCCTGTGTGCCTGTCTTTGTGTCCAAATTTCCTTTTACTTGGATTAGGAGATGCAAACCTTCAGTTACAAAATGAATGAGCCACAGGGGCGTAATATACAGCATAGCCAATAACATTGTACCAAATTTGCATAGGGACAGATGGTTATCAGACTTATCATTTCATATTGTGTTCAAATGTCAAACAATTGTGTAGTATACTTGACAGGAACACAATACTGTATTTCAACTATATTTCAATAAAACTTTTCACATTTTTATAAAGACACTAGCCCACCCAAACGACCCCACTTTAACTCATCATCAGTTAAGACCCCATTTCCAAATTAGCTCACATTCTGACCTCACATTAGAACTTCAGCATCGTTTAGGAGAACACACTCAACTCACAACAGCTATCCTAAATCTTTTAAATAACTGTGCCTACATGCTCAGTGGCTCAGTCATGTCCGACTCTTTGTGACCCTATGGACTGCAGCCCACCAGGCCCCTCTGTCCATAGAATTCTCCAGGCAAGAACGGTGGAGTGCATTGCCATCGCCTCCTTCAGGGGATCTTCCCTACCCAGGGACTGGACCCGTGACTCTTTCCTCTCCTGCACTGGCAGGCAGATTCTTCACCACTGTACCACCTGGGAAGCGCCATCCTTTCTTTGCATCTTCTCAAATGGTCTTTCAGTCTTTTAATTCAGGGAGAGTTTCTTATTTGTATTTGCAGCCCTAGAAACCACAGTAGCTGGCATATAGTAATCAATAAATAGCTATTGAAAGGATAAAAAAATAAAGAAGTTAAGAAATATAAATGCAATTCCAGGCTGCTGTGTGTTCAGGTTATTATATATATAGATCTATCAAAATGCAGAGAGAGGGGCCTGAAAGGGGGACAGCCAGCAGTCTGTCCCTGGTCCATGAAATAAAGACGTGTGTAAATGTATCACCCAAAGAAAGCCTTGAATGTGGCTGCCAAATGTTATAACAATGCTATAAGTTTTGCTGATAGTGATGGTTTCCAGGCATAACTGGGCTGCACTGTGATGTGTATCTTCAGGGGCTGCAATTTGTGGTATTTTGTTAGTGATCATCAATGTTAAGTGTAAACTGTGTTCAGTATAACACAAAATAATTTTTTTTTAATTTATTCTGTGAAGGGGATTGAGCATATTGTGAAAGGCAGAGGACTGAACATATTGCGAAGGGAAAGAATTCCCTTTAGCAGGAGGTTGTGATACTGGAAGCTTCATGACACATCCTTAAGAGGACAGTAATGGACAGCTTTCCAAGTGAAAACAGATACTGTTAAGAAGGAGCCTGCAAAGTGCAAAGTGTAAATTGCAAAGACAGAGGGGAGAGACAGACAAGCCTACTTCATTTTCCGTATTAAAGCATCAGAGACAAGAGTTATCATTGGCAAATCTCGAGGGAGTAATTTGATCAACGTTCAGCTGTGACCTTTTCATCTGAAATAAAGGGTGTGTTTGCTTTATGATTTCTTATAGTCTGTTAGTGGTGAAGTCACACATACACACAATATTCAAAATATGATGAGACCTATTTGAAGCTGTTTCCTCAGCATCAAATATAATGCATATTTCATTATAAATCCATTCTTATCCATTAAAATGCCATTTTCAATGATGTATCAGCAAATGTTTTCAGGATAATTTTATTCCAGTAGGAGGTGATTTATAGTACTAAATCGTATAGGTTTAAATAGCTAGCACAGAAAAAATGAGACTCATGTGAGGAACACATCAAAATTTCTATACAGTGTTATGACTCAAATAGGAAAAATGCATTATTCAATTAGTACCTTTAATATAATTTCAACACCATCAGTCAAATTTGCTTTTTAATAAGTCTGGGAATATAAAACAAAATTTAATACTCAAAAATCTCTGGATAAAGTATTCGCTCTATTTTTAGGAGGTTTGTTTCTTCCAAATATTTAAGTAATTTTCATTTTGCAATATTTAAGTTATTTGAGCAACAGAGAAAAGGAAAAATAACCTTTTAGAACTTTTCTCTTCCATTTATTCTAGGATTTTAATTATGTGATACAATTGAAAATACTTCAGTCAAACCAAGGAAAGCTAGCTAAGCCATTTGAGAAACCAAAGAGCAGATGGATTATTTTTGTTTGTTTTATATACACAATTTGCTATTTAAGGGATCTATGGACATAATCAAAATCTAGTCTAAAATGTCAAACATTGTACAAGCTTGATTGTTTTCTAAGTAAATTTTCTTTTTTAAAAAAACCTGAAGCAGTGTTGACTTTTAGTATTTGTTTCAGGGGTATAGCATGGTGATTCAATATTTTTTATAGATTACACAAAGTTATTATAAAATACTGACTATACTCTCTGTGCTATACACCATATTTCTGTGACATTTATTTTATAGCTGATAGTTTGCACCTCTTAATCCTCTCCACTTATTTCGCTCCTTTCTTTCTCTAGTAAACACGCATTCTCTGTATTTGTGACTATTTCTAGTTTGTTACATTTATCCATTTGCTTTGTTTTTAGATTCCACATATAAGGAGAAACATTACAGATTGTGCATTTCTGACTTATTTCACTAAGTTTAATATCCTCCAGGTTTATCCATGTTGTCACAAATGACAAGGTTTCATTCTCTTTTACGGGTGAGTAATCAGTTCAGTTCAGTCGCTCGGTCGTGTCCGACTCTTTGCGACGCCATGGACAGCAGCACGCCAGGCCTCCCTGATCATTACCAACTCCCAGAGTTCACTCAAACTCATGTCCATTGAGTCAGTGATGCCATCCAGCCATCTCATCCTCTGTCGTCCCCTTCTCCTCCTGCCCCCCAATCCCTCCTAGCATCAGAGTCTTTTCCAATGAGTCAACTCTTCGCATGAGGTGGCCAAAGTACTGGAGTTTCAGCTTTAGCATCATTCCTTCCAAAGAAATCCCAGGGCTGATCTTCAGAATGGACTGGCTGGATCTCCTTGCAGTCCGAGGGACTCTCAAGAGTCTTCTCCAACACCACAGTTCAAAAGCATCAATTCTTTGGCTCTCAGCTTTTTTCACAGTGCAACTCTCACATCTGTACATGACCACTGGAAAAACCATAGCCTTGACTAGACGGACCTTTGTTGGCAAAGTCAGGTGAGTAATATATCACTGTATATATTTTCCCCATCTTTGGCTTCTTCCATATCTTGGCAATTGTAAATAACGCTGCTATGAACATTGGGGTGCATATTTCAAATCAGTGTTTTTGTTTTCTTTGGATAAATACCAGGAGTGGAATTGCTGGACTATATGGTCATTCTATTGTTTTTTTTTTTTTTGAGGAAACTCCATACTGCTTTCCACAGAGGCTTCAGTTTACATTCCTACCAACAGTGTTTGAGGGTTCCCTTTTCTTGACATCCTCCCCAACATGTATTATTTCTTGTTACTTGACTAGTCATTCTGAGAGTTGTGAGGTACTATCTCATCGGGCTTCTGGTTTGCATTTCCCTGATGACTAGAGGTGTTGAACATCTTCTCAATGTGCCTGTTGGCCATCATTTTGTCTTCTTTGGAAAAATATCTATTAAGATCCTCTGCCCATTTTTATCTGGAGTGTTTGCTTTTTTTTTTTTTTTGACATTGAGTTGCATAAGCTCTTTATATATTTTGGATATTTTGGCCCCTTATCAGACAGATCATTTGCAAATATCTTCTACAGTTCAGTTGATTCTCTTTTCATTTTGTTGATGGTTTCCTTCTCTGAGGTTTTCAGTGTAGGTCAAACTGATCAAAAGTTTATGCTGATTAAAAATGCATAATGGAAATGTAAAAATACTATTTTTGGTTTCAATGTTCTGAAGGACAGGAAGCCATGCCTATTTTGAAGACAAAATATGGGGGCCCGTGCTTCAGCTGTTTTTACTTTTATGTGATTTAGGAATCAGTGAAAGAGATAAACTATCTTTTGTAACCTAACCTGTTCCTAAGAGAAATGAGCGCTGGCATATTGACCAAATTTTCATGTAAGTACTACATACATTCCAGATTTCATTGTGATTATCTTTGGGAAGTAATAAGCACATTTCCTATGGACAAACTGTATCATTCAAGTGAGAAGGCACGATGCCCTAGTTCCTGTTTCAAATATAGTCACTGATCCTGAACCAAAATAACAGGTCTCAAGATCAGTAATGACAAAGGAAACTACATTTTTGTAATTGGACCCAGCAGCTGCTAGCAGTAAGATTTCATGGCCTATATTGATTGGGAAGTCCCATCTTTAATGGTCTGTTTAAGCAGATATCTCCATATATATGCAAGTGTACTGATAAATGACCATCTCTCCCCCTGCCCCTACCTGCTTCTAGCTGCCCTTTGAGCATACATGAACTAAAAAAAGTATTTTTCTGTCTGGAAAAATAATATGTAAAAAAGCTTTTCATGAAAGAGTATGCCAGGGCTACCTAATTACATTTAACAAAATTCTGCACATTTGATCACTTACTATATTTAGTACTTCAGCAAACTGAATGCTGCTGCTGCTGCTAAGTCACATCAGTCATGCCTGACTCTTAGTGGCCCCATGGATTCCAGCCTACCAGGTTCCTCAATCCATGGGATTTTCCAGGCAAGAGTACTGGAGTGGGGTGTCATTGCCTTCTTCAAGCAAACTGAATAATTGTACTTGAAATAATTCAAGATATGGGAAGAACTATTTGGGTACAGCAAGGGCTGAGAGGGGGTGCAGGTGGATGCAGGGGTCCATGGGGAAAGAGAGGTGTAGGTGCTAAATAAAGGAACAGATGAAACAGTCAGAAGAGTCTTAGAGCCTAAGGCTCAACAGGGCAAAGACTTTGGAATATCCAGGGGAGAGTCAGAGTGTAAGCAGGGGACGATAGGTTGTTGAGTTGAAAGATGGGCGTGAGAGAGAGGAGCCAGAATAATCCCTTCAGGAGAAAAGCAGACTCAGATACAGAGAGGGACATAGAGTCCCAGACTAGGGGAAAAATTAGCATTCAGGTAGGAGGGTCTTCAGGAGCCCTCTGTAGGTTCTAAAGACTCTGGAAAAAGGAGGGTGATGACAGGAATAAAAGCTGAGGGGTTGGAAGAAAGAAGCTGAGAGGGAAGTTTCTGGAAGTGTTTGGATGAAACATCAGAAAGCCAGCTCTTTTGCCAAGGGGTCTAGATTGTCTAGATTTCCAAGGGTCCCCAGGGAAGTATTCTGTCCTACATGTGGTCACATTTACTAGCGTCAAGCCTGGGGCTAGTACTTTGCAGATAAAGACCCAGGATTCATGGCGTCATGGTGTCGGGACCACCTTCCCCAAGGCCTTGCTGAGTCAAGGACAGGATTCCGGAGATTGAGCTCACAGCCCACTGACTACATACCTGTTTTCCTCCTCTGACCACTGATAGCAGAGAGGATAGAAATATAAGGAGGGGGGTTAAAGAAGTGCCCAGATTTCTGATTTAATTAGGATACTCAGGTCTGATTAAAGAGATTTAAAAGAACAAAATGGAGTCTTGAAGGAAATGACACATCCATCTGAGAGGATAGTGTTAAAGCTAGAGGGTCTTGTACTTTCCAAGGTCCCCAGGTCTAAGCATGTCTACCATGTCCAAAGTGCAAGGAAGCCAGTATGACTCAAAGGGTGGAAAGAGAGGAGAGAGCAGGGATAAGATAGTTAGTAAGGATCTGGCCTTTATTCTCATAGGTGAGAATAAGATGAGATGGTCAGACAGCATCGGCAACTCAACGGACACGAATTTGAGCAAACTCCAGGAGACAGTGAAGGACAAGGAAGCCTGGTGCGCTGCAGTCCATGGGGTCACAAGAGCCGGACACGACTTAGCAACTGAACAGCAAGGTTAGAATAAGGGTTGGTGCTTTATCCTTGGGCTTCCCGGGTGGCTCTAGTGAGAAAGAACCTGACTGCCAATGCGGGAGACACGTTCGATCTCTGGTTTGGGAAGATCACTTGGAGGAAAATATGGCAACCTTCTCCACTATTCTTGTCTGAAGAATCCCATGGACAGAGGAGCCTGGCAGGCTCTGGGGGCACACAGAGTCAGACATGACTGAAGAGACTTGGCACACATGCATGTTTTATTCTTAGGGTAGTATAAAGTCATGCGAGTGCTCAAGTAAGGTAAAAACTCGGTCTGGTTTATTGTAAAAGACCCCTGTGGATGCATTGTAGGAATGAGGATACTTATATATAACTAATGGGAAGATTTGGAAGGTTTTTCTGATCCATGCTAGAGATGATGATGCTTGGGACCTGAGTGTGAACTTGGGGAGTGATGAGCCAGGAGTTGATTTGGGATAAACTTTGAGCATAGAGTTTATAAGGCTTGGATTCCATTTTGCTTATTAAAAAAAGAAAATAGGAGTCATGGTTGGCTCCACATCTTTTGGCTGAAACAGCTGAGTGAATGATGGTGCATGTTAGTGATATTGACATGTTTACTAAGTAAATGCATGACTTTTAACCTCACTAAAACTTGTTTTCCTCATGTGAAAGAAATGGAAGCAAGGATACCTACTTCACAGGGTTTGTCAGTATTAACCCAAATAATGCACTCAAGACACTACTTATAGAGCCTGGCAGATAGTAAGAATGTAATAGATGGGACATGTGTTTAATCTGATGAAACACCAGGCTGGATGAAGCACAAGCTGGAATCAAGATTTCTGGGAGAAATATCAATAACCTCAGATATACAGATGACATCACCCTTATGGCAGAAAGCAAAGAAGAACTAAAGAGCCACTTGATTTAAACAAGATGAAGAAACAGAGGAATACCCAGCAGATAAAGGAACAGGATAAATGCCCACCAAACCAAACAAAAGAGGAAGAGATAGGGAATCTACCTGATAAAGAATTCCAAATAATGATAGTGAAATTGATCCAAAATCTTGAAATTAAAGTGGAATCACAGATAAATAGCCTGGAGACAAGGATTGAGAAGATGCAAGAAAGGTTTAACAAGGACCTAGAAGAAATAAAAAAGAGTCAATATATAATGAATAATGCAATAAATGAAATTAAAAACACTCTGGAGGCAACAAATAGTAGAATAACAGAGGCAGAAGATAGGATTAGTGAATTAGAAGATAGAATGGTAGAAATAAATGAATCAGAGAGGATAAAAGAAAAACGAATTAAAAGAAATGAGGACAATTTCAGAGACCTCCAGGACAATATTAAACGCTACAACATTCGAATCATAGGGGTTCCAGAAGAAGAAGACAAAAAGAAAGACCATGAGAAAATACTTGAGGAGATAATAGTTGAAAACTTCCCTAAAATGGGGAAGGAAATAATCACCCAAGTCCAAGAAACCCAGAGAGTCCCAAACAGGATAAACCCAAGGAGAAACACCCCAAGACACATATTAATCAAATTAACAAAGATCAAACACAAAGAACAAATATTAAAAGCAGCAAGGGAAAAACAACAAATAACACACAAGGGAATTCCCATAAGGATAACAGCTGATCTCTCAATAGAAACTCTTCAAGCCAGGAGGGAATGGCAAGACATACTTAAAATGATGAAAGAAAATAACCTACAGCCCAGATTATTGTACCCAGCAAGGATCTCATTCAAGTATGAAGGAGAAATCAAAAGCTTTTCAGACAAGCAAAAGCTGAGAGAATTCTGCACCACCAAACCAGCTCTCCAACAAATACTAAAGGATATTCTCTAGACAGGAAACACAAAAATGGTGTATAAACTCGAACCCAAAACAATAAAGTAAATGGCAACGGGATCATACTTATCAGTAATTACCTTAAACGTAAATGGGTTGAATGCCCCAACCAAAAGACAAAGACTGGCTGAATGGATACAAAAACAAGACCCCTACATATGTTGTCTACAAGAGACCCACCTCAAAACAGGGGACACATACAGACTGAAAGTGAAGGGCTGGAAAAAGATTTTCCATGCAAATAGGGACCAAAAGAAAGCAGGAGTCACAATACTTGTATCAGATAAATTAGACTTTAAAACAAAGGCTGTGAAAAGAGACAAAGAAGGTCACTACATAATGATCAAAGGATCAATCCAAGAAGAAGATATAACAATTATAAATATATATGCACCCAACATGGGAGCACCGCAGTATGTAAGACAAATGCTAACAAGTATGAAAGGAGAAATTAACAATAACACAATAATAGTTGGAGACTTTAATACCCCACTCACACCTATGGATAGATCAACTAAACAGAAAATTAACAAGGAAAAAAAAAAAAAAAACAAAGAGTCAGATATGACTGAAGTGACTCAGCATGATTAGAATCTGTGAGGTCAGTCAGAGTTTCTCTTCGATGATGGTGATGAAGCAGTATGTCCTGAAACTGATTATTGGACCAGAAACACACTTAATGAAGTCCTTCTTGGGGTCTATTGCCTTTTTTCATCATGAAGGGTAGTCAGAGAGTTTGTACAACTCAGCTCATCACTCATCATTATAATATGTACCAGAGAGTTTCACCCAAATAATGTTAGCTACCATGATGTGAAATTAGATATGAAATAAATAGTGCCACCACCCTCTTCTCCATTTATTCTTCTTAAGATATGGATTCCAATAACTCTTGCAGAGTACTGAGTGCCTTTAGTATATGCAGCCAGGCCAACTTCCATTTGAATATACATAGCTGATTTAGCATCTCATTGGTACATAATTTAAACCTTTGTTTACATGTATACAAGGTCCAACTATTTCTGTGGCTTTCAGAAATTAAGAGTATGATAACACTGTGCTCACATGAATGAAATTTACAGGTTGTAGTAGCCACTTCACATATAAGCAGAAATTAATTATGATACTTTTTCTAAAGCAAAGCAAACCTCCATGGAGTCAATATATAAAAAAAAAAAACAATTAATTATCCTATATTCTCAAAGAATAAACCTGAGACAATAATTGAAAATTACAGGAGAAAAAAAAAAAAGAAAAAAAAAAAAAAAAAAAGAGCCACTTGATGAAAGTGAAGCAGGAAAGTGAAAAAGTTGATTTAAAACTCAACATTCAGAAAACTAAGGTTGTGGCATCCGGTCCCATCACGTCCTGGCAAATAGATGGGGAAACAATGGAAACAGACTTTATTTGGGGGGCTCCACAATCACTGCAGATGGTGACTGCAGCCATTAATTTAAAAGATACTTGGTCCTTGGAAGGAAAACTATGACCAAACTAGACAGCATATTAAAAAGCAGAGACATTACTTTGCCGACAAAGGATCGCCTAGTCAAAGCTATGGTTTTTCCAGCGGTCATGTATGGATGTGAGAGTTGGACTGTGAAGAAAGCTGAGCGCTGAAGTATTGATGCTTTTGAACTGTGGTGTTGGAGAAGACTCTTGAGAGCCCCTTGGACTGCAAGGAGATCCAACCAGTCCATCCTAAAGGAGATCAGTCCTGGGTGTTCATTGAAGGGACTGATGTTGAAGCTGAAACTTCAATCCTTTGGCCACCTGATGCGAAGAACTGACTCATTGGAAAAGACCTTGATTCTGGGAAAGATTTAAGGCAGGAGGAGAAGGGGGCGGCAGAGGATGAGATGGTTGGATGGCATCACCAACTTGATGGACATAAGTTTGAGTAGGCTCCAGGAGTTGGTGATGGATAGGGAAGCCTGATGTACTGCAGTCTGCAGTCCATGGGGTCACAAAGACTCAAATGTGACTGAGGTACTGAACTGAACTGAACTTAATCTAGGGCTTCCCAGGTGGTACTAGTGGTGAAGAATCTGCCTGCCAATGCAGGAGATGCTAGTTTGATCCTTGGGTTGGGAAGATCCCCTGGAGAAGGAAACAGCAACCCACTCCAGTAATCTTGCTTGGAGAATTCCATGGACAGAGGAGCCTAGTGGGCTACAGTCCAGGGGTTCGCAGAGAATCAGACACAATTGAAGCAACTAAGCATACACACACACACACACACATGCTTAATCTAGGGCTTCCCAGATGGTGGTAAAGAATCTGGCTGCAATGCAGGAGACACGGGTTGTATCCCTGGGTTGGGAAGATTCCCTGGAGAAGGATGTGGCAATCCACTCCAGTATTCTTGCCTGGAGAATTCCATGTACAGAGGAGCCTGGTGGGCTATAAGCCATGAGGTTGCAAAGAGTCAAACATGACTTAAGTGACCCAGTACGGATGCATACTTATCTAAGTAATCATTATAAAGTACCACACCATCATCTTTAATTTGGCCATCATAATTTTTAGGTTTCATTTTGTCTTTCTCTTTTTGCCTCTCTGATAGATTCTCTGCCTCCTTCCTATCACAATGAGAAGGACACTCTTCCTATGCTTAGAGATGAATTAAGGGATATTTTCAGGACAGAATTTCTACAAATACAAATCCTATGATAAGGGACTCTAAGAGCAAGTTTGAATGTCCAACTAGCAAAACAGACTTAATGGTCTCCTTTTTAAAGCTCCAGTTTCACTCTGAAGTTAAAACTACTTCTAAAGCTTGTTTTACCTTTTACATTGCAAAAGTGCTTTAAAATATGCAATCCTCAAAGTATCACTATGAGACGCATTTCATTATAATAACAATAAACAAGCCAATAAAAACCAATAACAATAACTAAGGCTGAGAGAACTAAAGTACCTACAGGGTCACAATGGTTGGCAGACAAAAATGCTGGTGGTTTTAGAGGCAATATGTGGAAATATTGGCTTAAAATTCTCCTCGCCACAAATGCTGTGCTCTGTCCACTGTCTGCTCACCCCTCAAGGACGGCATAACTGCAGTTCACCTAAAGGAAGACGAGCTCAGAAAACAGGAGGATATTTGACTTCCCTGGATTTAAAGTTACTTTCCGATACAGCTCCTCCCCAAGGAATTTGGCAACCCTAATGTAAAGAATGAGCTTCCCAGGTGGCACAGTGGTGAAGAATACACCTGCTAATGTAGGAGCCATTGGAGATGTGAGTTCCATCCCTGGGTTGAGAAGATAACCCGGAGAAGGAAGTGGCAACCCACTCCATTATTCTTGCCTGGAGAATTCCATGGACAGAGGAGCCTGGTGGGCTACCGTCCATGGGGTCTCAAAGAGTCAGACACGACTGAGCCACTAACACACACAATGTAAAGAATGAAGAAAGCAAAATCTCCCTTCATCATTGCCATCATTTTGCTTTCGCCTGGAGTCTTCTGTCCTACACATCGATTCTTCCAGGATACTCAGGTCCCTCTCACTTTTTGCCTCTTTCTTGGATAAATAAATGAGTATAGAAAACCATTCTTAGCATCAACATTTGCATGAAATAATAAATCAGTTGTATCAGAATCACCTTTAGATATGATAGTTTCTATATTAAAATGATCTAATCATTTAAATGAAATATTTGAACATTTTTTATGTGTCAGGCACCACGCTGGTCATTCAAAATAAATTTAATGGGCCAAGATAAATGACCACAATGTCCCATTATTATTGTAGCTCTCAGTGCTTATGACAAAATATGAAATAAGACCAGTCCTTGCCCTCAGAGATCCCCTAGTTTGTCATAAATGATCTTCTCCTGCCAAGTAGACAAGAGCACCCTTGTCTAAATTCTAGCCAATGTTTAGAAGTCTGGCTGTACCAGAAGGCATTGGTGTTCGAGCATCTCACATCTTCCCCTTAATCTTGTCTAGATTCATATGGCTCGCCAGATGTCCTAGAAATGCCCAAAGGGCGGAGGCTGGGTTTCCGCCATCTGTAAATGCTCCTTTGTAATTTTGCAACTACACCATCTCCCCTTTCCCGCCACCCATATCAAAAGCCAAACACAACAGCTGGATGTTCAATTATTCAGGCTTCATAAGTACTCTTTAATTATCACTATACACCATCTTTTAACCCAATAAACACAAAATGATCCTGTGCAGTTATAGCTATAACTACATTAAATATGGGAAATATTTGCAATATTTATTTTTTCTTCAGGACTTTTAAATGTACATTTACAAATGTAAAGATCTATTTTTTAAATATATTTTAACTTGGAACTTATTCATTAACTTATAACCTACATTTAATTTATAATTATCTTTATCATTTAAAGTGAAATGTCTTTAATTTTACTGTCTTTTGTGTGACTAAATTCTTAGTTAGATATAAGAAATATAAGAGAATGCATGAGGAGATGTGCAAGGACCTTAGATTGTCTGGCAATCTAAAATGAATTTAACTTATGTGCTAACAACTTACTGTGGCTTTTAATTATGTTTTAAAGAATAAAAAATAACCTTGCCATAACAATTACATGACACTTAATAAACTTGATTTGCAAATAAAAAGCACCTTCATAAAGAAGTCCATGTGACAGAATATCTCATATGTTGTTTATTTCAAGTATAACAAAGGATTATTTGAAAGTAATATTTTAGATATTAAAAATGACCTATTGAAACAAACATTTTCTTTTCCTTTTCCTTAAACATCGTTTTCAAAGAAAAAATAACTAAGTGACTGTATTTATCAATACTGCATCATTTCAAATGTCTTTCATTAATTACTAAAAAAAAAACCCTCATTATTTAGCCTTTTAGCATAACTTTGCATGTGGATTTGTCCAATAGTTTAACTGTGTGAATATAAAGGACTCATGAAGAGCCCCAAATAGGGTTTCACTAAGAAAACAGTTGGAGCAATTGGACATTTAAACATTGTTATTTCCAGATAACATGATTGGTAAACAGAAACAAATATACGAAGAGAAACAAAGGAAATGAGCAATGTATGAGGATAAAGGGACTTTGATGTGAACTGGGAACCATTCAAATAACAAGATTCTAAAAGACAAGCACACTAAAATGCTAATTGTGATTTTATCTTTGTAGCGTTAATCTAGGAAATTAATATATACTTATTACAGTTTGGGGATTTTCATATTGCTTATATGATCAAAAACAGTAGTGGCTACATAGCTTCTCAAAGAATGGGAAATGCATTATTTAGCGCTTTAGCAGCTTGATATATAGAGTGCCTCCTGGTCTTTATTCTTGTCAAACTCTAAATCACTTCCTGGTTGTAAGTTAGTCACTAATGTAGATAAATTAAGTCTACAGGGTCACTCGAGCATCATTTAGTGTAATGCTTTATTCTGGAAAGTGTAGGGAACTGTACAATAAACATGGGCCCTTACAAAAGGCAACTGCACATTTTTAGTGTTTTGGTTTTTTTTTTAGCAAATGTATAAAAACACACACAGTCACAAGTTTGTGGTCCTCGCCATATTTCAGACTTGAAAGTCAATATTTTATTCTGCCCTGCTTCTCTTTGTCCAAATAACTCCAAGTCTCTTCCTACTTAACTGTTTTCAGGTTTTTTTTTGTTTTTGTTTTTTTCAGATTTTAAAATAGCATCATTGGGAAGAAGTCTTAATTTGTGTGGGGGGAGGGGGAATAAGATTGACTTAAGAAATTAGACAAATGCCACTCAAAGCCAGCTACAAGGTTTAAGTCTGTGATTAAAATATATACCCCAGCAATGCTTTGGTGAATTATCACAAGACATATAATATAATGGTAATAATTCTACCTGGAGCCAAGGGACCTGGTTGTAACACCTGTGTCAAGGTTGGAAATTTCAAGGAATCCCTTAAGGTATTTGAAACCCTGTTTTATCACCTTGCACTAAGTGCTAAATCACTTCAGCTGTGTCTGTTCAACTCTTTGTGACCCTATGAACTGTACCCACCAGTCTCCTCTGTCCATGGGATTCTCCAGGCAAGAATACTGGGGTGAGTTGCCACGCCCTCCTCCAGGGGATCTTCCCAACCCAGGGATTCAAGCGCATCTCCTGCATTGGCAGGAGGGTTCTTTACCACTAGCACCCCCTGGGAAGCCCTTAACCTGTTCCTCAGAGAGTTTGTGGTCAGAAACTGATACATCAAGTTAGTAATCTTGTTTCTGTTGTAAACAGGGTCTTTGTAAATACCTTGGGTGGTGCAGCTGTTTTAGTCTCTAAGTCATGTCCAACTCTTTGCCACTCCATGGACTATAGTCTACCAATCTCTTCTGCCCATGGGATTTCCCAAGCAAAAATACCGGAGTGGGTTGCTATTTCCTTCTCCAGGGTAACTTCTCCACCCAGGGATTGAACATGGATCTCCTCTTTACCACTAAGTCACCAGAGAAGCCCAAATACCATTGGCAGCAGGGGACATTTTTGACATTTACATCTTCTAAGCTGACAAATCAAGGTGACATGAAATACATGTTTTCTAAAAATATGTAATTAAAGGATAAATAAAAGTTTAATTTAGGTCTCTATAGTTACTAAAATAAAAACACCCACCCGCAATATGTACTTCCTACATCAATGCATATTTTAAACAGAAAATATCCTTCCTTCTGTATTTTCTGTAAGTGGTAGAACTCCATTTTTTCTTACTTAATATATCTTGGGTCTTAGTAGCCATGATTTATGGATAAACTACTTTCCATAAGTATAGATATGAGATTTATAACCATTCTGTCAGGAAAAATAAACACTCCCTTAATATATATTTATGTGTATAAAACATTCTTCATGTAGTTATTGGGAGGGAGGTTTCAAAGGTGTGCAGCAATGATGATAAATTAATATTTACTAGAATCAGTTTGAATAAACCTTTTATTCTGGGGAGATAACTATGGACAGGACTAATTTCCGTTTTTTTTGTTTTTTTTTTTTTTTGATTGTGATTTTCCTCAAGAATTATTTAGGTTTCAAAGTCACTCTCAATGGAATGATTTCTCCTGTGTTTTGTACATAATGTTGACTTTGGTTCTTTAGAGAAATGAAAAGATCTGTTTAGCACAGCATTTTGTGCAGAAATTTCTGGTTATGTATTCTTACATCAAATCTCCATGCTTACTTTGGATCACAAAGCATCACTAAGTTTAGTTCAATATGGTGTGCAGATTGTCAACATTAGAATGGCACACCTATTGTTTCAAAGCAAATGTGTATCTCTACGTATGTACACGCACATATACGTAAGCACATAATCTGATCAAAAGGAACCTGATACTCATTCATATTACGAAGTTGAAAATATTAGTATGTGTCCTAATATTTTTTATTCTGATTCTACATTAAAAACATGAGGCATGTGTCTTATAAATATATAAAAATGCAGGTAATATACAGATAAGTTTCACATGACCTGGTTCTCAAGGTGAGTCTCATAAAGTGATTTTGCCAAATGTAAAAATACATTCACAGCTCACTTGATTTATTTTAAGATTAACACTTTTAAATACCGCTTAAATGAGAGCCCATGTTCTCTTGTAGAATTTCTTCATGCGAGTTTATATGCTCACTGACCCTTTTTTCTCAATATCCTTTGTTCTTTCCTCATTTCCTAAATTCTAAAGTGTGAGTCACAGAGATTAACCATGATCATATTTCAGTCTCTTGGTAATCTCATACCATCCTAAGACTTTATTCTGAGAAGCTCTACATTTATATAATGTATATTATTAACCTCTCCTCTCCATGGGAATGAATCCCAGGGCCTAGTGGACAGCTCGACATACATATCTAATCGATAGCTCAAATTTCCTGTGTCAAAGCTAAGCTCCTGCTTTTCCTCTGTAAACCTTCACTCAAGGACACCACTCAAGTATCTATGCCTGTTTGTGAATTACAAACATTCTTTGCTTGGATGCAGGCCAAAATTTTGGCTGCATATAGACCAAGTGCATACTGCATTACCATGGGGTGGGGGTGAAATATATATATATATACACACATATACATATATCTAAGGCAGTCCAGCAAAAATAATCAGGAGCAGAATGCATGATTTAGAGAGAATGGGACCTATACTTTATTCATCACTCACTGCTTTGGTGGACTTCCCTGATAGATCAGTTGGTAAAGAACCAGCCTGCAATGCAGGAGACCCCAGTTCGATCCCTGGGTTGGGAAGATCCGCTGGAGAAGGGAAAGGCTACCCCCTCCAGTGTTCTGGCCTGGAGAATTCCATGGCCAGTATAGGCCGTGGGGTGTCAAAGAGTCGGACTCGACTGCGTAGCTTGCATTTTCACTGCTTTGGCAGGAAAAACATGGTCTGTAAACCATGCCTTGCTCTGTCCTTAAACCCTTCTCTCTCAGTAAATGGTGATTCCTTTGTTTTCATATGCCAACTGCTAGCTGACTTCTTGATTTCACTTCCACTGCCCAGCCATCAAAATACTCTCTTGGCTTTGCCTCCCTGGTGATGTCCAGAATCTGATCACTTCTCTCACCCTAACCCTGGTCAGTTTCGTTTCTTATCTTGATTAGTACAGGAACCTCTTGCTTCCCTAAAGCTTTATTTCAACACAGGAATAAAAGTCAAATCAGCAGTAAAGAATCTGCCTGCCAATGCCAGAGACATGGGTTCAATCCCTGGGTTGGGAAGATCCCTGGAGAAGGAAATGGCAGTCCACTCCAGTATTCTTGCCTGAGGGACCCAGTGGACAGAGGAGCCTGGCGGGCTATAGTCCATGGGGTCGCAAAAGAATCAGACACAACTGAGCGACTAAGCAACAATTTAGAAATTCTCAATCAGCTTCGGGTGTGACCCAGGAAATTCTCCCTGTTGTCTGGTCCAGTTCCCATCCCTATGGCTCTCCTAACAGCTCCGCCCCTTGTTCTCACAGTGGGGGCCACACTGAGCCCTCACTCCCCCTAAACTGGTCAGGGCCTTTGAACTTGCCCTTCCCTCACCTGAGTGGTCAGTCCCTCCAACATCCACATGGCTTGCAGATCAACTCCTGCCAGTATTTGCGCCGGTATCTCACTACTGTCTTAGTTAGATTTAATTTCTTCCCTTATACGCTCCCAATGCCCTTTCTTTTATTTATCCATACAGCACTTTCAATCATTTGACCTGATCACTTCTAAAGCCGGTTGTTCCTGGCCACGTGATCTAAAATCCCAACCTCCTCTAATACCACCCACTCTCTCCCCTAGTACTATTCTTCTTAATACTCAACATTATTCTAAACTGTTCCACAATTTTTTGCTATTGTTCTTTAGAAGTGTACCTTTGATCTTATTAATTGGAACGATATGCTCCTCTAAATTCTTGGTGTTTGTATGTCTTATTCTATTATTTTTTAGGATACTATCATAAAAGATTCTCATACAAATAACTTTTCACTCCTATGAATATCTTTGTGGGATAGATTTTTTAAAATAGAATTGCCAGATCACTGTGTATATGCATTAAAAAAAAACAGATATTACTCACTGTTTTTTCCAAGAATCACTGGTAAATAATATTCATTTCTGTTGCAGATGAGAACATCACAATTCTTACATTCTCAATAACATCTTACAGCATGATGATATAAATTTTTGCCAATGTGAATAAGACCTGTGCTAACTTTAATACATTTTCAGATATTTAGAAGCCATTTTCATGATTTTTTTGTGAATTAAGTATTCATATATTTTGTCTGTATTCTATTTGCTTATATGCATTTTTTCTCAATGATTCTGTTTTTTAATATACGTTATGTGCAAACTATTTGTTATTTGTGTTGTGAATACTTTTCCTGAACAGGTATTTCTCTTAAGCTAAGTTTATGCTGTGTTTTGTGGCACAGTTTTTCTTAAATTAATAATTATTTCTAGTTTAACATTTTCATTTATGTCCTATGGGTTTTGTATAATGCTTACATATTTTAACCTGATATTTGAAAAGTAAATCTCAGATGGATAGATAGATATAAAATAGATATCATTTAGCTGAAATTCACAATGTGTGAGATTAACAAAGTAACATACCCTTACTTTTTCCTTAAGAAGAACCAGTGTTCCCAGCTCCATTTTAAGAATCCATCCATCAGTCCCTTCATGCTATGAAAAATTTTATTTCTCATTTAATGAAATTCCTTATGTGCATGGATTTGCTTTTGAATGTTATCCTCCTCCTGTAAGGTATTTCAACCGACGATAATTCTTTGATGATCATGGT
Organism: Bos indicus; assembly: GCF_029378745.1. Classification (NCBI taxonomy): domain Eukaryota; kingdom Metazoa; phylum Chordata; class Mammalia; order Artiodactyla; family Bovidae; genus Bos; species Bos indicus. The sequence continues at coordinate 83,516,911 of NC_091771.1, read as the reverse complement.
TTTGTACTACATTCCTATGAAATCCAGGGCACTGCCTCTTTCTTGATGAAGTTGTACATTATCAAAATTCCTTTGCTTCTTTGCATCTTTCTCTTCTGGATGACCTCCCCAAAGGGAATAATCAAGATTGTTCTTTGTACAAAGAACGATTTAACTTCACCCGTAATGAAATTTGCAAAGAAGCAAAGCACAATTGGATTTATAGCCTTTTCGGTGAGTTCAGCCAGCACTGCTCGTTGTAAAGTTTAAAGTACTTATATAAAGTATAGAATAATTGTTCTATTGCTGTATGCTTGTGTCTTAGAGTGTAAAACAATGAACACTACTAAGAGCAAATCAATTCCTTATTTTTATGAAAAACAACTATTACATATGAAAGTTTTTAAGCTTTCTCACAGTAAAATTTCTGTTAATTCAGAAATACAACAGTTCTCTGCCTCTTCCTTTTAGTCAGATCACAAGAGAAAATATGCACCAAAAATGTGCAAAATCACTATTTCTTCTCCACACAATTTTCTTTTAATGCTTTTCACATGTTAGAAGAAAATAAATAAAACCGAATGTATTAAATTCAGGTTTTTTTCCAAGTTTCAATTCTCCTTGACATTGAGAACTCATAATAGCAACACCTGCTTTTCATACCGCTGTGGCCCTTGTGTGATATTCAGGACCCTAGCTTGTCTTCGTCTACTTATCCAGTTGGTACTCGGAGCTAGGACCTGAAGCTCCCTAAATAAAAACATTCTACAGGTTTATTTCTACAGCCTTCTATCTTTCTATATTAGCATGGTTTCCCCTCTACTTATTGCTAGATGATCCATATCAATGTCATTCTTCTATATTTTAGTTCTTCTTTAGAGATCCATGCTCAAATTGCTCAAAGCCATACTGAATTCTCTGCTAACCATCTACTTCCTTTCATGGGCTCTCAGTTTCTGTTGATAATGTCCTAGTCATCTTGGTCATCACTGTTCAGTATTTATGGTTTCATCTCTATTTCTCTCATAGTCAAGCAACCACCAGGACTCATTTTCTCTTCGTAAGGTCTTTTCCATCTTTCACTTTTTCCCCAGGACAATCATCCTCACCGTATTCTAGACTCGATCACTTTGCCAGAATGTTGTAATATCTTTAGTCTAGTCCTTCTTGAATTCACAAATACAGTTGCTAAATTAATTTCAAAAAGTCATCTTGCCACTTTCCTTCTAAGTATACGTAGTAGCTCCTCAATAAATACTTATTGACTGCCTGGCTGAGTTTTAGCTGACTTCTGGTTACCAATAGCATATAGGTAAGTTACCCCAAGACAGCAATTAAGATTTCCATATTATGTCATAATTTGTATACGTTATGTTATAATTTTATCCTTCCTGAAATCTCTGTTCCCAGATATGAGCTGTGGCTTTCTGAACATGCTATGATGCATCCGTGACTATTTGTCTGCATCTGTAACTTATTATATATGCAAAAGCAACTTTCAGCCTTTTCATTAAAATGTCACATACTCATCAAGTAGAAATACAAAGCTGAGTTCACAGGAAAATGACCTAATTTTTGAAGCCCTCCATGACTTGCTGATTGTTTTCAATGCTTGTGCGGTATAACTCATGTATCACTTACCTACTACTATGCATTATGGTGATATGTATCTATATATATTCTTCCCAATTAGACTAAACATAAAATGTCTGAGATACGTCTTTACTTATTGGTCTTTCTCAGCGTGGGGAACACTGTTTTGTTGTTGTTTATTTAACTTCAGCCAGTGTGTGCCCTGGGAAGAACATTAGGGAGGAGATTTGCTTTGCATGCCTAAATCTTAAAATAATCTTTTCATAATTGTCATCATATACATTTCTAGCCTCTTTTTTAAATTCCTAAGTCCACGTATTCTACCCCTTGCTTTTCACACACCTAAACTTGTCTACCATTCTGGAACATATTCTTCTTTCATATGAATTCTGTATGATTCAGCGTATAAGACACTGATCTGTTGTTGTTAGTCACTGAGTCATGCCCAGCTCTTTTGTGACCCCATGAACTGTAGCCCACCAGACTCCTCTGTGCATGGGATTCTCCAGGGAAGAATACTGGAGTGAGTTGCCATTGCCTTCTCCAGGGGATCTTCCCAACCCAGGGATCAAAGTTGCATCTCCTGAATTGGAAGGCTGATTCTTTGCCACTGAGCCACCAGGTAACATCCCTGTTGTTTTTTATCTCAAGATTATTTCTCTGTTGGCAGCTCCATTCCACCAATGAGTAGAAAACATCATCTCAATCAATCAAATGAACTTCAATCAACCTCAGATTTTCTATATCAGGGTTTCCTGTTTCTTATTTTTCTCCCTGTAACTTCATCCAGATGTTAGGGTCCTATATAATGGCAAGAATGTTGGTGAAATATCTGGTTTAGTGGTGGTCATTTGGTTACATTCTAACATCAATCACTTGGTAATTCTCTCATCAATATCGATATCCAAAGAGATGTCTGCATTTCTACCTGGATACACGATATAAATAGCATTGGTCATTGCAAACTTTTGTCCTAATCTCAAGGTCCTCTGGTTCCTGGATTTTTAGTGTTTCAATGATGCTGCTCCTCTGTTGTGCATGTTAGTTGCTCAGTAGTTTCTAAATGTTTGCAAACCCCTGGATTGGATCCCAGCGGGATCCTCTGTCCATGGGATTCTCCAGGCAAGAATACTGGAGTGGGTTGCCATTCCCTTCTCCAAGGGATGTTCCCAACCCAGGGATTGAAGCTGGGTCTCCTGCACTGCAGGCAGTTTCTCTACTGACTGAGCCACCAGGGATACTGCTCTGTTACTCCTTTTAACTATTGGTGTATTTCAGTCTCTATGTGCAGAGACCCTCCTTTAATAAATGTTGCTTTTATCTCAAGCTCCATTTCCACATCAGTACTGTTCCCAATCCAGCAGTTTCCCCATCCCCTCTCTGGTGTTGTGTTTATTATGCTGCTCTGGAGTGCACCTAACATGTCACCATTCGTCTTCATCCCTGCAATTTGTTTCTCCTAGGTTACACTGCAAGCTAAGTAGGTTCACCGAATATCTCCTGTATTTTGCCAACTCTAAAAGAGTGATCACAGGCAACCTAGGCTAAAGCCTGAACAATAAGAGATGAGAAGCTGGTAGCAGAAAGCAAGCATACACACCTCAGAGATACATGTTAGGAATGACTGTTTTGTATCATCTGTCTCTATTGTTCAAGAGAAATTTTCGGGTATGGGGAGGGAGGAGGGAGGACGGTTCAGGATGGGGAACACAGGTATACCTGTGGCGGATTCATTTTGATATTTGGCAAAACTAATACAATATTGTAAAGTTTAAAAATAAAATAAAATTAAAAAAAAAGGAGAAATTTTCACCAATACGTTTTTAATAAAAGTTTTACTGAAGTAAAACCTTTTTAAAAACAGTAAAGTTTACAAATAGTAAGTGTAAAAGTGAACAAAATATCTTCCTATAACTATAACCCAGGCCAAGGAAGAGAAGATGATCATCAGACCATGTCTTATCCTTTCCCACCTGCAATTTTGGCTCCAGAAATTATCATTATATTTACATCTAACACTCTAAATTATTAGTTTTGAACCTATAGTGTAAAATATATTTTTTGAGTCAGCCTCTGAGATGCCTTCATTTCATTGTTCATTCGCTGTAATCATTATCATTGTAAATATATATCACATAATTCTTTTACCCATTCTTCTTAGTTCATGGACACTTGCGTGCATGGGTGCTCAGTGACTTCAGTCGTGTCTGACTCATTGACATTTGCAGTGTTCAGATTTAGTAGTTACGAACGTTGCTGCCATGAGCATCATTAATAGTAACTTCTGATGCTAGTATCTCCACCAGTCTATACATGTGTTAACCCTTTGCTGGACATGACTAACAGTAGAAGTGCTAAACCAAGTCACCTCTACCACCTTCAGCTGCTACTGGTAATCTGTCCTACCGACCGCTCGGTCATTTTAATTTGCGTTTTGCTTTCCTTTTTTGGCTTCAGGACACCCTTGGTGGTCCAGTGGTTAAGACTTTGCCCTTCCACTGCAGGAGACATGGTTCTGTCCCTGGCTGGGGAACTAAGATCCCACATGCTATGGCAGCATGGCTAACAAAATCAAGCAAAACAAAAACACTTAGCTTCTTGCCCAGTTGAGCTTAACAATTTAATAAACACCTTGTGCAGGAACCTGCAGAATCTAAAACTTACTTTTGTATACCTCCTTCAGTTCAGTTCAGTTCGGGTGCTCAGTCGTGTCTGACTCTTTGCGACCCCATGAATCGCAGCACGCCAGGCCTCCCTGTCCATCAACAACTCCCGGAGTTCACTCAGACTCACGTCCATCGAGTCAGTGATGCCATCCAGCCATCTCATCCTCTGTCGTCCCCTTCTCCTCCTGCCCCCAATCCCTCCCAGCATCAGAGTCTTTTCCAATGAGTCAGCTCTTCACATGAGGTGGCCAAAGTACTGGAGTTTCAGCTTTAGCATCATTCCTTCCAAAGAAATCCCAGGGCTGATCCCCTTCAGAATGGACTGGTTGGATCTCCTTGCAGTCCAAGGGACTCTCAAGAGTCTTCTCCAACACCACAGTTCAAAAGCATCAATTCTTTGGCACTCAGCCTTCTTCACAGTCCAACTCTCACATCCATACATGACCACAGGAAAAACCATAACCTTGACTAGACGGACCTTTGTTGGCAAAGTAATGTCTCTGCTTTTCAATATGCTATCTAGGTTGGTCATAACTTTCCTTGCAAGGAGTAACCGTCTTTTAATTTCATGGCTGCAATCACCATCTGTAGTGATTTTGGAGCCCGAAAAAATAAAGTCTGACACTGTTTCCCCATCTATTTCCCATGAGGTGATGGGACTGGATGCCATGATCTTTGTTTTCTGAATGTTGAGCTTTAAGCCAACTTTTTCACTGTCCACTTTCACTTTCATCAAGAGGCTTTTGAGTTCCTCTTCACTTTCTGCCATAAGGGTGGTGTCATCTGCATATCTGAGGTTACTGATATTTCTTCCAGCAATCTTTATTCCAGCTTGTGTTTCTTCCAGTCCAGCGTTTCTCATGATGTCCTCTGCATAGAAGTTAAATAAGCAGGGTGACAATACTTGATGAACTCCTTTTCCTATTTGGAACCAGTCTGTTGTTCCATGTCCAGTTCTAACTGTTGCTTCCTGACCTGCATACAAATTTCTCAAGAGGCAGATCAGGTGGTCTGGTATTCCCATCTCTTTCAGAATTTTCCACAGTTTATTGTGCTCCACACAGTCAAAGGCTTTGGCATAGTCAATAAAGCAGAAATAGATGTTTTTCTGGAACTCTCTTGCTTTTTCCATGATCCATCGGATGTTGGCAATTTGATATCTGGTTCCTCTGCCTTTTCTAAAACCAGCTTGAACATCAGGAAGTTCACGGTTCACATATTGCTGAAGCCTGGCTTGGAGAATTTTGAGCATCTTACCTACTCCTTACTTACCTGGGGCTTCCTTGGTAGCTCAGTTGGTAAAGAATCTACCTGTAGTGCAGGAGACTGGGTTTGATCCCTGGGTCAGGAAGATCCCCTGGAGAAGGAAGTGGCAACCCATTCCAGCATTCTTTCTTGGAAAATCCTATGGAGAGAGGAGCCTGGAGACCTGCAGTCCATAGGGTCGCAAGAGTCAGACATGATTATCGACTGCTGCTGCTGCTAAGTTGCTTCAGTCGTGTCCGCCTCTGTGCGACCCCATAGACGGCAGCCCATCAGGCTCCCCCATCCCTGGGATTCTCCTGGCTAAACCACCATTATTCACCAAGATATTAGCCTCTTAATTCCTAGCTATCTTGATCCCCCCATGCTACATTTTTGTTGCTCCATCAATCTTAGATTATCAGAAGCTCTGTCTGTGTTCTCTGAACTTGAACACAACCCTTTGCCTGAAGGTTTCTCATCTTTGCCTGAAGGTTTCTCATCTTTGCCTGAAGGTTTCTCTTCTACGTTTCTCATTTTTTGCCAAAAAATTATATGTTACCTTAGGAGAAATCAGGTTAAAGAAAGTCCAACTTCTTTGAAACCATACCCTCCCCCACCAAGATCTCATCCTTGATTTAATTGTGCTTGTGTTCAGTCATGTCTGACTCTTTACGACCCCATGGACTGTAGCCCATCAGGCTCCCTGTTCCTGGAATTTTCCAGGCAAAAATATTTAAGACCATTGCCTGCCAGGCTTCTCTTTCCATGGAATTTCCCAGGCAAGAGTACTGAAGTAGGTTGCCATTTCCGGATGCAGAGAATCTTCCCTACCCAGGGATCAAACCTACATCTCCTGCATCTCCTGCATTGGCAGGAGTATTCTTTTCCACTTGCACAGGATGTGGGAAGCCCACTTAATTCCATCAGTAGCTGGCTAATCGTTTCCATTTTATTTTGTTTGTTTGCTTTATATCCAGCTTTCTCAGTTGCTCTCAATGGGTACAGGGTCTTCTAAGAGCTGTCTCTCTAACATACTTGGTAAAAATGCTATAGCCTTTCCAGTTAGGGGTCTTGGAGAAAGGATGGGTGATTGTTCCAGGCTGCTGCAATTGAGAGAGCTGTAGCATATCCCACACTGGGAGGTGCACTGTTATCCATGATATGAGTGAATGTAGAAGGAATTTATGAACTAAACACACTTCTGCCAAAGGAGTTGTACATTGTGAGCCTCTGATCCCAGCTGGACTAAAATAATATGTATGATAATGTGTGTCCTTGTCTCTACATTCAAACATTTTGAATGAAACACCACTGGCAAACAATTCCAACTTTCTGTTCCAATTCCAGATGTTGGATTGCTTCCAGTCCCATTAGTTCCACAACGTACAGCTGCATAGCTTTGGTATTAGAACCAAAGTATTTGGTATTAGAACCTTGCCTTCTAAACTACAACTTACAAAAATCCCATGTTACCTCACAATGATGTGATTTTGATATTATTAACAGTGTCAGAATATAAACAGGAGATTCAAATCAGTTCTTATATTGTCCTTGAATGGTGGAAATGGTGTGCAATACTATCAAGCAAACTAAACCATAGTTGAAGTGAAAAAGCATAGGATCTTAAACAGATTTTTTCCTTTATAAGTATAACCATATTTTTCTAAGAACAAATGTTTTTTACTTGTAAAATCAAGAGATCTCTTTTAATTATTTGGTGCATTATGCGTAAATCTTTATTCATTTATTCAACAAATATCTAATATATAATCACTCAGTGCAATGAATTCATTTTTACATAAAAATCATTCAAGTGCATTAAGCTTATTTGTTGAGTAAGTAATTTTGTTACATTCAGATTCTGACTCAACATACACTGAATTTATAACTTTTTTAAGTTTTAGGAATCTTAAAAAGCACTATTTCAAGAAAAAAAATTTGCACACCAAAGAAATATTAAAAATGTGGTATAATCACCAAAATATAACATGCGGAGTGTGGGGTGGAGTGGAAGTCAATCTTTCGCCTCCCACCGAGCTCAGCACTGGTGCAGCAATTACCCTAAGTGTTTCCCCACCACTGAGAGTGAGAAAGGAAGCCGGTGTGGTTGCCACTTCTGGGTTGTATGTTGCTATTCTATCCAATCTATTCTTGTAAATAACTTCTCAAAAACCTTAAATACCCATTTCAAAAGCACTGCTCAAAGCAAAGTACCCACTCACCCTTCTTCTTCAGAACTTTGTACTCCAACTGCCAAAATTTCACAGAGGGTGGAAACAGACTGCTGGGAAAATTGAAAAAAAAATAAAGGAAAAAAAATACAAAACAGAACTACCTCCCAGGGTTATATCCAGGTACTGTGGTTTACTTTCTTTTTTTTTTTTTTTTATGGTGGCAATATATTGTTTTAGTTAGCCCATAGACACTTAAATAAAAAGGAAACTGAACTGGAAGCTAAATGCCTTCCATTTGCCATAGGTAAATAAATATACCTATGTTATATTACCACATTTTATCAGATAAATGGGCCTCTAGCATTTCTTGTTTGATAACTGTGCATCAACATGTTTTGATGATGCTTGGGAGAGTAATATGTTAGAAGGAAAACTGGCTCTGAGCTGTCTCAAATGGTGGTGGTTTAGTCTCTCAGCCTTGTCTGACTCTTTGTGACCCTTTGGACTATAGCCTGCTAGGCTCCTTTGTCCGTGGGATTTTCCAGGCAAGAATGTCGGGGTGGGTTACTATTTTCTTCTCCAGGGAATGTCGCAACCCAGGGGTGGAACCCAGGTCTCCTGTATTGTAGGCAGTCTCCTGCATTGCAGGCAGATTCTTAACTGACTAAGCCACCAGGGAAGCCCTAGTTCCAACTGTGTGTGTGTGTGTGTGTGTGTTAGTTGCTCACTCATGTCTGACTCTTTGTGACCCCATGGACTATAGCCCACCAGGCTCCTCTGTCCATGGGATTCTCCAGGCAAGAATACTGGAGTGAGTTGCCATGCCCTTCTCCAGGGATTTTCCCGACCCAGGGATTGACCTAGGGTCTCCTGCATTGCAGGCAACTTCTTTACCACTGAGCCACCAGGGAAGTTCCAATTGCATACATTTTAATTAAAACCATGGAGAAGTAATACGTGTCTGGGAATCTGCATAACTGGGTGCAGCCCCAGCCTGACACTAACTACTCTGGTCCATAGACAGGCCACATCATAACCTTATAACAATAACATGAGGAGTTGCAATCCTAGCTTTAACATTCTATCTCCTGCTATCTCCCTGCTGCTGGCATCGACCTTTACTCATAGCTAGATTTTTGCAACAGAATTCTAGGGAGTGGGTTGTCCTTTCAATATTTTTATCATGCTCCATTCTTTCTTCCCATCAATCTTGCATAGAGCTGCCCAACCCTTCACACATCAGTCCTTTGCTTTACCCCAGACTTCAGGGAGCCAGCCCAGAGAAAGCTGGAGTGGGAGAAGTGCAGTATCTTCTACAGGGAAAGAAATCTAAAAAAATGACTAGTTCATGGGAGCGAACATTCTAAGCACCAATTTGAGACTTTTTCATATAATTTTATTTCTCATTTATTTTGGTTGCACTGCATTGTTGTCGCAGTGAAGAGTGCAGGGAACTTTTCTCTAGTTGCAGGGAGTGGGGGGTCCTCTCCAGCTGCAGGGTCCAGGCCTCTCATGGCAGTGGCTTCTCTTGTCGCAGAGAAGGTGGGCTCTAGAGCACAGGCTCAGTAGTGGCTCTTGAGCTTAGTGGCTGCGCGGCATGTGGGATCTTTCCAGATCAGGGATCCAACCCCGTCTAACGCATTGAAAGGAAGCTTCTTTACCACTGAGTCACCAGGGAAGCCTAAGGTATTTGTCAATGTTTCTGACAGCGATCAAAGGAACTTTTGCCAAATAAGGCTTGGAAAGCCATCAACCTGAGTTTCCATACAGGGACAGAAATTTCCACACTGCAGACTTCCAAAGCACAATAAGAAACACAATACGAGTGCTTTGTGGTAGCTTCCCATGACTGCAACACGTGCAGAATGTGGGGCGCAGTTCTCCGTGGGAGCCAGAATACGAGGTACCAGAAACATAAAATCAAACACTGGAACTAAGAATGCTTTAGACGTTAGGGATTAGACTGAAAGGTGTAGATATGGAGAGAGAGGAAAAGGGGAAAATGAGTGAGTGTGGCTTTTTTAGTAAACTCAGGGAGGCTGGTGTGCTTTCATAGAGAGTTTTGCATTATGGGGCAGTGGCATATCATGGTTTTTAAGTACGAAGGTAAGAACTTTAATTTCGCAGGTAATTGAAATTCTTTATGTGTATTTGAAAAGTAAACCACAGTGATTCAACTTGTGATAAATCTGAAAATCTCTAGTGTAAATATAGATAGATAGATAATAGACAGATATGCATCTATATTCCATCATGCATTGGATATTACCTTAGTATCTAATGCAACCAGCCATTCGGCATATCTTAAGATACCTTCAACTTCTTTGCTTAAAAAAGAAGCATTCTAAAATGTATACAATTCTAGAATTTTATTATTATTTTTTTAATGCTTTAGGCCACACTGAGCAGCATGCAGTATCTTAGTTCCCTGGCCAGGGATTGAACCCATGGCCCTGCACTGAGAACAGAGTCTTAACTGGAGTGCCAGGGAACTTGTTCAAAATTCTAGAACTTTAGAATTTATTTAGTTATTTATCTAGTGACTTTCTTCTGGTCTTATATATATACATGAGAGAAAAATGGGGATGGCTTTAAAAGAAAGTAGGTACAGTCCCTAAGAAAGTCATGAAATTGATGATTCAAGCAGAGGGATTCTGTGACACACAGCATGTAAGCAGCTGCTCACAGTTTATTCTGTTGCTAGAACACTGAGGTGTTTCTTCCTCCTGGGTTTCTCCCTTTGGACCCCTCCCACCCACCCTGTGTTTCTTAATGTGGCCACAGAAGGTCTCGTGCAACATGGGCTTTGCCTCTCTCACCTCCCACTGCCCGTGAGTCACTGGTTTTTCTTGATTTCTCCATGATTAAGATGAACTACTTTGAAAGGGCATTTATAGTTCTTTATGAATGAACCTCTGATCTTTTTTTTTTTCCCAATCTCATCTCTTGCCATTTTTCTTCTCGATATATTCTTGTCGAGGGACTACAGCAAAACCACAATGATTTAGGGGAACTTAGGGCACGGATAAAGCCAAGTCATTGTTAAAACAAACTAGAAGTAGTTGGAGATGGATTCTTTGTGGTTACTTTCAACAGGGACATGAAAGCCTATATTCTTATCAGGGTTTGATGAGAAGCAGCATGTGAATAATGAAAGTTCATTGCCTGTTCTGGAGGAGTGAGAAGTCCCTCTGATCTTGGTGCCAAGTCATGGCAGGTGAGTTTTCAAATCCTGCTTTAGTAAAAGCAGCCTCTCCTACTAACCTTTGAGACGTTGGAACAGAGTGATGACATTGTTCCTCTGTTCACACGAACCTGACCCAATCCTTTCCCCAGTTACATGTGGATTAAGACAAAGCATATTAGACAATAATGCTCAAGAACCTAGACTTTGGTTTAATTAACATGTAGAATTAATTTTCTGCTTCACACCTGCTAAATTTGGAAACATTGCAAACATAGTCTTTAAAGGCCTCCAAATTCTTATCTGAAACACCAAATTGCTATTTGTGCTTTAAAAGAAAATATAACTAAACGAGCAAAACACTTACAGTGTGGAGACTGCTGGTCTAAATTTTTAGGATTTTAGCTTTATAAATATGATTTTCCTTTCACTTTTCAATCCAAAGTGACTAACAGGCTATGTTCAAATTTAGTGATCTTCATTCTACTATCTTCCAATGAATGGAAAATCCAACTTCACCTTGAATTTGAACTATTCTTTTACTGTATTCCCAGGTAGCCCAGTGGTAAAGAATCCGCCTGCCAATGTAAGAGATGCAGGAGACGGGGATCCGATCTCTGGGTCGGGAAGATCTCTTGGAATAAGAAATGGCAACCCACTCCAGCATTCTTGCCTGGAGAATCCCATGGACAGAGGAGTCTGGCAGGCTACAGTCCATGAGCTGGACATGACTGAGCACACACACACATCACTAGAAGGGTCATTGATTCCATTCCATCTCTAAAATAATTTTTTTCACTTAACTTTTAGACTTGAAAATTAGTATATATATGTATATAATACATGGAAAATTACTCAAAAATTCTGTGGTCTCTTAAAAAATGATAAAAATGCATACACACAAAAATCTTCCATCTACATTTTCTTTAATGCTATCAAACCTCTTTCTCTTTGCAAAATTTTGCTAATATTTGTTGTCATTCAGTAAATAAATGTGTATGCTCTGTTTTCTTCACATAACCAGAAAAGCAGGCCCCTTTCTACATTATTTTAACTCATCTGTAAGTATAATTTTGATGAATGCAAAACATTCTTTGCCAAAGTTGATATCCTGATGTAGTTTAACAATTAACAATTGTTTACCAATATTTTCTAAAAACTCAGCATTATAAATAATATTTGAGGAACATCCCTATGCTTATAGGTTTTTGTGATATTTTCAGATTACTTTTTGCTTGCCCAAATAGATTTACCTAGTAAAAAAATGAATATTTTATGTTTTTACATTTATTGTCATATGTAACATTAGTCTTTGTGATCTGCATTTAGCATATCATTGTACGCAGAAAGATTATCTATAAATTTTCTTTCAGTCATTTGTACAAACAGCTTTTAAAAATTTTTATTTTTATGTACCAAACACAATTATAGATGGTGATGATACAATTGTGAATAATATAAAAAAGCTGTCCTTTTCTAGGAGTTTCAGTAGAGAAAGGAAACATATCATAAATCAATTAGGATGAATTAAAAAGAAAGGTCAACAGGAAAGAAAGAAGGAAAGGCGGGAGGGAGAAATAACTGATCAAGAGGAAAAAGAAAATTTAAAAAGAGGTTCAACAATGAAAGAGGCTCTGCAGACAATTGTAATGTCTGTAACATTTAATCGGCCTAATTGCGAGCTGTCTGCTCAGTCCCTCCAGTCCTGTCCAGCTCTTTGTGGCCCCATGGACTGTAGCCCACCAGGATCCTTTGTCCATGATACTCTCCAGGCAAAAATACTGGAGTGGGTTGCCATTTCCTTCTCCAGGAGATCTCCCCAACCCAGGGGTAGAACCTGAGTCTCCTGTGTCTTCTTCAGGTGAATTCTTCACCACTGAGCCACTAGGGAAGCCCATAATTAGGAGCTAAAGAACCAAAAATTTTAATGACAAAATCAGTGAATTGAACACCAACTTTAAATAAGGGCAGGACTATGTGCCTGTCCAAAGGATCAGAAAATAGAAGTGCCAAGTTCAGCCTTGTCGTAGAAAAATTAAGCAAGTGAAATATCAATCAACTATGGGGAATTCAGGGCTTCCCAGGTAGCTCTGATGGCAAAATATCTCCCTGCAATGCAAGAGACCTTGGTTCGACCCCTGATTCCTATCCCTGGGTCAGGAAAATTCCCTGGAGAAGGAAATGGCAACCCACTCCACTATTCTTGCCTGGAGAGTTCCCTGGACAGAGGAGACTGGCAGGCTACATTCAATGGGATCACAAAAAATTGGACACGACAGAGCGACTAACTGCATACACACACACACAGGAAATTCAAGACTCGTATACGACCAAAATTCACTGTGAATGACATCACGGGGATTCCTCATGTCTCCATCTGGGGGATAATCTGCTTGATGTAAGGAGTGATGAATCAAGACTTTCACGAAATCCATCTTATAGCATCTCCAGGACAGGAGGCACTAAAACCCATCATTTTGCCAACACAGATTAAAACCTTAACATGGATATTAACTCCTGAGATCATTATTTGGGAAAAATAATTATTCATGTTGACATAATGGATATTTGAAAGGAAGAAGTATGATTAGATCATCAAGTTTATTTTCCACAGGCCAGAGCAAGAGAAGCTTTTCAACAGTCACCTGGCCTCATGTTTTCTAAGGAAGTTCCTGGCTTCTCCTAATTGGGATGACTGAATATGTTCCAAATAGATTGTTTGTTATCTTCTTCACAAATGATCACAGAGAATATGATGATTCAAAGTGACTTCCAAATGCAAATAACTCAATTAGGGAAGACACGATTCCAAGAAAAATAATATGGTTGCAATTCATAAGTTAGTCACCAAAAATACTCATTTTTCCTGTACCGGTGTTTTGAAAGTGCTAAAAAGTAACTTCATCCTTTTCATTGACATAGCCACCGATGAGCATTGTGTTAAAGATATTACTTCTTAAACTGAATATTTTACTTTTTTTTCCCCTTTACTGCAATTGCTAGCTTTTCTATTGCCAGGAAATTTCCCAATTTGAGGCTGAGCATAGCATTAGAGTGGAGCTGTTGTCTGCATAACAATATTTTTGAAAATTAATTAGTCATTGAGATGATGATCCTTTTTTTCTCTCCTTAGGAGTCTCACTTGCTGAGAAATAGTGTGAACTGTTTTTTTTTTTTCCCCCCAAATGGAGTGGTGGCTTTTACAGAACAATGCGAAGGCTGGTTCAGTGTGGGTGTCTTTTGTTTTAAAGTGGTGTCTTCTATTGTGAAATTAAATTAAGCAAGCCATGTTCAATATTCATGCTATTTCCCTTTCCTTAATAGGTTCAGATTTACCACAGTGTGAAAAAATATCTGGTTTACATTGGTCAGTGGATCTGTTATTTACAAAAATGTAAGTTTATTAATCTGTTCCTCAGGTTCTAATGTCAGGGGACTAAAAAGTAGGTATGAGTTATGATTTTTTTTTCCCTCCTCAATGAGTAGGTAGCTGCAAGGAGTGACTTAGCCAGCTTTTTAAATCAGTCTTTCTCCGCTAAGCTGCCAAGAAGACTCCTCCTACCCCAGAATATTCTGAAGTCATTGATCTGGAAGGATGCTTGGTGTGGCATTTTGTTAAGCTCCCTAGATCAGACCCACCACCCACATTCCAGCCAAGCAAGCCCACCCTTCATGTGTCCACGTGTTCTAAGGTCTGCATTAAGTGTTCCCACTCTGCATAAGAGGTGTTCCACCATCCCACCTTGACAGGGAAGTCCTTGTTAGGATCCAGAGGGTTGCTTACACAAGTTGCATGCGGGAATCCTGGGAGTTCTCTGAGGAACATGAGAGGAACAGGGCAGTGAGTCAGCCTGCCCCATCTGGAGACCTTCCCTACACCCTCTCTTCCCACCTGCTGCTCTCCTCTGCACCGTGACACACCCCACCCCAGCCGTGTGTAGACACTCCTGGGATGATGGGCCTGTGAAGCGCAGACATGACGTGGTCTGCCCTTGAGAGGATGGATTTAGGACAGAGCCTCTGGGTCTGGAAGTGGGCTTGGACCTTGTGTCAGGGAATGCTGGGGTCCTGGGCGCCTTCAGCACAGGGTAAAAGGGAAGGGGATACTGGCTTTGTCTGGGTGTGTTGCTCTACAGAAGGGCTACCTGTGGAGAATCAGAGCAGGTCTCCATTATAAGCCCCAGGCACCAGTGAGTGGCCAAAATGGCGAGGATGGATCCACCCTTCTGTTTTGAGGTGGTATAGTGCTTCAGATCTTAAAAAACCAGTGCCTGTCATTATATTTGGAGAAGGAAAAGGAAACCCGCTCCAGTGTTCTTGCCTGGAGAACCCTGTGGACGGAGGAGCCTGGTGGGCTGCCGTCTATGGGGTCGCACAGAGTCGGACACGACGGAAGCAACTTAGCAGCAGCAGCAGCAGCAGTCATTGTATTAATCTGACTTAGGAATGGCCTCACTAGACATAGTGAGGGATTAATCCTTAGCATTCCACAGCTAATTATAAATTAACATTTTCTGAAACTATACCTTAGGTATGTCATTGTACACACATAATTCTAACCCAGAAAAGAACCCTGAGTTTTTTGTTGTTGTTGATGTGTGAATGCGTGTGTGTGTGTAGGGGTGTGTGTGCCTGTGCAAAGGCAGGTGTCCGTCTTTCTTTGTCATCTACTCACTCCATGCGCTTGTCTTATGGTTTTCTCTATCTCTTTCTCTCCCCTTGGTATCTTGTTCTTTCTCTATGATGTGCTACATTTCTCTTTCACTCAATCACTCTCCCATTGTGCTCCACTCCCTTGAGTACACTCCCGTGTCCTCACACATACCTGCACACACAGGCACCAAGTAGACCAAAACACGGGTACTGATATGAGTTAGACTATGGATACGACTCGTTCAAGAGCATTCTGAGAACCACAGGTGAAAACACACTTACCATCCAAATCAGGAGGCTCCTCCCTGCTGAGCAAAACTCTTACTGTGGTTCGTTGTTCAGTCACTGAGTCGTGTCTGACTCTTTGTGACCCCGGGGACTGCAGCACAACAGGCTTCCCTGCCTTTCACTGTCTCCCCGAGTTTGCTAAAATTCATGTCCAATTTTTATTCACTTTCCACCTATTTCTTTGGCCAGGGAGAAAGTAAGTACAGTATTCCAGAAATGCCACCATTTAAACTAAGAAAATACGCTAAGCTCAGTAAAATAATCACACAACTGTTATTCCTTTGGGTAGACAGATGGCATACATCAGTTGCTTACTGAGGAGAGGAAGGGGCATTATTGAGTGCAGTTAGGGGTAATTAAATTGATAAAACGATGATGTCAGCGGCCCAGAGTGAGAGGACAAAGGCATTTCCTTAAATAACTGAATACTTCTCGTACCCTTTCTAAAACAGATTAAATTATCTGATTCAGAGGCACCTCTCTTTTGTTTCCATAGAGATTGCTGCAGTCACATTAAACAAAATGCTATAGGCCATGGATTTATTATCAAGCAGCTACTTCCTGTTTTAATTTAGAAGCAGATCTCTAGGTTCTGTTATTTTACTTCTTCTTCTTAGATGTTTATGTATTTCAAAATGAAGACACCACGTTGAAGTTTAAGAAAACACATGTGATACATGCCACTTCCTACAGTTTATTTTTCCATTTCAATAGCTATGCAAATATTTATCAACCTCTGCTTTTTTTTTTAGAGGGGACATAAGTTGCCTTATAGAACAGCGTTTAAAGAAATTGATCCATATACAGAATAATCGGCCTGGATTTAGCACTGCTGAGGTTTTTTAGTGTTCTTCAAATAGATAAATAGAGTATGAATTAGTTTTATTTTTTAATTTTGTCTTTCTTACAATTTGATCACTTATATATTAATCTCTAACCAAGTCTAAATCAACCAAACCTAGTTTTTTTATGCTTAAATGATTTGACCAATTAATTAATTGTGACTCATTGCACCAAAAAGTAAAAAATTGAGCTTTCCTTTTAATTCATCACATGTAAATATATGTCATCTATATTATATAGTTTCTATATCTATGTATATGCAAACACCACATAAAAAATATTTTTCCTGCATTTATTAGCTGATGCCTTTAAGAGCCAAGAAGTGTCATCTATCATTTTTACAATATACTGCTAGACAATATTATGGAAAAAGTTGTAAGTGAGAACCAATGAATTTTAATATCATTTTCCAAAGAATTACACTTGCTATTTCTGAAACATTATGATTAAATTTTGCTTTAATGAACAACTTTCTGAAAAAATTGAGAAATATATGTCCTTAGGAAGAATATGTGATTGCGATTAAAATAAGAAAATTTCTGTATCTTAAATCCCAAGTGTTTAACAAAAACAATGATAACTTTGTGGTTGAATAAAAATATATAATTTTTATAACAATTCAGCTTTTTAGTTTTTTGTCTTAGCAACAATCTTTAAGAAACTTTGATGGTTCCAT
The DNA here is from genome assembly GCF_029378745.1 of Bos indicus. Lineage (NCBI taxonomy): Eukaryota > Metazoa > Chordata > Mammalia > Artiodactyla > Bovidae > Bos > Bos indicus. Next base: position 83,499,610 of record NC_091771.1, on the reverse strand, counting down.
TACTTTCGTGAATTTAAATTCTAAGCGCTTCAAGGCTTTTCTTTGGAAGCAAGGGGGGTTAATATCTCAAATGAGAGAGTAGCATAAACTCCACATTCAGAAAAGCAAATTACAAGGTCAATTCCAGAACTTCCTTTTCAATTCAAACGAAGCTGCAGACTCTGTTTTCTTTTTTTGGAACCTTTTCAACAATGGGGTATTATTTCCCATATTTAATTCATGAAATGGATGATTTAAAATCGTTCTCATGGTTAATGTCTCTGCACCTTGATTTACCACAGAAAATATGAGTCTGTAGAGCTCCTCTCCAGCTTACTCGGAGAGCCAAAAAAAAAAAAAAATAAATAATCTTGAATAAATGCTTTCAAAGCTAAGGCAGCTGCTTGTCAATTAAGTGAGGCTTTTCATTGGCTCTCTGGTCTTTTCTCAGCACAGATTTTCTTCATTAAAGTTTTTTCCCCCTTTTCCTGTTTCTGAACATGCTTTTGTTAAAAGAGGAGCAATAAGAACAAGCTATTACACAAGCCTGATTTGTGTTCCTCTAAATAGTTAACCTTTTGAGCAATAAGAAATGGGCTGAAAAAAATTGGGGTTCAATTCTATATCATTTAATTCTTAACTGGGGTGTTCCCAGTGTGGATTTCTCTGGAAAGGGTATGATATATGGCACGTCCTATACAAAAAAACATATGGATCTTGTGTGTCTGGGTGTAAAATGTTGCAGTGTCTGCATGATGTCACAGTACTTGAATATTGCTACAAAACATTCCCAACCTTCCAAACTGTATGAGGAAAGAGCTCAACTGTCTAAGGAAACAAAACGTCTTTTTCTTTACCCACTTTTCTCGCTTTATGAGGACAAGAAGGCAGTGAAGGTGATTATTGTGGTTTCAAATATCATAATCTTGGCGAATGTATACCAATGAAATTTATTCCACTAATGTGTAACTTTCATTCTTCGACAACTGCATTTATATTCATAATGAGGCAGCATCTACCGGGCGGATTATGTGAATGGAGTCACTAGAATCTGCACGGGGACACGCAGCACTGTGGTCTCGTTTTTGTTTGCGCATTAATTCCAGCTGGTTGGTTCCATAGACTAAGATGGGGTAAAGGAATAAGGGATAAGGAGAAAGATTGTTGTCAAGAATTATATTATTCCTTAAGATGAAAGGAAATGATGCTTGGAAATGTTGTTGACCAGTATCATACAATATAAACCTCCTGGAATAGTTACACTCACTGGTATATTTACAATTTCTCTCTCACTTTTTTTTCAGTGAGATTTTAGTATAGATGAACATATATGTGCATATACAAGACCTTTTTTCATGTGCATTGCTGAACAACCTTTAATTCAAGATTTTTTTTTTTTTAAACCTGGAGGGGATGTCCATTCAAACTCTCCTTTTCCTCCATTCCTTCTACATATAAAACTCTCCCAATGAAGAATGAATTTTATTTGCATGAAGTTATTCTAGCATAAATTTATACTTGCTAAAGGAGAATCAGAGGAAGGGTTGAAATAAATCAGCCAGGGATCCCTTTGTGTGGTTACTTCAGAACACCCTCCCCATAAACCTGCCCACCAATGCCGAAGGCTTTGCACAGAAATCACCAGATGTTGTAAGAGAGATACAGGTGAGCGCAGCTGTGCAGGTAGGGATTCAAGCAGAGACATTGCAAAACACTCTGCCTGCCACACTGGGGCTTAACTGAGGTGTTTTCTTTTGGAAGAGGTTCATGGGAGCACCATTTCGTAAAGCTATCTTCATTTGGGTGTGTACATGCCTGGCCACTTATTAAGTGAGACAGAAAACTCAGAGTCTTGTATGGGAAAGGGGGCCTTCAGAAAAACGTTTTCCCTTTTTCCTGTTGTTACACACTGAGGAATATCATGGTAGATCTTAAGGCATAACTAAAAGTTCTGCATGCTATATACAGTGGATCACAGTTGTTTTTTTTTTTTTTTTTTTCCTGCTTTTGCTTCTAACTATCTCAATGCTTTATAAAGCCAAACGTTGCCTGAGTTCATGAAGCAAACAACATTTCTTGTTAATAGTTAGTAAGAACATACATTTGTTGGGAAGATTCTTATTGATTATTGCATAATAAGTGCTACAAAACTGATTTGCACTTGCACTCATACAGTGTTCAAGGGTGCCCAGGTAAATGCCAATACATGTTTCCATTACTCTGAATTGTTTTGCTGCTACAAAACTGATTTGCACTTGCACTCATACAGTGTTCAAGGGTGCCCAGGTAAATGCCAATACATGTTTCCATTACTCTGAATTGTTTTGCAGATTTAGACTTGTTAGATTTGCCAGCAGGCCAATTGTTACAGAAAAGGTCTATGCAAAGCTATCAGAAATCACGTGCATTTTCTATCTGAAAATATATCTGTAGTTTTTGCTTAATCAACATTACTACTGGGTGTAATGTTGAGATTCATCTTAGCCAAACAGGCAGTTGCAAACTTGCAACACCCTATTTAGTATTAACATCAATTATTGTAAAGTACCAATGTATTCTTTCAGAAGTACACAAAGCCTGTTAAAGAGATAACTTTCTTTTTTCTTATTTTGCTTTTAAAACCATTTTTCAAATTTTGTCATTGATATTTAATGCTAGAGGACAAACATTCTATAAACACAAATATGTGTACGTGTATACATATGAATACATATATATTCATATATACAGGAATGCATATATCTAAATGAGCTTTTTCTTTTAAATTTGGGGCATAGTTACTATACAATGTTATGCTAGTTTCTGCAGCACGACAAAGTGAATCGGCTGTGTGTATACACGTTCCCTCACTCTTGGACCTCCCTCCAAACCACCTCCATCCCACCCCTCTAGGCCATCACACAGCACCAAGCTGAGCTCCTTGTGCAGCTTCCCAGTAGCCTTGCATCCGATTTGCAGGGCATGAATAGAGAATCAGGGATAGGCAAACATCTTGACACAAAGGTGGCGGTGAGGGTGGGATGAATTGGGAGACTGGGATTGATTTCTGTGCATTGCCATGTGTAAATGAGCTTTTGAAAAACATATCTTACATGTTTGGTAAATATATTTCTCATAAAAAATTAAGAAATCATCTCAGAAGATTGTATTTGGGGGATGGGTGTCTTTTCCTGAAAACTGGTCAATCTTTCGGTCCCTTTTCTCAAACGTCAATAAGGTATGAAAATCTGGATTTTTAAAGAGAAGTCATTTCATTTATTTAAACCCAGAAAGTCCTTTCGTTTGTTTAAACCCAGGATCTTATTGCTTTATATTTTGCTGAAAGGTTGTGTAAGTGCCAGGTGCCATGAGAATATCAAGTCTTCAAAGCATGCTAAAATACTTTTGTGCCTAAGCTGTAGTACAGCATGTAAATTCACAGTATGTTTCCTGTGGGATTAATGGCACAGTGGAGAGGGATTCCAAGAGCATCACTGCAGTCATCTGGGTGGGACTCTCTTCTTCAGACTTCCCTGGTCGACATAGACTCTTTGTACACAGGCTGAGCTGGAAGCACGGCTGGGATGCCATGGCCGCCTCCTTTTCTTCCAGCCTCCTCTCCCTGAACGAGCTCCAGGGTGGGAATACAATGCGTATCATCCAAGGAAGCATGTGTGATGTCTGTCCACAGAGTCTTTGTCAACGTGTTGTTGCTGGAGCACCTTCACAGGACTGAGGCCAGACTGTGCCACATGACGGCAGCCGTGGGTGTAGGAACGGCCTGGCACTGCAGGGAAACTGCTCCCTAATTGGCAGCAGGATGCTGTCCCCAGGATATATTGCAATACCCATCTTAGCAACCCAACCTTCCAACTTGGGTCTGGTCTAAATGGAATATTCCAGTTTGGAATTTTTCCTTTCCCTATACTTCTAGAAATATCTTACCTTTCATTTGATGTTAAAAACGTACTGACCTAGAAAACTTTTGGGTGCTGTTTTCAAAACAAAATAAAACAACACAGAAATTATATACATTTTCTGGAGAAAGGAATGGCAACCCACTCCAGTATTCTTGCCTAGAGAATCCCATGGAATAAAGAGCTTGGTGGGCTACAGTCCATGGGGTCTCAAAAGCTGAACACCTCCGAGTGAGATTAACACTGTCTGTAAGAGTTGGCTGTAAAATTCATTTGGATTTTTCCATAACATCTTACCAAAATTTGAAACAAATTTTTCAACCAACTCAATATCTATCTATCCTCCCAGGTGGCACAGTGGTAAAGAATCTGCCTGCCAATGCAGGAGAAACGAGAAGCAGGAGTGCTATCCTTGGGTCCAAAAGATCCCCCAGAATTGGAAATGGTGACTCACTCCAGTTTTCTTACCCGGAAAATCCCATAGACAGAGGAGCCCGGTGGGCTACAATCTATGGGCCACAAAGAGTTGGACATGACTCTAGCAATTGAGCACACACATATCTATCCATCTACATCTAAATACTATACACACATACATATATATACATCTGCATATATGCACACATATAGTTGGTAGAAACAGCTCTTTGCAAAACAAGAGTTTTGTCGTCGTTGTTTTTAATGACAAAGTTTTCAGTGAGAAAACATTATCTTTATTTATTTTATGAATGCTTTTTTATACCCAGATTAAAGTTGCTGAATCATCTCTATCAGTAGGAGATGCTTCTGCAGGTGGAAAAACTTCTAAAAGGCAGCATCATATCCTGCTTCAGTTCTTTAAGTTGACCCTTTTCTGCAATTGACAAAGAACATTCGCTAAGTCTTCTCTTTTCCTCTCAAAATGCATAAAGTCTTCCTAAATGGATACCGCTCCAATGAACTATAAGCATACTATAGTTCAAAGTCATGCCAAAAATATACACCAGGAAAGATTAAGATGCATAGAAACTGTTAAGTAAAACAGTCTTATACCCTGCCTTCCAGCTTTACATCCTCCCCAGGTCAGTGTTTCTTTCATCAGTCTTATGCCCTGGCTGCTGCTGACTTCCTGTAAGTGCTATCACTTGGAAAGAACTGCATTTTATCTAGGATATGTGCATGTGTCTGTGCTCAGTCACCCAGTCGTGTCCCACTCTTTGAGACCCATGAACTGTAGCCTTCCAGGCTCCTCTGTCCATGGAATTTCCCAGGTAAGAATACTGGAGTGATTTGTCATTACTCCAGGGGGTCTTCCTGATCCAGGGATTGAACCCCTGCCTCCTGCATCTCCTGCATTGGCAGGCAGATTCTTTACCACTGAGCCACTGCTGCTGCTGCTAAGTCGCTTCAGTCGTGTCCGACTCTGTGCGACCCCACAGACGGCAGCCCACGAGGCTCCCCCATCCCTGGGATTCTCCAGGCAAGAACACTGGAGTGGGCTGCCATTTCCTTCTCCAACCACTGAGCCATAACCAGGTTCTAAATATTTTAATTACCCTCCGGGTTCTCCATGGAGCTTTCTCTAGACATTTTCTGAAAGTTTTTCCATTACTTCACTGCCACCTGGATAGCACATGCTCTGCTGGTTTAGTAAGGAAATGGGGGCGGGAGGATACAGAACAGAATCACAGAGGAACTGCATCGACTGGGCCCCAGGTCTCACAAGAGGCCACCACGATGGACTTACGGGATCCAGCACTCATCCTAGGTACTCTCTATTCACCAGTAAATTAAAATTCATGCCGATAGTATCTTCATCTCTGATCTCACAGAGAAACAGAATGAATTCTTCATCCAGTGAGATGCTCTTTCTTCTTCTTTTTAATCAGTGAAACACTCCAGTGAACAGAATTTGAGGTTAAAGACCTATCAAAGGAACTTCAGACCTTATATTCTCATTGTTAGCTAATATTTAAAAAGCTTGTCAAAGTCTGTCTGATAAATCAGATATTCAATCTTCATAAAGTACATTTTATTCAGATCATTAAAAAAATACTAATCTGAGAATATGGGCAGAAAGAAGGCATCAGTGAATGGCAGATTTTATCACCAATTTCATTATTTTACCTATTACAAAAAATTAAATTAAACACATATGTTGTGCTGACGTACCAGGATCTTTGTCTAATTTGCTCTACAAACCTGTCTGATGGAAATCATTATTCCCACTTTCTAGAATAAAAAAAATAAGGTTCTGGAAGCTTAAACAACACATCTTATATCATTCAGCTGGTATACCACAAGCAAGATGATCTACCCGAAAAGACTACACTCTATGTTGTGCAATATTGAATCATATTTTGATCTGTAGGAAAAACTATTAGAAGGGAATGAGTGGTCAGCGGTTGTCAAATCAAAAACAAACTGAGAACACACTGAGGAGACTGAAAGCTGAGAAAAAAGTTTGGCATTCAAGATACCAAGCTATGAGTCCTATTTCAGAGAGTAGTGTGGAAATAACTTTTAAAATGAAAGAAGAAGCAAGTCAGAGAACTAAGATCCATTTCTTGCCTAATATTTTTCATGCAGCGTACTAGTCTCTTTAAGTATACAATCTCATTTAAATGTCACAATAAAACTTCAAGCTTGCCATTCATTATCTAGTTAAGAGATAAGGGAATTTCAAGACACAGCAAGGTGAACATGTGTTGAAGGTCTTCACTAGCTAGGAAGTGCCGTGCCATGCTTAGTCACTCAGTTGTGTCTGACTCTTTGCAACCCCATGGACCGTAGTCCACCAGGCTCCTCTGTTCACAAGGATTCTCCAGGCAAGAATACTGGAGTGGGTTGCCATGCCCTCCTCCAGGGGATCTTCCCAACCCATGGATTGAACCAGGTCTCCCACACTGTAGGAGGATTCTTCATTGTCTGAACCGCCAGGGAAGCCCAAGAATACTGGAATGGGTAGGCTATCCTTTTTCCTGGAGAAGGTGATGGCACCCCACTCCAGTACTCTTGCCTGGAAAATCCCATGCATGGAGGAGCCCTGTAGGCTGCAGTCCATGGGGTCGCTCAGAGTCGGACAGGACTGAGCGACTTCACTTTCACTTTTCACCTTCATGCATTGGAGAAGGAAATGGCAACCCACTCCAGTATTCTTGCCTTGGAGAATCCCAGGGACAGGGGAACCTGGTGGGCTGCCGTCTCTGGGGTCACACAGAGTCGGATACGACTGAAGCGACTTAGCAGCAGCAGGAGCATCCCTTTTCCAGGGGATCTTCCCAACCTAGGAATAGAACTAGGGTCTCCTGCATTGCAGGTGGATTCTTCACCAGCTGAGCTACCGGAGAATGTATACATTTTCCATTGTAGATAGATACACATGGCTATAAATATGTATTTATAAAATAAATTACCTTACAAATTCATTTGTATATTTTCCATTAAATATAGTGCACCCAACTATGTGGTTGAACAAACATCTCAGCGTTTAGCAAGTTGAGTTTGAATGAGGATAAAATATACATATATAGGAACTGTAATCTAATGAAAACAACATGGTGCTTGTAAGGCTATAAAATTTCAGAATACAATTTTAGCCACGTCAAAATAAGCCAACTGGCCAAATACTCTCCGAGGTATTGTCTTTCTTCTAATTGATGCTAAAAAATCCTAAACAGGACCTGAATGCCACCTATATGTCCAGAGGACTCATACAGATGACTTAGCTTACCTCTCTGAGTTAGAGACCGCAACTATAATATTATGGAGGAGGGGGACTTTGACACAGAGATCTCTTGAGTTGAAACTGCTGCTAAGCAGCAGAAGTCATATTTTTTAAAATAAATGTGTGTGGGTTTTAATGAGTTCTTCTTTCATTTCCTCCACAAAAAAAAAAAAAAAAAAAAGGGAAAAAAATGTGTTAACTGTGTGTACATCGTGAATTTACTGTGTGTGCGTGCTGAGTCACTTCAGTCATTTCCAGCTACTGTGCAACCCCATGGACTGTAGCCTCTGTCCATGGGATTTCCCAGGCAAGAATACTGGAGTGGGTTGCCATTTCCTCCTCCAGGGGATCTTCCCCACTCAGGGATTCAAGCCACATCTTTTAAGTCTTTTGCATTAGCAGGCGGATTCTTTACCCTCTGAACCTCCCTGGAAGCCCATGAAGCTACTGAATTGCCTTCTTTTTCTAAACTCCTTCAATAGGTTTTTTGGATTGTAGCAGGTAGATTCAAGGAATTTGTACTTTGATATTTTTGCTTCTGTATTTATGGAAATAAAACTGGTTTAAAAGTCTGTCATTTTAAATTACATAAGACAAAAGAGTAAGCAATAGACTTGAATAATAAATTTAAAATTAATATCTGGATACTGTGTGACTCACAATCTTTCTGAAAGTCATACCAGAATCTTCATAAAGGATACTGACTCCTACAGTATGGCTGTAACATAGATAAGATTTAAAACACAAAAGACTAAGTATTTAGTGGGTTTCATTATCCTAATTATCTATAGAAATATTGTCATGCTATAGAATTTTTTGTAAACTATACTTCCAAGATTAGAAGGTTTTATTTTTATTGTAAAATAGACCATGTCTTCACAGGTTGCTTAATAAAAGCCTGAAAAGTGAAAGTGTTAGTTGCTCAGTCATGTCTAACTCTTTGTGACCCAATGGACTGTAGCCCACCAGGCTCCTCTGTCCATGGGATTCTCCAAGCAAGAATACTAGAGTGGGTTGCCATTCCCTTCTCCAAGGGGATCTTCCTGACCCAGGGATTGAACCCACGTTTCCTGCATCAGCAAGTGGACTCTTTACTGTCTGAGTCACCAGGGAAGCTTACTTTTATTTCTCGTGGCTTTCTTGACAGTTAATTTTGAAAGAAAAAAAAAAATTATGTGGATCATTTTTAAAATCTTTATAGAATTTGTTACAGTATTGCTTCTGTTTCAAGTTTTGGCTTTTGGCCCTGAGGCATGTGGGAATTAAGTTGCCCAACCAAGGATAGAACCCATACCCCCTGCATTGGAAGATAGAATAGTAACCACTTGACCACCAGGGAATTTCCTCTGGATAAAAATTTTGATGAAGAAGTATCAGTTTTGCTGATACATGCCAGGTAGAGAAGAAAAGGTTGTATATAATTTGAAAGAGTGGCCAATGAATTTAGATTCAACAGTTCATTTGCACAGAACAATCTGTGCAAGGAGATAAATCCTGACTCTCATCAGAGTGTTGTAGAAGCAAGCATTTCCATGTTTCTTTAAGTTATATCATGTATTAATACAGGGGATGCTTTGAGAATTATCTTAATGCAAGTATTTGCAATTTTTTTAATGTTTACAATGAGGAAGTAATTTATCTCCTTGTCATTGTAAATATTTTTAAAAAGTGGCATATACTGGGAATGAGACATGCACCCCCATGAATACACACACACATATACATAAGATATATATATATACATATACATATACATATATATATATATATATGATAGAGATCTCTTCAAGAAAATTACAGATATCAAGGGGACATTTCATCCAAAGATGGGCTCAATAAAGGACAGAAATGATATGGACCTAACAGAAACAGAAGATATTAAGAAGAGGTGGCAAGAATACACAGAAGAACTGTACAAAAAAGAGCTTCACTACCTGGATAATCATGAAGGTGTGATCACTCCCACTCACCTAGAGGCAGACATCTTGGAATGTGAAGTCAAGTGGGCCTTAGGAAGCATCACAACAAACAAAGCTAGTGGAGGTGATGGAATTCCAGTTGAGCTATTTCAAATCCTGAAAGATGATGCTATGAAAGTGCTGCACTCAATATGCCGGCAAATTTGGGAAACTCAGTGGCCACAGGACTATAAAAAGTCAGTTTTCGTTCCAATCCCAAAGAAAGGCAATGCCAAAGAATGCTCAAACTACCACACAATTGCACTTATTTCACATGCTAGTAAAGTAATGCTCAAAATTCTCCAAGCCACGCTTCAGCAATATGTGAACCATGAACTTCCAGTTGTTCAAGCTGGTTTTAGAAAAGGCAGAGGAATCAGAGATCAAATTGCCAACATCCACTGGGTCATCAAAAAACCAAGAGAGTTCCAGAAAAACATCTATTTCTGCTTTATTGACTACGGCAAAGCCTTTGACTATGTAATCACAATAAACTGTGGAAAATTCTGAAAGAGATGGGAATGCCAGACCACTTGACCTGCCTCTAGAGAAACCTATATGCAGGTGAGGAAGCAACAGTTAGAAGTGGACATGGAACAACAGACTGGTTCCAAATAGGAAAAGGAGTACGTCAAGGCTGTATATCGTTATCCTGCTTACTTAATTTATATGCAGAGCACATCATGAGAAACACTGGGCTGGAAGAAGCACAAGCTGGAATTAAGATTGCCAGGAGAAATATCAATAAGGTCAGGTATGCAGATGACACCACCCTTATGGCAGAAAGTGAAGAAGAACTAAAGAGCCTCTTGATGAAAGTGAAAGAAGAGAGTGAAAAAGTTGGCTTAAAGCTCAACATTCAGAAAACTAAAATCATGGCATCTGGTCCCATCACTTCATGGCAAGTACATGGGGAAACAGTGGAAACAGTGGCTGACTTTATTTTTCTGGGCTCCAAAATCACTGCAGATGGTGATTACAGCCATGAAATTAAAAGACGCTTGCTCCTTGGAAGGAAAGATATGACCAACCTAGACAGCATATTAAAAAGCAGAGACATTACTTTGCCAACGGAAGTCTGTCTAGTCAAAGCTATGGTTTTTCCAGTAGTCATGTATGGATGTGAGAGCTGGACTATAAAGAAAGCTGAGTGCAGACAAATTGATGCTTTTGAACTGTGGTATTGGAGAAGACTGTTGAGAGTCCCTTGGACTGCAAAGAGATCCAACCAGTCCATCCTAAAGGAGATCAGTCCTGGGTGTTCATTGGAGGGACTGATGTTGAAGCTGAAACTCCAATACTTTGGCCACCTGATGCGGGGCTGACTCATTTGAAAAGACCCTGATGCTGGGAGGGACTGGGGGCATGAGGAGAAGGGGAGGACAGAGGATGAAACGGTTGGATGGCATCACGGACTCGATGGACATGGGTTTGGGTGGACTCCAGGAGTTGGTGATGGACAGGGAGGCCTGGCGTGCTGCGGTTCATGGGGTTGCAAAGAGTTGAACACGACTGAGAAACTGAACTGAACTGAACGATGGTAAAGAATCTGCCTGCAACACAGGAGGCCTGGGTTCAGCCCCTGGGTTGGGAAGATCTCCTCTAGAAGGGAATGGCTACCAACTTCAGTATTCTTACCTGGAGAATTCCATGGACAGAGGAGCCTGGTGTGCTACAGTCCATGGGGTCACAAAGAGTTGAACATAACTGAGTGACTAACACTTTCATATATATACATATACATATATATATGTATATATATAGCTATTGATTAGGAAATTATCGATTAGGAAATTGACACTGAAAAATGTTAACAACTGCTCTGAGTGTCAGGGTAGAATAGAACATAAAACTAAATGCCTCTATACTGAATCATTTTCCCAACATCTGTTAGCCCAAAATTTTTGGATTAAGATTATGGCATATAGGAATTTTCCTGTGTCATGCAAAATTATTCCATATCTGTAGGATATCTGAGCTAAAGATGCTGGAAAGAATGCTAAATTGATCACAATAACCATTTAGAATGTCTTTGAATATTTGAATATTTTCTTTAACATGTCTTCCAGCAGAATAAAGGAATTAGCTCTACCACATATTTAAACCTTTCCATGTCAAAGTTCTCAAAACTTGAATTTTTCACAAGGCCTTTCTAATGAGTTTATTGTCTTATTTATTCTGCTCAAAGGAAAGTTTGATATGACCTTTATATTTGCATTGCTAATCTCTGTCAATGGTTAATTCCCAGGCTCCTTCTGCTATGGCACTTTGACAAAATCAATTGAGATCAAAGTCCATTGACAGGAAGACCATCGGTCCAAACTGGCTGATAAAAGGAACAATCAGAATCATCAGGCCAGATTCTTTAGCAAAAAGTTCAGAATCTGGACTAAGACAGATAAAACAAATAAGACATCAGTTCGGAAACATGTTTCAGAATTAAATTGCAAGAGCAAGGACAGAAGCGTGGAAGAAAAGAGTTAGGAGGGATGGAAGAAGCAGGAGCGCTCACACTCAGAGACTTCCGGGAAGGGCCGGTGTGGCAGTGTTATCCTCAGGGATGGAAATGCCCACCGCTTTCTCACACTGCAGTGTATCTGGAGGCTTTTTTCTCATAAGTTCTCAGATTTGCTGAATAAAGAATCACCTAGAGAAACTGATGGTTAATTCTATTCAACTTTCATTTATGCATGTACCAGATAGAAAATACAAGAAGTTTATTATTGTATGGGAAGACATTTTTTAAGAAATTACTAAGTTGAATATGTGTACAGGCACAATGATAGCCCAAGGAGGAGACTGTCCATTCTGTATGTCTGTGCCAAGAGCTAGGAAAGTCTTCTAAAAGAGGTAACGCTTGATTCAGGCTTGAAAGATGTAGTTAAGTTCCCAATGGATAAATGTAGAAATGGTATGTTGAAGAAATGGGGGCTTGAAGTCATTGATGCGCGCCAGAGAAGAACAAATAGTTCTTTACGACTGAAGCTAACCATCAATGAATATTCATGGTATTGCAGGGAAACCACAGCACCAACCGCACTTGAGATACAGAATGCCTAATTATTAGTAAATCAAGCTCCAAGAAATGACAACCCACTCCAGTATTCTTGCCTGGGAAATCCCATGGACAGAGGAGGCTGGTGGACTACAGTCCATGTGATTGCCAAAGAATCATATACAGCTTAGTGGCTAAACAACAGCAACAACACCCATCCCATAGTAGCCAAGAAATCTTGGGCAGGCTAAGTGACCTCTTTATGCCTATCTGTAAAGTGGCAATAGGGCTTCTCCAGTGGTTCAGTGGTTAAGAATCTTCCTGTTATGTAGGCAATGCAGGAAACTCAAGTTCAATCCCTGGGTTAGGAAGATCCCCTGAAGGAGGAGATGGCAACCCACTCCAGTGTTCTTGCCTGGAGAATCCCCTGGACAGAGAAGTCTGGCAGGCCACAGTCCATGGGGTCACAAAGAGTCTGAACAACTGAAGCAACTGAGCATGCATGCAGGCACAAAGTGGGAATAATTACAGAGCCTGTCCTGCAGGGTAGCTGTGAAGATCAGTGGGTTAATGCTTGTTAATCATTAAAACGGCCAGCACATAGTAGGTCTAACGTTAAGGCTCTCATTATCATCTGATAATGATGGGCAAAATTCTCCTGCTGAACTTGTCACCAGATTTTTTTTTCCTCCTTTATTCCTATCCAATGAATTTAAGGGTTGAAGAAATTTCTCTTGTCTTTGAAATCTCTTACTCATTCAGTGGTCTTGAATAGTTTATCTGTTCTGTTTTTAATTTTCCTTTTAGCAGAAACTATAATTTATTTATTTAGACCACATCTTCTTGCTTCTGAAATTCAACCATTCTGGCTAGAATTAGAACAACAGGCACGCTGGTCAAACGACAGTTTTCTAAAATGACTAAGCAACACACTCATAAGACAGACGTGAACTTACTGATTCCTGAAGGAAAAACATTGGCTCAACAGAACTCTGATGTGCTGTTGGAGCAGGAGGTTAAAAGGCTAATGTGTGTGAATTTGAGATCTATTTTAATAAGGAGGCTGTCCTTAAGATAGTGGGCTCTCAGGTGGCCCTAGTGGTAAAGAACCCATCTGCCAAGGCAGGAGATGCAAAATAACTCCTTCAGGGAAACTACACAGTAATCATATTTGCTTTATTTTGAGCCCCTTGAAAATGCCAATAGTTTGCTGTTTTTAACATAAAAAGTGGCAATTTTACACAATTTAACACAGAATGTTAATATGCATGTTCTTCAGTTTTTAGCGGGAAAAGTAGCATTTTTCTTTTCCTCACTCAGTCCTCAAGTTGCTTTGAGAAATGTTCAATTGTGTAAAGTCAGTATACGACTGGTCGCTATGTTCACATTAGCCATGTTTACTGTGACAAAGCGATCGTTATGAACAAAAGCAAACCCAGGGTACTTATTCATAAGATGTAATTCTCTGTTCAGTTCAGTCGCTCAGTCGTGTCCGACTCTTTGCGACCCCATGAATTACAGCACGCCAGGCCTCCCTGTCCATCACCAACTCCCGGAGTTCACTCAGACTCACGTCCATTGAGTCAGTGATGCCATCCAGCCATCTCATCCTCTGTCATCCCCTTCTCCTCCTGCCCCCAATCCCTCCCAGCATCAGAGTCTTTTCCAATGAGTCAACTCTTCGCATGAGGTGGCCAAAGTACTGCAGTTTCAGCTTTAGCATCATTCCCTCCAAAGAACATCCAGGGCTGATCTCCTTTAGAATGGACTGGTTGGATCTCCTTGCAGTCCAAGGGACTCTCAAGAGTCTTCTCCAACACCACAGTTCCAAAGCATCAATTCTTTGGCACTCAGCTTTCTTCACAGTCCAACTCTCACATCCATACATGACCACAGGAAAAACCATAGCCTTGACTAGACGGACTTTTGTTGGCAAAGTAATGTCTCTGCTTTTGAATGTGCTATCTAGGTTGGTCATAACTTTCCTTCCAAAGAGTAAGCATCTTTTAAGTTCATGGCTGCAGTCACCATCTGCAGTGATTTTGGAGCCCAAAAAAATAAAGTCTGACACTGTTTCCACTGTTTCCCCATCTATTCTCACACTACGGGCAACTTCTGTCTGGGATCTTAGACAAATACTAGAGTGCAAAATCTAGATTGAGGCTTTTGTGGAGATAAGGGAAAAACAGAAACTGCTAGAGTTAATATCGCCAGATAATGCATTTTTTCTCCAGAAATGCACACCCCAAAGAGAGTATATGCTGTACACAGCTGTAGTAGCATAACCTCTATTTTTCCCCACCATGTGTTCTCAGAAGACTAGTTTCCTTTTTGCCCAACAAAACGTAACTTGATTTCATGTCAGATTTTGATAAATAATTTACACAAGATTTATAATTACTGGAATGCAATACAAAATTAAAAAAGGGACTTTAAAGAGCATGCCTTTTCTTTGATGAAGGAAGTAATAAACATGTATATATATGGATAGCTTCATTGACTCAACGGACATGAGTTTGAGCAAACTCCAGGAAATAGATATGTGTATGCTTGCATGTGTGCTAAAATGATTCAGTCGTGTCTGACTCCATGTGGCCCTGTGGACTGTAGCCCGCCAGGCTCCTGTGTCCATGGGATTCTCCAGGCAAGAATACTGGGGTGGGTTGCCATTCCCTTCTCCAGGGGATCTTCCTGACTCAGAACCCAAGGATCAAAGCTGGGGCTCCTGCATTGCAGGCAGGCTCTTTACCACTCAGCTACTTGGGAAGCCCGGCTCTGCTCAGCAGCATGAAGGAATTATAAAAGAAACAAAAACTACGTTAAGTCAGGTTTAAGATGGAAAACCAAATAAAATTATAGATACACGTTTAAAAAACATTACCTAGCCTTGACCAAATGAGCTTTATCATTGTTAAAAAGAGATAAGTTGTAGTGCAAACGACCTGTCATAAATTCAAGTGATTTTTGTCAGTGAGGAAACATGTTTCTTGCTGTTTTATGGAACAGATGAAGCAGGAAACAATCTCAGCATCCTGCCCTTGGCAGTTTCAGAAGCAGCCACAACAGAAAGTGTCTGAATAGCTAATACTTTGGGGATGATTCAAAAGTGCCATTAAAGACAGCTTTGCATTAGAGTGTGAAAACAGTAAGCATGTTATCCCACGCAAAAAAAAAAAAAAAGAGGGTGAGAGTGGGTTTATTTCTGTTGTAAAAACTGACAGTCTTTGTATACTGGGTTCCTTCATCAAGGCTTTCCACAATTGCTTCTGCCATGCCAAACATTCTTCTATTTTGTTGTAATTAAAATATATACAGGGGCCTTCTTGGTGAAGCAGTGGTTAAGACTTTGTCTTCCAACGCAGGGACTGCGGGTTCAATCCCTGGTCCGGGAGCTAACATCCCATATGCCTAGAGGCCAGAAAATCAAAACATAAAACAGAAACAACATTGTAACAACTCCAATAAAAAACTTAAAAAAAACTGGTCCACATAAAATACATACAGACTTAAAGAACGTAGTCTTACCGTGAACAGCAGAGCTTTGGGAAATGTTTTCTGCGTCCTAAGCAGCATTTAGTAGGAAAGAATTGACAGGGAAGAAAAGCAAATAAAAGGGTCAGATTGTTACAACATGTTGATTCGAAAAGGTTTATATAAAACATTTTAAAGGTCAGAGAAAGGTTTGAGTAGGTCTCACTGCAGAATTTAAATGGGTTAGTTGCTCAGTTGTGTTTGACTCTGTGACTCCATGGACTGTATAGCCCATCAGGCTCCTCTGGCCATGGGATTTTCCAGGCAAGAATCCTGGAGTGGGTTGCCATTTCCTTCCCCAAGGGATTTTCCTGACCCATTGATCAAACCCGGGTCTCTTACATTGTAGGTAGACTTTTTTTTTTTTTTAAACCATCTGAGCCACCAGGGAAGCCTTGCAGAAATTATGTTTCAGGTAAAATTGTCAATCAGCATTAAGCTCATAGGGAAGAATCAAAGTGAACAGTCCCCCTAACCCAGCACTCCAAAGGGGAGGGAAGTGCCCTGATCCCCAGGTAAGGAACCTATGTCTGTAGCCCACCTTTGCCCCATCGTCTCACTGAGGGTGATGGCTGTGTCTCAGTTCAGCCTTCTGGCATTCATAAGCTGTCTACTTTCTCTGTCTGCCTATCCATCTGTGCAAATGGGATTCGGTGTGATTTTAAACCCATCTGAAAATGAAATTCAGTTGCAAGGTAAGAACTGTGAATAGAAGTGAGCAAGTGGAATAAAAAGGTGTTGATATGGTAAATTAAAAGTTGACTTCACACCAATGGTTCATTTTAATATGAAATTAACCCATGGCTGCAAAAACCTTCATATAACAGGTGATTCCCCATCACCAGTGTACCTGTGAATCTGAAAACTAAGACCTTATGCAAAACCAGATGCACTTCAGGTCACAGACAAGGTGACAGAATTCTTAGTGGGTGTTAGGCTACCTATCTCTGTCTTTTTCTACTTAAGGAACACATAAAATAGCCTTGATTTCAAGCACAGAAAGCAGCTCCCTTCATTTGGTTGCAATTTCTTAACATGTATCTTAAGTTAGACTTGATGTAGTTGAGTTTAATTTCAGCTGTGTGTCTACCACAACCTCTGTTGAATTAAATTAGAGGATCTCTTTCAAAATTGTCTTAGGTAGCTGCTATGTGATTCTAGAACAGAAACTGGTAAGGTGAAAGACCCAGCCTTTTTATGTGTAGAGAAGAAAAAAAAAAGAGAGGAAAAATGTTCACGTATCTGACAGGCTGCCTAAATAAAACTTGTATTAGTTTAAATAAATCAAACCATTTAGGAACTAATGACTTATGAGGTCTTCGCTGAGAGTCACTCCGAAAACCTGACCAACCCCCACTCACTTACATCCACTTTGCTGGCCTAGCAAACATCTCTATGAAGCTAATTCATTTTGGTTTTCTTAAAGTATCCAATTTTTTAGATCTTATAAATAAAATGAATATTAATATTTGAAAGAGCAGCAGGAGTTATATTTGATTGTTCAAAGGAGCATCAAAATGCATGTTTAATGCGGAGTCCACTTAGGGTACTCTAAATATAATTGCTGGCGTTTGTCCAGCTACAGGAAAAAAGAACTTGGGGAGGAGAGTACATACTGCTTATTTTAATTAGTTGAAATTATGTGGTTCAATAAAGCATGGCAGTCTGCATAATGAGAGGAGAGCCCCACGTTTATGGGAGAATTATTGGTGACAAAAAGGCTGGCAGTGTGCATGTTTTACTGAAACAGTTGAAAGCCACTGTTTTATCTTTTCACTCATAATTTCCTGCAAGGCCTTTTAAAAATAAACTGATATCAAGCAAGAGAAGACAAGCAGGGAAGAGTGCTTTTTTATTTTCTCTGTTTAGCAAAGATGAAGATAATATGCTTGCAGTATTTCTGAAGATGATCTAAAAGTTGCCAGCAATTCTGTGTCTCTCATTCTCACTTCACTTCCTCTTTTTTCCTTTCTCTCTCTCTTTGATTTTTTAATAAATGTTATAAATATATATGCATATATATATATATATATATATATATATATATATTATATTATATGGGTGCTTAGTTACTCAGTCTTGTCCAACTCTTTTCAACCCCATGGACTGTAGCCTGCCAGGCTCCTCTGTCCATGGGGATTCTCCAGGCAAGAATACTGGAGTGATGTACATAGATAAACATATATATATATATATATATATATATATATACACACACATACTTGTTTTTCTTTTTATTAAAAACAAGTCTTTATGAAGCATTTGAAATAGAAAAAAAATGAAACAAAAGAAAGAAGCATTATAAAAATAAGTGATTATTTATCCGTATTTTCTTCTGTCCCCTTTTCTTTATTTAGAGTATAACAAGGTGCTTAGTTAATAGGCAGCACTCTATAATTTTAGTTAAAATATTTCGTTTAAACTGTATTTTAGAAAGACAGCTGAACTGTATTTGACATTGAGTGAGGGAAAAAAGCATTTTTTCCCAATTGTTGATATTGTTGTTTAGTCACTAACTCATGTCCAAATCTTACAACCCCACTGAAAACTCACTGTAGATTGGCAGAAAGACTTGTTTCACCAAGTCTCTAAGAGAAACCCCACATGGAATCAGAGGGGAAGGGAAGAAAAGAGATCAAGTCAGTACCTGCGCGGTGGAAAGACACCTGGAAAAGGAGGGAGAGGCACGAATGGAGACCCACCCCCCAGGAAGTGAGCAGTTTAAGGCCTGTCTTGGGCACCTCAGCCTTGAGGTCCCACACCGGAAACAAATCCCCTTGGTTGGTTAGAGGACAGGTAGGATCAACAGGAGGACTGTGAGAAGCTTAGATTCCCCAGATGAGTGTGCCCATCCTTGTTTACGCAGAAGTAGGGGGGAGACTAGGTTAGAACTGCGCCCGACACTTAGCCCCTCCCCGCGGTTGCCCAGGCAGACACCCCAGCCCGAGCCAAGCCCCACCCCAGCCTTGCTTCACGATGCAGGTACACGCGGGAATAAGGGCCGCTGTGGCGGAGGGCGACAGTGGCAGCTGAGAGCCAGAGTGGCGTCTGAGCTGGAGGCAGGGCACTGACCCAGGCAGAACATCAGAAGCAGTCCGGTCTCTGAGCGCAGAGGGACCTCTGCAGCCTGAGCCCAGGCCCACGGCGGGGCCTGCACCCGCCCTTCCTGCTCCAGCAGGGCTCCCCTCTGGGCTGAGGGCCGGTGCTGACGGCTGACGCAGGGAGAGCACACACTTAGAAGGAATGAGAGGGCTATGAAAGGAATTCGAAAAAGAAGAGCAGACAAAGGATGAAGAGGAAATACATATAATAGAGATCCAAAAAAAAGAAGCAATAAGGAAACTCAATGAAACCAAGAGCTGTCTTACGTAGAGAAACAAAGCTGATTAAACTTTAGCCAGGTTCATCAAGAAAAAAGAAAAACTAGGGAGCACAAGTAAAATAAGAAACGAAAGGGGAGAAATAACAACTGATATTACAGAGATACAAAGAGATCCTAAGAGAATTCTATGAACAGTTACATGGACAGCCTATATACAGCCTGTACACTGTTGCTGTCCAACAGTCAGGAAATTGGACAACCTAGAGGAAATGGACAGATTTTAAGAAACATATAACCTCCCAATACTGAATCAGGAAGGAATGGACATGCAATTTAATTTGTAAAAACAGAAAACAGAAAAAAAAACTTCCCAGCAAATGAAAGTGCAGGACTAGAGGATTTTGCAGGGGAATTCTATCAAACGTGGAAAGTAGAGCTGTCACCTACCATTCTCAAACTACTCTATAATTATTGAAGAGGACGCAACCACCCTAAATTCATTCTGTGAGGTCACCATAGCCATAATACCAAAACCAGACAAAAACACTTAAAAAATGTATTGGCCAATGTTTCTAAAAAACATAGATACAAATATCCTCAACAAAACATTAGTGATACAAATCCAATAATATATAAAAAGGATTATACATCATGATCAAGTGGGATTTTAATTTATTCCAGGGATATGAGGATGATTCAGTTTCTGCAAATTAACCAGTGTGATACACCCTACAAGTAACAAGACATAGAAATCACATGATTATCTCATTTGACAAAATTTAACATCCATTCATGCTAAAACCCTTCATCAAAGTTGGTATAGAAGTAACAGATTTCAACAAAATAAAGACCATTTATGACAAACCCACAGCTAACATCATACTCAATGGTGAAAAGCTGACAGCCTTGGCTCTAAAATCAGAAAGAAGACAAGGTTCATGCTTAACACTTCTATTTGACATAATATTAGAAGTTTTAGCCACAGCAATCAAAAAGAGAAAATAAAGGCATCCAAATTGTATGGGGAAAGTAAAAATGTCATGATTTGCAGATGATATGATACTATGTTTAGAAATTCCAGAAGTCTCCACCAAAAAGCTATTAAAACTAATATGTGAATTCAGTAAATTTGCACTAAGATTAATATATGGAAATCTGTTGCTTTTCAATACACTTTAACTATCAGAAAAAGAAAGCAAGGAAACAATTGATTTGAAATTGTACCAAAAAAAAAAAAAATATCTAGGAATAGACTTAAGGAGATGACTTAAGGAGTATAGACTATAAAAAATTGATGAAGGAAATTGAAGATTATACCAAGAAACAGAAATATAGCCTGTGCTTTTGCATGGAAGGAATTAATATTGTTAAAATGGCCATCATACACAGAGCAATCTACAGATTTAAAACAATCCTTAACAAAATACCCATGACATTTTTCACAAAACTAAAACAAGTAATCCCCAATTCGTATGGAACCGTTAGTTCAGTTCAGTCACTCAGTCATGTCCGACTCTTTGTGACCAAATGGGCTGCAGCACAGCAGTCTTCCCTGTCCATCACCAACTCCCAGAGCTGACTCAAACTCATGTCCATTGAGTTGGTGATGCCATCCGTCCCCTTCTCCTCCTGCTTTCAATCTTTTCCAGCATCAGGGTCTTTTCTAATGAGTCGGTTCTCCACATCAGGTGGCCAAAGTATTGGAGTTTCAGCTTCAGCATCAGTCCTTCCAATGAGTATGGAACTATAAAAGACCCCAAATTGCCAAGGAAATCTTGAGGAAAAGTAACAAAGAACATCAAGTTGCCAGTTTTAACACCTCCATCCAAACCTGTAATCCATGGGTAACATTGTGTGAAATACCTTATTCCTAAGGGTTTAAGCATCACTATGAACAAAGCTAGTGGAGGCGATGGAATTCCAGTTGAGCTATTTCAAATCCTGAAAGATGATGCTGTGAAAGTGCTGCACTCAATATGCCAGCAAATTTGGAAAACTCAGCAGTGGCCACAGGACTGGAAAAGGTCAGTTTTCATTCCAATCCCTAAGAAAGTCAATGCCAAAGAATGCTCAACCTTCACAAAACAAGAATGAGAGACAGTAAAAATAATGATAATTTAGATTAACTGTTTGGAATCCCTTCACAGTTTCTGTACAATGTTTAGTATTCTCAGTACATTATTATTAGGTATGAAATTTGATTTAACTTTTAAGATTAAAACAAGTAAAATATTTTAAATGTCCAAATGTATTGATCATGTTATTTAAAAGTCACAGTGTAAGATAGTGATTTACACTATCTTACATTTTTCTAAGCAATATTACAACATGTTCAGTGTTATCTACCTACCTGCCCATAACCTACCCTCTCCACCTACTCACCCACATAAACATTTACTTATTTTCAAACTGTAAGAACTGTCTGGGATGGTATTTTTGCCTTCTTGGATTGTATTCAGTTTTTTGAGTGAGCCACATATAAAAGTGATCAAAGTGACTGAGTTAATATATGTGTTCCTTAACCTCAGAAGTGTCAAGAGACATTGAGAATCTAAAAATTTGTGTGATGACTAAAACTTTTACTTAAAAAAAAAAAAATCCCACAGTTAGGTTGGGGAATTTTTCAAAGAGATTAAAAACTCTTTCAAGAGGGAATTGGAAAACAGTCTGCTACTTCTCTTATTATATAAAAATTATTTATTGTTGATATCAACTTATCTCATGAAAGACTGCAAAGTAATTTTTAATATTTCATTATATTTAAGTTCAATTAGAAAATTCATAGTGCTTGGCTGTACTGTACCATAATGACACTGACTTTTTCTGTTCTTCCCTAATCACAGTATCTTTAGCCCTTACCAGACTGCCAAGAAAAAGGTAGAAGCCCCATATATATTCAATGAATTATTAAAGGAATTATTTCTCTCTTTTTCACTGTTCAGACACATAATTACATTTTAATTTAAAAAATAAAGCAATTACCTGCCAGATAATGGTTACAAACTTTTTACTATTCACTTGCATAAAAATAAATAAAAATATTGTCCATACTCTAGATATGTATCATTTATATACAGGTGGTTGGTGATGGTGGTTTAGTCGATAAGTCATGTCTGACTCTTTTGCAACCCCATGGACTGTAGCCTGCCAGGCTCCTCTGTCCATGAGATTTCCCAGGCAAGAATACTTGAGTGGGTTGCCACTTCTTTCTCCAGGAGAATCTTCCCCATCCAGGAATCGCACCCATGTCTCTAGCATTGCATGTGGATTCTTTACTGCTGAGCCATCATGGAAACCCCCATTTATATACTTAAGGCCAAATGCAGCTTCCCTGGTGGCTCAGTGGTAAAGATGTGCCTGCCAGTGCAGGAGACTCAGGTTCCATCCCTGATCCTGTAAGATGCCCTGGAGAAGGAAGTGGCAACACACTTCAGGATTCTTGCCTGGGAAATCCCAGGGACAGAGGAGGAGCCTGGTGGGCTACAGTCCACGGGGTTGCAAAAGAGTCAGACACAACTCAGCAACCGAAACAGCAACAACAAACACCAAACATATTGATATTTATTGACTCTTGACCTTTAAAACCCATTGCACTATCAATAATTCTCCCTTCCTGTAATCGTTGTTACTAATTTAAAAAAAATGTTTTATTGCTTCAATCACAGGTAATAGCACAACTAATTGATGGGAGATGCTTTTCTAAAAGTGGTTCAATTTGTTTGATTGGGTTAATTATCCTTATTTTCCTTGACCACTTCCATGTTAATTCTTGTCTGAGAGTAATGACCGCTGCTGTTGAGAAAGGGCTAGTTTGGCATGTGGATCTCATGCCTGCCTCAGCCTTCAGAATACCGGCACTCCTAGCAGATGGTTCAGTTCGTTGCACGGGTGGAATCCACCCCAGTAAACACCCCCTTTGCTTTTCACTTCGGGGTGGCCAAAAGTCAGCAAGGGAAGGTTTCCACGTGACTTCCGGGTTAAAGCGCTAACAGATTTCAGTTCCTGTGCTTATTTTTGGTGCAGAGTAGATGAGAGAGGGCGTGTAAAACTGCAAAGAGCCGACGACTCCGGGCCGACGTGTTGTTCTTCGGCATTCCCTAGGTCCTATCTTTAACATTTGTTTCTTGACCTGACCTCGCCCAGCCCAGGGTTGAGGTTCTGAGCAGTTCAGTAGTGTAGGGGGTCTGCCCTTCTCAAAAGGTCCTGCCGGGTCCCTCTGGGAGACGCGTTCATTCAGGAGGTCTGAGAACAAGAGCCTTTTCATAACCTCAATTACCACAGGGTCAATAAGCAAGCGGGCGTTTCCAGTGGTCCCCGGCCTGCCTGGCAAGCAGCTGTGGCCAGAGAGCTCCTCTGAAACCAAGTTAAACCGTCATCAGTGTCTGTCTCCTAATGATAGCAGCCACAGAGGATATTTTCTGATAATTGGCTTTTTGAGCAACCAGACCTAGGATCTGACTCTTGAACAAATAAAGCCTTGTCAGGATTAAACCCCCATTAGTAATTCATAAGAAATTTCTGTCAGGATTGTGTGTGTGGTTTCGATAGAACAAAAGAACATTAATTTCCTGACTACAAGACCTCATCTGCTTTACATTTATTCATGTATTTTACTTTGAAAAAAAAAAAGGTATATTGCATCTTTCTAATAAATATATTTATGGTCTGCCATGAGATTCATGCATAAGAATTGAAAATTACCATGAAGCTGATGGCATCCTGTCAATTGATTGAGAATCTTTCAATCTCTTTAGTACTCAGGCATTCAGTGAGGGTTTGCTGTAGGTCAGAATATGGTATGAAAAGGGCATTAGGATGAAACAAATCCAGGGATCCGCTTAGATTAAAAACAATGTTCAGCTCGGCAAAATCTGAGTGAGAATGTTTCAAATCAAAAGTGAAAACTAAAGCAAATGGTTTAACTTAAGGTCTACTATATAGCCTTATTAAGGAACTGAATGTGTTGTAGTCACAACCGTTTGGATGTTTATGATATATTATAAACATACATGTTTTATGCATTATGAAAGCCTCCTTTGATCTCTCCTGAAAACCGCAAGACCCTACTGACGGTTGCTTTAGCTTGACAGTTTTTTGGAGAAAATCCATTAAGGCACACAGAAAATCACATGCTATCATTTTGAAATAATTTATTCCAGTGGGAGGGGGTGATGCTTTGCCTCAGATAGTTGGTGAATTTAAACTGGAACTTTTTACTTATTAGTAACAATATAATTGTATGTGTGTCTCAAAGTTGTACAAAATGTTTAGGAATGTTTATTGCTAAATATTTAAAACTTGCCTGGTGGCTCAGATGGTAAAGAATCTTCCTGCCATGCAGGAGACCTGGGTTCAATCCCTGGGTTGGGAAGATCTCCTGGAGGAGGGCATAGCAACCCACTCCAATATTCTTGCCTGGAAAATGCCCATGGACAGAGGAGCCTGGTGGGCTACAGTCCATGGGGCCGCAAAGAGTTGGACATGCCTGAGCGACTAAGCAAAGCACAGCACATTTAAAATTTAAGTGGTACACACACAAAATACTGATCCATCGTTTTCTTTAGTATGCTGGCTTCTCCACCTGGTAATAGAGAAGTCTCCATTTATACCTTGCATCTTGTTCTTTAAATCATTTCCTATAATGAGAGTCCTCTCCGTAGCCTTGGCTTATTCCCATGGATCCAGGCACCGGTTTACGCTGTGCCGTGTCTCTAGTGCCTGGAATAGTGTCTAACACATACAGCTGCTCAAGCAAAGTTTGTTAAAGAATGAATATCTAACTTTGTGTATTAACAAAACAGCAAAAAAGCTACTGGTCCATGTTGATGGTAATGGAAAGGCTGAAGATCTCTTGGAAATAATTTGGGAAAGTTGTGATAATAATATTACCCTTATGTGTTCAGTTGCCTCAGTCATGCCCTACTCTTTACAACCCTATGGACGGCAGCTCACCAGACTCCTGGGCCCGTGGGCTTTCCTAAGCAAGAATACTGGGGTGGGTTTCCATTTCCTTCTCCAGGGGATCTGCCCAACCCAGGAATCGAACTTGAGTTTCCTGTGTCTCCTGAAATGCAGGTGGATTCTTTACCACTGAGCCACCAGAGAAGCCCCATAACCCTTATAACTCTGAGAAATGTATAATGTAGGATTCTAAAGACTTGCCTTTCCAGGCTTGTATTAATCTAGTCATATATATGAAAGATATTTCTAAGAAGACAAGAATAATTGTATAGACACAAACCATTTCTTAATTTCAAGCAAGTTTTAGACTTTTCAGCTACATAAATAAATGCAGTCGGGGAGGAAAAATTAATGTGCTTTCAAAGATCAAAAATGAACTTTGATCTTGATGGCAGATATGGCCAAGCAAGTGTCTCTGTCCAAAAAGGGATCCTTTATAGCACCTTGTCAAAACAAAACCTTAATGACCATCTCTTAATTCCGACAGTTAGCATATATCATCAGAGAAGGCAATGGCACCCCACTCCAGTACTCTTGTCTGGAAAATCCCATGGGCGTTGGAGCCTGGTGGGTTGCAGTCCATGGGGTCGCTAGGAGTCAGACAGGACTGAGCAACTTCACTTTCACTTTTTACTTTCATGCATTGGAGAAGGAAATGGCAACCCAGTCCAGTGTTCTTGTCTGGAGAATCCCAGGGACGGGGGAGCCTGGTGGGCTGCGGTCTCTGGGGTCGCACAGAGTCGGACAAGACTAAAGCGACTTAGCAGCAGCAGCAGCAGCAGCAGCATATATCATTTAGACAGAAAGTTAAAACTAGAAAAGAAAATTTGAGTTTTCTATGTAATAATTAGCCATCATGTATTTTATGTAATTCTCACTACTACCCATGAGCAATGAATTAAGAAAGGAAAACCACCTTTATTGATTACAATATAAGGGCAAGCACATGTTCTAAGGATTTCCCTGACAGTCCGTAAGACTGTGCTTCCAATGCAAGGGGCGTGTGTTCCATCTCTGGAACTAAGATCCCACATGCCACATGGCCAAAAAAGCACACAGTTCGAAAAATTATATATATGTATATATGTAGAGGCAGGGAGAGAAAAAAGAGAGTAAATAGAATGAAGAGAAAGTGAGTTGGGGTGGGAAGATGAAGAGGTGAGGAGAGGATAAAGTGCTTGGAGAAGATTTCCCAGGGACTACAACTCTTTGGCGATTAGAACCGAAGGTGCAAGACATGACCCTGACCTCTTGCAGTCTAAGCAGGGATGGTGAGCATCAAGTCATGAACTGAGGTGATATATCCCTGAATACATGATATATTTGGGCTTCCCTGATAGCTCAGTTGGTAAAGAATCCACCTGCAATGCAGGAGACCCCGGTTCGATTCCTGGGTTGGCAAGATCTGCTGGAGAAGGGATGGACTACCCACTCCAGTATTCTTGGGCTTCCCTGGTGGCTCAGCTGGTAAAGAATCCGCCTACAAGGCGGGAGATCTGGGTTCAATCCCTGGGTTGAGAAGATTCCCTGGAGAAGGGGGAGGCTACCTGCTCCAGTATTCTGGCCTGGAGAATTCCATGGACTGTATAGTCCGTGGGGTGGCAAAGAGTCAGACACGACTGAGCAACTTTCACTTCACTTCACTTCCATGATATATTTACACCAGAAGATGCTGGTGAAGCAGCTGATGGAGAAGGAGGGACAGGGGAGTTGGAGGCATTGCCAGGACCACTCTGATCCCCAGTCTGTCTCCTCTGTTGGCCAGCGGTGGTGCAGAATCCAGGACAAGCCTTCTCATCCTGAGCACGCCGGGCTCTGCCCCACACACTTAACTCGTCACAAGCCTGAAGGATAGATTGGTCTCCATTTGGCAGCTGAGAAAACTACAGTTTTACAAGACATAAACCATAGCTAATCCATGACCTGCCTATGAACAATCCATACCTGTTGATCGCAAAGTCCGAGGTCTTGAGAAGTGTTACAGAGAGCAGGCTCAGGCCATGTCTACAGACACATGCATATGTGTGCATTTCCTTGACAGTTCCTATGGCTCATATTTGGCTTCAAAAATGCAACTTAGACTTATTATGATTTTTATGTTCATTTTCTATTGCTGAATAACAAGTTACCACAAACTGAGAGGTTATAACAGCAAACATTTATTATCTCATTTCTGCATGTCAGTGTCTGGGTGTGGTTCAGCTGGTTCACAGCCTCTGGCTTCAGGAGGCTGCAATCAAGGTGTCATTTGTGGCTTCAGTCTCCTCTGAGGCTTGGGTCCTCTTCCTCACTGTTGGCAGAATTGAGTTTCTTGTGGCTGTGGGACTACAATCCTCAGCTTCTGGAGACTCCACCATGCTCTTCCCTGTAGCTCTCTCTAGACCATGCAGTGTGATTTTTTGAGGCTGAAAGGAGAGTGGGTCTCACTTCTTTGGCCTCTGACCCCTTGCCCACTTTTGAAACACTCACCTGATTAAGTCAGAGCCACCTAGGATAATCTCCCTCTGATTAACCACTGACGAAGGACCTTCGTTATAGCTGCAGAATGCCCTCATCTTTGTCATGCAAGTAATATAACCAGGAGAGATCTCTCTTCCCGTCGTTGCCTTATTTTCTTAGAATCAAGTTAAGGTGGTGCCCAGACTCAAAGACAAAGCAAGGGCATGCCACATCTGCAGTTCTCTGAGACTTCCATCTATTAGACAATACAAATCGTGTAGGACTTGGCTTCCTGCATAAGCCTCACACTTCCATGTCGCCTGCCTCGTTCAGGGATGCATTTGACTTTGTAGATGCTTAGTTGCTAGTTGAACATGATAGGGGTGTAGCAAGGTACCTGGATTTTAAAACATTGTCTTAGAGAAAAAAAATAGTGATTTTTAAATACACTTGTAAAGAGTGGTTTCTTCTTATTATCTTTGACCTAGTTGGTTGTCAAAACAAAAGTAGCAATCTTGGTATTATGGGAAGAGGGCACTTTCTTTGTCCGAATGAATGCATATTTTGATTCTTATAGCTATGTTTGGCTCTCAAAATCTCAAAATAGCAAACATCAGGCAATTCCTTCTAATGTTTCTAAAGCGAGGACCTTGTATCACCTGTTATCACCTGGACACTTGCTGGAAATGCAGAATGCTGGTCTTCATGCTAGACATACTGAATCAGACTATGTTTTGTGACAATACCTAGGTGAGTTCTGTGCACGTTAATATTTGAGAAGTACTATTACTATCTAGTTTACATGTTCTCCCATGCATCTGCACCTTTGAATATCCATTCCTTGTTGATTTTAAACAGAGTACATAGGAAAACATTTAAGTTCTTTTAGGTATTTAGTAATATCTACATAGACATGCTCAACAAAGTTTGGGATCCCACAAAGTTGAGAATAGGAGGACAGCTATAGCCTCCTATTTTCCTCTTTATTCTCCTATTTTCATGTCCTCCCTGAAGCCGTAGACCTTCCTTCCCCTTTTCCACTTCAAGTAGAGAGAGAAAAAATTTAAATTAAGCAAAAAAAGTCAAACTGGAAATACCTTACTGGCCAGAGGTAAATGGGATGAATTAAGGGATATTTTCAGCTTGCCAAAGTAGACTTTTTAACTTCATAAGTTATTAAAAGGAAAGGAAGACAGCATAATATCATAATACCATATAGCTTTCTTCCAATGCAGGCGAGTCTTCGCTTCACAGAGCTCAGCACGGGCTATGACTCATTTTTGATGTGGCACACTGCAATTATTTAAAGTTAAAATTCAAAACATATTTTTGCATGAAAAATTCCTCAGAAACTACAGGAAAATTATATAATAAGTGCCTTAAACATCCAGAATCTCTGGTCTTATGAACCATTAAGTTCAATAAAAATTTTGAACAATAAAAGAAGAAGGAGGGGAGAATTTAATTTTAAAATAGCTTCTTCCCACATTTGATATTCGTCAAAGAAATAATGATTCTTGCTTTATTATCTTCTCCATAAATTATATACAAAATTAGCAAGGGTTCAACATAATAATTTTATTTTCACTTTCATGCTCTGAAAGATAAATGTACTCAAAATCAGCTATGTTTTACAAAAAAAAAAAACCTATTTGGTTTCATCATGAATCCTCAGTTGTCTGCTTTGCTTGAAGCTAACACAGATCATGGAGTCAGAACACCTTTAAGTTGCAAATTCACACTGATTTGCCTGTGTCCTTTATAAAATTACCGAAACTACTTCAGCCTCAGTTTCATAGAGTAAAACATTAGTAAAACTTTATAGTAGGGGCTTTCCTGGTGGTTCAGATGGTAAAGAATCTGCCTGCAATGCAGGAGTCCTGGATTCAGTCCCTGGTTTGAGAAGATTCCCTGGAGAAGGAAATGGCAACCCTCTCTAGTACCCTGCCTGGAGAATCCCATGGACAGAGGAGTCTAGCAGGCTAGTCCATGGGATCACAGAATGTTGGGCATGACTGAGCAACTAACACTTCCACTTCCCTTCAAACCTTTACATAGCTATGGCTAGTCTATTAATATACTGATTAATGTGATGCCTAACAAATAGTAAATGCTTAATAAATATATTGTTGAAGACTTCCCTGGCGGTCCAGTGGTTAGAATCCAATGCTTTTGCCCAAGAAATTGGATTTGACCCTGGATTAGGACACTAGCTGTGTGGCTAAAAACAAAAACCACAAACAGAGCTGCTGTCATTATAGATGGATAAATGCTTACCTCAAAACCCCGTCTTCTATCACTGTTAAGATATTTGTAAATGAGTAACTTGAGTTCTTTCTTCATTAACAGCTGTCATTTAAGACTATGACAAATATTATCAAATATCCTAATATTGATATATCAAAAGGAGCTCAGTCACTTCCTAATTTCACATTTTGTGCCTTCACTAACATTGAAGTTATCGTCAGGGTAATTGTATTACCCCTGTAAACTTCCATTCTCCTGTGTCATTTTATTAAGATTTTTTGTTTTTTCTTTTTGGCCACATGACATGGCTTGTGGGATCTTAGTTCTCTGACCAGGGATTGAACCCTTGCCCCCTGCAGTGGGAAGTGTGGGGCCCTAACCCCTGGATGGCAAGGGAATTACTAGAAAATTTTAAAAGGAAAAACAAACAACAAAAAAACTAACAATACTGTTGAATTGTAGTTATTTTGTGAGCAGTGAGTAATGTTTTTGTATTATGAGCAGTGAGAATAATTTTAAAAAAATATGATTTCACCAATGATTTTCATATCACTATTTCTGTGTAAAATGAAAAACAAATTTTTTTCTAAATTAGTTTGGTTTGGATTTGACCAGCAAGTATATATTATATCTTTGTTCTATGATAGATTTCAAGGAGATGTAATAGAAGTTTAAACATGATCTCTGCCCTAAGGTATGTAATGCCCAAAGAAGAGCAAATTAACACACATCAAACAACAGGGAGTCCAGGACAGAACGGCTTAGAGAACCTCATTTTCATAAGCCACATCGTTTTGTGCCAAATTTTGTAAAGCAGACAGAAAAATCTGTGGAAGCACAGAAATGAAAATGAAAGAACTTGAAAAAGAATACATACATGTATATGTATGGCTGAGTCCTGTTGCTGTCCACCTGACCATCACAATCTCAGTAATCAACTCTTTCATTGTCCTTCAGTCACTAAGTCATGTCTGACTCTTTGTGACCCCATGGACTGCAGCACCTCAGGCTCCTCTGTCCTCCACTATCTCCTGGAGATTGCTCCAATTCATGTCCATTGAGTGGGTGACCCTATTTAAACATCTTCATCCTTTGCCACCCGCTTCTCCTTTTGCCTTCAATCTTTCTCAGCATCAGAATCTTTTCCAATGAGTCAGCTATTCACATCAACTGTACTCCAATATAAAATACAAAGTTTTAAAAATGAATGGAAAGTGGCATGATTCTGGTAGTATTATTCATTCACTTACCTTCCCACTTACTACGTATACATCTACACTCAGTTTGCCACTTCATAAGACCCTTACAACCTTGCAGAAACAAAGGAGAAGAGGAAGATGTAACTTGTTTGCTAAAGCTGGAGTATCAAGGACAAATACAGTGAGGAAGGTTGGAGCATGTCTGGTTCTTGATTATGGTGGAAGATTCTACTGAGTAATACAGTGTATTCTGGAAACTTACCAACATTTGTAGAGGTTCTATTAGCAACCATTGCCTGAAAAGCATAGTGGCCCCCACCTGCCACCTCCCCAGCTCTTTCACTTCTCCAGCCGACTGGACCAGAAGTGCAGCCCAAGGCCAAGTCCACCTGACCTGTCTAAAAGGACTCAGGGGCTTCTAGCTCGTTGTTGGAAACTGACTTGAAGCCGGTGGCTGAGCAATGCCCTTCTCTAACAGAAGGATTTCTCAAGCACAGAGTGTAGAGGGCATGTTCCTTCTGGAACACAAGAGGAGGTTTGTTCTCTGCTGCTTCCCAGCAATGTCCTCATTGAGCGTGGTGGTTTAGATCTTGTGTTCATATTGCATTATGAAAATAGTTACTCCTACCACCCTTCGTTGGAATTTCTCAAGTGTTTTTCTGTATTTTGTAACCAAAGAATCTTGACTAGTGCTGATGTGTAGGATGAAGCCAAGTCATGGTGAGTCAGGAAAGCTGAGCAGAGGAATTGTGTTTAGTTGTAATAAGGAATGACACCATCAAAGCCTTTGAATAGGAACCCGAAGTGATCAAAGTTGTTTTAAGAAAGAGGGAGTTGGCAGTAGTATTCAGGATTGATTAGATGATCCCAGAATCATATAAGCCAGCTCAGGGGTTCATGCAGCGTATGGAGAATCAGATTTGTAAATGTGATATACATTTATTTAGATGTGATACACATCTAGATAAAATTAATACTCATTATTACAGAAGTAACAGCTACCAGATGATGAGAATTTATTAAACACCAAGCACTGTACTTGCTAAGAACTTTAAGTATATTAATGCATTCTATTTTTACAATCAATATTACCCTTTTATCTTATAGCAATTTAATAAGTTTAGCAAGAACAAACATCTGGTTCAGTTCTTCAACGGGGACTTAAACCCAATTCTATCCTGTACTAAGAACCATTCCCCTTCATTTCCCAGATTTTCAATAAAATGGACATGATTGTAACATACATCTTGTCTCACATCCTAGAACCTGGTTTAGATGCTGGCATGTAAAAGTGAACCACCGTGGCACTCTGAGAAGTTCATACCAACTGCAGTGCTTTTCCAAGGAACATTACCAAAAAATCTTTGTGTATGAAGTTTTTGTCATTTTATGTAAAACAATAGAACGCCTTAGGATAATTGGCTCAAAAAACTTCGAATGTAATTATCATGTGTAATTATCACATCTCCAGAGAAGAACAGCATTTACAAAGAAAAACACTTAATTACGCTTATTTGAAAGAGTTTTCTTGAAATAACAGGCAAGACCACAAAGGGAGACCAAGGTTGTAGAAAAGCAGGTGATGGGAGGGGTTAAGTAAAGACTCCAGTTCTGGAGGACGTGAGAAACCCAGAGTAGGTGCTTGAGTTCTCTTGGGAGTGGGTGCAAGCATGAGAAGGGACATGGGTGAGTCTCAAAATCTATCATGCAGCTCTATGAAGGAGTCCTTATGAGCCAAAACTCCAATACTTTGGCCACCTGATGTGAACAGCCAACTCACTGCAGAAGCTCTCTCACCTCCAATCTGGCCAGAATTTATACTTAGATTCTGGGCTTTGATCACCTTTATAGATGCCCCAAACCAAGAATGGCCATAGCTACTCAAAAAAATACAAGTGAAAAAAATTAAGATAGCTATAGAATATATGCTACAACAACCAAACCAGACAACCTAGAACAGGAGGTACGATTAATACACCAGATAGATTATGAGTAAAATAATACAACCCAAGAATGACAAATATCTTTTAGTGAAAAGAACCAGATATCTTAAAAATGAACAAAGAACAAATATTAATCAGCTTCAGAATTTGCAGCTTACCAGAGATAAGTCTTAAAACTTATTTAGATTGAAAAATAGGAGGTTCCCTGGGGGCTCCGGGGCAAAGAATCCACCTGCCAATGCAGGAGACACGGGTCTGATCCCTGATCCAGGAAGATCCCACACGCGGACGATCGACTAAGCCCGTGCACCACAGCTACTGAGCCTGTACTCTAGAGCCTGCGCTCTGCAGGAAGAGGAGTCACCACAGTGAGACGCCTGAGCACCAGAGCTGGAGAGTAGCCCCCGCTCGCCACAACTAGAGAAAAGCATGTGCAGCAAGGAAGACCCGGCCCAGCCAATCATAAATATAAATAAATACACAGAATGTTTTAAAAAGATTGAAAACGATACATGTGCCCTACTGTCAAGAGCTTAAAGATAATAAAACCTAGGTACTTCAGTAGCACCCGAAGCACTTCGAACGATACGGATTCTTGGGCTTCATCTCTAGTCATTACGAAGTGAGAGACCCCTGGTAATTACGGAGAAAGACAGATTCAGACAGGATTTCTCAAGAAACCCACTATTGATGTTTGGGGCTGGATACTTTATTGTGGACACTCAGTGATGCATTATAAGGTGCTTAGCAGCATCTCTGTCCACCATACTCTAGTCAGTAGTACCACATCCCCTCCCTTTCCCCATTCGCCTACTGATGGCAATCACAACATCCTTCAGGTATTGCCAAGTCGTCCCTGAGACACAAGTATGCCCACGGAAGAACCCCTAGATTAAAAAGTGATCTTCTCTTTCCTGGACTTTTTTCATAATTATGTCAGGCCAGTGTTTCCTATTTTATGACTCTTGTCTTCTTAATGAAGAAGTCATAAACTCCATCTCCTCTCTTCCCTCAAAGCAGTATTGTGCATGGTACCTAGCCGTACCAGTAAGAGAGACCAGCACAGGACTCCGGGTCTTTAGAGGGAAATGCTGGGAAGTAGCCATCACATTGGCTCCACAGTCCATCCGAGGTGATGGGGGAGCAGCTACGGTGCACATGGCTCAGCTGCCTGGCGCTTAGCTTCCATGATGGAGCTGCTATGCCTGAAGTAGCAATGGGGCAATGTAGAGTCATCTTGTCTTCTATTTAAGAGGCTGCTTCTGGCTCTGCTGCTGCTGCTGCTAAGTGGCTTCAGTTGTGTCTGACTCTATGCGACCTCATAGATGGCAGCCCACCAGGCTCCCCCGTCCCTGGGATTCTCCAGGCAAGAACACTGGAGTGGGTTGCCATTTCCTTCTCCACTTCTGGCTCTAGAGACATCAACCACTACCTTGACTTGGTGCCTCAACTGAGCTATCGGAGGCAGACATGATTTGAGTGATTATCTTTTCAGCTCTCCCAAAGAGGCTCATTACAGTACCATGCTACACTCTTAGGAGGGAATTTCATCCATTACATACTACGGAAGCCTTAGCAGATTAGGGCTTAATTGTCACATGGAAAATGGGTTGGAAAAAAAGAAAAACAAAAAACGTTTTCTGCTAAAACCTGCTATTATGATTCTGTTTTTCAAAACTAAAGTGCTTACTGCTAACAACCTTCAATGGAGGAATCATAAACAACTTTAAAATGCAGGTGATTTTCTTTAGCTAGATCTTGAAATATGGTTTAATGATGAATAATTTGCCTATTTCTTGTGTTTAAGTGTTTTCCTAAGTGCTTTTATGAGGACAATACAAGAAATTCTATTTGAGGGGTTCAGTATGGTTGAATGCGATATTGTTTTGTTTGCTTTTTATGACGTCTTATCCAGACTGGCTACATAATTTACAAGGCCCAGTAAAAACCGAAATGCAGAGCTCAAAAACTGAAAATTAAAGATGGCAACAGCAGAATCTTGAAGTTAACGTGGGGTCTTTATCATTTCAAAACACTCCCATGGAGCTGGCAATGTCCTCTTGAGATCATCAAGTCAGACACCATCTTTCAGTTTACATAGGAAGTGGCCAAGACTGAAAAGCTTCATGTATGGTCTCATGGCAGTTTAGGAAACAAATCCTGAGAGTCCATCAGTTGGCACATAAAGTTGATTTGGAATTGCCACTGACCCAGCATCTTTGCTGCCCCTTGGTTCCAGGTGAGCTATTTCAAATCCTAAAAAATGATGCTGTGAAAGTGCTGCACTCAATATGCCAGCAAATTTGGGAAACTCAGCAGTGGCCACAGGACTGGAAAAGGTCAGTTTTCATTCCAATCCCAAAGAAAGGCAATGCCAAAGAATGCTCAAACTACTGCACAATTGCACTCATCTCACATGCTAGTAAAGTAATTCTCAAAATTCTCCAAGCCAGGCTTCAGCAATATGTGAACTGTGAACTTCCAGATGTTCAAGCTGGTTTTAGAAAAGGCAGAGGAACCAGAGATCAAAATGCCAACATCCGCTGGATCATGGAAAAAGCAAGAGAGTTCCAGAAAAACATATATTTCTGCTTTATTGACTATGCCAAAGCCTTTGACTGTGTGCACCACAGCAAACTGTGGAAAATTCTGAAAGAGATGGGAATACCAGACCACTTGACCTGCCTCTTGAGAAACCTGTATGCAGCTCAGGAAGTAACAGTTAGAACTGGACAGGGAACAACAGACTGGTTTCATCCAAATTGGAAAAGGAGTACGTCAAGGCTGTATACTGTCATCCTGCTTATTTAACTTCTATGCAGAGTACATCATGAGAAACACTGTGCTGGAGGAAGCACAAGCTGGAATCAAGATTGCCGGGAGAAATATCAATAACCTCAGATATGCAGATGACACCACCCTGATGGCAGAAAGTTAAGAAGAACTAAAGATCCTCTTGATTGAAAGAGGAGAATGAAAAAGTTGGCTTAAAGCTCAACATTCAGAAAACGAAGATCATGGCATCCAGTCCCATCACTTCATGGCAAATAGATGGGGAAACAGTGGAAACAGTGGCTGGCTTTATTTTTCTGGGCTCCAAAATCACTGCAGATGGTAGTTGAAGCCATGAAATTAAAAGAAGCTTACTCCTTGGAAGGAAAGTTATGACCAACCTAGACAGCGTATTAAAAAGCAGAGACATTACTTTGCCAACAAAGATCCATCTAGTCAAGGCTATGGTTTTTCCAGTGGTCATGTATGGATGTGAGAGTTGGACTGTGAAGAAAGCTGAGCGCTGAAGAATTGATGCTTTTGAACTGTGGTGTTGGAGAAGACTCTTGAGAGTCCCTTGGACTGCAAGGAGATCCAACCAGTCGATCCTAGGGGAAATCAGTCCTGAGTGTTCATTGGTAGGACTGATGTTGAAGCTGAAACTTCAATTCTTTCGCCACCTGATGCGAGGAACTGACTCATTGGAAAAGACCCTGATGCTGGGAAAGATTGAAGGCAGGAAGAGAAGGGGAGGACAGAGGATGAGATGGTTGGATGGTATCACTGCCTCGATGGACATGAGTTTGGGTAAACTCCAGGAGTTGGTGATGGACAAGGAGGCCTCATGTGCTGCAGTCCATGGGGTTACAAATAGTTGGACACAACTGAGCGACTGAACTGAACTGTCCCGAAAGGGACAAATAGTTTGTGGTGCTGAGTTAGAATTGTCTGTGGAATGACACAGGCAGTATATTATTAATATACACTGAAGCCTTAAAAGATGAAAGGGGCAAAAGTTACACCTGTATATAGATACATATAAATCCTAAAGTTGAATTATGCTAGTGCTAAGCCACTCCCAGGGACAGAGGAGCCTGGTGGGCTGCCGTCTACGGGGTCACACACAGTCGGACACGACTGAAGCGACTTAGCAGCAGCAGCAGCAAGCCACTGGCAGCACAGTAAAGTTTGTTGACATCATTACAACTAACAGTGGATATAACATTATTTATCACTAAAGTGATAAATCTACCTGGTCTAATGAATAGATTCTATAAACTGAGTAGATTCAGTGACGAAGCAGTTTATCTGAGCAGACTATATCATGTCTTGAATATTTTTCCTGGACCTCAAGCATGACTCCCCTTTTTTAATGGGATTCTATTTGCCACAATAGAATAATATTGGATAATATTCACCACAATCCTCATTGTTCAGCTTCCACTCTCTATACTCCTATCCTAATATGGAAGGAAATAATCACTAAGATAAGTCAGACGATCCTAAACTTGTATGTTATAATACTCTACTGGAGTTCAAAATTTTAAGTTAACTTTTTCAAAGAGTAGGGGGATACTTTTCAGCATTAGTAACTGTTTGGTGAGTTTAAATTTTTGGATAATACATCATAAATTTTATATGTACAGTTATTTTTTTTAATTAGGAAGGGAATTGACTTAAATTATAAATTAAAGGTATTTTAGTGATTGCTTTGAATACAAGGCTCTAAATAAGAAGCAATGGCTTATTAGTGCCAGTGACAAATTCATTTTATAAATCATACCTTAGTAAAGTAAAGTGAAGTCGCTCAGTCATGTCCAACTCTTTGTGACCCCATGGACTGTAGCCCACCAGGCTCCTCTGTCCATGGGATTCTCCAGGCAAGAATACTGGAGTGGGTTGCCATTTCTTTCTTCAGGGGATCTTCCCAACCCAGGGATCGAACCCAGGTCTCCTGCATTGCAGGCTGATGCTTTATCCTCTGAGCCACCAGGGAAGACTTAAATCATGCCTTAGTAAACACATGGCAAAATCACATAGTCTTAAATTGTTGATATATTATTATACTAATTATCGAGCCTAAAATACGATGTAGTTTTCATGTTTTATTTTTATTTATTTTTTATTCAAAATACTATATTTCCTAAATAATGATGTATTTAAATACTGTAAACTTCACAGGCTTCCCTGGTGGCTCAGCAGTAAAGAACCTGTTTGCAATGCAGGAGACACAGAAACATGGGCCCAATCCCTGGGTTGGGAAGATTCCCCAGGAAGGAAATGGCAACCCACTCCAGTATTCTTGCCTGGGAAATCCCCTGGACCCAGGAACTTAGTGGGCTACAGTCCATGGGATCACAGAAGAGTCGGACACAACTTAGCAACAACAAGGGCATCTATAGAGGAACATACAATGACGGGGATAATGTCACTTTTTTGACATTTATTATGATAAGTGATTAATCTGCTAATGCAACCCTTTAACAGATTCTTCCCTATGCCACCCCCCACAAACACACAACTGTATACAAATAATGACCACAAGAGAAAAGCAAGCTAGTTCATTACACTGAGTCAGGAATGACTGCAGAAAAAAAAGTCAGTACAGCCAAGGACTTCTTTTCTTTTTAAACTATGATTTCAACTGGGTTTAAAGAAAAAGTCATCTAGGACATCTCCAATTCTAAAAAAATTCCCCTCCTGGAAGGATGGTTATGCTGACACAGCAAACATTTGCTTTCTGCATTGATTGGCCTGTAATGGCTCAACTTTGATTTCTGGTCTTTGATCTGAACCGTTTGTCCTGTGAAATAGCTATTGGTCATGTCCATCAGAAATAACTGTGGGTATAGGCACTTAGGAAAAAAGATATAATTGACATATAATGCTGTATTAGTTTTAGCTGTACACTTAATGATTTGTAATGTGTATATATCACGGAATTATTACCCCAGTAAATTCAGTTGACATCTATCACCCCCTATGGTTACAAGTTTTTTTTTTTTTCTTGTGGTAAGGACTTTTAAGATCTACTGTGTTAGCAACAGTAAACCATGGATCTTGATATACTCATTATTTTGTCTCAAATATATCATTCAAAAGGATGAAATTTGGGTATTCATTTAAAATGTTGCTTCTAAGACACTCACTAGTGAACATAATTCAGTAGTCTGAATGTGTATAGAGAAACTTTCATTATTATCAAGAACCCAGGGACTTCCCTGGTAGTGCAGTTACTAAGATTTTGCATTCCCAATGCAGGGGGCCTGGGTTCAATTCCTGGTCAGGGAACTAGATCCCACAGGCCACAACTAAAAAATTCTGCACACTGCAGTGAAGATCAAAGATCCTATGTACCTCAACTAAGACCCCACACAATCAGGTAAATAAATAAAAAATAGAAAAAAATAAGAAAAAAACCAGGAAGACTCTAATACTGAGAGTCTTGGCTTATGCTAAGGGAAATGCTATAATTTGTTAAATTCTTTCTAGAATGTACGGAGACGCACAGAATGAACAGAAAGAAAACAAGGCAATGGGTGAAGCGTAGTTGCCACGGGGCATCCTTTTTGTGAAAATACTGGAGTGGAAAGACCTCCACATTTGTTCGGCAACAAGAAAAACTATTTGAGGTTTTAAATTGGAAGTGGTCAAACAAGAGATGGCAAGAGTGAATGTTGACATTCTAGGAATCAGCGAACTGAAATGGACTGGAATGGGTGAATTTAATTCAGATGACCATTCTATCTACTACTGCGGGCAGGAATCCCTCAGAAGAAATGGAGTGGCCGTCATGGTCAACAAAAGAGTCCGAAATGCAGTACTTGGATGCAGTCTCAAAAATGACAGAATGATCTCTGTTCGTTTCCAAGGCAAACCATTCAATACCACAGTAATCCAAGTCTATGCCCCAACCAGCAACGCTGAAGAAGCTGAAGTTGAACAGTTCTAGGAAGACCTACAAGACCTTTTAGAACTAACACCCAAAAAAGATGTCCTTTTCATTATAGGGGACTGGAATGCAAAAGTAGGAAGTCAAGAAACACCTGGAGTAACAGGCAAATTTGGCCTTGGAATAAGGAATGAAGCAGGGCAAAGACTAATATAGTTTTGCCAAGAAAATGCACTGGTCATAACAAACACCCTCTCCAACAACACAAGAGAAGACTCTACACATGGACATCACCAGATGGTCAACACCGAAATCAGATTGATTATATTCTTTGCGCCAAAGATGGAGAAGCTCTATACAGTCAGCAAAAACAAGACCAGGAGCTGACTGTGGCCCAGACCATGAACTCCTTATTACCAAATTCAGACTTAAATTGAAGAAAGTAGGGAAAACCACTAGACCATTCAGGTATGACCTAAATCAAATCCCTTATGATTATACAGTGGAAGTGAGAAATAGATTTAAGGGCCTAGATCTGGTAGATAGAGTGCCTGATGAAATATGGAATGAGGTTCATGACATTGTACAGGAGATAGGGATCAAGACCATTCCCATGGAAAAGACATGCAAAAAAGCAAAATGGCTGTCTGGGGAGGCCTTACAAATAGCTGTGAAAAGAAGAGAAGCGAAAAGCAAAGGAGAAAAGGAAAGATATAAACATCTGAATGCAGAGTTCCAAAGAATAGCAAGAAGAGATAAGAAAGCCTTCTTCAGTGATCAATGCAAAGAAATAGAGGAAAACAACAGAATGGGAATGACTAGGGATCTCTTCAAGAAAATCAGAGATACCAAAGGAACATTTCATGCAAAGATGTGCTCGATAAAGGACAGAAATGGTATGGACCTAACAGAAGCAGAAGATATTAAGAAGAGATGGCAAGAATACACAGAAGAACAGTACAAAAAAGATCTTCATGACCCAGATAATTACAATGGTGTGATCACTGACCTAGAGCCAGACATCCTGGAATGTGAAGTCAAGTGGGCCTTAGAAAGCATCACTATGAACAAAGCTAGTGGAGGTGATGGAATTCCAGTTAAGCCAATCCAAATCCTGAAAGATGATGCTATGAAAGTGCTGCACTCAATATGCCAGCAAATTTGGGAAACTCAGCAGTGGCCACAGGACTGGAAAAGGTCAGTTTTCATTCCAATCCCAAAGAAAGGCAATGCCAAAGAATGCTCAAACTACCAGACAATTGCACTCATCTCACACACTAGTGAAGTAATGCTCAAAATTCTCCAAGCCAGGCTTCAGCAATCCATGAACCATGAACTTCCTGATGTTCAAGCTGGTTTTAGAAAAGGCAGAGGAACCAGAAATCAAATTGGCAACATCCACTGGATCATGGAAAAAGCAAGAGAGTTCCAGAAAAGCATCTATTTCTGCTTTATTGACTATGCCAAAGCCTTTGACTGTGTGGATCACAGTAAACTGTGGAAAATTCTGAAAGAGATGGGAATACCAGACCACCTGATCTGCCTCTTGAGAAATTTGTATGCAGGTCAGGAAGCAACAGTTAGAACTGGACATGGAACAACAGACTGATTCCAAATAGGAAAAGGAGTTCGTCAAGGCTGTATACTGTCACCCTGCTTATTTAACTTATATGCAGAGTACATCATGAGAAACGCTGGACTGGAAGAAACACAAGCTGGAATCAAGATTGCCGGGAGAAATATCAATCACGTCAGATATGCAGATGACACCAGCCTTATGGCAGAAACTGAAGAGGAACTAAAAAGCCTCTTGATGAAAATGAAAGTGGAGAGGGAAAAAGTTGGCTTAAAGCTCAACATTCAGAAAATGAAGATCATGGCATCCAGTCCCATCACTTCATGGGAAATAGATGGGGAAACAGTGTCAGACTTTATTTTTCTGGGCTCCAAAATCACTACAGATGGTGACTGCAGCCATCAAATTAAAAGACACTTACTCCTTGGAAGGAAAGTTATGACCAACCTAGACAGTATATTCAAAAGCAGACATTACTTTGCCAACAAAGGTCTGTCTAGTCAAGGCTATGGTTTTTCCTGTGGTCATGTATGAATATGAGAGTTGGACTGTGAAGAAGGCTGAGCGCCAAAGAATTGATGCTTTTGAACTGTGGTGGTGGAGAAGACTCTTGAGAGTCCCTTGGACTGCAAGGAGGTCCAACCAGTCCATTCTAAAGGAGATCAGCCCTGGGATTTCTTTGGAAGGAATGATGCTAAAGCTGAAACTCCAGTACTTTGGCCAGCTCATGCGAAGAGTTGACTCATTGGAAAAGACTCTGATGCTGGGAGGGATTGGGGGCAGGAGGAGAAGGGGACGACAGAGGATGAGATGGCTGGATGGCATCACTGACTCGATGAACGTGAGTCTGGGTGAACTCCAGGAGTTGGTGATGGACAGGGAGGCCTGGCGTGCTGTGATTCATGGGGTCACAAAGAGTCGGACACGACTGAACGACTGATCTGATCTAATATTTGGAAAGCCTTGTCTTGGATGGCTTATGGATTAGGAAACAAGATAAGGGAATGAGCTAGAATTTACATTCTTGACAGGAGGGGTTTTGCTGTTAATGCCACTGTCAGTACTAATGGCTAAGAGAGAGAAAGGTAACTCATGATCTTGTAAGGGGAAATACCCCAGAGATCTTGCTTCGGTTAGAACAACTTAGCTTGCAGTGGTCAATTGTGCTCTGTTTCCGAGATGGAATTGTGTGTCTGGTGGGGGTGCAGGGGTGGGGGGTGGTGGCTGGAGGGGTGAGGGGGTGGCTGGTGGAGGTGGGGTTGGGGCGTGGAGCAGAAGGGGCAGAGGCACAGAGACAGCTTCTTAAATTCCTAACGCACCAGGGAAGCCCAAAGACAATGAATGTGGAAAACCAAAGGAGGGACTTTGGTGGTGGTCCAGTGGTTAAGCCTCTGCACTTCCACAGAAGGGGCTGTGAGTTCGATCCCTGGTGGGGGAACTAAGATCCTGCATGCCTCTTGGCATGGCCAAAAGATTAAAAACAGCAAAATAAGCAAATATGGTAGTGAGGTGATGGCTAGGGGTAGGTTGAAACTAGGAGTGGGCAGAGGTCCAGAGCAGAGGAACTTTCTCACTGATGGAATTCCTAGCAGGAGTCTACATTCTGGTCTGAAACACGGAGCCCACTTAATTGGTGATTCTTCTGTGTTGTACACGCCATGGTACAAGAGCCTAGGGGGAAAAAAAAATCCTCCAATATTTAATAACATTTCTTCAGTTTAGAGAAATAACAATGAAAGATAAAACTTCTTATCATGTCAAGAAAACTATCTGATAAAAAACACACATGGTATGTGAATTGATTCCAAAACCAGCATATGTTTTTCTTAAGTACTTTCCTTGATCCTTTTTAAATTGTTCTTATGCAGCTTTGATTTTCGTTTAGAAGAACACAGTGCTGCACTTCTTGCTTATCACTCACAAAGGAGAAGAATCTTCAGAAGAATAGTCTGTTTTGTAGTGCCTCGTTGTTGTCGTTACCTAGCAATTTTTTTCTCCTTAGTTACCAATTTTCAAGATGGATAGATGCAGAAAAGACAATTGATACCTGCAGGTTGGATGAATTGTGATAGTTGACTCTTAAAATCCTGCTAAATGTAACTCAGGCTTTACTTTGCCCGCTTATGACATCAGCAGGTCCCTTTGAGTAAATTATGACTTGGGATCTGAGTCTCAGTCATTTTTCACTGCGTCTATTGCATTTATTTTGCACTTTATCATTACAATTTTGGTATTTTTGGACAGAAGTATTGGAAAACCAGGGCACCCAGAGTGCCTCTTGTTAGTTCAGTGAAACTGAACTGGGATGTATATTAAGGCAATTCTAAGAAAAGCTATAGAGAAAATGTTGCAATGAATTACCCATTCATTTGTTTCTTTTCATGCTGTTTGGATCCAATATTACATTCTTAAAGGCAGTGTGTTTGGTTAACAAGTGTTGCCCCAGAAGACAGGCTATGCAGATCCTGATTATTTTCCCAGCACCTTAACTACAAATTCAATGAGCACTTAGTGTCCCTCACCTGGCTTCTGAGTACACAGAAATACAGATGGAACCCCACTGCTGAGAATATTGAAGGACATCTGATACTGTTCACTCAACATTTATCTTCTGTAGTGTAAATCCCATAGACAGAAGAGCCTGGAAGGCTGCAGTCCATGGGATCGCTGAGGGTCGGATACGACTGAGCGACTTCACTTTCACTTTTCGCTTCCATGCATTGGAGAAAGAAATGGCACCCCACTCCAGTGTTCTTGCCTGGAGAATCCCAGGGACGGGGGAGTCTGGTGGGCTGCCGTCTATGGGGTCCCACAGAGTTGGACACGACTGACGTGACTTAGCAGCAGCAGCAGCAGCAGCAGCAGCAGGTATTCAATAATTATTTGTTTTAGCAAATTGCCTTAACTCTTTTCAAAAGCTAAAAATCTGTGAATCTTGGAGAAACATGGGGGAAAGAATTTAAGCAGTTGTTGCCAGGGTCATAGGGTTTTCCACTTCTTTTTGTCACACGTCAGCAGGTTCATTTTTTCAAGTTCAGCAATGGCTATTTTTCTTGATTTTTATTTTTTTATGTGGATTATTCGACTCCCTTTTCTTTTTTAGAGCTAGCCATATCTAGAAACTCCAGAAAAGAAATTTCTACTTACATGTTTCAGGAGACCAAAACAAAGAAAAAAAAAGGTGGTTAGAAAGTCTCAATGTCTGAAAGTAAAATTTAAAGTCGCTCAGTCGCATCCAACTCTATGATTCCATGGACTGCAGCCTGCCCGGCTCCTCTGTTCATAGACTTCTCTTGGCAAGAGTACTGGATGGGGTTGCCATTTCCATTTCCAGTGTCTGATACTTTAATTAAAAGGTCATGAACACAACCTTATCGTGTACCCCACCCCCACCTTTGATGGGGTGGAAACAGTTATACAGACAACAATCAACAGTGATATTGAGGAAAAGGAAAAGAGATGCTCTTCTGTCCATATCTGCTCATCTATGGCTACTGTCTGGTTTAGTAATTTGGGTATTTTCCAAATGCTAATAGAAATGTTGTCAATAACCCACTTCTCTCTAGGAGTTCTATTACT
Source organism: Bos indicus (assembly GCF_029378745.1). Taxonomy (NCBI): domain Eukaryota; kingdom Metazoa; phylum Chordata; class Mammalia; order Artiodactyla; family Bovidae; genus Bos; species Bos indicus. The sequence continues at coordinate 83,454,615 of NC_091771.1, read as the reverse complement.
TAAAAATGTTCCCAGCACTATTTTACATGCAAACGGTTACAATTTATGATTGCTTTTGTGGTTAAGTGTCATTAAGAGGTGATATTAAAACTCACTGGATAGGAGGTAGAATCTTTTGACGGTGAAACCCTCAAACCCAGGGGGTCCACGTACAGTATCCGTGGCATTGTTATTAATAGTCCTCCTTAATGATATACACCCTCACACACAGGCACAAAGAAGAACATCCTAAAATAGAAATAGAAATACAATGGGCATGACTATAAGAGTCAAGTCTTCCAGTCTTAGCCTCATGGCAGTATTTTTTCACGATGTTTATTATTATCTCACATGACAACTTGTAGGCAACAGCGTCTGTGGGTTCCCAGTGTTTGTGAAGCAGAGCAGCACTGATGCCTTACTCACTCTGTTATCAGCTGCTGCTTATCAAGATGATCCTTGATAATCCTTAAGTCTGCATGGGTTTACTTAACTTGCTAGACATTTAATTGCAATTTTCCCTGAAGAAGCAATTTCTATTTCCATAAACGAGTACCTTTTTTGCAGAAATGGAAACAGTTGAGAGGAGTATGACAAGGAAAGCACCTTACTTCTCAGAGGTGGGAATTCAAAAAGATTTTTGTTGTTCCTCCTCCTCCTCTTCTTCTGCCTCTTGTAATTGCTAAACATAACTTCTAATTATGTTTAAATAGTTCCTGGGTCAAATGTAACTTGAGATAGACATAGGTTAAAAATTTAGCATAAAAATTATTTCCATACTTTTGAAAGAGAAAATTTTAAATCTATCCTTGACATTATCCATTTTGAATGACGAATACTTTTACCTAGTAACAATAAGAAGAAATATTCTTCTTAATATTCTGAAATATTCTTCAGAAAATAATTTTGAAAATATTTCAAGTGGGATTAGACTTCTCCTAATGAGTGCTTAATAAATATTGTTAGCCAAGAGAAATTATTTTTCAGTGCTTTGCCTCCTGCTACTCTGTTGGTGAGTACATGAAGCATTTCAATAATTTTGGAGGATAATTAGACATTATGGACCAAAAGATTTTAAAGTATGAATATCTTTGTTTTTCAATTGCCCAGAATATTTAAAGTGGAACATACTAATAACTTTGCTGAAACAATTCTATTTGTGATGTAGTATGCAAACATGCTAAATTTCTTCAGTCATATCCAACTCTTTGCAACTCTGTGGACTATAGCTCACTAGGTTCCTCTGCCCGTGAGATTCTCTGGGCAAGAATACTGGAGGCAGTTGCCATGCCCTCCTCCAGGGGATCTTCCAGACCAGGGATCCAACCCAAGTCTCTTTAAGACTAGCACCACCTGGGAAGCCCTTTTGTGATGTCAAATAATGACAAAACAGATGGACTCCCTTCACAGACGATATCTGCATAGACAGACATGAATGTCAGTAAAATATTATTTGTAATAATTAATTATTAAGGAAAGTGCACATTTATAATGAGTGATATTACCTATGAAATTACCTCTCTGATGTCTATGCAGCCATTAAACATTACCCTGCACGGATTTATTTCTATGAAAGAAAGTTTATGAAACATCAATAACATTAAAAGCAGGTTAAAAAATATAAAATTTACATATGTATACAAGATATCCTTGTTGGAGAAGGCAATGGCACCCCACTCCAGTACTCTTGCCTGGAAAATCCCATGGACCGAGGAGCCTGGTGGGCTACAGTCCATGGGGTCGCTAAGAATCGGACACGACTAAGCAACTTCCCTTTCACTTTTCACTTTCATGCATTGGAGAAGGAAACGGCAACCCACTCCAGTGTTCTTGCCTGGAGAATCCCAGGGATGGGGGAGCCTGGTGGGCTGCCGTCTGTGGGATCCCACAGAGTCGGACACGACTGAAGCGACTTAGCAGCAGCAGCAGCACAAGACATCCTTGTAGAGCATACGTCACAATGTTGATGATAATCTTAACCAGAGTTGGATTATTTGTGATCTTAATAGTCTAAGTATCTTCATGTTTTCCAGACTTTCTGCAGTGCATTGTTAATATTGTTAATGAGAAAAAAAGATTAAAATATCTGAAAACCAAAGTATAAAGCAATGTTTTAGATTTTCTGATAGTTTTTGTTATAAATGGGCATAGTAAGCAATAAAAAACTACTAGACATTTTCACTGAAAAATTTTAATTTTAACTCCTCCTCATAGTAAAAAAGTTCTTAAAGTTTCACTTGCTGAACCTTTAAGTTCAAACATAAATATTGATCACATTTTTCCATGTGTTTAACCTGATACTTATAAATAACACAGTAGAATCTGGGTTGTTGGTCTGGTATTTGTGTCTCCCAAATGGATCGTCACCTTTGGGACATTATTTTATTTTTCTTCAGGAGCTAACAACTGTTTCACATGTTTAAAAAATCTTATTTATAAGGAAGAGTACATCCTAAAATTATGTAAATTTTACAGCAGCAAATGTGAGTGAAGATGCTTTAGGAGGTACAAGGGTAAGGATGACTCATGAAAATAATCAGGCTAAGGAAATCCATTCTAGAAAACTAAATCACAAAAACGCGTATTGGTGAGAGCCCAGGTGGCTCAGGGATAAAGAATCTGCCTGCCAATACAGGAGACACAAGTTCAATCCCTAGGTCAGGAAGATCCCCAGGAGACGGAAATGGCAACCCACTCCAGGATTCCAGACTGGAAAATCCCATGGACAGAGGAATCTGGCAAGGGACAGTCCAAAGGGTCACAGAAGTGTCAGAAATGACTGAACATGCGTGCATGTCAAACTATTTTACAGTCTTGAAACGGATGCTGGATGGTTAAATTTTAATTATTTTCATCTAGATGGAAAATGATGTTGTAGAAGCCAGTGCTGCCTCAAGCCAAGAAACGGTCATGGTTCAGTAATAAAATGTTTTGATCTCTAATCTCAAAAAGACTCAGAATTTTGGGCATGGTCCAGCGAAGTGGTATGGTTGCAGCGAAGAGACAATGGAAAAACCTTGATGACAAATAGTTTCTCTTTCATGAGTAAGATAAGGGTAAAAGTTGCTCAGATGCTAGTTATGTAAAGGCTGAAGAAAATCTAAGACAGCATTTTCTTAATTATCATTTCATATACCTCTAGCATTTCATCTTGTCTTGTTTACCACAGCCCCAGCAGAAGAGAAATATATTAAATATACTAACTGGGCCACTGGGTGTTATTCTTTCTCCTTCTTCTTCCCCTCCCTCTCCTCTTCCCCCCTTCCCTCTTTTCTCTAAACACGTAGTTATAAATTAAAAATATTTTTTGTTTGAATTTCTTTTGTTCTGCCTGCGTGATGTGGCATGCATGATCTTAGTTCTCTAACCAGGGATTGAACCTCAGCCCGCTGCACTGGGAGTGTAGAGTCTTGGCCACTGGGCCACCAGGGAAACCCCTAGTTATTTTAAAGACATAAATGCATCTGCTAAAATCATGTCAATTCATTTATTCTGAAAAGTTTGCAATTAAAGCACCACTATCACTCAGAGACATTACCCCAGTTTGCTGAAAACAACTGTCTTCAAAAACACAAGAACGTGCAGAAAAGAAACATGGAAACACAGCTTGATAGGGACTGAGATGACTAATTATGTCACTGAGTGGGGTGTATGTTGGCTAATAGGTCTTTCAATTACAATACATAATTTTGTATTTATATATTAACAATCCATATGTTTTCATATTACTTATTGAAAACAGGGGGAAAATACCCTTCTCATTTAATCCTTTTCTGGCCGTTAGTCCATTGAAATATTAGAGAGGAACAGAGTTTTTAAAAAATGGATTGTCTACCTGGTGAACTGTGGCAGATGATTATGTGTCCAGAAGCAGTGTTCCTCACCTTATTTAAAGAATATTTTTACAAAATTCCCTGGTGGTTCAGGGCTTAGGACTCAGAATGGTCACTGCTGAGGGCCCAGGTTCTATCCCCATCAGGGAATTAAGATCCTGAAAGCTGTCTATGCAGTGTGCCCTCCCCCCCACCAAAACCATATTTTCAGGATAAAATCTTTACAAGTATATAGTAAAACCATATCAAATATTTCACTTAACTGATTAATTAATAAGGAAACCTGTAAGGTATTAGAACTAAAGGCAAATTGAGAAAACCACATAATTATATAGCCATCGGGATCACTGAAATGAATGTATAAATAGGTTAAAGTTCATAAACAAAAATCAATTGAATCTCCACTTCACAATATTTCTGTTTTTATAGATGGGCATTGTTTACATAAGGGTTCCCCAGGGGCACTAGTGGTAAAGAACTTGCCTGCCAATGCAGGAGGCATAAGAGATGCAGGTTCTATCCCTGGGTCAGGAAGATCCCCTGGAGAAGGAAATGGCAACCCACTCCAGTATTCTTGCCTGAAGAATCCTGTGGACAGAGGAGCCTAGCGGGCTATGGTCTTAACAGCATCAGCATTGTTTGCATACAGATATACTGATACTATCGGAGAAGGCAATGGCACCCCACTCCAGTACTCTTGCCTGGAAAATCCCAAGGAACGGAGGAACCTGGTAGGCTGCAGTCCATGGGGTCTCGAAGAGTCGGACATGACTGAGCAACTTCACTTTCACTTTTCACTTTCTTGCACTGGAGAAGGAAATGGCAACCCGTCCAGTGTTCTTGCCTGCAGAATCCCAGGGACGGGGGAGCCTGGTGGGCTGCCGACTCACACAGAGTCGGACAGGACTGAAGTGACGTAGCATAGCATAGCATAGTGATACTATACAGTAAGTACAGCATTTACACAGAGTTTAGAAAAACTCCAGAACGATGAAAGATGAGTTAATGTGATAAGATGTGTTAAGCAGAGCACCCAATGAACTTTTTGTCCCCTTCAAAATTTTTTAAATTTTTAAATGACAGCTTCTACATCTTACCACCAGTTTATCATATAACAGACTACATGAAGTTTTTAGAAATGTTGCTCCCATGCAGTATTCAGGATAAAATAAATATGGGCAAATGGTCATAAAATTACAAAACAATACCAATGGAAATCCAGTGGATCCAACTACCCTGGTAGAAATTTCAATGAAAGGAAGCATGCTCAGGGATTTTGCTTGAAGGACCTAAAGTCAGAGGAACAAGATTGGGCACCTTCAGGGTGGTAGGCAGGGAGGAAAGAGGGTGAAACGAATGGAGAGGGTAACTTGGAAACATATATACTCCCATGTGTAACATAGATAGCCAATGGGGATTAGCTGTGTGACTCAGGAACTCAAACTGGGGCTCTGTAACAACCTACAGGGATGGGTTGGGGTGGGAGGTGGAAGGGAGGTCCAAGAGGGAAGGGACATATGAATACCTCTGGCTGATTCATGCTGATGTATGGCAGAAACCACACACTATTGTAAAGCAATTATCTTTCAATTGAAAATAAATAACTTTTTTTTTTAAGTAAAAGAAGAAAGAAAAAAAAAAAAGTCAAAGGGAAAGACACCATACAGAGAAGTGTCCATTCATGTGGAACCACTTAGGTTGTACATGACTACTGCCCTCAGTTGTACTTACAGAGGTCTTTGAAGCCCTAAGTGTGATATGAACATAAACACTCACACACTGATACCTCCCAAACTTTCCCAGAGCAGCTGAGCTGCCCACTCCCTGCCAAACATTCTTGTCAGCTACCACCTATACTTCCCACTTATCTAGAAAGCAGGGGTAACGAGGCATTGAAAGTGAATGCGGGGAAAAAAGCAGATAATGAAGAGGTACTCACGTTGATCTTCCCAGGATCCCCATTTCTCCTGACACCACTTCCAGCTCCTGGACCCACTGCACTTCTTCCCAAAGTGACGCAAGACCTAATCTCCAAGTTCTCAAACTGGGACTTGTAGTTTAATCATGTTTATAATCATATTTGACTCATTGGAAAAGACCCTGATGCTTGGAAAGATGGAAGGCAAAACCAGAAGGGGACAGGAGAGGGTGGGATGTTCAGATAGCATCATTGACTCAGTGGACACAAATTTGAGCAAACTTCGGGAAATAATGAAGGACAGAGGAGTCTGACGTGTTGCAGCCCATGGGGTCGCAAAGAGTCAGACACAACGTAGTGGCTGAACAGCAACGTCATATTTATAACTGTGCTGGTGCCTTTCAATGCTTTCTCCCTCTTGCCTGCCTGTCACTTTCTCAGGTACGCCTCAGGATTCGGTTAAAATCCCATCTGCTGTGCAAGGCCATGTTCTGGGCCCTCGGAATGTCCCCTCCTGGTGGCTGTAGTTCTTTGCAGTAATACCTTAGTCAAACGTGCCTCACTCTGCATGTACTTGGAACATGGAAGGTGATGAGAAACTATGAATATTAAAATAACTAGCCGTATATTAACGAATCCCAACATGTATAAATAAGCGTATGACTGAGTTAAAAAATGAATAGGGGACTTCCCTGATGGTCCAGTGGTTAAGACTCTATGCTTCCAATGCAGGGAGCATGGGCTTGAACCCTAGTCAGCAACTAGGATCCCACAGGCATACGAGAGTGGGGTGCCATTGCCTTCTCCACACATGCAGTAAGATGTGGCCAAAAGATGAAATAATAATAACAACAAGAAGAGGTACGAATAGGATGACTTTAAAAATGTATGCCAATTCCCCCTTTCTTTCTCAGGGATGTGAGAACTGGGGTCAGTTGGTTGATTACACCCTGAGTAGGGACAATAAGAAAAGTATCAACTTTATCTTTCCCCACAATTCAAGTCCTAATATAAAACTGCTGTATGAATTGACCTACCTTTAGTCTTTTAAAGTACTTTAGGGGTGAGGTTCTGTCATGCCCATCAAAAAATCGAATCCTCAAAAAGCAGAGTCCTTTGAAAAAAGAGGAACCATTAGTCTCAAATGCTCAAAACTTCAGCCAGAGGCTGAAAGAAACACACGCACACAAAACACTCCTCCAAGAGATGACTATCTTAGTGTGTACAGCTGCTAATATTGCACGAAGTCAGAGAAGAAACACAAGAAATTCTTTTGTCTCTTTTATCAGTATCATCAAAGTAAATTCTGACAGGTGCACGTCTGAGAAGTTTGTATGGATGTTACGGGATAAGTGATTTCATACTAGCATCTTGAAATTTATGCCGATTCTAATAATTAAAGGTGAAAAGTCTGGTTTCATAGGTGAACCCCATACTGCACTCACACCCAGTGTGAGCTGAATAGATCTGAAGGGATTCTGAGGTGTTTGTTTTAGGGATGACAATGGGAATTGTGTGGGTAGATGCCTTCAAGCTCTTCTCTGCAATGAGGCTCCTTGCTTGCAAGCACTGATAAGTTAATTTCCAAATACTCAAGTGCTTACCCAAAACTTTCCAAACTGCCTTCTCCACTTGCCAGTGCATGCTCAGGTTCTCAGCAGAATGGTTTACAATCCACCTTTTGTTGCTCTTCTTGCTCCACTGTTCTTCCCAAGCGATAATGTTGACTGCTCTTTGCAAAACGCAGTCTGGGTCTTATTTTAATGGCTTAGTATCCTGTGTGACAGATTGTACATTCCTAAATGTAAATTTAATAAATTCTGTGAGCTTAAATCCAGATTTGCATTAACTTTGCCATATCTCTTAACATCTCTGTGTGAATGGCTTAATGTAAATTGCATATTATAATATCTTGGTTTTACAGGAGTGCTAGGAAAACAAAACAAAGAAAACATTGGAAAATACGCGATATTCTGAAAACAAATAGCTCTGATATTGCATCTAGGAGGTTTTATTATTTATTTTTTTAAATGAAACTTTGCAAACTAGGCACTTTATAAAACAATCACAAATATGAAAACAGAGATAAGAAACTGAGTTGGGAGGGTCAGTTTTAGGAATAAGAGCCAGGATATGGTTGAAGGCTAAATGTATTAGAAATTATAGAGAGGCAAGATGTTGAAAAAGGTGATTGATGTGAACTAAGTTGAAATATGGAAGTGTCCAGACCTGTATAAAAAGGGATTGAATTTTGATTTACTGGTGGTTCAGACTTCACATAGTTTACATAAAGTGGCAATCAGAGACGTTTGACTTAGGATCACTAAGCATATAGAATACATTTCAAACCCATAAAAAGGTCTAATAATAAAGAAGCTGTTACTGACTAAAAGTTTTGGGGAAGTTATATACTTTACAGGTGGATTGAGGGTAAGCATTCAAAATTTAACACTGATATCTTTTTTTTTTTTTCCCTTAACAAGTATGCTCTGCACTTATAAATTAAAAATCTATTCTGAAATTTTCTTTTTGGCTTAAAAAAATGCATGTCTGATTTTTTTTTTTTTAATGGGCAATAATATGACTTCTGTTTCCTTCTTTTCCCTGTCCCTTAAAATTAATTCATTTGGGAAAGAAATCATCTGGGTTCAATACTCTCCAAGATTGCAAAGGTGAAGGTTTTAATTAACTGCCCTAGAGCTTATCAGTGGAGGATGGGGGTATTTAGCTGAAGTGGTGTGAAGAGCTCTTAAATTATTCTAGCAATTGAGTTTCCATGGCTTTTGTTCTACATTGTAAAATCCTTTAATGGCTCAACGCACCCAAGAACTTGGACTTTGGACTCCCTGAACAGCAGCGGGCAGATCTGTAACTGATGTAATTAATGCTCATTCCCTTGTGGACAGAATCAAATCTTGAGACTTTCTGGGATTCATGCATATGCTAAAAGGGTGGGCGTGAATTCCTCAGAATGGCTCTACTCTGGGAGGCCAAACTCTTTGAGTTCCCAGAAAGAAGATGGGGGAGGGGGAAGGGAGAGGATTAAGAAAATTGAAAGTTAAAATAAACCAGAATCAGGCAGTCCTCTAAGTTCTTCTCACACTAAACGAGGCCAAATGCCAATATGCTGATTTACAAGCATCCGCATCAAGTTACTTTAGAGACAAGGAAACATGTCTGACTTGCAGGGGCAGATGGATGTTCAGCTGACCTCAAGGACATTCATCACTGAGATGGGGGAGTCGGTTCACTTATCCACACTTCAGTTAACAGCCCCTAAAAGGGTGAAAGTCAAGACTTGCGATTAAATCTCAAGGTCATTCTAGTTATCGGGCCAAATCCTGAAACTTCGGTCGGTTTACCCTCTGATGATATGCATGTCACTTAGCCTTTCTGTACAATTATGCTTATTGTATCTCATTGTTTTTTTAAAGAAGAAATAAGACATCTGGAAATAACACATTGTCAGAATTCTCTTCCTTTAGTGAGCGTGATAGATGTCCTGGAACTAGCATTCAGCCTCCGTTGAGGTTCCCAGGTACCATTCAAGGTATCTCAGAAAGATGATTCACAGCGTTTGCTAAGCACGTGCTACTGAATTTGAATCCAGCCTCTATATCCTGACAGTAAATTAAAGACAAGAGTTTCGGGTGAAATAGAAAAGGATTGCTTTATTGCTTTGCCAGACAAAGGGGTCCAAAGAGAATTAATGCCCTCAAAACTGGTGTGTTCCAACCTGGGGTCTTAAGGAGTTTTATAGTCAAGGGAATGCAGTTGCTGGTAAGGCTCATAATCAGAAGGATTCCTTCAACCCAGAGATCCCCTGGCCTCCAGTGATGATGGGTGAACTGTGACCTTCTCTGGAAGAAGAAGTGCTTCATCAATTCCTCCCTTTGGTGAGAGTGTTAGTTTGGAAGAACTCAAGGATAGTGTTCTGTGTCTCTCTTGAGGGGGAACCAGGACTCTGCCTCAAGGCTGCAAACTAGTATTTCTTGACTGCTCTTCCCTTGTCTCTGCAATCTCTCCCTTCCCTGATTAGCGATCATTTGAACCTGCCCTTCAGAAATCAGGGAAGGGGACACAGGCTTTTGTGAGCAGGAGCCCCATGGGGTACTGCTTGGTTTCACTCCTCGAGTACCTTTCACAGACTAGCAGAAGATTGCTAGAAATATTTGGAATCCCAAGTCCTATCCCAGACCTACTTCTTGACCCATAATTGTATTTTAACCTTGTTGTTGTTGTTTAGTAACTAAGTCCTGTCTGACTCTTTGCAAACCCATGGATAATAGTCCACCAGGTTCCTCTGTCCATGGGATTTCCCAGGCAAGAATACTGGAGACAGATGCCCCTTCTTTCTCCAGGAGATCTTCTGGATCCAAGGATCAAAGCTATGTCTTCTGTTTGGCAGGTGGCTTCTTTACCACTGAGCCACCTGGGAAGCCCCCAGTATGAAATAATTTAAGTACATATTAAAGTATGAGAAGCACTGTTGTAATAGTTAGCTTGTGTATTAGTTACAGCAAGACAATGTTTAAAAAGCTATGGTAGCCACCCTTAAAACATAACCAGTTGTTTCATTCCCCCCACCCCCACAAGGATGCAATATTTTAAATTCCAGCTCCTGAGCCCTATGAAAATGTGGTCTTCTTAATTATCTCCACACATCCAGAAACTTCTGATTTCCTCTGACAGCAAGAACTCAAGAAATATTTGTGGAATTCATTTAGGGTGTAAGCGTAGAGTAATGCCATGAGCATGAGCATCTCCTCTGCTGGGTATGTTAGAACAACCCCAGCGCTCCAGAAGACCGCAGGATGAGATGTTGGAACAGCAGGTCTGGCCAACCAAGGAAACCAGTAAAACGACACTGAAGTCTTTCTGTTGCACAAAGGAGGACCTGTTCGAGGGCCAGAAAGTGTGTTCTTGTCTTGAAGGAGGAAACAGACGGAACAGGCTCCATCTTGAAAGCAGGACTCCGTCTTGGGCCAGACTGTGGACTTTGAGCTATATGCCCAGTATCTATGGAAACGACATACCAACTGGAAAACCAGGCCCAACCCACCCCCCCGAGATGGAAGAGCCCCAGGGCTTGTACCTAGACTCTCCATCACCTAAAAGAATACTCTAATTATCTGCGAAACCAAATAGAATCATAAATTCTATTATGCTTATTGGGGTATGACCACAGGCCTATTGATAATTGTCCACTGTTAACTACCTAGGCTTAAGGCATATTAATCATGGGTTAACTTTGATTGTATCTTTCTTTTCCTTTGTTCAGACTAGTTTCAGGGAATCTGGGGAGGTGGGTTTGGGCATGTACACTTAGGGTATATAAGGTTTTTACAAAAACTGGTCGGGGTCCTTGGCTAAGAGGAGACTCTGCCTTGGGCCCGCTGGTGTGATGAACTGCACTCCACTATCTGCATTGTCCTTCTGAGTGAGTTTATTTCCTGGAAAGCATGGCTACAACAGTCTAACACTTGGACTTGAGCTGTCTGAGGAGGCACACATGCTGACAAAGCAAAAAAAAAAAAAAGACTTTATTGAGAAGTGGCACCCAAGCAGAGAGAAACAGGGTAAGGGAACCCAGGAGAACTGCTCAGACACATGGGTCGCAGTCTGAGGACTGATGGGGATATGGTTAGTTTCCAGATGGTCTCTGGCCGGTCACTCTGACTCAGGGTCCTTCCTGGTGCTGCACACATGGCTCAGCTAAAATAGAGTCCAGCAAGAAAGATGCTGGGAGGTTGACAGGGCCTATGGGCTGGCCCTCCTCTCTCCTTTCAGCTTTTCTGAAAGTCTTGCAGTTGGTGGTAATGTGTTAGCTTTATGTTCCTCAACAGGACTTCCTGTTGTGTTAATAAGATGACACATGTAACTCGTTACAATCTTGCCTGGTCAGGGCAGACAGCTTCAGTCAATGGTTCCACTCACATTTCTATTTCTTTCCCTTCCCCTTGTCTTGACTGAGCTCATCTTTAGAAGAAAGAAAGAGAAGATTTCTTCTCTTTGCCCAATCCCCACCTTCAGTTGACTGTAACCACCACTCTAGTCTGTAATATATATTCTGTAAATACCCCAAAATAAGGACAAGGGAGTCCTTAAGATTAAGATATTTTATATATATATATATATATATATATATATATATATATACATACACATATATGGACTTCCCTGGTGGCTCAGACAGAAAAGAATCCACCTGTAATGCTGGAGACCTGGGTTTAATCCCTGGGTTGGGAATATCCCCTGTAGGAGGGCATGGCAACTCACTCCAGTATTCTTGCCTGCGAATCCCCATGGACAGAGGAGCCTGGCAGGGTATAGTCCATGGGGTCACAAAGAGTCAGAAGTGACTGAGTGACTAAGAATAGCACAGCAGAGTTTAATAATTGTGAATTTGCTTGCTTATATATATATATATATATATATTTAATTTTAAAATTTTAAAAGAGGAAAATCATTCATAAAATTCCTCTCTATATTCCAGCTTCCAGTGGGAATCAAAATCAGAGTTTCCTCTTCAATTTTCCAAGAGACTAGCCTAGCTTTTAATGTAGAAATGGCCCAGCACACAGATATTCCTGTCCTTGTATGGGAATGTTCATTGTCAATAGTAAAATCATTTTCATTTGCTTCTGTGAAGCCACTTAATTCACAATCTATTTAAAATAGCAGCATCTCTGATAGCTGTAATTAGTTTCATAACAACTCTTCCTGCTGCCACTTTGCAAAGCAGACTGCGAGTCCAACTTTTAACACAGACATGTCACTAATTAGCACAGTCCAAAACCAGTCCAATAGGGCCATAATGAACGCACGACGATTGGGGAAGTGAGTTCATTTCTCTATTTGAATCTTGGAAGCAATCCATTTTAATCTGTATGCAAAGGTCGACTTTTGAAGGAATAATTGTACTTTGTTTGGGTCCATCTGGATTGGGCTATAAATATGCCTTCCAGGTTTTATAACATTAAGTTACACAGACAGCACTCAATGTCATAGTAACATTCAAGAAGTCCTATATGGGTGATTAACTGGAGAACATTCATCAAATCAGTGCCCTGATCTTAGGGGGAAAAATGCATTTTTAAGCTAGAAGCGAGTTCTGGGCTTTTGGTTGTGGTGAATGAGATGAATTCACTAAAAAAAGAAAAAAAGTTCCAAGTGCTTTTTGTTCTCCCTTATAATTAAGCCTAATAAAATAAGCATGTTTTTTCTTCTTTCTTTAACATTTGCATATTTTCCTGTGCCAGGAATTACATTGACATGTTGGTGTAATAACAACAACAAAAAATCCCATCATAGTCCCTGTGGCTTAAAGCCTGTACAATAACCTTCCATGATAATTTTGCCCGTTATACTTTTGCATATGTTTTTGCAGAATTTACAACATGCTTCAAAGCATTTGAGGTTTGGGACTTCCACTTGTTACTATTTATAGTTTCAGTGTTCACATACCGTTGATTATTTTTCCCTCTCCCTCTCCAAACCTAAATGTCAATTGTCATCTAAATTAATTTGCACTTGGAGTTGGCAAGATGGTAACTCCAGTTCACATAGAAAAACCACAAAGCAGAGAAGGAAGCATTAACTGTAATTCCTGATCCATCTTCCTGATACTTCTGTCTTCTCTAGTCAGTTGCCCTTTTAGCCAATTAGATACTTGTTTTCATCTGGGAAGCAGTTTTGAGAGAATCAATGTATATATTGACTTTGTGTTTAGAAATACTACATCCGGATTTCTTACAGAAGAAAAATTATGATGAATTGCCCATTGGTAAACATGCATAAAAATGAACTTTGGTAATCAAAATATCTAACTTTAATAGCAAAGTTAGATGAAATGTGGATCAAACACTACAGGAATTCATTAGATACCTGAATCATGCGCTCTAGACATCTTGAATCTCAAACACATGGTATAGCGCTTGAAATATTGGAGCCACTTGGTAAACAAGCTCTGTGAAGTGAGAGTGAAGTTGCTCATTTGCGTCCAACCCTTTTGGATCCGACTGTAGTCCATGGAATTCTCCAGGCCGGAATACTGGAGTGGGTAGCTGTTCCTTTTCCAGGAGATCTTTCCAACCCAGGGATCAAACCCAGGTCTCCCACACTGCAGGTGGATTCTTTACCAGCTGAGCCGTAAGGGAAGCCCAAAAGAAGCTCTGCTACTGCGAAGTCGCTTCAGTCGTGTCCGACTCTGTGCGACCCCATAGATGGAAGCCCATCAGGCTCCCCCGTCCCTGGGATTCTCCAGGCAAGAACACTGGAGTGGGTTGCCATAAGCTCTAGATGATGTGAAAAAAAATAATAATAAATGGAAATAAAAGGTTTCTGTCTCTTCAAATCCAAATCTGTAGCAATCCAAAGAGCCTCTGTGAAATGACATCACACAATCACTCCAGAAACCAAGGAGACAGAAGAAACTAGGAGAGGATGTTTGGGCTTGACATGCTTTATTGGGAGACAACTGACCATGGAGGAAAGATTCATTATAAGCTCAAGACACGTAGAAAGAAACTAATCTCTAAGAATAAAACGACTTGGATTTTAAGCTCACAAAAAAATGATATTGAGGAATGCAAATAAGAGTCATGTGAGCTTTAGGCAAATAAGATTGGGGTGATGAGGTGGACAAGGAGGAGCTTCATCATGATTCATCGTGATGAGCCACCATGTGTGCTCTCCTTGAGTTTAGATAGTTTCAGTTCAGTTCAGTTCAGTCACTCAGTCGTGTCCGACTCTTTGCATCCCCATGAATCGAAGCACGCCAGGCCTCCCTGTCCATCACCAACTCCTGGAGTTCACCCAGACTCACGTTCATCAGTGATGAACATCACTGATGCCATCCAGCCATCTCATCCTCTGTCGTCCCCTTCTCCTCCTGCCCCCAATCCCTCCCAGCATCAGAGTCTTTTCCAATGAGTCAGCTCTTCACATGAGCTGGCCAAAGTACTGGAGTTTCAGCTTTAGCATCATTCCTTCCAAAGAAATCCCAGGGCTGATCTCCTTCAGAATGGATTGGTTGGATCTCCCTGCAGTCCAAGGGACTCTCAAGAGTCTTCTCCAACAGCACAGTTCAAAAGCATCAATTCTTCAGTGCTCAGCCTTCTTCACAGTGCAACTCTCACATCCATACATGACCACTGGAAAAACCATAGCCTTGACTAGACGGACCTTTGTTGGCAAAGTAATGTCTCTGCTTTTCAATATGCTATCTAGATTGGTCATAACGTTCCTTCCAAGCAGTAAGCGTCTTTTAGTTTCATGGCTGCAGACACCATCTGCAGTGATTTCAGAGCCCCAAAAAATAAAGTCTGACACTGTTTCCACTGTTTCCCCATCTATTTCCCATGAAGTGATGGGACTGGATGCCATGATCTTTGTTTTCTGAATGTTGAGCTTTAAGCCCACTTTTTCACTCTCCACTTTCACTTTCATCAAGAGGCTTTTTAGTTCCTCTTCACTTTCTGCCATAAGGGTGGTGTCATCTGCATATCTGAGGTTATTGATATTTGTCCAGGCAATCTTGATTCCAGCTTGTGTTTCTTCCAGTCCAGCTTTTCTCATGATGTACTCTGCATTTAAGTTAAATAAGCAGGGTGACAATTTACAGCCTTGACGTACTCCTTTTTCTATTTGGAACCAGTCTGTTGTTCCATGTCCAGTTCTATGCTTCCTGACCTGCATACAGATTTCTCAAGAGGCAGATGGGTGGTCTGCTATTCCCATCTCTTTCAGAATTTTCCACAGTTTACTGTGATCCACACAGTCAAAGGCTTTGGCATAGTCAATAAAGCAGAAATAGATGTTTTTCTGGAACCCTCTTGCTTTTTCTATGATCCAACGGATTTGGCAATTTGATCTCTGGTTCCTCTGCCTTTTCTACAACCAGCTTGAACATCAGGAAGTTCACGGTTCACATATTGCTGAAGCCTGGCTTGGAGAATTTTGAGCATTACTTTACTAGCATGTGAGATGAGTGCAATTGTGCAGTAATTTGAGCATTCTTTGGCATTGCCTTTCTTTGGGATTGGAATGAAAACTGACCTTTGCCAGTCCTGTGGCCACTGCTGAGTTTTCCAAATTTGCTGGCATATTGAGTGCAGCACTTTCACAGCATCATCTTTCAGGATTTGAAATAGTTCAACTGGAATTCCATCACCTCCACTAGCTTTGTTTTTAGTGATGCTTTCTAAGGCCCATTTGACTTCACATTCCAGGATGTCTGGCTCTAGGTCAGTGATCACACCATCATGATTATCTGGGTCATGAAAGAGTATAAAATGTTTACCTTGATTGGCAATTTTCCCCAGGACTTCCTAGACACATTAAAAAGTGATCAACTGAAGATTCCTTGGAACTTAACCACTTCCTTTGAGAAAAGGACTTCCCTGGTGGCTCAGATGGTAAAGCTTCTGCCTACAATGTGGAATACCTGGGTTCGATCCCTGGGTTGAGAAGATCCTCGAGAAAGCAATGGCAACCCACTCCAGTACTCTTGCCTGGAAAATCCCATGGACAGAGGAACCTGGTAGGCTGTAGTCCATGGGGTGGCAAAGAGTTGGACAAGAATGAGAGACTTCACTTTGGGAAAATAATGGAGCCAGTTGAGCTCAATGGGATGGAAGAGGAAAAGAGAGGGTAGAATGAAGAGGGAGAGGCAAGAAGATCTGAGTGAGAAGACTTGGGAACAGGGTTCGTTCCCCTTTGAAGGTGCAAGAAAGCAAAGCCCTTAGTTTAGGAAGGAAACTCATGTCCTATCCACCCACCCTACCTGAATTTTGTTTGCTCTAGACTAAAAGAAAAGCCCCATGCTTACATTACTTTTAAGATAAGTCATATTGCTGTTGTAATCACATCCTGAAGGGTGGAGCTTAGGCAAAGTAGCTAGATGCTCTCCATAAACAAAGTCTATTTATTTGCCTGTAAGAGGACAGAACAACATCAGTGAAGCTACAGATAAGTACCTAGTGCAATTTTCCATCACAGATCCTTAAATGTTGCTTAGTCATTAAGTACCACATTCCAGAAAGAGCTAAGGATCATTTTAAGTCTTAATGTCTCAAGGAAACCTCTGGAATTAAAAGTCAGGATCTTTTATACCATAATTAAGAACAAGCAGAAGGTGGACAGAAAGGAAACTCTTGTGTCTCTAATTGTGGATTAAGGTGTGTGTTCCCTGGATCTTCAAATAGTCCCCAGCTTTCATTCATGTCTCACAAGACATGAAGGGCTAGGTTAACAAAGGCACCCATCCCTCGCCTCACCGGGCAGCACAGCTCTGTCATCTCAAGGTACTTCTGTAAGAGCTGCCCAGGAAAGCCTACAGTGCCAGCTTCAGCTGCCCATCAGCCAGGATGAAAATAAAGGCTATAAAATTTGTACTTTTTTGTCTCCTTGGGATGGACACTTGAGGATTTCAGTAAAGGCTGGGTAACCTTCTCTGCATCCCTGTCTCTCTGTATACTTGCAGAAGAAAAGCCAGCTAGACTATAACAGAGAAGGAACAAGTTACCTCCCTTCTCATGATTATCTGTGGCTTCTGAAGCGTTTGCATCATGGGACTACTTATTATAAATAAATTTCCCCAAGAAGTGTTTTACTGGCCAAGTGAGAATCCTTCAGAAATGTGGTCTAAGGAGAACCAAACTATTTACATACCATTCTTTTAAACTCAGCCTAGGTATCTGAATCTATTTTCCTTTGATTAATTTACATAAAATAAAGGATATGAAATGGTTTGTAAACTAAAGAACAGTGTCAAATAAAGAGGGTTTTCATGTTTCTCAAATGAAGAGGACAATTTCTTCAAGGACCTCAGGGTGCAACATTGAGTGGCCTCCACTATGCAGTTCATGGGATATAGTGTGTCATTGCTTCTAGTCTAGACCTAGATCCTCTCTTGTTCTGCTTGATTTCCCACTTTCGTCTGTGTCTTCTCTCTCATAGAAACACTCCCTAATATATTTAAAATAAGTCCTTTCAATACAGATTCCCCTTTTTAAAAGTTTGCATATTTTTCCAAACATTTCTTGACTGTTCATTTTTCTATCCTTGGTGTTATGCATAAATCCAATCTTATTTCTTTCAGCCAGCATTTTGTTTTTGAGGTTTATTCACGTTAATCCGGGGCTTCCCAGATGGCTCAGTGGTAAAGAGTCTGCCGGCCAATGCAGGAGATGCAAGAGATGCAGGTTCGATCCCTGGGTTGGGAAGATCCCCTGGAGCAGGAAATGGCAACAGGCTCCAGTATTCTTGCCTGGAAATGTCCATGGAGGGAGAATCCTGGTGGACTCTAAGAGTCTACCACTCTTTGAGTCCACAAAGGGTCAGACACAACTGAGGGGGCACACACAGCCCAGCACAGCAGGGTACTTCCAGGTGGCGCGTACATCTCAGCCAAGATAGACTCCAGGCAGATGGATAGAGATTCCACGTCGTTATATACAGATTTAGTCCATGGCACCTAATTGTTGCAGAGCATTCTCGTACATAAATACAGTTGATTTGTTTGTTAGTCTTTTCATTTCCACGTTTTTCATCTGGTTTTATATTTTTCCAATCTGACAGATACACACATTTCATTTTTAGTTTATTTCTCTTCCATTTTGCTATTTTGGGCAAAGGTCATGAATTGCAGAGGATAACTAAGGTGCATGAGAATTACCCTCTATGCTCCCTCTAGTACTCCTGGCATTTTATTAAGGGGTGGGATCCAGAAATCTGTGTTCACTCCCCAACTCATACAAATGGACAAAGTAGTTAAAATTCTAAGACTCATCAGTAACTGCTATGATAACCTCATGCTTGCCAAAGATCATCCTTCAAATATGCCATATTTGTACTTTCCCCAGAGAATAGAGAACCTAAAATATCTTCTAAATTAAAAATCTCACAGTACAAAAATGATCTAACATGTTGACAAGAACATAACTAAGTATAAATGAGTTACTATGGGTGTTTACTCAGATATTAAACTCTTAGAACATTCCTTCTTCAAACAGCTATGCTGTTCTGTACTTAGTGACTTAGTCATGTCTGACTCATTGCGACCCCATGGACTATAGCCCGCCAGTCTCCTCTGTCCATGGGAATTCTCACGCCTCCTCCAGTGGATCTTCCAGACCCAGGGATCTAACCCAGGTCTCCCAAATTGCAGGCATATTCTTTTTCTGTCTGAGCCACCAGGGAAGTCCATGAATACTGGAGTGGGTATCCTATCCCTTCTCCAGGGAATCTTCCCCACCCAGGAGTCAAACTGGGGTCTCCTGCATTGCAGGGAGTCTTTAGCTGTTGAGCTACCAATGAAGTGAAAGTCGCTCTGTCATGTCTGACTGTTTGCAATCCTATGGACTGTAGCCTGCCAGGCTCTTCTGTCCATGGAATTCTCCAGGCCAGAATACTGGAGTGGGTAGCTAGTCCCTTCTCCAGAGGATGTTTCCAACCCAGGGATCAAACCCAGGTCTCCCACATTGCAGGTGGATTCTTTACTGTTGAGCCACCCTCAGATAAACACATGCACAGCTAATCAGTTATATACTCAATAAAGCACACATACATTGATGCAAAGGTCTTCAGTTGGGGCCACTTATTAAAGGTCATTAAGATGACTGTTTCTTTCTATTTCTTAAGGCTAGGTCCAACAACTCACTGCCTTCAGTCATGTAAACCAAACTGAAGAAGCTCCCCTTAGACAGAAACAGGGAATAGCAGGACAGGAAACGCTGTCCAACTTTACCAAGAGGGCTTTGAGATTTTATCTCAAGGTCTGACCTTTTTATCAGCTCCAACTTTGTCTGAATTTTCACTACAAGTGCCAGTGAACATGGGCACAAGTCAAATCCATGAGCTTTTATTCCAAGCCCCTGATCTCAGGGACAATGACTGCTATCTTTATAGTCAGGCAATCTCAATACTTGAATTTATTTTTATCTTTTTCTCCATCCCTCTAATAAAATGCATTATTTAAACCTTGCAGTGTGCCTCAGGTGAATTATTATTTTTTTTTTTCATTCCGACCAACATCATCCTGCAAGGTTGTACTTGAATGAATGCAATAGTATTCCTTCATTTTATCCACAATTCTCATTTCACTTTCATTTATTGCCAAAGAGGAAGCTGGGTAACAGTGCTTAGGAGTGTGGGCTCCAAGGAAAGATGCCTGGATTTCTATATTATTTCACTTCTGTAAAACTAGAAATTGGCAAAACCTAGTTAACATTTCAACACCTCAGTTTCTTCATTTTAAAAAGGGGGCGCTGATGTTACCTCATGAGATCACTTGAGAGTTTTTCCATGTGACCTGCATACAGTGAAGCATAATTCATGGTCTGCTCTAGGAAGAAGCAGAGACATTTGTGTGACTGAGAAAATACACAGAATAAAGTGCCACCATTCCTGCCATACCTGACAATGTTTTTCCATCAACTTTCATGAGCTTTTACAGGTTGACCCCATATTGTATTCAATATCAGAATTTATGTTCTTTTGTTTCTGATGTAATTATGTAAACTATTAAAAATCTAAAATAAGCTTACATTCTCTTAATGTGTTACACTACGTAGTCTACTTTTTTATTTTCTCTCTCTCTCTTTTTATTGCATAGTTGATCTCCTTTGATCCTTACTACAGTAGACTCACATTCAGAGAGCAAAAGGAATTAGGCTGATCACAGATGGTAAAGAAGATCTGAGTGTCTAACTGAGAAACTCTAAATATTTGATGGTTTTTTCTCTCCATACAAGAACATCCTCTTTTAACAAGATAATTTCTTAAAAACTTACTATTAAGCATTTTGGGAAAAAATCATAATTACTAAGAATTTTCCTAGAGTATCAGGATTTTGGAAAATAATGGAACATAGGATCTTGAGCCTCATGCTCTGGTTATAAAACCAAAGTGCCGATGTAATTATTATGAACATGAGGTGATGTCTCTGAAAAGGAAAGAGCAGAGGTGCTGTGTCAAAAAAGTTCAAAACAAGGAGAAATTCAGAATAAAAAAAAATAAATGGAAAAGAGAGATTTATTTTTCTGTGATGGGAAAAATAAAAATATTTGCACACAAATAATTTTAGCATAATATATTAGTTTACTGAGTAACACGTGTATACATTTTTTTTTTCAATTTGTTTGCATACTCTTTGCTTCTTTATATAACAGGTATTTGTAATTCACTTTCTATAGGGAGAATGGAAATGAAACTCAGTCTTCAAAGATGTTCTTACTCAATTTCTTTTTCATGTTTAAATGAAAATGAAGTTGCTGAGTCGTGTCCCACTCTATGCGACCTTAAGGACTGTAGACCACCAGGCTCCTCCTTCCATGGGCTTCTCCAGGCAAGAATACTGGAGTGGGCTGCCATTCCCTTCTCCAGGGGATCTTCCCGACCCAGAATTTGAACCCGGGTCTCCTGCATTGCAGGCAGACTCTTTACCACCTGAGCCACCAGGGAATCCCTATAAATGAAAAGTTTCAGCAAAATTTTAATATGAAATTGAAAAAATATTTAAACAAATTTTCTTTTTTTTCTTTTTTTTGCTTTTATTTTATTATTTTCTTAATTAATTAATTTTTTTTACTTTACAATATTGTATTGGTTTTGCCATACATCAACATGCATCTGCCACGGGTGTACACGTGTTCCCCATCCTGATGCCCCTCCCACCTCCCTCTCAAAGACACAAAGTGATAGATAAAATTTTAAAAACAAATAGAAATGAAAAATTAGGCTCTGGATACTTGTTCCTCTCATAAAGAAGATGAACCTTACAGAAAATAGTTCTTATTTGGTATTTTATAGCATAAAATATAGCAAGGTCTCCTAGAATGATATATCATCAGGATAATAGGTCAAAATCAGACCTTATTACATATAAATATAATATTTAATAATAGAAGCATCATTGATAATTTACAGTAGAACATTAAACAAGTGATTCTTTTTCAGGTCAAGTTACTTAAAAAAATAAATTAGACTTTGACCTTACATGGTATACCAAAATACATTTCAGCTAAACTTGAATTATACCTTTGAAGAGCTATGAAATATTATATTGATATAACTGCCAAATCTGTCCTAAAACAATAAAGAAAATAAAAAAAAAATTAATGATGAAAAGTACTCTTTCCTGGAAAATCCCATGGATGGAGAAGTCTGGTGGGCTTCAGGCAAGGGGTCGCTAAGAGTCGGACACTACTGAGCGACTTCACTTTCACTTTTCACTTCATGCATTGGAGAAGGAAATGGCAACCCACTCCAGTGTTCTTGCCTGGAGAATCCCAGGGATGGCGGAGCCTGGTGGGCTGCCGTCTCTGGGGTCGCACAGAGTCGGACACGACTGAAGTGACGTAGCAGCAATGATGAAAAGGAAACAAATTAGCATCACATCTCAAAATATTTTATATAATCATAAGCAAAAGAGAAGAGCAAAGAGCAGATTGGGTAGGATATAAATGATGCAATCATAATAAAAGTGTATTATTTTCATTACAAAAAGCAGGGGTTTTGAAAGAAGCATGGTAGATGAAACACACATTTCAATTCTGCTCAGCCATTACATCTCACTGAAATGTAAAAAGGCTTGTAAAGCAAAAAAGAAAAAGGTATAAAACCATATGGACGAAAGAGACAAGATAGCAGACATGAGAATACAAAAGTGCAACATTTGGGGTACTGCGTTCTGGGCCCATATCACCCTTGTCACAGTATGATCCCTCAGTTTGTGAGTTCATCCTCCAGATACCACAGAGATTGTTGTCCTTGTTCAGTCGCTAAGTTGTATCCAACTCTTTACAGTCCCATAGACCACAGCACGCCAGGCTTCCCTGTCCTTCACTATCTCCCAGAGATTACACAGACTCATGTCCATTGATTCAGTCATGACAGAGATCCTGGCTTTGAAAACAAGGTTGAAGGAGCTCCCATTATATTTGTTAAATAGACATTTCTCCAAAGAAGACATACAGATGGCTAACAAACACATGAAAAGATGCTCAACATCACTCATTATCAGAGAAATGCAAATCAAAACCACTATGAGGTACCATTTCACACCAGTCAGAATGGCTGCGATCCAAAAGTCTACAAATAATAAATGCTGGAGAGGGTGTGGAGAAAAGGGAACCCTCTTACACTGTTGGTGGGAATGCAAACTAGTACAGCCACTATGGAGAACAGTGTGGAGATTCCTTAAAAAACTGGAAATAGAACTGCCTTATGATCCAGCAATCCCACTGCTGGGCATACACACTGAGGAAACCAGAAGGGAAAGAGACACGTGTACCCCAATGTTCATCGCAGCACTGTTTATAATAGCCAGGACATGGAAGCAACCTAGATGTCCATCAGCAGATGAATGGATAAGAAAGCTGTGGTACATATACACAATGGAGTATTACTCAGCCATTAAAAAGAATACATTTGAATCAGTTCTAATGAGGTGGATGAAACTGGAGCCTATTATACAGAGTGAAGTAAGCCAGAAGGAAAAACATAAATACAGTATACTAACGCATATATATGGAATTTAGAAAGATGGTAACAATAACCCGGTGTATGAGACAGCAAAAGAGACACTGATGTATAGAACAGTCTTATGGACTCTGTGGGAGAGGGAGAGGGTGGGAAGATTTGGGAGAGTGGCATTGAAACATGTAAAATATCATGTATGAAACGAGTTGCCAGTCCAGGTTCCATGCACGATGCTGGATGCTTGGGGCTGGTGCACTGGGACGGCCCAGAGGGGTGGTATGGGGAGGGAGGAGGGAGGAGGGTTCGGGATGGGGAACACATGTATGCCTGTGGCGGATTCATTTTGATATTTGGCAAAACTAATACAATTATGTAAAGTTTAAAAATAAAATGAAATTAGAAAAAAAAAAAAAAAAGCTGAGGCTAATACTGTGCAAGCGTGAACACATTAGGCAGTTGTGCACGACTGTTTGGGACCCATGTACTGTAGCCCACCAGGCTCTTTTGTCCATGGGATTCTCCAGGCAAGAATACTGAGGTTGGTTACAATTTCCTTCTCCAGGGGATCTTCCCAATTCAGGGATCAAACTCACGCCTCCTGAGTCTCCTGCATTGCAGGCAGATTCTTTATCCACTGAGCCACCTGGGAAGGCATTAATACTGTGCAAGCTTGTACACAATTTAGGTGAAGTTTCTATTCAGCTATATCTGAATGTTTATAATATATTAGAAAAACAAAACATTTCATAATTAGCTTTAGTATCAATTTTAACAGATACCAAAAATCAAGATAGATTAATTTTTTTTCCCTAAGTAAATGTCTTCTAGGAGCCCAATATTATGCTCTGAATTCTGATGATTTTTAAAACTAGAAATAGAATGCATGATCTTTGCTTTTATGAACATACATTGATCAGAAACTATTTATATCCTGAGGGAGAATAGATACTGAGAAGTCTAGTTCTCTGCTTTCCTTTGCACAGACACTTTATTCTTTGTTTGCTTTTAGCTCAAAGGAACACCATGTGATATTTCAAATTAGAACTAAAATTAACTTTTCCCAATTAATTTATATCTGATTTTTCAGACATCTGATAATATTTAAAGTAAATTTATTATTTCCCAAGTTCTCCAAGACATTTAACAGAGATGTACATTTCAGGAAAATATAAAATATTGAACGAATAGGCTGGAATCACATACCATGAAAACATCCTGCCTCAAGATAGAAAAAAAGCTGTTGAGTTCTTAGTGAAATGACATTGAATGTTTTTTGGTAATTAATTGTCTTTACTATACACCACTGAAAACAATTCTAGCTATGTCTTGCCTTTTTAAATAAGAAATGGATGCCAGGAAAGGTCCTTCAGAACAGGCTTGCGATCAAAAAACTAATTCTGGAAGGAGCAAGAGGTAAGAGAAGGGAATTTGATTTCCCAAATACCAAACAAATTGTGAGTGATTCCACAAGTCTACAATAATCAAAAGACTGAGGGGAAAAAAAAGAAAGTATTGCCATGGAGCCTAGAATGTAGCCATCCTCATCATCTGCTCTGGGGTTCAGCATTCGCCAGTCCCAGACAGCAACTTATTACTTGAGTTTATCTCCTAAAACGGAGGATGCTCTGAACAGAAGAAAGTGGTACCTGAATCCTGAATCTCCTTTCGTTTAGGCCCCTGGGTTTGAACACCTCAGAGTATCATTCACTTCTCCTCATTATCTTGTATGATTTCATGATTGACCTTGAGCCAATCTGCACATCCATCTCTCGCCTCTCTCTCTTTCTTTTATCACCCTGTATTTCCTGCAGGTATTGGCTCGCTTCACAAGCTGTCATAAATTCATTCCTGGTTTGATCTCAAGGGGAGAAATGTCCTCATCACATCCAGACTCGTTTCCTTAGCACCAGATGGGTAGTAGCAATAACAGAGGATATTTACCCCAAGGCTCCTTCTGGGAGCTTCAACAAAGTCATTCCTAAAAACATGTCAGAGAAAGACATGTTCAAACCTAGTTGCAGATAAGACAAGCCCATCTTCTCTCTCTCACAGAGTGGAGTCACGCAGCTCCACACCACGCCAAAAATTAGCACTGAAACTTGACAGCCACGCTCATTGGAAGAAGTGCTTGCAAGTGTAACTTCTGTGACAGAACACTGAGGATCACCGTTGAGATTATACTGGAGAATACCCTCCTAGGTTTTTACCCCACGCCATGATCCATCATGTTACGGACAATGCCTTCTAGAACTTGGCTTCTGGTTTTAAAAGTAGTGCTTTGCCTGTTTTTCTCAATTTTACATCTAAATGCTCAATGTGTGTGTGTGTGTGTGTGTGTGTGTTTAACTGAAAGATCTCAGTGACCTCTTTTCTTCTTTAAGCAGGTTTCTTAGAAAATACCCATGATACACATGTATACCTGTGGCGGATTCATTTTGATATTTGGCAAAACTAATACAATTATGTAAAGTTTAAAAATAAAATAAAATTAAAAAAAATAAATAAAAATAAAGTAAAAAAAAAAGAAAATACCCATGATAGCAATAATATATTTCTATAAATTATATCTATTTACTGAAAGCAAGTGAAACAAAATTTATTGCAACGCACATCATAGTTTTACCAAACTTGCTCACAATGTTTCTGCCATTTAATCTCCAATCATAACCTGATGTCTTATAAAAGTTCATATTTGAAAACTACTCTGACAGTTGAAAGTACCATGTATTTTCCTAAACTAATTTGATGGGAGTATGGTTTTACTTTGTTTTAAAAATTCATTTTTTACATGATCTCGAGTTCAGTGGTGGGTTCTTTCATTGTGCTCCAAATTCAAACTTCAAACCATCTGCATGCTCGGTTGGCCTTATGGGGGCAAGATGCATGCTATCATGATAACTTGAAGGAAGTTCTCGAGTGTCATAAACAACTTAATTTAGATCTGAAGCTTGAGGGTTGAGGAGAACTAGTGATTCAGCTTTGTTTCCCACTTGAAAGCTCCCTTCTGAGATGCTGAAGATTTATGCGGGACAGGTTATTATACTTTACTGACTAATCAGAACTCTCGTTTCCTTGGCAACCTTCATACCATGTTTCCCCCACACCAGCATTCCTGAATCCCGCCCCTCTTCACCCCAAATGATTTATTTCCTTATTGCTACAGCCTATGGGCACATTACATACTTTAAAACAACACATTAATCTATAGCTTTCCAACCCAGACAGCAGACACCGCCGCCATCCTTCTTGATAACCACCTCTGGCTATTATAAAGAAAGCATTCCTGATTTAGGCTCCAGTCAAGAAAGGGTAGGGGATGACGTGTCATGCACCAGTCTCCAAACTTAGGTTTAGGCAAACTGCCAGGAGAACGCAAGACCCACAGCTGCAGATTTTCATTGAAAATGCCCTACACAATTCTCTGATACTTAATTTTGACTACTTGTGACCGGCCGCCTTGAAAATAAAAGAACCTAAATTCACATCAGGCGTGTTTATTAGAGAAAGAGATGGATATGATTTAATGCGTGTCTCTGCCCTTTCTCTCTTCACCTAGGTGAGCATCAGTGGATGAGAGCTCTTGAATCTTTTCTTTTTGCTCCACAAAACCCTTATATTCAGAGTAAAACCTTACACTAAAAATTTTGGATTTATTTTTTGATTTTTGTAGTACACTAATTTGCAAAAGAAGTAACTTTCAACTCTTTGCCAGGATAAGAGTAAATATGCTGTTGTTTCTTTGCCAGGAGAAGAGCAAAATGTAGATAGAGAAAATATAGCAAACATTCCATCCTTTCAAGAAAGGCAGGTCCACTGAAAAAACAAGCATTCTCTTATGTTAAAGTCATTCTTTGATGTGTTTTCTTCAGAATTATCCCATTACCTAGAATAACAGATGTATGTTCAGGTAGCACACAGTTCTCCTTAGGCAGAGATTGATATTGGGCAAGAATATCAATATTGAGCAAGAATATAGGGCATTGAAGGAAGAATAATTAAGATATTTTCACCTCTAAGCTTTATTCTCATCCATGCCATGTATAATGAATAAAAGTGGCGTATGTCTGCCATAATAAACTGATTTCATTCTATTGACATACGTTCCTAAATTATTTTCAGAATTCTGCAATGTGACTCACCAACTTTCTTTTTTTTAATTTGTTCTTTATATATCTTTTTTTTTTTAAGTGAAACATCACAATAAACAGCTAAAATGCCTTTATCCATTCCTTAGCAAATTCTTCCTCTCTCTGCTTAGAGATAAACATTATTCTAAAGTTCTAAGTATGTTTCTTTCATGTTTTTAGATTTCTATTTTATGTTTGGAGTATATATGCGCATATATTTGCGTGCATGCATATATACATACCTATGTATGTAATATATGTATATATTTCATTTTAAATGCTTTATTATGTATAATGCTATTCTTTATTAGTCTTCAGTAAACATTATAGTTTTAAAATAAAGCATTAAATCTAAATTCATTTATTTTAGTTGCTGAATAAGTGGCTCCCAGGACAAGGCCTTGTATTCTTTATAAATAAAATTAATGTCAACAATCATTTAAAACCAAAACCTAAAATGTTAGGGCTGACCTACTTTAGAGGGTTAAGAGTCTTTTAACCAGGAATCTAGAACCTGACTTCCAAGTTCTAATCATGTAAATCTCAGTGTAATCCAATTAATTTAAATGCTCATGTAACCTAGATTAATGATCTAACACTTACCATTAACTCTAGGTGGCTGATGGTAAATGCTTAAGAAAAATGAGGCCCATAATTCACCTAAAATGTGTAATACTAGACCAGAAGGAATTTTCCTTCTGACCACACATAGCCTACCTAATTTTTCACTAAGCACAACATGTGGGAACTTTTCTAGTAGCTCAGGGCTGGGCCACCACTTGGCTTAGATGTTTTACTGCTCAAGTCACTTTAACTACTTACAGTTTCGCTCTTACTACAATTTTATTTGTGTAATTAAATTTTCTTTTTCTAAAATGGGCTTGAGTTAGTTTCTTGATACTTTCTTCTGCTATGACTTGTCTAGGAAGTTTGTAAGACTGCAACTGTTTTTAAAACACCTCAACTCTGCAAGCAGAAGTGCAATACAAGAGAAAATACCTCACAGCTAATCCCTGAAAACTTCTACCTTTGAACTGTGAGCTTTGCACAATAAATGGGTTTCCTTAAGTTCTTCAGGTTGAATACATTCATCCTTTACTTTCCATTAAGAAAGAAGTTATTTGGGAATTCTCTAGTGGGCCACTGGTTAGGACTTGGTACTGCCACTGCAGGAGTTGTGAGTTCAATCCCCGGGTGGGGAACTAAGATCCCACACATTTCATGGCATGGCAGGTAAAAAGAAATAAAAAAGAGTAAAATAAAATCAAACCACATTACTGCTCTTTTGAAAAAAATCCCTGCATTTTCCATTGGATTTAGAGTGAAAATTCAATCTCTTTTCATGGCCCAAGCGATCAGCTTCCTGCCTGTGTCTCTGGCATTGTTATTGTTGTTCAGTTAGTAAGTCATGTCCAACTTTGCAATCCCAAGGAGTGCAGCACACTCCCTGTCCTTCGCTATCTCCTGGAGTTTGCTCAGATTCATGTCCATTGAGTCAGTGACGCCATCCAAATATCTCATGCTGTCTCCTGTTCTCCTCCTGCCCTCAATCTTTCCCAGCATCAGGGACTTTTCCGTGGCCTAAGTATTGGAGCTTCAGCTTCAGCATCAATCCTTCTAATGAATATTCAAGATTGATTTTCTTTAGGATGGACTGGTTTGATCTTGCTGTCCAAGAGGCTCTCAAGAGTCTTCTCCAGCATCACAGTTTGAAGGCATCAATTCTTCAGCACTCAACCTTCTTTTTGGTCCAACTCTCACATGCATACATGACTTCTGGAAAAATCACAGCTTTGACTATATAGACTTTCACCAGTAAGTGATGTCTCTGCCTTTTAATACACTGCCTAGACTTGTCATAGCTTTTCTTCCAAGGAACAAGTGTCTTTTAACTTCATGGCTGCAGTCACTGTCCACAGTGGTTTTGGAGCCCAAGAATATAAAGTCTGTCACTGTTTCCATTTTCCCTCATCTGTTTGCCATGAGGTGATGGGACAAGATGCCATGATCTTGGTTTTCTGAATATTGAGTTTTAAGCCAGCTTTTTCACTCCCCTCTTTCACTTTCATTAAGAGGCTCTTTAGTTCCTCTTCTCTTTCTGCCATTAGTGTGGTGTCATCTGCATGCCTGAGGTTATTGATATTTCTCCCAGCAGTCTTGCTTCCAGCTTGGTCTTCATTCAGCACAGCATTTCGCATGATGTACACTGCAAATAAGTTAAATGAGCAGGGTGACAATATACAATCTTGATGTACTCCTTTCCCAATTTTGAACCAGTCCATTGTTTCATGTCCAGCTCTAACTGTTGCGTCTTGGCCCGCATACAGGTTTCTCAGAAGGCAGGTAAGGTGGTCTGGTATTCCCATATCTTGAAGAATTTTCCATTGTTGGTTGTGATCCACACAGTCAAAGCTTATAGCGTAGTTAATGAAGCAGAAGTAGACGTTTTTCTGGAATCCCCTTGCTTTCTCTATGATCGAATGGCTCATCCCCTTTGCATTTCAGTACTTACTGGAGGTGACATTGGAGTACTTTGCATTTCATTAAAAATGAGGAAAGAGTCCAGTGCTCTCTTCCGTAGTGTGTGCTTTTCACTGAATAGTTCATGGTGCACCTTTTACCTACTCACCTGAATGTGAAGATATTTATTCACTTCCTGAGTAAAACCACAGGCGTGGGCACATTGTATGGGGAATAAAAAGTTAAACCGATATCTGTGGAACAGAAATCTTGAACCAAATCCTGAAGTTGCTAAATGTGGGCCCCTGCAGACTGCCAGAAGGAAGAGTAGACATAATATTGAGGCCTCTTAGTCAACAATACCTTTGTCTTTATTTAGCAACTCTTGGCAAGCCTGAATCCATAGTTGCTGGAATAATTTCCAATGTGAGGCAGAGGTTTGTGCCTAAGAATCAACTGTAAATGAAATAGTCTTAGTAACAATCTCTCAATCTGTGGTTTATTTTTTAAAATAAACTTTATCTCAAAAAATGAGGTTTCTAATTCACTAATTCATTTTTTGGCTCCAAAATCACTGCAGATGGTGATTGCAGCCATGAAATTACAAGATGCTTAATCCTTGGAAGGAAAGTTATGACCAACCCGGACAGCATATTAAAAAGCAGAGACATTACTTTGACAACAAAGGTCCGTCTAGTCAAGGCTGTGGTTTTTCCAGTGGTCATGTATGGATGTGAGAGTTAGACTATAAAGAAAGCTGAGCACCAAAGAATTGATGCTTTTGAACTATGGTGTTGGAGAAGACTCTTGAGAGTCCCTTGGACTGCAAGGAGATCCAACCAGTCCATCCTAAAGGAGACCAGTCCTGGGTGTTCATTGGAGGGACTGATGTTGAAGCTGAAACTCCAATATTTTGGCCACCTGATGTGAAGAGCTGACTCATTGAAAAAGTTCCTGATGCTGGGAAAGATTGAGGGCAAGAGGAGAAGGGGATTACAGAGGATGAGATGGTTGGATGGCATCACCGACTCAGTGGACATGGGTTTGGGTGAACTCCGGGAGTTGGTGATGGACAGGGAGGCCTGGTGTGCTGCAGTTCATGGGGTCACAAAGAGTCAGACATGACTGAGCTACTGAACTGAACTGAACTGAATTCACTTAGAGGTAATTCTGTCTCATTTTTGGGAAAGACTTTCATTCATTCAATTATGAGCAGTTGGAAATATCACTGCTTTAGCAAGGGCCTCAATTATATGTAGACCTCTCTCTTGAAGTAAAGTTGAAGTGTTAGTTGCTCAGTCACGCCTGACTCTTTGCAACACCATGAGCTGTCACCCACCAGGTTCCTCTGTTCATGGAGTCCTCCATGCAAAAATACTGGAGTGAGTAGCTTTTTCCTTCCCCAGGGTATCTTCCCAACCCAGGGATCAAACTCAGGTCTCCTGCATTGCAGGTGGGTTCTTTAGCAGCTGAGCCACTAAGAGAAGTAAGTCCCCAAATGAGATCCCCAGGAGCAGATAAGCATTTCTAAGGGAAGTTCATACAGGGGAGTGCCTTTAAAGGATGAGTTGGCTGAACAGAAAGACTGGGAGGACTGTTGAAGCACTAGGTAGAATTAAATGATGACAAAGGAAAAAACCAAAAATAAAAAGACTGTGCATGCCTAGATTTTGAAAGCAAAGAAATTTCTTATGAGAGAGAGATATGAATGCAAATATGACTTAGCACCATAGATGACACGCTGTTTATGGTCACTTTGTTTTTAAGGGGCCAAATCTAAATGTTCATTATGTGGATACTTCTGGGAGGCGGAGGGCCAGAGGAGAGGACAATTACTGCTTCATATATTTTTTAACCCCAATTAAAAATATATATATAGGAAGCAGTTATTGAATTTGGGTATAATTGCTTTACAGGGCTTCCCTGATAACTCAGTTGATAAAGAATCCACCTGTAATTCAGGAGACCCTGGTTTGATTCCTCGGCCGGGAAGATCTGCTGGAGAAGGGAAAAGCTAACCACTCCAGTATTCTTGGGCTTCCCTTGTGGCTCAGCTGGTAAAGAATCCACCTGCAACTCGGGAGATCTGGGTTTCTGAGAAGATCCCCTGGAGTAAGGGAAAGGCTATCCACTGTAGTATTCTGGCCAGGAGAATTCCATGGACTGTATAGTCTTTGGGGCCTCAAAGAGTCAGACATGACTGAGTGACTTTTTCACTTTCATAACTGCTTTACAATGTTGTGTCATTTTCTCCTGCACAACGAAGTGAATCAGTTGTATGTATGCATGCATCCCCTCCCTCTTGGACCCCCCTCCCACCCCCCTCCCACCCCTCTAGGCCATCACAGAGTACGGAGCTGAGCTTCCTACTGAAATAAGTAATAAATAGTTTGTATAGTCCTAACAGAAATGTGTGTATGTGCTGGCTTTTAAGCTTGATTTTACCAACAAGTTCTTTCTTGGTTCTTTACTGTGACTTCCTAAATAGTAGCAGTTAGTTATCACTGTGAGAATAAAGGTAATAAATGAAATATATAAAGCCTGTAGGGCCGTGGCTGGCATAGAGTTGGTGATAGACAGATGGTGGTTCTCTTCTCTCAATTCCCAGATTCCACTAGATGAAGTGTTTGTTACTCAAAATAAAGAAAAGGATGGTGGTCTTACACTGGACTGAATCAAATTTTAAATTCTACTTATTTCATGATCTAAACACTTTTCTAAACAACACTTGGAGTTAGCCACTTGTGTTTACTGAACCTTACCCAAATTGAAGCTTGCTGCATTCAAACTTGATGACAAAATCTAAAAGAACAGTTCATCCATAGGTTGTGTGAGTCACACTTTCTCATTCAAGAAGCTACTCTGTGGGAGTCGTTAAGCATTTGGCAAATTATATCTACCGCCTACCTTAAGTTTCAATAATAAAATGTACTAATTTCTTTTTTCAAACATGCACCAAATAGGTGCAATTTTGGTGGAATTTTCCAAAGGATTGTAAAGTTATATTTAATCTGCTATTAAGAGGAGAAGAAAGCTCTAGATTAGCTAGGATATATTTCAAATAATTATTATTATAGAAGTACAACAAATCCTGATCAACCCAACAAAACAAGGTTGATATTACCAATTCCAACAGACTGCCAATCACCTCTTTATCCATTACAATTCCCATAAATGTTACATAGTCAATGCCTGTAGAAATAATAGTTCCAGAAGTAGTTTTGTTCCACTGAGGATGAATCTTTTTTTTCCAAGTATGAACAATTAAATATTTATGGAACTTTGAGCTTAATCAAAGAACAGTGAGGTCAAACTAGAGATAAGACAGTAGAGACAGATCCTCACACCTTACTAAGTTTCTTTCTTTCTGTAGATTTTAATAAATTTAGAGTAATTTGTGTAGGTATTCCTGGAGAGATTTCTTTCTATTTTTTTTAATAAGTAACAAAGGAGAAAAAAATGTAGAGAGAGGGCTTGTAGTTCTTCATTTGTCTACAATCATTACATACATAACTGAATTAGGAAGTTTCATTACAAAAATTGGGTGTAAATTGTATAAATAGTAGCCAGGAAAATGTTGATTGCAATTTTTTTTAAAATTTTCCTTTTCTCATTAAGATGAAGAGTTTTCAAATTTTGGTTGCATTTTTCCCCATGCCTATTTCTTTATTTGAAGTCTTCGTTGATCTGAATATTTTTAGATCATAAAAAAAAGAGAGAGAGAGAGAAATTTAAAGTGCTCGGCAGGCAGAGAACTCACACAGCGACGTCTTACTTCATCCACTTCTTTACGTAATTTTTAAGTTAGGTTCCTGCTGCTCTCATAAGTGTTTCAACTTTAGAATTCTTGCCAACAGAGACAGACTATTGACAAGGAAATATAACAAGAGCATTTCTTTTTAATTTAATTCCTAATAACTGGATTCAGTGTAGAGTCTGGGAACAAGTGAAATATGGGCAGAAACAGTGTCCAGTAGGAAAAATATGTGAAAGAAGACTATTTCGCAGTTCTCTAGCTTTTTCATACATACGCCAAAGATTTTTAGTTCTAACCTGGCTGTATTTGGCACACAGGGACCTGCTGATCATAACAGGAAGATACTAGGATAAAGTTCGTCTTTCTATGTTCCTGGGAAATTCCCTAACTTGTTTTCATTACTGTAATAATGAGGTTATTTATTTACTCCGTAGGAGTGGGGCAGAGATTATTTGCTATTCTTTGGAAAGCATTGTGTAGTTATTAACCTAAAAATTCCTTCACTGATTCCCCAAGTTAAACAAAAAGCATATTAGAATTATTTTTTTAATACCCTGACACTTAACACACTTACAGCTCTTTCTGCTCCTCAATTCAAAGTTGAAATGACAGCAAATTAAAAAGAAGGTCCTTTGGGAAACATTTACGCACTACAGGGAATTTCCAGTTTGCAGCAGTTTGCATTTTGTTGCTCAATTATTTGGAACTTGGAATATATAATTTTTAAAATGAAGTGGTGTTATTTTGTAAGAATTTAGTTTTCCCTTCATAAATTGAAGTACCTACTCAAAAGGAAATGTCACAAAGGGAAAAATCTCTCTAAAATGTTAATGTCAGACTATCTAATGTCATTGCAGAATGGAAATGGAACCTCACTCTATTGTCACTTTGGGATTTTAGGGGACCTGTGGATTAAAACCAGTGGTGCCTTCCAGTTAGAAATGAAAGGAGAAAATCTTCATCTCTTTTGTAGAGGAAAAAGAAGCACAGCACTGCCTGGTGACTTTCCTTTCTTTTTTCTCTTTTATTTCTCTAATAAAGATGTATTCATTTTTTATTGCTGCTGTATCAAACTGCCACAAGCTCAGGGGCTAGAATCAACACCCATTTATGATCAGGCAGGTCTGTGGGTCAAAGTCCAGGATGTTGTACCTGGTTGCTGGCTGCGGGTCCCTTGAGACTGAAGTCAGCTGACTGCATTGCTCTCTTAAGGCTCCCAGTGTTCTTCCCACTTCTCCTTGTTACTGCAGAACTCAGCTCCCTGAGACTATGAAGCTGAGTTCCTTGTCTCCTTGCTGGCTGTGCGTCAGGCTGCTCTCCGTTCCTGGGACCACCCTCATCACTTTATCATGCGGCCCCCTCAAAACAAGGCAGCAGGCAATGCCTCATCCTTGGAATCTCTCTGACTTCTGCACCTGTCCCTCAGCTAAGATGGATTCTGGCAAGAAAAGATGGATACTGGGAGGTTGGTAGGATATATGGTCTGTCATCTCCTCTCTCTTTTTGACCTTTACAAAATAGAAAGCATTAGTTGCTCAGTCGTGTCTGACTCTTTGTGACCCCATGGACTATAGCCTGCCAGGTTCCTCTGTCCATGGAATTCTCCAGGCAAGAGAGAGTAGCCATTCCCTCTCCAATGGATCTTCCCAACACAGGGATCGAACCTGGTTTTCCTGCATTGCAGGCAGATTCTTTACAGTCTGAGTCACCAGGGAAGCCCCCAGAATTCTTCCACTTGGTGATAGAATGTTAGTTCTGTGTCCCTTATCAGGACCTCCCCACAATGGGCCAGAGACAACCTGTGCTTGTCAAGGACTCTCCCCTGACTGAGTAGTGGTCTCCACACTCTAAGCTTAGCTAACCTGGGGCCTTCATTACATATGTACAGTTCCTTCCCAGAAGCACCTAGATTAGTGTTCAATTGAGTAACCAAGGATGAGATTCTTGGCGGCCATCTTTAGAATCTTCCCACTGCAAAAGTTAGCATTCCTGGTGGCTGATTGTTGCCTCACCTGCTGACCTTGTAATTATCCTTCCCAGCTATTTTCCTTTGATCTTTTCCAAAGAAATAATGTTTTCTCTTCTAATCTTGAAAAAAAATATGCATAATCTTCAGGATATTGCTTTCTTTTTTTCTGAAAAGAATATAAACAGCATGTGGAAAACAATCAGTTAAATACTTGCTAATAAAAACTGCCCTTGGTATTTACCAAGCTTCCCAGGTGGCTCAGTGGTAAAAGAATCCGCCTGCGAATGCAGGAGATGCAAGAGACTCAGGTTCAATCCTTGGGTGGAGAAGATCCTCTGGAGGAGGAAATGGTAACCCATTCCAGTATTCTTGCCTGGAAAATGTCATGGACAAAAGAGCCAGGCGGGCTGAAGTCAGTGCGGTCACAAAGATTTAGCCACCACTGAACATGCATGCTATTTCCTGGTATTTATCAGTATATAAATACAAATTTAAGCAAACATGGTTAGATTCTAGTCTTTGCTGTTCCAATTCAAGTTTCCTTAGGCCTGTCTTTCAAATTCCCAGAGCTCTCACTTTTCTCTAGAAATTAAATCCTGGTCGTCCAAGATGACTCAGGTTTCCAGAGCATTCTCTCTTATCTCATTTTGCAATTTCAACTTTTAAGGAACATCTGCTACTCAGTAAGGTACAGGTATCAAAAGACTGGGTCAAAATCTCTGATTTTTTTTCTTCTAGAGTTTCTAATATTTTCTCATTACATTTTCATGGTTTCTTCACAAATCAGGGAGGAGGCTCCATCTCTCTTCCTGGGCCAGGATTATAGCTGGGTGTACTTTTTCTACCTCGATCTTTCTTTTGCTCTTGTACTTTCATTTACAGAGAGTTAGAAGAAACAAGGGGGGATTCCCTGGCAGTCCAGTGGTTAAGACTTCCCCTTCCAAGGCAGGGGTGTGGGTTCCATCCCTGGTCAAGGAGCTAAGATTCCACATGCCATGAGGGAAAAACCAAAACATAAAATAGAAACAGCACTATAAGGAATTCCAGAAAGACTTAAAAGAAGAAGCAGGGACTGTGTTCGAAATGATTATGATGAGAATCCATTTCATGCTAAGGGTATGTGTGTTCAGTTGCGACCCCGTCATCTATAGCCCACAACACTCCTCTGTATGTGGGATTTCCCAGGCAAGAAGACTGGAATGGGTTGCAATTTCCTTCTCCATTATGCTGGGGGTGAAAGCATTAGTCATTCAGTCATGTCCCGCTCTTTGTGACCCCATGGACTGTAGCCCACCAGGCTCCTCTGTCCATGGAATTCTCCAGGCAAGAATACTGGAGTGGGTTTCCATTTCCTCCTCCAGGGGATCTTCTCCACCCAGGGATCGACCCTGGGTCTCCTGCATTGCAGGCCAACTCTTTACAAACCGAGCCACCAGGGAAGCCAGGCTGGGTGGCGGCAGGGAGGAGACTGGGGTAATTTCATTGACTTTTTTGGCCATCCTCACCCACCCTCACTTTGGAGCCGCCTCTAAGGCAGGTGTTTACTAATCATGGTATTCCCTTGAACAGCCTTTGTATTCCAGGATGAGGCTCCTAAGGTAGCTTGAGGAATCATACACCTCCACCCCCACTGAAACCAACACACCATCTTCTGACACGTTTTCTCCTCACACTCACACCAGCACGACTTCAAGAAAGTGAACAAGAGCCTGTCTTTGCAATGACTCCCCCTGCCAAACACATCACCAAGAGGATCCATTGAAAATGAAAAATGTAGTCGTTTGGGTACTTTGAAATTTCCACATACTATTCATCTCTGCACTCAACTGCTTTTTCTCTATTTTTCTTTTTTAATCCTTGACTTGCCTCCCTGCTCTCCTAAGTCAAAATCCAAAACTCAGTTCTAGCATCAGTGCACGGTTTGTGTAGGGAAGTTTTTTCCAAACACCTGGGACCAGCATAGGATAAAAGTCACAGAAACACACACACAAAGATTTTTAACAAGGAGAGGATGGGTATATGACGTGTGTGCTATCTCGAGTGGCCTCAAGCTACCCAAAGTAAGGTCCTTTCTGACTGCAACCAACAAGGAGGCAATTTTGACAGAGAGGGGAGAGTCCGGGGGCAATTTTAAGTCAGCGTAGTGATGTAATCATTTCAGAATGCTCTCGTTATTACAGTGCGTGCTTCTTTTGCTGGCAGTATCATTCCCTTCTGGATTTCTCTTCTGTTCTCTTAACACTTTTAAAATCATACAAGGGCACACACGCAGAAGCACACACACGTGCTGTGTCTGCAGCTGTCTGCTCCTTCCCTTCAGGGGCTGAAATTCACGATCAAGTAGATGAACTCAGGGAAACATTTAGGTAAGGAGCTCCCACTGGTGGTGGAGGAAATCTCACCATCCACATCAAATCCTTCTCCTTATTAGTACTCTGAGAAGGCCTGTCTGAGTCACCCATAAAAAGTGTGCCAAGACTGTTCTTTCACCCTGGGATGAAACAACAACCAAAAAAAAAAAAAAAAAATGCCATTGTTCTCTTAGGTGGTTACGGGGTTAGTCACAGCTGATAATAACCAGGAGGTGAGGGTGCGCGGCCAGGACTGTGTTGGTAGTTACGAGCCTGGAAGGGTGCCACGTGCACTGTCCTCAAGTAGCTTCGATGCTTTTAAACGTTGAGGGCTTCCAAAGCGACTGCCGCAAGCCCTGCAGCCATCTCCGCTTAGAACAAGCTCTATTGCCTTCATTACTAGTTTCACGTTCAGGCAGAGAAAGCATGGCTTTTCAAAGGTTGAGCTTCCCGAAACTGCTTTTGTGGAAGAACAAGGATTTAATGCATTTGCGATTAGTCATCAAATATTCAATTTGTGGAACTGAGCCAGATGGATTGGCAAGAATTGGCAGCATGCATCACCGAGGCAGATATAAGTGGCTCCTTTGTTGGATAGGGCCCTCCCTTTACATGGTGTTGTTGTTCAGTCGCTGAGTTGTCCAACTCTGTGACCCCATGGACTACAGCACGCCAGGCTTCCCTGTCCTTCACTGTCTCCTAAAGTTTGCTCAAATTCATGTGCATTGAGTTAGTGATGCTATCTAACTTCCTCATCCTCTGTCACCCCCGTCCCCCTTTGCCTTCATCTCTCCTAGCATCAGGGCCTTTTCTAATGAGATGGCTCTTTACCTGGTAATATTTCAACAGCCACATGGCAAGTGACCATCTTTATTGAAGTCACCAAGAATGAGTCACTTAGAATGGTTAACACACGTAGAGCCTAGGTGACAAAAGTAACAGAAAGGAAACAAGATTTGTGGTCTACGGGAGAAAAAAGTAGGTTCCTCTTCTAGCTGGTGTCTTCGGTTAAGGTATTTTGGTACACTTGTCCAAACAGACTTTGAGAACAGGAAAGCAGGGGGCTGGTCTAGTCTAGTACAAACAAAAACCCTAAAGCATTGAGATAATGAGGTCAAAAGTGAAACTTCAACTGACTTTTAAATCCAGAGCTCAGGTTGTTTTGTAATCAGAGCTCAATATGAAATTTCAGTTGGAGAGCCTCATGATCTGGATTACGTAAACCTTCAGGGTCCAGGCAAGAATACTGGAATGGGTTATCATTTCCTTCTCCAGGGGATCTTCCCTCCCCAGTATCAAACCTGCATTGCAGGCAGATTCTTTACCATCTGAGCCACCAGGGAAGCCCTTTGAAACAACAGGATAACTTGAATCCTAGCCTTTACATCACACTTTGTCAGCTTATGAATATACCTTCAATGAGACTTCACGAAATGGACAAAATATTTTTGCTCTGTTATTCCTAGAATCTAAGCATCACAAGACCGAGTGGCATAAATCATAGTTTAGTTAATTTGGTCGAAGGCAGACTTTCAAAATGAATTGTACCAGCTCTTTAATGATAACTAGTAATCTGAGCTCCATTGTCCCATACCTGTTTTATGAATACCATGCCTATCTCCTTAAATTAATTAGACCTAAAAAAGAAAGTCAGGAAGATAGAAAAGGAAAATAATAACCACTGTTTGAGAGAGATCTATTGAAAAGATTTAATTGGGGAAAAAGGTCAATTTTTTTTTTCTTTTAAAGCGTATTTTCTAGCACGTGTCCTCAGTCACTTCAGTTGTGTGTGACTCTTTGAGACCGCAAGGACCATAATCCATCAGGCTCCTGTGTCCGTGGGATTTCCCGGGCAAGGATACTGGAGTGGGTTGCCGTTTCCTCCTCCACGGGACCTTCCCGACTCAGGGTTCGAACCTGCATCTCCTGCATCTTCTGCATTGACAGAAGAATTCTTTCTAGCACTGCTTGGTATTTTAAAAGCACCCAGTGATGACCTTGATGTGCTCCCTTGTTTATAACTTGGCTCATTTCCTCATGGCTGAGTTTAAAATTCATGTGAGTGGGCTTCCCTTGTGGTCTAGTGTTTAGACTCTGCATTTCCAAAGCAGGGAATGCAGGTTCGAGCCCTGGTTGGAGAATTAAGCTCTCACATGGCCTAGCGTAACTAAGCCCAAACAGTACAGCTACAGAGCCTGCACACTCTGGAACTTGAGCACTACAACTAGAGAGAAACCCCCATGCTGCAGCTGAAACCTGATGCAGCCAAAAATAAATGATAAATAAATAAAATCGAAATTCTTAGAAAAGTGAAAGTGTGAGTCTCTCAGTCATGTCTCTTTGAGATCCCGTGGATGGTAGCCCACCAGGCTCCTCTGTCCATGGGGATTCTCCAGGTAGGAAGACTAGAGTGGGCATCCATTCCCTTCTCTAGGGAAGATCTGCTCTCTAGGGGATCTTCCCAACCAGGGATGGAACCGGGGTCTCCTGTATTGCAGGTGGTTCTTCACCGTCTGAGTCACATGTGAGAAGTATAATGTACTACATGTTCACACATGTACCACACACGACTGGCAAGGCTATTCCCCCCCAAATTGCCACAGGATGGAATACAGGGGCTTATCTGTAATCTCAAGGGCCAAGAATGATCATTTCTTATTCTTTGAACCTTCCTGTAGCCACAGAGACATAAAGGGGAAAGCAGGTAACACCTGTCAAGGGATCAACACCTTCTCCCCGGCAGGCTTGCTGCCAGCAGGTCAGATGCCAGCCCTGTTCTCGCTCCCTGCCAGGTGAGATACAGGAGCAAAGTTTAAAATGTGGGGAAGTGGGTCACAGGGCAGGCTGGCACTCCCAGGTAACTGGCTTTGCTCTACTCAGTGTCCTCTTGTGACCCCCAAACAAAGACTGGCATCAACTTCAATATCACATAAGGGAACCATCATTATGGGTGTCTTTTAATGGAATGGCACAGTTTCCCCAAGAGTTTAGAACGTACTAAAGCTTGATGGAACAGGAATCAGGGTTTGTGGGCACGCACACACGCACAGACATGGATGTGTGTATCTATTATTTTCATGAGTGTCCCTGGAGTCCTCAGGAAAGAGATGTCTTTGTTCAGGTAAATACATTGCCAAGCACTTAGAATTTGGAACAGGGGATTCTAAAATGAAGGGTTTAAGGGAGACAGCAGAATTGAATAGAAATGAGGGGGCGCCAAAGAGTAAAGTGTAAAAGGAGGGTAGGCAGGATGGCAGGCAACCGGAAATTACAGAGTCAAGCACCCAGAAATAATGTCCCCTTGGGGGAACAACAAATGGGGTTTTCCGAACAGTGAACTTTGCTACATTGACATGCTATGTATATAATGTTGTTTAAAATCTAGTTTATAAGGGTGAGGTATTGAGTTTCAAAATAAATTTGAAAGGAATTGTTTCCTCTCCTGTCTTGAGGCAATGAAGGAAAAGAGGCTAAGTTCCCACTCTGGGATGGGAAAGAAACAAGAAAATAGCTGCCGAGAAACTTGGAACCGGAGTCTACTTTGTATATGTCAAATTCTGGAATTGATAGAATTCTTGGGCAGGGCAACAGACTTTTTCCAGGAATTGGGATAGAGGGTGGTTTGATTTAAATTGATCAAAATACCGAAGGACTAAGAAACTATTAGGAGCTTCCCAGGTGGCACTAGTGGGAAAGAATCCACCTGCCAAAGCAGGAGACACAAGAAACTCAGGTTCCATACCTGGGTGGGGAAGATCCTCTGGAGAAGCTCATGCAACCTGCAGTGTTCTGGCCTGGAAAATTCCATGTGCAGAGGAGTCCATGGGGCTGCAAAGAGTCAGACATGACTGAGCATGCACACACAGGGAACTATTACTGATATCTGGATAATTAATGATTTACTAATATAGAGAATGCAAATATTTTAAATGAAAGCAGAAACTGACTCATCTTTTTATTGATCTTAAAAGGCATCCCTACACTTCCCTATAACTCCCTCCCCTCAACACACACACACATACATTTACACTAAATTGATGGGGGATGCTGTGATGCTGGGAATAGATTTTCTTCTATTTTGGGGGGAATGAGGTGGCTTAAATAGGACTTTCTGGATGTTTGGCCCATTACAGGGTGCACAACCTATAACACTGGCAGATAACCTAGATGGAACCAGTAGAGCAGGTTACCAGAAGGAAGGTGGTGATTTCCACATATCACATAGACTTTTTTTCCCCTAACAGGGGTCAGTGAGATAGGGAAAGACTCTGCAAACATTTTTCAATTTTACAGGAAACAGCAAACAAATAGATCACGTTCCCTGAAAGTCTTTGTTACACATAATCAGACTCACCAATAGAAATAGAAAAATATGTAAAAACTGTGTGAGCCAACCTACTCATTTCAAAGATAAGAAAGCAAACTCCAGTGATGTCTAGTAACTCGTTCGTACAAGTTTGGGAGTTTGAGAGGATTGTATAGTTAGACACATGGTGTGCTTTAAATTGATGGTGATTTATCATTTCCTTTCTGTAAATTTTTTTTTGCAAAATATAGTTATCCAATATGAGCTTATTTGAAGTTAAAGTAAAATTCAACCTGTTTCACATTAATGTTTACTAGAAAGTAGGTTCTGTTCTTTACAGTGAAGCAGAGAATATGCACTCATACGCACACACTTACCCACACAACTTCCCACATAGCCTGCTCAAGTATCATCATCTCATTGGAGTAATTCAGGAAGAACAACTTAGAGAAAATCTCCGAGTCACATGTTCTATGTGAATTCTGGTAGGTACAATTCAGGGACATCGAAAATAACTGGGGAAAATACAGAGAAATCTTTATGAAAGTATACTCTGTAGTTTTAGTAGTTGATGAAATAAATAAAAAGTAATCCCCCATCACAAAACTTCCCCTGCTCATTGGTCTTCTTTTTCATTCATTCCCATCCCACGATTTTCACAACAGCTGATTTTTGAAACCCATTGTCCATGTCAGTTGTGTATATTCCCCCCAATTTACCCTCCTATTCCCAAGTATTTGTTAAATATGGCTTACTTCACTAAAACACAGAAACAAAAGCAACTCCCCCCCAGATAAGGAAGACAAAACCAAACACAGAAGACTGACTTTCCTTTCCTCAATCAAGTCCTTTCACTTTAAATCTGGAGAACATCACAGCTGACTGCCCACAGACCCTCTTTTCTGTAGATTCTCTGCATGTCTCCATTCTATCTTGTGGCACGAAGGTTGTATCTCACTCACTATGAATTCCTGGCCATGCACACCATCTGGAGCCGGGGAAGAATCAGGGTTTACTGAACATATGACTTTACAGACACTTGCTTGGTGTCTGTACATTTCGTGTACATTTCTGTACATTTCTACAACATCAGTAAGGTGCCTATGAGCCTTCCATCACTCCCCATTGTGGATATCATAAACTACATACTTCTTTTTATTGGAGTATCATTGCTTTACAATATTATGTGAGGGTCTTCTGTCCAATGACGTGAATCAGATACATGTGTACATATATCCCACCCCCACCCCTCTGGGTCATCACGCTGAGCAGAGCTCCCTGGGCTGTACAGCAGCTTTTCACTAGTTATCTATTTCCCACAGGGTAGTGTTTCTATGTCAATCCGACTTTCTCAGTTCATCCCACTCTCCCCTCTGCCCCAATACTCAGTTCTAAAAAGGAATGCATTGGGGTCATTTGTAGAGATGGAGATAGACAGAGAATCTGCTGTCATACAGAGTGAAGTCAGAAAGAGAAAACAAATAGTGTATATGAATGTGTAGATGTGGAATCTAGAAAAATGGCACATATGAACTCATTCGCTGGGCAGGCAGAGAGACCAGACATGGAAACCACATAGTTTGCATCCTAGACTTTTCCCTAACTCCTCTCCTGTCTTGGCGATGTGGCCTCAGCTGACTTTCCTTTAGCCCTTGATAAGCCCTTAGTCCTTGCTTCCATGCATATCTTTGACAACGCCACGTTTGTGCCCAAGGACGGCACCCCTCATCCCTTACCTGTTTCAGAGGATGCGGGCGGTCTGGCAGGATCACTTCCCTCCCACGCCCTCCTGGGTCGTCTTTCCCACAGAAGACTTGCCTCCTCCTCCTCTCCTGCGGTGTACCATTTCTTCTCGTCCCTGCGTGTGTTTCTGCGCATCCTGTTTCTTTTCCATAGCCCTGGTCTGACCATTCACCAACAGCACTTATTCCTTTATTTTTTGCTACCTTTACCTTCACTTTTTACAGTTTTTACATCCATTCCTCTGTAACTTCAGGGACACAGCATGTGCTGTCTGAACTGTGAAGCTATCTTTAATCTCTGCGCACCCAGCACTGTTTCCCGGTCTGCTGCTTAGCACCAGGTCAGGCCCTGGGAAGCAAAGAAAGAAAGGAAATGCCAGTGCTCTTCACGAGGATCATAGGGGCTTTCATGAGAGAAACAGCCAAGCGTGCTGGCCACTAGTCATGGCCCCTCGAACACCGTCTCATTGTCCCATTGTCGCCTGAAGTGGGGTCCAGCTGCTTGCCATTCAAGAGGAATAGAGAGACCCGGTTGGTGGGAAGGAAAGTTTGTTTTATTATGGATGCTGGCAACTGGGGGTGGGATGTGGACTCCTGTCCAATGGCTGACATCCCTACTCTGACAATCAGTGCTTAAGAGCTTCTATAGACAGACGGAGGGGGCTTCAATCAGAA
The DNA here is from genome assembly GCF_029378745.1 of Bos indicus. Lineage (NCBI taxonomy): Eukaryota > Metazoa > Chordata > Mammalia > Artiodactyla > Bovidae > Bos > Bos indicus. The sequence continues at coordinate 83,410,014 of NC_091771.1, read as the reverse complement.
ACAGCACAGCCAACTCTAACAGTCATCTTGAAGTTAGTCATTGATGGTCTGACCAGTATCATGTTGATTATTTTCATTTCAGTTCATTTCAGTTGCTCAGTGGTATCCGACTCTGCAACCCTATGAACCGCAGCATGCCAGGCCTCCCTGTCCATCACCAACTTCCAGAGCCTACCCAAACTCATGTCCATTGAGTCACTGATGCCATCCTCTGTCATCCCCTTCTCCTCCTGCCTTCAATCTTTCCCAGAATCAGGGTCCTTTCAAATGAGTCAGCTCTTCTCATCAGGTGGCCAAAGCATTGGAGTTTCAGCTTCAACATCAGTCCTTCCAATGAACGCTCAGGACTGATCTCCTTTAGGATGGACTAGTTGGATCTCCTTGTAGTCCAAGGGACTCTCAAGAGTCTTCTCTAACACCACAGTTCAAAAACATCAGTTCTTTGGTACTCAGCATTCTTTGTAGTCCAACTCTCACATCCATACATGGCTACTGGAAACATCATAGCCTTGACTAGATGGACCTTTGTTGGCAAAGTAATGTCTCTGCTTTTTAACATGCTGTCTGGGTTGGTCATAACTTTCCTTCCAAGGAGTAAGAATCTTTTAATTTCATGGCTGCAGTCACCATCTGCAGTGATTTTGATTATTTTAGGCAAAGTTAATCTTCATTTCCAGGGTCGGTTTGTTCCCACTTCCTTGAGGTCCATACTCAGAGTTGCAGCAGTGTACGTCATGGCTACAATCTAGTCCTCATGTAGATTAACTTCTTCCACCTGGGGTGGTGGGGAGGGGGTAGGTTTCAGTCTCTACAAGACAGCTCAAAGGACATGGCTCAGGATGTTGTCTCTAGCCGTGTGTGTGTGCTGTGTACTCAGTCGTGTCTGACCCTTTGCAATCCCACAGACCATAGCCCACCAGGCTCCTCTCTGTCCATGCAGTTCTCCAGACAAGAATACTGGAGTGGGTTGCCATTTTCTTCTCTGCTATAGCCAATGCTGCTGCTGCTGCTGCTAAGTCACTTCAGTCATGTCCGACTCTGTGCGACCCCATGGATGGCAGCCCCCCAGGCTCCCCAGTCCCTGGGATTCTCCAGGCAAGAACACTGGAGCAGGTTGCCATTGCCTTCTCCAATGCATGAAAGTGAAAAATGAAAGCAAAGTCACTTAGTCATGTCTGACTCTTAGTGACCCCATGGACTGCAGCCCACCAGACTCCTCCATGCATGGGATTTTCCAGGCAAGAGTACTGGAGTGGGTTGCCATTGCCTTCTCCAATGCATGAAAGTGAAAAGTGAAAGTGAAGTTGCTCAGTCATGTCCGACTCTTCGCGACCCCGTGGACTGCAGCCTACCAGGCTCCTCCGCCCATGGGATTTTCCAGGCAAGAGTACTGGAGTGGGGTGCCATCGATAATCACTAAACTATTATTATTTGGTCTCTTTTGTTTTCCTTTGTTTCCGCATTTTCTCCCTTCCCTGATGAAACTTATTTTTTGGCTCAAGTTTTTCCACAGACAGAAGGCAGCCTGAGGACCTGGGGTGGGGGTGGTAAGATCATATAGAATCTTGCTCCATTCACTGTCAGAGTCCTAGATTCTCTTGGTGAATATACTGTTAATGACGAATGTGCCACTTTCTGCATGGAGATGGTGGAGGAGGGTGGATATTCACTGCTTCACAGTTTGAATATCTACTTGAGACCATAATGGATGCATGTTTTAGTTGACAATTTTTACGTGGATTTTGAATTCACCATTAGCACCTGAAGGCAAAGACATTATGATGTGATAAAAAGAGAGGGGCTTGGAAATGTCTCTCCCACCTCAGGAAATTTTCAGCTGGATTTGCACACCCCAAAAGGTGTTTACCCCACAACAGCTAATCAGTGGAATAAAAATTATGTTATGGCATAACAATCCATGAAAGTGAAAGCAAAAGTGAAGTTGCTCAGTCATGTTCGACTCTTTGCGACCCCGTGGACTGCAGCCCACCAGGCTCCCCCGTCCTTGGGATTCTCCAGGCAAGAACACTGGAGTGGGTTGCCATTTCCTTCTCCAATGCAGGAAAGTGAAAAGTGAAAGTGAAGTCACTCAGTCGTGTCCCACTCTTAGCGACCCCATGGACTGCAGCCCACCAGGCTTCTCCATCCATGGGATTTTCCAGGCAAGAGTACTGGAGTGGGTTGCCATTGCCTTCTCCACTTCAAGGGTCTAGTGCATTGATTTTTCTCTGCAGAGAAAACTAACCACACCTCCATCCAACCAGCAAAAACAAAGGAAAATTCAGTTTCCTGAGGAGAGAACACAATCATGGATTTTTGTTTGTTTACACTGAAAACTTACAAATGATTGTCAATATATCTCTTGTCAATCAGTTTTCTTTCTTTTTTTTTCTTTGCTTTTAAAAATTTAATTAATTTATTTTGAAAATGTACTGTGTGTATGTATATTGTTTGACTGTTTTCTCTGAGGCTCCCCATTGTGCTATGATGTATTTAATAGTATGTCTAATTAGTTAGTTACTTAATTTAGTTCCCATCACGTGTTTTGTGGAATCTTAATTCTCTGACCAGGGATGGAACTTGCACCCATGGCAGTAAAAATTCAGTGCCTTAACCACTGGACCCCCAGAGAACTCATTCTTTCTTTTTTCTTCTTTTAAAACTGCTTCACAAAATAAGAGTTTTCACACATTCAGATGGCCTCTTAAAGAAAAAAAAAAAAAATATATATATATATATATTTATTTTTCTTTTGGTGAACGTCTTCTGGAATGGTGTGGCCAGGAATCTGTGTCAAGAGAAATAAATTATTTTTAAAATATAAAAGAAGATGAGAATGAAAAGAGGAATGCCATGGTACCTCACTTTCAGAGTTCAGGGGCAGAGTTCTGCAATCTTAGATAAGCAGTTTAAATATGAGCAGAGTCGCAAAGCACAGTCAACTCAAAATCTTGCCAACACAAACAAACCAAAATGTTCTTCCTTCATCTCAAACAGCAGACAAAGTTTGTATTTAACAACTATGCTTTGCACTGATGGAATTCATTAAATATTTAGGTCTCCCACCTGAAGCTATTAAGAGACAAACAAAATCCTCCTCAGTGGTTTTGAAATAGAACTAGAAGGCGACGGTGAGGCGTTTACTTATAAGATGGAACGCATTTCTCATTACAACTTTTGTCATTTGGAATACCAAGGTTTATCAGTGCATGAATATACACAAGATTCCTCTCTTTTAGTTTACAAAGAGGAGACTTGCTCATAGGTCCTACCCAAATCACCATGCTCAATGACTATGTTTGAGCGGTGGTAAGTTTTTAACAACATATATGTAAGTGCATAAGAAACTAAATTTTCTCTGAAGGCAAATGCTCAATAACAATAGATTTCTGATAGCCACAGGAGAGGAGATTTTTTACTGGGCTTGACTAAAACATAAATTAGCTTGAAAGGCCAAAATGAAAGGAGTAGGCCAGTCCATGGCTGTGGACGTGACCTGCGATTTTCACTGTGAGTTGATTTCCCACCTGGAGAGAGACAGAGACTAGGACGTTCCCCATCACAGATGGGGCCAGAGGGGTTCTGAAGGAGGGGATGGGCTAACGTGACTCTCCTCCATGCTGCTGGAACCCATTTCCTTCTCCATTCTTATACACCACCAGTTAACTGATACCCTTAATGTAGGTGCAGCCTGAAGAATTTTATCATTCATAACTGGTTAACCAGTGAACTAGTTCAAGCAGATGGCAAGGAAGAGAGAGGCCAAGGGAAGATAGTTGAAGCTCTAGCCTGGGTTTTCTCAGATATTAGCTGTGAACTATATATGTACACGCATATATATATACAAACCCCTGGAGAAGGAAATCGCAACCCACTCCAGTATTCTTGCCTGGAGAATCCCAGGGACAGAGGAACCTGGTAGGCTGCCATCTATGGGGTCTCACAGAGTCAGACACAACTGAAGTGACTTAGCAGCAGCATATATATTTATATATACATACCCCAGAGAAGGCATTGGCAACCCACTCCAGTACTGTTGCCTAGAGAATTCCATGGACAGAGGAGCCTGATAAGATGCAGTTCATGGGATCACAAAGATACATATATAGATATATATAATTTTAAATATATAATATATATTTTATATATAATTGCATATATAATATAATATATATTATTTATTTATTTTATATACTATTTTAAGTATATACAATAAATGAAGTCTTAGCATTTTTAAACCAGTGGTACCTATGAAATAATTACTTTCCTTCTACATCAACCTGTTTTAGGTAAGAGTCAAGCACACAGAACAGATGAATGAGGAGGTCAGTTCTCTCAACTAGCGCACCCTGGAAGCCGGTTTGTCTCTGGCTGGCTTAGTTGGATAGGCCCTTGATCCCCACCTGGCTCCACGCCCCTTCCCAGGAGCTGTGACAGTCACATGCATTCACTGACAACAACATATAGCAAAATGTAGCAGAGCTCATTAGAAAACATGGATCCACATGAAGCAAGGATGAAAAAGCAAAGACTGGTTTGAGGAATCAAGACAATGAGGCAGTGAGAAATTAAAACCTGATCAAAATGTAAGGAATTCTCAGTAGAAAACTCTTACATACTCTGTACTAAACAACAGCAACCACACCACTGGAACACACACTCGTATTGAATGTCTTAGGGATTGTGTGCTGTGTCTCTGCTCAGTTGCATCTGACTCGTTTGTGACCCCATGGACTAGCCCCCCAGGCTCCTCTGTCCATGGGATTTCCCAGGCAAGAATACTGGAGTGGGTTGCCCTTCCCTTCTCCAGGGGATCTTCCCAACGCTGGGATCCACCCTGAGTCTCAAGTCTCCTTCACTGGCAGGCCGATTCTTGATCACTGTGCTGCTTGGGAAGCCTAGCAGCTATTGTGAGGTCGATGGCATAAAGTTACACCTAGGAACATTGTCTGCAACTTAAAAACATATGCAAGTAAAAATAAAACTAATTCTGGAAAAAAAAAAACAAAACAGGTAACTATTATGTACCCTTAAACACTTATTTTAAGGTGGTAAAATTCTAAATGTAGAATCACTATGTTTTTTTTTTGTCTTTGCATTCAAGTGTGATACCCTTAATGAAGAGAGACCATGGGGAATTCTATCATGCATAGGAGTTTGCCATTACAAACTGCATGCATAAAGATAATTGACTTCATATATTATACAGTATTTTTATATTTTTTATTATAAGATTTTATATCAACACTTACCTAAAAAACCATTCTCCACCTAAAGTTTTCTCATGTAAAGCAGTTGAGTTGAGATATAATTCATCACATCTCTTTTCTATTTTTAATTTGCATAACAGGTAATACTTGAGATCCATAAAAACTACACTCTGAGAAAAATGCATGTAAAAGTTTTAGCAGGAAAGTGTTAGTCACTCAGTCAGTCGTGTCCGACTCTTTGCGACCCCATGGTATGTAGCCCCCCAGGCTCCTCTGTCCATGGGATTCTCCAGGCCAGAATACTAGAGTGGGTGGCCTTTCCCTTCTCCGGGGGATCTTCCCAACCCAAGGATCGAACCTAGGTCTCCTCCATTGCAGGGGGATTCTTTACCATCTGACCCACCAGGGAAGTCTTCTACAGGAAAGGAAGAGATTAATTCTGAAGTGAGATAAATAGGAAAGGAATGACTTTTTTATTCATTTTTTTTCTTAGCAATTCCCTGACCTATAAGGCTGGGCTCTTTTACCATCATTTTTTTTTTTTAAACAGAGACTATTTGAGTCAAGTGAGATTTTACTCTCCTGTTGCTGTTTCCCTTAGTGATGGTAGGAGGCAGTTCAGTATGAATTAAATGCTTGAAGAAAGTCATTCATTTAAATTCAGTATTTCTATTTTCCTGAGAACTCTTTTGTCAGTGAACTATGTGAAATATCTTCTACCATGAAATAAAAGAGGAAAATAAGTAGGTAAATCTTCACACTGATTCAGTGTGGATCAGTGTGAAGGATGAATGGATTAAGATTTTTTTTCACTCTCCTACTGGCAATTTCATATGAAGAGAAAATTGATATATAACAAGAAGGTTCAGTCCAGAAAGGAGGAGGAGGACAAGTTATGCAGGTGCCTGGTTACGGCAGCTGACATTACAGGTGTCCCAGGGAGAAGGCGACATACAAGTCTTTCATATCCTATTATATCGATGACCTCCAGGGGCTCAGTGGTAAAGAATCCCCTGCCAGTGTAGGACACTTGGGTTTGATCCCTGGGTCAAGAAGATCCACTGTAGAGGAAATGACAACCCACTTCAGTATCCTTTTCCTGGAGGATCCCACGGACAAAGGAGCCTGGTGGGCTACAGTTCATGGGGTTGCAAAGAGTCGGAGATGACTAAGCACCCATGAGATGTAGCACTGATTCTCATGTTCTTTAAATTTTTAATCAAAAATTGAGTGGGTATTTTAATATTATGAAAGTTATCCATTCTATCAGAGGATGCTAATGAATTATCAATATTTAAGTAACATTTCTTAATATTGCTTGAGTTTAAATTAATAATAATGAGGTATCAAGTTATTGAGTATATACCATGTGTCAAACACTATCCTATATGTGTCAGATGAAATTTCTCATTTATTTTGCAGTAAAAACCTGATAGGCAATCTCATTATTTTCTTTTTCACAAATGGAGAAATTAAGCCTTAGAAAGATTCACTTGCTAGAGACAATACAGAGTTATGATTTTAAATTAGATAGCCTAACTGAAGGTCATCTAACTCACCATTAGACCCAGTGGTGTAATTTATTTTAACATTTTTTAAGTGTAAATTGGTGTTAAATAAAAGTGCACATATAAGACAACCTTGAGTTTATAAGGTCTTTATTCTCAATTTCACTTATATTCATAATGACTAAAAACTAAAATTTAAGGATTGCATAATAAAAAAATGGGAAAGATTTACTCTTCTGGAGGAAGTTCTATAACATAGATACTTTTATAAGCTTATTTTAAATAGAATGGTTTGGCTTTTTTTTTTTTTTTTCACTGAATGACTATTTAAGTTGACTAAAGCAGTTTAATAATGAATTCAAGTTTCCAATGCCTGGGCTCTGATTATACCTGCCCACATATAAGCAACATGTTAACATAAGGCTATTGGGTCTGGGTGTACAGCTTGGGCAGTGGTCTAGGGCTCTTGACCTGTGAAGCTAGAAGGGTTAAAATTCAACACTGTCTCTGTTTACCAAGGCCTGTGATTGAAGATCTGCATTCATTCCAACAAGATTCCTTTTGTTTTGAGTACTGTGTACTCAAACCAGAGAACTGATCTGACTGGTAGCCTCCTGAAGTCACCAGAGAGCAAAGCTGGCTGAGTTACAAAATGTACAGATAGTGATGATATTCAAGAAAATTCTCCAACTGGCCATTTGGTGGGTCATTGTAGAAAAGATTTGAAAAAGATCAAGCAAATGACATGGTTAGGTTAGTAAATGTAGAGAACAAAGGGTCAATTTCAGTATTTATCTACCATAAAGTTTCTGTACTGGATTCACTTTCTCAGAACTCAGTACTGAGATAAATCAACTTAAAAAAAAATTATTGGCATAGAGTTTATTTATAATGTACTGATTTTAGGTGTACAGCAAAATGAATCAGTTATACCTACACATATATCCACTCATTTTTAGAAACTTTTCCCATAAATGTCATTACAGGGTTTTGAGTAGAGTCCCTGATGCTATACAGTAATTCAATAAATTAGATTTAAGTCATGAATGGTCAAAGGCTTCTCATTAAGATGATTGTCCAATGACCTTTGTTTAAGAAATCCTGTCTTCCAAAATCTAATACTTTATAACAATCCTTGAAAGCTCAGGACTGAAAAAGGGAACACAATTCATCTCATGTATGTATATATACATATATATATTTGTATATACAAACACACTAACCATAGTGTTAAGATTACACTCAAATATGGCAATATATTTACTAATCTCTGCTTCCTCAAATCAAAGAGTTACAGATAAAAGAGAGTGTACCAGACAAGCACATACAGTGACTTCTTACGCCTAAATTCACTCTCCTTATTCATATTTAAATGAATACTTGCCAGCTCTGCTCTATATACAAGAATGATGAATACAGAAGCAGCCAGTAATATAGGAAAATAACTCTTTAATTTCCTCATATTTAGCCTTGAGTAAATTCAAGAAGAAAAATATTATACTACATTGTGTGTCTGATAAAATTATCTAAACATCTTTCAAAATCATGTGTTTCTAAGAAAAGGTATGAGTACTCCTTAAATTAAATAATGATAATTGATGAGAGACTCCAAGGGGACTGTAATTAGGAAGTATGCACAAGGTAAATAATTGTTCATTGATTTTTTATTATAGTGATTCCCTGGTGGTCTAGTGTCTAGGATTTCTTCTTATTATTAAAACTCCAGGATATTGCAACTTTGAAAAGTATACCTCAGCAAATAGCTGTAATTTCATGGAGAATCAGAACAAGTGATTTGTTAAAAAGCAAAATAGATTGTGTTTGTGTTTCAGTTTTGTCAACATAGCTACGCATATAATTCTCCTTTTGTCCTATTATAAAACTGGCTTAGTTTCTTTAATGAAATTGGTTCAACTTGGCTTCCCATAGGGAAGGAAGTCTTTGTCTGTATTTTTCATGTTTCTCTTTCCTGTAAGGAGAGAAATAACAGAGCTTTGGATATATATATATATATATATATATATATATTTCTTTTCTTTACTAATTACGGTTTAGAGATTCAATTCCAGCTGTGGACCAGCTGAACCTGAAGCAATGTGTGATTTTGTTAGATTCTAATCAGCATTTCCATATCATTTTCCTGTAAAGCTTAGTATCAACATACCTGGTTCCCCATGGTTGCTTTAAATAAATAAGCAGATAGAAGGCAACTATTTTATTTATCTTTTTATAGGTGAAGAGTTGTAGCATTTCATAAGCTTCAAAGAGCAATCTTCCACACTAACCTTTGTATCAGTTCAGTTCAGTTCAGTCACTCAGTCATGTCCAACTCTTTGCCACCCCATGAATTGCAGCACGACAGGCCTCCCTGTCCATCACAACTCCTGTAGTTCACTCAAACTCACGTCCATCCAGTTGGTGATGCCATCCAGCCATCTCATCCTCTGTCGTCCCCTTCTCCTCCTGCCCCCAATGCCTTCCAGCATCAGAGTCTTTTCCAATGAGTCAACTCTTCACATGAGGTGGCTAAAGTACTGGAGTTTCAGCTTTAGCATCATTCCCTCCAAAGAAATCCCAGGGCAGATTTCTTTCAGAATGGTCTGGTTGGATCTCCTTGCAGTCCAAGGGACTCTCAAGAGTCTTCTCCAACACCACAGTTGAAAAGCATCAATTCTTTGGCACTCAACTTTCTTCACAGTCCAACTCTCACATCCATACATGACTACTGGAAAAACCATAGCCCTGACTAGACGGACCTTTGTTGGCAAAGTAATGTCTCTGCTTTTGAATATGCTATCTAAGTTGGCCATAACTTTCCTTTCAAGGAGTAAGTGTCTTCTAATTTCATGGCTCCAATCACCAAATGCAGTGATTTTGGAGCCCCCCAAAATAAAGTCTGACACTGTTTCCACTGTTTCCCATCCATTTCCCATGAACTGATGGGACCAGATGCCATGATCTTCATTTTCTGAATGTTGAGCTTTAAGCCGACTTTTTCACTCTCCTATTTCACTTTCATCAAGAGGCTTTTTAATTCCTCTTCACTTTCTGCCATAAGGATGGTGTCATCTGCATATCTGAGGTTATTGATGTTTCTCCCTGCAATCTTAATTCTAGCTTGTACTTCTTCCAGCCTAGTGCTTCTCATGCTGTAGTCAGAGTTCCAAAGAATAGCAAAAAGAGATAAGAAGATCGCTTCCTCAGCGATCAATGCAAAGATATAGAGGAAAACAACAGAATTGGAAAGACTAGAGATCTCTTCAACAAAATTAGAGATACCAAGGGAACATTTGATGCAAAGATGGGCTTGATAAAGGACAGAAATAGTATGGACCTAACAGAAGCAGAATATATTAAGAAGAGGTGGCAAGAATATACAGAAGAACTGTACAAAAAAGATCTTCATGACCAAGATAATCACGATGGTGTGATCACTCACCTAGAGCCAGACATCCTGGAATGTGAAGTCAAGTGGGCCTTAGAAAGCATCACTACGAACAAATCTAGTGGAGGTGATGGAATTACAGTTGAGCTATTTCAAATCCTGAAAGATGATGCTGTGAAAGTGCTGCACTCAATATGCCAGCAAATTTGGAAAACTCAGCAGTGGCCACAGGACTGGAAAAGGTCAGTTTTCATTCCAATCCCAAAGAAAGGCAATGCCAAAGAATGCTCATTCTACCGCACAATTGCACTCATCTCACATGCTAGTAAAGTAATGCTCAAAATTCTCCAAGCCAGGCTTCAGCAATACGTGAACCATGAACTTCCAGATGTTCAAGCTGTTTTTAGAAAAGGCAGAGGAACCAGAGATAAAATTGCCAACATCCGCTGGATCTTCGAAAAAGCAAGAGAGTTCCAGAAAAACATCTATTTCTGCTTTATTGACTATGCCAAAGCCTTTGACTGTGTGGATCACAATAAACTGTGGAAAATTCTGAAAGAGATGGGAATACCAGACCACCTGACCGGCCTCTCGAGAAATGATATGCAGGTCAGGAACCAACAGTTAGAACTGGACATGGAAAAACAGAATGGTTACAAATAGGAAAAAGAGTACGTCAATGCTGTATATTGTCATCCTGCTTATTTAACTTATATGCAGAGTACATCATAAGAAACCTTTGTACAAACCTCAGTAAAGCCTAGATTTCCTTGACTCAAAGAAGGAAAGACATGTATAATCTGATATAAATTGTCTTGTTAACCTTTTAGCAAAGTAAATATCATGTATTTTAAAAAAGAATTGTCAACTATATACATTTTCTAATATTTAGTAAGAGCTTAAATGTCTATTCCCTCATAATAACTCATTATGGGGTGCTTAAAATGAGCTAGACTGATTTTGGACTTGTGGTCTCCAGAAGAGTAAAACAATAGATGTGTGCTGCTTTAAGATGCTAAGGTCATGGTCATTTGTTACAGCAGCTATAGAGTACTAATATCAATTAATATGGAAGAAATCACAATAAATATAATTATTATGTTAAACAACAGGGTTGGGTATTTAAGGCCTTTTTACAACCTATATGAGTGGGATGGGTTTGAAAAAAATGCCGTATCCTGAGTGGAATGGCCTCCTAATTTTCTATGTAACTGTAAAAGAGAGGATGGTGGCAAGGAGAATATGACACCATTTTTCCTGCTGTTCATTTGTTATGACATGGGGATTTTCATTCCTGGTAATCTGGTTAAAATGCACAGAAGTAGTCCCACAACATATCTCCATCTATTCACAAATATCTTTCAGAGAGACTTGAGAACATGGAAAGGTTAACAGCAAATATTTCTCCTACACTTAATTTTAAGCTGGTCCTACAGGTGTTACTCCAGGTGTGTTCTGTGCTCCATCAATACTACTGGAATATTCTGAGGACAACCTGAATCCCACCGTTTTATTACATTGCCACTCTACATTGCCAAGTTTTGACTTTAACTTTCACAGAGGGATATGGTAATTGAATCCAATAAGATGTGTTCCCTCTAGTCAATAAACAATAGCTGTTTCTATCTCCTACAAGGAAGGAGTTTGCTATGTTCAGGAATAACGTGCAGTCCCTATTATTAAGGCTCTCAACATCTAGGGAGGGAAATAGGCAAGTATCTAGGGATATTCAAATATTAAGGCAAGGTGTTATAGGAACACAAAATCCAAATGGGAGCATTGAGGGAAGACTTAAGTTAGATAGACTCTCACAGTGACTGAATGGGGGAGGAGGAAGTTTGTAAGAAATACACAATTTAGTTTAAACCTAATCCATCTTCCTGGTCCTTTAAAAAATATCTTTCAAAAGACATTTATTCAATGTGTGATTGTTCAAAAACACACTGTTCCTATATTCAGTAATACCCTTGGGAAGATTTCTGTATGGCAACCATTGCTATCAGTGGCCTGCTCTGGTTAAATCTGCATGTTACTTCAAAAAAAAAACTACAGTGATGCACGAAATGCTGTATTTGGATTGTAGGATAACACTGGCTGATTTCGCCAACCCAGAGTGCACAGTTTTAGGGAAAAACTGTTTCCTGTTTCCCGTCTTCCCTTTCATATACCGAGAAGTAATACCAACAGAAAACCATGGTGATCTTGGCATACTGAAATAATTGTCACCTTCAAATTTGTAAAGCCACAATATATTTCCTTTAGGAAGCTTTCGTAACCTCAAAAAGAACTTGAAAACACCCAAATTTCTCAGATCCCTACACAGTTCACAGAGGAATATGTGCCTTCCAGCAAAATTTAGGTTTTGCCAGGAATGTAAATATGATAGATTCTGGAACCATCCCATATTTCAATTCAAATTCAAATAAATCCTATGCCAAGGCCTCTGTGTAAACAGAGCTCTTTCATGGTGGAATCAAATAAAGAAGTCATTTGAAAAGAAACCTGAATTATTCCTTTAAATAAACTCAAAGTAAAACTAAATTAAACACTAGGATCTTAGTTTCTCACCTAAGCTCTGGATCCTAAGATAAAGTTGAAGTTAGCCTCATAACAGGTTGTTGTGGCTGTTGTTGATCATGGCAGTTCATTTGAAACTAATTTACCGGGGTGGCCTATCTTTAACCTAAATTGACCAGTTGTCGAAACTGACTGAGCCTACCAAGTATTTTCTTGTCAGTTACTTGCAGCTTTTCCAAATCAACTCAAATGACTGTGCTAACTTTATGGAAAAGACTTCAAAGAAGAAAATATAAATTGTTATGTTTTTCCATGTTGCCATTTTCCCTGAGGTATTTACACATAAAAAGTATGCTGAGAACACCAAAATTCACTTTAAAGAGGATGTATGTATACTTGAAGTCTTTTGGAAAATATTCCAAGCCCATTGAAAATTAGAGATTAAGATGATCATACACATGCTGAGACATCTTATACGGTTTTAAGTTAGGTCGGACACAGTAAAGCAAGTAGGTGGTTTGGGGAACCTCGGTTTCCTTCCTTTCGTGCTTGGACAGTCGACCTTGAATGACATGACGGTTAGGGGCACTGACCCAATTTGATGAGAATTTACTCTGGTTTCAGCGAGGGAAATGGACTTAAGGCAGTAAGTCAACAGGCACAAAAACAAGTTAGGAGAACTTTAAAAAGGTACACTTGACCCTTGAACAACATGGGTTTGAACAACGTGGGTCCAGGTACACAGAGATTCATTAGATAAGTGAATTCACAGATCTGCTTATAGAGATTTTTTTCAGTAGTAAATACTACAGTACCACACTGTCTGTGGTTGGTTCAGTTGATGTCCAACTAGCAATGGACAGGCTCAAAGCAAGGTGACAACAGGCAGGAGTTTGATCAAAGATTACTGAAAAAAAAAAAAGGTGTACAGAAAAAATTAGTACAGATTATTTGAGATACTAAATTATATTTTCTGCTACTTAAAAAGTATTCTGAAGCAAAAGGATAGCTTTTTTTTTTTTTTTTGGTAGAACCTCTAGACTTTCTTTAAAGGGAAGCACTATAAAATCAAAAGATAATTGATTTTACTGGGTTTTGATCCATCTCTAGTTAAGAAACAATAGAGAGGGAGAGAGAGGCATTATGTACTCTCTGTGTCTTTCTCCTCCTCACTCTTTCTGATTGATACATCCTATAATAACTGACTACCCCACCTCACTTATGTAGCTGCAAAGTCCTCTTAAACTCACTTTTCTGCCTGCTGACTTATTGCCTTGATTGCATCCTCTGCTAACAATTGTCTAGAACACGCTCTATCTCCACTATTTTCCCATTATCTGCATTTTTATTGCAATGAGTTTCTTAGTGTCTGACTGATCTGTAAATTCTATTGGAGTTAGGGCTCATCTGCATGGCTCACTACTAATCCAGTGCTTAGCACAGCGTGGCAGCAGGAAAATATTCAATGATTTTTTGAGTCAATATGTGAACAAATAAATAGATAAATTATATGACTTCTAAATGGTCATCTAAGGAGTAAGTGTGAAAAGAGTGTTAGGTGACTCTCTTATAATAAAAAATATTATAAAATTTTTATAATAATAAAATATTATTTTTATAATGTTATAACAATATTATTAGACTCTCTCTAATAAAATAATAATAATATTAGACTCTCTCTAATAAAAAATATTATTTTCTCATTGCTAAAAAGCAAACTTTACCCCTTTCTTGTCAAGTGGACAAAAGAATAATAGTTAGATTTTTTTTTATTTTATGTTGGGATATGGTTAATCTACAGTATTGTGTTGGTTTCAAGTTTACAGCAAAGTGATTGTTATACATGTACATATATCCATTCTTTTTCAGATCTTTTCCTATATAGGTTATTACAGAATATAGAATAGAGTTCCCTGTGCTATACAGTAGGTCCTTGTTCATTATCTATATATAGTACTGTGTATATATTAATTTCAAACTCCTAATTTATCCCTCCCTCCACATTCCACCTTTGACAACCGTAAATTTGTTTTCAAATTCTGTGAAGTCTGTCTCTGTTCTGTGAGTAAGTTCATTTGTATCATTTTAGATTCCACATATAAGTGATATCATGTGATATTTGTCTTTCTCTGACTTACTTCACTTAGTATACTAATTTCTAGGTCTATCCATGTTGCTGCAGATGCCACTATTTCATTCTTTTTATGGCTGAGTAGTATACCATTATATATATTTACCTCATCTTCTTTATTCATTCATCTGTCAGTGGACATTTAGTCTGCTTCCATGTCTCGGCTATTGAAAATAGTGCTTCAGTGAACAATGAGATGCATTTATCTTTTTGAATTATGATTTTCTCTTTAATAAATGCTCAGGAGTAGGATTCTTGGGTCATATGGTATTGTGTTGGGCAAAAAGTTTGCTAGTGTTTTTCTGTAAGATGTTAGAGCTTGTTAAAGCTACACAAGCCTTTTGGGCAACACAGTAGTTCTGGTTTTAGTTTTTTAAGGATCCTTCATACTGTTCTCTGTAGTGGTGGATTTTAATAACATCTTGCTTTGATTTTTTCCATCAAGATTCCTCTTGGTTTATAGAACTTGACTTAAAAAAAAAAATGTATGATTTGAACATTTCACAAAACCCCAGTAAAATCAGTGGATGTTACAGCCAGTTTTGGATAGAATGACATTCTTATCTGATGGGGGGGGCGGAAATGGGCTGTTGATAAAATATCCATTTGGATTTTTTCCTGTAATATCAACAAATATTAAAGGCACTTAAAGCTATTTTAATAGGTATTTAATAAAACTGATATAATTGACCTATGTATTTAATATAAAATAATTAAATAATATACTTAATATTTAATATAACATTGTGTGAGAGTATGTGTGTGAAAGTTGATCAGTTGTGTCTGACTCTTTGAGACCCCATGGACTGTATAGTTCATGGAATTCTCCAGGCCAGATTACTGGAGTGGGTAGCTCTTCCCTTCTGCAGGGAACCTTCCCAATTCAGGGATTGAACCCAAGTCTCCCACATTGCAGGCAGATTCTCTACCAGCTGAGCCACCAAGGATATTAAACCCACAAAACAACAAGCTGATAAGTTGTCAGTTTTTATGAGCAATCTGATTTTTGTTTAAAATTACATAATTACAAAACATTTCTGGCTGTAGATTTGGGAGGATGGGACTCCATGACACTGTTGTCTTCCCTTCGTATATGTTTGAAACTTTTCGTGAAGAAAAGACAAACAATATGTGACTATACATATCTCTTTCCAAAGAAGACAAAAATATGGGAAGAAACAAAAATAACATTGTCTTATTTATACTTTTACTAAAACTTGTATCTGCATATGAACATCTTGAGAATTTTCAAAGGTCCATTAATAGTCAATGGTCTTTCCTTTTGAGATCAACCAGGGAAGCATAGATTAGATTACAACAAATCTGTGATATTTTTTCAGCATTTTGACAATAGAGTCTGTCAAAATGCTATTAGTTTGAAAATATGACCTGGATTCTTAGTCTATGACTTGCGTCCTCTTCAAAGGTCCTGACTCATTTCTAGCCTGTGGTTTACCTGCCAGTGACATTTTCGCACTTAAAATACAACTACTTGAGCTTTTAGCAATACATGCCTTCCACTCATTTTTCTAGAAGAAAAATGTCAACATCAAGAGATTAGACATACAATGTGCTGAAATCTATGGCATATTTTGCATGGCTGCTTAAAAGATAACCCAAGCACAATGCATGCAGTCACTTGACTTGTAACTCCGCTGGATGAGAGAAAATGTGTTTTTATCCACAAAGCATTCAGGAGTGTTTGTGTAAGATATGCACAGTCCAAGTAACATCTCTGACCAAGAATTTGACTTCCCATAATGGCATCCCACTTGAGGCATATATCAAGAAAAATATGCTTCCTGGATCAATTTAGATATGGTAAAACAGGTTGCACACACATTACTATGAGGAGGGAACTCAGCCTTCATAAACCATGTAGCCTACTGGAATGATTGTTGTGCCACAGTGCACAGTTGGTGAAAAAATACTCAGTGAGGAGCCATTATTTGTATGGCATGATCCCGGATGCTGCCTTGGGTACCAACATAAATTAAAGAACATGCATTGCCCTCCAGCACCTTTTATTCTGTTTGGGAGATGTCATACATAAACTAAATTAATAGCTTTCATAAAACAAAATAGACTAAGTAGAAATATAGTAACTGTGTACATGAAAATCATGTTTCTCCTACAATATGGCTTTGCTCCATGTGCAGCAAACAACTGGTTTTAGAGTGGAGGATAATTCATGGAAAATGCATTTTTGATTAATTTTGTTTTTATAAAGGAAGGTTTTAGCTTCCTTCAGATGGACATGGGCATGTAAGATAGTGGGATCAGGTCATAGAAAAAGTAGGCAAAAAATTATGAGATATAATCTCAATATGGAAGAGAAAATAAAGTAATTGGATTTCATTATTAGTACTGAGATGTGTCATAAGAAGATGAGGCCTTAGGTGACACATATTATAGTTTATTATTTCTTCCTCTGCTATTTTTCTTGATGAGTTATCTTCCCAACTAGTACAAATACAAAAGTACCCACCAGATATTGAAACCAGATGAAACCTTTGAACACAAACTGTGCATTTTGCCCCTTCTGTACTTATTATGAGCTGAATTGCCTCCTTTCCAAAATTTTTATGTGAAAGTACTAACCCTTAAAACCTCAGAGTGTGATTGCATTCAAATGTAAAATCTTTAAAGAAGTCCCTTGAACTGCAAGGAGATCAAATCAGTCAATCCTAAAGGAAATCGATCCTGAATATTCATTGGAAGGACTGATGCTGAAACTGGAATTCCAATATTTTTGCCACCTGATATGAAGAACCAATTCACTGGAAAAGACCCTGATGCTGTGGAAGATTGAAGGCAAAAGGAGAAGAGGGTGACAGAAGATGAGATGGTTAGAGAGCATCACCAACTCAATGGACATGAATTTGAGCAAACTCCAAGAGATAGTGAAGGACAGGGGAGCCTGGTGTGCTACAGTCCATGGGGTCACAAAGAGTCAGACATGGCTTAGTGACTGACCAGCAAAGAAGTAATGAAACTAAAAGTCATGATGTTGAGTCCAAATGTCATTCTTAGAAGAAGAGAAATGTCCTCAGATATGGACAGAGGAAAGATGAAGTGAGGACACAGAGAGAAGACAGCCATCAACAAGTCAAGGAGGAAAGTCTGAACCATCTCCCTGTGGCCCTCATGAGGAATCAGCCTGCAGTCACACCTCGCTCTCAGACTCCAAGCCTCTCGAACTGTGGGAAAATAAACTTCTGTTGTTTAAGCACACAGCCTGTGGTGCATTGGTATGGCAGTCCCAGCAACCTAATTCAGCAGTTAAAACACAAATACCTTCAAACAACAGGAAAATGTGTTAAAATGTAAGTTACCACATCAGACTTTCCTATCCTGCGTATCTATCGCTGTATGTTAGCACAGCAGGGTAGAATAAACTGAAAACTGAGAACGTACCATCTACGTCTGTACGTTTTGCTGAGACAAGTAACTCAGTCTTCAGGACTCAGTTTCTCAGAATCACTAATTAATAAATAAAAAGTTCAACACAGGACAGGGTACATCATCAGGCTCCTAGTCCACTAAAATATTGAATAAATACGAAAGGGCAACGAGAATTTACTCCATAGGGAGTCACAATTTTACCTAGGAATATTTCTGTTTTCTTTAATAATAAATCAATATTTACTTACTGGAAGAGAAGAAAAAATGACTTAATTGTGCAGTCATTAAATATTAGATAATTTCTTTTCATTCTTTTTGGGAAACAACAGAAAAAACTGATGTTCTGCAAGGTAAATACATCATATTGTGTTGGAGTCTTAAAAATACCATATTTGGATACAAACTGAAGATCTAGATAAGCCTGTTGGCCACATTTACTGGGGAAATTTCATCCTTCTGCTTAAATTTATTGTAAATGATTTTTTAAATCATACGGGACATCTGCAAATTTTTAGGCACTTATTTTCAAAGACCATGAAGCCCTCTGGGTGACTTTTGCATTTCCTTAACAGATAGTTTAGTTGTTAACTACATACTTTCCCTTGGCAAAGTGAGAGATGAAAAGCTTTGTATAAAATTGATTTGGCATCTGTAATGGTCTCCCCGAATCCACGGGCATACATTCCAAGACCACCAGAGAATGTGTGAAGCTGTGGATAGTACCAAACTCTGTATATGCTCTGTATTTTCCTAAATGTGCATAACTATGAAAAAGTTAATTCATAAATTGGGTGAAGTAAGATATTAACAATAATAATAACTAATAATAGACAATTAGAGCAATATCCTGTAATAAAAGTTATATGAATGTACTCTGTCTTTCTCTCTCTTTCTCCTTCTTAAAATATCTTACTCTACGAGACAATGGTTTTTCCATAAGGAAAGCTGAATGCTGAAGAATTAATGCTTTTGAACTGTGGTGTTGGAGACGACTCTTGAGAGTCCTTTGGACTGCAAGAAGATCAAACTACCCAATCTTAAAGGAGATCAAACCTGAGTCTTTATTGGAAGGACTGATGTTGAAGCTGAAACTCCAATACTTTGGCCACCTGATGCGAAGAACTGACACATTGGAAAAGACCCTGATGCTAGGAAAGACTGAAGGCAGGAGAAGGGGATGACAGAGGATGAGATGGTTGGATGGCATCACCGACTCAATGGACATGAGTTTGAGCAAGCTCCGGGAGATAGTGAAGGACATGGAAGCCTGATGTGCTGCAGTCCATGTGGTTGCAAAGAGTCAGACATGGCTTAAAACAACAAAAACAATGTTATTGTAGCTGTGACTTTTGCAGTTTGAGGTCAGACAGCAAAATTAGCATGGATTACTTTTGTCTTCTTCACAGTTTTGTGGCTAGAAGATTAGTTCTTAATGTAGATCTTCCTAACCTCAGCATGTGACTTTCTCTCTTTCTGGATGAAGCTGAGAACTTTCACCTTTTCACTTATAGTAGGCAACTTATGGCTTTTCTTCCACATGTTCAAGTGGCCAGCATCGCTTTCTTGGGCTTTGGGGACGTTATGAAGTAAATTAAAGGTCACTTAACACTAGCACACTTAACACTGTGACAGCTGACCTGATAACTAAGATAGCTGCTGAGTGACCAGCAGGTGGGTGATGCTGGAGAAAGGGATGACTCAGGACCTGGCAGAACAGAGCAGGACCGCCTGAGATTTCATCATGCTACTCAGAATGAGCTGCAGTTGAAAGCTTACGGATTGCTTATTTCTGGAATTTTCCATTTAATATTTTCACACTGCAACTGACTGTAAGTGAAACTGCAGAAAGTGAAACTGCGGATAACAGTGGGGAGGGGGTGGAGGTGGGGACTGCACCTAAAAGAGAGCTAGGGAGGAGGTACTGCTAACCAGAAGCTCTCTTCACAAGCGTATATCCAAAAATTCAAATGTCACTCAAATCTGAGGGGAAATCCCCACCCAACATTCCCAGGAAAATTACATTTACACTCTTTTTTTAAAATAGAAGGATACTTGCTTTACAATGTTGTGTTGGTTTTTGCCATATGACAATGAGAATAAATATACATGAGCATACATATATATGAGCATAAATATACATGAGCATACATATATTGGGTATTCCCAGGTGGCTCAGTGGTAAAGAATCCACCTGCCAATGCAGGAGACACAGGAAATTGAGTTCAATCTCTGGATTGGGCAGATCCCCTGAGGAGGAAATGGCAATTCACTCCAGTATTCTTGCCTGGGGAGTCCCATGCATAGAGGAGCCTGGTGGGCAATGGTCCGTGGGGTCACAAAGAGTTGGACATGAGTGAACAGCTGAGCACACACACACACACATATAAACACATCCATACTTTTAAACTTTTAATTGTCATATTTTTGAAAGAAAAACTATATACTTTTATCTGTGACATTTTTTCCCCCATAAGATTGTAATTTCTTCAAATTGTATGCTGGCCATATCCATTTTAACAGAGTAGAACATGTGGATTTTTAAAATATGTTTGTAATAAATTTTGGCTGTTCCTCAAATAAATGACCAGGAACATGTCCTTACAATGTTTGTACAAACAAAGAAAAGGTGACTATTTGGTCACATGTTCTTAGTCTTATTCTTTAGACATGATCCTACACATATATACAGAATAGATAATTAAAAATTAATAAGTATAATTTATGTTGTCTAAATTGAATCCAAAACAAAATATCTTCCTATGATAAATGAAGAGAGCATCTATAAATCTAAGATCAAAAAATGGGAGACAAATTCTTAGATAGTATAAGATATAACTTAAGGGATTCAAATATTTCAAGAAAAATGATCTATTTTAGTTTTTAGAAATGCAATTAGAATTCTTCAACCAAAATTTACGTCAAGGCTGTATATTGTTACCCTGCTTATTTAACTTATATAGAGTACATTATGAGGAATGCTGGGCTGGACAAAGCACAAGCTGGAATCAAGACTGTGGGGAGAAATATCAATACCTCAGTTATGCAGATGACACCACCCTTGTGGCAGAAAGTGAAGAAGAACTAAAGATCCCATGATGAAAGTGAAAAAGGAGAGTGAAAAAGTTGGCTTAAAGTTCAACATTCAGGAAAGATCGTGGCATCCGGTCCCATTACTTCATGGCAAATAGATGGGGAAAGAGTGGAAACAGTGGCTGACTTTATTTTTTGGGGCTCCAAAATCACTGCAGATGGTGACTGCAGCCATGCAATTAAAAGACGCTTACTCCTTGGAAGGAAAGTTATGACCAATCTAGACAGCATATTCAAAAGCAGAGACATTATTTTGCCAACAAAGGTCAGTCTAGTCAAGGCTATTGTTTTTCCAGTAGACATGCATGGATGTGAGAGTTGAACTGTGAAGAAAGCTGAGTGCTGAAGAATTGATGCTTTTGAACTGTGATGTTGGAGAAGACTCTTGAGAGTCTCTTGGACTGCAAGGAGATCCAACCAGTCCATCCTAAAGGAGATCAGTCCTGGGTGTTCATTGGAAGGACTGATATTGAAGCTGAAACAGGGAGCACATCAGGCCTCCCTGTCCATCACCAACTCCCAGAGCTTCCTCAAACTCATGTCCATTGAGTTGGTGGTACCATGTCCAGTTCTAACTGTTGTCAGGTGGTCTGGTATTCCCATCCCTTTCAGAATTTTCCACAGTTTATTGTGATCCACATAGTCAAAACTTTGGCATAGTCAATAGAGCAGAAATAGATGTTTTTCTGGAACTCTCTTGCTTTTTCGAAGATCCAGCGGATGTTGGCAATTTGATCTCTGGTTCCTCTGCCTTTTCTAAAACCTGCTGGAACATCTGAAAGTTCATGGTTCACTTATTGTTGAAGCCTGGCTTGGAGAATTTTGAGCATTACTTTACTAGCGTGTGAGATGAGTGCAATTGTACGGTAGTTTGAGCATTCTTTGGCATTGCCTTTCTTTGGGATTGGAATGAAAACTGACCTTTTCCAGTCCTGTGGCCACTGCTGAGTTTTCCAAATTTGCTGGCATATTCAGTGCAGCACTTTCACAGCATCATCTTTCAGGATTTGAAATAGCTCAACTGCAATTCCATTGCTTCCAGTAGCTTTGTTTGTAGTGATGCTTTCTAAGGCCCACTTGACTTCACATTCCAGGATATCTGGCTCTAGGTGAGTGATCACGCCATTGTGTTTATCTTGGTCCTGAAGTTCTTTTTTGTACAGTTCTTCTGTGTTCTTGCCACCTCTTAATATCTTCTGCTTCTGTTAGGTGCATACCATTTCTGTCCTTTATCGAGCCCATGTTTGCATGAAATGTTTCCTTGGTATCTCTAATTTTGTTGAAGAGATCTCTAGTCTTTCCCATTCTGTTTTTTTCCTCTGTTTCTTTGCACTGATCGCCGAGGAAGGCTTTCTTATCTGTCCTTGCTATTCTTGGGAACTCTGCATTCAGATGCTTATATCTTTCCTTTACTCTTTTGCTTTTCACTTCTCTTCTTTTCACAGCTATTTGTAAGGCCACTCCAGACAGCCATTTTGCTTTTTTGCATTTCTTTTCCATGGGGATGGTCTTGATCTCTGTCTCCTGTACAATGTCACGAACCTCCATCCATAGTTCATCAGGCACTCTATCAGATCTAGTCCCTTTAATCTATTTCTCACTTCCACTGTATATTCATAAGGGATTTGATTTAGGTCATACCTGAATGATCTAGTGGTTTTCCCTACTCTGCAATTTAAGTCTGAATTTGGCAATGAGGAGCTCATGATCTGAGCCACAGTTAGCTCCCAGTCTTGTTTTTGCTGACTGTATAGAGCTTCTCCATCTTTGGCTGCAAAGAATATAATCAGTCTGATTTCAGTGTTGACCATCTGGTGATGTCCATGTGTAGAGTCTTCTAGAGGGTGTTTGTTATGACCAGTGCATTTTCTTGGCAAAACTCTTATTAGCCTTTGCCCTGCTTCATTCCGGGTTCCAAGGCCAAGTTTGCCTGTTATCCCAGGTGTTTCTTGACTTCCTACTTTTGCATTCCAGTCCCCTATAATGCAAAGGACTAGCAAGTGTATAATAGACTTTTGTATTCCCTTTCTTTTAATGTGCTTGAGCCAGGCTTGTCCTATTTACAGTGTAAAATGTTCTGAATGTGTGTTAAAATGTCCTGATTAAACAGTGAGAATTCAAGGGTAAATAGAAAAAGAATGCAATTCCGAGAATTTTAGCTTCATGGAATTTGCTTACAAGTATTTCCATCACTAATTGTTTTTTAAATGAGAGTTTCATGCACTATGACCAAAAACATTTAGCAAGGTGGTGGGAAGGGGAAACTGCCACTGCAGAGCATTTCAAGCTAGTGTCTAAAGACCAGAAACCAAGCTTCATTCAAATAGCCAGCTAGTGCTGATTGTTTAATTATCATGATAGTCAAAATCTGACCACAGGTGTGCAGTTAAAAAGCCTGGAATGTCTCATAATATTTTTATTACATAGTGAGTAAATTCTTCCAGGCATTTTAACACAGGCTGAGAGATACATATTTCATTTTCTTCAATTAATTCATTTGAGTTACTTCTGTACAACTTTATTATATTGCCTTTGTTGTAAAGTCTTTGCTACCTAGACCTTTTTACAATTGATTTTATTTGTTACATATTTTAATACTAATATTAATTAATACCACTATTAATTCATCAAGTGGTAATTGTGAATTAATACAAATGTTAATTGATTTTTGTTGTATATTTTAATACTATATTAAATAAATACTAATTAATTACAGTTGATACCAATATTAATCACAATATGAGTTTGGGTAAACCCCGGGACTTGGTGATGGACAGGGAGGTGTGGCGTGCTGCAGTTCATGGGACCACAGAGTTGCACACGAATGAGCGACTGAACTGAACTGATTACCAAATTAATATATTAATATAAAGTTTAATTTGGTAGTGTAGTGTTAGCTGCTCAGTCTAGTCTGACTCTGTGACCCCATGAACTGTATTTTGCCAGGATCCTCTGCACACTGGATTCTCCAGGTAAGAATACTGGAGTGGGTAGCCATTTCCTTCTTCATGGGATCTTCTCAACACAGGGATTGAACCAAGGTGTCCTGCATTGCAGGCAGATCCATTACTGTTTGAGTTACAAACTAATAAATTTGATAATAAATTGTAATTAATATTAGTATTATTGAAATTAATTAGCTTTGGTATTATACAGCAAATATTATCAATTAATGTATTAATTTTTGGAGAAGGAAATGGCAACCCACTCCAGTATTCTTGCCTGGAGAATCCCATGGACAGAGAAGCCGGCTACAGTCCATGGGGTCACAAACAGTTGGACATGACTGAGTGACTAATACAATGTATTAATTTATAATAATATCAATAAGTAATAATATATATATTAATTTGCTAATATATTAAAATTAATTTGATATTTTCTGTTGTTTCCAAGATGAGATATTCATATTTTGAAAAAAAGGAGCAATGGTGAAATCAACTGCTGGCAATCAGAGGTTCTTACATTTAGAGCATTGGGTTCCTTAAGTAATCATCCTAATCTACCCATGGCAGTGATCTGTTCTGTCATAGCTTAGGAGAAGATCATTGTGACTTTGCTTGAATTCTTCTCTTGAACTCAGTCTCTGCACAGCCAACAATTCCATTACTGGAG
Organism: Bos indicus; assembly: GCF_029378745.1. Classification (NCBI taxonomy): domain Eukaryota; kingdom Metazoa; phylum Chordata; class Mammalia; order Artiodactyla; family Bovidae; genus Bos; species Bos indicus. The sequence continues at coordinate 83,385,153 of NC_091771.1, read as the reverse complement.
CACTCTCAGGCTCCAGAGCACTTCGTTGAAGGATGCTAGAGTCTATCTTCCTGCAACTTCTGCCCTTGATCCAGTTTCTGAAACTTATAGCTGCAGAGAGTTGATCCAGTCACCTCTGGGCATGACAGCTCTCATGCATTTGGAAACAGATGTCTAGAGCCGTTTTCTGTTTGATCAGTCCACTGTTTCTAATGCACTGAGTCAGGGCTAATGCAAATGAATGGTATGCTTTCTTTCCCACTAGTGCTATGAGCTCCCAGTCTCAGAGACTACTTTTGAAAATAAATGTGAATCTTCATACTATTCACAGACTATTTGAAATTATGAATGCCACTGGAGTTGTAGACTACTCAGATAAAAAGGAAGTTCTTGATTGAGATGTTCTCTGGAAGGCCATTTGGATACTTGAGTAGAAATTGAAGCAGACAAAAATCTCAAATGGAGATTTGCAAAGAGTTTTTGTGCCTTAGGAGATAAACCAGCACTAAGTCCTGTCAAACATGCTGAGGATTTCTGCTGGTTGGAATCCTTATTTTTTTAGAAAAATTTTTGACATTCTGTCTTAATTTTTCCCTTTTCTCTATATTTCTATGCTACCATAACTGTATTCTCTTTTGATTGCCTTTTCATATTTTGATTAGATATTAAAAATAAAGCAAATATTTCTAGTATGAAATATGGGTTTTATTTTCTTAAACATCATTTTCCTATGTTTTGAAATTATGTTTCAATCTTTCCATAAACAATGAATCTGAAAGCCATCATCCTGGATAATGCAAGTTCAGATTTTATACTGAAGATTGCTATTGATGAGATAGTTACCTGGTGATTCTTCTGATAGTGTGATAAAAAATTTGGAATCTTGGCATTTCTTATGCAGTATTATATCAAAATTACATGGGAAGAAATCACATCCCTTGAATAAGTAATCTTCCATATAAATATATGCAGATGCATGTATCCAGTGAGTTATAAATGAATGTGCATTCCACAAATGATATGTCACATATCCGTGAATATGCATTCATGTGTACATATCTGTGTAGATACACATACATGTAAACACATGCATATACTTTTATTTCTCTATCCTCGAAATATTTTTCTCCTATGCTCTAATATCCTCAGTTATGAGCATATAATATTACAATGAAGTATAAATTGAAAAATCAAACTGTTCAGTGCATTACTTGGCACACAATAGCAACTCATTACAGATGTATTTTCATTTCACTAGACTTAATTGATCTCTTAATCAAGCACTGGACACTCAATGCTTTTTTCTGAGATTTCAGCTTAATTGATTAGGACGATTACTCTATGCAGTATGGGTAGCCTTATCTGTTTTTAAGATATTTTATTTCTGCCCAGAATTTTATAAAAAATAGAGAAAGGAAAAGTAAATTCAGTATGTTCTTGTTTATCCCAAGCTATCCTAGCAATGCTTTGCTCTTCCTAACAGAATCACATAATCACAAGATGAACTAATTAATTTATCAAGTTCTATAAAAACAGCAGATTCTGTGACTGCCTGCACAGACCCCAGCTCTTAATCATAGAATTATTCATTCAGTAGCAGCTGAGACTGGCTGATGAATAGCTCTACACAGTTTCAGAATTATTTTCAAGTAAACGGACATGCTGCTTTCTAAACACAAACTAGATAGTATATAACCATGACGACATTTTAGAAGTCGTGATAAGGCTGTATAACATATGGACAATTGTTCTTACCTGCAGTGATGAGATAAAATAGATGATTTCATTAATGGAGCACAAACAAGATTTAGTACTGCTTGATGTGGAGAACTGTGATTTATCACATGCGACCCAGAATGGGATGAATGAATTAATGCCCTGAGGAGTCATGTTAAGGGGGAGAAATTCAACATCAAATTGCGTTGGAAGTAGCAGGTGAAGTGGAAAATGCTTGGCAAGATGAACAAGGGAGGCAGCTATGAAAATGCATCTCAGCTTTTCTTCTTCTCAACACAACTTCAACATGTTATGGCCAAAAGAACACTTTTCAAAAGCAGGCAAATGAGCTTTAATGCAGCCTTCTGTAGCTTGGGTAACAACTTATTCTTGGAGTCCTCAGGGCAAGTAAACAAGTTCCTCTTTTTAATCGTGTTATGCTATGATGGAAAGAAAATCAAAGTCATGCTAGTATCAGCAGTGTAATTGAGGGGCACAGCCTGAAGAGCCTTTCCAGGAAGCAAATAGATTATCATAGCTTCAGGTGGCTCAGACAGTAAAGAATCCACCTGCCATGCAGGAGACCTGGGTGCGAACCCTGGGTTGGGAAGATCTCCCTGGAGAACAGAATGGCTACCCACTCCAGTATTCTGGCCTAGAGAATTCCATGAACAAAGGATCCCGACGGGCTACAGTCCATGGGGTTATAGAGTCAGACAGGACTGAGCGACTAATCCTTTCACTTTCATGATACCTATCAACCCAAAATGATCTTAGGAACAGGTAGTGGAAAGCAGATATGTTACCTACAATACCTGCTCATGACAAAGTCCTACAGGGAATTAAATTTTAAAAAAAGGTACACTTCACATGAATGGACCTAGAGATTGTCTTATTGAGTGAAGTAATTCAGACAAAGAAAGATGTATGGCATCCCTTATATGTGGAATCTAAAAAGAAATAATACAAATGAACTTATTTACAAACAGACGTGCAGACATAGAGAAAGAAATTATGGTTGCCAGGGGAAGAATGGAGGGAAGGGATAGCTAGGGAGTTCGGGATGGACAGGAACACACTGCTATATTTAAAAATGGAGAACTGAGAAGGACCTACTGTAGAGCACACAGAACTCTGCTCAACCTTATGTAGCAGCCTGGACGGGAGGGAAGTCTGGGGGAGAGTGAATACATACGTATTTATGGCTGAGTCTCTTTGCTATTCACCTAAAACCATCACAACATTGTTAATCGGCTACACTGCTGATGCTGCTGCTGCTGCTAAGTCGCTTCAGTCATGTCCGACTCTGTGTGACCCCATAGACGGCAGCCCACCAGGCTCCCCCGTCCCTGGGATTCTCCAGGCAAGAACACTGGAGTGGGTTGCCATTTCCTTCTCCAATGCATGAAAGTGAAGAGTGAACGTGAAGTCGCTCAGTCATGCCCGACTCTTAGCGACCCCATGGACTGCAGCCCATCAGTCTCCTCCATCCATGGGATTTTCCAGGCGAGAGTACTGGAGTGGGTGCCACTGCTATACTGGAATATCAAATATTATTTTTTTTGAGAAGCAAACACTTTCTAAGTCTCTGTTTGACCTCTCCTTCGTTGTCTTCCCTTTCTTCTTTCTCCTTTACCTTGTCCGCCAAGACGTCTAGACACAGAGGCCACCAGGATGGGTCCTTACTCCTCTCCACACCTGGATACTCCCTCTCTTAGAACTCCATGTGACAAGTTAGTTAGGTCTCCACAGAGAAATTTTTCTGAGTAATCTCCCATTCTTCACTGCCTGCATTCTCTAAAAATATTACCCTCTATTATCTTCCTCATCAGGCTTACAAATCTTGAAGACGGCCATCATATGTGTTTCCTATTTAATCACCATTTTCTCCCTCAAAAATGAAAGTTCTAGAACGCAGGGGCAGCATGTGCTTTGTGCCACCATTATTGCCCATGCCTAGAACAGTGCCTAATTACTGAAGAGTGGGTACTCAATGAAACTGTGATGCATAAATACATTTTTGCTGTTTAGTTGCTAAGTTATGTCAGACTCTTTTATGACCCCATGGACTGTAGCCCTCCAGGCTCCTCTGTCCACAGGATTTCCCAGGCAAGAATACTGGATGGGGTGCCATCTCCTTCTCTGGGGATCTTCCAGACTCAAGGATCAAACCCTGTGTCTCGTGCAGTCTCCTGAATTGTAGGTGAATTCTTTACCACTGAGCCATCTGGAAAGCCAATGAATAAATATACCCAGAATAAATTAATAACAAAGTGAGTTGTCGTTTTCTCTTTTTATCTCAAGTATCTTAATCATAAATAGAGTTGTTCATTTTTAAAAGTAACCCAGAAATGTAATTCACTACACTTGGAGATATCACAAATCATATTGCAATCTTACTAGTAGTAAAATTAGATTGTATTACAGAGTTTAATCAGTGAAAACATGGTGCTCAAACTATCTAATGGATGAAATATATTTGCATGCCACAGGTGGAAGCTCAGTGAGCAGGAGTCACTGAAAAGTGCATTGGGCATTATTCCATCATTCAGTTTTTGAATAATTTCAAGAGTAGAGACGATGTAGGTTATAAACAAGAACAAGAATAGTTGGTGAAAGACTTCTCTTCTCTTAGAACAAGTGGTGACCAAAGTCGGTGCTTTCTTAACAACCAGTTTTCACAAGCACCGCTACCAGTCCATTCAGTTAGAGGATGGGAAGGCAGAATAATGTTTAGATTCTTTCTGCAAAGGCCTCCTACAGCGACAAAAAATAGTGGAGGGGTATTCATGAGATTTCCTCCCTCCAACCAAGAGCATTTGATTCAAGTGGGCCCCCAACTCTCTCCCCAGCTGCAGAGGCATTTTCTCTATTTTGAAAGTTAATTCCACTCACAGCTGGAACTCAAAGCAAAAAGTGAACATTGGGGAAAAAAAGAAAAAAGCTTCCTTGAATTTGATCTTGTACTTGTTACAATGACAAAAAGTAATATTCCTCAACCCAAACGGAGCCTCAGTATTTAGTCTCAGGTTACAGGCTGGAAAGCAGTGATCTGAGGAGGCGCCATGCTTTAAAGCACGCAGGAGTATTATCTGTCTGGGTGGAGTCCTGCTGTTCCAGACAGCTGGTGGCATTTCATAAGATGACTGCACCCTTAAAGACACAGAGGAAAAAACAAGATGCGATGGAACCATGATCAGAACCTTACGAGATGTTTTATTGTCATTCTTACACATTCTCAGTAAACAAACTTGAACTGTCCCATCAACTTTAAGGCACCAAAGACCACAGATGTGTACTATATACAAAATAACTAAAAAAGACCTACTGCATAGCACAGGGAACTCTTCTCAATGCTCTGTGATGACCTATATAGGAAATGAATCTAAAAAACAGGGGATATATGCATAATGGACTCACTTTGCTGTACAGCAGAAACTAATACAGCATTGTAAATCAAATAGACTCCAATAAAAATTAAAAAAAAAAAAAAAATAGACCACAGATGCACATGTAGTTTAAACCTGGTCTTATTTTAGTAAATTCTATGAATTACATTATACCCCTAAGATATATGAGGGAGAAAAAGTAAATACTGGATATAAATAATATTCTAAAATTAATATTCTCTAAAATCCTCAATGGGTAATCACAATTGATTGCTTTTTCAGAGGAAGCTGTTCTGTTTGCTTCCCAATCATATTCCTCAGAAGCTCTGATCTTGTTCATGTGGTACAAATGTACTGAACAGTTTCCAAGCAAAGCCTAATTCTCCTGCACCTCTTTAGGAGAGAATTTGGGCTACATGCTCTTATTACAATTTTTAATATTGTAGAGTTTCATCTTATCTCCCTATCATATTAATACAGTTTAATATGTGTATGAGTTTCCTCTTTTTGCAATAAAAATAGGGGCAAACGTGCTGCAAAAATAACACACATGTATTCATTTACTCTTCTGGAGATTAGAAGTGTGAAATAGGTTTTATGGGCCCCAGATCAAGGTGTCAGCAAGGCTGGTTCCTATTGGAGACTCTAGAACACATTCCTCCTCTTTTCCAGTTTCTAGAAGGTTTTGGCATTCCCCAAATGCCATCACAGCAGTCTTAGGACCTCATCACAGCAGTCTCTGCTTCCTTTTACCTCTGACCTCCTGCTTCACTCTTTGATTCTGTCAGGTACATTCAGGACCATCCAGGAAAGTGTCCCCATCACAAGATCCTTCACTTCAGTTCAGTTCAGTCACTCAGTGTCTGACTCTTTGAGAGCCCATGAACTGCAGCACGTCAGGCCTCCCTATCCATCACCAACTGCTGGAGTTTACTCAAACTCATGTCCAATGAGTAGGTGATGCCATCTAACCATCTCATCCTCTGTTGTGCCCTTCTCCTCCTGCCTTTAATCTTTCCCAGCATCAGGGTCTTTTCAAATGAGTCAGTTCTTCACATCAGGTGGCCAAAGTATTGGAGTTTCAGCTTCAGCATCAGTCCTTCCAGTGAATGTTCAAGACTGATTTCCTTTAGGATGGACTTGTTGGATCTCCTTGCAGTCCAAGGGACTCTTAAGAGTCTTCTTCAACACCACAGTTCAAAAGCATCAATTCTTCATCACTCAGCTTTCTTTATAGTCCAACTCGCACATCCATACATGACCACTGGAAAAACCATAACCTTGACCAGACAGACCTTTGTCAACCAATTAATAATGTCTCTGATTTTAATATGCTGTCTAGGTTGGTCATCACTTTCCTTTTGCAAGGAAAGTCTTAATTTCATGGCTGCAGTCACCATATGCAGTGATTTTGGAGCCCCTCATAATAAAGTCTGACACTGTTTCCACTGTTTCCCCATCTATTTGCCATGAAGTGATGGGACTGGATGCCATGATCTTAATTTTCTGAATGTTGAGCTTTAAGCCAACTTTTTCACTCTCCTCTTTCATTTTCATCAAGAGGCTCTTTAGTTCTTCTTCACTTTGTGCTAGAAGGGTGGTGCCATCTGCATATCTGAGGTTATTGATATTTCTCCCGGCAATCTTGATTCCAGCTTGTGCTTCATCCAGCCTAGCATTTCTCATGATGTACTCTGCATATAAGTTAAATAGGCAGGGTGACAATATACAGCCTTGACGTACTCCTTTCCCAATTTGGAACCAGTCTGTTGTTCCATGTCCAGTTCTAACTGTTGCTTCCTGCCCAGCATACAGATTTCTCAAGATGCAGGTCAGGTGGTCTGGTATTCCCATCCCTTTAAGAATTTTCCACAGTTTGTTGTGATCCACACAATCAAAGGCTTTGGCATAGTCAACAAAACAGAAATATATGATTTTCTGGAACTCTCTTGCTTTTTCAATGATCCAATGGATGTTGCCAATTTGTTTTGCTTCCTTTGCCTTTTCTAAATCCAGATTGAACATCTGGAAGTTCATAGTTCACTACTGTGGAAGACTGGCTTGGAGAATTTTGAGCATTAATTTGCTAGTGTGTGAGATGAGTGCAACTGTGCAGTAGTTTGAGCATTCTTTGGCATTGCCTTTCTTTGGGATTGGAATGAAAATTGACCTTTTCCAGTCCTGTGGCCACTGCTGAGTTTTCCAAATGTGCTGGCATATTGAGTGCAGCACTTTCATAGCATCATCCTTAAGTTAATAAAATCTACAGAGACCTTTTACCATGTAGGGTACCATAATCACAGGTTCTGGGAGTTAACCATCTTAGAAACACTTTTCAGTCTATGACAGTCTGCAAATCATAAGCATAAAACATATATTTCTGCTATTGTTCAGTCGCTTAAGTCACGTCCGACCCTTTGTGAGCCCATGTAGCACGGCAGGCTTCCCTGTCCTTCACTATCTCCCAAACTTTGTTCATTTGTCTGTTGAGTTGGTGACGCCATCCAACTATCTCATTCTCTGTTGCTCCCTTTCTTCTTGCCCTCAATCTTTCCCAGCATCAGAGTCTTTGCATCAGGTGGCCAAAGTAACAGAGCTTCAGCTTCAGCATCAGTCCTTCCAGTTTTCTTGAAGATATCTCTAGTCTTTCCTATATTATTATTTGGTAAAATATATATTGCTAAATTATTTTACAATGCTGAGAAGATCAGGTTGTAGTTATTAACTATCACTCTGAAAACATATTACCAGGATAAAGTAATATGCAATTTCACCCACAAATCTATCATCATTACATGCATGTTCTTTTGATAGTATTCTTGAATAATAATGATCAAACTCAAAATATTGATGATAATGTTAAATCTTAATGACATCATTTCTAATCATAAATATGAAGAATGTGTTTTATTTCTTTGTGAAAGGCTTTTGGAAAAGAGTTGGATTCTTAAATCTTTTAAATGATTGTCATGCCGTTATTTCATGGACTTTGAAAATTCAGCATTTATAGTTTTCCTAAAGAAAGCTATAGTACACAGTGAAGCGACTTTTCGCAGACAGAAAACATGAACCGGAGGTCTGTACATGCACAGTGAATAGAATTATATTGTTTATCTTTCATGAAGGAGATTCAAAAATTCAATCCTGGAGTCATGTTCATATTAATAGTAATATAACACAGATTAGGCACAGCAATTAAACATTTTTGGCAGCACTTAAAAAGTATGTGGAGATGGAGTCCGAATCACATCACTAGAACTAAATGTTTAGGCCCTGCCTTAAATGGTTGTTCACAGGATTTTGAGGGAATACGGTAGATTTAGATCTCTCCCTTAGACTTGATTTGTCCAAAGGCAAACCAACTGATCTCTCCACCATGACAATGAAAACAAACCTCAAGATTGTCAGATGGTACCAAAAACATAGCATCTTATCTACACTCTGGGTGTACAGCTGTGATCTTTCATTTGTCACTTTGGGTGTGTGCGTGTGTGTTTGTGAATATAATTATGCAGGAATAATTTCCCAGATGCTGGTTTTCATACACATGTCCCATCACTTTACTGGCTTGCTTGCAGCTCTCCCATGGCCTCTCTATAATGACTTATCATGTCTCTACATGCCTGCCTCCTGCTTCCCACTCAAGCTGTATCTGCTCCTGCCTTGTGCTTCTTTACTCTGCCTGGTTACACCCAACAGACTACCTCTGATGTGTGCTTTGAAAGAATCCAGGCTGCTTCTTTTTCTTTTTTAAATAGTCATTTGTGTATTTGTTTATTTATTTAGTTTCGGCTGTGCCCATGGACGGAGGAGCCTGGAAGGCTGCAGTCCATGGGGTTGCTAAGAGTCGGGCACGACAAAGCGACTTCACTTTCACTTTTCACTTTCATGCACTGGAGAAAGAAATGGCAACCCATTCCAGTGTTCTTGCCTGGAGAATCCCAGGGACGGGGGAGCCTGGTGGGCTGCCGTCTATGGGGTCGCACAGAGTCGGACACGACTGAAGCGACTTATCAGCAGCAGCAGCAGTGCCGGGTCTTCCTTACCGCGCAGGCTTTTCTTTAGCGGCAGAGAGCGGGGGCTGCTCTCTAGTTGCGATGTTTCGGCTTCTCTCTGTGGCGGCTTCAGTAGTTGTGGCTTTGAGGCTCTAGAGAACAGGCCCAGCAGCTGTGGGGCACGGGCTTAGTTGCTCCACGGCATGTGGGGTCATTGTGGACCAGGAATTGAACCCATGTCTCCTGCCCTGGCAAGCGGATTCTGTACCACTGTGCCACCAGGAAGTCCTCAAGCCTGCTTCTGATGGACGGTCTCTGCTTTCTCCATTGCCTCTGTCCTTCATATCCACTCCCAGATCAGCCCATAGGCAATAGGGCCTTTCACCACTTAAATCCAAGTAAGCAAGTGAAAGACGCGCAGTTGTGTCCGACTCTTCGCAACCCGGTGGACTATACAGCGCATGAATTCTCCAGGCCAGAATACTGGAGTGGGTAGCCTTTCCCTTCTCCAGGGGATTTTCTCAACCCAGGGATCAAACCCAGGTCTCCCTCACTGCAGGCGGATTCTTTATCAGCTGAGCCACCAGGGAAGCCCTCACCACTTAAATCCAAACCCTCCCCCAATCCTGCCTACTCTCATTGTCTTTTCAATGAAGTTACGTTAGCTTCATTGCTTTCTAGTATTCATTATCTTCCGTGGTGACCTTTTACTGGTCCTTTTCTGTATTCCTAACTGGAATAAAAGCTCCCAGGAAAGGAAGACCGTTGTCGCTTGTTTCATCGTGCTGTCCCAGCATATGGAACGATGCTCAGTGTGTGTGACACCGAATAAGTGCAGTTGTTAGTAATCATTTGATGTTGTGTCCTCAAGCTCCCCTGCTTCCCCAAGCATGAATAGCTTAGCCAGTCAGAAGCCCAAATAAGCTTGGCAAATTGGCCAAATCCTTTGGAAAACACACCGTAGAATACGTCTTCAGCGGTTTTAAAAATAAGGGAGTATCGTCACTTCTTTTCTTGTGATTATCTTTTCCATTGTTTTACTACAGGTGGAAATATTTGACCATAACTTACAGCAAGAACATACATATAGCTGTGCTTTATACACTATGGCAGTGCCTTATACAGCAGTATAATACAATACAGCAGTATTTATAAATATAAATACTAAATATACAGCAGTATAATAAAATACAGCAGTATTTTATACAATGTAGCACATAAACAAATGTAATTTCCACAACCTCCTATATGCTCTTGTTATTATCATTGTTATTACTATGAGCACTATGAGTAAAATTTATTTTACTATGAGGAAATATTATTATTATTTTACGCATGCTATCAGAACAAAGGCGGATGATCATTCTAACCATCCAATGAGAATTATAGCATGGCTCCTGGTTCCTTCTGTCCCCCTCCCACCAAAAAAAAAGTTTAATTCATCTGAAAGACTTGATTTGAAGCACAATGACAGATGTTTAAGAGAGGAATAGAGCCCAGAATGTAGATGTGTGTATCTGAAATTAGGCATCAATAGAGAAAATGTCTTTTTATGACTGATAGCTCAGGAATTCTGCCCACCATTATCTTTACCCACCCTTGATTTCATCTCTTGAAATTTGTTTATTTCTGAATTGTACAATAAACATTCTTGAATTTTTTTTTTTTAACTTGTCATCGTCATGTTTAGCCATAATTAAGAAACAGACAAAAAGAGGATAGAAGGGAATGTCAGCTCACCAGCAATAATCTACTGCAGGTAATAAACAGCACGCTGGCTATGTACTGGGATGTATCCATGAATTCCTTGCTCTAGTTATTTGGGGTCAACGTTATTCTGATTCCTACTTTAAAGATAATAATATAGATGGCATTCAATTTTTCCCTGAAAGAAGGGCAACTTTGACTACACTGAATCCCATGAAAATGCTAATATCGCCTTCAACTTAGCTGAGTGGGAGCTCACGAAAGCACTAGTTGACTGAAGGCCTTACCCTCAGGGGTGTGCCAGCACTTGGGGTCCATGCGAATGATCACCACTCAGTGGCTTGCAAAAGCACCGGAATAGCACTCAGTGCAGGTCAAGCACATAGACAGGCCTGCGGTACCAACTGGAAGATGTTAAAGATGCTGCCAGTAACTTGACAATGGCTCAGCTCTTTTCCATAAACTGAAAGAAAGGTAATTAACTATGAAAATTCACCTATTTTTCAAATTAGTAAACTTGAACAGTTCTTCTTTCTTAAGACTCTTTCTCTGAAAGCAATGATCATGGGTTAGAAAAAAAATCATTTTAATGCTTAGGTAAGGTTGGAATTTAAACTCTTCATTTTTTTTTTTTTTGAAATTATTTGGAAATGTGTTAAATGAGCACTGAAAAACAACTTTGGCTAAGGATTTTGGACTTTGTTTAAGCTCTGTATTTTTTCTGCACTAATAAAAAAGCCCAGAGAAAAACCTATCTAAACAGTATAAGAAAAATCTAATAAATAAAGAAGCAGAAAATTAATTTTTAAACTACCCACAGAACAAATTGTAATCATCCTTTGAATGTCACGTACAGAAGTTCAGATATTAACTTCAGACATTTTCCTCCACTATGAATCCCAGTTTTATTAAGTTTTCAATAGTAGATGAAAGTTTCACATTTTATTAAGTCTTCAGAAAACATCCCAGGAAACACTGTGCTTCAGTGAGTATCAGTCAGAGGCACATGTAAACATTCACCCAATGCATATAAAGCAAATTAATTTAATTTTAAAATACAACTTGCTTCAGTGCTGCTTATAAAAGATATACTTTTCATTTACTAGAAATTAAATATGAGTCTCTAGAAAATAAAGCGTAATTATCTCTTAACATCACAACTCATACACTCATCTGGAGAGGAACATTTCTCATAATTAGAGGAATCATGAAGAGTATCTGTCATGTGGATGCCTCCACTGATGTGGTGCTTATGTAACATAAAGGAGGATCTTCAAGAGGTTCTCATGGATGGGCTATAATTGTGAAAGCTGCCAGATGTTATTTTTGCTAGGTCTTTCACAATCCTTGAGCACAATTTTGGTCCATGTAGGCAAATGTTTTTATTAAAATAGATTTTGTTCTCATTTTACGAGGGATCAAATTCACTTTTTAAAACATTTTTAATTTTATATTGGAGTATAATTGATTCGTGGCTTCCCTGGTGGCTCAGCAGATACACCTGCCAACACAGGAGACATAGGTTTGATCCTTGGGCCTGGAAGATGCCCTGTAGAAGGAAATGGCAACCCCCTCAAGTATTTTACCTGAAAAAGCCTATGACTAGAGGAGCCTGGAGGGCTAGAGTCCACAGGGTTGCAAAAGAGTCAAACACAATGTAGTGACTAATCAACAACAGTAATAGTCGATTAACAACGTTGTGTTGATTTCAGATGTATAGCAAAGTGATTCACTTACATGTAAACACGGATCTACTTGTTTTCAAATTCTTTTCCCAGTTAGTCTGTTACATAATACAGAGCAGAATTCCCTGTGCTATACAGGAGGTCCTTGTGAGTTATCCATTTTAAATATAGCAGTGTGTACACTCATTTATATTAGAAAAATTTCAGATAACTGTCGGGGTTCAGAAGGGAAGTGAGTGAAAATAAACAAAATAATAAATGATAGATTCTTCTTTGAATTTAGCCAAGTATCTAAGTTCTCATTAGCAATTTAGCATGAATTCTAATACTAAATGCAGTTATTAATACTGATTAAAGTAATTAATAAGATGAAACTCCAGTGGTAAACATTTATTCTATTACATAAATAATTTTGTCAAACTAAATTTTGAAAAAATTAGAAAAAAAACTGATTAAAGTAACAAATAATAAATATCACTGTTTGAAGAGATAGAATACTGGTAGTTGAATATTTTGATCCAAGGTAGCAGAATAACTTGAATTCAGAAAACAAAACAAAACTGTCTTATGTACTAATAGTGGATCAGATTACTGTCTTTTTAAAGAATGATCTGGGTACAGACATCAAAATTTATATAAATTGAATAATCATGACATAACAATGCCTTAGCTTTGTTTTATACTGGTGGTAATAATACAGTATGTAAAGTAAGATATTTCCTTTGTCTCATGTCTTGGGTTCCTGGACATCTTGTAATTATCCTGGGAAATATTTCCCTACCTCAGTGCTGAGATCTGCACGTTTTCTTAATGCTGGTTCTGGAGTCAGAAAAGAATTCAATGGGATTGAAAAATGTGGTCCTCATAAAAGATGTGTCTTCCAGGTAAGGTCCATGTCTAAACAATCCCCATACCCAACACAATGCTTCACACCTCATCAAGCAGAACTGGACAAAAGATTTGTCCTCTGTAAGCATCTGCTAAATGATGGGTGTTATCACTTGCATTAATATGCATATGCTCTTGTTCAATTCATTCCCAGCAACAAATTCCAAATTTAAGGATATTAGCATTGAAACATATACATTCGTTCAGTTCAGTCGCTCAGTCGTGTCCAACTCTTTGCAACCCCATGAATCGCAGCACGCCAGGCCTCCCTGTCCATCACCAACTCCCGGAGTTCACTCAGACTCACGTCCATTGAGTCAATGATGCCATCCAGCCATCTTATCCTCTGTTGTCTTCTCCTCCTGCCCCCAATCCCTCCCAGCATCAGACTCTTTTCCAATGAGTCAGCTCTTCACATGAGGAGGCCAAAGTACTGGAGTTTCAGCTTTAGCATCATTCCTTCCAAGGAAATCCCAGGGCTGATCTCCTTCAGAATGGACTGGTTGGATCTCCTTGCAGTCCAAGGAACTCGCAAGAGTTTTCTCCAACACCACAGTTCAAAAGCATCAATTCTTCGGTGCTCAGCTTTCTTCACAGTCCAACTCTCACATCCATACATGACCACAGGAAAAACCATAGCCTTGACTAGACGAACCTTTGTTGGCAAAGTAATGTCTCTGCTTTTGAATATGCTATCTAGGTTGGTCATAACTTTCCTTCCAAGGAATACATTACTATATGTAAAATAAATAGCCAGTGGGAACTTTCATATGATATGGGAAGCTCAAATCCATCCCATGCTCTGTGACAACCAAGAGAAGTGGGGTGGGGTGGGAGGTGGGAGGGAGGTTCAGAAGGGAAGGGACATGCCTGTACCTGTGGCTCATTCATGTTGATGTACGGCAGAAAGCAACACAATATGGTAAAGCAATTATCCTCAATTAAAAATTAAATTAGAAAAGAATATGTGACAACAAGATTTTAGGTAAGTCATTTCTTATAACCCGACTTAAGATAGTACTTTTCTGTCAATACCATCATCACCAAGTGATACAAGTATTAAGCACAAAAAAGAAATCTATAATTACTAAAATGTCTATTGTCATGATTTGAGCCAACGAATCCTAACCAAAATATGGCTATCTAAGTCAATCTCTACCTCAAAAACCACACATCAGCCATGTTTTAATTGAAAGCATATATTCTAGTGCCAATGGTGTGTGTGTGTTTTACACTGACAGTTTATTTCCACAACTGTTTCCTTTTAGATATTCTATGAAATAAAAAAATAAAATACAGAGTCAGATTCAGCACCACATTTTGGACTTGGCCTCATTTATTTCATAGTTTTTGAGCTCTTGCATTTTTAAATTTCACATTTTCTCATGTATTTCAAAAAGGACACTGAAAATGAACAAACAGGCATGCATGATGCTTGGACTCTCATATTTAAAATGCCTGTTTTGCTAAAAAGAGTTAGCAAGAACACATCAGATATTTCAGCTTGAAAAGAAATGAAAACTATCTGCCTCGCATTCTTCACAGCCAATCCAAACAGGCTACTGTGGTATTCATAAATCCCTCTGAATTACGTCAAACATGCATAAAATCAGGCTTTCTTTGTAGTAAAAATTTCATCCAGCTGAGCCCAAGGAGAGAATAAAAAGTTATCCGAATACCTTATTGTTAAACTGAGGACGACTTTACAGAGTAAATGCCATATCTCTGCTGGAGTCTTCCTGACAATTTCCTAATTTTAATAAATTGTCTGTGAGGACTGCCGTCAGCCTTGTTTCCATTCAAAAACTAAGAACATAGTTGAAAATGTCATTGTATTAGCTTAAAGTGATGCCAGGATGTTTAATATGTTAAGTGGGAATCTATTTGCTTTATTATGATTCAGGTAACTTGCTTTGAAGTAAACAAATAATATACATTCTCCAAAAAGACCTGGTGTTTTCTTGGAAGAAGAAAAGTACAATTTGTCACACTTCTGTGAAAAGAAAATACATATATTTCACAAAGACAAGATTCTGTCTACTAAAAAAAAAAAAATGCAAACATGAGAGTCGCGGGTTAAGTTTTATTTGGGGCAAAGTGAGGATGATAGCCTGGGAGACAGGACTTCAGATAGCTCTGAGAAACTGCTCCTTAGCGGTGGGGGGAAGGTCAGTATATATGCGATTTTAGTGAAGGGGGATGTGTCTTGTCGCACGCAGCACGGTTGGCAGAGGCTGACTACTGGTCGTGAGGAGCGGATGAAGTAAATTATTTTAGGGCTTTTCTAGATATGAGGAGATGCAAGAATTGGGCTCATAAAATCTTCTTTTGAAAATATCTATCTCAAGGCGTGTTCTGCCAGGTTTTCCCCAGGGCACAGAAGGCCTTGTTCCTGATCTTCACACTGATCTCTTTTCAGGATGTGTCGAAGGTTAGCGACTGCAGTGGCCAGAGATTTAATGCTTGTAGAGGCAGACGGCAAGTGCCCACATTTAGTTGGCAGTCCATGCGCCAACATATTTTAAAGAAAATACTGTAAAGCTATCTAATATGGAACTATTAAAAGAAAATCACGTTTCGGTTTTGAATTGGACTTAATACAAGCAAGGGCAACCTCCATCACAATTCCCATAACAGCAAATATCCAAAACATTCATGTTGAGGAAGTCTTGCATGCATTACAAGCCAACAGCCAACCACCAAACTTCCTCCAAGGCTGGGACAAAGAGAGAACAGACTCACTTTTCCATTCCCAGATATTGTGCCGTCTGAGCATGGTGCTAATCTGATGGCACCGAAGGAGGGCAGAATCTGTCACCCCAAGTATACCTCTTTAACTAAGAATTTAGCTAAGAATTATTTTAAGCTGATTATTTTTAAGAAACAGAGGACACAGAGGCTCTCGTGGAGTCTAGTAGAAGTTACCTAATTGTGGAAAACCTTTATAAGAGAAATTTCCATTTGTAAGGGTGACTCCTTTTCTGTGGGCTTCCCAGGGGGTGCTAGTGTAAAGAAACTGCTTACCAATGCAGGAGACATAAGAGACGCGGGTTTGATCCCTGGTTGCCATGGCAACCCTCTCTAGTATTCTTGTTTGGAGAATCCCTTGGAGAGAGGAGCCTGGCATGCTATGGTCCATAGGGTTGCAGAGTTAGACACGACTGAAGTGACTGAACATGCATGCTCCCTTTTTGTGCCAGAAAGAGAAGGGTAATCGAATTTCTGGAAACTAACACCAACAGTAAAGACAACAACTTAGATCTGCCTAATGCCCATGGACTGCAGCACACCAGGCCTCCCTGTCCATCACCAACTCCTGGAGTTCACCCAAACCCATGTCCATTGAGTTGGTGATGCCGTCCAACCATCTCATCCTCTGTCACCCTTTTCTCCTCCTGCCCTCAGTCTTTCTCAGCATCAAGGAAATGAGTCAGTTCTTCTCATCAGGTGGCCAAAGTACTGAAGTTTCAGCTTCAACATCCGTCTTTCCAATGAAGACCCAGGACTGATCTCATTTAGGATTGACTGGTTGGATCTCCTTGCAGTCCAAGGGACTCTCAAGAGTCTTCTCCAACACCACAGTTCAAAAGCATCATGGGGTCACAAACAGTCAGACACAACTGAGCAACTGAACTGAACTGAGTGCCCATGTCCTTGTTCACTGTGCTTTGCCTGATAATCTCCCATAACCGGCTTCCCTACCCCAGTACCTTCTTGTGTCTTTAGCTGAAGATGGTCTTTAAAGTGGTGGTTTGTATCATTTAAGAGAGTTACTTAAGCTTTCCTGGATATTTCTCATGTGTACAGAAGGTATTTATGCTATTAAACTTCTGTTTTTCTCCTGTTCTGCTATTAATTTTTTTTTTTTTAATTACAGAGGATTCTCAGCCAAGAACCTAGAAGGGTAGAGGGAAAATCATTTTTCCTCCCCTACATCACTGATGAAATCTTTCCATTTCCCTATGTTACAGGAGAGAAATAAATAATAACCCAGTAACTTTTTACCAAAACCCACTGAGTCTGGGATTTGTAGAAGGCAGTCGCCTCATTTCAGACGTATGGAACACAGCCAAGACCAAAATCTTTTGCCAGTGCAACTTTCTGATAATCGTGAAAACTGTGTGCTGTCTAATTGGACATTTAACCCTCATCTCACTCATTTTGACTTTAGCCATGGAGATGCTAATTTGAAAGAATTATTTTTCAGGATAGAGACCTTGTCTTCTTTTTTAAGAGGCAGCACTTTGCTAAAGGTTAGCAATATGTCTTTCTAAAATATTTAAATTCTATTTTACATTCTAGTAACCTCATTTTACCATGTGGTTGCCATTCTTTTTAATATTTAATAGGGCTTTAGAGGAATGGGATGTTTTATAGTAGAACAGTGAGAGTGGGTATTACAATATTTGTCAATATCGTCTCGATGATATATGAATCTTCCAAGTTAGAGACTCAGAATTTTCACAATAGCGGAAACTCCACTGTAGAGTGTGCAAGGAAAAGGCTTTACTCACAGGTAAGGGAGTACCCTGCTACCATTTCAACTCCTTCTCTATAAATGTTCTCCACAGTCTAAGTTATATGCTTCTGGTCCACAAATTGAAGTACAGGCTTGAGACATGAGAAAAACAATAGTTGCTGACTCAGTGTTAAAAATCCCAAGAATTGTTACTCCAGTTGAAGACTCACTTGTTAGACTCTTCTGTCCAGAGATGAATACAGAAAAATTCTCCAAAATCATGGAACCCTATTGAGTTAATTTAAAATACACTGTCCTAAAGACTGCCTTCCTTGACCTCTGCAGTTAAAGAAATGAATAAGCTAATTAAAGGGTGACGTATTGAACAATTAGTGTATGAAATATCTAGACAAAGAAACCAATTCTCTTAAGAACTAGTAAAGCTGTTTTATGGAGGTTTGTAAGGTAAGGTTGGAGACTAATGGATAAATCATTGTGATATAGGAAACATTTTTATAAATTAAAGGCATTTTTTTTGGCTGTTCAGTACGTGGGAATCTTAGTTCCCCAACCAGAAATCAAATCCGCACCTACTGAATTGGAAGCACGAGTTTTAATCACTGGACTGCCAGGGAAATCCCAAAAAACATTTTTAAGTGGTGGATAGGGTTTCAAAGACTGCTCTTGGAACAGAGAATTAAAGATACATATATTTTTTTTGCAATAGATGCATGCAGACTGAGTCCTTAATACTATGGAGCACTTACAGAGCAAATCCAAAAGAAGATCAGGGTTTTTCACATCTGAAAGGGGGTGGAGTGGGTGTTACTATTCCTAAGACTGTTTTTAGCTCTGTTCGCTTTCTTCCCATTCATCCTCAGCATTCAGCCCATAGTACCTGGTATGTACTCATTAATTAATCTCATTAATTACTTCCAAGTCTACAAATGATAAGCCATGTTATATAGAAACTTGAGGGGCCATTCAGGGTGTATTAACAAAGTCTTATGTCATCAGGGCTACAAAATAATTCTTAGGTATTGGAGAAGGTTCCTTAAAAATGGAGGTATCAAAAATAATTTTCAGTTTGTAACACATTCTGAGCAGAAGGGACAATAGTCACAAGTTAAAGGCAGTGGCACCCCACTCCAGTACTTTTGCCTGGAAAACCCCATGGACGGAGGAGTCTGGTAGGCTGCAGACCATGGGGTCGCTAGAGTCAGACGCGACTGAGCGACTTCACTTTCACTTCTCACTTTCATGCATTGGAGAAGGAAATGGCAACCCGCTCCAGTGCTCTTGCCTGGAGAATCCCAGGGACAGGGCAGCCTGGTAGGCTGCCGTCTATGGGGTCGCATAGAGTCGGACATGACTGAAGCAACTTAGCAGCAGCAGTAGCAGCAAGGGCAGTATCATAACCAGATACACATGTGGGGACCTGGGTCTCCTTAGAGTGGATTAAAGGACATAGGGACCATATCTGGAGACCAGGAGCCCACTCATAAAGGAATGACGATCATTCGGAGGTAACTGAAGTGCGGGCAGGAGCAGGCCCCTCGGAGGAGCATTTCATGCTGCTAACGGCCACAGGAATATCATGGATGGCTGCTGCGGAGGAGTCAGTTCAAGTCAGGAAATGCTGAATTTATAGAGTGTGGTCCATAAGATTCTGGAAATTTAGATTGCAGATTGAGAAGTTTGCAATGTTACTTACAGTAGATTTGGTTATCTTATTATACACTGGTGGTTAAAATCATGGGAGATATAGTGTGTGTGGTATACACATTCACACACACACTGTTCAGTGTTTTGAACAGTGTGGTGAAGGGTTGTACAGAGAAAATGCTGAAGAAATAAATGTGGAGAATAAATGTAAGATACAGGAAGAGAGAGAAAGAGAGAGAGAAAATAGAGAGGGGTTTGTTTCACAGAATCTGAGAGAAGAGACCACTTCAAAAAGCAACAGCTTTGAATTCTATAGGGCAGACTTCCCCGTGGTGGTGGTGTCACTTTGTTGCTTTTGACTCTGGTGGCCCCATGGACTGCAGCCTGGTTAACAGCAGGCTTTCTTGTCCTTCACCGTCTCCCAGAGTTTGCTCACTTTTGTGTGCATTAATCCGGTGATGCTATCTAACCATCTCATCCTCTGCCGACCTCTTCTCCTTTTGCTTTCAATCTTTTCCAGCATCTAGGCCTTTTCCGATCTATGGCAACTTAGAATACTTCACTTTCTTCACTCCATAACTACTTTCTATAGATGTGTTCAATGGTTTCCATGCTCACATGAAACAAAGAAGTTAAATCACCATAAATTTTCTTCTAATAAAGATAATCAAGTAAGCCTCTAATATTTTTGTTACTTTTCTAAATTCTAAAAAATAACTGATATAGTACTAGGGCTTCCCTGGTGAATCAGATGGTAAAGAATCTGCCTTCAATGCAAAAGACCCAGGTTCAATCCATGGGTCAAGACTAATACAGTGTCTACACTTATCTCCAATTCCATACCTGTTCTTCATCTTCAACTGCTTTAAATTTTGGTCTCTGTCCATTACTTTGACTTTGAACAGGCCTCTTGATTAACGATAATCATACACTTACCATATGCAAATTCCTCTTGTATAAATCATCTGCCATAAAATATAAAAAATTATTTTGCACATTTCACAGCTACTTCCTTGCAAGTTCTCTTTCTTGTCTTGGCCTCATGCTCATCTGTTTCTTCCGTTGCTCTGCACATAATCATTCCTCTCAAGATTTTACCTCTCTTCCGCCATCTGTCTTTTCTTTTCGTTGTATAGCAGGACAAAACATATACATAGATAATTCAAGTAAGAACATCTCCAGGGCCTGCCCATGAAAGTCTCTTGCATCTCCCACATTGGCAGGTGGATTCTTTACTATCTGAACCACATGGGAAGCCTGTGTTATGCTACAGGTTGAGCTATGAACCTAACTTGCTATATTATGTGCTTCCCTCGTGGCTCAGATGGTAAAATATCAGTCTGCAATGCAGGAGACTTGGGTTTGATCCCTGGATCAGGAAGATCTCCTGGAGAAGGGAATTGCTATGCACTCCAGTATTCTTGCCTGGAGACTGCCATGGACAGAGGAGCCTGGAGAGCTACAGTCCGTAGGGTCACAAAGAGTCAGACTATTTCATGGGATCAGATCAGATCAGATCAGTCGCTCAGTCGTGTCCAACTCTTTGCGACCGCATGAATCGCAGCACACCAGGCCTCCCTGTCCATCACCAACTCCCGGAGTTCACTCAGACTCATGTCCATCGAGTCAGTGATGCCATCCAGCCATCTCATCCTCTGTCGTCCCCTTCTCCTCCTGCCCGCAATCCCTCCCAGCATCAGAGTCTTTTCCAATGAGTCAACTCTTCCCATGAGGTGGCCAAAGTACTGGAGTTTCAGCTTTAGCATCATTCCTTCCAAAGAAATCCCAGGGCTGACCTCCTTCAGAATGAACTGGTTTCTGAAGGAGATCAGCCCTGGGATTTCTGACTATTTTATGGGATAGTCCTTCTCAACACTGATTGCATGTTTGAATCAACTGGGTAGCTTTAACATGACCAATTCCTGCCCCACTCGAGATAAATATACAGTAAGTCCCCTACATGAGAACATTCAAGTTGCAAACTTTCAAAGATGTTTATGTGCATGCCAGCCCCTATAAGACAGCTACTGTACTGTACTACTGTATTTTTCAAGGTGCTATACTATAAGGTTTATTTTTGTGTTTATTTTTTTATGTACGTGTTATTTGTGCGACAAGCATTAGATTATAGTGCTGTATAACTGATGGTGATAGTTGCTCGTCTAGGCTTGCTTTGTGGGTTCACGAACAAACTGACCTTATAAACACTCAGAATGGAATTTATTTACACTTAAGGGACTTCTGTATCTGAGAAGCAAGTGTATATTCTGTATTTCTAAAAGTTTTCCATATGATTCAAATATGCAGCCAGAGTTGAGAACCACTGATTTTGTGGGAGAAGATTCTAAACATAAAATCATATACTGTTTGTTATGACTTCATTTGGGCTAAGAATTAACTTCTCCTGGGCACACAAGGGAACACTTTAGAAAAGGACTAAACATTTGCGGTCTCTGCTTAAATCCAGAAGGAAAAGGATTAAAATAATCGGTGATGTTTTTCAGTTTGGCAAGGATTCAGAATTATAATCTGTAAGATGACTGGGAGAAATAAAGACATAGTTCAGAAGTATAAGATTGCCTTAATGCTGGGCCAGCTACGCAGTGGGCCAAAATGTCCCTGTGGAGTGAGTGGGGGTGAGAGGTGCGAAGAGATTATTTCTAATTCCCGAGTATCTCCAGCCACTAGTCGCCATATATACCTGGTGGCCTTATCTTAAGGCAGCATGCTTTAGTGACTAGAGACTAGATTTTAAAACAAACAAACAAACAAACAAACAAACAAAAAAACACAGATTTAGAACCCACACACCTTGAGTTCAGTCTTGGCTCCACTTCCTTTTGCTTTGTGATTTCAGGCAGCTTAATTCACTTGTCTTATTCTGAATTGTATTGTTTGTGAAATCATAATGACCACACCTAATATCATGATCATAACCGGATGAGATGATTTATATGAAATTCGTGGCATATATTAGGAACTCAATATGGAGTTATCTTTTCAGTAGTTTTCCACCAGAAATAAAGCACTTTACCCATCCAATCCACTGGCAATTTTTGAATATAAACTGTGTATTTCCATCTCTCTAGCTTTAATTTTATTCTTTATTTCCATTTGCTTCTTCTCTAAATGTCATCCTTTTAATCCCCACATACAGATGCCTTCTATATCCTCAAAGACCCAAATCAAACACTGCATTTTCTGACTGTGCTAAATTTTCTGACTTTACTAAACATAGAGACACAAATTCGAACAATGTTATCATTTCCCCACATAGTAATATAGTGCCCACTGATAAATTCTTATAGGAAAAAGTTTAAATATCTTACTTTAGTTTGACTATCTGAAAATCACAAACTGGGTGTGCATAAAACTATGGGCTGTGGAATATTTGTGTAAATAAAGATTTCAAAGAATATACATTAATAATTTTATATACCTTTGTAGAAGCAGCTGGTGGTGAGAAAAAAGAACAATGAATATCCACCATAAAAATTCTCCATGGTAAATAGAAATCATCACCCTTCTCACGTTAAAACTCAGATTTATTTTAAAAAGGGGAGCAGAGGAAATTGAATTCAGAATCTTGTTTAAAATATGCCTTCCAAGGCCACCCACCCAATATTCTAACCTCAAACTGACTAATTAGGTACACTGGCTTTATGAGGCATGTGCTTTAAGAACTAGGATAATTTTTAATAGCCTAGCCAGGAAAAACAACAGAAGTAGAAAAATATTTTTATAGTTGAAAAACTTGGCAACAGTTTTTCTGCAACTGAGAACATATTTTGGCTATCCTTTAAAAAGTCCTGGAAAGACACAAAGAATTAGGATGCACACAGAAGGCTTTAGAAACGAAATTTTAAATAATTTGCATATCGGCACAGAAATGAGAGCATCCTCATGACTGCTAATTTAAATAATCAAACATATACAGCATTATAAAAAAAGGAACAATGAACCCTGAGGGATGTATAATGTAGCATAAAATTAAAAAGAGGTTGACCTAACTGACATTAAATTTGATTGAGAAGCTTCTCTTGAAGGACTTGTGCCCTTTCCGTTCTGCAAACAACTTGCAGGTCAACTGAATTTCTTGTATTTGTGGAAGTCTTTCATGTCAGGAAAAATCCATGATCTCTGCAATAGCCTCAAACCCATTTACTTATTTGAACTGATTTAAAACCTGAAAGACTAGGTTTATACTCATATTCCAAATTATTTGCACATACCATGCTGCAGTCCATGGGATCGCAAAGAGTCAGACATGACTGAGAGCCTAAACTAAACTGCATGTTTAATTACTACCCATTTTACCTAACAGTTAAAAGCTATCATGAGTTTTTATGGTGATGGGAGGTTTACAGATGTTGGTCTAGTCATTCAGAGAGAACAGGAAGAGATTTAGATCTTAGCTTAGTTTTTATTTAATCTTTAAGACTAAATTTTAGCATCATAGAAAATAATAGAAAATAAAACATTTAATGCTAGTTGTATAATGAAAGCAATTTTTTGTTTAAAGTACATATTTTACTTCTAATACATACATTTGTATACATAATTTCCAACACACGATAGACATGCACATCCTAAACATGTCATGCTTCCCACATAGTAATATACAACTTTTTGACAAATTCTTATTGGATAGATGCTAAATAGTGTATTCATGTTTGGCTATCTTAAAACCACAGAATAGGTGTTTGTAAAACTATGGGTTGTGGAATATTTGTACAAAGAAAGATTTCAAAGTACATATGTACATAATATGAGATATATATATATGCTGCTAAGTCGCTTCAGTCGTGTCCGACTCTGTGTGACCCCATAGATGGCAGCCCACCAGGCTCCCCCATCCCTGGGATTCTCCAGGCAAGAGTACCGGAGTGGGTGCCATTGCCTTCTCCATATATATATATATATATATATATATATATATGGGCTTCCCAGGTAGCTCGCTGGTAAAGAATCTGGCTGCAATGCAAGAGACATGGGTTCGATCCCTGGATTGGGAAGATACCCTGGAGGGGCCATGGAAGGCAACCCACTCCAGTATTCTTGCCTGGAGAATCCCGTGGACACAGGAGCTTAGCAGGGTATAGTCCATGGGATCATAAAGAGTTGGACATGACTGAACGGCTAAGCACAGAACAGAATGATATATATAATATATCTAAACATTGATGTGTATTATAAATATGTTATAATGTATTATATATTATAATATGCATATTCATAAGCATAAAACATAATAGGAAAATGTGTGTGTGTGTATACATGTACAAACGCAAGAGCATACATATGTACGTGTATGAGAGATAGAAAGAGATACAGAGAGAGACATGAACAGAATTCGGTTCACCCTGCTTGACAGACATTGTTTCAACCAGATAAAGATGCTCTCTGCGCTGGGCTGTGCAGATGAGCCCAGGGAAGATGAGTGATGTGGGCCCAGCACATTTCCACTGTCCCGGGGAGCTTTGTGTGGTTGGAAAACTCAGGCAGCACTGCCAGCAAATGTGGGAGCTCGATAAAGAGGAAGGTTGTCAGCAAGAGCTCCCAGTATCATTCAAGAACACGTGGAGGAGAATTAGCAAGCACCAAGAATACCAAAGAGGTGGGGAACGTCGGGCGAGGGCACTGAAAGTCACTGGTCATAAAGATCGAGGTTATGGAACTGGCAAATCTGAATGTAATTTCTAGCTGTTGACTGATGAGTCTTGGCAACATATGAATTGCTTTAACGACTAAGTCCCTAAAGGAAGAAGTGAGAATCCTAGATGAGACTGGATTATACCAAAACTGCTTGGTACAGAAGAACATCTGGACTGAATTTGAATAGACTTTACTCTCTGAGCTACTGTGATGAAGAATTACCATCAATGCTTTAGTGAGGAGAACCTTGAAATCAACATTTCAACTCAGAACCCACCTGCTCTGTATTCCAGGTTTGATAGTAAACTGTGTTGAAAGCCCCTCCTTCTGAAGGCCTTTTCTTAGGGGTTGTTGTTTCTTTGCTTTTTTTCATTAAAATGCCAAAGTATGTCAGCCCACATATCTTCAGAGTGAATGTATTTTAGTCTCTATTTGAGTACTTTAATAAATATATTTGTAAAGCAAGACATCAAATAAGCTTTTTTTTTTTTCTATTTTTGATTTTTTAACACATTCCACCAAATTTTTTACTAAGAAGTTTCAAGAAAATATTCATTCATACTTTGGAATGTTGTAAATGTCAGGATTTGTTGTTGTTCAGTCAATAAGTCTTGTTTGACTCTTGGGACCTCCATGGACTGCAGCATGCCAGGCTTCCCTGTCCTTCAGCATCTCCCAGAGCTTGTTCAAACTCATGTCCATTGAGTTGGTGATGCCATCCGACCATCTCATCCCCTGTCGTCCCCTTCTCCTCCTGCCTTCAGTCTTTCCCAGTGTCAGGGTCTTTTTCAATGAGTCAGTTCTCTGCATCAGGTGACCAAAGTATCAGAGCTTCTACTTCAGCATGAGTCCTTCCAATGAATATTCAGGAACAATTTCCTTTAAGATTGACTGGTTTGATCTCCTTGCTGTCCAAGGGACTCTCAAGAGTCTTCTCCAATATCACAGTTCAAAAGCATCAATTCTTCAGTGCTCAGCTTTCTTTATGGTCCAACTCTTCTCATATCCGTATACTACTGCTGGAAAAACCTTAGCTTTGAGCAGATGGACCTTTCTTGGCAAGGTAATTATCTCTGCTCTACTCCAATATCAGTATTGGAATTTCAAAATTAAATATTTGGTGTTCTATTAGCTCTGATAATTTAGATAGTTCAGATACCCTCTTGGTTTTTTAAGTATTAAGTATCATTTTGTTGGTAACATTTATTTTATTAGTCACAATTAACTAATATGAAATTGCTAAATAGTTGTCTTTGGGTATACCCTTTGTGAAAGTAACCATTCGTTTTCAACAAAAGCAAATGAGAAGTAATTCCCTGGTATTAGGGTCACCCCCAAGGTGGGCTGCACCTCACATCCAATTAAGTTTCCAATATTGATACTGACCGTACCATAGGTTCAGCAAGAGGGTATAAATACATGTAGCAATATTACTCATTTGGTGAGGATTTCTGGAGACAGAAGGGTCATGTTAAGACCAAGAAAATCCTAAAATAGTTTGAGGATTTAGGGTGGTTAGGAGGTGGGTCTCAGATGAAGATTCCCTGGTAAAGGCCACGGCTTTTGTGGTTGGAGATTCAGGGTTTCTTAGGAGCTTGACAAGATCCAGGCAGAAAGAGAAGGGGGCAGAGGATTTGAAAGCCACTAGCAGCTGAACTATTCATGTAGAGCAAAACTGTTCACTATTCTTATATAACAAAACTGAGTGAGTGGTTCTGACCTGTGCTGTAGACTGGAACATGCCCCCTACATCCTTATGTTAACATCCCAGTACCTCAGAATGCAGGTACTACATTTGAAAATAGGACTTTTTTAGTTAAAATGGAGTCCTTGGTGGTGGTGTTTTAGTGGTTTAGTTGATAAGTCGTATCTGATTCTTGCAATCCCATGGACTATAGCCTACCAGGCTCCTCTGTCCACGGGATTCTCCAGGCAAGAATACTGGAGTGCATTGCCATTTCCTTTTCCAGAGTCCTTGGGATGGGGCCTAATTCAATATGACTGATGTCCCTATAAAACTAGGAGTTTATGACAAAGACAACACAGATGGAAGGACAATGTGTGAGGTCAAAGCGAGAAGGTGGCCAGCTGCAAACCAAGAAAGAGGCATCCGAAGAAATTAAACCTGCTGACACTTTGATCGTGGGCTTTCTGCCTGCGGAACTGTGAGAAATACCCAGTCTGTGGTGTTTTGTTATGGCAGCCCCATCAAGTTGGGGTTGTCAGACATGCTGGTCTACTAGAAATCAGCAACACCCATCAATTATTTCATAGAAAACTTAACATGAGGGGAAAATTTGTGGTTCAAAATGCATTAGAGGAAATGCAAATAAAAACCACAATAAGAGGCAAATGTTCACCTACTAAATGTCTCAGACTGAAAACCCTAACGTACCAAGAATTGACAAGAATTTGGAGCAACTTGAACTCTCTTAGATTGCTGGTTAAAAGCAAACAGTTGTAGGCACTGACAATTAGCATATATTTACATATATACATTATATGACCAATCAAGTGCATCCCTAGTTATTTATCCAAAGAAAGAAACCACCATTTCACAAAGACAACATACCAAAAGTTTTGGATTCTTACCTTAATTGTTTTGATTTCATTTTGTTGCCTCAGAGGCACAGCTTGACAGTTTCTTAAGGCCATAATAATGTCAGAGTTATAGTTTTTCAGAATCCATCTGATTTGCTCCCAAAAATGGGACATGTTTTGAATGCAACTGACAATTGGAGGTTCTGGAATATTAAGTTGGAAATTTCTGCTAATTTATGTCACCAAAAGTTCTGATTTGAGACAGCCTTTGACCATAGGAACTGCGTAATTAACTTCTTATCAATTACTTAATTGAATTTATAGATTGAACTTGTTTTTCTTACCAAAATCTGAGATTTACTACTTATAATTAATCATAATCCCCTTAAAATGTAGTACAATGTATAGAAACATTATAATTTAATAAGTATGTTATATCTTTGACTTTTATTTTCAGAGTTAACAAGATATGTTTTTAACAAAAGATTGAGTTTAGATAAGTTACATCAATTCAGTTCGGTTGGCATTTCATAAGCAATAAGTTCAGACAGTTTAAAGTTACTTTTTATTTTTTAAAGAAATATTATTGGCAACTTATTTATGTAGTACTTCCTTCACATAGTTCTTTCACATAAAGACTTCATTGGTGGATTTACAGTAAAAATATTGACCAGAAGTAGACTTGTGTTCAAGACTAACCTCTCCTACTTTGACATAAGGCATAGTATTTCTGGTGTATTGTCTCCACGAATCTAAATATAATGACGGAACCAACATTATTTGGATTTTTAAGAGATTCAAAGGAAATATTACATGCAAAATATGCAACAAAAATTATACTGACTCCCTTTTGGTAAAAAAAAAAAAAAAAGTCCATTTGGATTCAGTTCAGTTCAGTCACTCAGTCTTGTCCGACTCTTTGCGATCCTAGGAACCTCAGCACTCCAGGACTCCCTGTCCATCACCAACTCCCGGAGTTTATCAAAACTCTTGTCCACTGAGTCGGTGATGCCATCCAATCATCTCATCCTCTGTCATCCCCTTCTCAGTCTGCCCTCAATCTTTCCCAAAATCAGGGTCTTTTCAAATGAGTCAGCTCTTCACATCAGGTGGCCAAACTATTGGAGTTTCAGCTTCAACATCAGTCCATCCAATGAACACCCAGGACTGATTTCCTTTAGGATGGACTGGTTGGATCTCCTTGCAGTCCAAGGGACTCTCGAGAGTCTTCTCCAACACCACAGTTCAAAAACATCAATTCTTCTGTCCTCAGTTTTCTTTATAGTCCAACTCTCACATCCATACATAACTACTGGAAAAACCATAGCCGTGACTAGATGGACCTTTGTTGGCAAAGTAATGTCTCTGTTTTTTAATATGCTGTCTAGATTGGTCATAACTTTTCTTCCAAGGAGTAAGTGTCTTTTAATTTCATGGCTGCCATCACCATCTGCAGTGATTTTGGAACCCCCAAAAATAAAGTCAGCCATTGTTTCCACTGTTTCCCCATATATTTTCCATGAAGTGATGGGACTGGATGCCATGATCTTAGTTTTCTGAATGGGTATTGTGATACAGATAGTTTGATATCAAGGTATTTAAGCTAGTGCACTGGTAGCTAGATAAACCAATAGCAAGCTTCAGTGCGAGAAGGTGGGATGAGTAGCCTTAATAAAGTGTAAATTAAGTACACAGGTCAGAGTACAGAGCTAGAGCTTCCTCAAAGGTGAATGCCTGTGTCATGGATGAAGTCAGGGGCAGGGTTACATGGCAAGGAAGCTTAACACTGAGGTTTTGGAGATGATTTGTGGAGTTTATTTTATATGAGTAGAGTATTAGAATATGGGAATTATCTGAACTTCCTTTCTGCTTTCCCAAAGCTTCCAAAATTTTGCAAAGTGATGTTGGGCTATGTGATAGAATCTTGAACTAGATATAGACAAATAAATACATATAGGTACAATTGAGGTACATATATTTATATACACACTATGCTCTTCAAACCATATCGGAATTTATCAATATCATATTTCATAAATTTTAAAGATATGTAACATTTTTAGATTATTTTGCACTCAAAGCATAACTAGAAAAAATGTTAGAAAAGTACTATATTTATGACTCAATGATAATAAATAGGTTATTTTCTGAAACTAGGAAAAATGCATATTAATTACAAATTTTATTTTTTACATGATACTGGCAGTCCCAAGAGTTAAAATTTTTTAACACAGCTCTTGTCAGAGAATGTTTGGATAGTATTATTTTAAAATTAGTATTGAGTATACTTTGATTATTTTTAAACATTATTAATTCTTTGGAAAATAAAACTGTTTTATATATCAGTAATTCTATCATTGTCCACACTTTTAGACTTAATGAAAATTAAAGGAGTTTTGTTACAGTAAAATAAAATTTGACAATGAAAAACCTGGTATTAAAACCTCTTAAAGCATTTATTGATAACATATGAGTGAACTGAGTAATTTTTGAGGCTACATTATATTTGTGTACTTTGTGCCTTGTATATTGTTATTGTTTGGTTGCTATTTTAGTTGTCAACTATTTTGTGACCCCACGGACTGTAACCTGCCAGACTCCTCTGTCCACAGGTTTTCCCAGGCAAGAATACTGGAGTGGGTTGCCATTTCCTTCACCAGGGGATCTTCCTGACTCAAGGATGGAACCCATTTCTTGCACTGGCAGGCAGATTCTTTACCACTGAGCCAGCAGGCAGGGAAGCCTGACTTTTATAAACGCCTTATATATACTAAGCTTATTAAATAGTAGGCCTGATACAATTGTAGGTACAGATTACATGTTTTTAAAAATGTATAAATGATACATTAACTGTGGAACATCTATTTTAGAAACTAAATAGTACAATCTTTTTTCTCATTTCTCATGAGCATGGTGTTGCAAAAACTACAGCATTATTTCATGCATTTTTGGTAGCCACTGTAGAAGTCCATACATTCAGTACATATCTATTGAACCAATTCAATTGAATTAAATTCAATTTAATTTTTAATTGAAACTTTGCTGTGGAGTTAGAAAATAAAATAATTTTATAGTCTTAGAAACTCAAGCTTACAGTCTGGCTAGATCCCAAGAACTAAAATAGTGTCATCTAATTATTAGAGGAAATTTTCTCTCCTACATGATTCTGTTATCTTTTACTGGGGAAAAAAATGTTCTATTTTGCTTCCGATAATAAGACGGATTCCTCAAGTAAAGTGAACTGCATTGCAATTACAACATGAGAAACTGAAAATAAACTAGAAATTTTCTCATCTTGGTTTTATACAGAGTCAACGTCAGTAAAAATACTCAAATTAGAAGAATGAGAAAGCAGGTTATCATATTCATCAAATGATAAAATATTCAGAATATTTCTATGTCAAAAAAAGTACAATAGAAATTCATAGAAATCAAGTTTTAAAAACCAAGCAAACTGAAATTATATGGAGAGTTTAATAAAACCCAGACCACCATAGGATTTTTTAAGTATCAACGTACTACCTGGTAATTAGTATTTTAGTCTGTGCTAATTATATAACTTTAAAAGAAATGGAAAGCAAAAAGGTTTACACCAGTCTTGCCATGGACGCTTCCATAGTTAGTATTTACATTCTAAATGAGGATCACAGCTGACAGGTTTTGTTGTAATTTTAGCCATAAGGCAATTCACTGTACCAAGCACTGAATATATATATATATACACACACATATATGTATATTCACGTATATATAAATATAAAATATATATTTAATATATAATAAATATAAGTATAATACACATGTAAAAAAGAATTACATCAAAATTTATCTGGGAAATTAAAACTTGATGTTCAAGTTGATTTAAGTTCCAAAAATCTAGCCACTTGTCAAAATTTCACAAGATACATGCTGGACACTGAAAGTGTTTAGCATAGCATCTTTTTTAGAAACTTGAGTTCAGTTTACTTCTTTTTAAACTAAACATTCCTAAATTCTTATCAAGCAAAAATAATCAAACAGTAATGACAAATATTTTTCATGCGCCCAGGCCACCCAGGAGAAGCAACATAATTGAGATTTTCAGACTTAAGAACTCTTACATACACAGCAGAAAGTGTTGTCCTAAAGGTCCACCCATGAAGGGAAAACTAGCATTTTTTTCTCTTGGTTCTTGAAAGCATGCTAAATTAGAATGAGATATTTTATGTGATAAACAAGCAGTTTAGCACATTAAGTACATTTCACATTCACTGGTTACTCTATGTGAATAAAGTCATTACAGGTCATCCTCAGGATGACTGAGCCTGAGAAGGACTGGAGGCTTTAACTATAAAGTTTCTTCCTCCACTGGCTTTATGCGGGATAATGACTTTTCTCAGGTTGCCTTGGCAATTATCTAACAGTTTGGCTCATTGACTCAAAGCTGGTCAAAAAGCCAATTTAATAAACCACAGAAATGTCTTTGGCTAAGTGATGGCCCCAGATGAAGGGACCGGAAACTACTCAAGTGGATCTGACGACAGCCACTGTGCCACGGTCCACTGTGCTTTGTTCCCAGTCCAACTCAGATGCCCCCCGGACAGAAAACTTCAGGCCACTCAGGACAAAGCCCTGACTTCAGAAAAGGGTGATATTTACAAAAAGTAAGGCTTAAAGCATTCAAGTGTCATTGGTTTCTGTAGCCTTAAAAATATACAAATCACTAACAAAAGAGAAAGACTTAGAGAATGAACTCATGGTTGCCATGGAGAGAAGGGATAGTTAGGGAGTTCTGGATCGACATGTACACACTGCTATATTTAAAATGCATAACCAACAATGACCTGCTGTACAGCACATGGAGCTCTGCTCTGTGTTACGTGGTAGCCTGGATGGGAGGGGAGTTTGGAGAGAATGGATACATGTATATGGATGGCTGAGTCCCTTTGTTGCCCATCTGGAACTATCACAACATTGTTAATCAGATATACCCCAATACAAAACAAAAAGTTTAAAAAATATAAAATAAAAACAATCTTTTAAAAAATAAAAATATACAAACTAAGAGAGCCACTTTTCCTGCATATAATTATATATAATGGTCTAGAATTTAAATATCTATGTATACATATGCTACTTATATTTTCCCAAGAGGGGGTTCTATGCAATGAATAATACATATTCTAGAAAGTGCAAAATTATGGTGAGCCAACTGACATAGCAAGCAATAACATCAATAGATAATATTTGATAATTTTCTAGAATAATTGTTTTCAAATGCATCAATTTTAATTAAAATAAATCTGCTAGGTTAACCAATGCTGTATAAAAATTTGTAATAGCTTCAAAAGGCAATGATCTGTAACTTCTCACCATTCAGTAAATTGCTGGGTGGTTCAATGAAGCTTTTACCTGCCCTTCCTAGCACAATTGCTAGATGACGAGGCTGGAAATCCACATCTTTCTCGCAGGTCTGGCAGTGAGTGTAGGCAATTCTCTGGCAGTTTTCATTTCTCTTCCATGAGGCCTCTCATCCTCCAGGAAGCCAATCCGGTTTTCTCCCATGGGGCGCTCAGGGTAAGATCCCAACACAGGAAGACTGAAAACTGCCACCCTCTTGATACCTGGGCCCAGAATTTGCTTAGCCTTTTACTGCCATATTCTGTGAATAAATCAAGTCATTTGTCCAGGCAGACTCAAGGAGCAGAGAGCAACAGAACCCCACTGTTGAAGAGTGTGGAAACACTTATATTCACTTTGAGAATAGCAGTCTTCTTCAATTTTCTCATAGACTGAGAGACAAATGCACCTGCTATTTTCCCAACAACCGATCCTATTTCACAGTTTCCATAATGTTGAATGATATCCATTATGCTTTACGTGTATGTCATAATACAAATTTGCAAAAAGCTGTAGACTTCAGAATATATAACTATATTATAGGATTGCAAAAATCTAAGAATAATTCCTGTATTCATGAAGAGTCAGACACAACCTAGAGAGTGAACAAGAAAGGTAAAACTGTCTCCATTCTTCCTTATAACTTCTTGTGGACTCCTGGGTGCTTCTCCCCCTGGCCTGCCTCTGTAAATCCACAGGCCCTTTTCCATTTCTCTGAGAAATTTCTCAGTGGTCTCCCAATTGCTATAGCCTGAACAAAGATACCATCTCCTTAGTTTAGAGCATCTTGTCTTTTACATGCAGCATAAGTCAGTATGAGAAAAATAGCAACACAGTTAATTTCAACACAATTCAAAGTACAAACTTGCTAAGTTTAAGCCTCATGCTTCAATTCACAGCTCATAATTATCCTTGTGGTAGGCTTAATTTTCAGTGAATCAAGATGTTCACTTATTCTTTTGTTCCTATTGTTTGAACGCCTTCACTCTCTGTCAAATAAAACATGAAGCTTGCTGACATTCGTAAGGATATATTCTAGGTTTCTTATAATAGTAAAGTTTATGAGAAAATTCTAAAGAGATAACAAAGAATAGCAGGGAGGAGGTACAGTTTTGTTGTTTTTTTGTATTATCCATTTTTGGCTACTGCTTTCAGTGGGAACATTAGCTTGTCACAGGTTACTTCATCTTTCACTCCACAAAAACTTAACACCTATTTTTGAATCTTTGATTTCTTCTGCTTTTCAATTTCCTGATTTAGACCAATGGATAAGAAAGCTGTGGTACATATACACAATGAAATATTACTCAGCTATTAAAAAGAATACATTTGAATCAGTTCTAACGAGGTGGATGAAACTAGAGCCTATTATACAGAGCAAAGCAAGTCAGAAAGAAAAACACCAATACAGTATACTAACGCATATATATGGAATTTAAAAAGATGGTAATGATGACCCTATATGTGAGACAGCGAAAGAGACACAGATGTATAGAACAGTCTTTTGGACTCTGTGGGAGAAGGCAAGGGTGGAATGATTAGAGAGAATAGCATTGAAACATGTATATTATCATATGTGAAACAGATCACCAGTCCAGGTTCTATGCATGAGACAGGGTGCTCAGGGCTGGTGCACTGGGATGACCCAGAGGGATGGGATGGGGAGGGAGGTGGAAGGCGGGTTCAGGATGGGGGACACATGTACACCCGTGGCGGATTCATGTCAGTGTATGGCAAAACCACTACAATATTGTAAAGTCATTAGCCTCCAATTAAAATAAATAAATTAAAAAAAAAAACACTTTAGTTTTAGAGACAAAGAGGAAAAAAAGTAAGAGGAAGCGCTTTGTTTGTGTTGGGAGTGGAGGGAAGGTAACATATGAGGTGCCACCAGTGTTTAGGGGAAGGGAGTGCCTCTTGTCCTAAAATCTTTATTAGAAGAAAAAAAAATCTTTATTAGAAGGCTTCCGACTGTTGCTTTAAAGGGGTGTAAACATCTCGAGTTTTTCAAGACCAATAGTCTTCCAGCTACGTCTTAACTCTTAGCAAAAAATAACAGACATAAACAATGTGTACATCTATGAAGTTGGCTACGTTTCAGCAAAATTTATTTACACAAACAAGTGGTTGGCCAGATTTTGGCAGCTGACTGTAGTTTGGCAACCCTTGATCTGACTTCTTGGTTAATTGAGATAGAAGAAAGGGAAACATATTACAGAGCTATGAGTGTGTGTGTGTGCATTTGTGTCGTGGTTTCCATAAGCTTTATCTTTGACGACACTGTTGCTACAGCTGCTAAGTCACGTCAGTCATGTCCGACTCTGTGCGACACCATAGATGGCAGTCCACCAGGCTCCCCCGTCCCTGGCAAGATTCTCCAGGCAAGAACACTGGAGTGGGTTGCCATGTCCTTCTCCAATACAGGAAAGTGAAAAGTGAAAGTGAAGTCGCTCAGTCGTGTCCAACCCTTAGCGAACCCATGGACTGCAGCCCACCAGGCTCCTCCGTCCATGGGATTTTCCAGGCAAGAGTACTGGAGTGGGGTGCCATTTCCTTTAATTGGATGGAATTATAAAGGGAGTTCTGAAAAACACATTCATGGACTATTGATCCTAATTTTTAGCCACCCCAAAGTGCTAATTTGCCAGTTACTTAGGTTATAATATACATTTTCTCTGTGTATCATCTGATTCCAAGGATTGTTTTATTTCAAAAACTCCTAATGTTCTCCTTGCTGATGTCTTAGGTCAGCAGCAATCTGTCAGTCATTAAAATAATCTTGCTTGATTATTTTTATAGACAATGATCCATTCTGTCTGGTCTACTCTTGTTTATAAAATGACTAGTTTAAAATGAGTGAAAAGTCCGTGGAAGGACAATGACAAATTTAAAAGTTCCTTCCAGGGATTGCTACTACATTCCCTGTGTTCATAGTACATGGCCTAAATTTCATTAAAACCTTGCTTTAACCAGTTGAGATAAATAAGTGAAGATAATCAGTTTTGGAATAGCATCCATATACTGGCTATTAGAGGCAATTTCACATTGTCATCCAGTGTGATAATGGGCCCAAGGTATAGATTTTCCACTTTAATCTAAATTGAAATTAACATCAGATTAGGAAACAAAGGAAGTAAATTAAATTATGGAAACAATCTTTCTGAAGTTCAGTAAAACCTACCATCCAAGGCAAAATAGCATATATCATCTTCCTTCTACTCTGAGACCTTTCTTTGTTGCCAAGCTGTATTCCCTTTCCTCCAAAATCTTTCTTGCTTTGTGTACTGGACATGAAACAAAATTACTGACTCCCATCCCATGGTGGTTCAGCAGTAAAGAATGTTCTTGCAATGCAGGAGACATAGGAGACCCAGGTTCGATCCCTGGGTCAGGAAGATCCCCTGGAGGAAGGCTTGGCAACCCACTCCAGTATTCTTGTCTGGGAAATCCCATGGACAGAAGAGCCTGGGGAGCTACAGTCCATAGGATCACAAAGAGTTGGACATGACTGAAGCAACTGAGCACAAACACATCCAGAAGTGGAACATACATATATTTACTGAGTAACTGGATATCCATGGACAGTTAAATTAATTAGTTTTTTTTTTTTTTCCCATGAAGGTTCAAATAAGAACTCAGTAAAAGATTATCCTTCTAGATAATTGTATTTATTTATTCTATTTAGTTTTAATTAAAAGTTTCAACAATATTCTCTTGAAATTGGGATTAGCCTGGTTCTGAAAGCATAAATCATATTTTCTCTAAATTCTCTTGAAGCACTTCACAAATTTTATTAAGTACTGGAGCCTGATTTTTATGTGAGGGTCATGATTTGGGTTCATGATTTGGTATAATTTCAAGAAATGCAGTTATCTTTCATACTAATTTACCAATAGATATGTCCACACTTTGAAGTAATTTATAGAGGAAATATGTTCTCAGTTGTGTCCAACTCTTTGTGACTCCATGGACTGTAGCCCACCAGGCTCCTCTGTCCATGGAATTTCCCAAGCAAGAGTACTGGAGTGGGTTGCCATTTCCTATTGAACCCAGGTTTCCTGCACTGCAGGCAGATTCTTTGCCACCTTTCTGGTACTCTACTGAAATCAGATTTAATTTGCTTAGAAAAACCAAAAGTTTTGTTTTGGACCATTTTAGATAAAGACATAATTTGATTTTCTAACTTGATAGCTATTCAAAAAAAAAAGTTGTACTTTTTAAAAGGTGGTATATAAAAGGTAATTTTTCACTTAAAGAAATCTGTCATTTCCTGTGGGACTCATCACCCCTAAGCCTAAACATAGATAACTGAGGTTAAAGGGAATGTTTGATTTGAAATGAAGAAATTTTAGGCATATACCTCACTTTACATAACTGATTTCACCCACTCTCTGGTGGTGGTGATGGTGGTTTAGTTGCTAAGTCATGTCCTACTTTTGCAACCCATGGTCTGTAGCTTGCCAGGCTCCTCTGTTCATGGGATTCTCCAGGCAAGAATACTAGAGTGTGTTGCCGTTTCCTAATCCAGCGGATCTTCCCAATCCAGGAATCAGACCCAGGTCTCCTGCATTGCAGACTGAGCTATGAGGGAAGCCCCTGAGTGGTATTTTTAAATAAAGTATATTTTAAAATTATATCGTATTTTAGATGACAATGAACCCTGCTTTCTCCCTTCAAAAGCAAATGGAATAAAGATAGTAGATATTCCCACATTTGTGGGGGGTGTGTGTGTGTGTGTGTAGTTCTCACTGTAATATCTTAAAAACAGTCATTGTTATGGAAGAACATAGAAAGGTCATAGAAGATTACCTATAAATCTGACAGTTAAAAACTGCTGTAATTCACTTAGATTGTTAATAGGGGCCTATAAATTTTAGATTCATAGCAGGAAGCACTTAGTAGCTTGACATAAAAGCTATTCTTGTTATTTTTATGGAGACTTTCTTTTTTATTGAAGTATAGTTGACTTACAATGTTAGACCAGTTTCAGGTGTACAACATAGTGATTTGATATTTTTATAGATTATACCCCACATAAAGTTGCAAAATATTGGCTATCTTCCCTGTGCTATACATTGTAGCTTATTTCTTTATATCTAGTAGTGTGTACCTTTTAATCCCTTCCCCCTTTCATGGCCCACACCTCACACCTCTAACCTCTGGAAGTAACCATTAGTCTGTTAACTGTATCCATGAGTCTGTTTTGTTTTCCTTTTTTTAGATTACACACGTGCATGAAAAAGACAATGTGCTCTTTGATACTAGTCTTGGCAATATTTTTTGATCTTTCACATCAGGCAAGGGAAACAAAAGCAAAATAAGCAAATACGACCTGAGCAAACTTAAAACCTTTTGTGCAGGAAGGAAACCATCAAGAACATGAAAAAGGCAGCTTACTAAATAGAAGAAGATATTTGCAAATGATATTCTTTTTATTAACTTACTGCACTATCTGGTTCAAAGTTTGCCCAGCAGGAGATTAATACTTTACCCAAATACACCTGAGAACAAGCAAACCATGTTTATAAGCAGAAAATGATGTCCCCTGTCCTCTCTGTTCATGCTGCTTTATTAATTCTTTTCTCCAAGAGGTTGGATGACTTATTTCTAGGGTCAGACTTGAACATCATGGCATCTAAATGTTTTCAATACAGACCTCACAGTATCGCCAGTTCCCTAAAGTAGCATGATCTTAAAGGTATTTCTGGCGCTAGGCAACCTGATCGATCTGGGCTCTGGAGAGGCTCTCTTCATACTTTATTTCCAGCACTGAAGCTAAATTGAACAGATGGGGTGTGATCTTGACTGGCAAAAACCTAACTGATGAAGAAAGCTAAAGGCTGAGACACTGAGCAACTATTGTCATGTTTAAGCTTAGCTGGGTCCTTTTGAGTTTGTTTTACAGCTTAGCAGGTTACATTGTTAGCACTGTTTTTTGCAATAAATCCATGGAAAACCTAACAGTTACTTGTTTTGTTTCTTATTGTGTATATATAAATGAATACTAACAAGTTTTTTTCAGCTCCTTAACATAAGCTTCAACATGCACAGAATGCTGTAAATCTGATAAAGTGTGAGGTGAATGATATTTTATAAAGCTATTTTCTATGGTGTCAGTTGTGTTTTGCTTCATAGTATATCAGCAAAAAATAAAATAAAATTCCTCATATTTACAGGAAAAAATGGTATGTCTGATAAGGGGTTAGTATCTGGAATATATAAAGAACACACAAAATTCATTATCAATAAAACAAGCAATCTGATTAAAAAATGAGCTGCTGCTGCTGCTGCTAAGTCGCTTCAGTCATGTCCAACTCTGTGTGACCCCATAGACGGCAGCCCACCAGCCTCCTCTGTCCCTGGGATTCTCCAGGCAAAAACACTGGAGTGGGTTGCCATTTCCTTCTCCAATGCATACAAGTGAAAAGGGAAAGTGAAATCGTTCAGTCTTGTCCGACTCTTTGTGACCCCATGGATTGGAGCCTTCCAGGCTCCTCCATCCATGGGAGTTTCCAGGCAAGAGTACTGGAGTGGGGTGCCATTGCCTTCTCCAAAAAAATGAGCAGAGGACCTAAATAGGTATTTTTCCTAAGACATAGATGGTCACAAGGCATATGAAGAGACACTCAGCATCACTAAGCATCAGGGAAATGCAAATCAAACCATAATTAGACGTATCTCCCACTTTTCAGAATCCCTGGCATTCAAAAGACGTAAGTGACAAGTGTCAGAGAGGACGTGGAGAAAAGGGAACCCAAGTACAATGTTAGTGGGAATGTAAGTTGGTCAGTCAGAGTGGAAAACAATAAGGAAATGCCACAAAAATAAATGAAATGGAACTGCCATGTGATCCAGCAATTCTACTTTGTCCGGCACACACTCTTATCAGATCAGATCAGATCAGTCGCTCAGTTGTGTCCGACCCTTTGCGACCCCATGAATCGCAGCACGCCAGGCCTATACTGAATATCAAAACTTGTTTTCCTTCCTCAAGGAATTCTGCCTATCCCAGGTTTTCTCCTAAACATCCATCTTCCTTACAAAGGCACCCTCACCTGTTAAGAAGTCATCTTGATCTCAATTGCTTGATTTTTTGAGCTTCCATGCATTGTTTTCTGGACATTTTCTTGATCCATTATACTCTCATGATGGAACTACTGTCTGCTGTGATCTAAGGCTGATCTCTGACACCTACCAGAGTCACCTATTCTGCTCCGAGCTTCCTAGGACAGCCAGGGGTTGATGTAGTCAGAAAGCAGTCACAATAAACATTTTATATTTCAAGATTAATAGCAATTCTATTTCAAAATTAATAGCAAATAATAGCAAATTAGTTTTCATAGCATTTCATCCAGCCTCATATCTGCCTTTGTGATACAAGTAAAGCCTTGAGAAGGCTTTAAAATCAGACTGAGTCTCAGAAAATTAAAAGAGCTAACCTGATATAAAACTAAGAGTTGGAAAAATGGGGACTCCTTTGAAGTTTTCAGACAAATTTTTTTTATTTTACTACTTATATCTCTGAGCGGGGAAAAAGACACAGTCAGAGACAGAGAAAGAGAGATCATTTCAACCTGGCTGGCTCTTACAGATCACAGTCAATTATTTAAAATTGGTTATTAAACAAACAGGTATTACACACTGTAACATACATACACATGGAATAGTCACATAATTACATCAAAGAAATCATCCACTGACTTTACTCTCATGTTCTTTCCACTCACTAAATACTTAAAAGTTAGACTTTGGAGATTTAGGGAAAAATTATAAACTATATTGTATTTTGGAAGAGTAATGAAAATACCCTATAAATACATAATTACTACAAGATGCTAGATTTACCAGAGGTTATCTAGAAATCATGGCTTCCTTGATCATTCAGTGATAAAGAATCCATCTGCCAATGCGGGAGACACAGTTCTATCCTTAGGTCAGGAAGATTCCCTGGAGGAGGAAATGGCAACCCAGTCTTGCATTCTTCCCTGGGAAATCCCATGGGCAGTGGAGCCTGGCAGGCTACAGTCCATCGTGTTGCAAAAAGTCGGACACGACTGAAGTAGCTTAGCTTACACACATGCACATGGCTGTAAGATATGTGTTGACGTGAATTTTTGAATGGCAGTACTGTATTATTATTGGACTTCCCTGGTGGCTCAGATGGTAAAAGCATCTGCCTACAATGGAAGATCCCCTGGAGAAGGAAATGGCAGCCCACTCCAGTATCGTTGCCTGGAAAAGCCCATGGACAGAGGAGCCTGGCAGGCTGCAGTCCATGGGGTCACAAAGAGTCAGACACGACTGTGTTATTGATAATACAATTAAATATCACAAACATAATGGTATACTTCATGACTCAGTTTGCACTGACTTATTCAGTCACTCAGAGATACTAATTGGAAAGCAAGTCAAGAAGGAAACTGTTATTTCACTGTGGCAAAATTCCACTTAAGGTATTTTTCAAAAATTAGTAACTAAAATGACTTACCAACAAAAAGAGTCAAATTCTAAAGTATGGAAATATAAGTGATACAGAAATATTAAATTGCATTGTTAATTATTTTACTGTTTTATCCCGGCCTATAGCTTACCCAGTTGTACTTACAGCCAAATTTGCCTCAGCGTAGTTCTTATCCATAAACCACTATCCACATGAGAAAAGTGACAATTTAATTTTCTCAAACATAAATATTCACTTCTTTTAGAAATATTATCAAATCACAGCCATTGCTTTACAGATGGAAGCATATGAATTAATATAAAAAGTCTAAAAATACCATTTCATAGTTTTTAGCTGCTGGCAGATTAAGGAAAATGCCTCAGGACATTTTAATCTGAATTCTAAAGAGTGCATTTTGTTATAAACAAAATAAATGAGTGTGACTCAATTTGTGTGTCAAAAACCGTAGTTCTCATAATTTATATTAACCACAAAGCAGATGTTACTTTAGTAATTAGTTGAGTTCATTCAAATAGATCTTCTCTCTATATAGAAAAATCTGTAGTTAACATACTGCGTTGTGATTAGCTTCCAAGGTTAATGTTTTTCATCTGAAGCTACATGAGTTTTTTAGTAGGTATGCCTATTTAAAATATAGTCTCATAATTACATCTGAGTTCTTAATACAGATTAAGAACAACAATATCAAACATATGAACAAACAAAACATAGCTTCATTAGGTCATTTCACTTTAAAAATTAATTTTATAATTAGCAGCGTCAACTGCACACCACATCAAATAACAGGTGCATTCAGTACATTCAGAGTCTTCATGGACACATAGACATGTACACGCAGGCACACGCACACACACACACCACACATGCACACACACGCACACAGAACCATGTGAATGTCACACAGAGTTCAACATCTGCAGGGCAATGTCATTTGTGGCGAATTATACCATTTCATCAGTACGATGGTAAGTGTATTATAAGATAACATGCTTCTTTTGCAGGATAATCTATTAATGGCATAAAGCGGTGCTTTATTTTAATACCAGAATTTATTTTTGAGAAATTTTAAGGCTATGGAAAAATTAAGCAAAACGTAGAGAATTCTCATAGATCTTGTCACCACCCTTCACAGGGACCCCTTTCATTGACTTCGTGTTTTAGTTTGGTACCTTTTTATAATTCGGAGGTGATGCTGTTACTAACAAAACTCCATAGCTACCTTAGGGTTCTGTTCTCGTGCTGTACATTCTGTCATTTTGGACAACAATATCAATGGTTAACTAATATCCACCGTTATTATCCATACAGAATATTTTTACTACCCTGAAAACCCCTTCTGCCCTAATCATAGCTAATTGCTTGTCCCCAAACCTCAGACACCGCTAATCTTTTAATTATCTCCCAGCTTTGATTTCCCCAAAATGTCATAAAGCTGGAAATTATGCGCCTTCTCAGTTTGCTTTCTCTCACTTAGTCATATGGATTTAAAGTTCCTTTTTTTATAGCTTGATAGCACCTTTGTCTCATTTTTTTGTGCTGATTAATATTTTATTGTTTGAATGTAGTGTGTTTGTTTATCCATTCACCTGCCAAAGTACATCTTGATTGTTTAAAATATCAGCAATTATCAGTGATCTGTAAAAATTGCATACATCAATGTGTCTAAAAGACTAGAATGGTTTTCCTGGTCTCCAGGACCTGTTATTTACAAAATGATTTTCAACAAAAAACCCAAATTTTATTATGTTAATTCAGCATTTATTCTACACATACATTGTACAGATTTTTTTTCACACATTGTGATGAGCAAAACATCATGAAAATTAAAAATACCAATAATGGGTTTCAATCTTCTACTGTGAGGGCAATAATTATATTATGAGTTATTAGAATTTAAGCCTTGAGAAAAGCTATGACATCAGAACTGAATCATACAAATGTTTGCTAATTTTATTAACTACTATGTTTGGTGATGTGGACCACCTCTTCATATACTTGCTGACTATTTGTATGTCTTCTTTGGATAAATGTCTGTTTAGATCCTTTTGATATTGTTCAATTTGGATTATTTGTTTTTTGCTATTGAGTTGGAATTTACCATGTATTGTATATTTGATGGACATATAGTTTACAAATATTTTCTTCTATTCTGTAGATTGCCTTTTCATTTTATTTACTGTTAGCTTTGCAGAAGTTTTTTTTAACTTGATATAATTCAATTTGTCTATTT
Organism: Bos indicus; assembly: GCF_029378745.1. Taxonomy (NCBI): domain Eukaryota; kingdom Metazoa; phylum Chordata; class Mammalia; order Artiodactyla; family Bovidae; genus Bos; species Bos indicus. The sequence continues at coordinate 83,341,404 of NC_091771.1, read as the reverse complement.
TTGCTTAAAAATTTGCTAAGAAGATAGATCTTACATTAAATGTTCTCACCATGCCTACAGGAGAAAATATGGTAGAAAGAAGCTCTTGGAGATAATAGATAGGTTTATGATATTGATTTTGGTGGTGTTTCATGTGTATACACTTAGCTCTAAACCCATCAGAGAGTATTCATTAAATACAAACAGCTTTTTGTATATCAGTCACTTGTGCTTTATGCTGTTTAATTCAGAGAGAAGTGAATTAAACAGTTTATGTCAAGAAATTTGCTAAAGAGTTTTCAGGATTTCGGGATTAATGCCATATTATTACTTAAACCTGATTGATCACAAAACTATCATTGCAAACTCAAATTTTACATTTCAAAAATTATGTTGCACAATCAGAAGTTCTAAATATATATCAGTATAAGGGACAAGACTTAAATTACAGAAAACTCCTAAAAATTAGTTTATAAAGAGTACTTTTGATAGTTTCACAATCCCTAAAAAAGGCTTTTCAGGTGGCGCTAGTGGTAAAGAACCTGCCTTCCAATGCAGGAGACAAGGGTTCGATCCCTGGGTTGGGAAGATCCCCTGGAGGAGGAAATGGCAACCAACTCCAGTATACTTGCCTGGAGAATCCCACGGACTGAACAGCCTGTCAGGCTACAGTCCATAAAGTGGCAAAGAGTTGGACTTGTCTGAAGCGATTTAGTGCATGCACACAATCCCTAAAAAATATGTTCTATGTAATTTTCCAGTGTTATTGAAACCTATAGTCACACTTCCATATCTGCTGATTCTCAATTTTCAGATTCACTCAACTATAGAGCAAAAAAAAAAAAAAAGATTCCAGAAAGTTCCAAAAAGCAAAACTTGAATTTGCTTTTTGTTCAAAGAGCAAATAAGGGAATAGTTGTGCCAGCAACTATTTATGGAGCATTTTATTTACAGCTAATTATATAGAATTCACATGGTATTAGGTATTTTAATTTACCTAGAGATTCATGGGGTCACAAAGAGTCGGACACGACTGAGTGACTAAACTGAGAGATGATTTAAATATACAGGAAAATGTGTAGGTTATATGCAAATACTGTGGCATTTTATGTCCTTTGGCATTTATGTTTATGGCATTGAGCATCCTTAGACATGGGTATCCACAGTGGGTCCTGGAATTAATCCCCTGCAGGTGCCAAGAGACAGTTGCACTGTCCCTACAAGAAGGTTGTTATAAAGGTGTCAAAATATGTGTTATAGAGTCTTAGATAGCCTAAGCAAGTGAATTAAATCAGGAAACCAACTGTGCTCAAGTCTAGCAAAATCTACTACACAGGATAAAATAGACTGTATCTTCCCCTCTGAGGATATTTGCTTCACTGAATTCTTCATAGGCTAAATTCAAATATCAAAGTAATGTATAACAACTCTTGCCCTAACAATCAAATATGATGAAAATCACTTTCCTAAGACATTTGACTCATTGAAGTGTAAACAATAAATAACTCCTCATTATATTAAAATATGCTTTTGAAGGAAAAAGAAAGTCCAATGAGATTATTGATAAACCACATATTAATAATATATTACTATGAAAATTTAAATGATAGGGTAAAAATGAAGATATATACTTCTATCATCAGTATATTCTTACATGGGTAATATAAAGCCACTTTCCTGCCTTTCTCTCTGTATTTTCTCCTAGTATTTTCCTGTCTCTATCCATTAGTAAATAAATGAAACAGGAGAGGAACTTTCACTTGATTACTGCAAGACCCTGGCTAAGCTAAGAGACTTCAAATAACTGTCATATTGAGCTTCGCTGAGTTGGTTTCTGAAGTCATGTTTCCTTTGAAGTCTCAAGGTCTTCTGTTAGTAGGGCCAATTTACAGAAAAATTATATATATATATATATATATATGGCATGAGGTGCTCAAGAATAAATATTTTGATAACTCAATATGAGCTGAAATTGTATGACACTATTTTAAATCACTTCCTCTTATATCCTACACACACTTTATTTTGCTGTGTTTTCTGCATTTGCCAAACAAACATTCTTTAATATGAATTTTATTTTTCCTAATGATTAATTTTCAAGTTTTGTGTTTCAATTTCTTATTAGCTCTAAGATATCTCATACATATTGCCTTAACTCTGCAGAATGATGGTTTTGTGAAAGGGTTAGATTCAGAAAACAAAAAGACTGAGTTAACTACAGTTTAAATTGTGATCATTTAAGCTTAAAGAAATGCTTAAATTTGGGGCCACTAAAATTTGTGTGTTGGCCACGGCACTCAGCATGGTCCCTACAACTTTGGAGTTTGTAAATACACAAAATGTGACATAAGTATTTAGATATTGCAAGCACATTTCTGTAGCAAACGTTTGGTGACTGTTCCCCACCCCCATCCCACCTTCCTTTCACCTTCATTCTTTCCCCTCCACCCACATGACCTCCCTCGACAATCTTTTCAGACTTTCCATCCTGGGTCCCCAAGCTCACACTGTGAAGCTACTGACATTTTGAGCCAGATTTTTGCAGTAGAGGAGTCTGTCCTGTGCATTACAGGTTGCCTGGCAGCCTTCTTGATCTCTATCCAGTAGACAGCAGTCGCGCCCGTTCCCATCGAAAGCAACAGAACGCATCGGGTATCATCAAATGTCTCATGGGGGTGGGAGCAGAGTCTCCCCAGGCTGAGAATCTTCCTTTAGGGCTTGGTGTTGCTTGCTTCACCAAATGACGGAATAAAGTGAACTTAATGACAAAGATCTCCAGGTGGCTCTAGCGGTAAAGAACCCGCCTGTCCATGCAGGAGACATAAGAGACTGGGATTCAATCCCTGGGCAGGAAGATCCCCTGAAGGAGATCATGGCAACCCACTCCAGTATTCTTGCCTGGAGAATCCCATGGACAGAGGAGCCTGGCGGGCTACAGCCCATGGGGTAGCAAAGTGTCGAATACGATTGAAGCAACTAAATACACACACACACACACACACACGTATATATAATGTATGTATACATGTATATATATAGAGAAAATTTCTGTTCAATGAAAAAACTGTATACCTAATAAATATACATAAATTCCATATGCCTAGAAAATATTGCAAATTATTTTTCATTTGTCTCAGAATAAAATAAAACTTACCCCACTGCCACTGTTTTGAATACAGAGGGAAAAAAAGATAATTTAATTAGACTTGCTATGGCTGGCAGACCCACAAATAATAGAAGAGCATTACTTGAAGAACAGTGGTAATTAAAACAACTAAGGAATATATTATGTTCATCAAGTTAATAAAGTGTCTTTTGTCTTTTTCTTATATGGCACTTCTTATATTTCAGAACTCTACACACAGCAGATCAAAAAATAATAAGTTGCCTTTGCAGTTGAAAAAAATCTATGTAGTTTTATTAATGAATGGTGTTGCATAGTGATACTGTCTTTACCTCCAGAGGACAGGTAAACAGTTTCATGTAGGATGATTTAAATAAACAAAAAGGGAAAAAGATATCTTCTCAATCCTCCCTGGCAATAGTGATTTGAATAACACTTCCATTTTCCACTGAATGTATATGCCTTTTTCCTCCAAAGGATTTCATATCTACTCCTGTAAATCATTATTTAGGATCGCTTCCTTCACTACAAGATACAAATTTCAGGCTCTATGCATATAGAGTGCTGACATTTATTTGCTGAGATTTATATTCATCTTAAAAAATGTAACTGTCAACATCTGAGAATAGTTTTGACTGCATATCTGACTTGAGATTTTGCGTCTTTTTTAAATAAAAAAAGCCCACAGCGAAGTAAGAAATCTAACATTTTGTCAAAATGAATACATAATTCTATCTCTCCTTTTGCTTCTGAAATATTAGTTTCTTGTTTTTTTTAACATGTGTATAAGTCAGTGGAAGAAAAACGAAGTAGGCAAAAATTAAATTAAAATTGTTATAATTATCTATTTAAAGCAAATGATGAATTCATTTTTTTATTGGAAATGAACTTGCAGAAATCATTAAGAATTATTGTTTAAAATTATTTTATTTAAAAGAACACTATTTAATAAACCTAAAAATAGCACCATTTTAAGTATGTCTTAAAGACCTCTCTATAAATTTTTAAAAATCTAATATAATGAAGGCTTTGGGTCCTCTGTAAAAAATAGCAGGTGAATACCATTAATTTTGTAGTAACTATATAGTAAGCTGCATGGATGAAGTTTTGGCAGCTCATATATAATTTATAACATATATTTGGATCAGGATTTTTAATGTTCTGTATTTCTTCTAATTTTATTATTTCTATTGGTGCTGCTATATTTTCAAATATACGTCATTTGAAACTCCCATTGACTTATCTGAAAGAGAGAATGGACATCTCTTTGCAGGAAAATTAAGATGCTTTGAGTTGGTAATGCCTTCAGCCATGAGGTTCAGGGTGTTATCTACATCTCATTTGAAATAGAAGTGATTTATGGAACTACTCCAGATAGTTTTATCTTGGACTTCTGAAAATTGGTAACTAGGAAATAATAAATATGGATGACATGCGTTCCCATTGGTAGTGCTCAGCATACAATATGCTCATCTTAAACATAATATTTGCTAATTTTAATCAATCACAAATATTTAAGCACTTTTGTGTACGAAAGTTGCATTTTTAACTACCATAAGTTGGAAATTTTTGAAAGTAGTGCTTTTTAAGAAGTAATAAAAGAAAACAAGACAGAAAAGGCAGATATGGTCCACGTTAGAACAGTCTGTTTAGATTACAATTAAATTGCACTAACACAGAACTAAATGATTGCATATGCAGACACACAGGTATTGTAAGAAACACAGTTATTTTTATATGACATTAGATGGACATTAATTAAAATAAATCAACTGATATTTCTATGTGATTTGCTTAGGTAGCATAATTTCCTTGAATATTTCATACTAAGCTGATTGTTTATAACATTAAAAAAAGACATAAAGATGCTTTTTAAAAGGTGCCATTATAAATACACCAACATAAGATATGTTATCAGAAATAAAAATCCCTACAATTTCATTATTTTGTAATAAAATTTTTTATACTTTATATTTTACAAAACTGAGACTAGACAAATATTCATCATACCTGAGCAGTTAGTTTTAAGTTCTAGGGCTTCCATGATAGCTCGGTTGGTAAAGAATACACCTGCAGTGCTGGAGACCACCTGTTCAATTCCTGGGTGGGTAAGATCCACTAGAGAAGGGATAGGCTACCCACTCCAGTATTCTTGGACATCCCTCGTGGCTCAGATAGTAAAGAATCTGCCTGTGGGAAATGCGGGAAACGTGGGTTCAATCCCTGGGTTGGGAAGATTCCCTTGGAGAAGGGAAAGGCTACCCACTCCAGTATTCTGGCTTGCAGAATTATATGAACTGTATAGTCCATGGGGTCACACATTGAGACACTACTGAGTGACTTTCACTTTAAGCTCTAGATGAACAGGTGACTTTTCAATACATGTATAAAGCCATATTAGAAGACAGAAGGGTATTTTAACATTTGCAAATATGTTGATGAAAGTAGGGGATCACTGTAAAGGAGGTTCCTTAAGAGTTCCTCTCCTGAAATCAAGGACCACCGTCTTCACAATTCACCATGGCAGTATGAATACCATCCAGGCATCACTGGCTTTAAAGACTACTCTTAAGCATTGGTTTAGTTCACCTGATCAAATGTGACTTTAATTTTATGCCTCTCTTCTCTTTATAATGTATCTAAAGCAATGAAGTGGCTTGCAGTATGTGTGAAAGTCACTCAGTCATGTCTGACTCTTTGTGAACCCATGGTCTGTATAATCCATGGAATTCTCCAGGCCAGAATACTGGAGTGGGTAGCCTTTCCCTACTCCAGGAATCTTCCCAACCCAGGGGTTGAACCCAGGTCTCCCCCATTGCAGGCTGATTTTTTACCAAATGAGCCACAGAGGGGTGTGGAGGTGGGGCTTGCAGTAACATTCATTTAAACGCTGGAGTGCTAATTGCACAGTCCACTCAAGAACATCTTAATGTTTGATCTGGCTATCACAGGCTGATTGAACAGCTCAGGACATTGTATAAGGTAGTGGCAGGGCACAGGATGCTAGAGAAGGTATCTTTGGGAAAAAGGAAAAAATTGGCTAGGTGACAAATGGTTTCCCAGATGGCTCAGTGGTAAAGAATCTCCTTGCCAATGCAGGAGATGCAGGTTTGAACCCTGGTTTGGGAAATGCCCCTGGAGAAGGAAATAGTAAACCACTCCAGGATTCTTGCCTGGGAAATCCCATGGACCAAGGAGCCTGGAAGACTACAGTCCATGAGGTTGCAGAGTCAGACAGGAATGTGTGATTGAGCATACACACATGTGACAAATAAATGAAGACAAGGGACTTCGAAAAACTCAACTGTGGCTTAATAGCCAAGTATTGGTGCCAAGATAGAAATGGGGTGATCTGGAAGATATTGGATAGGTTTGGCCAAAATAACATGTTTCACTTTGACCCAAATTGAATTTAAGTTGAAGCAAGATAGAGCATGGGGCCTGAGAGAGACTAAGAACTGGAGCTGAGGATTTGCTCTTCACATACACAGGTTATATTTAAAACAGCAGGAATGGAAAAGAGTGCTGACAGTTAGTTTACATTAAAAGAATCAGAGGGCATTCTAGCGGGACAATGTCCAGGAGTGAAGAAAAAAATATTGCCAGTGGGCATTATACAGATAAAAACATAGAAACTAGGGAGGAAAACAGGTTAATAAAGAAGGAAGAATTGAAATCATGGATGTGGGACAACCAACCACAGATCATGTAGTACTGAAGCACATATTTAGTGAAAAATATCTACACAGAAGTTGACCCACACAGTTCAAAACTCTGTTGTTCAAGGATCAACTGTATGTGAGGGGATGGATGGGTTAATTAACTCAATGGGGAAAAAAATCTTTTCATAATGCCTACCAAATCATTACATTGTACATTTTAAATAGTCAATATTTTACAATTTTGTTAATTACACTTCAATAAGACTAGAAAGTCTTTTTTTTTTTTTTTTAAATGTTGGGAGAAATAAACAGCAACTTCTGTGTCCTGAGAGATTATCCTTGAAAAGTGCAGGAAAAAAAAATTCTCAAACAAAAGAAGAAGGAAAGAAAGAAGGGATGGTCAATCATAGTACCTGCAGACGAATCAAGAAGGTTAAGAGCTAATGCTGGTCATTAAGTTGTCAATAATATTTGCAGGTAATTTTAGTAATATTATAGGGAAAATGCCAAAACAAAAGTAACTGTGGAGCATTTGTATGACAAATAAAGACAAATTTAAATTTATAAATAGCAGATATATTTAATGAATATCCTCAATTTTTCATGTGTTATATTTTATTTGAAAATTATTTCCCAAGGAAAAAGGACCCTGCCTATCTAATTCAATTGTATGGTGTCTCTAACACCACACTGGATTACTAGGTGCCGTGGATAATCATGATGAATGACACTGGGAAAAATTAATATTTTTGGAGAAATTCTTGTGGAATTATAGTGTTGGCTATTCTATGGGTTAAGGGTTCAAAACCCAGCTGTTTGGCAACTGCTAGAGCCAACCATCTATGAGTTAGGGTTTAGAATTTGCATTGCAAATAACCACCTGGTAATGATAGTTACCATTTGCCATTGCTTACACATTACACATAATGGATTGCCTTGGAAAGGCCGAGTATTCAACAGGCAGGCAGCTAAAACTACGTTTGAATTTTTATGCCAAGAGGAAAAATGTGCCTATGTTTTCAATACAATTTTAAATTATAGAAATCTCCCTCCTATTACATTTTTGAATGTTTGCTTCTTTATTTTAACCTTAAACTTAAACCTTTTGAGAAAATTTCCAACTCTCTACAAAAGCCCTTTAATAAGAAATGTTGTTTTAATCATTATTCCAGCTAGACTTTTCTTTCTAATCATCCCCTTACCAAAGAATCCAAACAAATTTAATTTCCCCTGAAACTCTTCCTCTCTGCCTTTACTGTCATATTAAACTCTGAAATGATTAACAGATGCCAATTATAGAAGTTCTTCACAAATGAAACTTTGGATGCATTTTGAAATAATTGAGAAGAATTACTTCTCAACTCAGTAAAAGCAAATACTGACACTTGTTTTCACATCTTTCATTAATTTAAGAGTCTGTTGTATTGAAAGTAGTAATCAAGCCAATTTGGAGAGCCATGTAAGCCAAATTCATTTCCCATTTCATGTTTTTATGAGGTCATTGAATTTAAAGTGATAAAAAGTAATGCCCGGAAATTCACTGTCTCAGGATTTTACTGATAAATCTATGCAAAGTTTAGTACTCATCTGAATAATTGACTCTAAATAACATAACTAATGAGTAAAAAGGTCTAGCCCAAAATATTTGCTTTCTCAATATCAAAAGTCTCCTCTGATTATGTTTAATAATTCTTTTATACTAATTAACGATATTTAGCCAGTTGGTAGCATGTGCAGTAAATCAGAAGAAACTAAGCAAAACATTGCAAGCAAGCTATTTTCTGGAAGTGTAATATCCTTCCACATTTTTAGGCTAACAGTACTATTCTATATACTGTCATGTTTTATTTCCCTAGCAGGTTTAGGTAAATTTTATTTAGAGATACAATAAACTCGTATGTGTCAAACAATCCCACTGAGAAATAAAGGAGATTTTTAGAATTCAACTTTATTATTATCTGGCTATTGGTAGGAAAAGAAGATGAAATATGAAAACAGTTCTCTTCTACTCTATAACAGTGTCAGATGATTTGGAAAAAAATCAGATGGTTGATTTAGAGAATCATATAAAAAGAACAAACTAAGAGCTGTATAAGAACCCGAATTTTGATTACTTATAGGTGAGACTTATTCTCTACTTATGTCTTAGTGCAATGCTTAATAACTTGAAAATAAGTTAAAGAAACTCACTACTAAAATATTATTTTTAAGCAAAAATCATGACATATAAATTTAACTTACAGAGATATTAGTTAATACATACAGACTTTCAGTATTAGGAGCCCTTTTTGTTGTTGCTGTTGCTGTTTAGTAGCTAAGTTGTATCTGACTCTTCTGTGACCCTATGGACTATAACCCTCCAGGCTCCTCTGTCCATGGATTTCCCAGGCAAGAATACACAAGTGGATTGCCATTTCCTTCTCTAGGGGGTCTTTTGGACCCAGGGATTGAGCCCATGTCTCCTGCACTGACAGGCAGATTCTTTACCACTGAGCCACCAGGGACCCCACAAAGCATTTAAATATCATGTCTTACTAAAAAAATAATTGGGAGATTTAAGTTCTAAGAAGTTTAAAATATATTGATTTTTTCAAAAATTGTTTATTGACATGCTTTAATATCCAGTCATCTTTCTATATGCAGAACAGAAAAAAATAAAAGATCTTGAAGTAGTCAATGGGAAAAGCAACATGATCAAGAGTATAATCAAAGCTACAATACAGAGCATTCAGCAGGTTTTTATGCGGATGTACATTTTCATCTCCTTTGAGTAGACATCAAGGACTGTGACTGCTGGATTATAGTGTAGGAATATGTTTAGTTTTTGTAAGAAACTTCCAAATATTCTTTTATTCAGTGGCTATCCCCATGAGCAAAAAATAAATAATAAAAAATTGCTGTTGTTCCATATCCTTCCCAGCATTTGGTGTTGCTGGTGTTCTAAATTTGGTTCTAAAGACCTCATTCTAATAGGCCTTCATTGGTACCTAACTGTTGTTTTATTTTCACTCCCTAAGGCTTCCCTGGTGGCTCAGACGGTAAAGCGTCTGTCTATAATGCGGGAGACTCAGATTCAATTCCCTGGGTCGGGAAGATCCTCTGGAGAAGGAAATGGCAACTCACTCCAGTACCCTTGCCTGGAAAATCCCATGGAAGCAGGAACGTGGTAGGTAGGCTACAGTCCATGGGGTCATGGACTCTACAGTCCAAGAGTCGGACACGACTAAATTAAGGACATACGATGTGGAAGATCTTTTGATATGTCATTTGCCACCTATATATCTTGTTTGATGAGGTATCTGTTAAGAATTTGGCTCATTTTATAATCAAGGTTTTTGTTGTTGAGTTTTAAGAGGTGTATGAGTAAAACTTAATGTAAAAGTCCAAGGGCAGGATTAATGAAACCTGGATTTTTGCCCCTACTGTTTACCTTCCACAAACAAATTTTATCACCTCAGGCAAGATGTTCACTTTCTTTGCTGTCTCTTTATTCAGCTATAATATTACAGGAGTTCTGTGGGAGAGGGTGTAAAATTTGTTTCTGCTTAAATATTTTTATATTTTACCTTTCTTCTAAATTGGGCTTCCCTGGTGGCTCAGACAGTAAGGCGTCTGCCTGCAATATGGGAGACCCAGGTTCAATCCCTGGAATGGAAAGATCCCTGGAGAAGGAAATGGCAACCCACTCAGTACTCTTGCCTGGAAAATTCCATGGACTGAGGAGCCTGGTAGGCTACAGTCCATGGGGTCGCAAAGAGTCAGACAGGACTGAGCGACTTCACTTTTACTTTTCTTTTAAATTGAACACCTTTCCTATCTCCCAAAAAGTCACCCTGTACATTTCTTTATCAGTGGCATGCATGCTAAGTCACTTCAGTCAAGTCCCCCTCTTGTGACCCCATGGACTGTAGCCTGCCAGGCTCCTCTGTCCATGGGATTCTCCAGACAAGAATACTGGAGTTGGTTGTCATGCCCTCCTCCAGGTGATCTTCCGAACCCAGGGACTGAACCTGTGTCTCTTGACCCGTGTCTCCTGCATCTACTGTATCGGCATGCGTTTTTTTGTTTTTTTTTAACCACTAAGGCCACCTCCCGACCCTCTTTATCACTTATCTCACATTAAACATTTTAAGATTTTTGCTTCCAAAGGTTAATGTGAATTCGTTGAGGGCAGAGTCTCCCCAGAGATACAATATTATCCCCCGAAGATGGTGGATTTTAAATAAATGCCTACTTTTAAACTAAATGTTATCCCAGCAATTTCAGCAATGGCACATTTCATCTCCCATCTTGAAGTTTAAAGAGAAGACCGAAAGAATGAGATCAGTCCATCATGAATACAGGAAGCAGTAGACATGTTCTAAAGATGTGTCCAAGAAAAGAGGTCAGAGAAGATGCACAGAACTTCTGGCACTGTAAAAGTTCTTTTACACTTTCCATAGTGAGCAATACAACGGTTATAAGAGTATGGCAATAAAATATGATACAGCATTTAGGAAAGAGTGCTACATAATTTGAGATGAATTGCAAATGCTGTCAAATTTGGATATACAAATAAGGTCTATTTGTTGTCTAATAACACATTTCACAGCAATTCGTAAATCATGGATTATATATTAGGTCATATGTTCACCAGCTTAAACTGCAAGGATGGGTGAAAACACTCTGCTCAGTTTGGCCTCTACTCAAACCTAATGCATTTTATATGTCAAATGGATTCAACGCGTTCAAGGATAGAATGCAATTTATTTTTTGGCAAACATACAAGTTTCCAGTTTGAAGAAAATACTACAGGAATTTTTTTCAAAGCAATATTTGAATTCGAGTATAAATCAATCAACCGATATTTGATTCAAACACACTGAAATCTTTTTAACATGAATTCGAAAATTGCTTCAGTAAAATACAGTTAGGCTTGGTGTTCTTGACTTAGTTTTTTTTTTAAAGTATAATTTCTAAAAATGTACATCTAGATTTGTTCTATCACACAAAGGCTTTCAACCTTTACCTAGATTTCACTATGATTGGAGGTATAACTGCCATGTGATTGGGAATTCTAACAAAAGCCCAGTTCATTCTAACAAGACCAATTAGAATACTGCCTTGATGGAGTCAGTAATATCAGGATAAAAATGTCAGAATAGGGCTCCGTGCTCTGGGTTTGGGTGGTTTAAATCAGGCCTTTCAATCAGGGGATCTGAGTTGGATGGAGCAAAGTGTATGAAATATTAATTTAAAATCAGTGCTCAGAGTGAGGTGAGGACCTTGAAACAAGCCTGGACAAAAAACAGTGTTTTGGCTTCCCTGATAGCTCAGTTGGTAAAGAATCTGCCTGGAATGCAGGAGACTCCGGTTCCATTCCTGGGTCAGAAAGATCCGCTGGAGAAGGGATAGGCTACCCACTCCAGTATTCTCTGGTTTCCCTTGTGGTTCAGCTAGTAAAGAATCCACCTGCAATGCGAAAGACCTGGGTTTGACCCCTGGGTTGGGAAGATTCCCTGGAGAAGGGAAAGGCTCAGTTCATTTCAGTCACTCAGTCGTGTCTGACTCTTTGCAACCCCATGGACTGCAGCACCCCAGGCCTCCCTATCCATCACCAACTCCTGGAGTTTACCCAAACTCATGTCCATGAAGTCGGTGCTGCCATCCAACCATCTCATCCTCTGTAGTCCCCTTCTCCTTCCGCCTTCAATCTTCCCCAGCATCAGGGTCTTTTCCAATGAGTCAGCTCTTCACATCAGGCTACCCACTCCAGTATTCTGGCCTGGAGAATTTCATGGACTGTATAGTCCATGGGGTCACAAAGAGTCAGACGCAACTTTCACTTTCACTTTTTGTTCAGTTAAGTCATCAACTGTCCCAAGGAAGAGGCTTGCAGCTCAAGTGAACAAAACATCTCCTTGAAGGGAGCCATTGAGGAAGTCTGTCATCAGGGGCTTTATTGAGTGGTTACACAGTAGTTTTCCTGGGCAAGAGATTCCTGGAGCAGAGTAAACTCCTGTCTATCAAAGCAGATTTCTAAATTCTCATAATGAAACCATGTGAAGTCACGGTCTCTCCATGCTTACAGTGGAGATGGAGACCGTTTCTGAGGGTGGAGGGCGCTGTCTCCTGCACTGGAAGCCATCTCGCAGGGGCACCTGGTGACTGCTGGCGTTTTGCTACTGTGAAGGAAGTCCGCCTGAAGTGCACACACGATGAAGAGTGAAGATGGGAGAACTGCACAGAAGAAGAGACAGAGCACGGACAAAACTAGATCCAGAAGGTGGCTGTGGCACTTGTCTTCCCACACAGGTAAACCAATATATTGGCTTTCTGTTCCTGGACAGCTTACACTGGGGTGTGTCATTTGCCTCGGAAAACACGGTGGTTGAGAAACACTCTAAACCATTGATAACGATTTCCTTGGCAGATAGAACTGATGAGTGGAAAATGGACTGCTCCCTTAAAAATAATGATCGTAAAGCATATTTAAAGATATGGGGAAACCCTTGAGAATGCAAACAAGGGGAATAAGGAATATGAAAAGCTTCATTTCAGTAATTCAGCAAATTTTGCTGGAGACCTATTGTGTGTCACATGTAGTTCTAGTTCCTGGAAATAAAACAGAGAAAACAATCCTTGCCTCGTATCTTCACCTTTTTTTAAAGTGCTATATTCACACTAAAAAGAGGAAGTTCAAGGGATTATTAACAGTAGTCACCAGGAAGTATTGAGGTCATGGTTGCTGTTAGTCTTTGTATCATATATATACATATATATATATATGTATATATAATTTTTATATAATAAACACTTATTATTTATATTCCTAAAAATGGATCTAAGAATACTAAAGGAATGGAAAGGCATTGATAACTCAGAAAGAGACATCTTTGGCTTCAACTCAATCTCTATACACATAAGAAGCATACTAAAGCTACCCAAATATAGCTGAATTAAAATACCAGTTGGGAATTTCCAATTCCTATCTCAATGATCTTGACCATGCCCAATGAAGAACTCAAAGAGATGTAGATAAATGAAAGAAAATCTAAAGTGTTAGTCTTGAGGAATTATGTATACAATAGAAATAGACCCATAGATATAGAAAGCAAACTTTTGGTTACCAAAGTCGGGGTGGGGAGAGGGATAATTTAGGAGGGATAAATTTACTATATATAATATACAATATTATATATTGTGTATTAAGGGATATTTTACTATGTATAAAACAAATAACCAACAAGGACCTACTGTATAGCACAGGGAAATATACTCACTATTTTGTAATAGCCTATAGGGAAAAGAATCTCATGCTAAAACGAAAGTAAAAAAAATTAACAGATCATATTAAAATTCACATAATAATTGTGAGCATCATTCACTTCCAGTTTTCATCACTAGATTCTATTATTGAAAAATCTCATCATTCTGCACATGGTGTTTTTCAGTCTACTTTTTAATCTATATTTTTATTGCTTATTTTTTAACAAGATTTACTCTATTAAGCGCAGGCAGCTGCGACTGGCGCACTAAGCGCGGCCGAGAGGAGCTACCCCACGTCCGAGGTCAGGGGCAACGGCCGAGAGTGCCAGAATGTGATGGTGCAGGAATGGCCTAGAGGAGCTAGCCTACATCTGAGGTCAAGGGCGGCGGCCAGGAGGAGCTACCCAAGGAGCCATGGCTGTGCAGGCGAAGGAGGGCCTAGAGGAGCTATCCCACACTGAAGGTCAGGTAGGGCGGTGGTGAGGAGATACCCCTCCTCCAATACAAGGAGCAGTGGCTAAGCTTTGCTGGAGCAGCCGTGAAGAGATACCCCACTCCCAAGGTAAGAGAAAGCCAAGTAAGACCATAGGTGTTGCAAGAGGGCATCAGAGGGCAGACACACTGAAACCATACTCACAGGAAACTAGTCAATCTAATCACACTAGGACCATAGCCTTGTCTAATTCAATGAAACTAAGCCATGCCTGTGGGGCAACCCAAGACGGATGGGTCATGGTGGAGAGATCTGACAGAATGTGGTCCCCTGGAGAAGGGAATGGCAAACCACTTCAGTATTCTTGGCTTGAGAACCCCATGAACAGTATGAAAAGGCAAAATGATAGGATACTGAAAGAGGAACTCCCCAGGTCAGTAGGTGCCCAATATGCTACTGAAGATCAGTGGAGAAATAACTCCAGACAGAATGAAGGGATGGAGCCAAAGCAAAAAGAATACCCAGCTGTGGATGTGATTGGTGATAGAAGCAAGGTCTGATGCTGTAAAGAGCAATATTGCATAGGAACCTGGAATGTCAGGTCCATGAATCAAGGCAAATTGGAAGTGGTCAAACGAGATGGCAAGAGTGAACGTTGACATTCTAGGAATCAGCGAACTAAAATGGACTGGAATGGGTGAATTTAACTCAGATGACCATTATATCTACTACTGCGGGCAGGAATTCCTCAGAAGAAATGGAGTAGCCATCATGGTCAACAAAAGAGTCCGAAATGCAGCACTTGGATGCAATCTCAAAAATGACAGAATGATCTCTGTTCATTTCCAAGGCAAACGAACAGTAATCCAAGTCTATGCCCCAACCAATAATGCTGAAGAAGCTGAAGTTGAACGGTTCTATGAAGACCTACAAGACCTTTTAGAACTAACACCCAAAAAAGATGTCCTTTTCATTATAGGGGACTGGAATGCAAAAGTAGGAAGTCAAGAAACACCTGGAGTAACAGGCAAATTTGGCCTTGGAATATGGAATGAAGCAGGGCAAAGACTAATAGAGTTTTGCCAATAAAATGCACTGGTCATAACAAACACCCTCTTCCAACAACACAAGAGAAGACTCTACACATGGACATTACCAGATGGTCAACAATGAAATCAGATTGATTATATTCTTTGGTTTTGCCAATAAAATGCACTGGTCATAGCAAACACCCTCTTCCAACAACACAAGAGAAGACTCTATACATGGACATTACCAGATGGTCAACAATGAAATCAGATTGATTATATTCTTTGCAGCCAAATATGGAGAAGCTCTATACAGTCAGCAAAAACAAGACCAGGAGCTGACTGTGGCCCAGACCATGAACTCCTTATTACCAAATTCAGACTTAAATTGAAGACAGTAGGGAAAACCACTAGACCATTCAGGTATAACCTAAATCAAATCCCTTATGATTATACAGTAGAAGTGAGAAATAGATTTAAGGGCCTAGATCTGATAGATAGAGTGCCTGATGAACTATGGAATGAGGTTTGTGACATTGTACTGGAGACAGGGATCAAGACCATCCCCATGGAAAAGAAATGCAAGAAAAGCAAAATGGCTGTCTGGGGAGGCCTTACAAATAGCTGTGAAAAGAAGAGAAGCAAAAAGCAAAGGAAAAAAGGAAAGATATAAGCAACTGAATGCAGAGATCCAAAGACTAGCAAGAAGAGATAAGAAAGCCTTCTTCAGTGATCAATTCAAAGAAATAGAGGAAAACAACAGAATGGGAAAGACTAGGGATCTCTTCAAGAAAATTAGAGATACCAAGGGAATATTTCATGCAAAGATGGGCTCCATAAAGGACAGAAATGGTATGGACCTAACAGAAGCAGAAGATATTAAGAAGAGGTGGCAAGAATACACAGAAGAACTGTACAAAAAAGATCTTCACAACCCAGATAATCACGATGGTGTGAACACTGACCTAGAGCCAGACATCCTGGAATGTGAAGTCAGGTGGGCCTTAGAAAGCATCACTACGAACAAAGCTAGTGGAGGTGATGGAATTCCAGTTGAGCTATTTCAAACCCTGAAAGAGGATGCTGTGAAAGTGCTGCACTCAATATGCCAGCAAATTTGGAAAACTCAGCAGTGGCCACAGGACTGGAAAAGGTTAGTTTTCATTCCAATCCTAAAGAAAGGCAATGCCAAAAAATGCTCCAACTACCGCACAATTGCACTCATCTCACACGCAAGTAAAGCAATGCTCAAAATTCTCCAAGCCAGGCTTCAGCAATATGTGAACCGTGAACTTCCTGATGTTCAAGCTGGTTTTAGAAAAGGCAGAAGAACCAGAGATCAAATTGCCAACATCCGCTGGATCATGGAAAAAGCAAGAGAGTTCCAGAAAAACATCTATTTCTGCTTTATTGACTATGCCAAAGTCTTTGACTGTGTGGATCACAATAAACTGTGGAAAATTCTGAAAGAGATGGGAATACCAGACCACCTGACCTGCCTCTTGAGAAATCTGTATGCAGGTCAGGAAGCAACAGTTAGAACTGGACATGGAACAACAGACTGGTTCCAAATAGGAAAAGGAGTACATCAAGGCTGTAATTTGTCACCCTGCTTATTTAACTTATATGCAGAGTACATCATGAGAAATGCTGGACTGGAAGAAACACAAGCTGGAATCAAGTTTGCCAGGAGAAATATCAATAACCTCAGATATGCAGATGATACCACCCTTATGGCAGAAAGTGAAGAGGAACTAAAGAGCCTCTTGATGAAAGTGAAAGTGGAGAGTGAAAAAGTTGGCTTAAAGCTCAACATTCAGAAAACTAAGATCATGGCATCTGGTCCCATCACCTCTTGGGAAATAGATGGGGAAACAGTGGAAACAGTGTCAGACTTTATTTTTTTGGGCTCCAAAATCACTACAGATGGTGACTGCAGCCATGAAATCAAAAGACGCTTACTCCTTGGAAGGAAAGTTATGACCAACCTAGATAGCATATTCCGGAGAAGGCAATGGCACCCCACTCCAGTACTCTTGCCTGGAAAATCCCATGGATGGAGGAGCCTGGTAGGCTGTAGTCCATGGGGTCCTTAAGAGTCGGACACGACTGAATGACTTCACTTTCACTTTCACTTTCATGCATTGGAGAAGGAAATGGCAACCCACTCCAGTGTTCTTGCCTGGAGAATCCCAGGGACGGGGGAACCTGGTGAGCTGCTGTCTATGGGGTCTCACAGAGTCGGACATGACTGAAGCGACTTAGCAGCAGCAGCAGCAGATAGCATATTCAAAAGCAGAGACATTACTTTGCCAATAAAGGTCAGTCTAGTCAAGGCTATGGTTTTTCCTGTGGTCATGTATGGATGTGAGAGTTGGACTGTGAAGAAGGCTGAGCACCAAAGAATTGATGCTTTTGAACTGTGGTGTTGGAGAAGACTCTTGAGAGTCTCTTGGACTACAAGGAGATCCAACAAGTCCCTCCTAAAGGAGATCAGCCCTGGGATTTCTTTGTAAGGAATGATGCTAAAGCTGAAACTCCAGTACTTTGGCCACCTCATGCGAAGAGTTGACTCATTGGAAAAGACTCTGATGCTTGGAGGGATTGGGGGCAGGAGGAGAAGGGGACGGGACGACACAGGATGAGATGGCTGGATGGCATCATTGACTTGATGGACGTGAGTCTGAGTGAACTCCGGGAGTTGGTGATGGCCAGGGAGGCCTGGAGTGCTGCGATTCATGGGGTCACAGAGAGTCGGACACCACTGAGCCACTGAACTGAACTGAACTCTATTATGGGTATCTTGCCTTGACATCAAAAGAAATTAAGATTTCAAAACATATCTTACATTCATAAATGTAGGTACATTTCTTTTTTAAGAATCTTTGACAGATTAATATATTTTGCTTTGATGAAGTTTAATTAATATCTCACATATTAGAACTGAAAATTAAAATTCACTTTACAGAAAAAGAACAAAAAACAGTTCAAGAATTATAATGGCAGAAATTGCTGTTTCAAACAGTACATGTGGTTTAAGGAAATAGGAAGTAACTTGACAGTTGTGTGTATTACACATAAATGTGTGTGTGTGTGTGTGTGTGTGTGTGTGTGTATATATATATATATATATATATATAAAATCACGTAGGAGTAAAAGGTCAGTATCTCTACCACACATCTAAAGTTTTAAGTGCTTTTACTTTTTCACTGGTTACATATCAATTTTCAGACAGCAAATACAATTTTATGACAAGTGACCTTATCCCTGTCAGTTAGAGATGTGTCTTTGAGCTGTACATCAACCCCAAATATATTACCATTCTTGTACTCTTACAGGAACAGAATAACACATCTTCATTAAATGTCAAGTGTTTATCTTATAGAATTCATGAAAATATGATAGAAAATTGTGTCATGATAGTCAATTTAACATGATATAAGTTTACATTTTAGGAAAATATGTCATAATATAAAATGTGGGTACCCAACAGATTTTTAGCATCCTGAAAAGTCTGCCTCTGAAGTTTTTGTTAACTGCATAGAATCATAGAAACAAACCATATGTATTTACTTTAGGTACTAAATTATTTTAGAAGTATTTTACTGCGTTTGTTATATTTTTTTGTCAAAAGGGTGGTGAGAAAACATGTATGCAGTAAATCATATTTTCCCCCTGTGTCCTCTTGCTTTAGACCAATGAAGCAGTTGGTTCAAAATTCAATCATTTATTTTATATTCAAGGTCTTGTTGGGTGGTCTTTGATTTTCCTAATGTGTCAGTCAATGCCGGTCTTTACTGGTTTTATCAAAATTCAACATGGACAAATATCAAACATTTTTTCAGTCAGATTTTATTTAAATAGTGTAGACAAAGCTAGTCAACCCATTTGAAAATGTGCTTTTGCACTTAAATGAGACAGTCAGAGAGGTTAAAATATAGAAATACAATATGTATGAATAACTAAGATCCACAGTAAGTCTTGGACTGAGAATCCAAAAGGGAAAAAGAACAAAATAGCTAAATGGAATGCTTGTTGCTGGGCAGATTTTCCTGTTATTTTTTTCTCCTCCCCCTCCACTTTCTCCTCCTCCTTAGTATTCACTGGCCCCTGGTCAGCTGGTTTCTGGATGGTTCCCCCCAAAATGAACCACTATAGGGTGAAGTAAATAAGTTAGAAACAGAAAGAGAAATATCGTATGACGTCCCTTATATGTGGAATCTAGACGAAATGATACAAATTAATTTTCTTTTAAAGCAGAAAGAGTCACACAGACTTAGAGAACAAACATGGTTCCCGTGGGGGCGGGTGAGGGGAAGGGATAATTAGGGAGTGTGGGATGGACATGGGAGAAGGCAATGGCACCCCACTCCAGTACTCTTGCCTGGAGAATCCCACGGATGGAGGAGCCTGGTGGGCTGCAGTCCATGGGGTCATGAAGAGTCGGACAGACTGAGCGATTTCACTTTCACTTTTCACTTTCATGCATTGGAGAAGGAAATGGCAACCCACTCCAGTGTTCTTGCCTGGAGAATCCCGGGGATGGCGGAGCCTGGTGGGCTGCTGTCTGTGGGGTTGCACGAGTTGGACTCGACTGAAGCAACTTAGCAGCAGCAGCAGCAGCAGGAATGGACATGCACACACTGCTATGTTTAAAACAGATAACCAACCAGGACCTGCTATACAGCACAGGGAACTCTGCTCAGTGTTATGTGACAGCCTGGATGGGAGTGAAGTTTGGGGGAGAATGGATGTATGTATATTTACGGTAGAGTCCCTTTGCTGCTCACCTGAAACTGTCACAACATTGTTTGTTAATTGGCTGTACCCCAATGCAAAATAAAAAGTTTAAAAAAAGAAAGAAAGAAAAAATAAAAGAATGATGGGATAATTCCACAAGTATTCACTCCTTGGGACAATCTAAAGGCCACCTACTGTAACAGGAACTTTACCCCTCAATGTGAAAGTGAAAGTGACTCAGTCATACCTGACTCTTCATGACCCCATGGACTATACAGCCCATGTAATTCTCCAGGCCAGAATACTGGAGTTGGTAGCCATTCCCTTCTCCAAGGGATCTTCCCAACCCAGGGGTCAAACACAGGTCTCCCACATCGCAGGCGGATTCTTTACCAGCTGAACCACAGGGGAAGCCCCCTCAATGTAAACCTAGACTCATAAAATCTATTTAACACTAATATATCTGAGACTGGGGACACTTGATGCCCAGCTACCAGTTATTTGAAGTTCTATTCTGTTCTTAAAGGACATAGTTCTAGTTAAAAAGAAACAAACAAATGAAACAAAAAAGTATATTTTTGAAGTGAGGGCATTAGATACATTTTTCGTCAATTGTGTGCGGTGATAATCAGCAAGCATGTATTAAATACCTAATATGTGCTGGGAAGCCTGTGGAACTCTTGGGATATTTGGGTAAATGCTTGTCTAGAAAAGGAGCATGAGCCATATACACACAAATATAATCAAAATTGGGGCTAGTGCACTGGGACGACCCAGAGGGATGGTATGGGGAGGGAGGAGGGAGGAGGGTTCAGGATGGGGAACACATGTATACCTGTGGCGGATTCATTTTGATATTTGGCAAAACTAATACGATTTGTAAAGTTTAAAAATAAAATAAAATTTAAAATAATTTAAAAAATTTGTCATACACGGTGATAAAGGCATTTGATACATACATTAAGCAAACATCTATAAAATCTTTTACAATGAAAGTTGTAACTAGTGAAAACACTATTTACATATTTCACCAT
Source organism: Bos indicus (assembly GCF_029378745.1). NCBI lineage: Eukaryota > Metazoa > Chordata > Mammalia > Artiodactyla > Bovidae > Bos > Bos indicus. Next base: position 83,320,155 of record NC_091771.1, on the reverse strand, counting down.
ATTTAAGTCATGTTACATCATTTATATATTTTCCATCACATCATGTTGTATTATATATTTGTAATTTATTTTCCTTACCTAAAGGTATGCTTTTGCAGTAACTTAGACTCTCAGGGAATTTTCAGTAAATTGACAAGCAAATTAAATAAAACAAACTATCAATTCAGCTAAATAATTGGTCAAGAAGTCAATTTGTCAAGAAATTGTTTTGACTGAAATGGCTTGTTGCTTGATGAAGTTAATTTTTCAATTTAGTCAATGCTTTTAAAGCAATTTTATGTGTGTACGAACAGCTTTAATCTACTGAGGAATTTCATTTCCAGTCCAAAGTAACTAACCCTAATGGAATTCTCTTTGATGGTATTGCCTTATATTCAGACAAATCAGTGGCCGTCCCGATAAGAAATGATAAACATAGCAACATGTTTTTGAAGCGTGAAGTAGAATAATTTAGAAGCCTAATAGTCCAGGTACAAATAATTATACATAAAATTGGTTAATTACAACTCAGAGATAAATGGAATGTGTCCAGTTGCAACTGGAATTGCTCAATTGCCTGTGCAATTATCCAATTGTAGCAGTAATTATTGGCTGCTAATTTTTTTCTTTCTAAAATAAGTTTAGAACCATATATGTATTTTAAATCACAGGTACACATCATCCTACTTCTAAAGTTTTCTTCAAAGCATTTTTAGTTTCCATCCTGTAGATTTTTCTTGAAAACATTTCTAAGTATATTACCTAAAATTAAGTTTGAAAGGAAGTTTACAATTAACAGACTTAATTTTATACCAGAATAATCAATTCTCTTCATCTATATATATTATTTACTGAGGAAGATCACATACTAGTTTAAGGTAAAAGAATGATTCTAAAACCTTGTTTAACACAGAACACCCATTTTCTTCTGGTGAACCAGAATTATGCAGACATAGTCAAGCAAAGTTATTTTTGAAAATGTAAATTATTAATAGCATGTATATTGCTCAAGTATAAGGTCATGGAGAATTACTGAATTACTTAGGAATAATAGGAGAGAAAATGGAAACCCACTCCAGTATTCTTGCCTGGAAAATTCCATGGGCAGAGGAGACTGGCAGGCTACAGTTCATAGGGTCGCAAAAGAGTCAAACACGACAATGCGCATACACACACTCAAGTTTGATTTACAAGCATCTTACTGTTTTCACATAGTATTACAGATTATCAAAACAGTTGACAAATGTAATTCACTCAATTTCCAAAATATAAAGGTGAATGCATAATAATTTAAACCTAGCGACTCCATGAAAGCATACATTTCAGATCTGTACTTTGACATCAGTTATACCCTATTTCTCGTTGAGTTTCCACTATCATTTGCGGGGTGGGCAGTAGTATTCAGAATGTAAAGAACAAAGTAGCTTGAAGAGGAATTGTTAAAGTACAGATTTGTGAGAGATAGTTGTTAGCAGAATGAAAAATAAATCCCTTTGAAAAATAAAGGAGTTGAGGAGGAAGGGAAGGAGAAGTGAAGAAAAGATGGTTTTCCTAAGGTAGTTGAAAATAAGGTATTTTGAGGTGTGTATTATAGGTTTTAGGTCTTAATTCCCATAGTAAGTTACCACGTCTATTTATTTTTTCTCCCAGGAAAATGTTAAAGAAAAGGATCCCAACCTTACCTTTTCATCTCTGTTTGCAAGCTTGGCAATAAAACATATTTTATTTTTATTTAATCATTCAGCCAAGCGCTGTGTTTAGTGAAAAGGCAGATGGCTGTTGTGCCTTTTTTTTTTTTTTTTTTGACTGTGGTGGTCACCTGCTTTATTGGAAAGAGTAAGTGCCTGGAGGTCTAAGGTAAGCAATACTATGTTAAATCAGAAACTACATGACAAGCTTATTTCCTCTGTCTCTGACTCCTTATCCTCTGAGTTATGGAAATTGTCCTTATGAGTTGAGTTGCATTGCCCACACACTTACGTGGTCTCACCACGATCCCTCAGAATCTGACTTCATTTGGAAATAAGGTCTTGGAGACGTAATTTGTTACGATGAGTTCGCACCAGAGTACGGTGGACCTAGTCATCTTATATAATCGGTGTCCTTAAGAAAGGGGGAGATCCAGACCCAGTCATGCACACAGAGAGAAGGTCTCGTGAAGATGAGGGCAGAGACTACGGGACGCAGCCAAAAGCCAAGGCAAGCTAAAGACTGCCAGCAAACCGTTGGAACCCGAAAGAGCGTCATGGGCTAGGGTCCCCCTCGCAGACCTCAGAAGGAGCGTCTCCATGCTGCCTCGTGTGTGCCTCCAGCGTCTGGCCTGTAGAGCTGTAAGAGGGTACGTTTTCGTTCTCTAAGCTCCCCAGTCTGCGGTACATTTTACAGCAGCTGAGCAAGTGTGCCTGTGGGTCTGTCATTCTGAATGCCTGACTTCTTCCTCATTAAGTCGGGGCAGCGGATACAGGGAGGCTAACATAGCAATAAGGCTATCAAGGGTGTTTTCAACACACGGAAGTTTTTCTCTGCTTCTAACTATTAATACACACTCAGAAAAGACTCTCAGAAAAGTTCCTTTCCCCTGTAGAGTGGAGAAGAACTTGAATCTATGGAATGAAAGATCTATTTGACTAGAAGCCTTGTCCGTGAATTTGACTAATTTTTGTGTTGATTTTTGTTGATACTCATATATATTTTTGTAATAGTTTAATTACACAAAACCTTAAATTTTTAAAGGAAAATACCACAGAAGAAAAGTTTCTTGAGGGGATCATCTCCCAAATCATTCCACCATCTTTTCCTCCCACAACCAGCCCACTAGTACTTCTGGTTTGTGAAAAAAATGAACCAATGTGTAGAGGAAAATGTTACTTAGTTCAATCACAGTTGAATCACAGTTGAATTGGTTGAATTCAATCATCCAATTCCTCTATTCAAAGCTAACAGTCCTTAGTGTAAAAAATCAGTTGAAATATGAAATTGATGTGATTCCAATATTCTCATTAAATATAGCTTTATTTCAGAATGTAAATTGATTTGATACTTTGATTAAGTTTACTAAATTCATTCATTATTTTTTTTTTAATTAGTTTGGGTGACGAGGTCTATAGCTTATTTAGTGTGATACTAAAAATTCAAATTTCAGTGAATTAATCCAATACATTTTGTTTTTGATGCATAGACTCAGTGCCTTTGGTAAACCACTTAAGAACCAATTGAATATTTCATTATGAAGAACAATCATGGCTCCCACTGCAGACAAGCTCTCAGACCAAGACATACTGGTTCTCACTTTCTGAGATAACAGCATAGAACAAACCAAGATGCTCACAGAAAATAAAAGAAGGAAAACCTGTTTCCTCCAAGGAACATTATTTCAAAGCTGTCACTTACTCATATATTGCCACAAATCATTGACAGTTTCAGCTTGGCCATCAAGAACACATTACCTCAATCCACTGTGAGGAGAAAACTGTCAACAATATTGATTACAAATAATTTCATGCCAAGAAAATGCGGAACACTAAATATGAGACACCAAAAAGCCCAACGCGTGTGATTCCAAAGGTACAGTGAAGTCTTCTCAAGTTGTTTTAAAAATGACATGAACTGGTTAATTGAATTCATGTCATTTACCTAAATGATTATTGACCCTTGTTTGTTGGGAGCTAAAGATTACAAGATTACAATGAGACTTATTTTTTTATTGCCAAGCACATCTGTCTTAATATAATTGTTTGAAGCTGTACTTTGAAAATTTATATTAAACAGAAAAATTACTAAAAATTCACATATCCAATTTTTGCTAAATATATAGTACATGCATAATCTTTGTGCTTGCCCGGTGGAGCAAGTGGTAAAGAACCCGGCTGCAAATGCAGGAGACATAAGAGACACAGGTTCGATCCTTGGGTCAGGAAGACTCGCTGGAGGAGGGCAGGGCAACCCACTCCAGTATTCTTTCCTGGAGAATCCCACTGACAGAGGAGCATGGTGGGCTACAGTCTATATGGTCGCAAAGAGTTGAACATGACTGAAGCGACTTAGCATGCATGCACATACTTATGTCTTCACTATTGCTAATAGAAATTGTTTAACTGGTTGATAAAACAGCTATTTCAAGGAGTATAAAAGGTTTACAAGGTTTCATTAAATATCCTAAATAAAAATTCTGCAATGTAACAGGAAGCATATATCAAATATAGAGATAATCCATTGCACTGTAACAGAAATAGTCTGGTGTAACCTGAATCTCTAATGATGGCAGTATTAGAACTCTATCTGAGAGAAAACCTACAGCAACTGAGTCTATCTTTAATGTTTTAAATATTAACATGTTATACTAGTAATGCTAAAGAAGCTGAAGTTAAAGAGTTCTATGAAGACCTCCAAGACTTTCTAGAACTAACACCCCCAAAATTTGTCCTTTTCATTATAGGGGACTGGAATGAAAAATAGGAAGTCAAGAAGCACCTGGAATAACAGGCAGATTTGGCCTTGGAGTACAGAATGAAGCAGGGAAAAGGCTAAGAGTTCTGCCAAGAGAACACACTGGTCACAGCAAACACCCTCTTCCGACAACACTAGAGAAGACTCGACACATGGACATCACCAGATGGTCAACACTGAAATCAGATTGATTATATTCTTTGCAGCCAAAGATGGAGAAGCTCTATACAGTCAGCAAAAACAAGCCTGGGAGCTGACTGTGGCTCAGATCATGAACTCCTTATTGCCAAATTCAGACTGAAATTGAAGAAAGTAGGAAAAACCACTAGACCATTCAGGTACGACCTAAATCTAATCCCTTATAAGTATACAGTGGAAGTGAGAAATAGATTCAAGGGATTAGATCTGATAGAGTGCCTGATGAACTATTGACTGAGGTTTGTGACATTGTACAGGAGACAGGGATCAAGACCATCCCCAAGAAAAAGAAATGCAGAAAAGCATAATGGCTGTCTGAGGAGGCCTTACAAATAACTGTGAAAAGAAGAGATGTGAAAAGCAAAGGAGAAAAGGAAAGATATACCCATTTGAATGCAAAGTTCCGAAGAAGAGCAAGGAGAGATAAGAAAGCGTTCCTCAGTGATCAGTGCAAAGAAATAGAGGAAAATAATAGAATGGGAAAGACTAGAGTTCTTTTCAAGAAAATTAGAGATACCAAGGGAACATTTCATATAAAGATGGGCACAATAAAGGACAGAAATAGTATAGACCTTACAGAAGCAGAAGATATTAAGAAGACTTTATAGATAGTGAGAAAGAAAAATGTGTTCAGTAGAAAGCATAGGTCAAATTCTAAGTTTGGCTCCTTTCCTGGGTTAGTAATATGTGGTCTATCAATGTTCTCTCATGATTCTGGGCAGTGGCAGTGATCAGGAGAGTAAACAACCAATACACCTACAACCCTTCCATATCTAGACAAACACTCTGCTTTTCACTTTCAGTACAGTACTCAGTACATTGAGATACTCAGATGTTATCATAAAGTAGGCTTTGTACGAGATGATTTTGACCAAATGTAAGCTAATGTGAATGTTCTGAGCACGTGAAGTCATAATTTTCTGTATGTAAGAGGTATTAAATGCATTTTCGATTTTAGGATATTCTCAACTGATGATAGGCTTATTGGAATGTAACATCAAGGTAAGTCAATGAAGATCTGAAATTAAAAATCAACAGAAATCTACTCACTGGAGATTCCCCCCTTCATACACCATTATTCTAGAATAGTCACCACTATGAACCACTCTCATCTATCCATTTTCCACCCTGGTAAAGGGCCCATGATAAGCAATGAGGCACAAAATATTATTGCACTCCACCATGAGACTTAGAAATTACTTGAGGTATTCTACAGTGTATTAGAATAGAAGCAATACCATGTATAATATCAGCAACATTAAATAAAAATAAACAGTACCAATCATAAGAAACTGCGGGGATCTCCATGTAGGAGTCACCTGAGTGCTCACAAAAGGAGATAGAATTTAAACAATACTAGTATTATAAGAATTAAAGGAGCTTCCCCGGCAGCTCAGTGGTAAAGATCCACATGCCAATGCATGAGACATGGGCTCAATCCCTGGTTTGGGAAGATCCCACTTGCAGTGCAACAACTAAGCCTGTGTGCCACAACTATTGAGCCTGTGCTCTAGGACCTGGGAGTGAAACCTCCTGAGCCCACATGCTGCAAATACCAAAGCCCCACACACCCTCGAGCTCCTGCTCTTCAGCAAGCAAAGCAACCATAATGAAAAGCCCACACACTACAAATAGAGAATAACCCCCGCTCATCACAAGTAGGGACAAGTTCGTGCAGCAACAAAGACCCAGCACAGCCAAAAATAAATGAGGAATTAAAAGAAGAAAGAAGATGTAGAGATGGCTCTGGGGTTTGCAAAATGAAGTTAAATATATGATATTGTAAATAGCAGCTTAGTTTGTTTTGAATAGAAAGACCTGGGCAGAGGAATGGAAGACAGGGGAAGACTGCAGACAGCCTCAACTAATGAACTGTGTGTTGGACTTCAGCATTTATATCCATGGTAGTCAGACTTCTAATACTTTTACCTAGAGTGATCAGGTATTGAGAAATTGTATAGCCTTTGACTATTGTGGATCACAATAAACTGTGGAAAATTCTGAAAGAGATGGGAGTACCAGACCACCTGATCTGCCTCTTGAGAAATTTGTATGTAGGTCAGGAAGCAACAGTTAGAACTGGACATGGAACAACAGACTGGTTCCAAATAGGAAAAGGAGTTCGTCAAGTATTGTCACCCTGCTTATTTAACTTCTATGCAGAGTACATCATGAGAAACGCTGGGCTGGAAGAAACACAAGCTGGAATCAAGATTGCTGGGAGAAATATCAATAACCTCAGATAGGCAGATGACACCACCCTTATGGCAGAAAGTGAAGAGGAACTCAAAAGCCTCTTGATGAAAGTGAAAGTGGAGAGTGAAAAAGTTGGCTTAAAGCTCAACATTCAGAAAACGAAGATCATGGCATCTGGTCCCACCACTTCATGGGAAATAGATGGGGAAACAGTGGAAACAACGTCAGACTTTATTTTTCTGGGCTCCAAAATCACTACAGATGGTGACTGCAGCCATGAAATTAAAAGACGCTTACTCCTTGGAAGGAAAGTTATGACCAACCTAGGTAGCATATTCAAAAGCAGAGACATTACTTTTCCAACAAAGGTTTGTCTAGTCAAGGCTATGGTTTTTCCTGTGGTCATGTATGGATGTGAGAGTTGGACTGTGAAGAAGGCTTGAGTGCCGAAGAATTGATGCTTTTGAACTGTGGTGTTGGAGGAGACTCTTGAGAGTCCATTGGACTGCAAGGAGATCCAACCAGTCCATTCTGAAGGAGATCAGTCCTGGGATTTCTTTGGAAGGAATGATGCTAAAGCTGAAACTCCAGTACTTTGGCCACCTCCTGCAAAGAGTTGACTCATTGGAAAAGACTCTGATGCTGGGAGGGATTGGGGGCAGGAGGAGAAGGGGACGACAGAGGATGAGATGGCTGGATGGCATCACCAACTTGATGGACGTGAGTCTGGGTGAACTCCAGGAGTTGGTGATGGACAGGGAGGCCTGGCGTGCTGCAATTCATGGGGTCGCGAAGAGTTGGACATGACTGAGCAACTGATCTGATCTGATCTGATCTGATAGCACATTTAAAAATCATACCTGGAACCCAATCAGGGCACATTTTTCAAACCAGCAAAAAAGTGATCAGCATTCCATAACTTTGCAACTCCTCTCTTCTCTCAGAGCTCCAAGGATGGTTTGCGCATCTCTGTTTATAGAGACAAATGAACATCGAAGGTTTAGGACATGTCTCTGTGTGCTTGATGGGATTTCAGGTGATATTCAAAAAGGGCTCAGAAATAATATTATAAAGAAAGATTAAGGATGTGTTGGACTAAAAGAGATAAGGATAAGGATTCTGATTTAATATAACAAAAATCCATTTAATTATCCTGGGGTGCTGAAATGGGAAATTGAGAAGAAAGTCATAAATTCTCAACAGTCCCTTAACAATGGTGTTAAGTGAAGTGTAAGACCAATTTGAAATTGAGATCCATTAACACAATTCTGAAAGATGGAATAGGGAGTAATTCTTGATAACCTAATATTTAGAGATAAATATTTCATCCAATTAGTTGCTTAAAAAGTGGTGACCATAGAGTTCCATTTATAGAAACAACATATGCTAAAAATAGGATAGCAAGAAGCTTGCATCAAGGTATAAAATACCTTAAAAAATATATTTTAATGTTGCAATGGTATCAACTAAATAAATGGAAGAAAATGTTTGGAGAAAAACAACCACCAACATTCTCTAGACTACAAAATCAAAACTGCATTTTCAAGAAGAAAATAATTATTTCCGTGCTTAGGCACTTTGCCCATATCTGCGCTAAATACATTTTATCTTGAATATTTCCTGAATGTGAAAATTGCTTGCAAGGATATAAAATAGATGTAGGAGTAGAGTTGACACATTTTTACTAAAATAATTGAAATTATTATATATATGTATACAATTTAATATATATTTTTTGTCGTTTAGTTGCTATGTCTGACTCTTGCGATCCCATGGACTATAGCCCAGCATTCTCCTCTGTCCACAGGATTTCCCAGGCAAGAACACTGGAGTGGCTTGCCATTTCCATCTCCAGCGGATACTCCTGACCCAGGGGTCAAGCCCATATCTCCTGCATTGGCAGGCAGATTCTTTACCACTGTGCCCCCTGAGAAGCCATAAAGGATACATTATGTTTTCCCAAAGAACAAAACTGGGATGGGGTCATCTTGGGTTCTATTACTAGGGTCATTTGGAGGAGGAAGGAAACCCAGCAGCAGGAAGCTACATTTTTTGGCTCATTTTGGCTGTTATGTGGCGAGTGGACTGTGACAGAGAACCTGGAAACAGCCAGACTAGGGAGAACACCTCAGGGGTCCAGCCTGGCAGTGTTACAGGAGTTAAGGGGTAGTCAGACTGCATACTTAAAGAGCGGTGTTCAGTGTTGGTAAGTGAGCAAAAGAGAGGGGTCAAAGATGAAATCACAGGAACTCCCCTGGTGGTTCGATAGTTAAGATTCTGTGCTCCCAACACAGGGGGCATGGGTTTGATCCCTGGTTGGGGAAGTAAGATTCCACATGCTTCATGTCATAGCCAGAAAAAAAAAAATAAAAACCCAAAAAACAAAAATGAAACCATAGATTCTGGGTTATTTAATGGAGGCTTCATTTATTTAAAAAGAAAACTGTGTTGAAACATGTAAAATATCATGTAAGAAACGAGTTGCCAGTCCAGGTTTGATGCACGATACTGGATGCTTGGGGCTGGTGCACTGGGATGACCCAGAGGGATGGTATGGGGAGGGAGGAGGGAGGTGGGTTCAGGATGGGGAACACATGTATACCTGTGGCGGATTCATTTTGATATTTGGCAAAACTAATACAATTATGTAAAGTTTAAAAATAAAATAAAATTAGAAAAAAAAAGAGGATAAAAAAATAAATAAATAAATAAAAAGAAAACTGTGGGATGAGCATGTTTGAGGAGAAAAAAAATAAAAATGCATTTCTGGACTTACTATGTTTGTTATATTTATTATAATCACAACCACAGTCATGGGGCATACATTTAATTCTATTCAGTTTTCTCCTCAATTAATGGCAAGATCACTTGGATTGATAGCCATAGATGTTAGTTTTTTGAATAAATGAAATCCCTGAAAAATAATTGATTCTATGACTGTATGAAAAAGAGTTTTAAAATGTTTAGGAGTTGTTTGTGTGTGTTCTACTTTGTTATTTATTGGTTAGGACTAGACTAAGGTACCTGCGTGCATTCTGTTGTTTGTGTTCTTTAAAGCTTAATATGGAACGTTTAAGTAATGCACAATTACAATCTTTTCCAGACTCCATGAAACTCAGTTGCTGTGTGGAAGACACACGTAGAGGTAATTGGTGGCATGGAAACAAGAGGTGATGATAATTAACCCCAGCTCGACAGGAACTCAAGCCTACAAGCCGTAGGACTCTGGTGACTGACATTAAAAGCTCTCAGTAACATGCCCATTTCCTGCCACTGAGACATGCAGTGACTCCTTCCGATTCCAAGCCCCCAAGAAGCAGAAGCTGAGGTAGGATTAAATGAGCAAGACTTTTATTAGAGAAAGTGCCTCTGAGGAACCATACGGGGAGGGACTGGGAGAGTACAGTGCAATCCTGAATGAAGGAGAGACATGGGAAAGCACGTTACATGCAGTCTAAAGAAGTTTCTAAAGAAAAAGCAAGAGAGTTCCAGAAAAACACCTACTTCTGCTTTATTGACTATGCCAAAGCCTTTGACTGTGTGGATCACAACAAACTGTGGAAAATTCTTCAGGAGATGGAAATACCAGACCGCGTGACCTGTGTCTTGAGAAATCTGATTGGAGGTCAAGAAGCAACAGTTAGAACTGAACCTGGAATAACAGACTTGTTCCGTATTGGGAAAGGAGTACATCAAGGCTGTATATTGTCACCCTGCTTATATAACTTATACACAGAGTGCATCATGAGAAATGAAAGGGCTGGATGAAACACAATCTGGAATTAAGATTGCTGGGAGAAATATCAATAACCTCAGATATGCAGATGACACCACCCTTATGGCTGAAAGCAAAGAAGAACTAAAGAGCCTCTTGATGAAAGTGAAAGAGGAGACTGAAAAAGTTGGCTTAAAGCTCAACATTCAGAAAACGAAGATCATGGCATCTGGTCCCATCACTTCATGGCAAATAGATCAGGAAACAACGGAAAGAGTGAGAAACTTTATATTCTTGGGCTCCAAAATCACTGCAGATGGTGACTGCAGCCACGAAATCAAAAGACTCTTGCTCCTTGGAAGGAAAGTTATGACCAACCTAGACAGCATATTAAAAAGCAGAGACATTCTTTTTCCAAAAAAAGTTTGCCTAGTCATAGCTATAGTTTATCCAGTAGTCATGTATGGATGTGAGAGTTAGCTGAGCACTGAAGAATTGATGCTTTTGAATTGTCATGTTGGAGAAGACTCTTGAGAGTCCCTTGGACTGCAAAGAGATCCAACCAGTCCATCCTAGAGGAAATCAGTCCTGAATATTCATTGGAAGGACTGATGCTGAAGCTGAAACTCCAGTACTTTGGCCATCTGATATGAAGAACTGACTCATTGGAAAAGACCCTGAAGCTTGGAATGATTGAAGGCAGGAGAAGGGCACCACAGAGGATGAGATGGTTGGATGGCATCACCTATGCAATGGTCATGACTTTGAGTAAGCTCTGGGAGGTGGTGATGGACATGGAAGCCTGGTGTCCTGCAGTCCATATGGTCACAAAGAGTTGGACACAACTGAGCGACTGAATTGAACTGAAAGAAATTTCAGCAAGGCCTTCATGAAATGCTAGCCAAGATCAGTGGTCAGAGTTGTCCCCTGTCTCCCAGAAATGTGTCCGCCTTAGGACATACTTCCAATACTCCATTCTTTAGTAAAAACAGACAGCCTTGGTATAAATGCAATGATGGCTTTCAAATTTCAGTAGCTGAGGCCCTTGGACAAAGATCTCCAGAAGCTATACAGCAAAGCATGACCCAAAGATGGATTTATATTGAGCATATGCAAGAGATACTTTCTGTAGATCAAGTCAATTGTCCATCAGAAAGACACTGACAAAGGTAGCTCCCATCATCAATTAGAGTTAATTGTCAAGAACTAATATTAGCAAAGTAAGAATTTCAAATAAACGTACATTCAAGTCTGTTTGGGCTGTCATAAAAATGTCATAAACAAATATTTCTGTCTCCCAGTTACAGGGGCTAATTCTAAGATCAAGGGACTGCCAGATTTGGTATTTTGTGAGAATCTACTTAATCATTCAAGGCTGACTTTTCTTAGTGAACTTGCATAAGGCGGCTTTCTCCAGCATTCCTTTAAAAGGGCACTAATTCCATTTTTAAGGGCTCCACCCTTATGACCAAATCACCTCTCCAAAGCTCGACCACCTAAGACCATCCCCTTGAAGATTAAGATTTCTAGATATGAATTTTGAGGAGATACATTCAATATACAGCAATTATTCACATGGATTATGTTGAATGTATCTGTGCATTCTCTGTTGATATTCAGAAGCCCAGGCCAACTGGAAATCATTTGGATCAAGGATAAAACAACAACAACACTAATAATAGAGACAATGTTAGGTTTGGGGGCTTCAAGGTGTACTTCTTAGGAAATTACATCAATTTGTTTATGGGATGAACTCTGCATGATCATAAATATTGTACAGAGGACACAGTTGAAACAGAGAGAGTTTACATAAAATCTCTGAAGTTACATAGCTAGTTCCCAAATCAGGTATCCCAACTCAAAAAGAAGAAAAAAAAAAAAAGACTCTCAACCACTATGGTATCTTGGTATCTTTGGAGTTTTAGACAACTCAGAAATGATCCATATAAATGATTTACTATAAAGTGAAGTGAGCCTCTTGATGAAAGTGAAAGAGGAGAGTGAAAAAGTTGGCTTAAAACTCAACATTCAGAAAACTAAGATCATGGCATCTGGTCCCATCACTTCATGGCAAATAGACAGGGAAATAAAAGAAACAGTAAGAGAATTTCTATTTTGGGGCTCCAAAATCACTGCAGATGATGATTGTAGCCAGGAAATTAAAAGACACTTGCTCCTAGGAAAAAAAGCTATGACCAACCTAGACAGCATATTAAAAAGCAGAGACATTACTTTGCCAATAAAGATCTGTCTAGTCAAAGCTACGGTTATTCCAGTAGTCATGTATGGGTGTGAAATTTGCACTATAAAGAAAGCTGAGCACTGAAGAACTGATGCTTCTGAACTGTGGTGTTGGAGAAGACTCCTGAGAGTCTCTTGGAATGCAAGGAGATCCAACCAGTCCATCCTAAAGGAAAGCAATCCTGAATATTCATTGGAAGGACTGATGTTGAAGCTAAAACTCCAATTCTTTGGCCACCTGATGCGAAGAACTGACTCATTGGAAAAGACCCTGATGCTGGGAATGATTGAAGGCGGGAGGAGAAGGGGACGACAGAGGATGAGATGGTTGGATGGTATCACTGACTTGATGGCCATGAATTTGAGTAATCTCTGGGAGTTGTTGATGGACAGGGAAGCCATGGGCTACAGTCCATGGGATCACAAAGAGTTGGATACGACTGAATGACTGAGCTGACTGAAAGTGAAGTGAAGTGACAGTCATTCAGTCATGTCCGACTCTTTGCAATACCATGGGCAAGAGCCCGCCAGTCTTTTCTGTCCATGGAAGTCTCCAGGCAAGAATACTGGGGTGGGTTGCCATTCCCTTCTCCAGGGGATCTTCCTGACCTAGGGATCAAACCTGGGTCTCCTGCACTGCAGGCAGATTCTTTACCATCCGAGCCAAAACTGTGTCCTTAATATGACTACTCAATTTTTTTTCCTTTTAATTTTGTTTTCTTTTTTAATTTCTTGGCCACCCTGTGTGGCATGCAGAATCTTATTCCTCCAACTAGGGATTGAACCCATGCCCCCTGCATTGGGAGCATAGCGTCTTAACCACTGGATCACCAGAGAAGTCTCTACTCAAATCATTTTGACTGCAGCAAATACAGTGAATAATTATTTTTCAATTTCAAAATGTGGAGTTTTGTAGCAAAGTATTCTCAAAATATCCAACACCGTATCTCTTAGAGGAATAAAAATCAAATATTCCAATAAGCACAGTAGAGCCCAAGTGAAAAGAGGATTTTTGAGGAATTGCCTAATATCAAATTGGTTTGGCACATCATTGGGATGTAGCTTTGAAAATGATTTATCAATAATAATACCATTCACTGATTACGATGAGTATTAATTTCAAAGTGTTATCAAAATGTGAGTTATTCTTTACCCATCTGTTAACAAAATGACAATAAAAGCACTATACCCAAGGAGCTTCTTACATCCTGTGTAATTGTAATGCTTTTTATGCTGGACATTTCAGTTACCATTGATCTTTGCTCTGAAAGCTTTACATACCTTTAGGAAGTCCATGGAAGAGTGTTAAGTATGAGTCCCTCAAAGTGCTACCGTTAATTAAGTAGCTTCTATTTTAACAGGAAAAAAAAAGCTAGAAATATGACCACAGATGCTGAAGCTGAAGCTCCAATACTTTGGCCACCTGATGTGAAGAAAAGATCCCGATGCTGAGAAAGATTGAGGGCAGGAGGAGAAGGGGATGACAAGAGGATGAGATGGTTGGATGGCATCATTGACATAATGGACATGAGTTTGAGTAAACACCAGGACATAGTGAAGGACAGGGAAGCCTGGCGTGCTGCCGTCCATGGGGTCACAAAGAGTTGAACATGGCTGAGTGACTGAACAACCAAAAGAAATTATCAATGTGATCATCAAAGTAGTGGAGATATAAAAACCAAAACTTGGAAGCAAAGTTATGACCAATCTAGATAGTATATTGAAAAGCAGAGACATTACTTTGCCAACAAAGATGCGTCTAGTCAAGGCTATGGTTTTTCCAGTAGTCATGCATGGATATGAGAGTTGGACTGTGAAGAAAGCTGAGCACCAAAGAATTGATGCTTTTGAACTGTGGTGTTGGAGAAGACTCTTGAGAGTCCCTTGGACTGCAAGGAGATCCAACCAGTCCATTCTAAAGGAGATCAGTCCTGGGTGTTCTTTGGAAGGAATGATGCTAAAGCTGAAACTCCAGTACTTTGGCCACCTCCTGCGAAGAGTTGACTCATTGAAAAAGACCCTGATGCTGGGAGGGATTGGGGGCAGGAGGAGAAGGGGACGACAGAGGATGAGATGGCTGGATGGCATCACCGACTCGATGGACATGAGTCTGAGTGAACTCTGGGTTTGGTGATGGACAGGGAGGCCTGGCGTGCTGCAGTTCATGGGGTTGCAAAGAGTCAGACACAACTGAGCAATTGAACTGAAACTGAACTGAAGAAGCCAAGTAACTAGCCCAAATACACCACTGCTGGAGGCAAATTTTGAACCTCACAGTCTGACACCAAAGAGCATGCCACTGTCCTTTGCCTGCTTTGAGGGACACCTTCCATTTCTCTTGTCCCCCAAGACATCCAGTTTCTATACACAGAAGAGACTGAATGCAAATTTGTTGAGTGAAGGCAAACAGGCATAGTCCTTGTTTCTGCAGGATGAAATATCACAGGAATGGAAATCTCATTTTAAAAATAAAAGAGAATTTTCAGCTTCTGACATTACTCCATGTCAAGGTTAAAGAATTGCAGAAAAATTAATAGAGTCAAGATAAGAAGGAAAGAAAGGAGATGTATGGTGCTGATTCTGGAAACTATAATCCATAAATGTCTACCTCTAACAATATCAAAGGTAACATATAGTTATGAGTTGAATTTGCACCACTGCCCCACCCGCCCCAAAAAAAGATATCTTGAAGTGTTAACCCCTAGTATCTCTGAATGCAATGTTATTGAGAAATAGGATCCTTACCCAGGGGCTATGCTAACCTTCTGTATATCATTCCAGTTTTAGTAAATATGCTTCAGGGCAGGGATACACAGACGTAGAAAATGGGACTTGTGGACACTATTAGGGAAGAAGATGGTGGGACGAGTGGAGAAGGTAGAACTGACATATACACTATCATGTATAAAATAGCTAGCTAGTTTGAAGCTGCAAAGAATAAAATCAATCAGATTTCAGTATTGACCCTCTGCTGATGCCAATGTGCAGAGTCTTCTCTTGTGAAGACTACTTAAATAGTCTTCTCTTGTGAAGATATAGTCAAAGCTATGGTTTTTCCAGTTGTCATGTACGGTTGTGAAAGCTGGACTATAGAGAAAGCTGAGCACCGAAGAATTGATGCTTTTGAACTGTGGTTTTGGAGAAGACTCTTGAGAGTCCCTTGGACTGCAAGGAGATCCAACCAGTCCATCCTAAAGGAAATCAGTCCTGAATATTCATTGGAAGGACTGATGCTGAAGCTGAAACTCCAATACTTTGGCCACTTGGTGCAAAGAACTGACTTCTTGGAAAAGATCCTGATGCTGGGAAAGATTAAAGGGAAGAGGAGAAAGGAATGACAGAGGATGAGATGGTTGGATGGCATCACCGGCTCAATGTACATGAATTTGAGTCAACTCTGGGAGTTGGTTATGGACAGGGAGGCCATGGGGTCGCAAAGAGTCAGACAGGACTGAGCAACTGAACTGAACTGAGTTGGAAGCTGCTATATAACACAGGGAGTCCAGCTGGGTACTCTGTGATGACCTAGAGGTTTGTGATGGAGGAGGGGGAGGCTCAGCTGGGAGGGGATATATGTATACATACAGCTGATTCACATTGTTGTATAGCAGAAACCAACACAACATTGGAAAGCAATTTCCTCCAATTAAAATATACATTTAGAAAAAGCATGAAATAGGGTCTTTACAAAGTTCATGAAGTTAAAGTGAGGTCATTACTGTGGTTTGTAATCCACTCTGCTATGACTAGTGTCCTTGTTAAAGGGGAAATTTGCACACAAAACAAGCATACACAGACAGATGTAGATGTGACCACACAGTGAGAATATGTCTATAGGCTCAAGATCACCTGAAACTCTCAGAAACTAGGATACAGGCTTGGGGTAAATTGTTGCCCATCACTTTGTGAAGGAACCAACCCTTCTGACACCTCAATTTTGGACTAGCATCCAGAACTATGAAACAATTCATTTTCATTATTTAAGCCCCCCAATCTGTGTACTTTAATACAACAGTCCTAGAGCTGGCGGGCTGCAGTCCATGGGGCCGCTAGAGTCAGACACGACTGGGCGACTTCACTCTCACTTCTCACTTTCATGCACTGGAGGAGGAAACGGCAACCCACTCCAGTGTTCTTGCCTGGAGAATCCCAGGGACGGGGGAGCCTGGTGGGCTGCCGTCTATGGGGTTGCACAGAGTCGGACACGACAAGCGACTTAGCAGCAGCAGCAGCAGCAGGAAACTAATAGAGTTTAGTTGATACAGAATCCTTTCCTCCCAGTTTCAAAATGCTGAGTAATAATTCTTTCACTCACAGGCCAAGTGAATCTCAGATCCTCAATTAGTATGAGGCTGAATCGAATGACTTCTTTAAGGAAGAAATCCACAAAAAAGAAAGAAGGAAAGAAATCTGTATGTGTTGGTGTTTTTTTTCCTCCTTGTTTGCTTATATTAGCACTACTTTCTTTACCCTAGAGCCTTCAAAGGAACTCACCTTGTATTTATCCAATGAAAACAAGTTGTTGTTTGGTTCATTCAAATGGCCACTTTGGGAGTAAGGAAAGAGAATGTGCTTGGGTTTGTTCTTCTAAGTGAGCATTTGAAAAATTAAAACAAAAAGGAAGAAGAAGAAGAATGATTATGTAGCCTTGAGAAGACACAACTGGTTTGATAAAACTCTTAATGAAGTCTGAACTAGCATTATGAAGCTGTCTTTAAAATAAATTGTATGTTCCCTTTTAAAATACAAGTGACAAGGGACTTCTCTGTTGGCCAAGTAGTTAATTGCACACTCTCAAAACAGAGGGCGTGGGTTTGCTCTTTGGTGGGGGAACTAAGATTCCCCCCTCCACACACACACACAAAAAACGACAAAAGCAAAATAAATAAATAAATAAAAATACAAGTAACAAAATCTTTAAAAAGAAAGAAATTAAGCAAACTCAGCAAAGTGGCTATTTGAAGAATGATATTTCCCCACCCATACATGTAAACCTTTGCCTCACAAATCCTATTGCCTAGCTGTAGCTTCTTGGAAAAAAGTAGCTAGGAAACACTTTAATAAAAGCAAGCTTCAGACTTGGACAACAACGTGCTATACCCCAAACCAAGCATGTTTCAAAAGCAGATGATAACTATTCTTTTTCTGTATGCCCACCAATAATACCGCTGAAGTGCTAGGATTATTTAAGTGGGAACCAGATTAATTTTTATTAATCCTCGTCACTGTGGTTGCATAATGTCTGGATTAGAATGTCTGGTGTGTGACAATGTCTTTCCTCTTCCAGTGGCAATCAGAAGTGTGAAAATAAACCGTACGCTTTAAAAGTAACGTCGAGTTTGAAAAAAAAAAATAGATATACTCATCTGAACCAAAATAAGAGGGGAAAAAGGCTTTCCAGGAGAAAAAATATACACTATGTCAGAGTTCTAGACGTGTTCTTTTCTGTTAATATATTCACTGCTATATGTCAGGGCTGTGAAAATAGGCGGCAAAACAAGAAGGCAGGTGGCCAAATGCATACAGAGGAATTTTATAAATGTGTTCATTTGCATTTTTTGATAAGATCTCTTTAGAGCTTAATTAATACCTTTAAAATTACTTCCTAGAATGATCTGTGCATAGGCCCAATTGAAATTGCCACTAGGTGCTAATTAGTAAGTGAGGTCAAGTCCCATAATAAATAAATAAATGCAAACACAAACACCTCCCAACGAGGACTGGTGCCTGCCATTCCAATGTTTTCCTTTGCTGATGTGGTTTAGTCTGGATCCCTCTAAATGAATTCTCTGCTATAAGACCCCCACTCACCAAATCTAACCCATTTTATGGTGCCAAATTCAATGAAGCACCACAGTGTTTAATCAGGCTTCACAAAAGTTTGATTTGCATCCGGATCTCTGACTCCCGGAACTTGTAGCTTGACACCTTAGCATACACTAGGGTCTGGCTGGATTGCCAGGTCTCATTCCAACTTGGCTCCCAAGTTGAAGTTATTAAACAGCCTCTCCTAAGATCTTAACATCTTCCATAATATTATTTTGTTCTTCAGCTGCTAAGTCGTGTCTGATACTTTGCAACCCCGTGGAGTGCAGTATGCCAGGCTTCCCTGTCCTTCACCATCTCCTGGAGTACTTACCCCATAGCTAAAATGTTAGGCATCCATATTTATATGTCCATAGAGATGGTTATCTTTTTAGATATAGCCATAGACATTGACACAGATATCAATGTGAAATTAAATACAGATCTGTTTTATGTGTCAGGAGGTATATGGGATCTAGAAAACACATGAGTGGAAAAAAAGAGCTTTCTAGAAATAATGGAAGAAACCAATAGTAAATAGGTAGATATAACATCACTTTTCATTTGCCCAGAATTTCAGAATTTAAGACATAAGGATTCAAGCATTATAATAAAATCCAGGAGTGATTTTTCAAATCCTTTTCCTGTTGCTTTGTGTTTTTAATAATTTTGTTGAAGTTGATGTCATGTCTCCCTGTGGGAGGAGAGGACAGAATGTACATGGTGTGACTTCTCTTCAGATACGCTCTGGTCTGTAATATCTCGGCACAGCTGGAGCAACTAAGGGGAATGCTTTCCATCTGACCACTCTGATCTGGGTAATTTCAGTCTATTCTAAACTCCTGGAATGTACTCTATCTGAAGTTCATGATTAGCTTCATCAGAGGAATCACATTTTGTGAACTGCCTGCCTACAGCACCCTAATCTGTTGGGAAAAGTCATTTAACAGTCATGCTTTTCCTAATCGCCTGAAAGATCTTAATTTTTGAATTCAGATTAAGATTTCCTCATTATTTTAAGGTTCTTCCTACAAATTAAATCAAGTAACCTTAAAGCTATCCAATGTGATTTCTCTATTTTGTATTAAGTATTTAACTGACATTTTTCGAGTGTCGGTTTTTTTGTACTTACTGCATTGCAAGCATAGGAGCTTTCTTTAGATCTGAATGAGACTGACGACGTTAAAATGATTGGATTCTTCACCATTTTGCTGTCAGTTAATCTTACATTGCCCTGAGAGCAGGCATAAACCATTTACTTCATATTTTCTCATAGTGATTGATCTATTACCCTAGAACTTTGAACTTGGAATTGCATGATCAGCCTGCTCAGTACCACAGGGTCTCAAAATCATGTCCTATGGACAAGTCATTGATCCAACTAAAATGAAAAACTGCAGTGTAGCCAAGGTCTAATCACTCCCAAACGTGTCAGGATTTTCAGAATGTTTTTCATGAGGAAATAAAAAGCTGCAGAGGATATCAAAGAGCTTTTTGAGCAGTGTGCCACACACCTAATAACTCAGCTGCTTGCTCTTCAGTTGAGATGAGAAAATGCTAATGTTTACGTAACCAAGTCCACGCAGAATGATAAGCAGTAGTCCACAAAATGGCTAGAAAGTGAAAACTTAAGGCAGATAACTGGAGGAGTCTTTCTATTTTTTAGCTACTTATGACTATCAAAAGCATTCTGGTACATATGAACTTGCTATGGGAATTTAAAAATCAACTTTCATAGGAATTTTGTACACAATTGTAATTTTTTATTTAGTTGATTCAACACTTCATTCTGACCCACTCTTTGACTTGCAAAAGTCAGAATCTTAATGTGAGGAGTTACACCACTTAGTAAATAATGCTGCTTTGATTTATTTAAAATTAACCCATATTTCTCTATATCTCAAAGTCAAGGTCTAGACAGTGGAGGTGGAAAACGACATTAGAAAATGATTTAAAAGTACATGTGTAGAATCCTATCTTCCTTGTGACTCTTCTTCTCAGAATATGAAGAAATTGGCATCATTTTTTTTTTTTCCATCATGTAGTTTGTCCTTAACTGTTTGTTGTTCTGTTTCACAGACTTCCTCCTAAACTTCTGGAAAGGAAGTAAATTATGTATGAGTATAAAGAAAGAACATTTGTAGTCAAAACGAAATTAATTGCATTTTCAGATTATGACTGTTTAATTTGGGGGAGGAAGCAAAACAATAGCCAAAATCTTCTAAAATCAGCATTAACTAATCTTCATAGATTTTTCCATATATGTTTTAGGTCTTATTTTTATTTCTTATGGTTCTAGTTCATAGCAATTATAGATTTAAAATATATTTTACCCTTGTGACTATATTTGTAAGTTTCTTAAGATTTGAAAATATAGGAAAACCAATAGGTAAAGTTATTAGTACCTAAGTTTGAACCATATAGTGTAAAAATTTCAATACTATAATAATATTGAGGGGCAAAATCTTGATTTAAGACATTTTTTAAAAAAAAGTAGAAGCTAACACAATATTGTAAAGCAACAATGTGTGTGTGTTAGTTGCTGAGTCGTGTGCGACTCTTTGTGACCCCATGAACTGTAGCCCGTCAGTCTCTTCTGTCCATGTGATTCTCCAGGCAAGACTGAAGTGAAGTGAAGTGAAGTCGCTCAGTCGTATGGACTCCATGGACTGTAGCCCACCAGGCTCCTCCATCCATGGGATTTTCCAGGCAAGAATACTGAAGTGGATTGCTGTTCCCTTCTCCAGAGAATCTTCCTGACCCAGGGATCGAATCCAGGTCTCCTGCATTGCAGGCAGATTCTTTACCATCTGAACTACAGGGAAGATCTCTCCAATAAAAAGTAATTTTAAAAATCTATCCTTTGTAAAAAGCTGATTTGTACATGAAGTTGTAATTGATGAATATTAACTGGGAATCTATTGTAGAATTAACATGATGGTAAACACTGAAAATGGCTATTGAATAAGATTCCTGTCCCTAGCAGGCTCCTATCTTATATGCTAGCAGGGGTTGATAAACATAAAGTAGTTTCAAAAAGCAATAAAAAGATAAATGCTGTAATAGAGTTAGGTATTAGAGAACTTAGAAAAGCCATAGCAACTTAAATACAGCACAGTTAAAGACATCTGAGGGTGTAAAAACAGAATTGTATAATGGATGTAAACCTTAGGCTGTATCTTGAAGAATTAATAAAACTCCTAGGAGTATTTTTTCACTTTCATGCATTGGAGAAGGAAATGGCAACTCACTCTAGTGTTCTTGCCTGGAGAATCCCAGGGACGGGGGAGCCTGGTGGGCTGCCGTCTATGGGATCGCACAGAGTCGGACACGACTGAAGCGACTTAGCAGCAGCAGCAGGAGTATTTCTGACCCCTTCCAGGGCCGGAAACGGGGCTCTTGTCGGACACTGGGAAATGAATTGTCCAAGGAGACACTCGTGCTCACAAAGCAAGAGATTTTATTGAGAAAGGGCACCCGGGTGGAGAACAGTAGGGTAAGGGAACCCAGGACTGATCTGCCACGTGGCTAGCAGTCTCAGGTTTTATGGTGATGGGATTAGTTTCTGGGTTGTCTTTAGCCAATCATTCTGACTCAGAGTCCTTCCTGGTGGGGCACACCTTGTTCAGCCAAGATGGATGCCATCGAGAAGGATTCTGGGAGGTGGTGGGACAGGTGGTGTCTCCTTTTGACCTTTCCCGAATTCTTCAGTTTGGTGGTGGCTTATTAGTTCCCTGTTCCTTATCAGGACCTCTTGTCGTAAAACAATGGATACAAATGGTTACTATGGTGCTTGGCCAGGGTGGGCGGTTTCAATCAGTGTGCTTCCCCTAACAGTACCACAAATTTTGGCAGTTTTAAATAACCACATAATATAAGAAAGGCATTATTAGCTCTCAATAATATGTGGGTATGTTTCTCTTTTACACAAAATATAGAGAAAATTTTACATAAAACTCCAATGACTGAAACTCTTGTGAAGTCACTATTCTTCTAATTATCTCAGTTCAGGCAATTGCAGTTCTTGAGTAAAATGTTTTTATTTTCTTTGTTGTCTTATGTACAATTTGAGTCACAGGAGAAGGAAGGTCTCCAGCTTCAGGCACAAAGGTTTGAATAAAAATCTACTGCTTAATGGATAGTGGACAATCTATTTATCTCTCTGATTAGGTGACAATTTTTCACCATTTGCCTGCTTATTAAAATGCAGGTAATAATAGTGACTCTTCCTGGCTTTTGTGAGTTTTTAAGCACAATTCTTGACCCACATTAAGCCATCAATTACTATTATTAGCATTATCATCACCATCTTATTACCACCATCACTATTTTTATAATAATTACTTAGGAAGAGAACATTATGTTAATATGAACAAATTGAGTAAGAAAAAAACCTTATTTCTAGAAATAGCAAAGTCAAATAGTCTTTCATTTCCAAAAGAAATCAGTCATGACAGAATAGGTTCTTGTTTCCTATCATTTATTTTTTTCAAATAAATATTTTCACATGAAAATTTTATTCAAAATTTGTCTCTTTTTTTTGTCCTTTTGGACTATTCTTCAAGTACTTATAAAAATTGCCAAATGCCTTTATTTTACCAAGGAGATAATTCATTTTTGGAGACCTACATTATTGCCATTTATATAAATATCTTGAACAACAAGTCTTTCTGTAAGTTATGGTTGATGACACATTATCTCTAATAATAAAATTAAAGAACAATATAAACTGAAATCACATTTTTTTGCTTTGTTTTGGAAATGACCACTATCCCTTCTTTTTTAACATCACTGGAACAGAATATTAAGTGCTGGCAGGAGAAATAACACCTTTCTTAAAGATCAAGTAGGTAGTTTTAATTTGGAAGAAAGAACAGTGAACTCATTGCCAGAAAACATATTTAAACCCCAAATCTGTCTCTTACACACTGGAAACTTCAATCATTCAATGAATTTCTTTGTACGTCTTCTCTAAATTGACAGTCTTACCATTTGTTTTTGTTGCAAGAACACACTGATATAAAATATTCTGCTAACTGAGCTCACATCTACAAACCTAAGGTAACATTACAAATTGATACAGAAGTTATTATCATTTAAGATTCAATTCCTGGGTCTGGAAGATCCCCTGGAGAAGGAAATGGCAACCCACTCCAGTTTTCTTGCCTGGGAAATCCCATGGACAGAGGAGCCTGGCGGGCTACAGTCTAGGGGGTCACAAAGAGTCCGAGAGACCAATACTTTTCCTTACTGTTGTCATTTAAACTGATGAAAAATGCCTCCTGGTCAATTTAAGGGGAGAATATATTTTCTAGCAATGGAAAACTTTCCTTTCCTCCACTCCAGAAACAATAGCTAATTCATAATGATTATGTGAAATGTCTATGTCAGAAGCCAGTGCTACTTAAAAGCTGAATTGGTGTGTGTGTGTGTGTGTGTGTGTGTGTGTGTGTGTGTAGAGAGAGAGAGAGAGAAAAACGGAGAGATTTAGATTTTTAAAATAATTTCTGGTTCTGTACTGCTTTCATTCTTTAAATGCTATCTGCATTTGCTGTTAATGGCATATAAAAATCAAGCCAAACTCTACGGTTCTTATTTGCATCAGCCCTTCTTTGGCGTAGGGACTGTAGCACCGTTGGGACTAGAGTTCTCGGTCGTGCCCAGAATCCTTCCGCAATGAGAGCGTCTTTCATCTTCCCTCGCATCTGCAGTTCTCACCTTCCACCTCTGCAGGCACTATGTAATTATCATGTCCGCGGACCACTTTTCATTTCTCCATCAGCTTTGACAAGAAGATGAACCCTCTCGCTGCAGACTACATGTCATTGTTCATGAAGCACTTGCCCAACAGGAACTTAAATATTAATTGTGAAAAAACGGCATGGGGTAAGGATCTTTGATGAACTAAAATTACTGTTGTGCCGTGATGTGAAGGGCCTTTAATTTTGCCATCTGGGTCTAATTGACAGAGAATGACTAAGAATTGTAGCCTGGAGAATTGGTGAACTTTGCATATGAACAATTAGCTAGAAAAAGAGCAAGGTAGTTTGGAAAATTGTATCTCTGAAAACGAGGTGTCTGCATACCTTCGGATTATGCAGCCAGTATTCCATCAACCAGACACACTTCTTGCACTGAACGGTAGCTCGGACTGCAATTAAGATGACTGTCCGTGCGGTGGACCTAAAAACACAGATTTCAGTTTTCTGTAGAAGCCACAATCCATGTCACGTGATCTGTCAGTGTTTTCCCTGCCCCCGGTTTTCCTAACACTTCCTGTTACAACAAGGATATCATTTTTCCAGATTTCTGACATGAGATATAAATATCTGAGACATTTGATTTAGTAGATATTTATCTCTAACACAAAAAATAAAGAGAAGTGATTATAAGTATTTATATTTTTTAGTCAAAATTAATTGATTCTGGGTTTAGTCATAAGATCAGTTGTTATTTTTAAAAAACATACCCAGGAGAATTGGATTAAAATAAACCTTTTATGCTTTAAAAGCAATTAATATACTAGAACAACTTGTAAGAAGAGAGCTGTTCACCTGCCATTAACCAAGTATCAATCTGTTTACACATTTCATTATCTTTTTTCTTTCAAATCAGCTTGCTTAGGCTGTATTTTTTTCATGTGGATTTCTTTCATTGGAAAATCAATGACAAAATTTGTTTTTCTTATAAACATTAGCTACAAGAAGTGGCTTTTAAAAAATAAATTATTGATATTTTTGACCATTACACTTAAAAATTAGTGTTGGATGTTTACCGTTTTTAAAAAATAGGATTTTAAGCATGAAGGTTTGTTGTTCAGTCGCTAAGTTGCGTCCGACTCTTTGTGACACCATGGACTGCAGTATGCCAGGATCCCCTGTCCTTCATGAAAGTTACATATGAGAAAATACTATACCGGATGGATTTTAACATTAGATACAATGAATTAACCAATTAGATACAATGAATGTTATAATTGTAAGTCTAACAGATACCTTAGATGTCACCTCCCCTAACCCTCGCTTTCTAAAGATAAAAGGATGGAGACCCTAGGGTTATGTAAGTTAGTATCTTAGATGCCTCCAGAATCTATCTATTGACATCAAACACTCAACCCACTGAAAGAAATCGAGAGGAATTACAAGTACCATCCCAATGTATGACTTACAGCTTCAAGATCAAGATCAGAGACACTTTATGGACAAAAATGTAGAAAAACTATATAAAAATCTGTTTGGAGCCTCCATTAGAGGTTTAAGGGAAACTGAAAATATCAGCTAACCTTGAACATTGCAAATTTTAATGGGGTGAGGAAAAAAGCACATTTTAGGAGGAAATGCATTGATGTTTCCTATATAAAATATATTTGAAAGAAGGAAAATAGTTATTAAGACAGCTGTTTTTGATAATTTCTTGAGAAGTTTCATAATATATGAATGAGCAAAATTGGTTTTGGCAATCTTGATAGCTAAATAAGGTTTTCAATCATTATTCATCCCTTTGGCATCTTATTCAGCATCGCTTGTATATCGTGGTAAAATGTATGTTTCTGTGATTTATTTTATCAGTTCTGTGCTTCTGTTAAAGTCTTAAAATAGTGTTAGCATTGATTTTAGATGGAAAATACACATTTAGGGGAATGGTATGATATGCCACTGCCTTTGTTTCTGGCTGTGATAATGGTTTACATGTGTCAAAAACAGTCACTTTAAAAACAATAAAAGTTTTTTGGAAAATCCATAGAGGCTGCCTAAGAGTTATGCCAAAACATATTTCTTTTTCATCAGGATATGAAAATCAAACATTTTCACTGAGTCATTCAACTGTAGATAGCTGAAGCACCAGAGGTTGTTGAAATTTTCTCCCTCTTGAGTTAGTCTGTGATCAAAAGGAACCTGCCAGCATCACTCCTTCTTAATCACATGTAGTTAATTAGAATAATGTGTATCTTGGGAAAAAGAGGTGCTGGCCTGTACTTGGAATAGGCTTCATTGGAAACATATCTAAGTGAAGGCGATAAATGGACCATACAGACAGATGAATGCTTTTCCAATTGTATTGTTGCTACGTTAAAAAAAAAAAAAAATCAGTGTATTTCTCCTGAGCCACAAGCTGCTCTCCATCTGATTTCTGTACACTACTATTAACCAGTAATGAGATATTCCATACACTGATATCGAGCTTCTATTTCTCTTTATACCTGCCAAAACATCCCTTTTTAATAACACCCTGAAACAGGTCCTTCCTGTCTCTTCTCTTATATAAATGTATTCTTGTTCCTTTGTTTTATTAACATCATCAGTGCTGTCTCCTAGGTAAAAGATTCATTACTTGGCTGTGATTCACAGAATTGGAGCAGTAACTAAATTACCAAGGGAATATATCAAAAAATCAGCTGTTGTTATATTACTGATCAGATTCTTTAAAAGAGGAAATAAAGAAACACTCTTTGATATAGAAGCATGCCTAAAGGCCAGGAGAAAGCAGCTCGTCCTTTTTAAGAAGTGGAGAGAAAGAGAGGCTAGGCCGAATTGAGAGCCTGAGACTGACTCAGGCACACTATGGTTACTATGTATAAAAATGCAAGTAATGAAAACCTACTTACAGCACAGGGAATGCTCTGAGGTGACCTAAATGGAAGGAAAATCCCAATCAGAGGGGCTGCATGTATAGGTGTAGCTGATTCACTTTGCTGAACAGTAGAAACTAACACAACACAGTAAAGCAGCTATGCCAATAAAAACTTTAAAAACATAAATAAAAATCAAATAATTAATACAGAAACAAAAAGAAGGGATACACTACAGAGTGTCAATAGGCAACAAACTAATGCCTACTTAATGCCGAGAAATGGGTCTGACTTTATCCTGATGCTCCCTTTTTAGTGAATATCTCTTTGTTGCTCATTAATTAAATTTGGGTTAGCTATATTTCTTGTTTTCCCTCAATAACTGATGACTGCGAAGGGAGAATCAAAACCTCACTGCTAATTAAATTTGTGATTGTGAGTTGCAGTCTTTGAAGTCTTCTTTTCCAGAATGCTGTTCCTGAGACCATGTTTGTCCCCCCCCCCCCCCGCCCCCACCAGCTTCTTTCAAAAGCTCCATACCTCTCAAATGGCATTATACAGCAAAGATTTATCAAAACATAATGAACCACTGGCAATGATAATTTTGAGACAAAGATTACAAATAATCCAATTGGGTGTGCCCAAAAGCCAATTACAAACATAATCATGGTAATAAAAATAGTAATAAAGATAAAATTGGAGAATGTTAACAGTTAAACAGGAATCCTTGCTTTGTGACTTGATTAAGCATCCATCTCTTTCTTGCACTTTCTTTTCCTCTTTTATGATCAAGTCCCACTTGATTATGAAGCCTACTCTCAGCTTGTCTTGGATCTGTTTCATTCCGCAGACATATCCGTTTCCTCTAATTGTTTCAGTTGAGGTCTGCATTCTCTGAGCTTGGAGATTACCAGCGATACTGATCAGAAAATATAAGACTGTCTCATGTCAGGACTGATGTATTTGGGGAAACATGTATATCTATTTTTTTTCAACGTATTGTAACTCTGGTCCTCAAATATATTGATACTTCAGTTAGCCAGAAAGGGATTTATTCCAGTAATATCTTTAATTACACATCAAGCCAGATAGAGTAAATTCATTGAGATACAATGGTCAGCATGTAGCTTCATCCTGGAATTCTAAGATCCATGGCTGAATCACCAGGAACATGATATTAATAATCTTGCATTAAGCCAG
The DNA here is from genome assembly GCF_029378745.1 of Bos indicus. NCBI lineage: Eukaryota > Metazoa > Chordata > Mammalia > Artiodactyla > Bovidae > Bos > Bos indicus. Next base: position 83,291,806 of record NC_091771.1, on the reverse strand, counting down.
GATGAACACCCAAACTATTACCACTAATAACAATTAAGGGTTGTAGGAAACATATTGAGTTCATTTTTTCGTTTCATTGCCATTACACTTGTTCTTAAGCTCACCCATTTTTTTTTTTTTTTAATGAAGAGGTTTTGTTTAATTTTGAAATAATTGGTGGAAGAAACGTGGATTTGTTTTTTAACCTCAAGGTAAATAGAGACTTTCTATCTGAGCTCATATGTAAATATGATACACTATAATTTAAAACAAAGTTACAAAAAACAAATGCAAATGTTAAGTATGATAGGCTAGTTTGGAAGATGTGACTCAAGCCAACAAGAATTACAGAGTTTAGACATATTTGTTTGACTTTGGATTTTGTCACAGTGAACATGCTGCTGTCACTTCATTTTTCTAACACTCAGGTTTTAGGTCAAACTGCATTAACTACTCCTTAGATTTGTTTAGAAAGTATATAAAATCACACATGCAAAGCTAGTAGCACAGTATCTGGCATAAGATAGGTGTTTAGTGTGTGGTAGCTATTTAAGATTCAGTCATTGTGAGTTGTTGAATGAAAAATATTTTAACAGAATGCATTTAAAACAACACCAAAAATTGAGGAATATTCTAGTATATTTAACTGTATCTCCATAATTCTGTGCTTTTTCCCATATATCCTGTTACAGAATTTCCACGGAATTAGCAGCAGTGTGCGTAATACAAATACACAAATAATTCTCTGTCTGTTCCTCCCATCAGAAAGAAAAAGAAAAAATTGTGAAAGTAATTTGAAGTGCATCTAAATAAGTTGCTTTGGTTAAAATGATAAATCATATTCTCAACATATGATAGTTGTTTTCTTTTCCTAATAATCAAATGGATTTTTAAACTTTTTATACTTACTATTGTATTTATTTGTAAAAGTATTTTCTATAAGTTGTGCTGTAAAAATCTAACTGGATTACTTTTCTCCAATTTGTCCAGTTTTCTCTCCACATTGCTAGGTATGTTTTTCTTTTCCAAATTTCAAGTTCAAATGCATGCTAGAGTATCTTTACTTCTATTTATTATATTTCAGGTATCTGTCTATAATGGTTTGCATAAATACTGTATATTTCAAAATATTTTAATTTTCTAAGATGTCAACATCTGATTAACCAGATGTACTTATTTATCTTCTTGTGAGGCACACGTATACACATTACTCAACCGCAGAAGAACAAAGCTGTACCATGTACAGAGATGTGTATGGACCTAGTTGACAGTCATAAAGAGTAAGTCAGAAAGAGAAAAACAAATATCATATATTCATGCATATATGCTAAATTTAGAGAAATGATACAGATGTACTTATTTGCAAAGAAAAACTGGAGACACAATTGTAGAGAACAAACTTATGGACCCCAGGAGGGGAAGGAGGGGTGAACGAACTGGGGGGACTGTGATTGACACAACTGTACCGTTGATGCTCTGTATAATAGACTACTAAGGAGAACCTACTGGAGAGCACAGGGAACTCTATTCTGTGGCAATCTAAATGTAGGTACTTATTTTTTTTTACTTTACTTTACTTTTTAAAAAATCGAATATTATCTCAACCAATCTTCAAAAAAGCATTCATCATGGAGCCACATTTGTGATGCCCTAGGCATTTGGATAGATGTTGTAAAAAGAGGGAGCAGACATATTTAGAGGAAGCTGAGACTACTGCAGGAAATGCTGGCCTCTGCTTCATAGGGGTCCACGGAAGTCCTTGCCTGAAATCAGAGACGAGTTGCGCCTGCTTCCCCTGGTGCCCTGCATGGTCCAGGGCTCTGGGAACATCACCGTCTTCACCCTCATTTTCTCTTCTGTCATCAGCCACCTTTGTTCCGTTGCTTTTCTTTGTGTTGTGGCCGGTGCTGGGGAACCTCTGCACGCAGACTCGTGTGCCGAACAAGAAGCTTTCATCATCTTCTTGTGTAATTTTTGACATTATCACAGAAAGTAAACGTTTTTCTTTTAATTGGGTAGTCTGTGTAAATTGCTTGTTTATTTATTTATTTTTTTAGCAGAGGTGGAGAGATACAGGACCTCCGGAGGGCAGTTTTGAACCTTGCGGATCTGAAAAGGAAAACCTATTCCTGTCATTACTCACCGAAGGAGGACACTGGTGGGGGAAGGCAGCCACCACCACACCGGGTCTTTCATTAGTGCAGACTGAAAGGTCAGTGAGAGTCCTTGCAGTGATTTGGGAGTTTTGAAATTTACTTCCAACCACTTAAAAACCTTTGTATCTGGATTATACATCCAGAAGTGCTCATTTAGAAGAGATTTGCATCTATAAGCCACATAAAAATTAAGGGAATTAAAACAAAGCTGAACCATTTCCTGTTTCATCTTGATGATGATCTTTTGCCTTTACTTGCTGTTTCCGCATATTCTGACTGCTGGATTCTTCAGATTTGTTTTCTAATACTGGTGTGAAAAATCTATACACTTTATGGATTTTTGAATGTCATATTTTGTCAAACATGAGAGGTATACATTTTCACAATTTGATATATCTTGACTCTGGTTGTGAATTGCAAATCAGACCACCACAGATAGGACTCGGTGTTTATTGTTTTGCATTGATATGCAGGAGTTACAGCTAAAGGTAAAATTTTTAGGGTTAGGGTTCAGGGTTAAGGTTAGGTTAAGGTATTAGGTGCTCATTTTTAACTGAGCTGTGGAGTTTTAGTTCCACAGGTACGGATTTAATTGCCAATGAAATTATATTTACAAAAATTACATCATGTAATAGTATTAAAATAAAAAAGGTACTATGTCCACAGGGAAGAATGGAACACCAGAGTGTAAATTCAGTGTAAGTGAAGAACATATTAATCAGTGGATAAATGATTACAATTTCATATTTTCTCGCAAAGTGACAAGAGTATGCTTTATGAGACCTAGGGAAGTAAGGTATCTGAAAGTTTGAAAGTCCTCTGCATTGCAGTTGCATTAGGAGTGCATGTTCCACCTGCAGTGCAGGAGATGCAGGTTCGATTCCTGGGTCAGGAAGATCCCCTCGGAGGAGGAAATGACAACCACGCCAGTATTCTTGCCTGAAAAATTCCATGAACAGAGCAGCTGCAGTCCATGCAATTGCAAAGAGTTGGACAAGCCTGACCAACTGAGTATGCACGCACGCAGGATTGCACGTAGCGCTGCAGACAGTGAAGCTGAAGTTGATGTCAGGACAAATGGCCAAACAGCTAGGAATAGGTGAAAAATCAAAGTAAAGAGATGCTGGTGTGACAGATCTATACATCAAGGGAGGCTCTTGTTAAGGTGTCGAACATCAATTTGCCAGAAATTTTCTGCTGATGTTGAACAGAAAACCACAGCAGCACATTCTTTTAAGAAATGCTGCCTCACTAGTGCTCTTGTCAGCACAGAGCACAGGATTGGGTGAAAAAAGATGCTGATTTATGCTGAGTTAAGAGCGACTCAAATATGAAGTAACATCAAACTTAAGTTTACATCACTTTTTTTTCTTGTGTGTGTGCAGAAGAGTGATAGAAAAATGTTTAAATTTTCAGAGAATAATATACAATATACAGCCTTGATGTATTCCTTTCCAGATTTAGAACCAGTCTGTTGTTCCATGTCCAGTTCTAACTGTTGCTTCCTGATCTGCATACAGGTTTCTCAGGAGGCAGGTCAGGTGGTCTGGTATTCCAATCTCTTTCAGAATTTTCCACAGTTTATTGTGATCCACACAGTCAAAGGCTTTGGCATAGTCAAGAAAGCAGAAGTAGATGTTTTTCTGGAACTCTCTTGCTTTTCCAATGATCCATTGGGTGTTGGCAATTTGATCTCTGGTTCCTCTGCCTTTTTTTAATCCAGCTTGAACTGTAAAGTTCACAGTTCACATACTGTTGAAGCTTGACTTGGAGAATTTTGAGCATTACTTTGCTAGTGTGTGAGATGAGTGTAATTGTGAGGTAGTTTGAGCATTCTTTGGCATTGCCTTTCTTTGGGATTGGAATGAAATCCAATCCTTTTTTTCCAGTCCTGTGGCCACTGCTGAGCTTTTCCAGTCCTGTGGCCTTTTCCAGTCCTGTGGCCACTGCTGAGCTTTCCATATTTGCTGGCATATTGAGTGCAGCACTTTCAACAGCATCATCTTTTAGGTTTTGAAATAGCTCAACTGGAATTCCATCACCTCCGTTAGCTTTGTTTGTAGTGATGCTTCTTAAGGCCCACTTGACTTCACATTCCAGGATGTCTGGCTCTAGGTGAATGAACTCTGAGCCTATATCATGCTGTCCTTGAAAGCCACTTTAATAATCTTTTTAAAAAATTTCTAAGCAATGAATAGATTTTAGAAATAGGGAAAAGGGAAATCAAGACAATGAGCTGGTAAAGATGAGATAGAAGATGATTTTGATAATGGTTTAAGATCACCAATTTTGATTATTAAGAAGGGAGGCCCTAGACATTTTCAGAGTGGAAAAAACAAGGAATGAGTCAGTTTGGGATTTATCAGTATTGAAGTGAAAAAAAAAAAATTCTGTTATCAACACCGAAATGTTTTGGTCTCTCTAGTGTTTGAAAGTAAACACCTGGGTAGACAATTGAAACTTGATGTCTTGCATGGTGATAGACATTTTGAAAAATAATCTAGACGTACCTACTACATTAGAAGCTGCCCATACCATACAATGTAATATTGCATTCCTATGAATCTACATTGGAAAAGTTTGTGGACTGGGATATTGTATAGAAACATTCATAGAAGCATGGCTTATGATAGTGAAATATTGGGAAGGACTTGAATGATCATCCACAAGTTGTGGGAAAATGTGCAGTACACATCAATTAACATTAATTACAGCTACCACACTCTACATATCTAGCTGGAGTTTCTTCACTGAGTAGTGTTCATCTGGGAATTTTATATTTATTTATGCACTAAAATGTCCACTCATGTTTTTTATAATTTTAAGTATACATGCTTCATTTAGTGATATATATGTTAATTATATGTACAAACAAAATGAATATACATACAAAAATGTACAAAATTCATAAGCATATTGATATCAAATAGGACTAAAACTAAGAAATGTCCAAGAACTATGTGAACAAATATTTTGATGCCCTGTGCCCATTTTATTGGCACAAAAATGGGCTTCCCTGGTGGCCCAGTGGTAGAGAATCTGCCTGCTGATGCAGGAGATGCAGTTGGATCCCCGGATTGGGAAAACCCCTGGAGAAGGCAATGGCAACCCGCTCCAGTATTCTTGCCTGAGAAATCCCATGCACAGAGAAGCCTGGTGGGCTACAGTTCATAGGGTCGCAAAAGAGTCAGATTTGACTTAGGGGCCACACAACAACAATTGGTACAGAAATGCCTTAAACAAGAGAAAAGGCTTATTGTGATGCTGATTAGGATGATGCTTAACATCATGGAATAATTTCTCCCTTTTTTAACTTACGAGTTTAACAATATCCTGAAAATCATTAACAGGGATTCTTTTTAACTGCACAATTTGATTTTAAATTTATCTGGAAGAATAGGAACAGACAAAGATACCGAGGGAAACTCTAGGGAAAAAATAGGGAGTAATGACTACAACTTGCAGAAATTGAAGCATATTGTATAGACTATATTCATGTTAAAGAATCAGAAAATAAGTCCAAAAATAAAATTATCAAAATACTAAATATGTAAGAAAATTGTTATCAACATTTGGAGCAAGGACATCTCTTCTCCTAAGGTTCAACTGAAAACTCATGGAAAAAATATTTGATAAATTTAAATTTTACCATTTAAAATTCTTAATGGGGAGGAAACATCAAAAGAAGCAAAGTCAAAATACAAATGACAGGTTGGAAAATCTGTTTTCTTCCAATATCACATCAAAGAGCTAATCTTCCTGAAATATATGCAGTCAGTATTGGTGCATAATAAAGGATCAACAGCCACTCAATAGAATAAGTAATAAATGCAGTTAAGGCTTCCTTGGTGGCTCAGTGGCAAAGAACCTGCCTGCCAATGCAGGAGACACAGGTTCAGTCTTTGGGTCAGAAAATCCCCTGGAGAATAAATGTCTATCCACTCTAGTAGTCTTGCCTGGGAAATCCCTTGGACAGAGGAGCCTGACGGACTACAGTCCATGGGCTCGCCAAAGAGTCAGACATGAAGTAGTGACTGAGTATGCACACACACGCACAATACAATTACCTCTTAAGTGCTGTAAAAGGTAACTAGACTTATTTGTAAGAATAACACAGATTATATCGCACACTGAGGAAAGGTCTAAAAGCTTAATAAAATAGTCCTGAAGCAGGCATTGGCCCATATTTTAACTGCATGGAAAGCCAGTTGGCAGTATCTATGAAAATTGGGGTGCATGTGAACAGTAGCCAAAAACAGCACCCCAAAATAAGACTATAGGAGCTCAGGACATGCCACCCCAAATAGGATGGTTTGCCATACCGATTATTTTGAGCTGCCCTTGAAAAAGAGCAAAGGAAGTGAGAGGTGTACTCTGAACTCCTCTTAGCCTAGAGACAGATCCTATGGAAGGAACTCTGCTGTCATAAATTCCCTCCCCGGGAGTTTCTCAACCGGGGAACGTTGACTGGTCACAGGAGAGGAGACGAGAAGTTAGTCAAGTCCACACCCAGACAAGCTTTGTCACCAAGGATCATTCTTCCCCTCCGCTTTCGTAAGGGATCCATTCATCTTTACAAATCACATAATCTCCCCAAAGAGGCCAAGGCCCCTCTCCCTTTTCCCCATTAAGACGGCAGATCAGCTTTCATTTCCTTCCTTTTTTCTTCTCTCCTTCCTTATGTTACTCCTTCAGTCTCTCCTCCCTTCCCTCTCATTCTTCTACTCTTTTAGTTCATTTCACCAAGGACTATCTAGTTGAAAAGCAAAACACGTGTAGCACTACTAAATCTTGTTTTTGCTACATTGTAGTATGGGAAATTTAAAACTCACTGATTCCAGAATCGGGCTAGATGTCATTTGTGGGTTTTATTCTTCTGTGATGTGTTATAATTTCTTCTATCTGTGGATATATTAGTGGAAGTTTAAAAGCAGAATATTTGAACAAGGAAAACTTGTTGCATTCTCAAAGACCTAATCCTTAAATTGAAACTACAAAATGTAGTATGATTTTAAAATATTATTTTGACCTTTAAATACAGCCAATTTCTATTTGAATTGAATAGTAATAATAGGTATTTGAGTTTATACTTTTCACAAGTGTATTAATGACAGTTATATTTTGACATCATATATATGCTTCTTTGGAGAAGGCAATGGCACCCCACTCCAGTACTCTTGCCTGGAAAATCCCGTGGGCGGGGAGGAGCCTGGTAAGCTGCAGTCCATGGGGTCCTTAAGAGTCGGACATGACTGAGTGACTTCACTTTCACTTTTCACTTTCATGCGTTCGAGAAGGAAATGGCAGTCCACTCCAGTGTTCTTGCCTGGAGAATCCCAGGGACGGGGGAGCCTGGTGGGCTGCCGTCATGGGGTCACAGAGGGTCGGACACGACTGAAGTGACTTAGCAGCAGCAGCAGCAGCATACCCTTCTTTTCTATCAAAAACTATTTTGTAAAAAATACCATTTGACTTAAATAAAACTAAACAAAAAACTTAGCATTTAGCATTTTTTAAAAGTAGAAAAGTGAAATCAGCCTATTTAAAAAATCAGGTTATGTTCAAGTCATACTCCCACATCTTATATATTCTATTTCCATTCTCCATCATTCTGCCTACCTCATGTACACACACACACAAACACACACACAGAGCCAAAGTCAGAGAAAGACAGAGATTTCTATGTCATGAAGAAAAATAGTGAGATTTGTTTCAACATTAAGATGCCACCATCAATACTTTAAAAAGACATTATGCATAGGCTGATATTTTTATTAAATTTTTTTAAGACTGTAAAACATTAAAATTATTGATTTGTGGTTCTTCTGAAATTAAACTAGCAAGTATCCCTGTGTACCTGATAGGCTATTGATTTCCTTCAGAAAGATTTAAAGAAATGTGATAGAACCGAAAGATCTATGGGAAACTAAATTGTGCTTAGCACATTGTCTCATAATCGAAGGCTTTTTTTGTTCCATTAGCATTTTCTTAACTATATGTATCTTCTTTTATTAAAAACATTCTCATGATTAAGTGACTATGAAATAAATATTTGATTATTATAATATTGCTGAATATTGGTCATAAAAATATATTAAGAAAAATCAGCATATTTAAGAAGACAAGGCACTAAAAGTTCTTTTTACCTGAAAGTTTATCATTATTTTTTAGTTTCTGACTACAGTGCTAGGTGCCTGTGCTTTTCCTCAACCATATCATTTTCATCATATATTTCAAGTCTGCAGAAAAACAATTCCTCTCTACAAATATTTCCAATTTCATTCATCCTTACAGTCATTCGTTACACCCCCAAACCTGTGTTGTTGTAAGTAGACCTTCCATGATTTGTTACATGCAAGACAGAGAAGAAAGCTCAGTCCTGAATTTCAAATATTTATGGTTCAAGGGAGCATCTGGGGGTCGGGGGGTGGGGAGCATGGGTTTAGCACAGGAACTGCTCGTTAAATGCTTGCTACTCACCTTTCCATGCTGTGCGTTGTCTGCATCTCAGTACTTTTAAACCTAGGACCAAAAATGAGAAGGCGACAGCTACTGGATAATTTTAAGACAGACATTTGGGGCAGAGAAACAGTTGATTTGAAGATCCTAAGAAGTGAAAGCGTTTAGCATTTTTGACAGTCTTTAAGAAATCAAAGAGCCATGCTGAGATTATCAGGGTATGTTCTTGTGTGACCTTTACGGTCACAGGTGGGGAATAAGGTCCTCACTTTACAATAATTTAATATTCACTGAAGTATATTAAGGAGTAGTGATAAGAAAGGAAGGAAACAGAATTAGTGAATGAACTATAGACGCAGTTACAAATACCATGCTCAGTCACTTCAGGTGTGTCCAGCTCTTTGTGACCCTATGGACTGTAGCCCGCCAGGCTCCTCTGTCCATGGGATTTCCCAGGCAAGAATGCTGGAGTGGGTTGCCATTTCCTTCTCCAGGGGTCTTCCTGAACAGGGATTGAACCCGGGTCTTGCACTGCTCCTGTACTGCAGGGAGATTCTTTAGCCCTGGGCCACCAGGGAAGCTCACAAATGCAGTTGTGTCCGGTTTTCAGAGTGCTGGTCCATCCTAGGGAAGAAATATGACTGAGCCACTAAAAGTGATTTTGACCTGATAAAATAATTATAACGTATTTTAAAGGACAGAGTACAAATACTTGCATTATTTTCACCAAGTAACCTTTCAAAAATAAGAACATGAAGAATATATTCATTTTGATGGGATATGAAACACATACTTTGGTCTATATGGGCACAGTATAAATAATGACTGAATGAGTGAGTGAATTAGGCAGTGCGAGTAAGACCATCTATTCTTATACTAAACAAGAGTTTAAACATCTTCATCTGTACAAATATGTGTGTGCATGTGTGTGTGTATGTGGTTAGAGAACATTCCAAAGAACTGAAAATGATGTTTATTTATGTTTGTTTTAAAATCTTTCTACTGTAAATGTTTTAAGTTATTAGATGTGCATGATAAACTATCATTTTAAATTATGTTTTCAATATATTTTCTACTCATTTTCTGAAAGAGTCAATTCCTGAGCAGGTTGATAAGAAGTCCGGGGTCCCAAGGAGGAGAAAGGGGTCTGGAATTCTCAAGGAGGAGGAAATGACATTTTTTTTTCCTCTACATTCCTTAGTCTTAGTCACATAAAATGTTTTTTAATTTAAGCCCAGAACTGATGATTTCACAACAAACAACTCAGTTTAAACTCTGTACTAAGGATTATGTAACAACAGTGTATCCTGCTTGAGGACAGTTTCTCCTTCCTGAAAACCTTCTGGCTAATCCTGTTATCTTAAAATGTAAATTGAGGGAGTGGGTCTAGTAAGATCTTCACAACATTGAGACATTCTTTTGATTTATTGCAATAGCTAATTTTAAAAAAGTATATAATTCCCTTGCTTAGACTAGGGATGGGGGCACTCTCCATCCCCCTTCTGATGTCTATGTCAGAAGCTTTCTTTGTCCCTTTGCACTTTAATAAAACTCTGCTACACAAAAGCTCTTGAGTGATCAAGCCTGATCCCTGGTCCTGAAGCTAAATCTTCTTGGAGATACCTGTGGCGGATTCATTTTGATATTTGGCAAAACTAATACAATTATGTAAAGTTTAAAAATAAAATAAAATTAAAAAAATAATAATAAATAAAAATATACCCATCCCTAGAGGAAAAAAAAAAAATGAATCAAACACCTTTCAGTGTGAGCTATCATTTCTAAGACAATATCCTGTCTCTAACCATATAGGCAATAGGTTCAAGCTATCTTTATAGTATGCCCTAAATTGTTACATACTTTAATTAAATTGATTCATCATATTTCAGGCATAAATTTGTGCTTTGCAATTTGATACATAATTAGGTGAATTTACTACTTACTTGTGCATACTTTGCAGGAACAACGTAAATATATTAACATTAGTAATTTTGAAATGAGGATCCTTGCTTTCGTCCTGACATTACCTTAAATCTCAAGATGCTAGGCAAAAAAGACTTCCTTGATAAGTAAGTTTAAAAAATTCTAGACCAAATAAAATTGAAAAGCTCATGCCTGTGTGTTGCTCTTTTTGCTGAGGCTCCCCAGGGCTGTGCACTAGGAGAGGAATAATGTGAAATGTTTTTTTCCACAATTATCTTGATACTATAGTTAATCTGAATATGAATTATCCATATAATTTCCTGCAAGTGATGGGCTAAAGAATACACATGGGAACTGTGTTCTTGCTCTGAGAGTTAGGTAAAGCAACATGGTACAATGGCCTCCTCACTGAAACACACGTTAGAAGATTCCTATTCTAGTTCTGACCACTTGAAAACGTTTAGACTTGTGAGCCAGGTCATTTAAACTATCTAGTCCTCTATTTACTTAGCTATAACAATATACAGCTAACATCCTATCTTTCTTGCACTGGTAGACCTTATAAAATGAAGATATCTAAATTCTACAAAGGGGTTTCCCTGATAGTTCAGTTGATAAAGAATCCGCCTGCAATGCAGGAGATCCCGGTTCAATTCCTGGGTCTAGAAGATATGCTGGAGAACGGATAGGCTACCCATTCCAGTATCCTGGCCTGGAGAAGTCCATTGACTGTATAGATTTGCAGTTCTACAAAAATTGCATCTAATTATTAATTTTAAGGGCTACCCAGGTGGCGCTAGTAGTAAAGAACCTGCTTGCCAATTCAGGAGACTTAAGTTGCTGCTGCTGCTGCTAAGTCGCTTCAGTTGTGTCTAACTCTGTGCGACCCCAGAGACGGCAGCCCACCAGGCTCCCCCGTCCCTGGGACTCTCCAGGCAAGGACACTGGAGTGGGTTGCCGTTTCCTTCTCCAATGCATGAAAGTGAAAAGTGGAAGTGAAGTCGCCCAGTCGTGTCCGACTCCTAGCGACCCCATGGACTGCAGCCTACCACGCTCCTCCGTCCATGGGATTTGCCAGGCAAGAGTACTGGAGTGGGTTGCCATTGCCTTCTCTGAGGAGACTTAAGAGATTGGGGTTTAATCCCTGGATCTGGAAGCGTCTGTAGGGTCACAAAGAATCAGACACCCCTGAAGTGACTTAGCATGCACACACACAGACCTTGCAGTTACTAATCTCTTTCTTCAGAAGTTATAGTATATAGTATATTGCCTGCTATATTTGAAAACTCTGAAGTGTGATACCTTTATAATGTTTAACTTAAGGGAAAATATAGAAATAATCTCTCTCCATTGGTAAAACAGTACCAAAAATAAAACTATACTCCTGAATTCCTTAAAAGAGAGGTAAATATCAAACATCATATTTTTAATATGTGTTGCTATCTTACAAAATTGTCTTGGTACTTTTACCAATATGTTATAACAAAAATGGTTTTACGACTTATTTTGTTCTCTGAAAATACTAGGATGTCATTGACTTTTTTTAAACTGGCAAACCTATCACTTTATCCTCTCTGTTTTGGAATTTATTTTCCTGTTTTCAGTAGCTTTGTCTAGTGTTTGGTAATATTTGCTATTTTCCTCAGGTAATTTTATTCAGGCAATTGGGAGGATTTAATGATAGCATGAAAGGGTGGTCTTAAGGAATCCTCTTCACTGTCTTTACAGAAACTCGACATTTTTGCATTTTTTCCCTGGTACCTGCTAATTCCCACCCCATGACTTGGTTGAGACCCTACAGCATAAAGTTCTAGATCCACCACTCAGGATGCTAATGAAAACACCAGATATGGAAGCAAATATTTTGTCTATGAAGATTCTTTTTCTTTGATTTTAAAGTGTGAGGTTTTGCAACTTTATGGTTATATTTAATATTGCTGTTATTTAATTCCTTTAATTATGGTTCAATCCACTTATGTATCAAAAGTCTCTCATTTAAATGTGAATTTGAACTTAAATGCCAAATATGTAAAATTTCAAACTTTTCGTAATAGAGAATTTAACATATGCTCTGTTCTCTTTAGCTGTATTTTTATTATTCCCCTTAGAATTTCAGTTATCGTTATTATTAAAATCAGTTTAAACACAAGCACAAACTGAATTATTTTGCTCTTAGGTGGTTTGTTGTACAATTCAGCTGTTCGTTTAAAATTGCCATTATTGAATTCAGTCACATTAGAATTAGCAGAAGCTTTGAATGTTTCTTTTATATGTTAACATATTTCAGCTTTCAAGGGACTAAAGCAGGAGCATAAATCTAGTGTTTAACTGGTAGAGTTAATGTGATCAAATTGTAAAGCCAATTGACTTAATTATCAAATGTTTGTTTGCTGGGTAATCAGAGTAAGGAGAGGTTTATTTTGAAACTCCATCAGAACCTAGACAACAATGTTGCCATTCCATGTATTAGAAAGAGTTCACACTTGTGGAGGAGAAAAAAACAGAACAACCCGCAGTGCCTTCGGAGACTTCAAATGGGACCGACACCGGGAACCAGGATGAAACTGTGCTGGTCAGAGGGCAGAGTTGGTGGGTGGAGGAAAGGGCTAGGGATCAATTAGGAGATCACAAGGCATTACATCTAGGCTTGGAGTTTTTCATCTTTACTGAAGAACATATTTAGTTATTACTTCTGACCTTGGGGTTATAGTGTGCCAATTATTTCCATTCGTTCATTTTGTAAAATTCGCTATGATTGACTATATAATAGGAAAATGTTAGATTTTCAACTATGTAGAGGAATAGATGTTCTTTACTTCTTTAAGACGTTCTGAAAGATTATAAAAGGTTAAATGTGATTACACTTGAGTTTAAATAAATGCAGATTCTGTATTTAGAAGAAATGTAGTGTGACATAACACCCTGATGCAAGACGAAAGGTGGAACCTATTAATGTCAATTATTAGGACTATCTACAAGGTACCACACTGTCTTATGCCGTTTTCACTTACACATTTAACAGTAGGAGATGCGTATTCAATAAAGAATGGGGATTCCTTTTGGTCACTAGTAACTGATTAATGTACTTCATCCACTGAAGTCATCTGGAGTTTTTCAGATGTCTGTTGTGATTCTAGAATTCCTTATATTAAAACAAACAAAGTTCATAGAGCAAATAGTTTAACAGCAAGTCAAATGTTCCTGAAGTATAAAGGTGCTAGGCAATGTATGCCTTAGAAAACCCTCTGATTACAACTGATATAAGTTTTAAAAATAACCAGACTTTAATAGACTAATTGTGAAAGATTAGTCTATTTATCTGAGCTTGTTAAACACTGCAGTAGACTGGAACCAATTAAATAAATAACTCTAATTCTATATTATTAACTTCAAAAGTCCCTAGTTCCCATCATTGCAGTGCTATGATAGGTAATTTTTTTTCAAAGCACAATTCTTTTCCCCCACAAAAGGAAGTGTAATTGGCACATTTTTGAGTGAGTCTACATATATCAGACTAAATACGGTCAATTGAATTTGCCATATTAGCCCCAAGGATAAATAGAGCAAAATATCAAATTAAAGTTTTGTCTTTTAGGTGCAGGTCAAACTTTATCCAGATAAACTATTTCAATGTATTTAACTCACCACGTTAGAATAAATGATCTATATGGTTTCCAAAGATGATTTTCTTTAAATCATGTTTAATAACTTAATTTAAAATATGTTCCTGACCTCACCACCACAGAATCCCATAAGAATTCAAAAGTTCAAAAATAGTACAGAAAGAAAAATGAAAACAGAGCACTAGTCACAGACTCTGCATCATTGCTCAGAATATGCGTCTGATACAAATGTGAGGCTTGTTCAGCTATTAGGACATTCACTGTTGCCTAAACAGTGTGAACACTAACATTTTTATCTCAGAACTAATTGAGAACTCAGAGGCTAAATTCCAGAACTGAACTTTCTCTACTCTGTCTTGGTTAAGCTAGAAAACAGTAAATATACTACTGATATCTTAAAATGAGGATTTAAAAGAAAATGATTTCCATGAGAAATATTTGTTAATTATTTGAATGATGTGGTTTGATATTAAATATTAAGACAAATGTCCTTTACAGATGACTAATATGATAGTAACTAAAATGTTCCTAGAATTGAGTTAAAAAGAAAATTTGGATATTTGTTGCCTAGATTTACTTTTCAAAATCTGGTCTCCCTAACCTTCTCTCTCTCTCTCTCTCATCCATCTCACAAATGTGAATTTCAGAGCTGCTTTTCCATAAGTTCTGATGACAAATACATTTTAGTTGAAATTCTTCCTTCCCAGGGAAATTTTGCAAATCAGAAATTAAAAGGAAAGTTTCTGGACATTATAGTTAAAAGCAAGGGCTTTTTCTGATACTTCTTTCATCTCTTTTTATCCACCTGAATTAGATTCCAGATCCAACTGTGATAATGTTGAACCATGTTCATCCATGTGTCAGAAGCTAACATTGCTTCATTGAAAATTTCTTTCAAGGCTCCTATGCCCTTTGCTATAGAGTATTTTATTTTTGAAAAAAATTAAAATTAAAAAAAAAGGAGAGAGAGAGAGATAATTTGACTATTAAATTCTTCCTTTGACCAAGGCCAGTGAAATTCATCTGCAACATGAATTAGAGATGCAGGAGACACGAGTTTGATCCCTGGGTGGGGAAGATTCCCTGGAGGAGGGCATGGCAACCCACCCCAGTATTCTTGCCTGCAGAATCACATTGACGTAAGCACCTGGCTGGCTACTGTCTATAGGGTTGCAGACTGAAGTGACTGAGCATGGTGAAATCCTAGAGCCCTTGAGGAAACTGTCCAGGCCCTGGTATCACGTCCTGCGCCCAGAAGCTTCTGTCCATGTGAGTTTCCACAGCTTCCTGGAAGCAGGCAGTGATGCAACCAGAAATCCTTGTATCAGAGATCCTGTATCTGGCTCACAACATTTTTATTCTCCCAAGTGCTGAGTACCTGTACATGTCCAAAAACCCTTGAAGAAAGGAGTAAGTGAGTTTTAATATGTTGACCAAAAATGCAATGTTTTTAAACAAGGTACTTTATTATGGAGCTTCCCTGGTGGCTCAGAGGTAAAGAATTGGTCTGCAATGCAGGAGACCAGGGTTTGATCCCTGTGTCAGGAAGATCCTCAGGAGAAGGGAATAGTAACCCACTCCAGTATTCCTGCCTGGAGAATTCCGTGAACTGAGAAGCCTGGCAGGTTACCGTCCATGGGGTAGCAAAGAGTTGGACATGACTGAGCAACTAACATTTGCACTTTTCTTTCTTTTTGTCATGCATTGACAAACTGGAGCAAAGGGGTAAAAAAAAAAAGAAAAAAAAAAGGAAATCTGTTTGTTATCAAATGGAAGGTCTTTGTCCTTTTCTGGAAAATAAAGATGAGCAGAAAAAAATGGGATTACAAGAAAACAGGAAATAACAGCCTTTAGGTACTGGGGGAAGTATTATTTAGAAAATGTCATCTCTTAAAGGAACAAGTTCACATTTTGAGATGAGAATTAATGAGTAGTTTAGATAGACTTCTTAAGACTAACCCATGACTCCTTTGGTTAATGTCCTAATGTTTCTTTTGAGAAAAAGCCCAAAGATACTAATTCATGGTCATCATGCTGACCCTTTCATCCCAAATCATGTATGTCAAATGTCAGCTGATTAACTCTTTGCTCATTTTCTAGAGAGGACACTCCAGAGGTGGCAGGGGGCGGCGGGGGGGGTGGGGGGTGGGCATAGAAGTGGCTTATAGACAGTAATCGGTGTCCCAGACTCTGGGAAACAGATCAACTTTCAACCAAGTCTGTTAACTTACTTTAAAATATTTCTTCATTCTTTTACTATTACAACTATGGTTTTTAGGCAGTTGACTTTGCATTATTGGACCAGGCACTGGGAAATAAACCACTAGGGAAATGTCATGTAAGTTTAATAATTTACACTGTAAAACTTGCCCAGGTTAATTTACTAACTTTTTAGATTCCCCTCTGAGACCATGAGTCCCTGTTTAGAGTACAGCGCTAAATTAGTTAGTGAGTATTTTAATTTGTGTTCTATATTTAGTTTCTAAATCAACTTTCTTGTAAATAGAATGACTTTCTTCGCTTCTGTTGCTGTTATTTAATTTAAAACTGCTTAGCAAAATTTCTAATAAGTTTTGCTTTAATTCTGTAGTTGTCATTTTTTGACACTGCTTTTCAAGGCAAATAGAGTCTAGTGCCTGATTCCAACTTTATAACAATATTCCTTTCAGTCTGTACACTGTGAACTCTCAGTTTTAGACTCTTTGTGATTAGGAGATGCTGGCCTTCATGTGGGGGGATCTGCAATGACCCAAAGGTTCCTCTCGTTAGAACGGACTCTGTGCCAACGAGTTTGTGATTTGTAAAATCGATTCAGTCTCAATATTGGTACTAAGTGACAGTGAGATCCTAACAGTTTGGTGTGTTCTATCGTGTTCCATCATGACTCTGTGTGACTCCATGAACTGTACCCCACTAGGCTCCTCCATCTATGGGATTGTCCAGGAAAGAATACTGGAGCAGGTGGCCATTTCTTAGTCCAGAGGATCTTCCCAAACCAGAGCTGAAATCTGCATCTTCTGCATTGGTAAGGAAGACTTTTTACCACTGTGCCATCTGGGAAGCCCTCCTAAAAAACATAAAAATCAGCACTTTTAAAAACTTATTAACAGACTTTTCTTTTCTTGAAAAGTCAGCAAAGTAATTAATGTTTCAACTGGAAGGCAAAATTATTTCAACTACATATTTATAAATATAAATTATATTAATGAATATTCATTAAATATGGTACATTATATTCATTATCACTTTATATTAATTTCACACAAGACATTTATAATGTTATCTGATCTGAATCATGCAGAAGAAAGATTACATTGTAATAACTTTTCATATGTACTAAACTTTGGAATAAATAAAAATACTTTCATATTTGGTGTTGTTGCCAAATATTTACAATTTGAATTTAGAATATTACTGAGGATCATATATATTATTATCTAAGATGGTGGTGAATATAGTTTAAGCCCATTTTTCTTCTATGTGCTTACTTTTCCAATTCATTTTATCATTCCACTATTTGGGGTCTAAATTAGAAACTCCGTATTCTATTAGGTTTTTAAAGTACTTTCAAGATATATGGAGCAAATATTTAATCGATAAATTTCTCTAAATTTGGTTTCCAATCTATAAATATATGTACTAAGTTCAATTAACATTTTTAGTAAGATCTAAATATAATAGCATTTTTAAAACTGAATGTGTATCACAAAGATGAAAATCACTGTTTCACTTTGAATGGATTCTCCTGGTGGATGAATTATTGCATTGTGGGAACGGGACTATCTCTTTATTTATGGGATTTCTGCTCCTGGCAGATAATCACGCTAGTGGAGTGTTAATACTGCTATTAATATCCTTTCAGGTCAGTGCTCTTTATATGGCTTTTCCAAAACCAGAATTCTCCTCGAAGAACATCAAAGACATTGAATGAAATTAGTTGTAAGAGTGTCGCTCAGAATCACAAGCTTACTGAAACTCAAATGTATAATCATTTTTCGAAGAAAGCAAAAGAGAGACTCTTGATTTTTTTTATAATCCCATAAATGCTTAATTCAAAGAACAGATCAAAGTATTGGTAATAAAAAGACTTTGTGAGGTAGCTGGAAAGGTGAAATATAAACATTGTAGTGTACTGATTTGCTAAGTTAATAAAGAATCTATCCATACATCCATATTAAGGGACTCTGAAAGTTATAAAGGCAGAATCCATTACTCAATTATTTTAAAGTAATCAGATCAGATCAGATCAGTCATTCAGTTGTGTCCAACTCTTTGTGACCCCATGAATCGCAGCACGCCAGGCCTCCCTGTCCCTCACCAACTCCCGGAGTTCACTCAGACTCACTTCCATTGAGTCAGCGATGCCATCCAGCCATCTCGTCCTCTGTCGTCCCCTTCTCCTCTTGCCCCCAATCCCTCCCCGCATCAGAGTCTTTTCCAATGAGTCAACTCTTCGCATGAGGTGGCCAAAGTACTGGAGTTTCAGCTTTAGCATCATTCCTTACAAAGAAATCCCAGGACTGATCTCCTTCAGAATGGACTGGTTGGATCTCCTTGCAGTCCAAGGGACTCTCAAGAGTCTTCTCCAACACCACAGTTCAAAAGCATCAATTCTTCGGCACTCAGCCTTCTTCACAGTCCAACTCTCACATCCATACATGACCACAGGCAAAACCATAGCCTTGACTAGACGAATCTTGTTGGCAAAGTAATGTCTGTGCTTTTGAATATGCTGTCTAGGTTGGTCATAACTTTCCTTCCAAGGAGTAAGCGTCTTTTAATTTCATGGCTGCAGTCACCATCTGTAGTGATTTTGGAGCCCAGAAAAATAAAGTCTGACAGTGTTTCCACTGTTTCCCCATCTATTTGCCATGAAGTGATGGGACCAGATGCCATGATCTTCGTTTTCTGAATGTTGAGCTTTAAGCCAACCTTTTCACTCTCCACTTTCACTTTCATCAGGAGGCTTTTGAGTTCCTCTTCACTTTCCGCCATAAGGGTGGTGTCATCTGCATATCTGAGGTTATTGATATTTCTCCTTAGCAGTCTTGATTCCAGCTTGTGTTTCTTCCAGTCCAGTGTTTCTCATGATGTACTCTGCATATAAGTTAAATAAACAGGGTGACAATACACAGCCTTGACAAACTCCTTTTCCTATTTGGAACCAGTCTGTTGTTCCATGTCCAGTTCTAACTGTTGCTTCCTGACCTGCATACAGATTTCTCAAGAGGCAAATCAGGTGGTCTGGTATTCCCATCTCTTTCAGAATTTGCCAGTTTATTGTGATCCACACAGTCCAAAGGCTTTGGCATAGTCAATAAAGCAGAAATAGATGTTTTTCTGGAACTCTCTTGCTTTTTCTATGATCCAGCAGATGTTGACAATTTGATCTCTGGTTCCTCTGCCTTTTCTAAAACCAGCTTGAACATCAGGAAGTTCACGGTTCACAAACACTACTTATTATGACTTAGTGAGTGATAGTGAAAGTAGCTCAGTCATGTCCAACTCATTGCCAACCCCATGGACTGTACAGTTCATAGAATTCTCCAGGCCAGAACACTGGAGTGGGTAGCCTTTCCCTTCTCCAGGGGATCTTCCCAACCCAGGGATTGAACCTGGGTCTCCCTTATTGCAGGTGGATTCTTTACCAGCTGAGCCACAGGGAAGCCCAAGAATACTGGAGTGGTAACCTATCCCTTCTCCAGGGGATCTTCCTGACCCAGGAATCGAACAGGGGTCTCCTGCATTGCAGGTGGATTCTTTACCAACTATAAGGAAGCCCTACATGCTTAGCTTAGTCGTGTACCAACTCTTTGCCATCCTATGGACTATAGCCTGCCAGGCTCCTCTGTCCATGGGATTCTCTAGGCAAGAATACTGGAGTGGGTTGCTGTGCCCTCCTCCAGGGGATCTTCTTGACCCAGGGCTGGAACCCAGGTCTCCTGCATTGCAGGCGGATTCTTTACTGTCTGAGCCATCAGGGAAGCCCATATTAAGACTTAATATGCCAACATTTACAAACTTTCTTCTTGAGATAAGAATAAAACAAGGCTAATCTTTAAGTTTCCTAATAACATTTTATAAAAATTTTAGCAGAAGCAAATATAACTAACAATCATTTTCTCCTCATTCACTAGTGTAATGATTTTTGTTTAGTTCCCATAAGCCTAAAAAAGAATTCTCCTTATTCAGACTTTGTAGATGAGAAAACTAAGGCATAAAAAGCATCAATAAATTTCTTAAAAATACAGTTGTTGACATATGACTTAATCCACAGGAAAATTCCGACTTCTCAGTCATCCTTAATTATTTGTAAATGACTTGATATGTTCCTTAAATTTTTCTGTAATACACTGTAGATGTAACCAGACCAAGCTGCTTTGACTTCATTTAGACTTTGTGACATAAATATCTAAAAAAATTAAGCTATGTCAGGTTGTACTGGCAGAGTTCTGTTAAAAAACATAACCTCTTAAGACGAAGCAAGTGCTTGGCTGAAATGTATTTTACATTTTAATATGCCAATGAAAAACTGTAGTTTTAAAATAGGAGATGAATTAGTTCATCATGTCCCTCCTCTTTCAAGAAAATTGATCCATAGATCTGAAGAGAGGAAATTCCCCAACAAGAAAATAATTATCCTTATTAAGGTTTCCTTTCAATTGCTGTATTTGACATCTTTAGAAGATAACATTTATGATGAAGGAATTAGAATATTATTCAGTTTTGGAGCAGATGATTTTTAAAGCTGGAAGATAACAAGGAAATTATTATAATCAGGATTGTCATCATTATCAAAATCATCAGTGGAGTAATCCTGGGTAATTTCAAAGAAAATGAAAAAGAATGATGATTTTCCTGAAGAAATTTACATATTAAGTCTCAAATTTTCATTGTTGAACACATACATTATGAATGTACTAAAGCCATCTCGGAGTTTTCAAGCTAATATGGATAGGGAACAGAAAACTACCACAAGTTCTAAACTTCAATCTTAATCTGTAAATATACTGATACATTTTCCTTGAATGTTAAAAAATGGCATCCTTGCTTTTCAGAGTGCTACTGATGGGAGTGTTGGGGTTTTAAAACTTCTATCTCAATAACAGCTATAAATTACTTCCAGGTTTTCCTTTCCTGGGAAAACACATTTATTTATTTATTTTTCATTCATATTTGCATATTTGCAAAATCTCCCACAAGCAGAATCCTGTTGTATGTTTTTCTTTTTCCTACAGAAATGTGAGGATATCATAAACTCTATTTCTCCATCCTATATTTTTCCTTGTAACATGTCACAGAGGTCACCCAGTAGTATGTAAAGAAGACTAATTCTCTCTAAAGGCTGAGTATACTTGCATAGATACAATATGATTTATAGAAATCTCAATTTGATAGTCATTTTAGTTGTTTTCAGTCTTCTACTCTTGTAAACTGTTCCATGAATGGCTTTGTGTGCAATTTTTCACTTGTAGGACAAATAGAACTGTTAAAGAAATAGAACTGCTAGGTCAAAGGTTGAGGCCACTTTAAATATATACAAGTAAAATATATAGGTAAAATATACATTCAAATATGTATGTCACCCTAGAGGGATGGGATGCAGTGGGAGCTGGGAGGGAGTTTCAAGGGGGAGGGCACATATGTATACCCATGTCTGATTCATGTTGATGTGTGGCAGAAACCAATACAACATTGTAAGGCAATTATCCCCCAATTAAAAGTAAATAGAAAATGCACATATGTGCTAAGTCCCTTCAGTCGTGTCCAACTCTGAGACCCCATGGACTGTAGCCCACTGGGCTCCTCTGTCCATGGGATTCTCCAGGCAAGGATATTGGAGTGGGGTGTCATGCCCTCCTCCAGGGGATCTTCCTAACCCAGGGATTGAAACTGCCTCTCTTACTTTGGCATTGGCAGGCAGGTTTTATATATATGTGTGTGTGTGTATGTGTGTGTGTGTGTGTCAAAATATATGTAAGTTGCCTTCTGTAGATACACTATTTGCATGACCATCAGTAATGCATGAAAACGCCTCAGCAGTACATTGCGATTTTGTTTTCATTTTTGTCACTTTGCCAAATTTAATTCACTTTTATCTTATTATAAGTGAGGTAGATTAACTGTATATAATAAAGCATGCTTGCTTATTTTTTAAAAATTGTTTATTCATACCCTTCATTAGTTTTTATCTTGATTTCAATTTCATTTTAATGGATTTGTAGAAGATTCTTATGTACAAGAAAAGTTCCTTTTTAATCCCATATGAATTGTAAACACCAACATTACTGACAAAAATTGAATTGTTAGTCCCAGCTTTTCACTTATTAGGTTATATATCAAAAACCTGGTTCTTGCCACATCATGAGATGGTGGACATCTCCACCCCTGGAATTGGTCCTTGTCAATGTAGTTTGTTTTGGCCAAGGATGAGTTCATAGAGTGGAGAACGCAAATTCGCTTACAAGACTGGTCTGGAATTGTTTGATCTACAGTTAGAAGTGGTTTCCCACAGTTAGCATTGTACTTTCAACCCGACCACCACATAGAACACATACAAAGACCAGAGCTCACCCTTGGCCGGCAGCCAAACCTAGCTGGTGCTGCAGGTGGAAGCAGAGCTTCCCCTCTCCCCCCGGCAACCTTGCTTGAGTTAGCTTGTCCAGATGCAAGCTGAGGCTGTATGGGTGTGAGCACTAATCCTTGCTGAGTGAGCTCTGAGGTCTGAGGGTAGCTTGTTACCCAGCAGCAACTGACAGAAACATCAAATGGTCAGCTGTCTCGAGTTGTCATTATTTTTTTTAAAGTTGCATTATACAGGTATACTATTTATATAGCTTAAATATATTAATGAGCTTCGTGTAAACTTTCTAAGATTTGTATGTATGCTGTGGATATGGGTCTAACTACTGAAATTCTGAATTAATATTAGATGGTCTATTTTATTGTACCTTAATGGTGCTTTTCTTTTGTTTAATTATCCAACACTTTTAGACTGTCTTTTTATACAAATTATGGAGAAGGAAATGGCAACCCACTCCAGTATTCTTGCCTAGAGAATTCTGTGGACGGAGGAGCTTGGTGGGCTGTGTCCATAGGGTCGCACAGAGTTGGACACAACTGAAGCAACTTAGCATGCATGCATGCAAGAGTAGAAATTAAAAAATATTTTTCAACTTAGCTATTATCTGCTATTTACTTAATAAATTATATTTATTATATTCTTCTTAATATATATTTAATAAACTATATTTATCATGTTTCTCTTAACATACCAAATTTTCCAATACTTAATATTAGTTAGATTGAATTTTTTTCTTCTTATCCTTCATTCTGGGATTCATTCTTATTTATCTTGTCTAAGAAATCCAAAAATAAATTAGCATTTAAAATCAGTTGGGATTTTCATTAGAATTAGATAAAATATAGAAATAATTTAGGAAAAATTATATCATTTAAAATATACTGAGTCTTCATTTTCAGTTTATACAATAATTTTTTTACTTATTACTCTTTGTGTCCTTCAGGAGCATCTTTTAAAGTTTGTTGATGTTATGTCTATTTCTAAAAATTTTATCTGCTAACTTCATCTTCTATCTCACTGTTGTCTACACAGAAGATACATAAATTTTGTATCTAGCTAGTTAAATGAGTTACATCTTAATCTTTATTTTTATTTTTCTGGTGTACGGTAGATCTAGATGAAATATATGTCTTAAAACAGTCATGAAGTTTTAAATACTTCTCTTCTGACTTTTTGAAACATTTCCTGGGATATAGTTGTGCACGCACTTTGGCTTTCCAGGTGGCGAGTGGTGAGGAATCCATCTGACACAGAAGATGCAGGTTCAACTCTTGCGTCTGGGAGATAGATCCTCTGGGATAGACATTGTCAAGCAGCTTCAGTATTCTTTCTGGGAAAGTTCCATGAACAGAGGAGCCTGGCAGGCTCCAGTCCATGGGGTTGCAAAAAGTCAGGCATGACTGAACAACCGAGAACACATGCACACAATTGTAGACTCACAGATTAATTGTATTATTTATTAAATAGAGAGAGAGACCCTGAATAATCCCTACCCAGTTTCTCCAAATGGTAGCATCTTCAAAACCACGACACAATACGTAACACTATATACCAACTAGAATATTGACATTCATTCAATCGAAACACACAGGTTCCCATCATACAAAGGATCCTTCGTGTAACATTTTATAGCCTCACCTACTTGTCTCCCATAACATAACTTGTCTGCCTTCTCCTTAACCCATCTGAAACCACTAAAGCATTCTCTACTTCTAGACTTTGGTCATTTAGACAACATTGTATACATAGAGTACAAAGCCTTCTGTGACTGACTTTATCACTCGGCAAATTTTCTGGAGATCTTTCCAGATTTTTATGTGCATCAACCATCCGTTCCTTTATATTGCTGAGTAGGAGTCTATGGAATGGCTAACCCATAGTTTGTTCAATCATTTATTCATTGAAGGGCATCTAGGTTGATTCCAGTTTGTGGTTATTGTGGATAAAGCTTCCTGAACATTTGTGTACTGGTTTTGCGCCAAACTAAGTCTTCACTTTTCTGGGATAAATACTGAGGTGTGCCCCTGGGGGTGTATATTTAGTGCTTTAAGAAAGAGACATACTGCTTCCTGGAGTGGCTGTATCACTCTGCAGTCTCAGTAGCAATATATGAATGATTCAGTTCCTCTCCATCCACGTCATCATTAGATGCTGTCACTTTTTTTTTCTTATCTTAGTCATTCCAATAGGTGTGTGCTGGTATTTCATTGTGATTTTAATTCACATTTCCCTAACAGCTAATGATGCTGAACATCTTTTCATGAGCTCATTTGCCATCTGCATATCTTCTTCAGGGGAATTGCTCTTTGTGACTTCTGCCTTGCTCTAAATGGATAGTTTGCTTTATTATTGTTGAATTTTGAGAGTTCTTTTTATATTTTACATGCTTATTCATTGTTAGATAAGTAAGTTTGCAAATATTTTCCCACACAGCAGCTTGTTTTTACATCCTGCTAAGTCTAAGAATTTTTTACTTAGTCCTATGTCACAAAGATTTCCTCCTATCTGTTCATAAAATTTTGAGTTTTGCATTAAATTCCATAATACTGCTTGAATTAGTTTTTTTGTAAGGAGTGGAACTTAAGCCAAGGTTCACTTTTTTTTTTTTTTTTTATCTATGCATGTCCAGTTGCTCCAGCTATTTGTTGAAAGTCTATTTTGCCTTCCTTGAATTGTTTTTGCAACTATGTAAAAAAAATCAGTTGGGAAGAATTGTGTGAATCTATTATTGATTTTGCTAATTTAGCTTTTCATCTAAGTATCCACCCCTTAGTCAGTACCACACTGCCCTAAGTACTGCAGATGTATGCACACATGCTCAGTCCCTTCACTTGTGCCTGATTTTTTTTTTTCAACCTTGTAGACGATCACTTTCATGCATTGGAGAAGGAAATGGCAACCCACTCCAGTGTTCTTGCCTGGAGAGTCCTGGAGACGGGGGAGCCTAGTGGGCTGCCGTCTCTGGGGTCACACAGAGTCAGACATGACTGAAGCGACTTAGCAGCAGCAGCAGCAGACGATAGCCCACTAGGCTCCTCTCATGAGATTCTCCAGGCAAGAGTACTGGAGTGGGTTGCTATTCCCTCCTTCAGGGGATCTTCTCAACCCAGGGATCGAACCTGTGTCTCCCGAGTCTCCTGCACTGCAGGAGAATTTTTTTACCACTGAGCCACCTGAGAAGCCCCTCTGAATAGTGAGAGCTCCACAAAAAAGAACAGAGACTCAAAAGGGAAGAAAGAATCACTGAAATTATTTTAAAGTATTGAATTATCCTGAAGTGAAGAAAGTCTCCAGGTTGAAAGGGCACACTGATGGCAAAACAAATCAACCCCACACCTAATCCATCATCATAGAATTTCAGAACACTGGACATAGACAAACAATTCTAAGAGCTTCCAGAGAGAAAAGACAAGTTGCACACAGTATAATATATATAGCATATAGAATAGTAGAGTACATATAGTCTCTATAGTATATAGTCTATATACTATATATAATACGCATATAGTATGTAAAGTATCATATGCAGATTATAGTAAAGCTGAATATTAAGTCATTCTTTCCACATTGTTCTTCTTTAATAAGATTGTCTTAAGTATTATTCTAGGTCCTTTTACCACGTATACATTTTAGAATGAGCTTGGCAACAAAATTCATTCAGTTTTCCTACATCTGGGTATGTCTCGATTTCCTATCCATCCCTAAAGGATACTTTATTGGATATTGGATACTGGGTTAAGAGCTCCTTTCTTTCAAGGTCTGAAAACATCATGCCTCCTTCTTATGAGCTCCATGATTTATGATGATAAATCCATTGCCATTATAATTGTTTTTCTTATAGATGAGTTGTCACTTTTTTTCAGGCTGCTTTCAAGATTTTTTTCTTCATTTTCAGAAGATTAATGATGTGCATTGGTATGGATTTGTTTGAGTTCATCCTGTTTGGTTTTCTCAGTTTCTTGACGCTGTAAGTCAGGAGTCTGCTGTCTACTGTGAGCATCCAGAGAACTATGACCAGCTAATATATTAGTTTGTAGTTAGAACAAAATCTAAGGCATGTCAGAATTCTTAATAATCAGGTGCAGAAATTTTAAAACACTTTCCAAGACACATGCAAAAACCTTCAAGCTCAATAATAATCAATGAAATTCAGACCAGACAACAAAATAACTTAATTCTTTAACTGTTAGAAGTATTAATACTTGTCCATGAATTTTTATGAGGTTTTTGGCACTCTCATATACTATTGATACTACTATTACTGTTACTCAGTTATATGAGGGCAACTGAATAATATGTTGAAATGTCTTAAAAATGTACACCTTAATATAAAATGTTTACATAATATATCAATTTAGTTTCTAAGAATTTTTGATTTCTAAATCTCAAAGAACATTTTTTGCAACTTTGATCATGGTATAAAAATATGGCAACACTTCATATATAACCTCTAACAGTAATATTTTAAATGAACAAAATAAAGTATATTGAGATGAAATATTCTGTAGCAACCATAAGGTACTTTCAGAAGTCTTTTTTGTTGTCAAAAGAAAATGATCTCAGTTTAGTTAAACATAATAAGCATGACACAAAATGGAATTTTTAGAGAACAATTCCATATTTGAAAGTAATGTATTTAGATGCATTAAATAAAACAGAAATATATATTATCATTATACACTCACGGATGTCTTATATATACTAGTTCATGAGAAAGAAATTGGGTGGACATATAAATTTTAGAATTTTCAGCATCTAAATGAGTTGAAGCCAAAAGTTTGGATGAGTTTACCAAAGGAGGGTGGAGAAAAGTACGAGGATCCAGGGATTAAATACTGTGTCTGATGTAATTAGATTAACAAGACATTGAGGTTTCATAGGTAGGAAATCAAATGGGTGAAGATACATTTTGGGAAACAAGTAAACATATTGAGAACCTACTTAACAGAGATAAACGACATGAAGTAAGATGAAGACTAAAAATGACCTTGGACATGAAGAGTCCAATATTTTCCAGTGAAGTTCTTTAGGAAATAGAGTTCTCACTTGTTTGAGATCAAAGAAACCAAAACTCACTTAATTTAAAATACTGAATAAAATAATAATAAAAATACAACTTTCCATTGTATATTAAGACTATATCATTAACAATAAGATTTGGCAAGAATTGCAGAAAAATGGTTGCATGCTCAGAAATGCAGTAACATTATCTGTTACATTAGAGAGTCAAGTGAGAAAAGCTATGTATGTCATAATTTTTAAGGAATCTGAGACATTCTTGAATGTCATTCTTGAAGACATTCTTGAAATGCCTCAGGAAGTTTTATGGAAAAACAGGCTATTTCTTCACCTAATAAACATGAGGAGTGATGAGAGTTTTTCATTTATATTTTTGCTTTGAATTTTGGAAGGTCTAAAAGTTTTTTTTTTTTTTTTTTTAAGAATGCACGCTATGTTGAAGAACACTTACTGGGTTTTTTTGTTTTTGTTTTTATTTGTGCAAACCATCCAGTTACCACACATCATGTCCAGTAGTGGCTGACCTCTCCTGACCCACACGTGTCTATCAAAAGCATGTCCTGGGACATGACCCCACCTACTTGCAAGGCCAATTAATCAGCACAAAGGCGGTAGGAGCTGAGATGATCTGAACGTGGGCTCTAGATTTTGGACCAGTATCTTTCTAAGGATGAAACTGAGAACATGTAAATACAGCCTCTCTCGGTAACAACAACAAAAAACTGTCATATAAACAAAGAAGAGCTTCCCTGGTGGCTCAGATGGTAAAGAATCTGCCTGCAATGCAGGAAACCTGAGTTTGATCCCTGGGTTTTAAAGATCCCCTGGAGAAGGAAATGGCAACACACTCCAATATTTTTGCCTGGAGAATCCCATGGACCCAAGAGCCTGGAAGGCTACAGTCCATGGGGTTGCAAAGAGCTGGACACGACTGAGTAACTTTCACTTTCACAAATAAAGAAGAACGCAGTACATGAAGAACATACAGAAGAGAAACAAACAGGCAAGAGGTCAAGTGAGGAAGCCATTTTCATGAATATTCAATCTTTTAATCTACTCAAGTTCTGACTCCTATACTCTTAGGACAAAATTCTTTTGTTACTGCAAGCCACACAAGTCAGATTGTTATGTAAAATTTAAATGATCATAACTGCTATGTTAATTCCTACATTTATTTTTTAGAGTCATTAAAAAATCTTGGAAAATGAGAGTGACTTTTAGAGGTTCCATCTTCCACTAAAGAAAAAAACATACTTTTCTTAAGCTTAAGAAGTTTAATTCAGGTATTCCTTTTAGGAATTATAATTCTAAATGAGCAATCAACATCTGGTATATGAGTATTTTGTAATGATGAATTAGAGATCAAAGTAAATATCTAGACATAGAAATAAGCATGTGTGGATATGTCAATTTTTAAAACACATGCTCTTCATAACATTATTATATCTATAATATACTGAATATTAGCACAGTGTAGAAGAGCACTTAAAATGTATTTCATTTTTTCATTTCCATAATTTTACAATGATCTTTTCTGATACAGCTTTCTGAGTTCTATTGTTCTAACCTAATAATCATAAAAAAAGAAAAGTTCAACATTCTGTAGGGGCTTCTCCACATAATTAAAACCTTTTAAGTTATTAAATTCAGGACCCAGTAATCTTTGCTTCTGACTTACAATAACAAAACTGTGTTAACTTTATCACGTGTAATCTTACTGCTATCTTCACATAGTGCTGTGAAAGTGCTGAAAATCTGTACAAGTTTTCCACCAATAAAAATGATTAAAGTCCTAAATCATTGTGATAGGATATCAGAGGCTGCAATTATATCTGCTGAAATAATTGAATGGAAAAAATCACTGTTAAAAAAATTACAACCAGTAGTTTTCTTAGTATAAGGTATCTTTCATGCATTTTTTAAAAATTTCTCCAATAAATAAACCATGAGCAGCTGTATTAATTTTCATGCATAACTAAGTCATGTAGAACAATCTCAATCTACTGTGTTATTAAAATGGTTAGCTTTGTTATAAAAATAAACGTAATGCGCATTGCTGCAATTTGACAAAATCAGAAACAAAATTGCCGTATTACACTATGACTCCACTGCTACTGTTGGCCTTCTTACATACATGTTTGTGTTTTTATATGACAGATATTAGCTTATAAATAAAATATGGTCAATAGTTAATTTCTAAGTGGATTTTAATATTCATAGTACAACTAATATGCAGGGTATGTCATGCAAAATGCCACGATGGATGAGTCACAAGCTGGACTCAAGATTGCCGGGAGAAACATCAACAACATCACATATGCTGATGAAACCACTCTAATGGCAGACGGTGAAGAGGAACAAAAGAGCCTCTTGAAAGTCAAAGTGGTAGGTGAAAATACTGGCTTAAAACTTAGCATTCAAAATACTAAGATCATGGTATCTGTTCCCATCACTTTATGGCAAATAGAAGGGGGGAATGTGGAAGCAGTGGCAGCAGGAAGATTTTTGTCTTGGCCTCCAAAATCTCTGGGGACAGTGACTGCAAGAAATTAAAAGACGCTTGCTCCTTGTAAGGAAAGCTATGACAATCCTAGATAGTGTATTAATAAGCAAAGATATCACTTTGCCAATAAAGCTCCTATAGTCAAAGCTATGGTTTTTCCAGTAGTCACATATGGATCTAAGAGTTGGGTCATAAATATGGCTGGGCACTGAAGAATTGATGCTTTTGAATTTTGGTGCTAGAGAAGACTCTTGAGAGTCCCTTGGACAGCCAGGAGTTCAAACCAGTCAATCCTAAATGAAATCAGTCCTAAATATTCATGGGAAGGACTGATGCTGAAGCTGAAGCTCCAAAACTGATACTGAACTCATTAGAAAAGACTCAGACGCTGGGAAAGATTGAAGGCAAAGGAGAAGAGGGTGGCAGAGGATGAGATGGTTAGATAGCATCACTGACTCAATGCACATGAATTTGAGCTAACTCTGGAGATAGTGAAGAATTGGAAAGGCTGGCATGCTGCCATACAAGGGGTTGCAAAGGGTTAGACACAACTTAGTGACTGAACAACAAGTACACCATAGATTGTCATTTATTAACAAAATGACAAAGAATTAATACTGTAGAAAAATGTTTAAAAGCAAGTGAGACTTTATACTGGTTTTATATTTAAGACCATGTTTATTATGCACTACAATATGCCCACATAGAAGAATTCGTAAACCATTGTCCACAGGCCAAACTGTCTTCCTATTTTTATAGATAAAGTTTTATTAAAACTGCCACACAACATTGTAAAGCAATTATCCTACAATTAAGAAAATACTACCACATTTGCTTGTTTTCAAATTGTGGTTTTGCACTAAAATGGCAGAGTTTAGTGATTTTGAAAGAGACAGAGATGATATGACCCAAAAAACTCGAAATATTTATTACCTTTCCATAACAGAAACATGTTTCCTAATTCCTGCTTTAGGATATCAAACAAATGTAATATTCACTGCATTCAACAGTTTACAATCTTTTCAAGCAGAAAAATATATACATCAAATAAATAACTATCAAGTGTTGCATTTTTCCTAATAAATTCTGCCAAGCAGGGATATTTCACTTGGGAATTCTAGTTTGAAATAATCTTTAATGATCTTTGGTTAGTCAAGCACACTGATTCTTCTGTGTGTGTGTGTGAGTGTGTTTGTGAATGTGTGTGTATTCAGTCACTCAGTCATGTCCGACTCTTTGTGACTCTGTGGACCATAGCCCACCAGGCTCCTCTGTCCACGCGACCTCCAGGCAAGAACACTGGAATGGGTTGGCACGCTCTTCTCCAGGGCATCTTCTCCACCCAGGGATAGAACCCATGCGTCCTGAGGCTCCTGCGTTGCAGGCAAACTCTTTACCACTGAGACACTACTTTTACTTTATTATGGCATTAATACTATCCCAAATACTTGAACACATTATCTGTAAAACCATATTATATTGTCCATAGAGTAGAATTCCTGCTCTTTGACAATTTTTTATAAGTAAATTCATTCTCATTTTATATCATACATGGTAAATATGATTTCAGTAACACTAAAGATCTCAGTAAGTAAGACCAAATGTATGCAAAATATACTCTGAAAACTTTTGCCCAGAGCTTCTGTTAAATAAAATTGATTTCTTCGGAGAATAAAGTGCTGATTC
The DNA here is from genome assembly GCF_029378745.1 of Bos indicus. NCBI lineage: Eukaryota > Metazoa > Chordata > Mammalia > Artiodactyla > Bovidae > Bos > Bos indicus. Next base: position 83,259,874 of record NC_091771.1, on the reverse strand, counting down.
TTCTGGATAAACTAGGGTAAATTAAGAATGTAGCATTTGAAAATCAAATGAACAATAATATATTCCATCTGCTTAGATTTTTAAGTTAACATTTAAAATATAATATTGATTTATACTTTGTTTTTTGATTTATCAACTCAAGAGTAGACCATATCTGCAGTTCTCTTTTAACCTTAAAAAAAGACCTGTATCTAGTTGAAGAATATAGTCACAACTATAAAATCTAAACATTTCCAAGCCCATGTATGTTTTATCATTTGATAAATGACCTTCATAGAAGTAAACAAAGCCATAGAAAAATATTTTGAGGGTGAAAGAGTCTTCTTATGATAGGAATTTTGCACACTGATGTATTGAAAATTAATAATCTGGATGAAGAACTACCTTTGAAAACATTATTTGTATGGCCCTGGAATAATATAAGGAATACAATGTTAGAAAGTTAAGCTGTTTGTGCTTCTCTTCTTTTATTTATGTTTTTTACTGTGATCAGTATAGTCCACATGAGATCTATCCTCTTAAATTTTTCAGGGCACAGTGCAGTGCTGTTAACTATGAGCACATAACAGAACTCTAGGATTTATTCATCTTGTATAATCAAAACTTTATAGCCATTGAACATTTCCCCATTTTTGTCTCCCTTGGCAACTACCATTCTACTCTCTTTCTGTAAGTTTGACTGTTTGGGGTCTTCATATAAATGGAGTCATACAGTAGTTATCTTTTTGTGACTTGCTCATTTCACTTAGCATAATATCCTCTACTTTCCTCCATGCTGTTGCATATGGCAGGGCTTCCTTTTTCTTTTTTTAACTTGGAGGATGATTGCTTTACAATGTTGTGTTGGTTTCTACTGTGAAAAGTGAAAGTGAAGTCGCTCAGTCGTGTCCGACTCTTTGCGAACCCCATGAACTGTAGCCTCCAACGCTCCTCCATCCATGGGAGTTTCCAGGCAAGAGTACTGGAGTGGGTTGCCATTTCCTTCTCCAGAGGATCTTCCCAACCCAGGGATTGAACCTGGGTCTCCCGCATTGTAGGCAGATGCTTTACCATCTGAGCCACCAGGGAAGCTTCTACTGTACCACAATGCAAATCTGCCATAAGCATATAAATATCCTCTCCCGCTACGGCCTCTGACCCCTCTAGGTCATCATGGAGCACTAGTCTGGACTCCTTGTGTAACAGAACAGCTTCCCATCAGCTCTCTATTTCACACATGGTAGTATATATCCATCAGTTCTACTCTCAGTTCATCTCACCCTCTCCTTCCCCCGCTGTGTCCACAAGACAGCCCTCTATATTTGTGTCACTATTTCTGCCCTGCAAATGAGTTCATCAGTACTGTTTTTCTAGTTTCCTTATATATATATATATATATATATGTCAATATATGATACTTGTTTTTGTCTCGCTGACTTACCTCACCGTGTATAACAGGATCTGTGTCCATCCACCTCATTTCATCGGACTCAAATATTACTCAGCTGAGTAATATTCCATTGTTTATGTGTACCACAACTTCTGTATCCATTCATCTATCAACGGCCATTTAGATTACTTCTAGTCCTGTTGATTATAAAGAGAATTTCCTTCTTTTTAAGAGTTGAACTGCATTGTGTTTTCTTTTTCCATTCATAAATCAGTAGACATTGATGTTGATTTCATATCTTGGCTATTATAAAAAACATTGTTATGAATGTGGGAGTACAGATCTCATGGAAATACTGATTTAAATTCTTTAGGATATATATACCCAGAATTTAGGAGATATATACCCAGAATTTTCATTTCTAGATAATACGGCAGTTCTATTTTTAAGGAGCCTCCATGTTATCTTCCATAATGACTGCAGTACTTTGCCTTCCTATCAGCAGTGTACCAGTATTCCAGGTTCTCCACATCTTTGTGAGTACCTGTTAACTGTTTTGTTTTTTTTTTAATCTACTTTGTTTCGTCTGTTTTTACCCTTTAATTTCCATTCTAAGATGTGGGGCGCAGTATCTCTTTGTGCATTTCCCTGTGGCTTCGTGACCTTGGGCATCTTTTCCTATACAGTTTGGCTGTGTATGTGTCTTTGCTGGAGAAATGTCTATTCAAGTACTTTGCTCATTTTTATATGGGGCATTGCTGTTTGCTATTGTGTTGTAGGACTTCCTTATGCTTTGGAAAATAACCCCTTCCTATATTTATGGTTTGCATGAATTTTATATGTTGCATTTTCACTGTGTTGATCGTTTTCTTTGTTGTACAGAAGCTTTGAAGTTTGCTGTAATCCCACTTGCATCTGTGTTTGTCCTTTGGTGTCATATCCATGAAATAACTGCCAACACTAATGTCATGAAGGTGTTTTGCTCTATTTTATTCTTATAGTTTTATAGATTTAGGTCTTATGTTTAAATCTTTCACCTATTTTGAGTTGACTTTTGTATATGCTGCAAGATAAAGATCCAATTTCCTTCTATTTCATGTGGCTGTCTGATTTTTCCAGCACCATTTGTTGAAGACACCATACTTTGTCACTCTTTATTCTTAGAACTTCAGCTAAAGATCAATAGATCATATAGGTGTGTTTATTTCTGGACTCTCTACTCTGTTCCATTGGTCTATATGTCAGTTTTTATGTCTGTACCGTATTTTAAAAATTACTGTAGCTTTGTAATTCACTGGAAGTCAGGAATGTGGTGTCTCCAGCTTTGTTCTTTCTTAAGTTGCTTTGGCTATTTTGAGTCTCAAATTATCGCATGGATTCTTCTCTCTCTGATGGAACAGAATCTGATGTATATTATTAAACACAAGAATGTGTATTTCATAAATGAAAAAAAAGAAACATTAGAAAAGAATTTCTCTTTTTGCATAGAACAGATTTCAAGCACTTCTAATTAGCACTGGCAACACTAAAATTTGTAATCTCTTTATTTACTCTAAGTAGCAAACTGTACCCTCTGCCTTTTGGATTTCTGATATTTGAGATTCATTTTAGATCCAAATATGTTACATATTGAAGAAGAGTATTTTTAAATTATAAGCAATCTTAGAGATCACAACTTTAATTTATCACTTTTTTTAGCAGTGATAATTGGGATTCAATGAGTATATGGAAGTAACTGGGTAGAGTTAGTTATTTTTCCAAATTAAAATCAGCTTTTATTTTTTCTCAAATGTAGTATGCACTGCCTTATGTATGAAAATTGGTTATTACTTAATCCAAAAAAGGTAAACAGTAAAAGCAAAATATCAGATGCATTCCCTAGGGTAATTCTGATGTACATTATTATTGCCAGACAAACTCACTCAGGGAGTCATTGGTTTCATTGATATTCTAGAGAATTACAGGAGGAATATTCACCCACACTAATGCCAGTTATGTATGTAAATCCTCTGTACAATGATGGGAGAATTACCCCAAAGTGTTTGACTTAATTAATCTTTTCTGAGACCCTTCACTACAGAACTAAAAATCTAAATAATGAGTAGGGACAGAGTATTAAGTATCTTTCTACACTTAGGGGATGATTAATTATAATGGCTAAACCCCTGAACATTAAGTTGAATACTAATCTGATGACAGAGTTTGGAATTAAGCCAGTGCTATGCATACATCTGGATGCTTTCTACCCTTTTGACAGAATAATAAAGAGAAGAAGGACATATTAATAGTTTATATTCATTCTATTTAACACAATCTCCTTTATATGTGTTTGTAAGTTAAGTGTAAAAGTAAATTTCTCATACTTTCTTAACAAAAACATAAGCTGCATATTTATCTCATTGATTCGATACTCCTCTCTGGGTATTGAGTTATATAAAGTGGATGTTCTTCAAATACAAATGAGGGAAATAAACAACAAAGAAGAAATAACCTGACCCTGTAATTGACACACACATCTTTCTGTTGCACTTGCCTGTTGTCCGAAGACAGCTTGAAGAAAATGTACAGTCCTGTATAGTTGCAAACTGCTTTGAGGTGGTTTTGATTTACAGAGCAAATACTCACTAAATTGCTCTGTATCACATGGACTTGCAGGGCTGGTGCAAATAAACTGAAAGGGCAAATGGATAGAAGGTCAAAGATAAATGTTATTAAACACTTTTGCCAACAGACAATAGAAATAGGAAAACCACTTTCACACACACACAAAAAAGAGTTGGAAAAACAAGAAGCTCTTTCAAACTTACTTTCATTGTTCCAAGGGATCTACCATATCCCAGTGACAATAGATGGAAAAAAGTCTTCTAGATGTTTATTTCTGAATCCTTGTTCTCTAGCTTTGGTATTTAGAAGTAGAGAAGAATACGAGGTCAAATATCAACCTTCTGAGCACTAATAAATTTTCTTCTTTCTTCAACGTTGATCGATTTGGTCATGACACCATTCTTCAGATCATTCACCTTGCTCCATTCAGTTGAAATAAAGCAACAGACTGTTGCTGTGTGCTAGGAATTTTCCCCCATTAACACACTGCTATTGTGCATTTCCCTCCCCTTATCTGTGGCCAGGAAGTAGATACATATCAGATCTTACAAAGTTCTCAGACAGTGAAGAATCTGTCTGCAATGCAGGAGACCCGGGTTGGATCTCTGGGAGGGAAGACCCCCTGAAGAAGGAAATGGCAACCCCAGAATTCTTGCCTGGAGAATCCCATGGGCAGAGGAGTCTGGTGGGCTACAGACCATGGGGTCACAAAGAGTTGGACATGCCTGAGTGCACACACACACACACACACACACACACACACACACACACACACACACAATGGGGCAAGTCAAAACATGAAGAGAAACCTACAAGGGCTACTAAGGCTAGGAAAGAATTAATGGGAAAGAAAATCTATGGAAGGGCACCCTTGGAAGAGAGGATCAATTCTTGTTGAAGAAGGTGGAGCTTCAGCCAATTGGATGGAGTTTGCTGAGTTGCCTGCCCCAGAGCTGGTCCAGGGTCTGCAAGCTAGCAGGCGTACTCTTAGGGAGATGGCAGCCGCTGTGCCCGGGCGGGGATGCAGAGGACGTCCGTGTGCTACGGCAGGTGCAGCTGAAACCAGGCGGAGAGATGAGCCCTCTGCAAGAGTCAGCTCTGGCTGCAGCAGCTCCTAGAAGCTGGGCAGGTGGGCACCCCTGAAAGGATCCTGGCATGTGAGAGTGGGGCTGGGCAGGGAAAGGGCTCTGAGGGCACCAACCCAGCCTGGGGTTTGGGTCTGCAGTGTGTGGTGCCCCTGGTGATACTGTTACCACTGCCTGAGTCATCTGCTGAAGAAAACAGGTGATGCAGACAATGCAGAATTCTTTGCAAGTATTTTCTCCCATTCCATAGGTTGCCCTTCTGTTTTGTAGCTGTTTCTTTCACTGTGCAAAAGATTTTAATTGGGTCCTATTTGTTTATTTTGGCTTTTACTTCTTTTGCCTTAAGAAAGAAATCCAAAACAGTGTTGCTACCATTTATGCCAGTGAGTGTTCTGCCTGCATCCTCCTCTAAAGAGTTTTGTGGTTTCAGGTTTTACATTTAGGTCTTTAATTCACTTTGAGTTTTTTATGTATAGTGTGAGGAAATGTTCTGAACTCATTCTTTTACTTGGAGCTGTCCAGTTTTCCCAGCACCATTTATTGATACCAAAAGTACTATCCATAAAAGAAGAAATTGATAAATTGTTCTTGTATAACAATTTAAAATGTATGCCCTTTGAAAAATGCTGTTTAAAGAGTAAAACTGCAAACTGGGAGAAAATACTTGCAAATCATATATCCGAGGAAGGACTTGGGTCTAGGATCTATAAGAACTCTCAAGGCTCAGTAATAGGAAAACAAACAACTTAGCTGAAAAAGGTGGGAGGGAGAGGCTAATAACTGAAATACTTCACAAAAAAAGGGTATATAACACACAAGCATATAAAAGATGCTCAATATGAACAGTCATTGTTATGGTGGTAGTGATGGCTGTGTAGTTGCTAAGTCTTTGAGATCCCACGAATTGTAGCCGAGGCGCTCCTCTCTCCATGGGATTTCCCAGGCAAGAATACTGGAGTGGGTTGCCATTTCCTTGTCCAGGGGATCTTCCAGACCCAAGAGCTTGAGCTGAATTTGTGTCCTGTGCACTGACACATGGATTCATTACGACTGAGCCACCTGCGAAGTCCATTGATAGTCATTATGGTCATGGAAATGAAAACCAAAATGGAATACAACTATCCATCAGTTGGGAGAGTTAAAATTTAAGACAGATGATATGTGGATCCAAATGACCTGGAGATCTCATACACAACTCTTGGGATGCAAATGATATAAACAATTCGAAAACCAGCTCCACCATTTCTTGAAAACTTAATCACACGCTGACCCAGCCATTACACTCTTAGGTCAAGTTTGTTCTCTAGGTTCCTGAGATAAATGAAAGAGTACGGACAGTTTTGAAGTAGATAAAGATAACAGGTAACTTTAAAATCTTCATTTGTGCTCATTCTAGCCCTTTTCTTGTGGTAGAGGTGAGAGTTGAAAATGCAATACTACTGAAAACAATTTCTTTTTTTCAGATCTGAGTTTTAGGTATAAATGTTAAATTTCATTAGTATAACTATTTTTCCTCATGAACAACATTTCTTATAAAATTTATTTCATGCCGCAAACATCTTTACTAAGCTGAAACATAGTAAACTCAGTTTAAATAGACTCCATTCATATCTTTGAAATCTTGGTAACACAAATGCCTACATTCCAGAAATTACAGAATTCGTATGTGTTTGTCCTGAGTATTTCTTTGAAAAGAAGAATGAGTCATAGCATCAAATTAGAATGCTTAACCTTCCATACAGTTTACAGTGGTACTTTTTGGAAAAGATAACATGTTGTCAAAGCCATAACCAAAAAAACCATTAAAGCAAATAACTAATCCTGCCAGCTGGTTACTTGGGTAAGACATTGGGTGAGGCCACAATTTGTGATAAGAAGGTGGGTTGAAAATACCATTTAAATAAGGCATAACTGAAGTAAGTACAGGCACTCATATTTTGGTACCAAAATAAAATACACAAATGAAGAGAAGCACGCTTATTGTGAATATTAAAATAATTTACAAAAAGTAATCTCATTTCTCACCAGATGTTTTACAAAATAAAAGAAAAATATAGTTCAGATTTTTCTACAAGTCACTGCCATTGTGTTTCCCCAGGCTACTGATCAACTACACTTCCATTGCCTTTCCAAGTTCTGCTGGTGATGTGGCCAATATGAATTCCCTATAAATGCATTGGGCTTTGTCAATGCTCTTTACTGAAGGAGAGCCCTCAGTAAAGATCCATAATGAAGGAGGGAAGTAGGCGAGAGACAATGGCTACTCAAACACGTGATGTCAGGCGAACTCCAGTTTGTAGCCCGACCCCAGCAGGAATTCCTTAGAGCTGTCTTGCCTTGATACAACGGACTTGAATTTTGTAAAGCCTGGAAGAAACTTCTAGGCTTCTCCTCTATAAGGAGGGATCAACCACCCTAAAGGCAAGCCCTGGGAGGAAGAGGTGGGAGCCAAGAGTGAAACCCAGGTGCACAGAGAGAAAGGGCAGACCAAGGATCCAGGGTACCTGGTCCGGAACCAACAGCATCTGATGCAGGCATGTTACCTTACTTAATCCTAGCAACAGCCTTCCAGGTAGATATTAGTTTTATGTCTGTTTTCCATAGGTAACTGATGCACAGAGAGGTCACTTAATCCCTCCAATTTTACATAGCAAGTAAGCAGCAGCACCTTTACTTGGAAGAAAGAATGAGAGTGTGGGAGGGATAAAGGGGGTGGTGGTTTAGTCTCTTAAGTCATGTCTGACTCTCGCGGCCCCAGGGAGCTCAGGGAGCCAGCCAGGCTCCTCTGTCCATGGGGATTCTCCAGGCAAGAGTGCTGGAGTGGGTTTCCATTTCCTTCTCCAAAAGAGAGGGTGGAAGGAAGTAAAACTGCAAAACATGCATATGATCTCCTACTGTACAGAAGTTCCTACTGAACTTTGGAAATTCAAATAAATTGCTGTCAACATTTGAGGTTCTTTATCTGGTTCTTGATGTCCACAGGAACTTGGGTCAAGGCACATAAAACCTATGACCCTAGTCAAAATATATGCATTTTAAAAATCCATTTTTTTTTCATTTCACAATTTCGGTGAAAATGACAACCTCTAACTTAACAACCAGGAAACTCCTTATTCTATTTTCCCAGGACATTTATCTGGATATTTAACTTCTCTTTCTTATGTTTCCTAATATGAGGATTGAATATTTACAAGTACAAACCCTAGTTCATGCCTGATATTCTGGGTGAGTGATACATAAACAAGACTAAAATAAATTACGTTATCTTTAGGTGACTTGGTTTCAATTTTCGTAATATGAATATATTAAAATATATTACATATTCTAAGTTTAATAATATGGTGTATTTCAAAAGACATTTAAAATAAAAATATGCTATGAAACATATGCTTATTATGAATACTTTCAAAATGACATCCTTTTTATAAACCGATAGTTAAAAAAATCCATATCCACAATGACGACTCCTTTGTTCCTCATTTACAATATATTTCTGTCTGTTTGTCTCGGCTTATGCCTATAGCCTCTGTTTTACCCTTGGTACTTCCTACTTAGAACCACAAAGGAGCTACCTTACCTGTTGTTGGTGATACCAAATTAGTTTATCCTTTTTTTCCTGTATATATGATTATGCTGGATTATACAATCCATCTAAGTCCTATGACACTGATTCAATGAATTATAACAACGTAACTGATTAAATGTAAAATGTCGTTTCTTTAGCCAGCTTGTTTTATACCCTTTTCCTTCATTTGCCTCTTTATCTCTTTAAACAAATTAACTTAGACCCCTATGTCTTTTTATCCTCCACTTACCACTTAAAACTTAGGTTTCTTTGAAGTTGTCTTGCATAGGTTTCTAAATTATATATAAAGTTTTATATCTTGAAATTTCTCTGGACATCTCAAGTCAGCATTGCCTATATGACTATCTAGATGGCCAATATAAGACCAGATGTATCTAGGTAATTTGTCTTTTGCATCATGTTGTATTGTTAATTTGAGAGTTAAAGTGTTTATAAGATAAAAGCTAAAGCACCATACTTTGGCTACCTGATGCAAACAGCCACCTCATTGGAAAGGACCCTGATGCTGGGAAATATTGAGGACAAGAGGAGAAGTGGGAAGATAGAGGATGAGATGGCTGGATGACATCCCTCACTCAAAGGACATGAGTTTGAGCAAACTCCGGGAGATGATGAAGGACAGGGACGCCAGGCATGCTGCAGTCCATGAGGTCACAAAGAGTAGGACACAACCTAGCAACTGGACAATAACAAAAGCACCATGTTATGCAGTTCTACGGAGAAGGCAATGGCACCCACTCCAGTACTCTTGCCTGGAAAATCCCATGGACGGAGGAGCCTGTCGGGCTGCCATCTGTGGGGTCGCACAGAGTCAGACACGACTGAAGCGATTTACCAGCAGCAGCAGCAGCATGCAGTTCTACGTCTCATGTTATAATTTGCAAAAGATGAGTATGATCTCAATAACAGTAAGAACATTGTGCCATAGTGATACTACTTTGAATACCATCTAAGAGGTATTTCCTTTCTGTGTTAATTTGTAGCTCTTCTTTCTCAGAGTTCCCCAAGAAACTTTGCTACTGCTCCCCGTTTCTGCCAGGTATGACTTACATGGGCTTCACAGACACTCCCACAAAGTCTTGACAAAGGCAGTCAGAGAGGGAACAAAAGAGGAACGATTCTCTACATCAAAGATAGTACAACACATTCAACCCGATTTTATAACAAGGTGTAGAATACACATTATCCATGCATCCTGAGAACACCGTTGTCATTCTAGGGCTATGGTGAGTCTTGCCAGGCAATTCGAAATTGTACTTGCAAATACAGTTCCTGGTTCTTGTAATGTGATCTAGGTGAATGATGCATAAACAAGCGTGTCTCTTATCACCCAGTGCCTGGGAAGACAAATGGAATTCAGGTAGCGTATTCTGAGCAATTAGACAGAGACGACTCCCAGTGGTACCGCTCCTCAACCTCCACATACCTCACTGCTTATATAAAACAATTGCTGTCTGATGAATGCTTTTACCAAAGCAGCAAAGAGACAACACTATAAATGGCATAAAGTGGTAACACTTGACCTAACACTATAACAGCTTATGATAATGGGAAATGAAAAGGAAGTGCAGACATAATGAATTATAAATATCAAAGCCATGTTGACACAAAGAAGGAAACATCATAATGCAGTTGGCATGATCAGTTTTTTAAATGAAATCCGTGATAGCCATACTCAGGAGGCAAGAGCTGGTAGAAAAAGAAATGCTCTTAAATGGCTCGAGGACTTTTTCTCTCTACTGTGTCAAGTGCAGCAGTCTACACAGCATAGGGACTTAATATATACTGATAGCATAAAATTTAAAAATCTAATCAGATAATCTTTGGCATCAACTTAAGACACAGATTACCAATAATCAGTGCAGAAAGAAAAGTCACTTTCCTGATGTTATAAATTATATGCCTTTCTTGAGCTATATTATACAATAATAGGTTTTATGCAATTTTTCTTATTACAGGGTAACTGAGTAAAACTCTGGGGCTTCCCTGGTGGCTCAGCTGTAAAGAATCCACCTACAATGCAGAGGCAGCAGGACACGTAGGTTCAGTCCCTGTGTTGGGAAGATCCCCTGGAGAAGGAAATGGCAACCCACTCCAGTATCCTTGCCTGAAGAATCCCGTGGACAGAGGAGCCTCGCAGGCTACAGTCCATAGAGTCACAAAGAATCAGGCACAACTGAAGCAACTTAGCAAGCAGAAAGGCATGAAAAAATTAAAAGTAACGAAAGGTAAAGACAGTAAATTATCCTGTATAGGGTACATATTTCCAAGAAAAATCATGTACACACATTCTCATACACTCTGCATGCATGCATGCTAAGTCACTTCTGTCGTGTCTGAGTGTTTGTGACCCAGTGGTCTGTAGCCTGCCAGGCTCCTCTGTCCATGGGGATTCTCCAAGCAAGAATACTGGAGTGGGTTGCCATGCCCTCCTCCAGGGGATCTTCTCAACCCAGGGATCAAACCTGCGTCTTCTGCAATGCAGGTGGATACTTCACCACTGAGCCACTGGGAAGACCCCTCATATACTCTAGAAATGCTTAAATGTAAATTCTTCATTCAGAGCACTAAATTTTCAGCACCTCACTCTGAAATACAAACAAAAGAAATAACCTCAGTGTTACGCAAGTATGTGCTTTTTATTATACCAATACACATTCAGGTCAAATTCACTGGATATTTTTCTGGGAGTAGAAATTCTTCTTTTACTAAAGAACATACAGAGAAAACAAAATTATTTCCTTAAGAAAATATCTGTCAGACTTTTGATAGACTGTTCCATTAAGCCATTTCAATAAATTCCCTTGATATTTCATTCTTAAAATTCTTTGATAAAAAATTAAGTAATTAGCTCAGCCCCAATATTGTTAATTAATTAATAATGCTCATTTTCATTGTTTATTGATTCAATATTCTGTCTACACCTGGGTAAATAGTCTTCTTTCAGAAAGTTACTGGTTAAATTATCCTATGTCATTTATCACTAAAGGCACGGACGTGTTTGTCTGTGAAGTTCCTTCTCTGCTAAGAAGTAATTGAGGCTTTGAGCTTCCAAAAGGTTAACTAATCTATGAATGACCAAATAGTTCATCTCAGAAGGTCATTGTTCTTAAAAGGCACAGTCATTAGAAGTGATTGCAGCTTAACTACCTACCTTGGAGTTGTTTTTTAAGTCTTGAAGAATTAGAAAGCAAAATAAAAATTCTCACTTTTATCAGGGGTTAGATTACCGTAGGGTCAGAGCCTTCAAGGTGAAGTTGTCAGTGTCTGAGCGCAATTTTGTACTCAGTTGTAAAGAGACTCTAAATTGCTTAGAAGAAAAGTATAAATAACCAAGCTCTTTCCGTGAGGGGGACATTTTCCATAAATACAGGTGCGTGCACACCCAAACAAACACACACACAAAAACTAAATTTTTTTGCAGAGTTGTGTTGTTTTACTGTTAAAGATAACATTTCCAGACTTCAAATCATAAACATAAAGTCATATATAATTTTTAAAAGTTCCAGATATTTGTATAGAAAGAAGAGAAACCTGTTTAAAGGAATTAGTATCTCCTTTCAGCTCTCCAGCCAGAGCAAGACCGATGTAGACTAAAAAAAAAAAAAAATCATGCCACCTAAAAGTTAAGAGTGATGTTTTATTTGAGGGGAAACTTTCAGGACTTCCAACCCAGGAGGCGGCATCTCATAAAACCCTAAGAGAATGGCTCCAGTGAGGTGTGAGGGTAGCCAGGTTATATGGAAGTTTTGCAACAAAGGGCAGGTAGTCAGAATGTCAAAAGATTATTGTTAATTAAAGAAAAACAAATATCCCAACTCAAGGAATTTAGAGCTTTTCTATGCCTGGGAAGATGCCAGATCTAGGCTCACTGAAAGCGTTCCTTTGGTATGCACCCCAGCTCTCTGAGCCCCATATCCTGTGTTTTCACACCCTGAATTTCCTCAGGACTTATCATAGGGAGTGGCTGCATCTGATGGCTGCTAGTCTTCTCTTCAGCCCTGAGTTCCCTTGGGGCTCACCAGCTGACAATGTACTCAGTAGCCTCTGAATCTTTCTGGCCCCACAGACCCATGTGGCTTCACTGGTGGTTCTGATGGTAAAGAGTCCACCTGCAATGCAGGAGTCAGGAAGATCCCCTGGGCAAGGAGGTGGCAACCCACTCCAGTATTCTTGCCTGGAGAGTCCCATGAACAGAGAAGCCCAGCAGATTATAGTCCATGGGGCCGTAAAGAGGCGGACGAGACTGAGTGACTAATATCCACACGGTCTGTAGCTCACCAGGCTAGTCTGCCCATGGAATTTTCCAGGCAAGAATATTGGAGTGGATTGCCATTTCCTCCTCCAGAAGCCAGCTCACGTTGGAGGGCTGCAATTATTGATGACTGTGACGTCCTTGTTTACTGATATGGCAGGAAATATTCCATTTCTCATCTCCCTCGACTACTGAGCAGGCTCCTTTTCTGTTTCTCTTTCTTTCAGACCTGAAGAATCATTTTATCAGTGCTCCACAGAGTCCAATTTATCTTTCTAAAAAGCCAAAATGAAATCTACCAGATTCTCTTTCTGAATCACCTTTTAGCGTCTTCCAAAGCCTGTCCCACAGTCCAAACAGATTTTTGTAAAAGAATGAAAGACACAGACACACAGTTTTAAATATGGTGGTAATTTTAACGTCGATGACACAATTTTGAACTCATATATTCTTTTGACCAATAAATGGCCGACTTACAAAATAAGCCACAACATGAGAGTGGTAAGCTAAGTTTTATTTGGGGCAAAATGAAGACTATAGCCCAGGACACAGCATCTCAAGTAGCTCCGAGAAACTGCTCCAAAGAGGTAGAGAAGAAGGTCAGTATAGACGTGATTTTGGTGAAGGGTTAGCACATATTTTTTGCAGAAGGTTTCTGTTCCCTGTAGGTTGCTGCTAGTCCTAAGAAGTCTCACCGTAAAGGATTTCGGTGCTTTTCTAGATATGAGAAGACTCAAGAATTGGACTCATAAAATTGGCTACTGAAAATATTTATCTGAAGGCCTGTTCTGCCAGTTTTTCCCAGGCTACAGAGTGGCTTGTTTCTTATCTTCACATGAACTACTTTCAGGGGTATTGAAAGTCAGCAGCTGCAGCAGGACATGATTTAATCCTTCTAGAGGTAGTTGGGAAGTGCCAATTTGTAGTTGACAAAACCACCATGCTCCTTGACAGTTCCTCCCTTCTGCATTTTTAAATAATAGTGATTTTCACTGAAAATTGATAGGCACTTCTCTCTCTGAGATGTGTTTGTTTATGTAATTACTAGAAGTATACAATTTGGAAAACCAATCCACCACTGTCTCAAATCCTGCCCCACTTACGCAGTTGAAAATGAATCGAGCTATAGAACTCAAGTGCTCTGTCATTCAGTCTTGTCTGACTCTTTTGCAACCCCATAAACTGTAGCAGCCAGGGACCTCTGTCCATGAGATTATCCTGCCAAGAAGACGGGAGTGGGTTGCCATTTCCTTCTTTAGGAGAACTCCTTAAGGGCCTCAGGTAAATTTCACTGAATTGTAATTCAATATTTTTATTTCAGGCCACACAACTAGATGTATTGGTGAGATTGGACACTCTCATCATCACAGTAAATTGCAATGTCTCATCTCTGAATTAAATTTAAATTGAATTTGAAAAGACTTTCCAGCCCATAAAAGAAGGATCAGGGAAAATGCTTCATTTATCTCCATCTTAGAAACTGAAGGGAATAGGTTGCTGAGTGTTTTATCATCAAAAGTTCATATTCTATAAATCTGAATTGGGAAATGTGAAAAAATCAAGCCATTTAAAATTTATTAGGAAAAGGAGGAGAAAAAGCTAGTCAAAATGTACAGCTAATCATTTTCAGTGATTAGCTGACTATACCCTGATTCCAGAAGCACACACGAAAAATCATTCCTCATTCTTTCTTCAATTGTGCTGTGAAAGGATACATTTTAAAATATATCTTTTGCTCCTTAAAAAAAAAAAAAAAAGCTGTCCTGTCAAAATAAGAGCTGCCTTTCAAATTTCCAGATTACAGGTGTTCCCGTGATGTAATTAACTTAAACAACTGTCTTTCTGCCATGATGACAAAGGTGGGACAATTTATGTAACAACTATCCATCTTGTGAAGAGTTTATAAAGCCCTTACTCATGATTGGCTTCACACATTGATTAATAGACACATTTTATTTCAGACTTTAATTAAAAGCAATAAAAGCAGTCAACTGTAGACCATGACCAAAAAAAAAAGCCATTAGTGAGATGGGAGATCAAGCAATGAACAAATTTAGTGTGAGACCTTGTAAGTAGATCCATATGCCTGTGCTTACAACCTCCCTGAGACAGTTGCGCGTGCGCACACACACACACACTCACACACACACAGCAATTACGAGTAGAACCCACAGATTTAGGTCCAGTCTGCTTTAATTTAAGCAAAATATGCACCATATTTTTCCATATTTATATTAATATCAAAGTTAGTGGAAACAAAGAGAACTTTCGAATGAGCAAAGTCTAGCCTGCATGTTTTGTTATAAAATACAAATTGCTAAATCAATGCTGTTGCATCTGAAGAGTAATTTAATATAAATTGTTGAACAGATGTCATGGACTGTTGAGACTCAGAAAATTCAAGCAAACCATTATTGAGTACCATAGTATTATACTAATCACTCACATTCTACTGTAATTTTTTTTCCTGACTATAGAAGTGTTTAGTTTTATACTTTTTCCTTTGATATTTCTTTTTTTAATTTATTTTTTATTGAAGTATAGTTGAATTACAATCTGTTAATAACTGCTGTACAGCAAGTGACTCAGTTTTATGTAGACACATATCCTTTTAAAAACTCTTTTCCGTTACACTTTATCACAAGATATTGAATATAGTCCCCTGTGTTATTCAGTCGGACAGGGACATTGTTTATCCAGTCTTCCTATACCAGTTTGCATCTGCCAATCCCAGACTCCCAGGCTAGCCCTCTCCCACTACCTGCTTGCTTGGCAACCATCCATCTGTTCTCTGTGTCCTGGAGTCTGTTTCTGTTTTGTGGATTCATTTATTTGCATCTCATTTTAGATTCCACATAATGTTTACTTGGATCTTAAGCCCTATCTGGAGAAGGCAATGGCACCCCACTCCAGTGCTCTTGCCTGGAAAATCCCATGGATGGAGGAGCCTGGTAGGCTGCAGTCCATGGGGTCGCACAGAGTCAAACACGACTAAGTGACTTCACTTTCACTTTTCACTGTCATGCATTGGAGAAGGAAATGGCAACCCACTCCAGTGTTCTTGCCTGGGGAATCCCAGGGACGGGGGAGCCTGGTGGGCTGCCGTCTGTGGGGTCGCACAGAGTCGGACACGACTGAAGTGACTTAGCAGTAAGTCCTATCACATGTAGAAAAGCAGCAGGCAAAGGTGGAGTATTAGCAACTCACGGAGGGATATGAGTTGCGTGATTTTTTTTTTTCTTTTTTCATTCATTTCTATATACGTTTCTATGCACTTAAATGGCAGAGCAGCAACTCAGAGGAACTTCTTTTCAACACCTGATGCACACGTCTGGGTATTTACAGAGACAAAAGTGCATCTTCAGTTTTCTGAGATTCTGAGGGACATTCTCTACTCTCTACAGATGTACCTGGATCATAACCAAATAAGGGGTTCAGAAAACGTCTGAACTCAGTTTATCTTTGAAAAGAAGGCATCTTTCTCAACCTCACTAGGGAGAGCCCTGCGGTGTTCTGGCATGATGTAAGGGCCTGACTTCTCAGGGCTCCGTGTCTTGGCACATAAGGCAGACAGATACCAACTTAGCAATTTACGAGGGCAGTGTTACAAAGGTTTGAAAAATGAAATGTAGTGTGACAGCAAAAGCATTAACACATGAGTTTCATAGCCTCTCCCCTTTCATTCCCCATTAAAAATAATTCTATTTTTGCCAGTCTTGTGCAGGGTCTTATGTGCAGATTGGCCACAGTGGGGTGTAGGGGGGCAGGTTGGAAGGGGAGAAAATTAAAGAAAGGCAAACACAAATTGATTGTGTTGGAAAAGGTAGAGAATTACTCCTAGAGAATAAAACACGTAGAAAGTGGAACTGGAGATAAACATAGGAGCAATACTACTGTGTTTTAGAGAGGTGAGTGACTTGGGGGTTTGAAAGAGATAGCACAGCTTTGCCAAAGGGAGTGGAAAATAAAAGGATGGAGGAGGGAAATGGGTCTTTCGAAAAAATGTTTTAACATTGCATGTGTCTATGATCTTCTCAGAAACAACACTAAATATTTAAAGTGTTTAAAAAAGCTCTTTAGATATAGGATTGGGATTTTATTGTAATGCAATGTTTTATAAATATATCCAAAATGGGTGATAATTTATACAAATTTTGCTAGTATAAAATTAAGTGTAAAATTCTTTTTCTAAAGTGTGTGTCTAATGATCTAGCCAGTTCTTCTTAAAACTGTCACAGGCCTATTAAATCCAGTCTCTTGAAGCACGACACAAGTTTAAAGTATATTTTAATGTGAGTTCACTATATTGAAACATAGTGATATCAGATATTTAGCGATTGTTTGATTTTCCTGCTAAGGAAAGAAGAACTATATCTTCTTCCTGCCATTTTGATAATCAGAATTAAGAATCTGAAACATACACACACCCACTTACATATGTGATGACAGTTTTCCCCTGGAATGGATGTTATTCTATTTTGTAGTACCTATAACTTTTAGATCAGTTGTAACATATTACAATTTGATTCTCCTGGAACGTAGAAAAATCCATTTTTTCCTCACTGTATACAGATAAAATAGTACAAGTCTTGCTAATTAGTTTAGTATAGGTTCACAAGTCCATTAAAATCTCAATATTAGCAATCACTTTCTTGTAATTAAAATGCAGCTCTTGTTCTTTTCATTTTATTGGCTTTGTTGATTACCGTAGGTCCACAGTCTATTAAAATCTGAATATTAACGATCTGTTTTTGGCAGTTAAAATGCATCCTTTGTTCTTTTCATTTTATTGGTAAACAGATAATACTTGCCTAAAAATTCATTGTGATATGAATTGTGAGCAACTAGTTTTAAAAATCTTAGACCTATAAATGTCTTTCTACTTGTCAGATTGTCCAAACTATATCTTGTAAGCAAATTCACATTTACACATATGCCATTTCCACCAAGCTCAAGTCAGTCTATAGACTTAACTAAATTATTTTCAGTGTTACATTATCTTTGTTACTTAGGGGAATTTTGAGAGTGTTCCATGGAGTCAGAAGACCTGAATTGAGTATTAACCAGTCTTCTTCTTTTTTCCTAAGATTTTTTTTAAAATGTGGACCATCTTCAAATCTTTATTGAGTTTGTTACAATATTGCTTTTGTTTTGTGTTTTGGATTTTTGGCTAGGCATGTGGGATGTCAGCTCCCTGAGCAAGGATGAAACACACAGTCTCTGCATTGGAAGGTGAAATGTAATCACTGACTGCTGGGAGCCAGCATGAGGAGCTCCGCCTGTGGCAAAGGTCATGAGGAAGGAGGCTCGGCATACGCAAAGGCGGGATCGAGCCTCAGGAGTCCCCCTGGAAATTCTCGAGCATCTACCCCCAAAACCAGAGTCTGCCTACTTTACTGCTTTGTGCTCTCACGTACACCTCTGACTTTACCGGAGGGCTGTCCCCCACCACCTCTCTCTGAAAAAGAGTTAACTTACAGCTCCAGTTGATAAAGTTGCTGGGCGTGATAAGAGTGTTTGAACCTACAAACTCCTCTGAAGGTTATTCCGGCCACATGTGATTGTTCACAGCCTCCCAACTGTGAGAGGCATGAGATGTTCTAAACTGTCTAAATACAGATTCCTTTGAGCAGTTAAAAGATTGATTCGAAATTGTATTGGTGAAGGGTTTTTCATTTGTTGGGCCAATGTTTGCTGCTAAGTTTCCATATCCCTTACCTACTGTATCCCTGGCAGTGTATTGATTAATGTAATTGGTGTATGGGAATGTAAGTAGTAGCTTTAACGTTTGTAACCTTGGACCCTTGGACCCTTGAGTTAATTCTTTTCTTATTATAGCCCACCATACCTTTGCCCTGTAGGAATGCAACTTTATCTAATGCTTTTGGAGGGTGGCACCTGACTTTAGAATAATCATCTTTAGAGAAAAATAAGTTTTCTGAAGAAAGGATCTTAAAATGTTAACAGGCCTCTTGGCCAGAAGATGATGTAATTCACCTAAACTTCTGCATATGATAAGTTTGCAGGAAGAAAGCCTGGCTTACTGCTAACTCTACCCCTTCCCCCATTATCCTCTATGCACAACTTAAGGTATAAAAACTACTTTGGAAAATAAAGTGCAGGCCTTGTTCACCGAAACTTGGTCTCCCCATGTCGTTCTTTCTCTCACCTTCTGGTTGAATTATTCAGCCTCTTTTCTCCACTGAATTTCCTTACTGAGCTATCCTTAATTAACGTTTAATCAAGCAATTGTTTCCTGATCCTCGCCGACGCAGTCCCCGCTTTGAATTCCCTGGATCCACCAGGGCTGGACCCCGGTAACTGATCCTCCAGAGAAGTTCCCTGGCCCTTCCTCTTAGTTCTGAATATCCCTGTACAATCAGTATAAATCATCTCAGTTTTCTTATCTATGATTTGGAGATTAAACTTGAACATATCGCCTCTGTATTTTGCCAAGTTATTACAAAGTGTGCATGGGAAGTGCCCAGTATTCAGCACAGGCAGCAGCACATAGCAAGCTCCAATAAAATGAAGTGATTATTTTCATAATAGAATTAGCATTTGCATTCTTTTCCAGAGCCTCATAGAAAGAGGCACAGCATTTTAATATTTGTGCTTCTAGCAACATAAACAATCATGGGTGTAAAAAATACAGAATGCTGGCTCTGTGTGACATGAGAGCTCCCACGCTGGCCTTGATTTATATGCCCTGCTCCACAGAAAAACATTCATGGCAATATGATTCTCACGTCCTCTCTCCCTCTGTCTCTTCCATGCAAACAGAATTTGGAAAAAATTACGCACTTCTTAAAATCTATTTTTTATTGATCAGATGAAGATATTTTATGTACTTATTGTAACTGTATTACTCTGAGGTATTGGGATCAATGTAGTGATGACTTCAATCAGGAAAATATTGATGTGTAAAGCTGGGTCTAGAGACTTCCCTGGAGCTCCAGTGATTAAGACTCTGTGCTTCCACTCCAGGGAGCGTGGTTTGATGCCTGGTTGGAGAACTAAGATTCCACACGCCAAGTGACAAGGCCAAAAAATAAATAAATAAATAAGTAAAAGCTCTTTTAAAAAAGACTATAAAAAATAAGTAAATAAACCTAAGTCTGAGTATCACTGTTGTTATGCCCTCAGTCTAGGAAATATTTCTCAAAAATTTTGGAGGCTTCTTTTGCAGTAGTGAAGCCAGGGTTTCCACAATATCTGAAATGCAGGGCTTAGAGATTTTCCTTCAGATGTTAAATAAAAATAGAAGCCACACTTTGCGTTAATTCTAAAGAATACCCTGCAACTGAAATCTATGTTCCATCTGTAATAACTGCAACAGAGAAATTCCTTTACAACTTGTGTATTCTAAGACATTTCATCCTAGTGGTAAGAATAAAATGATAATAAAGATTCTGAACAGATATTTTCTGATTCCACATCAACCAAATTTACAAGAATCCCAGTCTCAGATAATTCTTCTCAAATAGATCCATGGAGGGTATGGGATGAAATGGGAAGAAAAGGGTATCACCAAGGACATGGCCATCAGTAGACAGTCTGATGGGTTCTAACGGCCCAGACAGGGAAGCCTGGCATGCTGCAGTTAATGGGGTTGCAAAGAGTCAGACACCACTGAGCTACTGAACAACTATAACAAATGGCCCAGTGAGACTGTGTCCTTACTCCTTCTTGACACAGACATTGGGATTAAAGGCCAGAAAAATGACCAAATATCAGAGCTAAGAAATAGACATTTATTCCTACAAAGTGAGGGGGTTAAAATATGGTTTGCCAGAATGTGGTTCTCCTGTCTTTTTATTTAACTGCTTTAAAAACTTTTTAATTTTATATTGGAGTAGGCAATGGCACCCCACTCCAGTACTCTTGTCTGGAAAATCCCATGGACGGAGGAGCCTGTTAGGCTGCAGTCCATGGGGTCGCTGAGAGTCAGACACGACTGAGCGACTTCACTTTCACGCATTGGAGAAGGAAATGGCAACCCACTCCAGTGTTCTTGCCTGGAGAATCCCAGGGACGGGGGAGCCTGGTGGGCTGCCATCTATGGGGTCGCACAGAGTCGGACACGACTGAAGCGACTTAGAATAGCATAGCATAGCATAGAGCCGATTAACAATGTTGTGATTGTTTCAGGTGAACAGTGAAGGGACTCGGTCACACATATACGTGTATCCCTTCTCCCCAAAATCCCCTCCCATCCAGGGTGTAACATTGAGCAGAGTTCCCTGTGCTCTACAGTAAGTCCTTTCTTTCCCAGGGGACTGGGTGCAAGCCATCAGAAAATGGAGGAGGAAGCATCAGATTGACTTTGACAATCAAGAAATGCATCATTCAGGAATCATTTGGCCTGAGACGTGGAGAGTATTTGCTGATTCACTAAATAGCAATGACGAGGGATACCACACTTGCATTCATTTCACCATGTCCATTGAGCGCCATAGCCAGGCGCCATGATGAAAAGTGAGAGAAAGATGATGGTGCTTTCCTCTTGGTCTACTAGATCAGTGGACACAACAAACCACACACATAATGACACAACTGCTTTCGAACCTACTAAATGCCTTGAGTAAGACGACAGAAAACTTCAGGTTGCTGTGCCTGCTTGCTCAGTCACTTCAGTTCTGTCCAACTCTTTGAGATTCCATGGACTGTACCCACTAGGCTCCTCTGTCCATGGGATTCTCCAGCCAAGAATACTGGAGTGGGTGGCCGGGGATCTTCCTGACCTAGGGATAGAACCCGCATCTCTTACATCTCCTGCACCACCTAGAATGCAGGAGACCTGAGTGCACACACACGCAGTCTCTTAACACTCCTGGCTAACTCTCTAATAATTCTCTGTTTTCCTATTACTAACAAAATTCCATAGGTCCAAAATGCTAATGTGAGAACACAGTGCTTCCTTGGCTACAGAACAACTAAGTGCTAAGTCAGCAATTTAACACCCATTTATATATATATAATATATATAAATGAATATATTTTTTTTCTTAGAAACTAATGATCTTTGAGATCTTTGTATAATATATATAATAATATATAATATATATAATATATATAAATGAATATATATATATATATTTTTTTCTTAGAAACTAATGATCTTTGTTTGAGATATAGTACGCTTGAGGCACTTGTCTGGTACTCAGCTGGACTATGCAACCGGCATTAGGAAGTCAGGATGCAGTTTCCCAAGAAGAAGCCAGAAATTTCCCCCAATTTAATTACTCTCTGACCTTCTAACATCTTCCTTGGTGGCTCAGGTGATAAAGAATATGCCTACAATGCAGGATGCCCAAGTTCAATCCCTGGGTCAGGAAGATCCCCTGGAGAAGAAAATGGCAACCCACTCCGGTATTCTCGCCTGGGAAATCCCATGGACAGAGGAGCCTGGTGGGCTGCACTTCACGTGGTCGCACAGTCGTACACGACTGAACGACTGACACTGATGTTCGTGTGTGGAATCACTCAAAAAATGCATCATCTCAATGAATATGGTTGGAAAGACAGCAAATTCACCAAATTTAGAGCATCATGAAGCTTAAATTGAAAGAACATGAGTGGAAGCTTTGGAAAGAAGGTGAAAGGTAATAGGTACCATCTTTGAGAAAGGCAGATCTTTTGTTGTTTGTGAATGCTTTATCTTCAGAGGCAAATGAAAGAAAAACAAGAGAACTACTTCGAGATAACATCTTCTGTAGTATTTTTGTTGCTGTTGTTGTTTAATCACTAAGTCCATTTGACTCTTTGAGACCCCATGGACTGTAGCCCACAAGGCTCCTCTGTCTGTGGGATTTCCCAGGCAAGAATACTGGAGCAGATTGCTATTCCCTTCTTCAGGGGAATCTTCCCCACCCAGGGATCAAACCTAAGTCTCTTGCATTGGCAGGTAGATTCCTTAACTGCTAAGCCACCAGGGACGCCTGCTCTGTATTGTATATTATATTTTATTATATTATGTGTCTGAAACTATAGCCATTTTCAGTATCTTAGAGTATATATTTTATGTCTACCTTTATTTTAAACATTTCTAACTGTCTGTGGAAATTACTTAATGGATGTTTGTAATTTTCAGATATTCTTCTGAACTAAATAGCTTGATACTTATATCCTATGGGAGAAAACTTTGCTGCCTGGTGATGGCAAAAAGATGCAAAGTCAATTACCTGAGATTCTTTTCCAACCTTTGAGAAGGATGTCTCTCACCCACGGAGTCTTCAGAAGTTACCCGTCTCCATAGTGTTTGGCCAGGTTGTTTTATAGAGTCTATGACCATTTGGCAAGCATTGAAAACCTTCCTGAAATGGCACTGCTGGATTCGTGCCTGGATACACTGAAGAATTTAAGGATTTAATGAATCTAAAAAGACAAAAAAAATCGTGCCCCATCCTTCTCATTGCAACCAATGTCATGCTTATGTTCCAGGATTAATAATAACAAGATCAAACCTGGGAAACAGGTTTGCTGTACACTTCTGAATAACAAGGTTCCAGAATTCTCTGGAAAATAACATGTTTCCGGGAGATAAACCACACTCCATATCCTCTTTACTGCTTTGTAAGAGGATTCATTCACTGTTCACATGACCCTTGGGAACATATCGAAAGCCAAATAAAGGCATTAATTTTTCCTTTAGTTTAGGCAGCTTATTAAAGATAAGTGACATATAGAGAGAATAAAGACATGGATATAAAGCATCAGAGACAAAGGCTCTGATGTTGTATGTCACCGAGCAATTCTCAGTGAGAAGTAAGCTTGGACTTGGAGCTCTGCCTGTCCATCCTAGAGCATACCAGGTGGAGGGGGCATGGCTGAGTCTCTACAAGACGGGTGAGGGGGCTGGGTCTCCAAGCACGAATTTTATGCCCTGCTGGGGCTAATCTTAAGATTCTTGGGGCTGACTCCATTACCAAATTGGCTTCAGCAGCATCAAGAAATAGATCATCCGGGTTCCAAAGAGTGGCGAGGCATCAGGGGGTATATTATCAAGTCTAGGAACTGAATGTTGCCAGAATGGTTTGGCTGGACCAGAAGGAAAAGAAAGAAAGAAGCAAACATCCTGAATAAGTGCCCATGTTTCCCTCCAATCTTCACTTGAGAAAATGGACAAACATCACAGAGGTGTCAGGGCTGACAGTACTTGATAAAGAGAGTTGCGTCTGAAAATCAGAGGAGACGGTTTAAATGTCAAGTGTCTGTTTTCTTGCTTCTGCAGGTGAACTTTCTCATGTACCTACTGGACCGTTGCATGAGCTCAGATGCTAGAATATCCTTCACTGCTGCAGCACATCAATACTAATTGTCTTGTTAATTAGAGAAGAGATTTGGTTATAATTTTCTGTGTCTGCTTAAAAATCGCTCTTCACCTCAGAGCCATCTTGCCAAAGAGGATCTGAAGGGGGAATAACGTTCTTCACCTAGACTGTGGTCTCTACGTTAAATCCTCTGACTCTGTCCCCTAGTAAGAAGGCAGACGTGAATCAGCAAGAATGTATGCGCCTGTCCATTTGTCTGGCCACCTATGCTTTGCTTTCAAAGAAAAAGGATTTACAATTTCCTCCTACTCATTTATCCTCCCCCCCCCCCATATTTTATTTTCTTCCTTCCATCAAATGGACATTAAAGGTCACTACCCTCCCCTTCCCCCCATTTAATAGCTAAGGGTAGGTTACTGTATATTCTCCAGGGTGAGTTTAGTTTTTCCTCCTTTCTGGAGTTCCAAACAATAATTATACTTTTTTTCTTTCTCTTCAGGGCTGCTTTGCACTGCTTTGCTCTCAAAAGTTTCCCAAGCCAATATAAGATCAGCTACATCTTTCTCAAGACAATTGATGCTACAGCTGTGCAGATTTGAGGGAGAGAAGCTGATAGCACCAGAAGCCATTAACTTTCTTTTCCAAAAATCACCTTTCTCATTAGATTTGAAAAATGTGTTTGAGAACAGCAGCTTATGGCAGTTGACTAGATAAAACTTCAGGAAAGATAGTACACACAAGGAAAGGTGAGACAAATTGCAGTGATAAGGTATGTCAGCAGAGGGCTGATGCTGCAAGAATATAGTGTCTTTGTATCTGTGGCCATTCATTAAGAGAGGTTGTGTCAGGGCTGTTGGCATAGAGAAATGAAGACTCCTGCACACCCAGCAGCATCGGAATATAATCACTGGTACTTCTGGATTTCTGTATCCTTCCCTCCTCCTCTTCATTGGCACTGATAATGTTCCCTTGAAAAATACATATGCCAGAAAAATTATTTTGAGGATAGTCATTTTAATAAGCGATTCATATGAAAGTAACCACTCATCCACATTATAATAGGAATAATTCTGCCTCAGAAAAAAAAATCTGATTATTAACCCTGAATAATCATGAAACTCCAAAGGTGTCTTATTGGCTTAGGAAATATTAAATATAGTCGTGTTTCCCAGGAGGAAGGGTGGTCAGAATAAAAAGAGAGACATTTAAAATGAAAAAAAAAAAAAAAAAAAAAAACCCTGTTTTCAATTGTAAGTTACAATCACTGTATAACAGAACATATTCTTTTGCAACAATGTCAGAGTTCGATTCCTCAGTTTTACTAAGGAAAGATTGGCAGGTTTCTGTTGATAACAGAAATATCTGCATAATCCACAAAAAGTAACATTTTTTGTTACTTTAGGTAAAGCTGATTCTTACCTAATAGGGTTTTCCAATGTTTGTGTCCTGTATCTGGAGGATGTTTAGAATCTCTGTCCATGAAATTTCTTTTGTAAAAAGCACTACTTTCAGACTAAATGTTAGTAATAGGAATTGGAGGTAAAAGAATTGCATTTGAAAAGATCAAAACTCTCAAATGTGATTATGGATAAATCAGAAAAGAGCTTCCTTACCCTTCCCCAGTGCCAGCCCCTCCCAGTTGCACACTCCCATATTCTGACTTTGAGAGGGGGCCTCACCCCTGTTTCTGGCTAAGGTCTCTGTTTTTGCAGTAGTTTCCAGTCTTCTGCACCCAGTCAAAAAAGTTGCTTCTGCAGATGAGCTTTAGAATGTACCTAGAGGATTATTACATGAGCGTGCAAAGATATTATAATATCCTTCACCATTATAGCACACAGATAAAAAGCAACATAAAGTATCTTGACCCACAGCTCTCTCAAGCTAATGCTCTATTTCTCTGGTCTTTTCGAAAGATGCCATAACCTGCTAGAAAATGGAAACTGAAGCAAACTCAAGAGGCTACTGCTTTCATAGGAGGTGAGATCTCAGGCAAGGGAGGGGAGAAAAATGTTTCAAAGAAGCGAGACAAATATAAGATTATAGTTTATCAAGCAGCTTCATAAGGAGATACAGCTGACTCTGGTTGCATAGAATATCTTCAGCCAGCCAAAAAGAAACATCATATCTGAGAACAATTCATTAGAAGGGGAGTAGCAGGGGTTTATTTAAGGCTTCTATTACATCTTCCCCTCATTAATGGCCAAGATTGCTCTCACAAAGAATTAATGCCAACATACTTTTGTATTGAGTCATTTGGGCCATTGGAAAGTCACTGAATAATCAGAATGCCTGAAGTATGGGAATTCATCTTGATCCCAAAGTAAAGGCAGGAGTCAGGGTCATGGTGAGTCTCTTCAGGTGTGGTCAGATGGCATCAGCCTTGGACAGAGTCTCCTGAACTGCAAGGAGATCAAATCAGTCAGCCCTAAAGGAAACCAGTCCTGAATATCCATTGGCAGAACTGATGCTGGAGCTGAAACCAATAATTTGGCCACCTGATGCAAAGAGCTGACTCACTGGGAAAGACCCTGATGCTGGGAAAGATTGAAGGCAAAAGGAGAAGGGGACGACAGAGGATGAGATGGTTGGATGGCAGTACTGACTCAATGGACATGAGTTTGAGCAAACCCTAGGAGACAGTGAAGGACAGGGAAGCCTGGTGTGCTGCAGTCCATGGGGTCACAAAGAGTTGAGCATAACTTAATAACTAAACAGCAACAGCATACACTTTGTACCTAAAACTTGCACTTATTGTTTTAATAACTTTGTTGAAGTATAATCGGCATATAGAAGATATACACACATTTAATATATAAAGTTGGATGAGTTTGGATATAGACATACACTCATCCAAGCATCACCACAATCAAAGTAATAAACACATCCAGACCCTCTAAACACTGTCTCTTCCCTCCTCACTTGTGTGTGTGTGTGTGTTTTGTATGGGAAAGACACTTCACGTGAAATCTACCCTCTTAACAAATTTTAAATGTGCAACATTTTTTAAAAATAGACAGTATCTTGTACAGCAGATGTATAGAACTTATTTGTCTTGTGTGTGTTCTTAATGTGACAAGTAAGCGCATTATAAAAATCACTTGCTGCAGTAAACTATAGAAACAATCTAATGTTTTATTGTCAAACAAATACATTTGAAAAGAATTATACAATTAAATATAGAACAACTTGGATAAATCTTGAGAATGTAGTGACAAGTGAAAAAAAGCAATTTGAAGAATTGTGTATTTTCTAATGCACTCTAGATGGCTTTCTTGTTGGCTCAGACAGTATGCAATCTGCCTGCAATGCAGGAGACCCAGGTTCAATCTTTGGGTCAGGAAGATCCCCTAGAGAAGGCAACCCACTCCTGTATTCTTGCCTGGGAAATCCCATGGTGAGAGGAATCTAGCAAGTTACAGTCCATGGGGTTACAAAGGGTGGGACACGACTGAGCAACTAACAGTACTTTACTACATAGATGGTCATGGACAATGATATTCAAATAATAATAAACTGGCCTGGAAAGAACTGTGCTATATTTAGCATAATATTACTTCTTTGTACTGACAGTGAGAAACATGGGCAGGTAGGTAACAAATAGAATTCAATTACATTTGTAATATTTTATTTCATTAAAGAGAGTCTTGGAAGGAAAAGAATCTTGCTTTAAAAAGCATTTTTAAAAGCTGTACAAGTAGAAAGAAACTAACATTTATCAATGGCTTACTATGTGCCAGTTTTCTGATTATTCAGACCATTGATTCCAAAGGCAGTATGCCTGGGGTTGAATCCTGCTTCTGCCATGAACTAGACAGATTGTTTTGAACTAGTTAGGTAGCTTTCCTATGATCTGATCTGTTTGTCTATAAAACAATGGTAGTAATAACACCAACCTCCTAGTATTGTTGTGATAATTTAATTATATGATTTATTTACACAGTGTTCTGTATAGTGCCTGGTAGTAACAATGATTCAGTAAATGTGAGTTGTTACCATTAGTCTCTGAACCCAGACGGTCTTTCTCCAGAGCCTCACCATGGAAGCTAAGGAGCAAATCAAACTGAAAATAATTATAATCAGGATGCACCTTTTATTTTTTCATCTTAAAAATACACCCACTGTTGATGAGGTCATTAGCAGGAGGAGGTGCAGTCTCTTCTTGATTAATCAGCACAGGGCCTTCAGCATAGGTCAAGCTTGTAAGCTGTTTTCTATCAACTGACACAAAATTTCATGTCCATGAATCTGAGCACATTTAAATGAAACATTTCATCAGAGATCCTTGCAGATCATAACATCAAAAGTTAAAACATTTCAAAACCCTTCGTGAATGCAGTGATATTCTTGCAGAGTTTAAATGACACGGGAACTAAGATGAATTATCAAACTGCAAATAAAAGCATCCATTACCTGTCATATCAGCATGAAGACTTTATGGTTACCAGTTGAAGAAATTGCAGACAAAGGCTCTATAAATATGTAATGTAAAATTTGCTGAATTTGTGTCCGTTTCCTAAATGTATACTTACTTTTTTTTTTTTTCTTGCATGTTTGAATATACAGCAGACTTAAAGGTTAAGAAAGAGATAGGGAAGATTTTTGCAAGAATAGTTTAAACTCAGAAGACTGTTCTCTGCCTGGCCTAGTTACCACATTCTGCTGAGGTAGCATTCCCGCAGTACTCTCCCTTGCGAACACATGCTTTTGTATTTATTCCCCAGGTTTTTTCAGTTCAACTTTTACAGGGTTTCCTTCTCTAATTCCTCAGGGGCCACCTGGCCTCCTTTCAGACTAAATGCTTGCGGTCTGCTAGACAAGGCGAGCTGGTAGGTAGCTCTGCTCAGAGATGCTCTGCCTTGCTTCCATAACATGACTGCAGGGACCACTGGGCAATAAAACACAGCCCCTCATGGGTTCAGGCTTAGTTTTATCTCCATCCCACTGCTATAGCCTGTTTGGCTGTGTCTCTTTTCTGATAAGACCAGAAAAGTGTAGGATGTCTACGAGGAATTTCATTTGCTCAAGACACAACCAAATTTCAGACACAATTCATTTTGATCTGAGAGTGAAAGGCACTTCAGTTTGTGTTCTCTTCTCTGTGTGGATCGCTAAATCAAAAAAAGAATGAAAGACACAACAGAAGTTGGCCAAATGTCAGGCATGATGCATATATAGTAATACTTACTGTTGTCAAATAGTAAGTATTTGACACAGACCACAGCCTTGTCTAACTCAATGAAACTAAGCCATGCCATGTGGGACCACCCAAGATGGAAGTGTCATGGTGGAGAGGTCTGACAGAATGTGGTCCACTGGAGAAGGGAATGGCAAACCAGTATTCTTGCCTTGAGAACCCCATGACCAGTATGAAAAGGCAAAAAGATAGGATACTGAAAGAGGAACTCCCCAAGTCGGTAGGTGCCCAATATGCTACTGGAGATCAGTGAAGAAATAACTCCAGAAAGAATGAAGGGATGGAGCCAAAGCAAAAACAATACCCAGTTGTGGATGTGACTGGTGATAGAAGCAAGATCTGATGCTGTAAATAGCAATATTGCATAGGAACCTGGAATGTCAGGTCCATGAATTAAGGCAAATTGGAAATGGTCAAACAGGAGATAGCAAGAATGAACGTCAACATTCTAGGAATCGGCGAACTAACATGGACTGGAATGGGTGAATTTAACTCAGATGACCTTATATCTAATACGGTGGGCAGGAATCCCTCAGAAGAAATGGAGTGGCCATCATGGTCAACAAAAGGGTCCGAAATGCAGTACTTGGATGCATCTCAAAAATGACAGAATGATCTCTGTTCATTTCCAAGGCAAACCATTCAATATCACAGTACTCCAAGTCTATGCCCTAACCAGTAACACTAAAGAAGCTGAAGTTGAGTGGTTCTATGAAGACCTACAAGACCTTTTAGAACTAACACCCCCAAAAAATGTCCTTTTCATTATAGGGGACTGGAATGCAAAAGTAGGAAGTCAAGAAACACCTGGAGTAACAGGCAAATTTGGCCTTGGAATACGGAATGAAGCAGGGCAAAGACTAATAGAGTTTTGCCAAGAAAATGCACTGGTCATAACAAACACCCTCTTCCAACAACACAAGAGAAGACTCTACACATGGACATCACCAGATGGTCAACACCAAAATCAGATTGATTATATTTTTTGCAGCCAAAGATGGAGAAGCTCTATACACTCAGCAAAAACAAGACCAGAAGTTGACTGTGGCTCAGATCATGAACTCCTTATTGCCAAATTCAGACTTAAATTGAAGAAAGTGGAGAAAACCACTAGACCATTCAGGTATGACCTAAATCAAATCCCTTATGATTATACAGTGGAAGTAAGAAATAGATTTAGGGGGCTCGATATGATAGACAGAGTGCCTGATGAACTATGGACTGAGGTTTGTGACACTGTACTGGAGACAGGGATCAAGACCATCCCCATGTAAAAGAAATGCAAAAAAGCAAAATGGCTGTCTGAGGAGGCCTTACAAATAGCTGTGAAAAGAAGAGAAGACAAAAGGAAAGATATAAGCATTTGAATGCAGAGTTCCAAAGAATAGCAAGGAGAGATAAGAAAGCCTTTCTCAGCGATCAGTGCAAAGAAATAGAGGAAAACAACAGAATGGGAAAGACTAGAGATCTCTTCAAGAAAATTAGAGATACCAACGGAACATTTCCTGCGAAGATGGGCTCAATAAAGGAGAGAAATGGTATGGACCTAACAGAAGCAGAAGATATTAAGAAGAGGTGGCAAGAATATACAGAACTGTACAATAAAGATCTTCACGACCCAGATAATCACGATGGTGTGATCACTCACCTAGAGCCAGACATCCTGGAATGTGATTTCAGGTGGGCCTTAGAAAGCATCACTACACACAAAGCTAGTGGAGGTGATGGAATTCCAGTTGAGCTATTTCAAATCCTGAAAGAGGATGCTGTGAAAGAGCTGCACTCAATATGCCAGCAAATTTGGAAAGCTCAGCAGTGGCCACAGGTCTGGAAAAGGTCACTTTCATTCTAATCCCAAAGAAAGGCAGTGCCAAAGAATGCTCAAACTACCACACAATTGCACTCATCTCACACACTAGTAAAGTAATGCTCAAAATTCTCCAAGACAGGCTTCAGCAATATGTGAACCAGGAACTTCCAGATGTTCAAGCTGGTTTTAGAAAAGGCAGAGGAACCAGAGATCAAATTGCCAACAACTGCTGGATCATCAGAAAAGCAAGAGAGTTCCAGAAAAACATCCATTTCTGTTTTATTGACTATGCCAAAGCCTTTGACTGTGTGGATCACAATAAACTGTGGAAAATTCTGAAAGAGATGGGAATACCAGACCACCTGATCTACGTCTTGAGAAACCTATATGCAGGTCAGGAAGCAACACTTAGAACTGTACATGGAACAACAGACTGGTTCCAAATAGGAAAAGGAGTTCATCAAGACTGTATATTGTCACCCTGCTTATTTAACTTCTATGCAGAGTACATCATGAGAAACGCTGGGCGGGAAGAAACACAAGCTGGAATCAAGATTGCCAGGAGAAATATCAATAACCTCAGATATGCAGATGACACCACCCTTATGCCAGAAAGTGAAGAGGAACTAAAAAGCCTCTTCATGAAAGTGAAAGAGGAGAGTGAAAAGGTGGCTTAAAGCTCAACATTCAGAAAACGAAGATCATGGCATCCGGTCCCATCACTTCATGGGAAATAGATGGGGAAGCAGTGGAAACAGTGTCAGACTTTACGTTTTTTGGCTCCAAAATCGCTGCAGATGGTGATTGCCGCCATGAAATTAAAAGACGCTTACTCCTCAGAAGGAAAATTATGACCAACCCAGATAGTATATTGAAAAGCAGAGACATTACTTTGCCAACAAAGGGCCATCTAGTCAAGACTAAGGTTTTTCCAGTGGTCATGTATTGATGTGAGATTTGGACTGTGAAGAAAGCTGAGTGTGAAATAATTGATGCTTTTGAACTGTGGTGTTGGAGAAGACTCTTGAGAATCCCTTGGACTGCAAGGAGATCCAACCAGTCCATCCTAAAGGAGATCAGTCCTGGGTGTTCACTGGAAGGACTGTTGCTGAAGCTGAAACTCCAGTACTTTGGCCACCTTATGCGAAAGTGGACTCATTGGAAAAGACTCTGATGCTGGGAGGGATTGAGGGCAGAAGGAGAAGGGGACGAAAGAGGATGAGATGGCTGGATGGTATCACCTGACTTGATGGACGTGAGTTTGAGTGAACTCCGGGAGTTGGTGATGGACAGGGAGGCCTGGCGTGTTGTGATTCATGAGGTCGCAAAGAGTCAGACATGAGTGAGCCACTGAACTGAATTGATTGTCAAATAAACTATGCAGATTGTTTTTAACTCCTCTCCATGTGTGTGTGCTCAGTCACTCAGTCCTGTCCTATTCTTTGGGGCCCCATGGACTGTAGCTCACCCGTCTCCACTGTCCATGGAATTTTCCAGGGAAGAATACTGGAGTTGGTTATCATTTTCTACTCCAGGGGGTCTTCCCGGCCCACAAATCCAAGACAAGTGTCTTGAGGCTCCTGTATCAGAATACGGGTTCTTTACCACTAGTGCCATCTGGGACTCCCAACACATCTCCATTGATGTGGTGTTTTAATGTTCAAATTTTGCAGCTAGTAATTTATTTTACTTCTGCTTTATTGACTACGCCAAAATCCTTGACTATATGGATCACAACAAACTGTGGAAAATCCTTAAAGAGATGGGAATACCAGACCACCTGACCTGCCTTCTGAGAAATCTGTAGGCAGGTCAAGCAGCAACAGTTAGAACCGAACGTGGAACAACAGACTGGTTCAAATTGGGAAAAGAGTATGTCAAGGCTGTATATTGTTACCCTGCTTATTTAACTTATATGCAGGGTACATCACACAAAATGTTGGGCTAGATGAAGCAAAAGCTGGAATCAAGACTTCCAGGAGAAATATCAATAACCTCAGGTAGGCAAATGACATCATCCTTATGGCAGAAAGTGAAGAGGAACTGAAGAGACTCTTGATGAAAGTGAAAGAGGAGAATGAAAAAGTTGGCTTAAAGTTCAACATTCAGAAATCTAAGATAACGACATCTGGTCCTATCATATCATGGCAAATAGATGGCGGAACAGTGGAAACAGTGGCTGACTTTATTTTTGGGGGCATTTTAGTTGAATCCCTCTGGATGCTTTTTTTTTTTTTTTTTAAGGAGATACTGCAAAGAGCCAGGTTGGATGTTATTGAGGTCCTCTAGCATTTTGATGAGAGATGACTGTAAGATAGGAGAGTGAAACGTTCTTTCATTTTATGTACTTGAAGCTACCAGGATTTACTGACAAATTGGAATAAGAGACTGGAGATGACAAAATAGGCAAGTCCTGCTGACATCACGGTGAAGACCTTAAAGCCCTCGATAATGTGAGTACACATAACTAGTGAAGGGAAACTACAGAGGAGCTGACCTATGAAACTCTGGGGCTTAGTACTGGATTTTCTTGGAAATGGACAAACCAATCTGGAGTTCAGGGGAGTATCTGGGCTAGAAATACCAACTAGAGGATCATCAGCATGCGGACGGTGTACCATCTGTGAGACTGTATGAAGGATGTGAGGGAGTCAGGAAGATAAAATGGAGGAGATTCTCAAGGACTGAGCATGGTGTGAAGCAACATTAAAAGGTCAGGAGATAAGGAGAAACAAGCAAAACAGAACAGAAGAAACAATAAGAACGTAGAGGGGATACCGGTAGAGCATAGCATCATGAATCCACATGAAGGAACTGTTTCAAGAAAGAGAATTGTTCTGAATGCCTTTGAGAGACTCTCTAGGTCGAGGGTCAAGAAATGGTCACTGAACTCTGTGGTCTTGTGTGAGCTTAACACAAGCAGTCTTAGTGTATAAACTTGACAAGTGTCTGTAGAAGGATAGGAAGAGAGGAAACAAGGCATAAGGACAGCTTTTCCAGGAGTTTTATTGTGAACACAAGGAGAATAATGAGTAGGTTCTCGGAGGGAAAGGACGTAGGCACAGATGGAACGTTAAGGTGACTGAAAGAGTAGCATGCACGCATGCTGTGCTCAGCTGTGTCCAACTCTTTGCAACCCCTTGGACTGTAGCCCACCAAGCTCCTCTGCCCATGAGATTTCCCAGGAAAGACTACTGGAATGGCTTGCCATTTCCTTCTCCAGGGATCTTCCCAACACAGGGATTGAACACATGTCTCCTGTAGTCTCCTGCATTGCAGGCAGATTCTTTACCACTGAGCCATCAGGGAAGCCCAAAATAATAACATGAGTGTATGCCAATGAGAAGCATACCCTTGAGAGGGCATAAATAGGTGCTGATTCAGGGGAGTGAGGAAAGAACTGGCTGATCAGTTTTGGCAGAAATGGGGAACAAATGATATCTGGAGCATGTGTGGAGGGCAATGGTCTGGATCAGGGCATTTTCTATTCATACAACTCATCCAAGTCATTTCATAGAAGAGCTCATCTGATCATCTTAAATCCCCTCACATCCCACCTCTCTAGGCACACCTTCTTTCCTTACACTGTTGTATCTCCTCATGTGTAACAGTGGACATGAGTTAAACTGCAATAAATAGAACACCCAATGCATGAGAACACTTCAAGAGTAATAAGTTAATTGCAGTGTGTGTTAGTCGCTCAGTCGTGTCCTACTCTTTGTGACCCCATGGGCTGTGGCCTGCCAGCCTCCTCTGTCCATGGGATTCTCCAGGCAAGAATACTGGAGTGGATTGCCATTCCCTTCTCCAGAGGATCTTTCTGACCCAGGGATCGAATCTGGGTCTTCTTCATTGCAGGCAGATTCTTTACCTGCAGGTTAAATACAAGTTAATTGTAATTGCTCCTATTAGCTCAATGGATTCCTGGTCCCTGGATGGTGGTTGTTTTCATGGGGAATCAGAATTAGAGCCTCATCTCTTTTGCAGTGTACCTGATTTGAAGATCTTTCATGGATGCATGAGGTAGGAGATGAAGAGAGGAGAAAAGCAAGAGAGAAAAGGCCACTTCATAACCTTTGGTAGGAAGTGGACACACATCAGTTCTGTTCACCTGGCCTTGGCAGATAATCACTGAAAAGGGACCACACCCCAGGTACATCTGAAAGAAAGAACACATTTTGGTGGAAGCTTGTTTACCATGACCTCACCTATTGTAGTGAACGTGAAAGTGTCAGAAACTGTCAGTTGGGTCTGACTCTGTGACCCTTTGGACTGTAGCCCACCAGGCTCCCCTGTCCATGGAATCTCCAGGCAAGAACACTGGAGGGGATTGTCCCAATCCAGGAACCAAACCTGGGTCTCCCACATCGCAGACATATATATATATATATTTTTTTTTTTTTTACTATCTAAGCCATCAGGGAAATTCTTAATGTTTCCCTGGTAAGTGTATATTTATACTTAAGTTACAAATATAAGTATAAACATAAATTTAATTCCACTTTGTTTTAAGGAGAAAGCAAGCTGCATGAAGTTTCCTGTTACACTTTTAATACCTTGTCAAAGGTTAGTCATATACTAGACATTCAATAGGTATTTCCTAAATGGATGAATTCAAAGCACATACACTTATTTGGCCTAAAATTAGTTTCCCAGGAGCCAGGAAAGAAAGCTATCTCAGCATTCAGGATAAGTATCCATCTGCCAATTTTACTAGGTTTTGCTTAATAAGCTTCAACCTCATAATGTATATTCCACTATTTCCCATAAGACAAGACCAAAATAAACTTTAAAAAATATGTGTTTTGACTGTTGTAATAGATAAATGCAATGTAAAATAACCTCATTTGATATGGTTTGACATGCTTGAAGTATTTTTTTTTTTTGGCCTTTTATGGTTCTGACAATATAAACATTACAAAATTTATTTACAATAAATTATAAAATTTTGTAAAAAACATTTACAAAATTGCCTTTTTGACATTTAATGAGAAATAAAATAAAATTAACATTTTCTATCGAGAAAGGAAGAAATCCTGTTTTTAGTATTATGATTTCTTTCCAACTCTTTAACTTGGATTAGTTTATTTGACTGTTTCTTAATGCCACTACTATAGAAAGAATAAAACAAGGTATACAATATTAAAATTTATAACTTCTTTTAGGATCCAAAGAAGTCACCAACCTTAGTGAACAATTTGGATGCTTTCATTTTAGTGAGTAGAGATTATCTAAATTTATTTTGTACTATGACAGGGACATATCATATTACATATCATACGGCATGACATATCATATGACAAGGACACGTTCTTGATGAAAGTGAAAGAGGAGAGTGAAAAAGTTGACTTAAAACTCAACATTCAGAAAACTAAAATCATGGCATCCAGTCTCATCACTTCATGGCAAATAGATGGGGAAAGAGTGGAAACAGTGACAGTCTTTATTTTGGGGGGTCTTCAAAACACTGCAGATGGTGACTGCAGCCATGAAATTAAAAGACGCTTGCTCCTTGGAAGAAAAGCTATGACCAACCTAGATAGCATATTGAAAATCAGAGACCTTACTTTGCCAACAAAGGTCCATCTAGTCAAAGCTAAGGTTTTTCCAGTAGTTGTGTATGGTTGTAAGTGAAAGTGAAAGTGAAATCAATCAGTCATGTCTGACTCTTTGGGACCCCATGGACTATAGCCTACTAGATTCCTCCATCTATGGGATTCTCCAGGCAAGAGTACTGGAGTGTGTTGCCATTTCCTTCTCTAATGGATGTAAGAGTTGTACTATAAAGAAAGCTGAGTGCCGAAGAATTGATGCTTTTGAACTGTGGTGTTGGAGAAGACTTTTGAGAGTCCCTTGGGCTGCATGGACATCCAGCCAGTCCAACCTAAAGGAGATCTGTCCTGAATATTCATTGGAAGCACTGATGTTGAAGCTGAAACTCCAATACTTTGGCCACCTGATGTGAAGAACTGACTCCTTGGAAAAGACCCAGATGCTGGGAAAGATTGAAGGCAGGAGGAGAAGGGGTCAACAGAGGATGAGATGGGTGGATGGAATCACTGACTCAATGGACATGAGTATGAGAAAACTTTGGGAGTTGCCAGTGGACAGGGAGGCCTGGTGTGCTGCCGTCCATGGGGTCACAAAGAATTGGACAGGACTGAGCTACTGAACTGATGACATGTATTCTTGTTTGTTTGTTGATGAAAGTGAAAGTAGAGAGTGAAAAAGTTGGGTTAAAGCTCAACATTCAGGAAACAAAGATCATGGCATCCGGTCCCATCACTTCATGGGAAATAGATGGGGAAACAGTGGAAACAGTGTCAGACTTTATTTTTCTGGGCTTCAAAATCACTACAGATGGTGACTGCAGCCATGAAATTAAAAGACGCTTACTCCTTGGAAGGAAAGTTATGACCAACCTAGATAGCATATTCAAAAGCAGAGACATTACTTTGCCAACAAAGGTCCATCTAGTCAAGGCTATGGTTTTTCCTGTGGTCATGTATGGAGGTGAGAGTTGGACTGTGAAGGAGGCTGAGCGCCGAAGAATTGATGCTTTTGAACTGTGGTGTTGGAGAAGACTCTTGAGAGTCCCTTGGACTGCAAGGAGATCCAACCAGTCCATTCTGAAGGAGATCAGCCCTGGGATTTTTTGGAAGGAATGATGCAAAAGCTGAAACTCCAGTACTTTGGCCACCTCATACGAAGAGTTGACTCATTGGAAAAGACTCTGATGCTGGGAGGGATTGGGGGCAGGAGGAGAAGGGGACGACAGAGGATGAGATGGCTGGATGGCATCGCTGACTCGATGGACGTGAGTCTGGGTGAACTCCAGGAGTTGGTGATGGACAGGGAAGCCTGGTGTGCTGTGATTCATGGGGTTGCAAAGAGTCAGAGACGACTGAGCGACTGATCTGATCTGATCTGATATATGTTTGGAAATATTTTGACATAAATATTTAATAAAATTACATGACTTCTAGATACACAATCACTTGCTTATTTCAGTTTTCTTAAGTTTGGATCTTAAATAGTGAAGGACTAATTATAATCATCTCACGATTTGGATGATGAGTATCACTCAGAAGCCCAATGTGGTATGAAACAACCATGGCGATGTGGCTGTGGTCCTGGGGTTTGGGAGCAGATATCCTGGACTCTAGACCCATGTTGACTGCCTCTCCATCTCTGAACACAATTCATAGAGTTGACACTTTGATTTAGAATATATCAAAGTTCTGAGCTCTTCTCAGTAAAAGCCCAGGCAAATGATGCTCTTCTACACTGTCTTTGAAGTTCTGTTACTTTCCTCCCAGCCTTTTGTTCAAAGGTCTACAGCAGCTATCTCTAATGGCAAAAAGTGATCATAGTTCAATACCAAAATCTCCTTCGGCAAAGACACAGATCTCGAGCTTGAATTTTGTCAGTGATTCTGTTGTATCACCAGGTGAAGCTAAACCTGAAATGAATCCTTTGTGAGTCTAACAAAGCGGTCAGTCATTCTGAGTACTGAGGTCGGTTCCCAGTAAGATGAAGAAGGAAAGTGTGGTTAAGACAGCTTTCTCTTTAATTGACCACATATTCCTTCAGAGACCATTTTGCACAACTTAACTCTAAAAAGTTCCCCTGTGCTTCTGAACTGTTTACTATCAACATTATTCGAAACAGAAAATCCAGTCAAACACTATTGCCAAAACATGCTAGTTTCCTAAGTAGCTAAGTGGATGTATTTGTCTCACGTTCATCTTCCTTGTCTCTGTTACAACTTATTTGATTTATGCATGTATTAAGTTGGGCCAGATCAAGAAATCAAAGATATAAAAATCACATTAGTTTGGGCAGTAGATCTAGTCCCACAGATACTCTTTAGTGTCCTTCAATGTTATTGAATCTTAAAGATGCTTATAATGCAACAGACAATGTGAGGTTACTTAACTTGTATTTTCTATTTTAATTCCCAGAAAAATACTTATAAGGTATTATACAACAGTATGTATAAGGTGGGCTTCCCTGGTTCCTCAGCTCATTAAGAAGCTGCCTGCCAATGCAGAAGATGCAAGAGATGTAGGTTCTATATCTGGGCAGGAAGATCCCCTGGAGAAGGAAATGGAAACCCACTTCAGTATTCTTGCCTAGAGAATCCCATGGACAGAGGAACCTGGTGGGCTACAGTCCATGTGGTTGTAAGTCATGTCCATGGGGACACAATTGAGCATGCACACACATACACCCACACATCTATAAGGTATTACTATGGGGATTTACTCTGGAATGAATTGAGGTTTAGAGAGGTTAGATAACAACAGGAATTGTTGTTTAGCCACTAAGTCATGTCTAACTCTTTTGTGACCCCATGGACTGTAGCCCACTAGGATCCTCTGTCCATCGGATTTGCCAGACAAGAATGTTAGAGTGCACTACAATTTCCTACTCCAGGTGATCTTCCTGACACGGGGATCAAACCCACATGTCCAGCACTGGTAGGCAGATTCATTACCACTGAGCCTCCAGGGAAGCCCTTACCAGGAATTACATCACTGCTAAAATACAACATTGTCAGTATATAGACTAAGGCACCCTGTACCAGACTTGTCACCTCTACATTGGATTTCTTCCATTTAAAAAGTCTTGTATTTTCATTAATTGATCTGGCCATTCTCTTTATAGGAATGTGATTTCTAACCCATTTTCCCTTATCAGATTCCTACTTAAATTTCAAAGTCCAACTAAAACAAACCTATCGATAATTTTTGTGGCAGACACGGACTGTTTCTTTTTAATCACTTTGTGAATACCTTTTCACTAATTGTCAACCAACATAGAAAATATCTATGTTGGAAGGGTTAAATTAGGAAATCGGGATTAACATACACATATGATACATAACATAGGTGAGTAATAAGGACATACTGTATAGCACAGGGAATTCTACTGAATATTCTATAACAACGTTTATGGAAAGAAAATCTGAAAAGAATGCATATACATATATAAGGGCTTCCCTGTGGCTCAGCTGGTGAAGAATCCACCTACAGTGCGGGAGACCTGGGTTTGATCCCTCAGTGGGGAAGATCCCCTGAAGAAGGGAAAGGTTACTCACTCCAGTATTCTGGCGTGGAGAATTCCATGGACTGTATAGTCCATGAGGTCGCAAAGAGCTGGACATGACTGAGAGACTTTCACTTTCACTTCAATACACACACACACACACACACACACACACACATATATATATATAACTCATACATCTAAAACTAACACAGCACTGTAAATCAACTATACTACAACAAACTTTTTTTTTTTTAATCTATGGTCTAGTTTTTTAGTTCACCATTAAACATTGCTCAGCACTGATATCTTCTTAGTCCCTTTAGGCTAATCCTCACCAATGGAAGTGGGTGAAATGGTGGAATCCAGTTCCACACCTGATCCCAGAGATTTCCTCCCTAGCAATTCATCTTCTCTTCCTTCATCTCTTGGCTAGAAGCACAGATCCCAGTGAAGGTCACCAAGACACTAAAAATGGTAGAAGGCATCTGTGTCCTCATTTCAGGACACCTGACTGTGAACATCCTCACTGGATTTTTCATGAGTTTGTATTAATAATACACACTCATTGTCTTAAGAAGCCCTTGAGATTTATTTGCTCTTGGAATTGGTCATTATAGAAACTGTCTAACCCACCATTTAACATGTGCTAATTATTTTCAGTTTACAATGTGCTTTACAGAAAATATCATATTCTAACATCAGATCAGTCACATGACGCATGTATAATTAGTTGCTATTTTGGGCCGAATTGTGTCCTCCCCCAAAATGCATATGTTGAAGCCCTAAGCTCTAGTATGTTAAAATGAGACTGTTTGAAGATAAACTCTTTAATGAGGTAATTGACTCAGTGGTAAAGAATCTGCTTGCCAATGCAGGAGATATGGGTTCAATCCCTGGGTCAGGAAGATCCCTTGGAGATAGAAATGCATTCCCACTCCAGGATTCCTGCCTGGAAAAGTACATGGACAGAGGAGCCTGGTAGGCTGTAGTCTGTAGGATTGCAAAAGAGTAGACACCACTTAGCAACTAAAGAATGAGATCATTAGGGAGAGCTCTAACCCAGGATAACTTTTCTTAAACAAGAAGAGGACATAGGCAGACATGGAGGAAAGAGTATGTGAAGACATAGGGAGGAGACAACGGCCATCTTGAACACAAGGACAGAAAAAATCAATCCTGCTCATAGTCTGAACTTGAACACCCAGCCTCCAGAATTGTGAGAAAAGGAAGTTCTGTTGGTTAAGCCACATAGTCTGTGGTGCTTTGTTAACACAGCCATAGAAAATTAATACAGTTGCTATCTAGATAAATGAAGTTTAGAGGGAAAAAATGAACTTTATAAATGACAAAATGGCAGCAGGATCAGGAGTCAAGGTCCATTCTTGAGATGCAACATGGAAAATCTTTCCTACTTTTTCTGATCTTTGCTGTGAAGATTGTAGCTTGATAAATTCATCTGAATTCCTGTAATGTTAACTGTTTGTGCTATTGATTTGGAATGATTAAACTGCAATAACTATATATGCTTGTATTGTTCCCTCACTATATTTTCAGCTCATAGTGGGGAAAGGTTTTATTCTAAATCTTCCTTTCTTTAGTAGAATCTGGAATCTGGAACCTAGTAGAATCATGGAGTTGAAAAGTGTTC
This sequence comes from Bos indicus, assembly GCF_029378745.1. Classification (NCBI taxonomy): domain Eukaryota; kingdom Metazoa; phylum Chordata; class Mammalia; order Artiodactyla; family Bovidae; genus Bos; species Bos indicus. The sequence goes on along the minus strand of NC_091771.1, from coordinate 83,217,996 downwards.
AATAAACATTGTATTTAAAACATAGCACAATAAGGTAAATACTATATTAAAGGAATTTTAAAAAACAATGATAAAAGTTATTTGTGTCATAATAAAAGGTGAACAGCATGGTTTAACTGCCTATAAAGATACTTTAAGTGAAAGTGAAAGTCGCTCAGTCAAGTCCAACTCTGCAACCCCATGGACTATACAGTCCATGGAATTCTCCAGGCCAGAATTCTGGAGTGGGTAGCCTTTCCCTTCTCCAGGGGATCTTCCCAACCCAGGGATTGAACCCAGGTCTCCCACATTGCTGGCGAATTCTTTACCAGCTGAGCCACAAGGGAAGCCCAAAGATACTTTAGTTTGATTGTAAAAAAAAATTTGGTGAAACATACATCTCTTCCATAGGCTTTCTCCATGGCTCAGCAGGAAAAGAACTCACCTGCAATGCAGGAGATGCAGGAGACAAGACTTTGATCCCTCAGTTGGGAAGATCCCCTGGAAGAGAAAAAGGCAACCCACTCCAGTATTCTTGCTAGGGAAATCCCTTTGACTGAGGAGCCTGGTGGGCTACAGTCCATGGGATTGCAAAGAATCAGACATGACTGAGTGACTGAGCACATCTTTTCAACGATGTGATTTCTTTTTTCTTTCATATATTTTTCAAAATTTTCAATGAAAATTTTCCTGCAAACTTTTTAAGATGAATGTATAGATTGAGTCTTCACTGTTTGCAGCTCACATACATATAACCTTAAAATACTATCTTTTATCTTTTTTAATAACCCTGGGAATTGACATTATTCTAGATATTACCATAGCCCCATATGTAAATACAAACTTCATGCTTATCCTTCTGCTTCTTTGTGTATGATATAAAAAGCTCTATTCAAATATTTATTTGACTATTTACCTTTATTCATTTGTGCATCCTCTTTGCCTGATAATATCCCACTAAAATGTCTTAGGCATAATTTCTTAAAATTGTGATTGTCATGGTAACTACCAGCAGCCATGTACCAGTACCTCTGGCAGTTTCCTTTAAAATATTCAGAATTGAAATAGCAAAATAAGGACGTAAAAAACATCATACTGAAACAAATTAATAAAAAAATAATAGATTTGTAAAGCCTAACATTCCTGTTTGACACTTGGAGCATTGTTAGCTTGCAAGACATAAAAAAATTAAATAAAAATATATGCATGGTGAAATAAATTAGATTTCAAAAGCATCATTTTTAATAAAGGCTTTTAACTGCCTCAGTCTGGAAATAGTCTGCAATCTGGTTGATAAATATGCGGCAAATGACAAATTAATATGTGTTGGCCCTCATCAACAACGGAGACAAATGTTATTATAATGTTTTGGACTCTGCTCAGTTTTGGCTGTCTTGGGAAGTGCTGAAAAAGTGCAGAGAATCTGCAATTCGGAGGGATGAAGCTGCCCTCTATGTGAAGAGTGTGTGTGCTGCACCACACAATAACAAGTGAAAGTGTATAAGATTTACATAGAAACGGAGACTGTATTCTGCAGGATTTATTAAAACTCTTAAATATTGGGGAAAAAAAGATTTATGGGATTGCAGTTCCACTACTACCTCTAAAATGTTAGTGGAACTAGAAATAGTTTCCCCAATAGATTATATATTTCCAGAAGTTAAATGGTTAACCTAACTTCTATAGCTTTAAATTCATCATTTAAAGCTTAACAAGATAAAAAATGCAGAATACTTTTATATAATTAGACATTAAACATATACTTTAAATTAAACTATATGCTCTATACTATATTTTAAATTATACATATACTTTAAACATTCCTGCTAGATTATATAAACATACAATAACACATCAAACATTTTTCTTATACTCAGGATATTTCCATAAAATGAATGGGTTAGTGAGTTGCAGATTGTGTAACTTCAAGAGTCTAGAAATGTAGATTATCCTTAAATTGCTAGTAATAAATATTGTTTTTTATGGATTTTTTATTTGTATTATCCTTCTCTTATATTTAGATCATTAAGAAATGTTTACTAGGACTTTATATGAAAAATACTTCACAGTAACAATTAATAATTGTGAAGCTATAAATATATTTCAGTCCCGGATTTGTCTTCTAATAGTTAAATTATCTTGGACAAGAATGGAAAAATTAATAGTATTTAGTAACAGACTTTGTGAAATAATTACAATATGCATGCAAAACATTTATCTCAATAAAATACAAATAGTAAATAATTAATACATACTATGTATTGGACTGCCCTGGTGGCTCAGATGGTTAAGCGTCTGTCTACAATGTGGGAGACCTGGGTTCAATCCCTGGGTCGGAAAGATCTCCTGGAGAAGGAAATGGCAACCCACTCCAGTATTCTTGCCTGGAAAATCCCATGGACAGAAGAGCCTGGTAGGCTACAGTCCATGGGGTTGCAAAGAGTCGGACATGACTGAGCTACTTCATTTCATTTATGTATTGTTATTATTAAGATTGCTATGATGTAATTTTCTGTCTCTGAGATTGGAATAACACCATAATAACATCATAATGACAGTATGCTTTCCATTACTATGGTCTTGTCTGCCCTCCACCCCAATATGTCAAAGCAATAGCGGTCAGTATATTGTGCCACAAATATTAAATTGTGTTTGACCCCTACCATATTCAATTCTGATTTTCACCTAATATGAGATCACTACCGCATATGCTTCCAGGTTTGCCTTCTCCCTTTCTGCTTAAAAATTGCTCTGGGAGTTTGGGAATTGACTTTGTTCAGGCTTAGAGAAAGCCTAAAGCGAGTAATATTCTACAAGTGCATAGGTGTGTGTAAATACCATTACAACAAATTTTAAAACTTACCCTGTATAACAAAGATTTCCAATTTCTTGCCAATGGCACTTTTGATATGAGCTATAGTCTAACTTCTAGTGCATGGAAACATTCAGGGGAACTTAAGGAAGTATTTGTTTACTGGATAAGAATACAACCTGTGGTTCATTACAAAATTTTTACTGAACATTTGCTTTGTGTTTCATATAAAATGTATAACTTGTGAAATACATTTTAAAGGGCATGAGAGAGAATTCTAGTGCCCATGATGATTTCAAATGATATACAGCTAAGCCTTGCTGCTGCTGCTGCTAAGTCGCTTCAGTCATGTCCGACTCTGTGCGACCTCATAGACGGCAGCCCACCAGGCTCTGCTGTCCCTGGGATTCTCCAGGCAAGAACACTGGAGTGGGTTGCCAGTTCCTTCTCCAATGCATGAAAGTGAAAAGTGAAAATGAAGTCATTCAGTCGTGTCCGACTCTTAGCGACCCCATGGACTGCAGCCTACCAGGCTCCTCCGCCCATGGGATTTTCTAGGCAAGAGTACTGGAGTAGGGTGCCATCACCTTCTCCAAGCTAAGCCTTAGATTGGAGCAAAACTGTGCTGTGCTTGCTCAGTCATTAAGGCGTGTCTGACTCTTTGTGTCCCCATGGACTGGAGCCCTCCAGGCTCCTCTCTCCATGGGATTCTCCAGGCAAGAATACTGGAGTGGGGAGCCATTTCCTTCTCCAAGGGATCTTCTGGAACCAGGGATTGAACCTGCGTCTCTTGCATCTCCTTTACCACTAGCACTACACAGCTAATATGGCTGGAGTTTTTCATACTCCAAGATTTATTATTGCTGATATATGTCCTGGAACGCACATCATAAGAACACAGAAATAAAAATACCATTTATTTTAAGAAATAGTTTTTTTTTAATTAAAAAAAATCACAGAGATCGGACTAAATCAATGCCTTGCACATTTCACAGAATATGAACTAGAGTTTCAAATGGAAAGCCAAGGGGAACAAACCCCTGGTTTATCATTGGCAATACTAAGAAAAAGGTTATGTTAAAGTCTATGAAGCAAAACACAGATATAGTATGTCTAACAAGGACATACACTGTCTTAGTAAGTAAGTCGGAGAAGGCAATGGCACCCCACTCAGTACTCTTGCCTGGAAAATCCCATGGACAGAGGAGCCTGGTGGGCTGCCGTCCATGGGGTTGCACAGAGTCGAACATGACTGAGTGACTTTACTTTCACTTTTCACTTTCATGCATTGGAGGAGGAAATGGCAACCCACTCCAGTGTTCTTGCTTGGAGAATCCTAGGGATGGTGTAGCCTGGTGGGCTGCCGTCTATGGGGTCACACAGAGTCGGACACGAATGAAACGACTTAGCAGCAGCAGTAAGTAGGTAATTTGGAGAGTATTGCAGTAAAATTTTAAAAACCAGGCAGCCAAACTTCATGTTTGTATAAAATAGGTGGTTGTCTAATGGCTTAGAAGGTAAAGAATCCATCTGCAATGCAGGAGACCCAGGTTCAATCCCTTGGTTGGGAAGATCCCCTGGAGGAGGGTATAGAAACCCACTCCAGTATTTTTGCCTGGTGAATCCCATGGATGAAGGAGTTTGATCGCTTACAGTCCATTGGGTTGCAAAGAATTGGACATGACTGAGTGAATTACACTTCCACACACTTCACAGGCAGAATCAATGAACTGAATTTTAAAATCCTGAAATATGTAGAGAATTGAGGAAAATTTAATGTGAGGTAACAATCTGTCCTCCAAGTGAAGGTGAGAGTATTTTAACTAATAAAATATAAGTAAAATGTGTGCTTTCAAACAAACATTTCTATCAGTTATATTCATCAGTTATATTTCTTAGTAAATGAAGTAGATGAGATAATTGATAGCTTTAACAAACATTGACTAAAGTATTCCTTTCTATGATTTGAAAATTCAATCTTATCATATAATGCATACTCAATTGCTTTTACATTCCAATAATTTTTGTGTCTTACATAGAATCTGTACTCTCTTACATTAATCTATTAGTACCAAAATAAAAAGTCTGTAAAAACCTGCTATTTTAAAAAGTTTTCCAATTTTTTTTGTATAGCTATTGATAAAACAGAACCTTAAGTTTATGGGAAAAACCTAGGTTTCATATTGGTTTCAAATTTCAATTGTAGCTGGACTTGAGAATTTTCACTTCTACTATATTTTATATCACTGTTATTTTATACAATAAATGTTCTGATTATACTGGACTTGCCTAGTGTCCTTACTAAATTTTTATTGATTTTTACTGTATTGTCTTTGAATGTTTCTGCTTAGGATTATTTCTTATTTTTCCATATTTTCTTGAAGTTACAAATCAATGCATTGTTTACTTAGTTGTCCATTTGGTTATCACTAAAAAGAATAGACAGCTCATGTCAGTTCAGTTCAGTTCATTCACTCAGTCGTGTCCAACTCTTTGCAACCCCGTGAATTGCAGCACGCCGGGCCTCCCTGTCCGTCACCAACTCCCGGAGTTCAGAGTCACGTCCATCGAGTCAGTGCTGCCATCCAGCCATCTCATCCTCTGTCGTCCCTTTCTCCTCCTGCCCCCAATCCCTCCCAGCATCAGAGTCTTTTCCACTGAGTCAACTCTTCACATGAGGTGGCCAAAGTACTGGAGTTTCAGGTTTACCATCATATAGTAGTCTTGAAAAAACAACAACAACAGTATTTTAAGTTCAATTTTTCTTCTAAGAATTGATAATTGATAGTCTTGGAATCTGGCAGTTGAAAATTCTTGTATATGCCTCTCTAATACTTATGATAATACTTATGATACTATACATTTCTTATATGTATTCTTCTTTTCTCTGATTTCATGGTTTAAGACAGTTCTGGTAAGAGAAAGACTAGCAATGACAATGTAGACATCCTTGATTTTTATGTAGAAGATTTGAATTGGAGTACCATTTAAAATATTTACTGTTTTTTTCAGGTAGCTAATTGTTGTATGATTGTATCAGTTTTATTCTATTGATTGGAAGATTAGCATGAAGAGGTAATACATTTAATCTTTATTTTCAGTATAAGAACACATATTTATGAAGTGTTTATTCAGTGTTGAGCATGGTTAAAGAGTTTTCCTTGAATGTAATGAATTATAGTGATAGATTATCTAATGTTTACCTTTTTGCATCACTGCAATCAAATGTATTAAATTATCCTATGTTTTGAACACTAATGATGATGATATTTTATTATTAATATGTGTTTATATGTATGATTAAATACATTTCTTTTTATCAATTTCCTTATTATCTTTTGCAATTTTTTCACACTGACTTCTGAATACCCTGAAAGGATTAGAGACTCCTATACCAACTGGGCTAAAGATTTGCTTAAAAAACACAGTTTGGGCTTCTTTTCCTTCCCTGTCTCACTGACTCTTAGATTCACTACTAGTGTTTTCTGTGATCACCTCTAAAATCAGTCACTTCCTTTTAATCTTTGTCTCCAGCCTGCTTCTGATGGGACCAAAACTAAAGAATCGAGGATCCACAAAGAAGAATAAGAAAGTGAAGGTGGATACATGGGAATCTTAATCATTTTGAAAGGAAAAATAATCCAAATCATTCCAATCCCAAAGAAAGGCAATGCCAAAGAATGCTCCAACTACTGCATAATTGCACTCATCTCACACGCTAGTAAAGTAATGCTCAAAATTCACCAGGCCAGGCTTCAACAGTATGTGAACCGTGAACTTCCAGATGTCCAAGCTGGATTTAGAAAAGACAGAGGAACCAGAGATCAAATTGCCAATATCCATTGGATGATTGAAAAAGCAAGAGAGTTCCAGAAAAACATCTACTTTTGCTTTATTGACTATGCCAAAGCCTTTGACTGTGTGGACCACAACAAATTGTGGAAAATTCTTGAAAAGATAGAAATACCAGACCACCTGACCTGCCTCCTGAGAAATCTGTATTCAGGTCAAGAAGCAACAGTTAGAACCGGACATGGATCATCAGACTGGTTCCAAATTGGGAAAGGAATACATCAAGGCTGCATATTGTCACCCTGCTTATTTAACTTATATGCAGAGTACGTCATGAGAAATGCTGGCCTGGATGAAGCACAAGCTGGAATCAAGATTGCTGGGAGAAATATCAATAACCTCAGATATGCAAATGACACCAACCTTATGGCTGAAAGCAAAGAACTAAAGAGACTCTTGATGAAAGTGAAAGAGGAAAGTGAAAAACTTGTCTTAAGGCTCAACATTCAGAAAACAAAGATCATGGCATCTGGTCCCATCACTTCATGGCATATAGATAGGGAAACAATGGATGCAGTAACAGACTTTATTTTGGGGTGCTCCAGAATCACTGCAGATGGTGACTGCAGCCATTAAATTAAAAAACACTTGCTTCTTGGAGGAAAAGTTATGACCGAACTAGACAGTATATTAAAAAGCAGTGACCTTTGCCAACAAAGGTCCATCTAGTCAAAGCTATGGTTTTTCCAGTAGTCATGTATGGATGTGAGAGTTAGACTATAAAGAAAGCTGAGTGTCGAAGAACTGATGCATTTGAACTGTGATGTTGGAGAAGACTCTTGAGAGTCCCTTGAATAGCAAGGAGATCCAACCAATCCATCCTAAAGGAAATCAATTCTGAATATTCATTGGAAGGACTGATGCTAAAGCTGAAACTCCTATACTTCGGCCACCTGAGGAGAAGAGCTGACTCATTTGAAAAGACCTGATGCCTGGAAAGATTGAAGATGGGAGGAGAAGTGGATGACAGAGGATGGGATGGTTGGACGGCATCACCGACTCAATGGACATGAGTTTGAGTAAGTTTCTGGAGTTGTTTATGGACAGGGAAGCCTGATGTGCTGCAGTCCATGGGGTCACAAAGAGTCAGATACAACTGAGTGACTGAACTGAACTGAACTGAAGTGATTCCCATAACCACCTTCAATAATTGCTTCACTTGAAGCAATTATAATCCTCCACTGTGTTCTACTGTGTTTACCTGCTTTCTAGCTCAAATTCCTACTCACATCACTGCTGCTGCTGCTGCTGTCGCTTCAGTCTTGTCCGACTCTGTGTGACCCCATAGACAGCAGCCCACCAGGCTCCCACATCCCTGGGATTCTCCAGGCAAGAATACTGGAGTGGGTTGCCATTTCCTTCTCCAATGCATGAAAGTGGAAAGTGAAAGTGAAGTCACTCAGTCTTGTCTGACTCTTAGCGACCCCATGCACTGCAGCCAACCAGGCTTCTCCATCCATGGGATTTTCCAGGCAACAGTACTGGAGTGGGGTGCCATTGCCTTCTCCACTCACATCACACCCTGAAAATATATATTTTTGACATTTAATATCTTTCTATTGGGCTTCTCAGGTGGCACTGGAGGTAAAGAACCAGCCTGCTAATTCAGGAAGCAATCCCTGGGTCAGGATGACCACCTGGAGAAGGAAATGGCAACTCACACCAGTATTCTTGCCCAGAGAACCCTATGGACAGAGGAGCTTGATGGGCTACAGTCCATAGCGTCGCAAAGAGTTGGACACGACTAAAGCAACTGAGCATGCACACGCCCATGCTTTCTATAAATATTGATTCATTGAGTAAATGATTGGAATTTTCTGAAAATATTTAAAAAACCTGTAAAGTGCCCCCAAAATCAAAGAAGCGTGGTAGAGAATGTAGGAAGAGGACCTCTTCAGATTTATCGAAATCATGCAGATATTGGCATATCTATATGATTGTGACATTTTGTGAAATGTTCACACTGTAGCCACATGTCCTCCATTCTTTTCCCTTTTTTGCTTCAACTTTTATTTTGTCTTGTAATTTAGTTGATTTACAATATTGTGTTAATTTCAGTTGAACAGCAAAGTGATTCAGTCATATATATATACATATATCCACTCGTTTTCAGGTTCTTTTTCCCATGTAGGTAGTTCCGGACTCTCAAGTAAAGTTCTCTGTGCTATACAGTAGGTCCCTGAGTCTCTTTTTTATATATAGTAGTGTGTATATGTTAATCCCAAACTCTTAATCTATCCCCCCTCCACTTTTCCCCTTTGGCAACCATAACTCCATTCATTTCTTATGTGCTTGGGTCTCCTCGCTGTGTTCCTGGATTCTCTAAATGGATCAAAGCCTCTTTCTTCCAAGACTTCAAAACATTTCTAAAGCAGAGTTTAATGATAAAGAATAAAAGTTTTATGAAACGGTTATATCATAACATAATTCTAGAAAAATATTTTCATCACTCCTCTATCCTTGGAGGCAAGTAGTTATGCAATGCAGTGACTTTCTTGCTCTGTAACCAGCTCAGGCTGGTCTTGGCATTGGTCAGCTTCTCCCCTCTGGGAACACCGGGAGGTCTCAGTGAGATCAAATGTCCCCGGTACGCTCGCTGCTGCAACATAGGTCTACATTCAAATTCAACTTTTCTTTTTACTCTTCCCTTCTTGATACTAAATATTTGTGATCGGTTCACAAGATCTTAGTTTGAATACGAAATCATAGCTGTTAATTTCTAAGAGAGGATTTGTTCAACAACCGCAGAAAGCAGTAGCAAAACTTTGGTTTAAATATGAATTAGCTTGGTGGGGAGACACCTACATTTTGGACTATATATTCTATAGAGAAATTCTTTGTCAAGCTAACGTGTGCAAATGAACTCACTCTCCTATTTACACTAGGAAACAGTATTTTTTTTTTTTTTTTTTAGCAGACAGTCTTTGCACTCATCCCATGCAATCTTAAAACCATTACCCTTCACATATCATATGCTAGCCCTGTACTTTGGCTCAAGGCCAGAAGAGTGAAAAAAGAATACATTTCATGAAGAGCACCCTGATGGTGGTGGTTCCACTCTGTGAAGAACTGAACACAGTAGAAAAACATCTTTTGCTGCAGTTATTTCAATTGAATAAGCACAATTTTGACATGAATCCATTAAAAAACTACTTTAGTTCTGGGAAACTGAGTATTAGAAATATGATGAGCATATTGGAATAAGTTCAAAACTGAACATCAGGAGTAATTAAGGGAGTGGAGAGATTGATTTATGAGAAAAGATTAAAAGAGCTCAATCTGTTTAACTTGGCTAACAGACAACTAAGTAGGGGATATGGTAATTGTTTACAAGTACTTACAAGGATGCAAATATCAAGGCTGGAGCAGAAATGCTCAGGCTGAGATCAGAAAGCCTGAATCACTCCAAGTTAATAAAGAGAAAATTTGGGTTGACTGCCATCCAAAATGTGATGATAGTAAAGGCCTTTCAGCAGAAATTGTCTCTTAGGGAAAATGGAAAAACAAACTCTTTGGGATATTTAAATGTGAGACAGCCTTTGTGAATCTATGGCTTCTGTACATTTATGAGCAGTGATATTTGAAAAGTACTGAAATTGCATCGTTATATGTCCTGAGATGTTCAAATGAACCAGAGTGCTTCAGAAAAATATTTTGTAAAGATGAGACTCAAATACAATATGTGTAGAGAGACATTATTATTATTATTTAAAAGAAGTAGAGTATTCTCTATTTTTTTTTACATTTTTCTTTATCCCAAACAATCAGGATTTGGTAGAGTAGTACAGCCAATTTCTTTCAAATTAGTATGTATTAATTAAAATATAATAGTGTATTATCACATTTTTATACATAAACATGTAATTCCTAAAAACATATTCACATAATATTCTTAGTGTTATTAATGTACCAATGTATTTTTAAATCTAGTAGAAATTTTAAAAATTTATAGCAGTTTATATATATTTTTAAAGTTTGGTTTATAGAAAACAATTTGATGAGTATTATGCTATTGAAATGACTCACAGAAACATATGCTGTGATTATGTGATTTGAGTATAAAACCAATCATAATAATCACTCAGAAGCAAAATAACTATTGAATTACTAGAGATTATATATATATATTTACATATATGCATATTATATATCACACTTCTTTCTTTCCCATACCTGTAAAGAGTTTAATTTTATTTATTTCTCTAAGATGCTAGCACAGTGCTACAACTGTTTTTATTTCTTATAGTCTTCATTGTGTTCGGTTTTGTAGGAAATAAAGTAACTGGAAGGCATCAGTTTTATTCTTTGTGCTTTTTATTATTATTTATAAAAATTAGAGTTAAATATGTATTCAAGTTTAGGGAGCAACTGAAATGAAATACAAATTCACCTTCTGGTATAGATTGGCTTTTAAATGGATGATTTCATTATAAACGTGTCACTTATGTACAATGAGCTTTTCAGTGATTGACCTTTGAGTTTATCTACAATCTTTAATTTGAACTAACAATTTATTGCATGTTATCCATTGCCTGAAGATTCATTGTACCTCTGAATGCATATATGTGCTATTATAGGTTACTCAGAGAAATTAGAGGAATTCACATATACACACACACACACATATGCCCCCACACAACTTTACACATGCAAGCACACACAGACATACACACACACCCAAGCACATACACAAATATACACGCACACATATAGAGACATATAAACACAAATATACGGAAACCTACACACACAAATCCACACATTAATGTACACAATCTAGTCTGAATCCTGGCTATCTTTCAGATAATTTTCTCCCTAATTGAAAACTTATTACCTTTCAAAATAGAAACAGAATATGGGGGTATATTTGTGCATGTGATTTGCAAAAGACTTGAAAGTAAATGAAGCGGTTTGTGTGGTACACAAAACCATTACTTTTGGAAAGCTGTGCATAGAATCATACCAGTTTTATATAAAGGGGTTTCCCTGATAGCTCAGTTGGTAAAGAATCCACCTGCAATGCAGGAGACCCCAGTGTGATTCCTGGGTTGGGAAGATCTCCTGGAGAAGGGATAGGCTACCCACTCCAGTATTCTTGGGCTTCCCTTGTGGCTTAGCTGGTAAAGAATCTGCCTGCAATGAGGAAAACCTGGGTTCAATCCATGGATTGGGAAGATCTCCTGGAGAAGGGAAAGGCTACCCATTGCAGTATTCTGACCTGGAGAATTCCATGGGCTGTATAGTCCATAGGGTCGCAAAGAGTCACAAATTTTATATAAAATAAATCATAATTCAGGTTCTAAGTTGTTACATTACCATAGAAAACACATTACTGATCTTTTTAGTCCTCACATTGCTTACAGTAAACATGAGTATATTTATCTAAATATAAAATTATATAGATATATTTATCATAGATGAATGTATTAATTAAACAGCACAATGCAAAAAGAACATATATAATGACAAAACTAAAACATGTATGTATTTGACATATGCCAAACATAATATTTATTTTATTTTATAATATTTTGACATACGCCAAACACAAGGATTTCCCTGGTGGCTCAGACAGTAAAGCATCTGCATACAATGTGGGAGACCTGGGTTCAATCCCTGGGTTGGGAATATCCTCTGGAGAAGGAAATGGCAACCCACTCCAGTACTCTTGCCTGGAGAATCCCATGGAAGGAGGAACCTGGTAGTCTACAGTCCATGGGGTCACAAAGGGTCGGACACGACTGAGTGACTAAACTACATAAACTATATAAACATAATATTTTACAGTAGGAAAGAGCGAGGACTAGCAGGATTTGTAAGTGTAAATGAAGACCTGTAGAATTTCATTTTCTCATAAACTACAGACACTTCACTTATTTGGATGCATTAAAATGAGTATTTAACATATTCATAATTTTGCCAGGCCATCTGATCTCACTTTGTACATATCCCTGGGCACCTCTTCCAATAGTGTTACACAAAAATCTTGTCTCTACAATTCAGGATGTATTTTCGAAGTATCACCATTACTCTATTGAAGCTAATACCTCCATCATGTCCAATCAAACTTGATTTATGTCAGATTATGTGTGCACCATCATGCTTTCTAAAAGATTCTGGAATCCTCCTGGATTAATTGATCTTCAAGGGCAGGAAATAAAGAGTGCTATTTTTACTCCAAGAGAAAAAGGTTTTAGCTCTAAATCTGAGCATAATTGTTGGACTAAAGTTAGAACACTGTCTAATTTCCGTCTATTGTTCCCAAGAATCTATAATAATTTTTTAAAGATGAAAATGATCTCTCCTAGAATGGAATTAACTCCTGAGTATTGCAGAAAGTCTAAAATCAACTGCTTTGATGGCAAATATCTTAGGGTTTTACACTAGTTATGACAATTGCTGAGTCATACTGAAAGAGGCAGGAATGTCTACAAATTACTCTGGGTTGCCTGGATCAAGAGCCAACAGGATCTAGGGGCTTCCACCTTCTCCCAGCATAAGGACCAACACCCAAAGCCAAGTTCCTAGAAGATACCGACTTCAATCATCTGCCAGAGGTGGGTATGTGGTTCTAATGAACTCCACGTTTCCCAGGTGCTAGAAGACTGCTTTCTGAGACAATACAAGTGAATAGCTTCCCTGAAAATACACACTGTCTACTGGTAAAACGGTCATTTCAAATTCTGCTTGGCAGGTTGCTCCCATGCTTGTCTTGTAAGTACAGAAAGCAATGGAGAGTCGTATCCAGCAGAGTGTCATGGTTTGGGTATCCCTCTCCATGGATAAGTGGAAACAGTGATAGATTTTATTTTCTTGGGCTGCAAAATCACTGTGGATGGTGACTCCAGCCATGAAATTAAAAGACGCTTGCTCCTTGGAAGGAAAGTTTTGACAAATCTAGAGATTAAAAAGCAGGGATATCACTTTGCTGACAAAGGTCCATATTGCCAAAGCTATGGCTTTTCCAGTAGTCATGTACAGACATGAGAACTGGACCATTAAGAAAGCTGAGTGCCGAAGAATTGACATTTTCAAACTGTCATGCTGGAGAAGACTCTCGATAGTTCCTTGGACAGCAAGGAGATCAAACCAGTCAATCCTAAAGGAAATCAACCCTGAATATTCAGTGGAAGGACTGATGCTGAAGCTGAAGCTCCAATACTTTGGCCACCTGATGTGAAGAGCCAACTTATTGGAAAAGATCCTGATACTGGAAAACATTGAAGGCAAAAGGAGAAGGGAGTTGCAGAGAACGAGATGGTTAGATAACATTACTAACTCAATGGACATGAGTTTGAGCAAACTCCAGGAGATAGTGAAGGACAGTGAAATCTGGCATGTTGCAGTCAATAGGATTGCAAAGAAGGGACACAACTTAGTGACTGAACAACAGTCCCGAGGGTAAAATGAGAAGTAAGGCAAAGGCGTATGCTTTGTCTTCTCCTGCTGCCCCTTATCTTGTTAAGTACCTAATGAAGCTCATTTTTTAATCCATACCACGTGGCATTGTAGAAATTGTTCCAAATTATTTTGCTGATTACTACAAGGAGGTCATCAGCAATCACAAAAATTAATATTCCATAACAAATATATGTGGAAGGAGTATGGTTGAGAAAACATCACTGGGGTAAAAGGCCATTCTGTAAGCTGGAATGCAGGCCTGCTATGCAGAAGAATGATGAATGTTATAAGTAGATATATCCAGTTGCTATTTTATGATTTGATTAAGAAAATACACACATCTCCTTCATATTCCCCTCCAGGTTAGAGTGACACCTGTTATTTCTCAAGGAGGAAATGTTTGCTAGCATGCAACCTGCAAATGCAATTGATTCCAATTACCTGCGAGGCCAGAACTGGGTCACATGGCCAAATGTGTCAACATAGGAGTCTGAGGAATATGAATTTGATTTGTTACCATCTATTGTGAAAGGGAGCAAGTGATACAGACATAGACATAACTTTTGTTGCTAGTCACCACTATTCTCTTCTTATACTAAGATTTTAAGTGGATTTCTGGAGGGAATAGCAATAAATTCACAGGTTTATTCTTTGTTTAATCAGAGTCATGGATCTAAACACACTTCCTGAGATGTATCATTCCTGCATTTTACTGTTGGGGTTTGAGGATACTGACAGTAATTCCAGCAGCAGGTGAAGTTATATATTCATCACATGAAGCAGTATTTCTCTCCCAAGCACAATTGAGACAAGACTAGGTGAGAGACGTCCTGATTTCTTCACAGTCATGCATATTCTAGAATACTTCCAATCTCATCGACATGCTGGACCAATATCAAAATCATTATAGGTGTTCACGGTCCAAACCAACATGACTCCTTTGGTGACCCCAAGTGAGTTTCTCTCTGGGACCTATGCCTTGCTTGGACCACAGCATTACTGGGAATCCTGGAAGACTCATACTTCAGACCCGTCTTTGGGCTTCCCTCATAGTTCAGTTGGTCAAGAATCCGCCTTCAATGCGGGAGACCCCGGTTCAATTCCTGGGTCGGCAAGACTTGCTAGGCTACACACTCCAGTATTCTTGGGCTTCCCTTGTGGCTCAGGTGGTGAAGAATCCGCCTGTAATGCAGGAGACCTGGGTTCAATCCCTGGGTTGGGAAGATCCCCTGGAGAGGGGGAAAGACTACCCACTCTAGTATTTTGGCCAAGAGAATTCCATGGACTGTATGTGTAGTCCATGGAGTCACAAAGAGTCGGACACAACTGAGTGACTTTCCCTTTCACTTTTCAGGAAGTCATCCTGTCTGAGCTGAGGTAATTTATCAAGGGGACTGTCACCAAATTGAGAACGGATTATTGATACAAGGGAACCCACTGACTCCTGACATATTTCAATGTCCACATAAATCTCTTCCTATCAGCTCTGACTTCTTCTTGGGTTCTTGCATTTTTGAAGCAAGAAAATAGCACTCACTTGCTTCTTCAATCTGTTCTAATTCCAGAATCGTCATCATTCATAGGATCAATACACTTCTTCAGAATAATTTGCTTCATCTTACCGCAAAATGGCTTTTACTGGGTGTGACCATGGAAAAATATTACTAACGCTGATCTCTCTCTCTTTCTCTCTTTTTCAGATTTACTGAGATATAATTGACACTTGCAAACTGTATATGTTTAAGATGTACATGTGATGTTTTGAAACATGTATATTTTTGAAACATTCACCATACTAGGTAATTAAGATATCCATCAACTAGCATCATTACGTTTTATGTATGTGTGTGAACAATTAAAATCTACTCTCCTAGTGAATTTCAAGTATATAATACAGAATTTGTAACTGCAGTCACCGTGCCATAAATCGGATCTGCAGAACTCACTGATCTATCAAAATGAATCTGCCACAGGCATACATGTGTTCCCCATCCTGAACCCTCCTCATTTTGATATTTGGCAAAACTAATACAATTATGTAAAATTAAAAAAAAAATAAATGGAAAACTCATAAAAAAAAGACACAAACCAAAAACATTTTCAAAAATAAATAAATAAATAAAATCTCCTGGAGAGCTTTAAAAATAACGGTTGCCTGAGCTGCATCCCAGATATACTGATGCAGTTGATCTGAAGTGGGACCTAGGCCTCATTATTAAAAAAAAAAAAAAAATTCCCAGATGATTCCAATGTGTATCTTGCATTGAAATCTTTTTTTTTTTTTCAAGTGTTTTTAGCTCTTTATCCTTAGGTGGTGTTGGGTAACTTATGACTGACTACCTCCACCATCTAGGACAAAAAAAAAAAAAAAAAAGAACTCACTGATCTAGAGCAGCTAAAACCAGCACCCACTTTGACCAATCTTTCTGCACCCCCACTCCCCCAACTCTTGGCAATGATGATTTCACTCTCTGCTAACACTGATTACTCAGTACCTTATATCAAGCAGATTCAATATGTGTTCAGTCGCTCAGTCATGTCTGGCTCTATGTGACCCCATGAACTGTAGCCCACCAGGCTCCTCTGTCCATGGAATTTTCCAGGAAAGAATCTGGAGGTGTCATTTTCTCTCAGGGGATTTTCTGAGCATTTTCAGCATTTTCTGCTCCAGGGGATCTTCCCAACCCAGGGATGTTCGATCCTGAGTCTTTTGTGTCTCCTGCCTCAGCAGGCAGATTCTTGGAATTCCGTATATACTGTTGGATTTGCCTAATTGGTTGGCTGTAAAGCAGTTAGAACTGTAATTGTGAAGCAAAGCTACTGGGACACAGAAACATTTTGCAATGTTTTAGTTCGATAGTACAGAAAACCTGATGGCAAGACAAAGACAAGTAAGAGCAAGGAAAAATGTGGATACATGAATGTGCTTTCCCTACTCCATAAGCTCTAACCAACACTGAGACATGGAAGAAGGCAGCTCGAAAAAGACATTGCATTTCGAAACAGATTTGTATGGGCGTCCTTATATCACCCTGGGCGTGATACTGGACACATAATTTCAGCTTTCTGAGCTTCCTATCCTACTGGCCTCTCTGAGATTTTGAGCTAATGCACACAAAAGAGATTCGTAAACCAAGCTTTCATACATCTGTAAAGTATTATAATACACTTTGGAGTTATTTCAACCTGCCAAAATGATATCGTGCCTTCCTATCCTACTTTCCCTCAAGGATTAAAGGAAAATAATTTCTCCTCTTTCACCAAGATTCAAGAAATATAGTTATACAAGACAGAAAAAGTGAAGAAAGAAAAATTTTAAAAAAGAATAGTAAATGTACATTTGCTGGGAGAAAGACTAAAATGCAAGAAAGATAAACCACTTTGGATTACTGCTTCTGCTCTTGGAGGGTGAGAATAAGGTCAGAGATTTAAAAACCTTGGCCAAGGCTTCCTCAGGGACTGACAGAGCAGCCAAGCTCTCACATCTGGTTAAGTTCAGTGGCTCTTGTGGCTGGAGCGGAGTGACAAGTTTTCAAAACTATGAAATAGAAATGAAGCTGTTACTGCGAAGTCTGGATAATCGCACGTGGATTATCCGTTTGCTGATTCTCTTCTGTTGACATGAACAGTGTCACAGTTTACACTGGGCCAGCGGGAGCTAGCAAGAGCGAAAAAAAGGAACTTTTAAGTCTATTAATTGCTTCCTTTCTCAGAGAAGGTGTATACACCAAGGCAGGCCTCTTCTGACTCAGACCGACTGACTGCATTAGGAGGAAGGAAAACAAGGGCAATTCAAGAGGGTAGACCGTGCTGAGTGGAAGCTAACAGTAGGTGACACAGACTGGATATTCAGATCTGAAAAACACATTGTATGAAAGCATGGAAATCCCTTTCATATTAATTAATTGGGTATTATTCTCCTATACAAAGTGAATATGTAACTGGATCTAGCAATTCAAACTGAGCTTTCAGCATGTGACATTCCAATACGATGTGGGTGGTCTTAGCAAGTATGGGAAAAGAATACACTTTCAGAAGGAAATGGCTAACAAAGAAAGTAATTCTGACCTGTCATGAGAAAATTAGTATCAGCAGCAGATGATTATTCAGTGGCAAATACAAATAACTACTGGGCATCAACTGATCGACCTTGTCATCAACCACACCGAGACTGCAATCTATTTCCAGGGAGAAAAAGGTGTTTGGTGATGTTGGCCTTCCTGGTGGCTCAGATGGCAAAGAATCTGATTGCAATGCAGAAAGCCTGAGCTCGATCCCTGGGTTGGGAAGATCCCCTGGAGAAGGAAATGGCTATCCCACTCCAGTATTCTTGCTTGGGAAAGCCCATGGACAGAAGATCCTGATGAGGTACAGTCCACGGGGTCACAAAGAGCCAAACATGACTGAAGCAACTGAGCATGCGTGCACAATGGTGGTTTTGACTGTCAGATGTTCACTTTTTCACCTTCTGGTAAGGAACTCTCCAAGATTTCCTTCGTAAGACCAAACAGTCTTGTTCTGAATTGCATTTTTTCTTCGGGGATTGACCCAAAGACTTCTCACAGTGGACCTGATGAAGGTCAGTCATTCAGAAAGCTCATCCTGTGAGCAAGAGGATGAGCTTGTGGAGCTGCACCAGGCACAGCCAACGAAGTAACGCAGGACGTTTATTGGCGAGTTTGAAAGCCAAACTCACGCTTTTAAAAAGCAGCGCCTGAAGGAAGTGCTCACTCTTATCTTGGACATTAAGAGGGCAGGACCCGAGATCAGGGAATTTGCACACTCATGTGGCTACTTTGGGGAGGACAATCTGAAGATGACATCAAAGCAGACATAGGCAAATATAGAGGGCTGTAAAATAGGACCTTAAATCCAAATGGTAAAATTGAACGTTCCAAAATAAATTAAACTAATAGTCTCCATGACATTATTTAAATAAAGGAGATAGTGTATTTTTTTCATTTTTCAGTTTTATTAGGTTCTTTGGTTTTTCTTTACCAACATTTATAAGTATCTCTATGATGTTCCTTAGACTTATACATGTAACAGGAGTGTTCAGTTGCCTGTGTTTATAGAAAATGGGTTCCACTTCTATCTCTACCACGAACTTGAGGCAATGATAGAAACTTTTTTAATCTTTCTTTATGTAGGATTCTTTTCTCTCTTCCTAATTTTTCCTTTTCTTTGCCCTTTTCTCTTTTTTTAATAACCATTTTTTGATGCAGTTACAAAGGACTGGGAACTGAGATTTCAAGTATAAAAGAGAATACACTTTCTGATCTTGAAGGGCGTACAGAAGAGTAGAAGTGACATACAAACAGACAATTCAATATAGTCATGTCATCAGTGCTAGAGTCTTCAGTCTTGCAAAGTGCTGTGGGAGCTCAGAGCATCATTACATAATAAAGCCTGTCTATTGAATCAGAGGAGCTCTAAAGGACTGTGATGATTACAATGGTTTATTCCCCCAGTCCAAAATGCATCTACTTCGTTTCCCATTCTTGTAACACATATGTCTTTCTTGTGGGATATTCAATCCTACCTCATTTAGTTCAGGTAGGATTGCCCACCTCTCCTTCATTCCCAATCTATGTGATTTTTATCTGTGTTGAATTTGAGAAATATTTGACAGACATAACTACCATAAGAAAGTGAATTCAAGTTCTTTAGATAACAGACAATCTGAAAATACAAAATATGGGCATTGCCAACAACTGAAAATGTAAACGAAGCTATCAGATGTGTAAGAACAGAGAGATGCTATGAAAAAATAAATAGAATTTATAGGAATTAAAAAAATAGAAGCTAATTAGAAAATTCAATATGGCACATAAAATTGGTCAAGTAAAGGAGCAAGAATGGCAGAGACAATCCTGAAAATGAATTAAAAAGACTAAACCAAAAATAAAGAGCATCCTATGTCATTAGAGAATTGCAGATTAAAGCAAAGAGTGAGAGACCACTGCATGACTATTAGAGCAGCCAAAATCTGAAACACTGACAACACCAAATCCTGGCAAGAATGTGGAATAACAGGAAACTTCATACATTGCTGGTGGGAATGCAAGATGGTACAGCAACCTTGGGAGATGGTTTGGCAGCTTGCTAAAAACTAAACTTATTCTTATCATCTAGTGACATCACCTTAAATTATCAGAAAATTTATATCTGTAAGAAAATTGTAGATATATATTTGTAGCAGGTGTTTTCATTATTGCCAAGCTGGGAAGCAACTAAAATGTCCTCTGGTAGGTGAATAGGTAAATGAATTGGTATATCCTGACAATGACATTTCCATCAAGAACTAAAAAGAATTGAACTATCACATCACTGAAAGGCCTGGATAAAGCTTAAATGTATATTACTAAGTGAAAAATGCCAATCTGAAAAGACTACATGTTATATGATTCCAAATACAGAAACTTCTGGAAGACATAGAGCTGTGTGGACATATCAGTGGCTTCCAGGAGGTCTGGGGAGAGAGGGATGAAGCACACAGCTCTTTAGGACAGTGATGTTTTCTGTAAGATACTGCACGGGTGGAGACGTGTCCCTATACATTAGTCAGTACCCATAGAATGCACAGCTCCAGGAGTGAATCCTGTGTAAACCATGGACTTTGAGTGACAACGATGTGTCAATACTTTCACCTTTTGTAACAAATGGACTACTTTGGTGTGGGGTGTTGACAGTGCTGAAGTTTATGGCAGCAAAATTCAGCTGAAAGTACACAGGACCCACATGGCCCCTGGACCCACACTCATAGACTTCAGCTCAAGTTTGCCATGTAGGTAAAACTGCTCTGAAAAATAAAACTTAGTTTTGTTTTTAATAGGGGAGGAAGAGAAGAAATATAAGGGAGAGAGAGAGAGCTTTTTTCAGTACTCCAATACTTTGGCCACCTGATGCAAAGCACCAACTTATTCATTAGAAAAGACTCAGATGCTGGGAAAGATTGAAGGCAGGAGGAGAAGGGGACGACGGAGGATGAGATGGTTAGATGGCATCACTGACCCGATGGACATGAGTTTGAGCAAACTCCAGGAATTGGTGATGGACAGGGAGGCCTGGTGTGTTGCAGTCCACAGGGTCACAAAGAGTCAGACACGACTGAGCGACTGAACTGAACTGAACTGAACTGAGGTCATGATAAAAAGATCAAGTCAATAACATTGTGTATTAGTAGCACAAAAAGCAAAACAAATAGACAAGTGGGTCAAAACAGGAAGCCTAGAAACAAGCATGTCTATTTGTATATATTTAGATTCTTACTTCACATCATAAACAAATTCCAACATATTTTAAGAAAAGATAGTTAAATAATAAGTCTATAACATTTAGAAGAAAAGATCATAGAGTATCTTTATACCTTCAAGTTTGAAGGATTTCTTAAACAAGGCTCAAACATACACATACAAAATTATAAAAACTTAAAACTGCTCATGTTGATTTCAATTTGAAGACCAAGGAAATTGAATGATAAATTGACATATGAAGATTTTAACCTCACTGGGTGACAGATACGATAAATACATATCAAAACTATATTATATAATAATCAGATGATTTCTTTTAAATAATCAGATAATACCAAATAGGATACAGGAGTAGGATTTAGTCCTATCAAATTAGAAAACAACTTGACAGTATTAAGCATCATAAAACATTCTACTTATAGGTGTTTATGTTAGAGAAACCTCCTATCATCAAAGGGAGAGTTTCACATTGCTGTTTATTGCAGTTTCTTCAAATAGCAAAAAATGATGTAGAAATTTCCTAGCTAATTCTAAATAGATCTTTGGGTAAATGTATTTTTTAATAATCTAGAAGATTGCAGAGGATTTAAATTAAAAAATAGTATGTGTCCACATGCATAGGATCTAAAAAAAACAATGTTGAGTGAACAAATCATACTGTAATCAAATTCATGTTTTAATCTATCTTTTATATGAATAGAGATAAAAACTACAATATACACAGTTTATAAACAAAAAAACAGCAACTCAGGTGTTTATTTGGGTACGCTGGCAGAGATGGAAGATAAGAGTTCAGTGGGATCTGCAATGTTTCATTTCTCTAAAAAACGAAAGGGAAACTCAAAACAAACACAGAACAGAGCTAACATCTGGTTAATCTTGGGAGTTGGAGTACACGGCTCTGTTCTGTTATTTCTGTTTCTTTCCATATGTTTAAAGTGGTTTGTAATTAAAATAAAACACGGATGAGTAGGAATTAGTCTGGTAGAAAAAGACTGAAAATGCATTGCAGGCAGAAGGAAGCAAAGGAATTAAGAAACTCTAAAAGAAGAAGATGGTTTCAGAAAGCCATGCGCAATTTGGCATGGCTTTGTCCTGAGATGCCAGTGAGAAATTCGGAGAGGGTAGGGATGGAGAACGTGGATGAGAGCTGGATATTAAAAGGGTCCGGGTGCTCTTCTATTCAATCTGGACTTCATCCTACGAACCAGTGTGGTAGGCAGAATAACAGCTTCCCAAAGCCATTCACCTGCTACTCCTAGAACCTGTGACTATGTGACATCACGTGACAAAGGAGATTTTGCAGATGTGATTAAGTTAAGGGATTCTCTGGTGGAGGAGTTTTCCTGGATTTTCTGGATGGGTCCAATGTAATCACAAGCGTCCTTATAAAAGGAAACAGGAGGGTTCAGGGAAGGAGAGGTCATGATGGATGTAGAGGTGTGACTGATGCAGGGTCATGAACTAAGGGGCTGCCTCTCAAAGCTGGAGCAGGTAAGGAGATGCTTTGGCCCTAAGGTGTCCAGAAAGCAGTCCTGCCAGCCCACATTAGTCTCCTTACCCTGGACTAGTAACATAATACCCTTCTGTTGTATTAAGTCATTAGTCTGCAGCTATCTGTTGCAGCAGAAATATAAAACTAGTTCAGTAGAGATGATAGCTTCCCTGGTAGCTCACTTGGTAAAGAATCTGCCTGGAATGGAGGAGATCTGGGTTTGATCCCTGGGTTGGGAAGATATCCCGGAGAAGGAAACGGCAACCCACTCCAGTGTTCTTGCCTGGGAAATCCTATGGACAGAAGAACCTATTGGGCTACAATTCATGGGTTACAAAACAGCTGGACATGACTTGGCGACTAAACCACAGTAGAAACGATGGAATCTTATTCAACGGAGGGGCAAGTGCAAGGTCCTGCACTGTGTGTGTGTGGACGTGGAGGAGACAGAAGAAGGCAACCATGTCGTGGCTCTGTTACATATCTGTAACGTTTTTATTTATATCTATTTTTGTTGTTGTTCAGTCACTAAGTTGGGTCCAACTCTTTGTGACCCCATGAACTGCAGCACACCAGGCTTCCCTGTTCTTCATTATCTCCTTCACTATTTGCTCAGACTCATGTCCACTGAGTCTTATGTTGTAACAAAGTAATAATATCTATGCTATGAACATGATTAAAGAGAAATCCAATGATGGTATTCTCAAGATTCATCTACTTTGTTGCAGAAGGACAAATATCGCATGATTCCATTGATATGAAGAATCAAAAACAGTCCAGAACATATAACCAGCAGAGTAAAATGGTACTTGCCAGGGGCTGTTGGGAAAGGAAAAGGAAGATTGTCCATGGAATATAAAGTCTCAACGATGCAAGGTGATTAAGTTCTAAAGGTCTGCTGGACAACGCTGTGCCCACGGTAACAAGGTCATACTGTACACTTAAAGTTTTGTTAAAGAGCAGAGAACTCATGGTAAGTGATCTTATCACAAAAATCAATCAAAAAATAAATCAAGAGAAAAACAAGCAAACAAACCACAATTGAAACTTAAACTCCTTGGTTGTGTGTAAAAAGAATTTGTTAAAAAAAAAAAAAAGTACCAGAAAACATGTGATAATTTCTCAGTGTTATTAAGAGAACATCAGAGGACAGGCCATGGCTGTGGAGGACAGATATAAAGACAAAGAAAAAGCAGAAAAAGAAAGAAAATTGTACAAACTCATTGGGTATGAGTTTATGTTGATTTATAAAAAGTCTATAAGTTCTTTCTAGGTTTTTCTAAAATATTAAAATTTATTTAAGTTGTAAGTTAGAATTAATATTATCTGTTTTTTAAAATTCTGGTCAAATGTCAGGGCCACACACTAATTTGTCATCAAACCCCCAAATACCTGTAACATTTTGAAACATGGAGGATATTGGTGGTAGTGTTTTAATCATTATTTCTTTAAAACATCATACAGCCCTGAACATGAATAAAGCATTGTGAATACTACTTTTGCCATAAATTTCTCACATATGATTTAATTATTTAGCTCATATTTAATGAATTTCCAGAGCAAACTCACCAAAATGAATGTGTTTTAAAATATAGAAAAGCAACAGCCAAAAAGCATCATGCAAAATGTGTGGGTATATTTTTCCTGTATCTTTCTTATGAGCCAAATTACAAAATCCAGGGGAAATCCCACCATTTTTCAAAAGACCCATTTTATATTTATATTCAATTTAACAGGAAAGATTTTGGCAAATTAAGAGAATGCATTAATACACAACTCCCTTACTCCCCAATCTTCCAAAAATCAAAATAAAATAATATCAAATACATCACCAAAGCAAGTGGTATTTAATAGTTCTCATAAATAATAAAACAAACTAAATCACTAGCTTTGAAATCATCCCATGAGTTAGAACATTGACTTGTCTGATTCTTGTCTAATAAGTCACCTAGTGTCTAATGTATTGTATGGGTTTTATAAATTCTTGCTGTTGGGAGAATAAATAAGATATATATATATATATTTTAATATAAATTTATTTATTTTAATTGGAGGCTAATTACTTTACAATATTGTATTGGTTTTGCCATATATCAACATGAATCTGCCACGGGTGTACACGTGTTCCCCATCCTGAACCCCCCTCCCACCTCCCTCCCCGTACCATCCCTCTGGGTCATCCCAGTGCACCAGCCCCAAGCATCCTGTATCCTGCATTGGATCTGGACTGGCGATTCGTTTCTTATATGATATTATACATGTTTCAATGCAATTCTCCAAAATCATCCCATTCTCTCCCTCTCCCACAGAGTCCAAAAGACTACTCTATATATCTGTGTCTCTTTTGCTGTCTCGCATATAGGGTTATTGTTACCATCTTTCTAAATTCCATATATATGCATTAGTATACTGTATTGGTGTTTTTCTTTCTGGCTTACTTCACTCTGTATAGTAGGCTCCAGATTCATCCACCTCATTAGAACTTATTCAAATATGTTCTTTTTAGGGGCTGAGTAATACTCCATTGTGTATATGTACCACAGCTTTCTTATCCATTCATCTGCTGATGGACATCTAGGTTGCTTCCATGTGCTGGCTATTATTTTGATGTGAAATCACTAAACTTCAGAATGGTTTATGGTTGTAACAATTATATTGCAATCTACTGATGTAGGTAAACCGAGACACAAGCATTATTATAGAAAACTCTGAATAGATTTGCAAACAATCATTAAAAGATTAGAGATAGAATACATATCATACTTCCAAAACTATATCTTTAACACTTTAAAAATCATCCTCGATGTCAAGCTAGAGAAGAAATTTTGCAAGAAAAATAATGCCAGGATCTATGAGAATATCTTATCCTGAGACAATGTGGTAGAATTTAAAGAACAGACTTTTTTCACCTTTTAGAAAAAATCTGTCTGTGTTCTGGGGCTAAGTGCTCAGTTTCATCAGCATTCTTATAAGCTTGTTCCCTTAGGCTTAATTTCTCTAACTAAAGTACAATCTCTAAAAAGTTTGAATATTCTTTGCATGTATAAATTACAACTTTTCACTGTAAAATATTTTTTTAAGGAAAATTAGATTCAGAGAAATTTGATGAACAGTTTCCCCAGTCATTAAGAGGGCTTCCCTGGTGGTTCAGATGGTAAAGAATTCACCTGCTAATTCAGAGACCAGGGTTCAATCCCTGGGTCAGGAAGATTCCCCTAGAGAAGGGCAAGAGAACCCACTCCGGTATTCTTGCCTGGAGAATTCCATGGACTGAAGAGCCTGGCGGGCTACAGTCCATAGAGTTGAAAAGAGTCGGATATGGCTGAGTGACTAACACACACACGTGAGGGTCCTTATCATTGATTCAAAAGCTCCAAGGATAGACACAACTCAAAAACAGAAATTCATACAAATTTTGAGATTCTTTTCTTGCATTGTTTTATTATTCAATACTCAGTAGCTTAAAACATAGAACAATAAAAATAAGTAAAAAAATAAAAGATTGAAATGTGCCTCCCTGGTGCATGGAAAAACAATGCTTTCATGCTTTTGTTCAGTTTTTCAGAGACATCTTTTTAAAAATCCCAATTGTTAAAAATACACATATTGTGGAATAATTGTAGATATATAAAAATGTTGCAAAGATAGCACAGAGAATTAAGGCTTAAATACCTTCAGCCCAGGTTCCCTTAAGTTTAACATGTTAAGTAATCAAGACACATTGGTCAAAATTAAGAAATTAACACTGCCATAATGCTATTGCACTGATTGGTATGTACCTTGTGTTTCTGTTGAGTCTTGTCTGACTCTTTGCAGCCCCATGGACTGGAGCCCACCAGGCTCCTTTTTCCATGGGATTTTCCAGGCAAGAATACTCGAATGGGTAGTCAATCCCTTCTCCAGGGGATCTTCCTGACTCAAGGATTGAACCCGTGTCTCCTGCATTGTAGGTGGATTCTTTTATCACTGAGCCACCAGGGAAGCCCTATACCATTAACTAAACTCTAGATTTTATTCAGAATTCACCAGTTTTTCCACGAATACATTTTGTCTATATTAGGATCCAATCAAGGAGACCACAGCACATTTAGCTCATTATTTTGAAACTATAGAAAATCTTAAACTGTCTTTGACACATTTCTAGAAATGCACAGAATGAGGATGGTTCTCATTTCTGCTGCCCATTCTTCCTCTTCAGTGCTAGCCTTCCAGACTCAATTACATAGTATCAGCCCGTTGTATCCTTGAATTAAAGCTATTTGTAAACTTTAAACATGACAGATGTTTCCTACATCTGCTTAAACTGCCAGCATTTGAAAAATCAAGTGTGCATTTGGCATTAAGACAGCCTCCCTTCAAATATCGTTCAAGTGCTTCGAAATAAACACTGCTCCCTAAACCAGATGATGTACCCCTCTCCTTCCACTGCCCAAAGTCTGTCCTGACCTTCTTCACCTGATCTGTGTTTCACACCTTCCTTATTTCTTTATTTCCTTATTTCCTGACCTTCTTCACCTGATCTGTGTTTCACACCTAAATAAGGAAGGTGTGAGAATTAGGGTTAGGGTTAGGGTTAGAAGAAGCAGGAAGTAGTTTCTAGAGATGAAATCTACTGGGGAACATATTTCCTATGTACCATATCAAAATTAATCAGAGCAATTTCCCTCTCCCTGAGGGCCCTTCTCTCTGCATATCAAACACATCAGCATCCTGCAAAGAAGTAGTGAGATAAAGCACCCAGGTCCTCCTAACTCATAAGCTTCAGTTCATCCTGCTCTGATCATATCTGCTGCTACTACCCAAAGATACAACATGTTCTTTTATTTATTCTTTCAGGCAAGGCTTTGTCTGGGCCCCCTGAAGGAACAACAAGCTCCTTTGCTTGCTTGCTCTTTGGTGGGGAGGGGGCTGGGGGTGAGCTTGTTCCCTATGTGGGGTGAGGATAGGGGTGTGTCCCGGGGTCTGGCTGGAGCAGTGGCTTTGCCCACTGCTCCAGTGGTGTTGAGTGCAGAAAGCATGTTCAGTACCCTGTTTTTGCTCCCAACAACCTGTTTACGTTGCTTCTTAAAAATGATACCTTGCTATAGTTCCCTTCAAAGCCCTCTTTATGCAGTGAGGAGGCCACATGCCCATCCCAGAAAGCTGAAGTGTCGGGATGCCTCTATCAATGATAACAGCAGTAAAAATAACGTTAGAAATTGCTGACAGTTATATGCTGGTCTCACACTGCAGATGTAACTGCGATGCACTCATTTAGGGAATGCGAAGACAAAAGCTGGCAATAGTTACGCATGTAACACTTGGTCTTTACGTTATTTGACATACCTTCTCGTGAGACATCACTTGTGTTATTACCACAGCGCAGTGGTGCTGCTTTGCCATACTGTTTAGCAGACAGAGCTTGGCATCGTCCTTGCAGGGAACACACCCTTGGATGGTCTCCCCATTGGCCATCTCTCATCTGACACCCAGTGGTGCTCCTCCTCAAAGATAATGGCTTTGTGCCCTGTCCCTCACTGGGGCATATGCCTCTCTCTTTGGCAAGACTGATGAGAGATCGCAGCTGGCTCCAGGCAACTGAAATCAAAGTCCGTCCTCCTGGATGATCTAGTAGGAGTTATTCTTTCTGCTTCTTTCTGTTATATCAGCTCCATTTTCTTCTCCATTCATGTGTTTTCTTTTCATCAAGTTTTAAAACTGACTCTGTATCTGTGTCTTTCTCCAACTGTTAGGTCCTCACATGGAATGATGCCACTCCCTTGGACTGAGCTAGTGGGTTTGCCCTCTCAAGCATCAGCATTACAAAGAGCCAAACTTACAATGAGCTGGCATAGCTCTGCCTTCTCCCTGCTACTAAACATAAATCACTGTAAACTGGAGTTGATTATCTGGATTGAGCTCATGTGCTCATTCTAAGCAGAGAAGAAATGGGTCTTTAGCAAGATCTCTTTGAAAAGAATGTCTTTCCTTTTCGAGGAGCAATTTGCAAGGTGGTGATATAGGTCTGATAACACACCTGGGAGGGCCGAGGGCGAGGATCCACCTGAAGTCAGCACTTCCACTAGAGCACAACTCCGAGTCATCAGAACATCACAGGATTCCGTAACCTCAGAAGGTCCTATTAATACTCACAGTATCATAGTCACTCAAATTTGGCAGGTTCAATCCTCTAGTATGAGTTATCTATGTTACAAAAATAGTATACTTTAAATACTTCTAAAATGACAGCACATTTAAAATGAAATTTTATAAATAAAAATTATACCTGTGGTGGATTCATTTTGATATTTGTCAAAACTAATACAATTATGTAAAGTTTAAAAATAAAATAAAATTTAAAAAAAAAAAAAAAATTAACTCCAAATGGAACCCAAATGTTCAATTGAAAAATTACGTGCATCTGTAAATATAGATGGTGTTTGCATATATACAACCATCGCATTAAAGCCATAATTAATACTGATGACATTACTATTATTTATATGTATATGTTTTCATGTGTATATGTTCATTTTATACCTGCATACATATAAGTCCATTCATATGCCTTATATAATTTGTCAGTGCTTTGTTTATATAGATGTAATAAAAATTATCTAGTACCTATTTCAAAAGTAATTTAGCCTGCAGGTCTATTTTATTTTAAGAACTGGATAAAGAGAGACTCAATAGCCTAAGCTCTAGCTTTCTTTAAGGTATAGCTCTCAGTTGTATTGCAAACATTTTACCTAAAATAATTCTCTTAAATCAATGTGACAAAGCTATTACAATTGCTCCCCAAAGCTTCATTCCTCTTTTAAAATTTGTTGTTGTTGTTGTTAAATTTGTGCTTTTGGTTAGGAGGATCGTCTTTCTTTATGTGGCTTTTTTTCCTTTTTTTTTTCCCCCACTGGATCTGCCTTTCCCTCAGGTGCTGCTTCAAGAACCTTTTCTAAATGCTCATGCAAACAAGAGGAGAAATGTCAGCTTCCACGGTTGGCAAGACAACGAGCCTGGGAGAGTAGGAAGCAGCTTTGCTGCAGGAACTGGGCATCCACAGCAGGGATGCAAAGGGGCGCTGATCCATTTTCAACAGGTGCAAAGAGTTCTGAAAGAGCCCACCTTTCCTAATACTTTCTCTCTGGTATTTCCTAATATTTTATATCCAGCTGCTCCACGTGGATTGTCACTGCACTGTGTTTCTCTAAGGTCAGAGTCAAGTTGAGTTGGAGAGCTCAGTATAGCAGAGACAGGAAGGGACATGTATTAATACACTATTTTGTGCAGCTGCATTATTTATAAAAGTGTGGCTTATCTAGCACTCATCATGATTCCCTCTATCCAGTGCTCATGAAATTTTCTTCAAAAATGTACCCGACTATAGTTTGTAGTAGAGTTTGTAGACTCTTCAGATTGGCTTCTTTCCCTTGGTGAACATGCATTTAAGGTCTTTTCATGACTAGATAGTCCTGAAAAATATTTCTTTTTCTAGATGTACCACTGTTTATTCATCCATTCACCTACTTCAGGGCATCTTGTTTGCATCTAAGAAACAAGGTCCCCCTGCAACAAATAGCCAAGTTGTGAATGCAAAGGAAAAACTCTTGAGGAAACGAAAAATGCTACTCCAACAAACACACAAAAAGGTAAGAAAGCAAAATACTCCATTCCTACTGATATGGAGAATATATGAGTGGCCTGGATAGAAAATCAAACCAATCACAACAATTTCTTAAATCAAAACCTAATCTGGAACAAGTTCCTATCTCCTTTCAGTCTATTGAGGTTGAGAAAGGTAGGAAAGCTGCCAAAGAAGAGTTTGAACCTAGCAGAGGTGGGTTCACTGGGTTTAAGGAAAGAAGCCATCTCCATCACATACAAGTCCAAGGTCATTGGAAGGACTGATGCTGAAGCTGAAACTCCAGTATGTTGGCCACCTGATGCGAAGAGCTGACTCATTGGAAAAGACCCTGATGCTGGGAAAGATTGAGGGCAGGAGGAGAAGGGGACGACAGAGGATGAGACGGTTGGATGGCATCACCGACACGATGGACATGGGTTTGGGTGGACTCTGGGAGTTGGTGATGGACAGGGAGGCCTTGCGTGCTGCAGTCCCTGGGGTCACAAAGAGTCGGACATGATTGAGGGACTGAACTGAACTGAAAAGACCACGTGCTGATGTGGAAACTGCAACAACTTACCCAGATCTTGCTAAACTAATTAATAAAAGTGGCCACATTAAGATGATCAGTGTAGATGAAATAGCCTTATATTTT
Source organism: Bos indicus (assembly GCF_029378745.1). Taxonomy (NCBI): domain Eukaryota; kingdom Metazoa; phylum Chordata; class Mammalia; order Artiodactyla; family Bovidae; genus Bos; species Bos indicus. The sequence continues at coordinate 83,186,946 of NC_091771.1, read as the reverse complement.
GAGAAGATACCAGCTAAGAATTTCATAGCTAGAAAGGAGAAGTCAATGCCTGGTTTCAAATGACAGGGTGGCCTTTTTCTTAGGGGCTAATGCAGTTGGGATTTTGAGTTGAAGCCAACACTCCTTTAACATTCAAAAAGAAAAACAAAAATTGAGAGCCCTTAAGAATTATGCTAAATCTACTCTTTCTGTGCTCCATGAATGGAACAACAAAGCCTGGATAACAGTTTCTATTTATCACATGGTTTGGGTTGAATATTTCAAACCTACTATTTAGACTGACTGCTCAGGAAAAAATTCCTTTCACAATATTAGTACTCTTTGGCAATGCATCTGGTCACCCAAGAGCTCTGATTGAGATGTACAATGGACTTAATGTTGATTTCATGCCTGCTAACACAAAATCCATTTTGCAGCCCATCAATCAAGAAGTAACTTTAATTTTCAACTCTCAATATTTAAGAAGTACATTTCATAAGGCTATACCTGCCATAGATTGAAATTCCTCTGACAGAACTGGGCAAAATTAATTGAAAGCCTTCTGGACAGATTTCAGCAATCTAGATGCGGTTTGCAATGTTTGTGATTCATGCCTATGTGCTGAGTCACTTCAGTTTTGTTCGACTCTTTGGGACCCCATGGACTATAGTCTGCCACTCTACTCTGCCCGCAGTATTCTCCAGGCAAGAATACTGGAGTGGGTATGGGTTGCATGCCCTCCTCCAAGGGATCTTCATGACCCAGGGATTGAACCCAAGTCTCCTGTGTCTCCTGCATTGGACAGGTGGGTTCTTTACCCACTGAGCCATCTGGGAATGGAAAGAAGCAAAAATATTAAGAAGAGTTTAGAAGTTGATTTCAGCCTTCATGGATGACTTTGAAGTGTTCTAAGACTTCAATGAAGTAAGTAACAGCAGATGTAGAAACAGCAAGAGAACTAGAATTAGAAGTGGAGCCTGAAGACAATGTAACCTCATGAGCAAATTTTCACAGAAGAGAAGCAGGAAATAGTTTCTAGAGATGAAATCTACTGGGGAAGATTCTGGGAAGATTTTTGAAATGATAACAAAAGATTTAGAACATTACATAAATTAGGTTCATACAATAAAGGCAAGGTTTGAGAAGGCTGACTCCAATTTTAAGAGAGATTCTATTGTGGGTAAATGCTATCGAACTGCATGGCATGCTGCAGAGAAATTGTACATGAAAGAAAGAGTCAGTTTGTATGGCAAACTTCACTGTTGTCTTACTTAAAGAAATTACCTTAGTCATCCAGTCTTCAACAACTATCACCCTGATCAGTCAGCAGCCACCAACACTGAGACAAGACCTAACCCCAGCAAAAAGATTACAACTCACTAAAGGCTAAGATGATGTCAGTAATTGGTAGCAAAAAAAAAAAAGTATCTTTGAATTAAGGTTGTGTGTTTAGTTGCTCAGACATGTCCGACTCTCTGTGACACTTTGAACAGTAGCCCACCAAGCTCCTCTGCACTTTCCTCCTCCAGGGATGTTCCTGACCCAGAGATCAAACTCCTTTATCTTGTATTGCAGGCAGTTTCTCTACCCGGAGAGATATCAGGGAATCCCTTAAATTAAGGTCCAGTTCAGTTGCTCTGTAAAGTCCAACTCCTTGAGACCCCATGGACTGCAGCATGCCAGGCTTCCCTGTCCATTAACAACTCCTCAAACTTACTCAAACTAATGTCCATCAAGTCGGTGAAGCCATCCAACCATCTCATCCTCTGCCATACCCTTCTCCTCCTGCCTTCAATCTTTCCCAGCATCAGGGTCTTTTCCAATGAGTCAGTTCTTCTCATCAGGTGGCCAAAGTATTGGAGTTCCAGCTTCAACATCAGTCCTTCCAGTGAATATTCAGGACTGACTTCCTTTAGGGTTCACTGGTTGGATCTCCTTGCAGTCCAAGAGACTCTCAAGAGTCTTCCCAAACACCACCTTGAAAAGCATCAATTCTTCAGCACTCAGCTTTCCTTATAGTCCAACTCTTACATCCATACATGACTACTGGGAAACCATAGCTTTGACCAGAGGGAACTTTGTTGGCAAAGTAATGTCTCAGCTTTTTATTATGTTGTCTAGGTTGGTCATAGCTTTTAACCCAAGGACCGAGCATCTTTCATGGCTGCAGTCACCATCTGCAGTGATTTTGGAGCTCAGCAAAAATAAAGTCTGTCCCTGTTTCCATTATTTCCCCATCTGTTTGCCATGAAGTAATGGGACCGGATGCCAGGATCCTGAATGTTGAGTTTTAAGCCAGCTTTTTCATTCTCCTCTTTCACTTTCATCAAGGGGCTCTTTAGTTCTTCTTCACTCCTGCCATAAGAGTGGTGTCATCTGCATATCTGAGGTTATTGATAATTCTCCTGGAAATCTGGATTCCAGAAGATTCCAGTGCTTCATCCAGCCCAGGATTTTGCATGATATACTCTGCATATAAGGTAAATAAGCAGGGTGACAATATACAGCCTTGACGTACTCCTTTCCCAATTTGGAACCAGTCTGTTGTTCCATGTCCAGTTCTAACTGTTCTTTCTTGATCTGTATGCAGATTTATCAGGAGGCAGGTAAGGTGGTCTGATATTCCCATCTCTAGAAGAATTTTCCACAGTTGGTTGTGATCCACACAGTCAAAAGTTTTGGCATAGTCAATAAAGCAGAAGTCAATGATTTTTGGAACTCTCTTGCTTTTTTGGCAATTTGATCTCTGGTTCCTCTGGCTTTTTTAAGTCCAGCTTCAACATCTGCATGTTCATGGTTCATGTATTGCTGAAGCCTGTCTTGTGGAATTTTGAGCATTATTTTATTGGTGGGTGAGATGAGTGTAATCTTGAAGTAGTTTGAGCATTCTTTGGTATTGCCTTTCTTTGGGATTGGAATGAAAACTGAACTTTTCCAGTCCTGTGGCCACTGCTGAGTTTTCCAAATTTGCTGGCATATTGAGTACAGCACTTTCACAGCATCATCTTTTAGGATTTGAAATAGCTCCACTGGAATTCCATCACCTCCACTAGCTTTGTTCATAGTGATGCTTCCTAAGGCCAACTTGACTTCACATTCCAGGATGTCTGACTCTAGGTGAGTGTGAGTGATCACACCATCATGATTATCTGGGTCGTGAAGATCTTTTTTGTGCAGTTCTTCTGTGTATTCTTGCCACCTCTTCTTAATATCTTCTGCTTCTGTTAGGTCCATACCATTTCTCTCCTTTGTTGTGCCCATCTTTGCATGAAATGTTCCCTTAGTATCTCTAATTTTCTTGAAGAGATCTCTAGTCTTTCCCATTCATTGTTTTCCTCTACTTTGCATTGATCACTAAGGAAGGCTGTCTTATCTTCCCTTACTATTCTTTGGAACTCAGCATTCAAATGGGTATATATTTCTTTTTCTCATGGGTCTTTAGCTTCTCTTCTTTTCTCAGCTATTTGTAAGGCCTCCTCAGATAACCATTTTGCCTTTTTGCATTTATTTTTCTTGGGGAAGGTCTTGGTCACTGCTTCCCATACAATGTCACTAACCTTTGTCCATAGTTATTCAGGCTCTCTGTCTATCAGATCTAGCCCCTTAAATCTATTTCTCACTTTCACTGTATAATCATAAGGGATTTGATTTAGGTCATACCTGAATGGTCTAGTGGTTTTCCCTACTTTCTTCAATTTAAGTCTGAATTTGGCAATAAGGAGTTCATGATCTGAGCCACAGTCAGCTCCCAGTCTTTTTTTTGCTGACTGTATAGAGCTTCTCCATCTTTGGCTATAAGAATATAATCAATCTGATTTTGGTGTTGACCATCTGGTGATGTCCATGTGAAGACTCTTCTCTTGTGTTGTTGGAAGAGGGTGTTTGCTATGACCAGTGCGTTCTCTTTTCAAAACTCTGTTAGCTTTTGCCCTACTTCATTTTGTACTTCAAGGCCAAATTTGCCTATTACTCCAGGTATCTCTTGACTTCCTTCTTTTGCATTCCAGTCGCCTATAATGAAAAGGACGTCTTTTTGGGGTGTTCATTCTAGAAAGTCTTGTAGGTCTTCAAGGAACCATTCAGCTTCAGCTTCTTCAGCATTACTGGTTGGGGCATAGATTTGGATTACTGTGATATTGAATGGTTTGCCTTGAAAATGAACAGAGATCATTCTGTCATTTTTGAGATTGCATCCAAGTACTGCATTTCAGACTCTTGTTGACCATGATGGCCACTCCATTTCTTCTAAGGGATTCCTGCCCACAGTGGTAGGTATAATGGTCATCTGAGTTAAATTCACCCATTCCAATCCATTTTAGTTAACTGATTCCTAAAATGTTTTTTTTTTTTTTTTGCCATATCCTGTTTGACCACATCCAATTTAACCTGATTCATGGACCTAACATTCCAGGTTCCTCTGCAATATTGCTCTTTACAGCATCAGATTTTACTTCCATCACCAGTCATATCCACAACTGTGTGTTGTTTTCACTTTGGCTCTGTCTCTTCATTCTTTCTGGAATTATTTCTCCACTGATCTCCAGTAGCATATTGGGCACCTACCAACCTGGGGAGTTCATCTTTCAGTGTCCTATCTTTTTGCCTTTTCATACTGTTCATGGGGTTCTCAAGGCAAGAATATTGAAGTGGTTGGCCATTCTCTTCTCCAGTGGAGCACATTTTGTCAGAACTCTCCACCATGACCTGTCCATCTTCGGTGGCCCTACGTGCATGGCTCATAGTTTCATTGAGTTAGAAAAGGCTGTGGTCCATGTGATCAGTTTGATTAGTTTTCTGTGATTGTGGTTTTCATTCTATCTGCCCTCTGATGGAGAAGGGTAAGAGGCTTATGGAAGCTTCCTGTTGGAAGAAACTGACTGATGGAAAACTGGCCCTTATTCTGATGGGTGGGGCCCATGCTCAATGAATCTTTAATTCAATATTCTGTTGATGGGCGGGGTTGTGCTCCCTACTGTTGTTTGACCTGATGCCAAACTATGGTGGAGGTAAGTTTTAGAAAAGGCAGAGGAACCAGAGATCAAATTGCCAACATCTGTTGGATCATCGAAAAAGTAAGAGTTCCAGAAAAACATTTATTTCGGCTTTACTGACTATGCGAAAACCTTTGACTGTGTGAATCACAATAAACTGTGGGAAATTCTGAAAGAGATGGGAATACCAGACCACCTGACCTGCCTCTTGAGACATCTGTATGCAGGTCAGGAAGCAACAGTTAGAACTGGACATGGAACAACAGACTGGTTCCATATAGGAAAAGGAGTAAGTCAAGTCTGTATATTGTCAACCTGCTTATTTAATTTCTATGAAGAGTACATGATGAGAAATGCTGGGCTGGATGAAGCACAAGCTGGAATCAAGATTGCTGGGAAAATATCAATAACCTCACATATGCAGATGACATCACCGTTATGGCAGAATGTGAAGAAGAACTACAGAGTCTCAATGAAAGTGAAAGAGGAGAGTGAAAAAGTTGGCTTAAAGCTCAATATTCATAAAACTAAGATCATGGCATATGGTCCCATCACTTCATGACAGCTAGACCGGAAAATAGTGGAAACAGTGGCTGACTTTTATTTTTCTGGGCTCCAAAATCACTACAGATGGTGATTGCAGCCCTGAAATTAAAGGACACTTGCTCCTTGGAAGGAAAGCTATGACCAACCTAGACAGCATATTAAAAAGTAGAGATGTTACTTTGCCAACAAAGTTCCCTCTAGTCAAGGCTATAGTTTTTCCAGCAGTCAAGTAAGAGTTGGACTATCGAGAAAACCGAGCTCTGAAGTATTCATGCTTTTGAAGTGTGGGATCAGATAAGACTCTTGAGAGTCCCTTGGACTGCAAGGAAATTCAACCAGTTCATCCTAAAGGAGATCAGTCCTGAATATTCATCGGAAGGACTGATGTTGAAGCTGAAACTCCAATATTTTGGCCACTGATGCGAAGAGCTGACTCATTTGAAAAGACCCTGATGCTGGAAAAGATTGAAGGCAAGAGGAGAAGGGTATGGCAGAGGATGAGATGGTTGGATGGCATCACTGACTCCACGGACATGAGTTTGAGTGAACTCTGGGAGTTGGTGATGGACAGGGAGGCCTGGCATGCTGTGGTTCATGGGGTCACAAAGAGTCGGACACGACTGAATGACTGAAATGAAGTGAACTGAATGAAGATAATGGGACCTCCTTCAGAAGGTTCCATGCCAGCTCTGCAGTGCTTGGTGCCTGGACCCTGCAGCAGGCAACTACCGACCCACTCCTCCAGCAGAGACTCCCACAGTGCTCCCGTTAAGGTTATATACATCATTTTTAGACATATGCTATGGCACATTTAGCAGACAACAATATGGTGTATATGTAACTTTAATATGCACTGGGAAACATTTGGGTGACTTTCTTTATTGTGATATTTGCTTCATTGTAGTAGTATGGCACAGAACATGAAAGTTCTCTGAGGTGTGCCTGCATTTGTATTATATATATATATATATATGTGTGTGTGTGTCTGTGTGTGTGTGTGTGTGTATATACATATACGTATTATAAATTTTTTTTCTCTGTTTCATTTCAAACAAAGTTTTAAGTTAGAATAATAGCTGAATCTGTTTTTCTGATGACCAAATTTAAAGGTATATCTAACCAGAACAAAATCAGATCAGATCAGATCAGATCAGTCGCTCAGTCATGTCCAACTCTTTGCAACCCCATGAATCGCAGCATGCCAGGCCTCCCTGTCCATCACCAACTCCCGGAGTTCACCCAGACTCACATCCAACGAGTCAGTGATGCCATTCAGCCATCTCATCCTCTGTCGTCCCCTTCTCCTCCTGCCCCCAATCCCTCCCAGCATCAGAGTCTTTTCCAATGAGTTAACTCTTCGCATGAGGTGGCCAAAGTACTGGAGTTTCAGCTTTAGCATCATTCCTTCCAAAGAAATCCCAGGGCTGATCTCCTTCAGAATGGACTGGTTGGATCTCCTTGCAGTCCAAGGGACTCTCAAAAGTCTTCTCCAACACCACAGTTCAAAAGCATCAATTCCTCGGTGCTCAGCCTTCTTCACTGAGTCCAACTCTTACATCCATACATGACCACAGGAAAAACCACAGCCTTGACTACACAAACCTTTGCTGAAAAAGTAATGTCTCTGCTTTTGAATATGCTATCTAGGTTGGTCATAACTTTACTTCCAAGGAGAAAGCGTCTTTTAATTTGATGGCTGCAGTCACCATCTGTAGTGATTTTGGAGCCCAGAAAAATAAAGTCTGACACTGTTTCCACTGTTTCCCCATCTATTTCCCATGAAGTGGTGAGACCGGATGCCATGATCTTCGTTTTCTGAATGTTGAGCTTTAAGCCAACTTTTTCACTCTCCACTTTCACTTTCATCAAGAGGCTTTTGAGTTCCTCTTCACTTTCTGCCATAAGGGTGATGTCATCTGCATATCTGAGGTTATTGATATTTCTCCCGGCAATCTTGATTCCAGCTTGTGTTTCTTCCAATCCAGCGTTTCTCATGATGTACTCTGCATATAAGTTAAATAAACAGGGTGACAATATACAGCCTTGACAAACTCCTTTTCCTATTTGGAACCAGTCTGTTGTTCCATGTCCAGTTCTAACTGTTGGAGAAGCTCTATACAGTCAGCAAAACAAGACCAGGAGCTGACTGTGGCTCAGACCATGAACTCCTTATTGCCAAATTCAGACTTAAATTGAAGAAAGTAGGGAAAACCACTAGACCATTCAGGTATGACCTAAATCAAATCCCTTATGATTATACAGGGGAAGTGAGAAATAGATTTAAGGGCCTAGGTCTGATAGATAGAGTGCCTGATGAACTATGGAATGAGATTCATGACATTGTACAGGAGACAGGGTCAAGACCATTCCCATAGAAAAGAAATGCAAAAAAGCAAAATGACTGTCTGGGGAGGCCTTATAAATAGCTGTGAAAAGAAGATAAGTGAAAAGTAAAGGAGAAAAGGAAAGATATAAACATCTGAATGCAGAGTTCCAAAGAATAGCAAGAAGAGATAAGAAAGCCTTCTTCAGCAATCAATGCAAAGAAATAGAGGAAAACAACAGAATGGGAAAGACTAGGGATCTCTTCAAGAAAATCAGAGATACCAAAGGAACATTTCATGCAAAGATGAGCTCGATAAAGGACAGAAATGGTATGGACCTAACAGAAGCAGAAGATATTAAGAAGAGATGGCAAGAATACACAGAAGAACTGTACAAAAAAGATCTTCACGACCCAGATAATCACGATGGTGTGATCACTGACCTAGAGCCAGACATCCTGGAATGTGAAGTCAAGTGGGCCTTAGACAGCATCACTATGAACAAAGCTAGTGGAGGTGATGGAATTCCAGTTGAGCTATTCCGAATCCTGAAAGATGATGCTGTGAAAGTGTTGCACTCAATATGCCAGCAAATTTGGAAAACTCAGCAGTGGCCACAGGACTGGAAAAGGTCAGTTTTCATTCCAATCCCAAAGAAAGGCAATGCCAAAGAATGCTCAAACTACCAGACAATTGCACTCATCTCACACACTAGTGAAGTAATGCTCAAAATTCTCCAAGCCAGGCTTCAGCAATATGTGAACCGTGAACTTCCTGATGTTCAAGCTGGTTTTAGAAAAGGCAGAGGAACCAGAGATCAAATTGCCAACATCTGCTGGATCATGGAAAAAGCAAGAGAGTTCCAGAAAAACATCTATTTCTGCTTTATTGACTATGCCAAAACCTTTGATGATGTGGATCACAATAAACTGTGGGAAATTCTGAAAGAGATGGGAATACCAGACCACCTGATCTGCCTCTTCAGAACAAAATCAAGGGGTGGTTTTAATTTCTGAAATATGCCTCATTATGAAGATGGTTATTAACTAGTCACAGTTGGCAGAGATATAAAATAGAGTGTATATTCGTGGAACCTGCTAGAACAATCTGTAGATTTCACTGGGGCTCCCAGAATCCTGCTATGAAAGGCCTAAAGCTTGGTTCTTCAAGAATATACAGTAACAAATCATGTGACTTCAATGGAAGAACACCTCATTGATATCACTTGGTCATCACTCGAACCAACCTTTTTAATTTTTGTAAATGTCTCTGGAAGTTTCTTCTGTTCTGTGCAAATGTTCTGTTCAAACTCTCCTAAAATATGACCCTAGCTTTAATTATGGTTTCAAAGTTTTATTGTTTTATTTCTCACTAAGCAAAATGTGTCAATAATTTGGATTCTGAAACCATAACTAAAATGTCATTCCAAGAGATATTTTTCCTTCCTCCCACGGGGGTACTGTGTCCATACCAAGAGTTGGCTTTGGACCATGGTCACACCGGCCATGAGCTGAAACTGCAGTCTTGGAACCAACATATTGTATTTTGTGCATTTGAACAGAACTCTTGGCTATAGTTCTCTGCTCAGCTAAGTTTTCAGACACTGTTAGAGGTACACTGTTTAAAATAGCATGGGTTAGGGCTGCAGCTTGTGAGAAAACTCTCAAGCTAAATTAATTATATTTCTGGAAAATATGGAACAAAAAAAAAAACACAAGATTCTGTGGGATCTTGAATTATTGCTTGGGAATTCTTACCCGATAGTAGTGCATCAAAGAAGAAAGTACTATCACTGATAACTAGTTCTTATTGAGGACCTTACTGAAGTCCAGCTGTGACCTAATACAAAATGTAGGGCTGCAAATACAATATCTAGAAGGTCTGACCTATACTTCAAGGATTTTACACCCAGTGAGGAAATGAATTACCTTATGTTTGAGCAAAATAGGAATGAAATGTATCTTTTTCCTATTATTCTAGTAGATTATCTGGAGCTAAGACAGTAACCTAGGTTAAAGTCATGCATTTTATAAGTCCTTGCTTTTGTGACTTTTACTGGGAACCTCAGGTGAAAAAAAAGGTTACACTCGAGAACTGTGAGAGGTCAAGGGTTTTATTCTACTTGAAAGTTAGCAAATCTGCCTGCCACCATTTCTTAGGTGCTGGCGGAAGACACTTGGCATCTGGTTAGAACCCAAACAGGAAAGCCAGAGGTTCTCATCTGTTTCTGTCGGCTTGCCAAGCCACTCAGATCCCAGGAGGTTATGCAGGCGGCCCATGATGGATGCTGGCACGCACAGCAGGTCACACTGAGAAGAGAAGCACTGAGACTGAAGAGTCTGCTGCTTGCATCAAAAGAGAAGTCAGGGTGCCGTTCATCTCTCACCCTTCAGGACCTCTCACTGAAAACGCAGTCCAAAGAAAGCCCCAGGGGAGAGTGGGCCGAGCTGCATGTTCTTGGCATCCTTGGTAAGAATGCACAGTGCCACCCACAGCAGATGGAGCCTCTTTCACAACAGTCACCAGGGAGACGTTACAGAAGAAAAATAAACAGCTAGGAGTAAACTGTCAGAAACACCAATATTTTAAAATATTGAAAGGGACCAGAAAGGAATAATAAAAGGACAGGAGAAAAGTCAGAAGAAAATAATATAATCACAGATAAGGATGGAAAGAGGGGTTCCCAGGTGGCGCTAGTGTTAAAGATCCTGCCTGCCATTGCAGGAGACGTAAGAGACGTGGGTTCCATCCCTGGGTCAGGAAGATCCCCTGGAGGAGGACATGGCAACCTACTCTAGTCTTACCTGGGAAATCTCATGGATGGAGGAACCTGATGGGCTACTGTCCACAGGGTTGCAGAGTCGAACACAACTGAAGCAGCTGAGCATGCACACACACCACTTTTTAAAGTTTATTAATTTTTTTACAATATAGTTTCTCTTTTATGTTTTATTTTTTTGGCCATGAGGCATGTGGAATCTTAGCCCCTGCATCCAGGGATTAAGCCCATACCCCCTGCTCTGGAAGGTGAACTCTTAACCACCAGAGACCATAGAGACCACCAGAGAAGTCCCTATCAGGTTTTTTCTTAAAGTGGCAAGTTCAATGTCTTTGTTTATTATTAAAAAATAAATAAAGAGAGCTTTTCTGTCAGTCTTTCTTTCAAGTGAAAATGGTGCTTCATGAAATAAAAGAGCTAGTTTGGCTTGCAATTCAGACAATTACACAAGCTAGGGAGCAATATCATACTTTGATATGCAGCAGTAATGCTTTATAAATTATAAAAAATGCTTCATTTCATCACTCAGTAAATTACAACAGCATTACCAGAGAGTTAAGATTTAACAAAAGTCATAATTTTTATGTTTCACTTAGGAAAGTCTTGAGTAAATTTTCTTATTATGTTTTCCTTACACGTTCCTGACTGTGAAGAAATCCATGGCTACCTGTGGTTTAGGGTCACTCAGCTGATTTGCACCAAGAAGCCACAAGTTTTACCCAAGCTGCTTTACAAGGTGAACACATACACCAATGCTGTAAGAAAGACAAATAACTCCTCATTATTATCATGAAAATAATTTGCCTATTACAATGAAGGTGTCTAGGGGACCCCGAGAGCCTGAATACTATGTTTTCAGAACTACTACTTTAGAAGATGAAGACTGGGCCTCTTCCTTCCTTCAATTACTGATCTGTTTCTTTTTTGCTTTTTATATTTAACTTCTCTGTTTTCATCCTCTCCCTCTGTGTGTGTTTCTGTGTGTTCACACACAGGCATATGGGAATTCTACCAGTAACAATTAGGAGTCTAATGAAAAATTGAAGAAATGCTTCATTTTCTCATTGCAGAATACTTCCAGAAATATCATCGTGTATTTTTCAATAACTTTTTCAAATTTATATTAGTAGAGTAATTAAAAAAAAATTCGTGTTAAGATTTCATATTTTAGAGGAGCTGTGTGTTCACAGCAAAACTGAGGTAAAGGTACAGAGATTCCCCCCACAAATGCATAGCACCGCCCCCCAAACCATTCTCAACTTCCTCCATCAAACACTACATCTGTTACAAGCAGTGAACTTACACTGACCTAGCATCACCAAAAGTCCACAGCTTGTATTAAGGGTTTTCTTTTCAGGTTCCAAGAAGCTGGAACTCTCTGTGTTCACCTGTCTGTCTAGTCTTAGAGGCAGCAGTTTATCCTGTGTCATCTCTTTTTTTCACAGTTTTATTTAATGTTAATTTTTCCATCTGTTCATCTTTTCATATGTTATTGAGAAGGAATAGTGAATTTCAATCTCTTTACATGTCAAACTGGAAAGCAGAAGTCTTTACCAGAGTATTTTTGAGTATATTTCTCCTCTGCTTTAAAAAAAAAAAAATCTCCTAAAAATAGTCTGTAAGTTTGTGATTACACTGAAAACAGTCTCCAAGTCTATGTCTATAACCATCTTCCCTGTATTGAATAATCTACTTAAAAGTATTACAGAAATTTTACCCAGGTATATCATCAAGGGCTTCCTCAATGGCTCAGATGGTAAGGAATCCATCTGCCAATGCAGGAGAAACAGGTGTGATCCCTAGGTTGGGAGGACCCCCTGGAGAAGGAAATGGCAAACCACTCCAGTACCCTTGCCTTGAAAATCCCATGGACAGAGGAGCCTGGCAGGCTACAGTCCATGGCAGTAAAACAGAATTGGACACAGTAAGAACAATACCATCTATCATATATATGTCAGTATTTTAGAGAGGTGTAAAATAATCAACAAAGCCAGGATAAACCTCATAATTTGCTACTATGAGAACCTGACAACTAATTGTAACCTATTTTTAGTATAAACACATCCAATTGGCAAGTCATGCATTTTATCTATCAGTTGGATTTAAATATTACATTTTTGCATAGTTAGAAAATGACATAACATATATTAACACAACAAATGGAACTTACATCAAATTAGAGAGTAAAAAGATGAGTTGAGTCAAAAAGCAAACTTTACTAAATATTCCTGGGTTTCCTTGGAATCTGGCATGATCTAAATATTTATACAGTTAGAGATCATATTATCATAAAAATATAAAGTATAATTAGAAATTGTAATGTGTCAGGATTAGATTAATATATTTTATTATGACTTACTCATAGTAAATGTTATAATGGAAAACTTATTGCTAAATTCTATTGGTTATATAATGGTAAGTATAGATAGTTGTCTTTCTGCAAATGTAGCAGAATGGCATTTTGAAATTCTATTCAACTGATTTTTTTCCCTTTCTTGGTTCTATTTTACTCTGAGTTACCTATATCATTAAAATAATACTGAGTTACTGACCTGTGAAGGGAAAAAACAACAGAATATGAACAAATAGTCAAATAATTGGCTTTGACTTCCAAAATAAGATTTAAAAATCGAAAGCTAGGTAAAGTCTTCCATGAACTCTTGATTCATATAAATGTGGATTTGCAGGAAAGAAATCTGATTTAAAGATTCCAACAATGCTAAGAACAAATATTTACAACACAGAGAAAAGGTAAATAATGAACATCAGAGTAAGAACGGCAATATGCAGATACATTCCTTGTTTTCTGAAACAGATGAATAAAGGTCTCAGTGGATAGGCAGAGAGAGGAAAGTTAGAGAAGTTTCCATCTTCTGATGGAAGCTGAAAAGAAGTCCAACACACCCACCCATCTGTTCCGTCCAGTGAGATAGAGTTGGACTGCACATGAGTTTGACAGGAATCTGAGAGTAGTGAAGCCTCTCTATTCCCAAGGGTGGCCCATGGATATTCAGACCTTGAAGAGAGATTCCACGTGATGGTGCCAAGCCAAAAGAAGAGATACGCGCTGTGGGCTTGAAGGCAGCTTCAGAAAATTCTGACAACCTTGGTTTGGTGCAACCTTGGTAAGGAATAAAGTTCTCCATAAGGCGGGTGTGGCATGTGGTATTTTTGAAATACAACTGTAACAATTCCTTTTTTCCACACTCTGTCTTTACTAAGTGACTTTGACAGTCCTACCACCAAGAGGAGGGGTTTGTGTTTCTTCCTGAATCTGGTGGGCTTACAAACAGGAAAAGTGACATTGTGTGATTCCAGGGCTATGTAATAAAAGGCAAACAACTTCTGCCTGTTTCTCTTGCATTTTTTTTTCTCCCCTGGAACCCAGCCATTCGTGCTATAAGGAAGCCCAAGCAGCCAAGAGAAGCTTCATGTAGGTGTTGGGCCAACAGGACCAGCTGAGGTTGCAACCAACAGCCAGCCTCATTGCTCAGACATGAGAATAAAGGAAAGAAGCCTTCAGATGACTTCAGTCTCCAGACGTCATGTGTTCCAGATGAAGCCCAAAATAGCTCAGAGAAGAAACGAGCTGTCCCCACTGGGCTTTTTCTGGATGCCTGCTCCTTAGAATCCAAGAATATGATAAAATGTTTCTTATGCCATAAATGTGGTTTGTTATGAAGACTAGATAGAATAGTGGGGAGGGGAAATGGAGGAGTAAGTCTATGTGGCTCATGTAGAAGAAGAAACTGCTCTTAAGAGAGATAAGTGTAGTATCTAAGTGTCAAGATCTCATGCCCAGAAGGCATGGCAGAGTTCATAGACATCAGGACCAGATTTCATGTTCAGTTCAATTCACTTCAGTTGCTCAGTCGTGTCCGACTCTTTGCGATCTCAAGAACTGTAGCACGCCAGGCCTCCCTGGCGTGCATCACCAACTCCCAGAGTTCACCCAAACTCATATGTGTCGAGTTGGTGATGCCATCCAGCCATCTCATCCTCTGTCTTCCCCTTCTCCTCCTGCCCCCAATCCCTCCCAGCATCAGAGTCTTTGCCAAAGAGTCAACTCTTCACATGAATTGGCTGAAGTATTGGAGTTTCAGCTTCAGCATCAGTCCTTCCAATGAAACCCAGGACTGATCTCCTTTAGAATGGACTGGTTGGATCTCCTTGCAGTCCAAGGGACTCTCAAGAGTCTTTTCCAACACTGCAGTTCAAGAGTATCAATTCTTCGGCACTCAGCTTTCTTCACAGTCCAACTCTCACATCCACACATGACCACTGGAAAAACCATAGCCTTGACTAGATGGATCTTTGTTGGCAAAGTAATGTCTCTGCCTTTCAATATGCTATCTAGGTTGGTCATAACTTTCCTTCCAAGGAGTAAGTGTCTTTTAATTTCATGGCTGCAATCACCATCTGCAGTGGTTTTGGAGCCCAAAAAAATAGTCTGACACTGTTTCCACTATTTCCCCATCTCTTCCCCATGAAGTGATGGGACCAGATGCCATGATCTTAGTTTTCTGAATGTTGAGCTTTAAGCCAACTTTTTCAATTTCCTCTTTCACTTTAATCAAGAGGCTTTTGAGTTCCTCTTCACTTTCTGCCATCAGGGTGGTATCATCTGCATATCTGAGGTTATTTCATGTTAGGTGACCCAATTAAATTGACTAAATTAAATTGCATCTTAATAAGTGGGCTTCTCTGGTGGCTGAGCGGTAATGAATCTGCCTGCAATGCAGGAGACATGGGTTCAACCCCTGGGTCAGGAAGATCCCCTGGAGAAGGAATGGCTACCCACTCCAGTACTCTTGCCTGGGATATCCCATGGATAGAGGAGCCTGGCAGGCTAGAGTCCATGGGTTCACAGAAGAGTCAGACTTGAGTTAGGGACTAAACAACAAGTGTTGCCAGAGACAAAAGATGATAATGGAACATACACTTCTTCCTTAGCTCTATGACACTATCATGGTTTCCTAGGAATTTAGAGAGACCATGGAAGAATGAAAGGAAAAAACGAAATAGATGAATCATGAATCAGCCAAGCTTCATCCGAAAATACCCGCCATTTATATCACATATTCAAGTAAGGATGATTTAGATTTCCTCTGTCACTTCTGGATTATTTTAAGTTTAGTGAAGGAGAAACCAAGTCCTTTTTTACCTATCTTAAACATTAACTTTATAAAAAATTCAAAGTGCTAGCTAAATGCTTTGTAGACATGCTTGTAGAAATAGACATTACTCTGAGCAGATAATATATGTCATATTATATATATATATACACACACATATGATATCATATATGCCTTTACAAAGTTTTAAATTTTAACCAGAGACTAGCAAAAGTTGGCATCTTGAAACCAAATCATGTTTTCAGTGGATTTCATTTGAGCAGAAATTAACAGCTTTTTGATTCCACTTGTTAAAGTTTAGTTTGCATTAATTGTGGTAAAATAAATAGAACACACAATTTATTTTCTTAACTAATTTTAGCTGTGCAGTTCATAGCTTCTGTTTCCACGTTCAACGATTCACTCTGTCTTTTAGATCTCTCTAGAGATCTAATATAAACTTTCAAAGTGGGATCTTAAGCAAAGAACTCTAAGTATTGCTCATAAATGACAAGTTCTAAGTTTCTGCCAGTGATAATTGGTCCATCCCGATCTAGTCAGACTCTTCTTATGAATATTCTTTGATATTTGTGGTAAATTTTGTAAGATAAATGGTCTTGATTGAGATGCATCTGTGGCCTCATTCCAGAACAGAGTTAACTGGCCTGAATGGGTGATGAATCCACAGTCACATGTTCTGAGAAGCTCAGTATATCTTACACAATCAGATAAAAAAAATATACTAGCAGGGCACTTTCTTGACTAAAATTTATAAATTAATTTGCTATAATGAAAAATCTGGGATAAGGGGCTTCAGTTTCTATGGCATCAGTGTTTCTCAAACTGGGTTGGTGAGACCAGTGAAAGAAAACCAAATGAAAGATTTTAAGACCAGATGGTGCACAAAACCATTAGCTATACAGAACTCTAAAGGAACCAGACCTTCGGAAAGAATATACACGTTGCAAAGAGGTGGACTGTAGCATTTATCGCCTTGTAGACAATACTTTGGAAGTTGAGTTCAGTGGCTTCTCGTAAAAATAAAAGTAAGTACTCTATGTTAGCTATTCTAATTGTTAGTACACATTTTCCTTATTTTGTGATGAAGCAATTACTAACAATTCCTTGAGCTCAGTTCTCAGAGGAAAGAAGAGAGAGAAATAGCATTGCATGTTTTTATTTTCTTTCCAACTTTGAAAGGAGAATTTTGGTAAGTTAATTGCACTGATCATACTTTGGGTTCATTTTTAGTATGTCTAGAAAGAAAGAAATATGCACGGAGAATTCCTAATATTTTAGTAGCTTTTTGAGCCATGAATCCCCTTGGCAATCGAGTGAATCTCATAGACTTCCAACATTTTTTTACATATAAAATAACATACATAGGATGACAAAGGAACACAACTTATTGAAATGTAATTAGCATATTAAAATTAATGAATTCCATAATTTCAAAGTAGTGGTGTGTATACATGATGTTTTTTGATATAGTCAAGTAACTTGAACAGAATATGAAAACTTCTGATTTCTATCGGTAACAAAGTTACTTAGAACTCTTTGCACTACTGTGATTTAATACCAGCATGGAATGCCAAAGGAAATGTTAAATTTTAAAGGACAGTAAAAATACTTTTTAAAATTTCATTCAGGTTCATGAATCCCCAAAAGACTAGCCAAAAATCCCTTAAGGTTCAGTGGATCCCAGTTTAAGAACACCTGAGTTAAGATTAGGCTAGAGCTTCACTCTACCATGGAAGAAGTAGTTTTAAGCTTCTTATTAACATCAAGAAAAGTTGTTTATCATAAAAATTCCAGCTAAAGTTCAAAAACAAAACAAAACAAAAGTCCTATCAGTATTCACCAGTAGTAAGCCAGCAACCATAGCCTGGGTTAGTCTCAAGAGATGAAAGGTTGTATGCATGAGACTTCAAAAAGGATTTTGGAAAATCTGTTGTATTAAGCTTTTAGGATGTTTCCATTTTTGATTAGGTTTAAAATCAAGTGAAGAAAATGGGTAACCATATTAGATAAGCAAGATACAATCTGTGCTCAATCATATATTCTTTTTCTACTGGTTCTTGAAGTGGAATTTCTTCTCTGGTTAATTTTCTGTGGAAGTTTAACTATGCCAATTACATAGGAAAGGGCAAATTACTTAAATATTCAGCTCCTCAGTTTTCTCTTGTGTAAAATAAGTGGGTTAAGCTACATGATCTTTTTAGGTGGACTTTAGTGGAAAGAAAATCAGTTTTGAGTTTAAACATTAATTAATATGCCTACTGTAATGTTACTAAATAAAATGTGATTTTAAAAAGTTGAGACCTGGTTCATTATAAAGTTGTTATGAGGATCAAATAAGATAACATAATATTTCTCTAAGGCATACCTTAGGCACTAAATAAGGGGCTTCCCAGGTGGCACAGTGGTAAAGAATCTGTCTGCCAATGCAGGAGATGCAAGAGATGCTGGTTTGATTCCTGGGGTCAGGAAGATCCACTGGAGAAGGAAATGGCAACCCACTCCAGTATTCTTGCCCGGGATGTTCAATGGACCGAGGAGCCTGGTGGGCTATAGTCCACAGGGTCACAGTCAGACAAGACTGAATGACTTTCCCTCATTTAGGCTTCTCAGTTGGATGGTAAGCATCTGAGGTGGACACAACTGAGCGACTTCACTTTCACTTTTCACTTTCATGCACTGGAGAAGGAAATGGCAACCCACTCCAGTGTTCTTGGCTGGAGAATCCCAGGGACGGGGGAGCCTGGTGGGCTGCTGTCCATGTGGTCGCACAGAGTCGGACATGACTGAAACGACTTAGTAGCAGTAGCAGCAGCAGCAAGCATCTGAAACCCACAAATAGATGGGGCCTGTTAAATCAGATTGTCTTCATTGACCACTATATCCAATCTAAAAAGAAATTCACTTATTGGAACCCAACGTTAATCATGTCATACTATGCTGAAAAGACTTTTCTCCCTTAGAAACAAAAATGTCAATGTCATGCTATCATTGTGATTTCTGAATTGTGTTGGTAAACATCCAGTAACCAGGCTACTAGATACCAATCATTAGATTAAGAATATGGAATGCTCATTAAGAAGCCACTTCTATCAGAGATGGCTATTGACTGCTTCTTGAAGTATCCTCTGTGTTTCTACAGTATTGACACAGAACCAATATAGTATAACCTGGTAATTACAAGGCATGCTGCAAACACATAATTAGCTAAATAATCCAGTAGCCAAATGTAATCCACTCAAGAACTTGCCTCCTTAAAGCCTTTGAACACAAGCATGGAACGTTATCATCTCTCATTTTCCAGATTCATAACAAATAAATAAATGTACCTCATTATTTGAATATTAATGACATTTCTCAATTTGCTCTTTTTCAAAATTGTACATCTTTTCTTCCAACTAGAGTATACTATTTTTACTGTACAAATTAACTCTGTACATATTAGATAGTAGCTCTGTGTGTGTGTGTGTGTGTGCACCCAGTTGTGTCTGACTGTTTTATGACCCCATGAATTGTTGCCCACCAGGCTTCTCTGTCCATGAAATTTTCTAGACAAGAATACTGGAGTGGGTTGTCTTTTCTTCTCCAGGGGATCTTTCTGACCCAGGGATCGAACCTGCATCTCTTACATTGGCAGGCAGATTCTTTACCACTGCACACCATGCAAGCTCTCTCGCAACCCAGATACTTATTTTATTACACTGCTCTAATGTATTCTTGAGTCTATGTTAGCAGGCTTAATTTTCATATGTTCTAGTTAATTTCCTACACAGTGCAAGTCAGGAAACAAAGCACTTGATTCATCAGAGGCAGAAAGAGAGATGAGATATATCATGGTGAAACTAATATCTGTTCCTCAATAATTGTAGCCTGAAGCTTTGGCTTTATTATCGGCCAGATATTAGCATCATTTCCACAAGGTACAGAAGATTTGCTTGGCTTAATTCTTCCTGTGATTCAATAAATATTTGCAGAAGATCTCAAAAGTCTGACACTATTTCAATTGCTGGCCATATAAATAAATATTCTATTTGTCATATTTTAAAGAGGGAAAAATGGAAAAGTGATTTTAACGTGGACACATTTCTTTTTAGTGGCACATTACTGCATTAGCAGAGAACCAGCCTTAAGAAGGGCATTTAGAAATGATGCAATTGTTTTCCTACATTTGACACGCTTTATAGATTTTTTACTCTATACCTTTGCATTTATAATGAGGGGAAAAGTAAAAAATGTGGCTTTCGTACATCTGGGGAAGAACTTTCAGTGGTAGGAAAACCACTGATGAAGGGAAGAAGTGAAGAGCCAGTCCTTAGCTTCATATGAGTGTGGAGCAGAGCAGACCCCTGCAGGAATGATGGGAATAAAGTCAGTCGTAGGCTTCATAGGTGACACCTGACTTTTCTGATCATTCTTGGTACCAGAGGCTTAGACTACTTTGTCAGTCATGCTTTAATAATACTGGAAAGAGTTCTTAATCCAGGGCTATGGTCTTAGCAACAAAAGCTTTCCTTGGGAATGATTAAAGCAAGATACTAGAACCACATGCAGTATATTAAATGATTAACTGAATCTGAATATGGGTACCCATCAAAATATGGGTAATGTGAAAGTAATTCTGATTAATCTTTGGTCTTTCTCACTTGGAATTTTGTGATCCCTTGTGTGTCACAACCACCCAGGGTCCAATTCTTTCCTCACCACACCCCACTTTGTTTTATTTGTCATACTCTCTGGTGTGTGTACACTGCCCGTGTCCCAAACTGTCCACTTTTTAAAGACTGATATCAATGCAAACTGCAAAGGACTTTTGATTTAGTTAAAATCCTAGTTAAAAGGATTTTTTAACTAGTTGCTAATGTTCAAAGTTCAATCAAAGATAGGCCTATTTTTCAGTTTTGTTTTTTTTTTTACATGAGGCTAGCTAATCCTGTTACTAGCTACTGCAGTGATCTGTGTAATTCAATAACATACGGGCATGTATTCTTCTTCAATGGGCTGGCTTCCGATGAATTCATGGTACAATTGCCTGTTTAACTGAGAAATGTGCTATCGTCATCGCTCCTCAAGTGTGTTTCCTCAATTGAGATTTGAGTTGTGCTGGGGTGGTAAGAGAGAGTTTATAGTTCACTTGAGTTTGGGGGCTGAAGAAAATTAGTGCTCAGTTTTCATCCTGATCAAGTCACCACATAGTATTTTTGACTCTATGATACTTTCTGGATTCCAGAAGCAAATATTAATATCTCTACTGGCTAGGAGTTTTCTGTTTAACTGTTTCACTCTCACTTGTCTCCAGTTTTTAGTACTAAACATTCATCATTTTGTCTAAATAAAACAGTAATGAATGCATTTATCAGTTATTTAAAAATAAATACATTAATTAAAACACTATCTCAAGATAAAGCATGAAACCCTATTACTATGCAAATAAATATGCTATTCCGCCTTTTATTAAAAAAAACCTTTTTTGCTACATAATTACAAGGATCTATGGATAGACAAATAAACAGATGGGCATAGTAAACATCTCATTTTATCTTCCTCTTAAACCTAGATAATTATTTTGATTTGCTAAAAAAAATTTAAAAAATTCTAACAGGTATACATGAATAAGGCTGAATCGTTTTCAATAAAATAGTATTTTTCTGATTCAGAAACTGAACAACAGATTCTACAAAGGCTTACTGACAAATTATATTGTCACTTTAATTCAATTTTCATTAAGTACCATGGTGCTAAGCCTTGTGTGATGCCAATTACTCATTATCATAGGAAGACTTGCTATTTTATATTATATGACATATAGGATTTGCTCAAAATGGAGTAATAGACACTATTTGTGAGATAATTTGTAATACATTATTCACCAGGATTAGAAGATAAACATTTTTTGGATATACTAAATCTTTATTGCTATAAATATAAACTTTAGGCTAATAGCAAATTTTTCAATAAAAATCTTCAAAATTTTATGCTCAAATAATAACTGAAAGAGATTAACTTGCTTCCTGCTTTTGTAGAATTCATTCAGGGCATATTTCAGGATGCTAACTTCCTCTAAGAATTGCATTTTGTGTTACTATTCCCTTCAGAGAGTTCACTAACTTTAGATAAATGCTATTTACTATATAAACTGCCTTTTATGTCTCAAAATGTCTATATTCTGAGCACACTGAAAAGGCTACTTCCTCTTCTAATGCATCATGCTAAAGTCTGCAGGACGACAGTGAAGAGGTCAAAAGGACCTCCAAGCCCCAGGATGCTTCAGTTAACAAGACAAGATAAATATTTGAGGAGCTTTAAAGGTTCATTTCTCATAAAGATTTAGATAACCATCATATGTTAGATAATGGCTTCATTTTCATAATCATCTGAAATTCCCTTCAAATTAAATATATATATTAGACGTAGATATTTCTTCTTTGACGTAGCCTCCCAATGAAACAATTACTTTGGTGAATTTAATGACCTTCTTCCTAAGTGATAGAGCTGTGCAATGTTCGCCATCCTGCTATTAAAATATTCTAATTAAATCAGTCACCCTGGTCCCATCTGTTACAGACTGATCTCACGTGGAGAAGCTGCTGGAATGTCTCCAGGGCCGTCCATGTACTTAGTTCCTTGCACGGCTCATTGGATGTTACAGGCATGAGGACCTTGTTCTTGGTTTGAAGTGATAACTCAGGCTCTGGGTATACAATAAACCACCGTGAACGTTACTGAAGATTAAATTAGTGCTTTTCTTGTACCATCAGAATGCTTGCATAGTAGGAACGGTTGTGACACATGACACTGTTTAGTAATCTCCTCTTCATCATGGTCTGGGAGAGAGACTCGAGGACCAACTCTGGACATACTCCCCAGTTCTAAGAGTGAGGTGACGGTCCCAGGAGCCCAGGTCAGTAGGAACTCTGGAGAACTGCAGAGCCCACCCCAAGCCTGGGCCCAACCAGGATGGATACCAAAGGCAGGGCTGAAGCTGGATTTATAAGTGCAGACCTCTGTTCTCCCAAAGGTCATGGCATATTCGATTACCATTTTTCAGCAAAGGTGACTTTTTTTTTTTTTAATTTAAATGTCTTGGATATTAACAATGGTTTGATAGGGACTGGAGGTTGGGAGGTGAGGATTAATTTTTACAACTTCACATATATAACTTTCCTGCTAAAAGATGATACTAACAAATGTCTTCGTATGTTAATCAGGGGTAATTGGTTGACAAAATGTAGGATTTCATAAGTGATAGATGAGAAAACTACGTATTTCTTTGCATTTGTCACTGCTATTTTTCAGCTTTATTTGATTCATGAAATGTCAGATGACTTTTATGAGGAAAAAAGTCTTAGTTTTAATACCATGTTTTAATAATTAAGTGAGTTAGTCTAGCTGATACCACTGTTCCCTGAAATGCACAGCTACACACGATTACTTGTGACAAAGCTTCATTACAGAGCTGGCGAATCTGTTTCTATCTCAGATCCTTTTGGGAATTAAGAAGGCCATGAAGTGTAAACAGACACATACATTATTTATTCAAGCTGCTATGCATATAGCTTATCTATATAGATGTGATACACACACATGTATAGACACATGGACATGTACTTCTTTCTCTCTTAGCCTATTCCTTTTTCAATTTTTCAAGTCTTAATTTTTTAAATGTTATTTTTATCAATACTATTCCTTCATAAAAAAGAATCAACTGGTTTCATCAGTTTTAAAAATAATAAAATGCAGTCCTTTTCAGAGAAAACCATTTAGCTCTTGAATCTGGTTCATTGAGAATTCACTTCTTTTTATACAAATCGCGTTTGTTCGTATCTATTAAACTTCTGCTATGGCTTTTCTACTTGGCTCTTTTTTTTTTCTCCTTGTCTTCTTTCACACATATGTACCTTCCTCAGCTGTCTTTTCTGCTGATAAGGTTACATTCACTTTGGGTCTGATCAATACTCAGTTTTGATGACTGTGATGCTCTGCATTCTACCCAAAGCTCATGTCAAGGTGACACGGCCCACTCTCTTTCCCACGCTTACACAGCTACCTTTCCAAAGGTTCTCTTGTTCCAGACCTCTAACATCTTCTCTCCAGTGCTCACTCACAGCCCACCTTGCTTTCTATTTTCCCGAGAAAATCAACGTAAGTAGGAGAGAGAACTTCTGCCAGCTCTCAGATATGACACATGGACTCCACGCCTCCACCTCCTCTCCTGTAAAAACAGACAAGCCTCGTGGGTTCCTAACTACTGCCTGCCTTTCCTCCTGCCTGACAGATCCTTCTGGCCCAAGCTTCACATTTTTGTAGCTCTCCTCCCTTCCCTGCCTTTCTTCTGAATCAGTATTACCATCAAAATAGTTTTCTACCATTTCTAAAAGAAAAATCCCCCTCTTACTTTTAATATCAGTTCCCACATTTCTTCTGCAATTTTCCTCTTACTCCAATCAGCAACCCATGAGGTAAGTCTACACCGAGCATTGTCTGAACAGACTCACACTCTTCAGTTGAACTCTGCACATTTTCTCTTGAATCAACCCTCCTCAATTAGGATTTCACTTTCACCATGCTTGCAAATAGATGGCAAATAGATGGGGAAGCAATGGATGCAGTGACAGACTTTATTTTTGGGGGCTCCAAAATCGCTGCAGATGGTGACTGCAGCTGTGAAATTAAAAGATGCTTACTCCTTAGAAGAAAAGCTATGACCAACCTAAACAGCATATTAAAAGACAGAGACATCACTTTACCAACAAAGGTCCATCTAGTCAAAGCTATGGTTTTTCCAGAGGTCATGTGTGGATATGACAGTTGGACTATAAAGAAAGACAAACCCCAAAGAATTGATGATTTTGAACTGTGGTGTTGGAGAAGACTCTTGAGAGTCCCTTGGACTGCAAGGAGATCCAACCAGTCCATCCTAAAGGAAATCAGTCCTGAATATTCATTGGAAGGACTGATGCTGAAGCTGAAACTCCAGTATTTTGGCCACCTGATAGGAAGAACTGACTCATTGGAAAAGACCCTGATGCTGGGAAAGATTGAAGGCAGGAGGAGAAGGGGATGGCAGAGGATGAGATGATTGGATGGCATCACTGATGCAATGGACATGAGTTTGACCAAGCTCTGGGAGTTAGTGATGGATAGGGAAGCCCGTCATGTTGCAATCCATGGGGATGCAAAGAGTCAGACATGACTGAGTGACTGAGCTGAACTTATGCTTGCAAGCCATTAACATGAAAACTAGTTTCTATTCTCTGTCTGACTTCAGTATCAACATTGGACATAATCTCACCCTGAAACATTTTCTTCACTTGGATTCCAGGAGACACCTGGAAAAACTAGCTTTTTTTCCCCCCCTCATTCTGCTTTAATAAACTTAAACCTCTGACCTCTAAATGCTGGTAAGCCCAGGGACGTCTTCTATTGCCACTCAAACTGCTCATGAAGTTACCTAATCACAAGCTTCACATGTATATCTCCAGCCTGATTCCTTCACCTGAATCCCAGAGTGTTAGATTTAACCACTTCATCAACATTTCTACATAGATGTCTAATCTATATTTCAAGCTCACCATGTTTAAAACAACCCCTACCCTTGCCCCCCCCCCCAAAAAAAAAAAAAAAGAGAAAAGAAAGGAAAGGTAGACCACCTTGTTTCTACCACCAACACGTTTTGAGTAGAGAAATGGCATCATCTGTCATTTTAACTTGATCAGTCTCAGAATAACAGAAACAAAGGTAAAGGGAGGCTGAGTCTATCCATTTGTAGTGTCTGTGATAAATTGCAGATGAGGGAAGAAAGGAGATGTGGCTTGGGTGGTAGCAGCAGAGATATCAGATGATGGGGGGCAAAACTCTCTAGAAAGGAGATGGGCTCTGATGCAGATGCCAGCTACATGAAGATGGGGATGCAGCCATCGCTGACAAACTCTGTTGGAAAGTTGGAATTCTTTGCTGGGGTTTGATGGTCTGGCCTCAAAATCTAAAGAAAAGAACCCAACGGGTCAAATCTACTTAGGCTCAACATCATACTAAAGTGTTGTTTAAGAGTTCAGAAGGAGATAAAAACTTCCTTACTGTTGGGTTGGGCTTCCCAGCTGGTGCAGTAGTAGAGAATTCATCTGCCACCGCAGGAGACACGAGAGATGCAGGTTGGACAGTAGCTGGGGAGATTCCCTAGAGAAGGAAACTTCAACCCACTCCAGTATTCTTGCTGGAGAATCCCATGGACAGAGGAGCCTGGAGGGATGCAGTCCATGGGGTGGCGAAGAGTGGGACACGACTGAGTGACTGAGCACACGCACGTGCACTGTGGGATTAAACACCAGAGAAGCCAGAGACCCACGCTACTGCGAAGAACATGAATGCTTCTCAGTGCATTCCTGAGCACTGTGATTGGTTTTTATCACAGAATGGTGATGCCAGGGTCGTAAGAGACAAACAGATGGCTTTTGACGACATGGAACAACAGACTAGTTCCAAATAGGAAAAGGAGTACGTCAAGGCTGTATATTGTCACCCTACTTATTTAACTTCTATTTAGAGTACATCATGAGAAATGCTGGGCTGGAAGAAGCACAAGCTGGAATCAAGATTGCCATGAGAAATATGAATAACCTCAGATATGCAGATGACACCACCCTTATGGCAGAAAGTGAAGAGGAACTCAAAAGCCTCTTGATGAAAGTGAAGAGAGTGAAAAAGTTGGCTTAAAGCTCAACATTCAGAAAACGAAGATCATGGCATCTGGTCCCATCACTTCATGGCAGAGAGATGGGGAAACAGTGGAAGCAGTGTCAGACTTTATTTTTGGGGGGCTCCAAAATCACTGCAGATGGTGGTTGCAGCCATGAAATTAAAAGACGCTTACTCCTTGGAAGGAAAGTTATGTCCAACCTAGATGGCATATTCAAAAGCAGAGATATTACTTTGCCAACAAAGGTCTGTCTAGTCAAGGCTATAGTTTGTCCAGTGGTCATATATGGATGTGAGAGTTGGACTGTGAAGAAAGCTGACTGTCGAAGAATTGATGCTTTTGAACTGTGGTGTTGGAGAAGACTCTTGAGAGTCCCTTGGACTGCAAGGAGATCCAACCAGTCCATTCTAAAGGAGACCAGTCCTGGGTGTTCATTGGAAAGACTGATGCTGAAGCTGAAACTCTAATACTTTAGCCACCTCATGCAAAGAGTTGACTCTTTGGCAAAGATTCTGATGCTGGGAGGGATTGGGGGCAGGAGGAGAAGGGGACGACAGAGGATGAGATGGCTGGATGGCATCACCGACTTGATGCACATGAGTTTGGGTGAACTCTGGGTGTTGGTGATGGACAGGGAGGCCTGGCGTGCTGCAATTCATGGGGTCGAAAAGAGTCAGACACGACTGAGTGACTGAACTGAACTGAACTGAACCCTGAAGAACCGTATGCTTAAGGAGAAGATTTAAGCTCTGTGTAAAGTAGAACTGCATGAGTGAAGAAGAAGGATGTGTATTAAGCAAAGGAGCCGTGAGATTGGTCAATGCAACAAGGTGGGTAGACGCACACGTAGCTCTTCCATGGAAAATGTTGTCCTGGGGAGATGCATGGGCATCATTAACATAGAGGCAACGATTCTAAAGGTCCTGCTGGAAAATAAGGTTTCCATCCCTTTGGACCACAATGCCAGTGAAAGTTCAACTAGCCAGAAACTTTTGGTACTGGGACTATAACTGTTATCCTTCTGTAGAGGATTCCGGGTGCTCTTTTGAGCTTGCAATTTATTTTCACTGTGTTGATCCTGCAGCAGTGTAAGTGCTGGAATACTTTGTTTATCATCTTCATCCATATGGTTGTGTGTATAGACGGTGACCTGCCTTGCCTGAGATTAGGCTGAAGGAAACAGTGAAGCAGACACTCATAAAGATCTGAAAGAAAAATTAGAAAACTCTAGGAGGAAAAAAATCATGAATGAATGAAGAAAGTGTCTAGTATTACATTGAAGGAATGCTTCTGCATTTAAGGGTAGAATCCTTCAACCCCAGTGAGCACTTCTGTCTAAGTGAACATTCTGTAGTATAGTATTATAAACCTTTCATATGTATGACTGTCAACTGAAGCTTTAAACGCATTATAGAGTCTGTCAAAATGGTCTTTGTCCACATAGAGGAACTAAGGATTTTGTTTCCTGTTCCTGACTACACGTATTATTGTTATTGAGAAACCAAAATGGTTATGTAACTTCAACATACCATTCTGTAACACATACACAATACTAAATAAAACCTGCCTTTACAAATTTTTGGAAGGAAATATTTTTCCTCAGTGTTATTTGTAAACTCAAGCCTTGAATTTGTAATCGCAGTGATTATTTATAATTGGCAGTATTTCTTCCACCAAAAAAGGATTAAAATGGCACTCTTTCTAAATGTGCATTAATGAAACCACAATTTAAAATAAAAATTCTATCAGTGTCTTCCAAGAGCCTACAAGAACACGTTACTTTTCTAATGGTAAATTATATAATCTCCATGCTAGAAATTCTTTTAACTAGATGTACTCAGTCACTTCAGTCAAGTCTGACTCTTGCTACCCTGTGGACTGTAGCTCACCAGGCTCCTCTGTCCATAGTGATTCTCCAGGCAAGAAGACTGGAGTGGGTTGCTGCGCTCTCCTTCAGAGGATCTTGTTGACCTAGGGACTGAGTTTTCATCTCTTATGTCTCCTACACTGGCAGGCAGGTTCTTTACCACTAGAACCACCCGGGAAGACAATTTAATTGGATTATCATTTAATAATAATAGTTGTTACTATTTGTGCCAAATTTTCAAGCTCTGCTTTAAGGATTGTGCAAGTCGAAAATAAGACATAGCTTTTACACTGAAGTTGTTTATTATACAATAGTATCTATTTCCATATGATCATTATGAACAAACCAGAGAAAATTTCACGGCAAAAATGTGGTTCTAGAAGTAGAATGAGAGGTGAGAGGAAGGAATGGTCACTATGGAGAATGGAGATAAGACTTTCTACGAAGGATGAAACTTGTCTCAGACTTTAAGGAATAGCTAAGACTTGGAGGGTTCCAGGGATGGGTAGATGCTTTCCAAGTCAAATTGCAGAGTGTCTGAGTAACATCTCATACAAGAACGTCACAGACATTTGGGAATGTACGGCTGAAGCAAAGGGATATTGAAATGCGTTCATTTTCGAGGGGGCTGTAAAGCGTGTCCAGGGGCAACAGATGCCTTGTGTTGATGAACAGTGCAAAGAGGCCCTACTCCAGACAAACTTTCAAATCAGACTCCAGTCCAAGTCAAAGCAGTATGGTAGCCCCATAGAACAATAAAAACAGAGCTATCATAGTATCCTGCAATTCCACTCCTGGCCATATATTCAGAGAAAACCATAATTCAATAAGATAATGCATCCCAATGTTCCCTGCAGTGTTTTTTACAGTAGCCAAGACATAGACGCAGCCTGGATGTCCATTAATAGATGAATGGATAAAGAAGATGTGGCAGACACACACACACACACGTATGTATATATATGTGTATATATATATATTTTTTTTTTTAAATGGGCTATTGAAAGTGAAAGTGAAGTCGCTCAGTCATGTCCGATTCTTTGCGACCCCATACACTGTAGCCTATCAGGCTGCTCTGTCCATGGGATTTTCCAGGCAATAGTACTGGGGTGGATTTCCATTTCCTTCTCCAGGGGATCTTCCCAACCCAGGGCTCGAATTCGGGTCTCCTGCATTGTAGATATACGCTTTTCTGTCTGAGCCACCAGGGAAGTCCATCAGCCACAAAAAAAGAATAAAATAATATCATTGGAAGCAACATGAATAGACCTAGAGATGATCGTACTAAGTGAAATAAGTCAGACATAGAAAAATACTATATGATACCACTTATATGTAGAATATAAAATTTGATACAAATAAGCTTTTGTTACAAAACAGTAGCAGATTCACAGACATAGAAGACAAACTAAAGGGGGAAGGGGAAGGGATAAATTAGGAGTTTAGGATTAATAACTGTGTGTAAAAAAGATAACCACAAGGATCTGCTCCATAGCATAAGGAATTATACTCAATATCTTGTAATAAACCATAAGGGAAAGGAATCTGAAAAAGGATATATATATCACTTTGTTCTACAACTGAAACTAACACATCTTTGCTATACTTCACTAAAATATAAAGCAAGAACCCTTGTTTGCAACCATGTGAGAGATTCTGCAGGAGGGGACCCAGCTAAGCTGTGTCTAGAACTCTGACCTTTGGAAACTGTGAGAGATTATAGATGTGCCATTTTATGCCACACATTTTACATCATTTGTTCCACAGCAGTCACAGATTAATAACAAAACACGTTAATTTAAGATGATAGACAAACGATGATAACATCGTGCTCTGCAGAGGAAGGCATCACCCGAGTATTATTCAGTTGGCGTGACGTTCTTCTAAGAGTAGAAGAATTGGAGGAAAGTCATGTGATCTAAAGCTTGTGGAATTATTTAAACTTGGAATGTCAAGTCTCTATTAGAATCCATGGGAATTAAGACATTACTATTCCTGCTGCTGCTATTGGTCATCTATTGAGAACTTTTTTCATGGCTAGACACACTTCTAAGCACATAACATGTATGGACTCAGGTAACATGTGTAAGTACCTTATGTGATGTTTCTTTATCATCCCATTTTACAGGTGGTGAATAGTAACTGGGCAAAACTAATGGGTAGAAGATCCAGGCAGTATGATCCTGAAACCAATGTTTGTAGAGATAATATGTTCTTAAAACACTCAAGAATAGAGACAGAGACACTCCACCTGAGGCCAGATGGTGACAGACATCAGGGTTTAATGGTACCAAAAACTACTCGCCTCTAATATAAACAAAGTATGTTGAGGCATATCTGAATCCAACCCTAAAAACTCAAGGATGTTATAGTGACTTTGGTCATAAAGGGACAGTTTGGTTACTAATTTATTAAGTAAGGATAACAACAAAATCTATTTAATATTTAAGACTTTCTTTTTAGGTTGAAGTCTAACTGTAGAGATATATAGGAGATGCTCTGAATAGAATTTATATGACTTATGAGAAAAAAATAAAGTAGCAAATGCTTCATAAATGTATGTTTTGTGTCAGAATAGATTCCCACATGGTTTTATGGTTTGAGATGGCAAAAGCTAGGAAGGATAGGGAGTAGATTAATACTGTCATGGTCGCATAATTGTAGCATAACTTTTATCCTAAAGACAAGTGTACCATAATAATAATAAAAGTTTTAGAAGTGATGGGACACTTACACCTTCAGCGAACCATATAAGCAGTTTATATCATATCTGAAAGAAGACACATTCCTATATTTCATCATGAACAAGCCACTGTTGTCTCTTGTAGATTTTGCAAACTTTTTGTTTATTGAACTTCACTATTCATGTATCTATTCATTTTATAATAAATTATTCATTATTTTATGTTCATGAGAGAGATTTTTTTAAAGTAAGTACACGTACAGGGCCAGATCATCCAGGAGCAAAACAGCAATGTTGTGTTCTTGTTTGCATGGGCATCTCTGGTGATTTTGCTGGTGAAGAATCCACCTGTAACGCAGGAGATGCAGGTTCAATCCCTGGGTCGAGAAGATCCCCTGGAGAAGGAAACGGCAACCCACTCCAGTATTTTTGCCTGGAAAATTCCATGGACAGAGGAGCCTGGTGGGCTACAGTCCATGGGGTCACAAGAGTCAAACATGACTGAGCAACTAAACCACCACTGCCCCTTTATCCAGGGGCTAAAACGCAAACCATGTCACAATCATTAGGTATGGGAAAGTGGGAGTTAGAGGGATGGAGAATGGTGAAGATTGCTAAGGGGAAATGATGATGGAATTTATACAGAAAAAGACAATGGATTTGGTTGCATGAAACTCAGATCCTAGAAGCTCTACCCCTATTTAAAGGTAAAAAACACACAAAAATTCTACTAAGTAATTTTACTTAGTAACTCTACTAAGTAATCAGTAATTCTACTGATTTGTTGAAATCTGAGTTCTAGTTGTTGTTCAGTTGCTAAGTCATGTCCTAGTCTTTTTGACCCCATGGGCTGCAGCACACCAGGCTTCCTTGTTCTTCACTGTCTATCTCCTGGAGTTTCCTCAGACTCATGTCCATTGAGTTGGTGATGCCACTTAGAAGGGAACACTTCCCTGATAATTCATAATTACAAGTCACTCCTCAAATGGTTTTGAAATACATATTCATGTAACCTGTATATTCCCCAGATCTCCAAGAAAAGTGTTTAATTCATAGTGGACTCAGATTGATGCTTTTGAATTCTGGTTTTGGAGAAGACTCTTGAGAGTTCCTTATACTGCAAGGAGGTTAAAAACATCCATCCTAAAGGAAATCAACTCTGAATATTCATTGGAAAGACTGATGGTGAAGCTGAAACTCCAATACTTTGGCCATCTCATGGGAAGGGCTGACTCTTAAATAGACCCTGTTGCTGGGAAAGATTGAGCACAAAAGGAGAAGGACGGCAGAGGATAAGATGGTTTGATGGCATCATTGACTCAATGGACATGAGTGGAGCAAACTCTGGGAGATGGTGAAGGACAGAGGAGCCTGGCGTGCTACAGTTCATGGGGTCACAAAAAATTGGACGCCAATTAGTGACTGAAAAACAACAGATTGGTATTATCCTCAGGCATTTTCAGAAGTAAAAGCAAGCTTTCAATAAAAATAAATTTCAACCTAGGGCTCAAAGATATTTACAAATAAAACAGGAAAACACTGGGTTTCACAGCCTCAGATTATAAAATGCCCAGGCAGCTTGGTGCCATGGATAAGAGTGGGCACACGGGACATAGAGACTTCAGATTTTGGAGTTAACACTCACAGCATATAGAATAAATATGTTTAATATATGTTTAAGACAACAGTTATGAAACTGTAAGCAACATTTAAGAGATAAACCAGTAGGTTTTAAAAATAATGGGCTTCCCTCATAGCTCAGTTGGTATACAATCTGCCTGTACTGCAGGAGGCCCAGGTTCAATTCCTGGGTTGGGAAGATCCACTGGAGAAGGGATACACCCATTTCAATATTCTTGGGCTTCCCTTGTGGCTAAGCTGGTAAAGAATCTGCCTGCAGTTTGGGAGACCTGGGTTTGATCCCTGGGTTGGGAAGATGCCTTGGAGAAGTGAAAGGCTACCCACTCCAGTATTCTGGCTTAGAGAATTCCATGGACTGTATAGTCCATGGGGTTGCAAAGAGTAGGACATGACTGTGAGACTTTCACTTCGCTTCACTTTAAAAATGATGGAGAGAATACTTAGAAATAAAAACCACAACTGAAAAATTGAAACTCAGTGGATTATACATAGATGGAGAGAGATCCTCATAGCTCTCAGAACACAGTCCATAGAGGAAAAGACATTGAACTGTGAAAGAAAGGCTAAAAATTGTGTTTAGGAAATAGAAATATTTTGTCGCTGTAGCTGTTCCGTCACTTAGTCATGTCCAACTCTTTGCAACCCATGGACTGCAGCACACCAGGCTTCCCTGTCCTTCACCATCTCCCAGAGTTTGCTCAAATTCATGGTGATTGAGTAATATATATTTAATTAATTTTCCAAAAGGAAGGAAGGGGAAACAAATTTAAAAAGAAGCACTATTTGAAGAAACAATGTCTGAAAGTTTTAGAGCCAAAAGACAGTAAACTTCAGATCCACATCTGTACATTTCACACTGAAATGAAAGAATATCAAAGAAAGAATAAATTAAAAACATTCACAGAGAAAAGAGAAATTACCTACAACGAATCATGAGGCTGACCGTTGACTAATTGACAGCATCAGTTAAAAGAAGCCAAACAACAGTGAGAAAATAATTGTAATGGTCTAAGAGAAAACAGAAGTTGAAACTCAAGATTTCAATCAAGAATGAAATCTAAGTATTTTTGATATTTGAAACTTAAAAGTGTTTGTCACCAATAGACTTTCACTAAAATAAATTGTGAAAGACATATTTCAGGAATGAGGAAAATGGTTTTAGGATGTAGACTTGACACACACACGCAAAAGCATTGGTTAAAAAAATGTGATTTAACTGCTCCGGTGAAATATGTGAACATTAGTTCCATAAAACTATAATATGTGGTGTCTAGTTTGAGAGACCAGAATAAAGTAGAACTGGAGAGGAATACTTAAAGCTAAGTGGTAAATTTCTCAATTAAACTAGGGGAATAAACAAAAGTCTTTAGGAAACAGGAATGAGGGGTGTGCAAATGAGTTTAGGGGCCCCGGAGACAGAGCTGATCAAAGAATGTCTTTGGATTTGTAGTCTGAGAGAAGAAGCAATCCCTGAAGGCTGGACCTAACATAAGGAAATGTAAATTCTTGGCAAAGAAATATAAACACCCGAGTCAAAATGCCTTTACAATTGGAAGTCCATATGGTCTTTTATGTGTTACCAAGATGCATGAAGGTTAACAAGTGAAGGAAACTCTCTACACAATCATGAAGAATAAAAGTTCTTTACATCCCGGGGCTGACTCGATGCTCTCATCTCATTAACATATCATTCTTACGCCCAGATTTGTCTGGTCTCATTAAAGGTAAAAGGAGTTGTAACCTTCACGCCACAATGCAAGAGTTTATGTTCAAATGTATTTATTTAAAGAAGTCAGAAGGGAGGAGACTATTATTACTCAGCTTAATTTCACTTTGAAAGGAAAGCTCTAGCATTATAATGTGTTCGGTTTCCTAAACAAGTTCCCTTTGAGCAGTAAAAGCATTTCTTTGTCAAAATCTTCTTCCATTTTTTTCTCTCTCAAAGGAATAGAGAAAATGTTGACTTTCCTTTTAATTAATACTGTAACAATTAGTCATAAAAGCTTTTTGCAGATAATTTTTATTTTCCCAGATACATTCAAGTCTGAAACCATTGTGTAATTGATTTAACTTCTGTAAAGATGAATCTGCAGTGTGTATTTATATTTGGGAAGAGTACTAAGAATAATAAATAGAGTTGGCCATCTTGTTTACATCTATTTGAAATTTCTCCAGATTTTTGCATTCAGTCTTGGTAGACTTAGCCATAGAGACTCTTCAGTCGCTCAGTCGTGTCCGACTCTTTGCGACCCCATGAATCGCAGCATACCAGGCCTCCCTGTCCATCACCAACTCCCAGAGTTCACCCAGACTCATGTCCATCGAGTCAGTGATGCCATCCAGCCATCTCATCCTCTGTCATCCTCTTCTCCTCCTGCCCCCAATCCCTCCCAGCATCAGAGTCTTTTCCAATGAGTCAACTCTTTGCAGGAGGTGGCCAAAGTACTGGAGTTTCAGCTTTAGCATCATTCCTTCCAAAGAAATCCCAGGGCTGATCTCCTTCAGAATGGACTGGTTGGATCTCCTTGCAGTCCAAGGGACTCTCAAGAGTCTTCTCCAACACCACAGTTCAAAAGCATCAACTCTTCGGCACTCAGCTTTCTTCACAGTCCAACTCTCACATCCATACATGACCACAGGAAAAACCATAGCCTTGACTAGACTGACCTTTGTTGGCAAAGTAATGTCTCTGCTTTTGAATATGCTATCTAGGTTGGGCATAACTTTCCTTCCAAGGAGTAAGCGTCTTTTAATTTCATGGCTGCAGTCACCATCTGCAGTGATTTTGGAGCCCAAAAAAGTAAAGTCTGACACTGTTTCCACTGTTTCCCCATCTATTTCCCATGAAGTGATGGGACCAGATGCCATGATCTTAGTTTTCTCAATGTTGAGCTTTAAGCCAACTTTTTCACTCTCCACTTTCACTTTCATCAAGAGGCTTTTGAGTTCCTCTTCACTTTCTGCCATAAGGGTGGTGTCATCTGCATATCTGAGGTTATTGATATTTCTCCTGGCAATCTTGATTCCAGATTGTGTAGATTCATGTAATTCCTTATACCTTTTTACTTCCCTGGTGGCTCAGATGGTTAAGCGTGTTTCTACAATGCAGGAGACCTGGGTTCGATCCCTGGGTTGGGAAGATTCCCTGGAGAAGGAAATGGCAATCCACTCCAGTACTATTGCCTAGAAAATCCCATGGACAGCGGAGCCTGGTAGGCTACAGTCCATGGGGTCGCAAAGAGTTGGACATGACTGAGCGACTTCACTTCACTTCACTTATACCTTTTTAAACTCCACCTTGTGACACAATCACTATAACTTAGTCTATGACAATCATGTTGGGTCCATCAATCACTGATGCCATTGAAAGGGCTAAAAGCCTTTTTATATTTATGTATCAAGTGAGCATCCTCTGTTAGATCACTTTTTAATTCTTAAAGAGCATCATACACAGATTTGCTGCTCTTCTACAAAAATATGTGCTATTTATCTATGTATTTATTTATTCAGCCATTCTCAGTCTTAATTGCTGCATGGGGAATCTTTAGTTTCAGCACGTAGACTTCTAGTTGCAGCACTGGGATCTAGTTCCCCGACCAAGGATCGAAGCCATGTCCCCTGCCTTGGGGGTGCAAAGGATTAGCCAACAGACCACCAGGGAAGTCTGTGATTTTACTGCTTTTTACCTCCATCTTCACTAGAAGAAATAATTCTATTTTCTTCCCTTTTCTATATAATTTTATAACTTTTATCTTACATTTCTTTTACTGTCCCTGTTTCTTAAACGTATGTATTCTTCAAGATGTGGTCCTTGGTCTTCTGCTTCTCTCCACCGTCTCATCCTTGGATATACCTCTCTTAGTCTTAAACTACCTCTCTATATTTGTGTAATGTCCAACAGGGATTGTAGGGCTCTCTGAAAAAGGTAAAAATTTACATGCAAATTAGGTCTATGCTTAAGCAGTTAGCCTGTTTCTTTGAACATCTAAAACAGTAGTTACATTATCATCTATCAAGCTTAAACATATAATTAGGAGAATAAACATATCTGATACTTTAGAATTAAGTGGTGCACTAAGATATTGGACCTTATTTGTGCATATGTTCTATATTTAATTACTTCAGAATTTGACAAATAATGTAAGCATGGCTAGTGCTCAGCCCTGTGTGACTCTGCGTTCCTCTGCCCATGAAATTTTCCAGGCAAGAATACCGGAAGAGGTCACCACTTCTTGCTCCAGAGGATCCTTCGGACTCAGGGATCGAATTCCAGTTTCCTGAGTTTCCTGCATTGGCAGGCATACTCTACCAATAATACCATGTGGGAAGCCCAATGTGAGCACTGGTCCATGATATTTTTCTCTTGCTCTTTCCTTACTCTTGACATTAACTGAATCATTTTGGGTAGTGATGCTAAGTGTAAAACCTAGGATGGAAAAAGGAATTCATTAACCCCCAAGTTCCATGGGTCTCATAATTTTTTCTTTATGTGATGCCACCACTAGCAACTTTAGAGTGACTTTTACTTTGTCAGTGTGCCCAACTTTCACCCAATTTGGCCACAGGTTGATGCCTTCCTTATTTCAGTTACCACCAACACTACAAAACTCTTTCTTTCTTTCTCCTGCCAAGTGTTGTTATGTGAATTCCTGCCACTGGTATCCTGCCTGTCTACCTCTTTGGGAAAATAAATTTAATGGATACTCTCCATTTTAAGAACTCAGAATCTGAGAGATACTCAGATACACCATCTCAACTGAGTCCTTGGTCTTTAGACTTAAGCCACTAAACAGCCTTGAATACTCTTTCACTAATTCAGTTACTCAATTATTCATAAATTCTTGATTTTAGGAAATAAAAACTGGGCCCATTCTATGTACCTGGAATTGGACTAGATGATGTCTATTTGCCCTTTCACTTTAAAAACCAACACATCCAATATCTTTAAGACATCCTAATTCAGACAACGCATGCTGAATAACCTGTTATGCAATACTGTGCTAAACTCAAATGCATTACCACATCTGATCAGATGGAGATGATGCTGGAAAGATTATGTGGTCCTACCAAAAACAAAAATTGCATTTTAGCATCTCACAGACTGTTTTCTGATTTATATAGGTACCCCTTTTCACTCTAAAACATGGAGAAATGTGTAATCTCATATCCAAATAAGTTAAAATTGGTTCTGACCCCAAATGAATCTCTATTCCTTAAGGCTAGACAAATCTTGAAAACCAATCTAACCCATTAGGATTGCTGATCTGACCATTTTTTACATCAGAAACAAAACTACAAAGTGTCTTCTTATTGATGAAAATGAAGCCTGTCATTCAGAGGTCTTGGGGCAGAGGAGTGGTTGGAATTTCTTGATTTAGTGAAATGAATTTGCTTTTGTTTACAGGTTTTATGGGATCTATATGTGGAAATCCCAAACTTGATGTGACTAGTTTTCATGTTTATATTGACTTTATTGAGGTCAAAATTTAAAAACAGAAAATTTCATATCATTGATCTACACTCTTAAATGATTGTTAGAACAAAATCAGAAGAATAATCAAACCATCAAGCACACAATACTCAAACAAAAACTTGTAAATCAATCATAAAAAAATGTATCTAGCAACCATTAGATTCATAATATATGTTGATTGACTGATGATCATGAAATACTGAATATAAACACAATAAAAACAAAACATGGGGAAATCTGAGAACTACAGATATAAAATATACTAAAGGAAGAACTTCTCCAGATGAAATGGAGATGTTTTATGTGCTCAGTCATTCAGTCGTGTCCCAGTCTTTGCAACTCTGGTGGACTGTAACCCACCAGGCTCCTCTGTCCATGGGATTCTCTAGGCAAGAATACTGGAGTGGGTTGCCATTTCCTCCTCCAAGGACCTTTCTGATCCAGGAATTGAACTTCGTCTCTTGTATCTCCTCCACTGGCAAGCACATTCTTTACCACTGAGCCACCTTGGAAGCTCGGAGAGGGTTTGTTCCCTGTATCATTTGGGACTGACTTCTCTGAGGCATTTCTCTGGAACCATGAGAGTTCAGGGAAGGATTTCACAAGGGAAAAAAAAAAGGAAATTAAAAAAAAAAAATTGCTCAAGACCCGAATTTATGAGTAGGTAGTACTTAACCTTGGGACTTGTGACTGTGCTGCCACGCCAGGACTTTAGTTCATTTTTTATCCCTAGGATGTAAGTAATGCTGCCCTTTTAAACTGAGTAATTTAATGATCTCTTCTAGATGGACCCAGGGACAAACAGTAGAAGACAAGAACAGCACACTGACGTCTCATTACTGAGAACTTGATAGTTACGATTTGTTACAATTACTGAAGGGAAAAGAAAGTGAATTGCAATACATAAGTCCTCTAATAATTGTTTATAACCCAGAAAGATGTTTCTCGTGGAGAATAAAACTTCAGTGGGGGATTTTAAATATGTATTACCAACAGTCATCACCAGAAACAGAAACTCCTGAGCAAATGCCTCTATGTATGAAGTGTGAGGAAAATTCCTCTACACTCAGAAAAAAATAGTGCTAAAATGTTTGTGCATTCAGCTGAGAAAAACATGATGCTATCTTTGTATTTATTACTATAATATTTTCCAGTTAGGGTAGTTTCAGCTTATGATATTAAATAGGAAAAGACTAAATAAAAATGAATAGTAAGATTCTGTAAAAAGTCTCATTTAAGTAAATGTTCTGATTATAAATACTGAACACATGAGTGATTACCAGAATAATGCACACAGATAGCCTACTTCAATGTGTCAAATATTGCAAAAATAGCACTTTATTAATAGATGACATGATAATATTCTAATATTTTTGTCAACAGGAAACTGCTTGGCTGCAAATGGTCTTCACTAGAAGCATTTGGCTATGAGATATGTGAAATTTTCCATCAAGCACTCAGTTAAAAATAATATATCAGAAATGCAATTGTCCTGAAATGTTTCAAAAAACCACCCTAGAGATATTCATATATATGCGAATCTATTTCTATAAAACGATTGTAAAAGTTCCAAGAGGTAGATTTTGTCCTCATTTAGTACATGCTGTAAGCCATCGAGCTACAAGAATAAAAAGCTCACCCCAAAATTACTTTAATGGAGATTATAAATGCACAAAATTAATATTACCAAGCTAATTTCAAAAATAAAAAGAACCATTCAAATCAATGAGAAGTACAAAGATAATTCACACTCAATTCCTAACCTTTTATGTGATAGTTTAATGTTTCAAAAAAACGTTTTTTCTAAAGTTGGTTTTTCAAATCCTCCTCCGATCCTTTTTCAAACGCTCTGGATCTTCAAAGATGATTGACAAGGATGCTGCAAAATTTTGACTTTAAAATAACCTCACTGCTGGGGAAGGTCTAGTCATTTGTTCACTTATTTGTTCAACAATTACATGTTAAAATCCTACTAATACCAAGCAAGTTTTCTTGCAAAAAAAATCTTTCCCTTGCAAATATTTTATGATCTAGTGGAGAAGCAAGTCATAACAAAAATAAGGAAAACATGATACTAAATGACAAGTCCTAGAAAGGAAAAAAAAAATGATACTCAGTGAGATTGGAAGTGCTTGAGAGAGTTATCCATGGGAAACCCCTCAGAGAAGGGGAATTATGAATAAAGTTAGGAGAGAAGTGAACAAGTGAGCCACGCAGGTGCTAGTAGAAGGATTTCCTGTTGCTTAGATGAGGGCCTGCCTGATGTGTTCAGGAAACAGACTAGAGCCCCGTGCGGCTGGACCAGAGAGAACGAAGGAATCTACAGGAGATGTCAGGCGGTGAGGAGAAGACAGAGAATGTGGAGTCTGAGAGGGCATAGGAGGAGTTTGGGGTTTTGCTGAGAAAGGCATAGAAACCAATGGAGGATTTGCCTTGAATATTTACCAAACTCCTGAATTGCTGTGTCAACAACATTCTACAGGGAGCAGAAATAGGGTTGATTCAAATTGTTTTCCATCTGTTTCTTAAGCCAAAAATATGCATTGATTTTTATTGCTCTTGTTACTTAAAAGTGTCTTTTGAAGAAATCTAAATTATATATTTTTATTATTTGTAATAATAATATATATTGTTTTTAAAATTTCAGATATGTGACATTATATGAAACTGTGTGTAAAAAATTACCCAAGCATGTACCAATCAGGTTAAGCAATCAAGAACAGCCAACAGAGCTGGAGTTGCGTGTAAAGGTTGCCCTGCCTGTCCCCTCAGTTAGCAGTTTCTTCCTCATCCCAGAGATCATCACGGTCATAAATGCAATGATTCTACAATTACTTCAGAATTTGCATTTTTCCCATGCGGAATATAAGTATTTCCATTTCCAGTTACTGGTGTATCAGGAAAACTGAACTCCTCTAAGCATTTTGACCTGACTGAAAGTAATACAGTAATTCCCAATAAATCCTAAGGAAAATCAACACTGAATATTCACTGGAAGGACTGATGTTGAAGCTGAAGCTCCAATACTTTGGCCACCTGATGCAAAGAATAGACACATTAGAAAAGACCCTGATGCTGGGAAAGATTGAAGGCAGGAGGAGAAGGGGACGACAGAGGATGAGATTGGTTGGATGGCATCACTGATTTGATGGAAATGAGTTTGAGAAAGCTCCAGGAGTTGGAGATGGACAGGGAAGCTTGGCATGCTACAGTTCATGAGATCCCAAAGAGTTGGACACAACTGAGCAACTGAACTGAACTGATGCTAAAGCTGAAGCTCCAATATTTGGCCACCTGATGAGAAGAGCTGATTCACTGGAAAAGACTCTGATTCTGATGCTGGGAAAGATTGAGGGCAAGAGGAAAAGATATTTGGATAGCATCACCTACTCAATGGACATGAGTTTCAGGAAACTCTGGGAGATAATGAAGGACAGGGAAACCTGGTATACTACAGTTCAGAGTCAGAATTGAAAAGAGTCAGACATGACTTAACAACTAAACAACAATATTGGAAGAATGGGGAGGTAAAAACAGACAGCAAGCCTTAACCCAGAGCCACGGGAACTTTAATGCTTTCACAGAAGCTGCTCCCTCTGCTGTTGTTAGAATGATTGACATGCAAAGCCTGTATTCCTGCTTTGCTTTAGAAGGAGCCCAGGAGGATGGAGTCCCCCAATACTGATATTAATACTTCCCTGAGAGAAATGGGTCAGGGCTGCGAGCTGATGTGAGGCTACTGAATCCCAGCTACTGCCATGGAAGAAAGAAGTACGATAAAGAGAGAATGGAAACTAGCTGGCACTGAAATCTGGGGAGTGTAGCTTTCAGACCTCTATCTCTCCACCCTACAGAGAGGAAACACAGAAGGTTGGAATATAGTGGAGAGAAATTAGACAAAACTTGCACACTTCCATATCATCTTCTAAATTAGCACAGATTGTTTCCCCTAGTACGTAAATCTCCTCTGTTGCCTGGAATTAATTTCTGTCTTTGGTGGAGAGAGTCAATTTTACTTTTTCTAAACTAATAGATTTGTCAGGGTATCTAGTGGCACCAGTCTTGAGTATATATCCTGAGTAAACTCTAATTCAACAGGACACATCCACCCCAAAGTTCATGGCAGCACTGCTTACAGTGGTCAGGACTTGGAAATAACCAAGATTTCCATCTAAAATGAACGGATAAAGAAGATGTGCTGCATATACATATATATATACTGTAGCCTACCAGGCTACTCTGCCCATGGAATTTTCCAGGCAAGAGTACTGGAGTGGATTGCCATTTCCTTTTCCAGGGGATCTTCCCAAACTGGGGATCCAGGAAATGAACCCAGGTCTCCCACATTGCAGGCAGACACTTTACCCTCTCAGCCACCAAGGAAGCCCGTATATGTATATGTGCGTATAGATGATGGAATACCACTGAGTCATAAAAAAGAATGAAGTAAAGCTATTTCCAGAAACATGGATGCAACTAGACACTATCATGAGTGAAGTGGGTTGGAAGGAGAAAGACATATATGATATCACATATATTTGGAATCTAAAATGTGACTCAGATGAATTTACCTGTGAAGCAGAAACAGACTCACAGACATGGGGAACAGACTGGTGGTTACCCAGGGGGAAGGGGCTGGAGGAGGGAAGGAGAGGGAGTTTGGGATTGGGAGACGTGGGCTTTTATGTTGGAAGCAGGTGGACAGCTGGGTCCTACTGTACAGCACAGAGAACTATGTCTGGTATCCTGTGATAGAGCATAATGGAAAAGAATATAAAAAATTATATATATATATATATATATGTACAAACTGAATCACTTTGCTTTACATAAGTAATTAGCACAATGCTGATTATCAATCAACTATATTTCAATAACAATTAATAAATTTTACTTTTTCTAAATACATTGCTAATAAATCATATTGGTATCACAGGCTCACTAAAGATCAATGTCATTTTTGTCGTGTTTTGCACATTTTCATGTATGATGTTCTTTTCATATATGAAAAAATGTTCAATAGCAATGTTTGCTATTGCTTACATACATATGTTTGATTATCTTTGCATCAGTAACTATAGCTACAGGCCTTAGATCTGGTTTGAAAAATTTCCTTACATTAATCTTTAACAGTCTTAGCTATTCTTGGCAACTCTCTCTTTCAAATACAATATAAGATGGTCAAGTTTTCTAATCAATTATGTAGAAAATATTGATATTACATTAAATTCATAGAGTGCTTTTGGGGAAATTATATCTTTACATTAGTAAGATTTAACCTATGAATGTGATATTATATCCTTAACATCTCTTAATAAAGCTTGTGTGTCTCCAGATGAAAGACTTTTCAATTTGTTAAATCTGTACTTGAATTTTTTAATTGATATTATAATTAATATAATCTTTCTTTTAAATAATTGTAAAAAATAATTCTGTGACTAGTATATAGGAATACAATTGATTTTTAAAATACGTATCTTATATATAGCTGCTGCTGCTGCAGCTGCTGCTAAGTCACTTCAGTCGTGTCCAACTCTGTGCGACCCCATAGACAGCAGCCCACCAGGCTCCGCCATCCCTGGGATTCTCCAGACAAGAACACTGGAGTGGGTTGCCATTTCCTTCTCCAATGCATGAAAGTGAAGAGTGAAAGTGAAGTCGCTCAGTCGTGTCTGATTCATTGCCACCCCGTGGACTGCAGCCCACCAGGCTCATCCATCCATGGGATTTTCCAGGCAAGAGTACTGGAGTGGGTGGCCATTGCCTTCTCCATATATACAGCTACTCATTTACTTTAGAGACTTGCAGATACTTTGGGTATAAGCAATAATATATATTAATTATTATTTTCATGTCACCTTTGAAGAAATATCCTTCTATTCTTTTCTACTAAATATTTGCAGTAACAGCAAGTGTATTTGTTCAATCTTTTTTCTGCTTTAGTAAGATATAATAGATGTATAT
This sequence comes from Bos indicus, assembly GCF_029378745.1. Taxonomy (NCBI): domain Eukaryota; kingdom Metazoa; phylum Chordata; class Mammalia; order Artiodactyla; family Bovidae; genus Bos; species Bos indicus. Next base: position 83,142,874 of record NC_091771.1, on the reverse strand, counting down.
CACTGTATGATTTTCAGGTGTGCAACACTTGTTATTTAAGTGAATAAGTTTGAGTATGTTAGGAAGTTAGTTTAGACAATTTCATTAAAGAAACTCTTGTTACCTGAGAATGTAAAATAAAGTTATTCTTATCTTTCTTGAGATGAAATTAATATTTCCTGGTTATAGAAACCCAAAGGCAAGAAATTAAATGCATGCTCTAGCTTACTACCTTCCATCAGCACATAGTAAAGCAAATATAAGTTCTTCTAAGGGGACAGTTTTATAAATTAGTCAATATTCGTACACAAGGAAATGAGTCACCATGAGTGAAGAGTAGCAATAAAAGAAGAACTAATGCAGGTAGACCAGTAACTCGGATTGCAGTAACCAGATAAAACACACAATAACTATCTATGAAATATTTCATGAATTCTTGTTGGTATTTCTCCAGACACATGTTTCCATGCTTTCTGGGTGTCCAAATAAAGTCAAGGCAGGGAAGATTATCAAAGATATCAGAGAAAAACAAAAGGGACTTCTAGAAAAGAAAAATGTTAAGATTCAGCAGATGGATTAGACACAGCTTGAGAAAGGTTAGAGGCATAGAAATCGCAGGTCACAGCAAAATAGATGATAGAATTTAAAGTGAAAGAGTGATCAAAAGACAGTGGGCATGGAATAAGGCTGCTGAGACGCCTGGTGAGGACCATGGCTCTCCAGCCAGACTTGCACTTGTTTGCCAGGCCCAGCTCGGAGCTATCGACTTGGGATCATGTCATCTTAATTTCCCAACTCTAGCATTTCCTGGATCGTGACTATAGCATTAATAATACAGATACAGATCCTGAACCTATCGAAGAGATAGTTAATAACTGTTAAGTACTCTTGCCTGGAAAATCCCATGGGCGGAGGAGCCTGGTAGGCTGCAGTCCATAGGGTCGCGAAGAGTCGGACACAACTTCACTTTTCACTTTTCACTTTCATGCATTGGAGAAGGAAATGGCAACCCACTCCAGTGTTCTTGCCTGGAGAATCCCAGGGACGGTGGGGCCCGGTGGGCTGCTTTTTATGGGGTCGCACAGAGTCGGACACGACTGAAGCGACTTAGAAGAAGAAGAAGTATCTAAAAGATGTTTCCCCTTTTGAGACTCTAGGCTCATACAGATAAAAATCCTCGCCCCTTCTTGCTGTTCCTTTTTACCAAGAATATAGCGTCGTGAGGGTTCCACATGTCTGCGCCTGGTGGGGATTCAGCTGCAGGCACATAGAGTTCTGTTTCTTGCCACCCACACTGGTATCTACACGCAAGCTTTGGGGTGAGTAAAAGTGACTATACACCCACAACAGGAGGCTTCGGGACTGTTTAGAACGCTGGTTTCCTGCTCCTCGTTACCTTTTAGCCTCCCTGATCTCCTTGGTCTCTGAGAAGCTCAATAAATAATTTACAGGGATAGTCTAGAGATTTTTCAGAATAGGGTTTCAGGATATCAAGTATGCCACAATGTAGAAATGCAAATATTTAAGTATGTGCTTTTTATTTTGATGAGGAATTATGAATAACATGGTAAAAGTATATTCTGGTGAAATGAGTGATCACATTTATCTGATTCTGTCTCAAAATTTCATTGTCCATCTTTGCAACATATAATTCCATGTTTAATATTATGGGTTAATAAGACATAAATCTTGTTGATTTAACACATGACATATTTACTTACTTCAAGGGAAGACTAAATGACGTTTTGTTATGATTGTTCCAATAAAGAAAATTACTGTGATCTGACCAGACCACAGAGATGGAACATATGAAAAGATCCTTTTAAGCGTAATCAAAATCCACTGTATGGAACTCATAGTAATGAGCTATGGGATGTCCAGCTTTATTAATTACTATCTGTTAATAATAATTCTACTCTTAAAATATTCTTAATAAACCAAACTTTCTTTAAAGTACATATTATAGTCATATTAATCTTTTATTTTGGTGATTCATAAAAAAAACTGATGATAAAATATATAGAAACACATTTAGTGATTTAAGTATTTAAAATAAAGTTTATATTACAGACATGAACACTCTTCTCTAATCATCTAATCATTTGTGTGTCAATTAAAAATTGGTGTTTTTTAAAGGATGATTTTTTCTTTGTTGTATGAGATTATTTCCTCTGAACAAGTAGACTTATAGAATAATTCCAATTAAGTAAGGCTGATTTCACAAATAGTTTTAAAACTATTTAGGAACCAAAACCTTTCATTCTAAACCACGGAAAGTGACTCTACACTAATAATGTCTGACAGTGACCTAATTACAGTAATTTGCATACTAATGAGACTTTGAAGGAGATAAGCAATAGCATGCTTGTAATAGATAATTAATTTGTATTTCAAAATAAGCTATGACTATTTAACAACAACTCAAATGACACATCGAATTAAAAGAGTTGTTCAAGTTACTTCTTAACAATAAATGCCTGTTACAGCTTTTCAATTTTGCTTAAACTTCAAGCGGATGAACAGATCCCAAGAATCAATTTGTATTCATAAGGTGACTCTTCATTAAGTGCTTAATTCTCAAATTCATCTTCAAAATAATATCTCTTTGCCAAGAAATTCAGAGTGATTTATGTAGCATTAATTAGAATGTTTTCTACCTCCATAGTAAAGTGCCTCTGAATAGTACAATGCACTTTTCAAGTAATCTTACATCATCTCCCAGGGTCCTAAGTCCCATGTTTTAGTTGTAGAAATGGTCACACTGAGAGTTATAGCGATTGGGGCAAATTAAAATGAGTCAGGCTGCTGGGGCAGCCTTCTGCACTTCGTATTTTGTCTCCTAACACGAAATGAGATGTCCAGGACCTTGAATAAACTGACCAGGACAACTAATAAACTTGTTCTATACATCCAGTATACTGTCTCTTATTGATCTTTGAAAGCATAAAACATGTAGACTCACTCACCAGTAACTGCATTTGGTAATGGATAAGTGACTTGGGATGATTTATAGAATGCCTTTCTCCTCTAACCCATTAATTTTTCTTTCATGTAAGTTTCAAACTATAACGGTGGTTTATTTTCATAGAGATAAGTCACTCTACAGTATAGCAGCTCTGTTATCAATTACTCTATGCCTAGCAGTCCTGAAAAAAAAAAAACACTGATGACATAATTGTGGGTGAATTATGAAAATAATACCAGCCTTTATCCAAGAGAAAGTTCAAATTTTCACATGAAATACATTTCTCATTGACCCCAGAGGGCACGTTCAGTGCAGTCAGGCACTAGCGTTATTTATGTAGCCTTTGACAAGAAGATTAAGAATAACCATTGTTGGAATTTCAGGTAAGTAAGGAAGAACTAATGGGTTGGTATAAAGGGGAGGAAGAAAAAGCAATTGGGTCACATGTAAGAAACAGGATGTTTGTTGTCAAGTGTGCAAACTTAAAAATTTAGAATACTCTTAAAGGCTTTATATACTTTAAAAATCATTTTATAAGTATTTTTTTTATAATTTTTATATTATACAATACAAAAATTGTTTCACTGGAGTTTGAGGTTTGTCATTTTTTATACGTCATTGTTCTAAGAACCAGTAGAATCATAGACATCAGAGCTATAAGAAATCTCCGGAGACTTTCTATGCTATATTCTTTTTTAACCTCCAAATATTTAGAGATTTTATTTTCTATTTATATGGAAAAATCACTAAAAAAATGTTAGATGGCATTCTTCAGGTTACAGATGTTAAACACTGGATTGCAAAGTAATGTAAACCTATACATAGTAAGATATTTAAATACCTGGATTTTCCTTAAACTTTAAAATCAGCTAGAAATGCCAGAAGGAGATACTTAGGATTTATGTTTTTTGAAGACTCACACTTTTTTTAGGTTCAGTAAATAGGTCACAGTTTGAATAAGCTTGGCATGCTGCATCCACGGGGTCGCAACTTAGCTACTGAACAGCGGTGACAACTTGCCTCCCAAGAAAGCCCCTTCTAGGGTCTGTTTTTCTGCTGACCCTGATTTTGAAATCCATACAGAACACTTTAACTGAGCAGGTATTAACACATTCTAATCTTTTCATTGCAAAACCCTACCTGAGTTTTTATATTTGAAGCTTATTGCTCACATAAAGGACTCCCCACACGGCGCTAGTGGTAAATAACCCCCCTGCCAATGCAAGGGACATGGAGACACGGGCTCCATCCCTGGGTTGGGAGATCCCCTGGAGGAGGTTAGGGCACCCACTCCAGTGTTCGTGCCTGGAAAATCCTATGGACAGAGGAGCCTGGTGTGCTGTGGTCTATAGGGTCGCAAAGAGTCGGACACGACTGAAGTGACTATGCACGTGTGACCACGTAAAACATTATAGGTAAGACTGAATTAAAAAAGAAAAATTACCATCTCGGCAAGGTCTGCTTACTAATATCTCAACACCTAAAATTATAATCACCATGCTAAAATATCTCACATATTTCCAAACATAAAAGTAATCTAAGTTTGACTTTCAGACAGAGACTTAGGTGAACCGGTACCATTCTGTAACGATCCATCTTTTCCCCCAAAAGACATCCAAGTTTCCTATGCACTTGTGTTTAGATTTCAGAATCCTAACTCATTCAATGCCTTGTTCAGAATTTATACACCCTGTTCCACTGATACACACTTTCAGATAGCTAGTCTGCCAACTCTGATGAGCATTTATTACAACCATAAAACCATAAGTTTTTACTTATTTAAGTTTTTACTGGAGAAATATTGTCTTAATCATTAAGCTTCTTTCAGGATGCTGAAAATTCTGAGTTTCTGACTTTGGGCACTTTAAAATACTGCTTGAAAAGTCACCTTGTGTGTGAGATAGGAGCTAGCAACACATCACCAAAATGACATTTCCTTTAAAAAAAAAAGTCATACTTTCTGTGCACTTCAGATAAAAATAGCAGAGGCCTCCAGCTCTGTTCCACATTTTATGGTCTTGTGGACAAGCACAAGAAGCTTCGTTTAAAAACAACAAAACCCATGGAGTGTTCATGTAATTGTGCAGAATGTCAGAGATTTCCAGAGTTGCCCCCTTCAGTCTGAATTAGGTCTGCATGGTTGACGTGAATCTGCATTTTGCTGTGACGGTCATGAGGCTGACCAGATACATACACTGAAGTGAGTAGTGTTGGACAAATCTCCTCTACTTTTCAAAAGCTTTTATAATATGGGGTATTGATGTCAAATGACTCTGCAAGAAAGAGTAAAACAGGATTCAAAGTTCATCTTGTCTGTTACTCATATAGGTAGGATAGATTTTTATCAGAGATAGTCTTAAATTCTCAACCGTATGAAAAGATTGAAGTGTCTTCTACTCAGTCAAGACTCCTCTTGAAGCCCATGGCCAGTGAATCCTTCTTTGCTTCCTAGTACCATCACAGATTGTATGGACTTGGTCATTACTTGCTCCATTTCATTGTAAATATATTTCACTTTTAATTTCTGTCAACCCTTTAGACTCTAAGTTGCAAAATGAAGTTTATTTCTTATCCACCAGTTTCCTTACAGAAGCGAGCCCATCAGACCTCGGTAAGTCTGGCTGCTCCTCCTTGCTTACGATTCACTCCTAGCTTGGAGCTCAGTGTTGCCAACAGCTAAACGGAAATGAAAATGTGCTAACAGTAAAGGGGTCTTCGGGGGCTTACTTTCCTCCCAAGTATTTCTTCCCAAAAGGGTTAAGGAGCCCAGCACTGGACTCAGCACAGTTAGCCATGGTTTGCTTTATCTATAACAGGCTGGTAATAGTTCAACTCTCCTTCAAGTCACCCTAGGTAGCATTTCCAGCAGCCTTGAGATAATAGCCATCACTGGTCTACCTCCCAGAGGTATCTCAGTTATTCAACCTCTTCAGTCCTGTCATCATCCAATCATTCTGGCTGACAAGTCTAGAGAAGCTCTACTGACCTCATATGCAGACCAGAACGCTTCTCAAAATAAATAGTGAAACGAAACAAAACAAAAAAGCAGCTAAGGTGTTAGCCTCAGTGTAGAAATGCAGTCCAAACATCTCCTGGAATTATTTCTCTCACATTCAACTTCACAGGTTTCAGTGAATGAGTTTGCATGTGAGCTCAGTCACTAAGTTATATCCAACTCTTTGCGACCCCGTGGACTGTAGCCGCTCAGGCTCCTCTGTCCGTGGGATTCTCCAGGCAATAACACTGGAGTGAGTTGCCATTCCCTTCTCCAGGGGATCTTCACAACCCAGGGATAAAACTCGCATCTCCTGTATTGCAGACAGATTCTTTACCACTGAGCCACCTGGGAGGAATGAGTTTGGGTATCATCCATCCAGGTAAATAAACTTGTCTCTAAGAAAACCATCTATAGAGCGTATATCCTTCAATGGATTGTAGTTGGTTGTTGGGTTGCATCAAATCCGTGGAGAATTCTGATCCTCAAGACTTTAATTGAAATGATGAATTCCATGTGAATAGAATGGAATAGAATAGAATAGAATGAAAAAAAGAGAAAGATAGACCTACATAAGAACACAGCTTGGAGCCTAATGTGTAACTGTAAGTGTCAGGACACATCACATCGATTAGCCAGGAATTGGATCAGAAGGCAGAGTGTTTATTTCTGACACTAATTCACAGTGGACCATCCATACCAGATGGTTCTTCTTACAGAGTTCATGCCCAAAGTCAAGAACAATGCCGGGCTTTTCCAAAACTTCGGGAGGTCATTTGGATTAGCCTTTTCTTACATGAGTGCATCTCTGTGTTTATTTTGTTTCCCTTAACAGAGAAGTTCTGTCTCACTTTTTCAGAATGTGGTTCTTCAGTTGCTAAGCTGTGTCTGACTCTTTGTTACCCCATGGGTTGCAGCACATCAGGCTTCCCTATCCTTCACTACCTCCCACAGTTTGCTCAAATTCATGTCCATTGAGTCAGTGATACTATCTAACCATCTCACTCTCTGATGCCCCCTTCTGCTTCTGCCTTCAATCTTTCCCAGCATCAGAGTCTTTTCCACAGAGTCAGCTCTTCACATTAGTTGGCCAAAGTATTGAAGCTTCGGCTTCAGCATCAATACTTCAGCATTTTCAGAATAAACATGATTAAGGAAAAAGTGAATGTATATAGCTGTAAAGTAAGGAAAGAAGCACACACACACACACACACACACACACACACGGAGAACATAATTGTGAGAAGTTATTAGAAAGTGAAAAGAAATCCAGAGGCGAGATATATTTAGCTCAGGCTGTTTCCATATAGATATGGAGATCATTTATTAAAAGTTGTGATAGATCAAAAAATGAGCTTCTCATTAAAACAAAAAGTTCAAAGACACTGGCTGTTTGGACAATAAGTATGTCACAGCAGAAATGATTCAAAGCAGTTGAAATCAGTTCACTCCCAAGGGTCCCTTAATTTCTGCTCCCTAGCCTCATTTATGACTTTGAGATGGAAAAGCCCGGATTAGTCACTCAAATGCAGCTTCTCAAGTTAGATGGTGGTGGCGGTTTATTCGCTAAGTCGTGTCTGACTCTTTCAGTCCCATAGACTGTAGCCCACCGGATTCCTCTGTCCTTGGGATTCTCCAGGCAAGAATACTGGAGTGGGTTACTACTTCCTTCTCCCAGTGACCTTCCTGACTCAGGGATGGAACCCGCATCTCCTGAATTGCAAGTGGTCTCTTGCATTGCAGGCGGATGATTTACCACCTGAGCCACCAGGGAAGATACCTTATTCTAACTCTGGATTCACTAATTTACTAGTAGTATGACTTTATTTGGAGAAGGCAATGGCACCCCACTCCAGTACTCTTGCCTGGAAAATCCCATGGACGGAGGAACCTAGTAGGCTACAGTCCATGGGGTCGTTAAGAGTCAGACACGACTGAGCGACTTCACTTTCACTTTTCACTTTCATGTATTGGAGAAGGAAATGGCAACCCACTCCAGTATTCTTGCCTGGAGAATCCCAGGGCCAGAGGAGCCTGTTGGGCTGCCGTCTATGGGGTTGCACAGAGTCGGACACGACTGATGCGACTTAGCAGCAGCATGACTTTATTAAATTTCTTAATTTAACTAAGTCTCTCTTCTTAGAAGGAAAATAGATATATTAGTAGTGACCTCAGAACATTTTTGTGATAGCTAAACTTGAAGGTAGGCAAGTTGTTTGGCATATGCCAAATAAATGCTTTAAACAAATAAATTAGTTCTTGTAAACAGAAGCCCCAGATTTAGTTCCAGTCAGGATCTTGTGACTATGTTAGATGTTATTGTATAGCGATAACTTCTAACAGTGACCATTTCCATATTTTCAATGTATCTTTTCAAATATGCTTTCTATGAATATTTCTCTGAGAGAAAGTTATGCAGTTAATGGCATTAGCTTATGATTTACAAAGCAATGTTCTTCTCTTTCTGATTTTTTTTAAGTTTTAGTGGCAGAATACTTGAGTGTTCCTCATACATACTATGTCAATTAATTCCCTAAAATTTGCATTCCTCACTGCTGAGTGTTGTGGGAACTTCTTATTCTTCACAGCTGAGAAAGGGTGAAAACTGAGCCAATAATGAAATCATTAAAAATTACCTTTGGTCCGATTTTATATCTGATATTTTACTTCAAAACTAAGAGAGAAGAAAGTAGCAGTACAGAGTAAAATATACAAATATTTCCTTCTCCAGGGGACCTTCCCAACCCAGGGGTCGAATCCACACCTCCTATGTCTTCAGCCATTGGCAGGAGGGTTCTTTACCACTAGCGCCACCTGGGAAGCTTGTGCAAATGTATATTGACGTATAAATAGCATCTGATACTGACTGTCACACGTATAGAAATATTAATACTCTAATACTAATACATAGTATGCCCAGAGAGGTCCCATGAGTTTCACTCTTTGCTGCGCAGTCAACAATATCTTCTCTTTCTATACGTGAGGGTATCATGACTCGATTTTAGCCAGTAGAACATGGCAAAAAGTGAAGGGATTTCGTGATTAAGCAGCTAAGGTAAAGTTAATCCTTCCACTGTATTTTTGCCATTCTCTGTGCCCAGGTTTGTGGCGGATTTGCGTGTCGGTGGGAGTGGACTTAGGAGCTGGTTCAGGGCTCTTGGTAAAAAGAAACCAGTTTTACAGTTAGGAGTCTCGAGAAAAGAGTGCCTCGTTCCAAATACGGAAGGAGCCCATGCAGATACAAGGATGTGGTAGAAAGAAAGGTTCAGTGGTCTACCTGGTGGAGCACAGTGGTTGATGGTGAGGAGACATGTCACAGAGGAGTGCCACCCACTGTCTTACCTCTAGGAGTGGCCTCTCTACCTCAGATTCCACCCTCCAGATCTGGTCTGGCACAGTGACCCTCTGCTTCAGACAGCTCACATCCTTTGTTGCATACTGAGCAACTCTGATTGATGAAACTAATTGCATAAATCTCAAGCCATGATGTTATTGAACAAACAGTGTAAACAGAAATACAACTCAATCATTAATTGTGCCCCTTGGAATGGCTCAAGGGTAACTTCTATCTCTTGCTGATATTCAGAATACCACTGCTCTCCAGACTCTCATTTCATTGCTATTACTGAAAATGTGTTTGGTATTATTTTCTCCATGAAAATACCACTCTTGCCCAAGTATAGGGAAATAAAATGGAGATGTCACACCTTTTAGACGTTGAGATCTAAATACACTAATACAGCACTCGGTGAAGAAACAAAATTGGCTTGGTGCTCTGAAATAATTTAAATAGTTTGTTTAATAACCTACTCCTCCTAAAGTTCGTGAAACTAAAAGGAAAAATATTTTGGTTGGTTTGCTGTGGTAGTTTTGAAAGGCCAGATATAAGCTAATAATAATCATACTAATATAGATGTAATCTTAAATGAAGAGATTCTATATAACAGTGCATATAAACATCACTGAGGACTGTGCCAGCTTTCCTAAAAGGTTCTTTGACATATTTAATAACACAACATTTTTATAATGACAAAAATAATATGTAATCATAAGAAAATACTCATTGAATACATATTTTTATTCAAAACACTTTAGGACATTTTTAAGTAATGACAAACAGATTATATTCCTCAATTTAATTGTATTTGTGCATCGAACCTGGACTGGCAATTCGTTTCTTATATGATATTATACATGTTTTAATGTCATTCTCCCAAATCATTTGATGCAAGATACAGGAAGCTTGGGGCTGGTGCACTGGGATGACCAGAGGGATGGTATGGGGAGGGAGGTGGGAGGGGGGTTCAGGATGGGGAACACGTGTACACCCATGGCGGATGCATGTTGATGTATGGCAAAACCAAAACAATATTGTAAAGTAAAAAAAAAAAAATACACTTATACAGTGCTATACCTTAATTATAATATTTCAATAAAACTGGATGGGAAAAAAATAATTGTATTTGTGAAAAATAAAAAAGTTATACAAATAATGATTAGGAAATATCAAACTATACCAGTCCAGAAGCAAAAGCTGGATCCTTGAGATTGGTAGAAAAAAAGGAGAAAAGAGTTTAAAATAGATGGAAATCAACATAGAAGATCATATAAAATTCAGGATTTCAGATCCATATGAGTGCAGCCCATTATGGGAGGATCTGGGGATATTGTGGAAAGCAACATGATAGTAGATTCTGGATGACCTTGTTGTGTGAGAGAAGCTTCCAACTGATGAGGAGCAATAATGAAGTTTGAGTTTGTTTATTTCCATTGAAACATTGCTCTAATAAAGGTACTAAAGCTCTAGTTCACTGATTTTCAAATATATATATACATATATTTTTTCAATATATATATTTTTCAATATATTTTTCAGTATATATTTCTATATATATTTTTCAATATATATTTCAATATATGTATTAAATATATGTTCAGATATATATATATTTTTCAAATATATCTATATACATATATATTTTCAAATATATACATATATATTTTGAAAATCAGTGAACTAGAGCTTTACATACATATATATGTATAGACACACATATTATTATAGTATTATATCTATAATATATATATTATATTATGTATATAATATTAATAATACACATTAATATTGTATAATATTAATTATAATAATTAATATATCATATTATAATATATTAATAATATATAATTATATATATTATTATATACATATAATAATACTATAATACTATATAGTATTATTATAGTATTATATCTATACATATTAATATGTATAGATGTACATGTAGCCATTTACATACATATATATGTATATATATATATCAGTAAAGTGTACCAATTCTTTAAATGAATCTTGTAAAACCAAATAAATTGCTAACAAAAATAGAATGAATTTGTTCAAGGGAGGAGGAGTTCCCCTTGTCATTCTCAGTAACTCTGAAGGCAAGGTACCCAGATCACATTTTACAAACCACGATAGCCCAACTGAGGGCTTCTGGTGGTGCAGTGGAAATGAACCCACCTGCCAATGCAAGAGACTTGGGTCCAATCCCTGAGTCAAGAAGATCCCCTGGAAGAGGAAGCGCATTTCAATTCCATTGATTAGTCATGTCTGACTCTTTACGACCCCATGGACTATAGCATGCCAGGCCTCCCTGTCCATCACCAACTCCCTGAGCCTGCTCAAACTCATGTCCATTGAGTTGGTGATGCCATCCAACCATCTCATTCTCTGTCTTCCCCTTTTCCTCCTGCCTTCAATCTTTCCCAGCATCAGGGTCTTTTCCAATAAGTCAGTTCTTCACCTCAGGTGGCCAAAGTAAACTGCAGCTTCAGATTCAGCCATCAATCCTTGCAATGAATATTTAGGACTGATTTCCTTTAGGATTGACTGGTTGGATCTCCTTGTAGTACAGGGGAATCCCAAGAGTCTTCTTCAATACCACAGTTCAAAAGCAACCCAATCCAGTATTTGGGAAGAGGAAATGGCAACCCAATGCAGTATTCTTGCCTGGAGCATTCCAAGGACATAGGAACCTGGCGGTCTATAGTCCATGAGGTCTCAAAGATTTGGACAAGATTGAGTGACTGAGCACACACATACATACAAGCCCATCAGAATGGTGGGCTATCAATATACCGATACCTGTTGGGTTATTTGGGGGACCTATAAGTAACCTTACTGTCTAAAGGAGTTGCTTCTATATTTTGATTTCAACTTTCCAGCATAGGGGCTGAATAAACAAGTTATGGGCACTGACAGATGACACTTTGACAAGCCCATTTTGTCAATGCAATTCTTCAGAGCAGGTCTTTTGAAACCCAATAAAAATGAGTTTTCAATATTGTTTAACTATTACCAAGTAATGGATGACAGACACCTTGACTTCATACTTGAGGTACCGAGTGCCTTCATGTCACCCCATCAGGGAGCTCGTGTTCACGCCTCATCCAATCCGAGGAATGACTCATCTGTGGCCTAAAGCAATGATACAGGGTAAAGTAGAGGTTAAAGGAACTATCTACAGTTACCATTTAGTGCCCAAGCTTTGAGCTCACTCTGTTAAAGTGTCCATCCCAGAAATCAACAATATATGACTCCCCTCTCCCCATTTTTGTACAACTAGCAAGCTAAGAATGATTTTTACCTATTTAAGAGGTTGAAAACTTGAGAGAATAATTATATTTTCTGACCTTTGAAAGTGAAGTCACTCAGTCCTGTCCAACTCTTTGTGACCCCATGGACTATACAGTCCATGGAATTCTCCAGGCCAGAATATTGAAGTAGGTAGCCTTTTCCTTTTCCAGGGGATCTTCCCAACCCAGGGTTTGAACCCAGGTCTCCCGCATTGCAGGCAAATTCTTTACCAGCTGAGCCACAAGAGAAGCCCGAGAATACTGGAGTGGATAGCCTATCCCTTCTCCAGAGGATCTTCCCAACCCAGAAATCGAACTGGGGTCTCCTACATTGCAGGTGGATTCTTTACCAACTGAGCTATGAGGGAAGCCCTGACATTTGAAATCATATACAATTAAAATCTCAGCACCCATAAATTAATGTCCCTGGGGGCTCAGATGGTAGAGTCTGCCTGCAATGCAGGAGAGCCAGATTTGATCTCTGGGTTGGGATGATCCCAAGGAAAAGGGAATGGTTATCCACCACAATATTCTTGCCTAGAGAATTCCTTGGACAGAGGAGCCTGATAGGCTACAGCCCATGGGATTGTAAAGAGCTGGACATGACTGAGTGACTAACACTGTCACTTTGGGCTCCCCAGGTGGTGCTAGTGATAAAGAACCTGTCTGCCAATGCGGGACATGTAAAAGACATGGGTTCAATCCCTGGGTTAGGAAGATTCCCTGGAGGAGGGCATGGCAACCCACTCCCTTTGCCTGGACAATCTCATGGACAGAGGATGCTGCTGGGCTATGGTCCATAGGGTCACAAAGAGTCGGAAACAACTGAAGCAACTTAGCATGCCCATAAATTAGCTTTATGGCACACAGCCACCTTCATCACTTGATTACATATTGTCTGCTTTTACATTGCAAACTATCGACCAATTTGATGGAGTCCCTGCAGCTCTCAAAGCTTGAAAATATTGATTATCTGTCACTTTACAGGAAAAATGTGTCTGATCCTGAGAGGCTATATCAAATTAGCTACATTAAAATTTCTGGCTTTGGGAATATTGTAATATTCTAGATTTTAAGGATTTCTCTTTATTGAAATCATTATTTTTCATAATCAGTTCAGTTCAATCACTCAGTCGTGTCCAACTCTTTGTGACCCCATGGACTGCAGCAGGCCAAACTTCCCTGTCCATCACCAACTCCAGAAAAATACAGACCTACAAGTTGTACATACTTTCTACTTATTTTTCCATGTTGATGTTAAATTTAGCTATAAACTTTATAGTTCTTTACAAAATTGAGAAACTTTGGGTAGTATCACCTGTATATTGCATGTGTTGTATAGTGAAACAGCTGTTTAGGATTAATGGTGATTTCATTTTTTCCTAAAATAGTGGCTGAGAAACATCTTGTCTTCTACCATGGCCATAATATGTAATTATTACTTCAATCTGCTTGAATAAATAAGCAATATTGAAACAATGCCTACAACATGCTACCCAATCTTTACTTGTTAAATTTTTTTAAATGGTGAATTTTTATACGTTTGTGAAAGAAATACCACATGACAATCAACATAAAGGAAATATATGTATTGAAACTCTCTTATAGAAATATGAGCCAAACTAAGTGCCAGGTGACTGTACTAAAACATGTAACACTCAGGTTACATGCACCAATTTTCAAAACAAGAAGCTTCAATGGCAAGGAAAGTATGCCACTAACCTCCATCCATAAATATGTTTCTTTTTCTACATTACCCTTACCCCTCACAAAATTTATCTCAATTAAAACAAAATAATTACATAATTATCTTCCTGGAAGAAAATTTAGACATATTACAATTACTTAAATTTTAAATTCAGAAATTTTATTTAAGTTTGTGAATCAACATAATTCTTCTTACCTTTAAGAGTAGTACCCAGTATTATATATAAGTGAGGAAAAATATTAAACCACTTATGCCAAACCCAATCTGTTTTTAATAAACAGAAGTTTTAAGGTTGAAATTAAATGGTAAGCTATTGCATGTGTGTATGAGAGATTCTATAGAATGATTTATGATTCTTCTACATCAATCCAGTTCGGTTCAGTTGCTCATTTGTGTCCAACTCTTGGCTTCCCCATGGACTGCAGCACACCAGGCCTCCTTGTCCATCACCAACTCCCAGAGTTTACTCAAACTCATGTCCATTGAGTCAGTGATGCCATTCAATCATCCCATCCTCTGCTGTCCCCTTCTCCTCCTGCTTTCAATTTTTCTTTAAATAGAGAGAGTCTATATAACTATTTATGATTCTTCTACATCAATCCAGTTCAGTGAGTCAGTTATTCGCATCAGGTGGCCAAAGTATTGGAGTTCCAACTTTAACATCAGTCTTTCCAATGAATATTCAGGACTGATCTCCTTTAGGATGGACTGGTTGGATCTCCTTGCAGTCCAAGAGACTCTCAAAAGTCTTCTCCAACACCACAGTTCAAAAGCATCAATTTTTTGGTGCTCAGCTTTCTGTATAGTCCAATTCTCACATCCATTGGAGAAGGCAATGGCAACCCACTCCAGAGCTCTTGCCTGGAAAATCCCATGGATGGAGGAGCCTGGTAGGCTGCAGTCCATGGGGTCGCTAAGAGTCGGACACGACTGGGAGACTTCACTTTCACTTTTCACTTTCATGCATTGGAGGAGGAAATGGCAGCCCACTCCAGTGTTCTTGCCTGGAGAATCCCAGGGACGGTGGGGCCTGGTGGGCTGCTTTTTATGGGGTCGCACAGAGTCGGACACGACTGAAGCAACTTAGCAGCAGCAGCAGCTCACATCCATACATGACCACTGGAAAAACCATAGCCTTGACTAAATGGAACTTTGTTGGCAAAGTAGTGTCTCTGCTTTTTAATATGCTGTCTAGATTGGTCATAACTTTCCTTCCAAGGAGTAATCATCTTTTAATTTCATGGCTGCAGTCACCATCTGCACTGATTTGGAGCCCAAGAAAATAAAGGCTAAAGCTAAACTTAATTGAAAATATTATACATTTGAGCACTAAAACATTAGTTTTGAAATGTATGTGTTCATTTATTTTCCTTTATTTCAACTATCTTGTCAGATGGAAATAAACAAATTTAGTAGGAAAATTAGCCCTTGGTATAAACATAATAGGGGCTTTTCTGGTGGCTCAGAAATAAAGAATTCTGCAATACAGGAGCCTCAGGAGACATGGGTTTGATCCCTGGGTGGGTAAAGATCTCTTGGAGGAAGAGATGGCAACCCACTCCAGTATTCTTGCCTAGGCAATCCCATGGACAGAGGAGCCTGGTGGGCTAGTCCATAGGGTCGCCAAGAGTCAGACATGACTGAAGAACTTAGCACACACACATAGATACAATAACTTCAAAAGATTAACATTCAATTTTTGTCCAAAGTAAGGATTATCTCATTTGATAATGGAAATAGCATGTTTTTCAAGTGTGAATGTAAATCTTGATTTGCATATAATGATTTCATAAGGCAGAGAACAGGTGGACAGGTGGAATATTTATACCTATTGATTAAATGTTATAGTATAGTCCTTATGTTGTTCATATGGGAGGCAAATAATGAATGGACTTGATTATTCTAAGTTCTCTTTTCTCCTGTTTTCTTTGTGATTTAAGATTGTTCATTTCAAATTGGCACTATTTTTCTTTTCTCAGGAGCAAATATTAAGTCAATATTTTTTTATGATTTATCACTCATATGATTACACTGCCTTCAGTCCTGTGTAATTTGTACTAATGAATACCTAGTAGAAGCTAATTTATTTTCCTGAATAAAAGAATGAGCATCTAAATTATTCCATTAAATCAATAACCTTAAAAATAGAATTTATGTTGGTGACATAATAAGGCCTCACCACTTAAAGGCAATGGCAAAGGAAATCTAATTTTCATGTGCATTAACTTTACCTAATTTGTCTACCAGAAAAATCAAAAGAAGGAAAATGCTACTTTAAGTTTCAAAGAAAAAAAAAAACTGTACTTTTATTTTTTCTGATGAGACACTATAAAAATTTTTTTTAATTTTTTTTAGTTCTTATAATGTCAAGATTTTTTAGGGGAAACGTTCCTTTAACTAAACACTTTCAAATACATTTTAATTTGGTTCAACTATAAGAAACAAAATTCTACTTAGATTTTTTTTTTTTTTAACAAACTGACTGATAGACTATTCCATTGGCTTTTTCACTGCAGAGATAAATTAAATGCAGAATAATTTATAGAAAAGTTATACTAATATCACACCTATGGGAAAAAGTCCACCAGGTATATAAGAAGATAGAAGTTTATAACATTCAAAGACACTCATTGTTACATGAAGTTTTCCCTGTCAACTTATGCATTCATTTAACAATTGTGCCTTAGTCTAGACATGTGATTTCTTTACCACCAAAAGGATGAAGCCCATTACATTTCCATGGTAGATAGGCCTTTGCAATAAAGAAACCCTCTGCAAAATGGTTGTATGTGTGCTAAGTCACTTCAGTCATATACATCACTTTATGACCCTATGGACCATAGCCCACCAGTCTCCTCTGTCCACGGGATTCTCCAAGCAAGAATTCTAGAGTGAGTAGCCACTTCCTCCTCCATGGAATCGCCCCAACCCAGGGATCAAACCCGAGTCTCTTACATCCTCTGCATTGGCAGGTGGGTTCTTTACCACTGGCAACAGCTGGGAAGCCCATGTAGTTTATTCTCTCTACCAAGAGATGGAATATTTCAATACAGCATGCTATATTTTGGAAGTTTAAAAATCGAAAGTCATGTATTGCAAGCAGTAAATGTTTGAACACATGATTCTGTCTTAAAGATCCAATTCACTGAAACTGTTGGTGGAAATGCTAAAACAAATTAGAAACACTGTTTACTAGCAACAATTATATAGTTGTACTGAGAAGGCTGAACTCTAACCTGGAAATACTGACAAAGGAAAAGAGAACTGCACAAAAAACAATAACAGAAAATTGAACAATGTGTTTCACAAGTGAAAGCTGGGATGTATGTGCTGTGCTGGGCGGCTCACTTGTGCCCAACTCTTTGCAACCCTTTGGACTGTAGCCTGCCAGGCTCCTGTATCCTGCCAGGCTCCGTGGAATTCTCCAGGCAAGAATACTAGAGTGGGTTGCCGTTTCCTTCTCCTGGGGATAGTCTCAACCCAAGGACAAAACCCAGGTTTCCTATGTCTCTTGTATTGTTGCCAGATTCTTTACCACTGAGCCATCAGTATGCGTATCTATATATGCATGTATATCTATATATGTATATCTCTATGTATATATATGAGTCAAAAATCATAATCAACATGCACTTCTCACCTAGCAGGCTTTTTTGATAATAATTTTCAAGCAGTCGAACCCTAACAATCCTGTATGTCACCACTAGAGTCTCTGGGAAGAGGATGGAGTAATTTCAAAAATGACACAGAATTTCTATAAAATCAAAACATCAGTAGTTGAGTGGGCCAAAATCCTGTGTATTTACATCAATAAAATATGCACCTCAAGACAAACGGTCTCAGTTGAGTAATGTATTGCATTTTCCACTGTTTTTAGAAGGCATGAGTAATGACAGTGAAAAGGCTTAGGTTCATTAAAGAAAAACAAATTTAATGTACTGGAGTCCTGTATTTAGAAGGAGTCTGTGATGTGAGTTGACAGTTGCTTTGTTTAGACAAGTGTCATAGTTTTATTTCATCGACCACATTTTCTAAAGTCAAATAGGGCAATCATTCTATCAGCATCCAACTTGGACATCCAACATCAACAGGAAAACAATGGTTTCAAACTGAAGAAGTAAACTATTCAAAATCAAATAACTGCTTTTTTTCAATAACGGCAACATTTTATGCAATTTGACCCATATGGGCCTAAATTGTCAATGACTTGATGAGGTGAAATCTAACCCTAGATTCTCATTCCAGATTTCTTCTGAAAATATTTTAAAATAAGAGATTTTTGTTAATTAATTAATAGAGCAAAATATGCTATTTTGAGGCTTAACTGACAATATAATGCAAATAATACTTCACTGAATATTCTTTGATTTTGAACAACTTCCTGCCACTTTGTCAGAAAAAGCAAAATATTAAATCAGGTATTTCCTGTCTCTTGTATTGGTGTTACCAGTTGTTAAATTGTTCTAACATTTAGTAAGCATCAAAAGTAAATAGATTGGAAATAGCAAAAGAAGACTACATTCAGGGTAGAATGGTCATAAAAATTCTCAGTAAGATTAAGTATTATTTTATTCAATCATTCAATTTATTTGCAAGTAGAATTCATTTACTATAAAAACAGATTTGAGGGAAAATCCACCAATAGTATAAACTTTAGAAAATGTATACATCTTTAGTAATAAAAAAGCAAATATAATTTGTGAATTGGGACTTCCCAGGTGTCTCAGTGGTAAAAAATCCACGTGCCAGTGCAGGAGACACAAGAGACGGGTTCGATCCCTGGGTTGCAGAGTCCTGGGAGAAGGAAAGGGCAACCCACTCCAGCATTCTTGCCTGGAAACTTCCACGGACAGAAGAGCCTGGCGAGTCCATGGGGTCTCAAAGAGTGGGAGACGACCGTGCAAGCACACATGAATCATAATTTATGAATTAGTTTAAGCTGCAAGTGCATCTTAAATTTTTATTAGTGATTTCTGACGTGCTTTCTAAAGGAAATCATCATTTTATTGAGGATGCTTCATAGATTCAGCCACATTCAGAATGTTAGAAACCACCATTTCTTTTACATACCTTATGTTCTTAAACAAAGGTTAAATAGATGACTTAGGCCACCTGATGTGAAGAGCTGACTCATTGGAAAAGACCCTGATGCTGGGAAAGATTGAAGGCAGGAGGAGAAGGGGACAACAGAGGATGAGATGGTTGGATGGCATCACTGACTCGATGGCCATGAGTTTGAGTAAACTCGGGAGTTGGTGAGGACAGGGAGGCCTGGCGTGCTGGGATTCATGGGGTCGCAAAGAGTCGGACACGACTGAGTGACTGAACAGACTAAATGGGTGACAACCTTCTTATTGCATATCTCAGGACCTATAATCAGTCTACATGATTTCAGGTGAAAAATAACGTAGTTGAGTCATCTAAATGTGGGTGCCAAAGGTTTCATTTGATTATATCATTCAACATTCCCTTTCATTATTTCATTTGATTTTACACGGAATCAACTTCTCTGCAATCAAAGATAAAACAAGTTCTATGTAGCAGTCGATGATATCTAAATAGCCTCACCACAAACATAGCAATTAGTTAAAAAAGTAAAAGCAAACACTACAAAAAAAGTTTGAAGATTGTACAAATAACTGATGATAAGGAAAGGGAGATGATTCAATTCAACTCCCCTCTGGCTCTTTTCAAAAATAATTCCGTGTACTCTGTGTTGAGAAAACTACAACATAAAGTACTGAATATTGACTAGACCTATAGTTAATATAAAATCTATTTCCCAAACAGATGGGTTGATGTTAAATTAAAGCCGTCACTCTCTCATTTGGAGTCCGTAGAACGCATACGTCTGAAGGTACAGTAGTTCCAAACTATTTATTTCAAAACTATTCAAAACATTAAGAAAATCAACTGATTCAACAGCACATATACTGTCTACTACCCACTGCAGTGTTCTTGCCTGGAGAATCCCAGGGACGGGGGAGCCTGGTGGGCACCCGGCTATGGGGTCACACAGAGTCGGACACGACTGAAGTGACTTAGCATAGCATAGCATAGCATACTGTCTACTAGATAGCATAAAATTGAATAATGGAAAATGCCTATACTATATGAAATATCGTACACATTATTTCCTTTCTCAGTGTATAGTGGGTATTGTACTGAATATCGGGAGAATCTGGTCAAAGCAATTTTAGAAATTAGTAGTCAAAAAGGTTAGGTGTGTGTACCTAATCCTTCTTGCAGATAATGAAGACGAAATGCAAATCACTAGATGTTATTGGCCTCAGCTACTTATTCAAAAACCTGGGCTTGGAGAGCAGGGATTTCTAAGTTTCTTTAATATTAGAAGATCTTACGATCCATGTTATCTAACTTTCTGGGGTTAGTCAATTCAGGCTCAGGGAAGAATTTTGGACTTTCTTGAGGGCATTGCTCATGGTGTTAGAAGGGAATAACTGGCAGGCTCGGGGACCTCTCTGACTGGAGCTCAATCTTAAAGTGTATTCTGTTTCAGACATCTTTCTTTATAACAGATGTGATCATTATATATTTCAATGTGTGTGTGTGTGCTCAGCTGCTTCCAACACTTTGAGACCCCATAGATTGTAGCCTGCTAGGCTCCTCTGTTCATGGGGTTTCCCAGGCAGGAACACTGGAGTGGTTGTCATTTCTTCCTCCAGGGGATTTTCCTGACCCAGGAATCAAACCTGTGTCTCCCGCATTTGCAGGCAAACGCTTTACCATGGACCAACCAGGGAGCCCTTGCTAAAAGAGAGCATTTCATTAATTGTATTTGTGTCATT